>NC_139144.1:80480110-81817749 GCF_964270905.1 Leucopleurus acutus
AATATTGTTTTCCTGATCTAATGAACTGCACTCTGAGACAGTAATAGGAATAAATGAGTTCACGGGGGCCCTCTCAGGGACCATGTTTACCTATCACACTGCCTTTATAGGTTGTATCCTCAAAAGAATAATTTCATGAGAACTGCAGGCACTGTGTCTGTTTGTAAGGGAGATAATTTTGGTCAGCAAGCCTTTTTATGTCCTTCAAACCATAGCAGACAAAAGAATAGTTTCATTTTCATTAGAAAAGAACATTTTGCTTGTTATTTCATGCTTTAACAGCTTTCTAGAAGCCATAAATCAAAGAAGTTATGACTGCATTATAGTTTCTCTAAAATTTGTCACTCCGTTTTAATAGGATGAGATTTCTATAGTGAGATTAAAAACATAGGTGTACAAATATGTTAATTGAAGCTTTGGTTGTAATAAAGAAAATTGGAATCAACCTTATTGTCCAGGAATAGGAGAGTAAATAGCTATACGTGTGTGTGTGTGTGCATGCAAGTATGTGTGTGGGTAAATAAGTTATAGTACATCCATGCCATGGAATATCATCCAGCCACTTTTTAAAATGTGGCAGAATTAGATACACTGATATTGAATGACCTCCAAGACATTATTGTTTAGAGACAATTGCAGAAAGAAAGTCATATCAACATGTGTAACATGATTCTCATTTATGTAGAAAGATAAGAAGAAAAATGATTCCAGATATATGCACATGCGTACAAATGCAAATGCATAGACAAAGAACTGGAGCGCTTCCTCTCTTCTTCCTCTTCCCTTCATTTCCCTTTCATTTCATTTCTTTCTCAATGTTTCAGTCTTAAAGCCGTTAGGAGAGGCCAAGCAAAATAAATGTTTGTGCCAGTGGAATGGTCAACCAAAGGCGGACTTACCAAGGCAGAGTGTCAGGTGTTAAGTGAGATGAAGAGGGCATCCACTCAGATGATGGCCTGGCACAGGGAATCAGAGACCTGTTGATACAAGGAGAATGTCACGTATGAATGTTGGATTCAACCAACCGCAGATTGAAAATATTCAGAAAATTCCAGAAAATTCCAAAAAGCAAAGCTTGGATTTGCCCAGGCACTGGTAACTATTTACATAGCATTTACATTGTACTAACAACTGTTTACATGACATTTACATTGTATTCAGTATCACGAGTAATCCAGATATGATTTTAAATGTGTGGGAGGATGTGCATTGATTATATGCAAATATTACATCATTTTATGTAAGGGACTTAAGCATCCATCAGTTTCAGTATTCGAGGGGGTCCTGGAATCAATCCCCCATGGATACTGGGGGATAACTGTATACACCAACTAGTTAACAAGACTTAACTTTTTAAAAGAGGAATAAAAGGTGAAGAAGGTTAATATGGAGTCTTTTACTATTTTACTCTATAGTTGTATGTGTTGCCCTTTACATTGAGAATACATGCAAATTTTAATTGTTTAATAGTAAAAAAGGGAAAGATAATATCACAGAACCCACACATATACGCCTACCAGAGCAGAAATGTGATTACAGTAGTTTCAACTACTGAATTACCTCTAGTTTTAACTGAAAATTCAATTGGTAATTCTACCTAGGGGCAAGACGAGAATAAAGACACAGACCTACTAGAGAATGGACTTGAGGATACGGGGAGGGGGAAGGGTAAGCTGGGACAGGGTGAGAGAGTGGCATGGACATATATACACTACCAAACGTAAAATAGATAGCTAGTGGGAAGCAGCCGCATAGCACAGGGAGATCAGCTCAGTGCTTTGTGACCACCTAGAGGGGTGGGATAGGGAGGGTGGGAGGGAGGGAGATGCAAGAGGGAAGAGAAATGGGGACACATGTATATGTATAACTGATTCACTTTGTTATAAAGCAGAGACTAACACACCATTGTAAAGCAATTATATTCCAATAAAGATATTTAAAAAAAAAGATTCAAAGACAAATAAAACGGCATCCCTCATCAAGGAACTCAGGCTCTAGTGAGGACCCCAAGACATAGCAACTGTTAATTATAGTACAGTCTACTAAGGATAAAAGCAGAGATATGCATGGAATATTTCAGGGACATAAAAGAGTTGTATCTAACCCAGATGGGACAAGAGATAAAGAAGGCTTCCTGAATGACAAGATGCCTGAGATAAGTCTGCAATGATGGGCAAGTATTACCAAATTAAAGGTGGGGAAGATATCTAGGGCTGAAAGTACCCAAGAAGAGAGAAAGGCATGAGCACAGAAGAAAGAAAGAATGGTTATCTGAGAAGCACAGCTGGAAGTGTTATGTGCTGATACATAAAAGGCAAGGCAGAGAGGAGAGAGGAATGGATAGGGGTGAGCCGATGCTGAGGCTCTGAATGCCATGACAAAGGGTTTGAACTTTTCTGGGAGGCTATTGAAGGGATTTAAGCTGCAGGTGGCAGAGTCATATTTAAGTTTCATGCAGGTAACTACGGTTACTCAGTTGAGGAGGACAAAACTGATTTTAGGTCAGTTAAAAGTTTGAGCAACAGTTTAACTGAAGAATAGTAAGGATCGGGGATGGGGATAAAGAAGCAGGGAGAAAGAGGGAGAGGGATTTGAGAAAAAGGAAAAAACTCAGGGCCAGTTGATTAGCAGTAGGAGTTAGCAAGAAGGGGTAGTGAGTGGTTGCTTTAATGACTCTGGCTTGGGTGGCTGAGGATGGCAGTGCTAGCAATGAAGAAGCAAGAGTTTCTATTCCCCCAGGGGACTGCTTGCCAAGTCATTCTCTCCCATGGCATCCGCCATGGCCACTGTGCAACCAGGCATTCGTTTCGGGGCGGGGAGGGGGAGAGCCACGGTTTTCTCCAGTCTACACTACAGACTTGATAATCCCGGGGAATAGCATGAAGACGGCCTAACTGAACTGTTCTGTGGGTCAGAGCTCTGCCATGGATGTCAGTAAAGTGGCACCATTGATTCCAGCCTCTCACAGAGCATGGTGGCTCGTTTCAGGGAACTAAAATCACATAAAAATTTTAGACTGATGATTCCGTACATGAGAAATTTATCTTCACCTTACTCCCTTTGTTTGCAAAGTGCCAATAAAACATTGGTCTGACCAAGAGCAACATAAAGAATAATTTAATGGTAGCAGGTTCCTTAAACATATATATTGCTGAATAATAATAAACATTATGTGACATCAGTGATCATTCTGATTGCTCTTTATAATAAAATACAGCCAGAAATGTTTCTTAAAATAATAGAAAGGGTTAGAATTGAAAAAAAAATCCCCCAAAGAATTGAAGGTCTGTTTGCCTTTTGTGTAAATCTACCTTTGCTCAGTCTTGCTGTTATATCACAGTCCTTCCAAACAAGGTAAATGTTCTATAGACAGACACTCATATGGCTATTACTTGAGGGAAATAATGATAACGAAAATTTATTTTTTCACGAACAATTTGAAATAAACTGTCCAATGAAAGCTAACAGAACCTGTGAAATATAAAAGAAATAGATGATGAAACATTATTACCCAAATTTAAAGCCTAAAATGAGAAAATAAAAAGTGTTTAAGTGATAATGAAACCAAATTTCTACTTAAAGGTAGTAAATTTAATGCTTGGTTTAAAAAATCTTAAAGTTGACTCATGAATTATAATAAATTGTTTTAATGTTGCAATAAACAGCTTGTGAGAACCACACAGTCTATTGCTGCGTCTCTAGCCTTTCTGCTTTCTGAATCTCCACTTATTTTTTAATTAGTCTCAAGTCAGGAAACTCTTGAAAACAGACAAGTCTGAACACTGGTTCTTTCATTTTTTTTCTAGTTTATTTTTTAGTGATGTTTAAATGTGAGAGTTTTTGAACATGAGTAATTCCAGTATGTGACAATTTATAAATCAGATAAAATGAGGTGGTAATCAATTTACACTACAAAGAGATTTAGTGCAATAGTCCATTAAACAAGCAAGTGCCTCTACTCTTTATGAATATACATAAAAGGCTAGACGCTTTAAACTCAAATGTTATGAGCCTCTGCCAAAGGACTATCAATCCCGAATAAAGAAAAAATATTAAAATTGTCATGCAAGTCAATTATATTTGATTTTTAATAAATCGATTCTTCAAGGCTTTATCATGTATGCAAAATAAGGATACATTTGCATGGATTCAAAGGTATCTTAACTTGTGTCTACCTTGTGTCCAGATCAGTGAAAAATTCTGTAACAGTCTTTTCAGCAACTATAGATATAAGTAGGTTCTCTTTTTGGATGAGCAGGTTCCCTGCCCCTGCATGATTAAACAAAGATGGTGTGACAGGAAGCTGGGGCAAAGGAAATGAAGCAGGCAGAGAAGGGAGACCCCTTGAGAAGTTACAGAAAGCTTGGAGAGAGCTTAGGACTTCAACAGGTGGCAGAACTTGAGGGGATGAAGCAGCAAGGCTGGCTTTCAAGCCAACATAAGCTGGATCTTTGAAAAGTTGGGAGGCCCCAGCTGACATCTGTTTTAGACATCTTCAACTAATTAATACTGAAGAATGCCAAAATTAAGAACAAGGTAAAAGTCAACAATGCATGTGCAGAAGAGCAAATTCCTCTGGTTTAGTTAATGTGGTATCCATGTCTTTGCATACACCATTAACAAATAATAAACAACCACATTTCTAAAAGGTGTTCAAGACAGTCAAATTAGGAAAACCCTTCAAATAAGTCACTCATTTTCACTGCCCCTAAACAAACTTTAAAAAATTATGCTAATAATACCAAAATGTATTGCCAACAAAGTATTTTTTTTTTCTTCATTGGTAGATAGCTGAGGTTGTAATCATCTCAACTCCAAGAAGTCAGTGTTACCTTTTGTTTAAGAAATCTATCCCAAATGTTGGGAATTTCAAAGAAGCTGACCCTAGACCATATCTCTGTAAAGGTCGACATATTGGCTTAGCACAAAATATTTATTTTCAATGAATTCACTGTGATTCTGTTTGGTAGATCTCTAGAACAACAAATAGAGAAAATGTTCCAAATCTAAGATGTAATTCCATCATAACTCATTATGGTTTTCATAGAATCGTTTGGATTCTGTAATCTTGTGAGTCAAAAATATATTTTATGAATTAGTCTTCTGATTTCATGTTCAAAGAGCACATGTCAGTGACCTTGATGGGTAACTGGAAAGTGAACGCTGGCTACAAACATGTTATGTTTCTAAATCCAACTTTGACTTTCTGATCTATTCTCTGGACTTGTACGGGTCTGCTACTGGTTGTCTCTGTTACTTTTTTTTTTTTTTTTGGCAACATTTGTAGATCTGAAAACACAAATATAAGTTTTTCTTCAGTGAGTCTAGGGTCCAGAAGGAGAAGACATATGGATAAACAAATCAGTGCAATGAGAATTAAAGGTAATTTAATAAAGACATGTTTACATGGTCAGTTCCCTGGGGTGATATGATTGGTTTTGAAATGTAGAAAGCTGAGTACCTGTTCACTAAGACAGGGTTACTCCTGCTTCTAGCCTAAGCCAGATTACTAGTTCCTTTGAAACTAGAGAAGAAAATGGGGTTTTGGTATTTAATTGCAACCCCGCCGTCTGGGATCTTACTTTGCTTCTTCGCCTATATCTGGCATCGGGGTTGTATGCTGTGCTCTGCCAAGTCTGACTCTCCTGGCTTCTGACTATAGCTTATCCATCATAGAATCTTAGGAATGGGAAAACCCACCCTGGTTCAATTATCCAATCATTGCTTGAGTCCTCTATACAACACTCTTAATAATAGGTTTTTCTGCTTAGGCTTAAATGTCTCTGATGTTAGAGTCTCTTTATCTCTCCCAGCATAGCGTATTCCAATTTTGGATTGTTTTCAATGTTAGAAAGTCATTTCCTCTTTCAAAATAAGTTTCTCTCCAAAAGTAATTTCTCTCCAAATTATATCTACTTGGGGTCATGTGAAATGTTTAGTTATTTTTCCTCAGGATGTCCCTCTAAATATGTGAATACTGATACTGTAGTCTCCTGAGCCTTACCTTTTTCATGATAGGGTCACACTTGCTTCACATATATCAAGACTCTTTACCAACCAGAGGGTCTTCTTCCAAAGAGTCTCTGCTTTGTCTCTGTTCTTTGTAAAGCCGGGCATCTATAGCAGGGCACAACATTCTTTAAGCAATGAAATATGGAAATATAGGTGAGTTTTCTAAGCTATAAAAGATAACTAAAACTTTATCATGATAATAACAACAGTAATTTACATTTGTATGGTGCTTTCTTTGGGAAATAGCATAAGAATAATGTTGGAAGCATGGGTTCTGGAGTCAGACTTCCTGGGTGAAGATCGTGTCCTCACCACTATCGGATGACTAATTTTATAGGTAGGACTCTTTACCTCTCTGTTCCTCACTATTACCACTTGAAAATATGGTTCATATTAGGATGAGCCTCACAGAATTAAGTACCATGAGGATTAAATGAGCTAGTACAGGGAAAACCATCAACACAGTGTTTAACACAAAATAACGGGTTGCGTACTCTCTCCATTTCATTACCACACTTCACTTTTTCTCAATCACACTACTCTTTTTTCTGTCTCATTGCCTTTGCACTTACTGTGCCCTTGCTTGAAAAGCTGACCTGCCTCCTCTTCACTGGCTGTCTTCTCTTCCTTCATATCTCAGCTGAAATGTCCCCCTCTTGGAAAGGCCCTCCCACTTCTGCTAAACTACTGCCTATCACATCACTCTGTTTATTCTTTTGACAATACTTCTCACACTCTGCCATTATCTTGTTTAGTTATTTGTTTTTCTTTCCCTAATAGAATGGAAGCTTAATCGGAGCAATACCTTATCTGGTCTGTCAACTGTTATATTTACAGAGACTAGTAGTGAATAAATAAATTGATGAGTATCACCTACAACTATTCTTGTTATTGTATTTATTAGCACTTATCATTTCTCTTAGTTCTCATGAGTGCTCTCTGAAGCAGGCAGATCAATGAATTCACATTTTTGGAATAACTAAAATGTATAGCAATAGGTATTTCACAAATGTAAGGGGAAACAGGGCCACTAAAATTAATAAAATCCACTAAAACTCTCCAAACATTTCTAAGCAGCTGCAGAGAATTCAGTTCAGTGGAGCATGAAACTCCATTTCATGTGCCCCAGTTTGTCATATTAGGAAATTTCAATATGTGTATTAAAAGGAAACACTTATTTAGGACCCAGAATGGTAATGTTACCATGACAGATCTATTTAGTTTAGTCTGGATTTGGCCTTGCAAACAAAATTCTAATGGAGGCTAAGTAACAGAATCTTAAAGAGTTACAAAACAAATTTTCACTGCAACATCCTACTTTCATTTATTTCAGTGAGAATTCCTGGCAGACTTGAATAAAGGGATGCTCACATGAAATGATGTATTTCTGAGGGCCCTGTATTATTTTCTAACCCAAATTATTTCTATACAACAATCGTTCTTCATGACCATTTTATTTTCTTTTTTTTAGATTCCATATATATGTGTTAGCATACGGTATTTGTTTTTCTCTTTCTGACTTACTTCACTCTGTATGACAGTCTCTAGGTCCTTTTGTACTAGACTTTTATTCTGTTTCACACTAGGCAGTCTATAAATATTTGATGAAGGAATGAATAAATGAACAGGTAAAAGCTGTATTTAATGGAATTAAGTTTTGATGGGATCTGAAGATAATATAAAACTTAGTATTCTTAGCTGCAGCAATGGATTTCTGATACTCACAGCTTCCTTGTTAGTCCTTGCACGTGACCAGTAGAATGCATCTAGGTGATCTGATTTTAGAGTATTTTGTGATAAGTGTATCAAGAAAGGAGGAACTGATCGTTCTATTTAGGAATTAAACCAGAAACTTTGGTCTTATAGGCAGCGTGTTCTTTAACCGAAACAATAAACAACACTGTAGGAAAATTATCAGAAGTCCTATTACCAATAGAAAGATCTCAGTTATGTTTGTGTCTTAGTCTTCAACTCTGAATCCCTGGTCCTCCCAGCAAAGGTAGGAAACAGAGCCTCTGTTATGCCTCGTATTGATAATAAGTATGTGGGCTATAAGCTTTGAGTGCAGATGTGATGGTGGTGTCACTGTCACCACCACTGTCACTGTTCTCTGTTGCACTGCTACTTCCTTGCTGGAAGAGCTTGGCTCTTCAGTTATTGGAGCAGAGGAAAAGTTGATGACCACAGGGGAGTTTACAGTGACTCCTAGGCAACTTTCAGAGCTATTCTACATGAAGAGTATTTTATTCCTTAAACAAAGGAGTAATTTCCAGGGGGTATTTTTGGTTCTGTGTTTGCTATCTCATTGGGAATAGACAGATTGCAGCAACAATGAAATCTTGCTCTGTATTTCTCTCATCTTCCCACTGATACTTTGCCTGCCTTTTGTTGAAGTCAGTTAGTTAACAGCAAATGATACACTGAAGTTCTGCGATTAATCAGTTGGCATGGCCTTCAATCTCAATCCTGAATATTAAACACAGTGGACTCATTTGGAGAGAAACAGGCAAATATAAAGGACATAACATTAATCACAGAGTTACCTAAAGCCTGAACCTTTTCTTTCTTTTAGAAGTGATGGCTTGTCAGAGGGTGATGAGAGAGCAGCAAGACCTCTTCATGGTTTCTGGGAATTGTTAAATTTCAGCGGTGATTTTTCTGATTTTGATTAAATATTTGATACCAAGCTACAGCAGTAGAAACACTGTAGTATTGGGCCTCACCACTATCACTCTTCTCATTTTATAACAAAATGAAGGATGACAGAGGACTCTGTGGTCGTAACTGTTTAATAGCTTTTTAAAAAAAAATTACCTTTGTCTCCCCCCACCAGATCTGAGACTGGGGACTGGGGAGGTCTTCAATACTCTTTAGCCAGATCTCCAGTTCCCTGACCTTTTCTAATACCGTCACACCCATCCTACTGATCTCCACTGTAGGACTGCAACTCCTTACCCTCTCTGCTTGTCCATCAGGACTACTGAACTTACAAAAACAAAAAACAAAGACAGAAGCACACACAGACACACTTTTGAGTGGTGCCTCTGCAAGTTCATGGTCGCCCACACCAGTGGAGTCCTCAGTGCTTTCCATCAGTCTTGAATGTCCACAGTTTCATTCTCTACTGGTTTCCTCAAGAACCCTCTCTTACTTGAATCTCTCCCACAGCTAATGCATCCTGCTTCCAGTTTTCCTGAGAAAATAGGCAAAAGGGTTAAGAAAGTTCATACTATCTGCCAGCCCATTTACATGTATTATCTCATTTAATTTGCACAGTCTAGGAGAGAGAGATTATTGCCTTTCTGACAGAGAAGGTAACTGAGGCACAGGTGAGTGGTGCCTGTAAATGGTGGTGCTGGGATTGAACCAAAGTCAACTCAACTCCCAACCTCTTTTCCTTCCATGGGATGTGATCGTGCTCTACACCTGAAGCTCTGTGGTATGAACCATCAGATTTCTTACTCCCCCATCTCTGAATGTTTACAAATCCATATTTCCTTGATTTTTTTGTTACGTTTCTTTTCCTCTCATAGGCTAATAATCCTCCATCCGTGATCTATCTTCTCCCCTTGGGGGAACCTTGATCATGGACCTCTCATTATTCAAACTCCTTCTTATAATAACTTTTCCCCTCAATATATATATACATGCTTAAATTTCTGTCTTAAAAAAAGCATTCCTCATGCTTGCATCAGTCTTTGTATGCTACCCTATCAATCTTCTTTCCTTCATAACAAGCTTTAAAAAAGCTCTTTTTTAATGCTACTCTGTCACCACTAATGTAGTCTTCTGCCTACTGTAGTCTGAATTCCAGGTCCACCATTCACTGAGATAGTTTTATTCTAGAAATACAAGATTTGGAGTTAAGAAATAACAAAATCCAATAGTTACTCTTCAGCCATGACACTGTAAGCTTTCTGACATGTATGATATTTACTTTGGGATTATCTCTCATTGCTGGAACCATCCTTCTATGACTTTCAGGATACCATTTTCTTCTCAATTTGCAATTCTTTTTCAGGTCACTTATTCTTAATTTCTTTGAGTGCTCCCTCCTCCCCTTAGGCTCCCTAAATGTTAATACCCTTCAGTGTCTCATCATTGAGCTTCTTCTTCCTTATTGACCTTAATTGAAATATTTCATCCACGTTCATGGTTTTAAATTACTCCCTCATTAATGTTCCCCAGTCTCTATCTGTAGTCTGGACTTCTTAATGGCTCTTGGACCCATATTTTTGATTGCCTAATGAGCCTCCATGGAAATCTCAGTCTGTAGGTTCAAAGCCAGAGGCAAAGTCTTTCTTTCTATCCATTCTCTCTATCAACATAACAGGTACCATGATACACCCAGGTATACTCCAGTCAGGATCTTGGGAGTCATCCTTTGCCTATATCCCTTTCTCACTTTCAAATAAAAATCATTTGAACATTCCTAAATCCTTTGAAATGACATCCTACTTTTAGTCTTGAATTCTGTTGTGTTAGTTTGTACCCCCCAAATTCCCTGCCTTGATTCAATTCTTCTTTACTTCTCTATAGGATTCATTCCATTTTCTGATTAAAGCACTGGTTAATTGTGACCCATTAGAAGTACCAGTCTACTTGTTCTGCTCATTGATTTCATTTGTACCCACCGCCTATTATCAGGTTGGAATTACTTATCTTCAGAGTAATAGTTTTTTACTATGTCGGTGTCCTTAGATCTTCACCTTGTGTTTTTATTTTTGTTTTCCCCGTGGTCTGTAAAAACTTAAGTTGTTTATTGCATTATAGAGCAGTAATTTTTATTGCTATTGTTTTCTTAAGGTTTTTATTTGTTTACCTCGGATTTTTCCAACTTGAAAAAGTCATAAACTTTTTTTTTAAACAAGTTTTTTTTTAATTTATTTAATTAATTTATTTATTTTGGGCTGCATTGGGTCTTCTCCGCTGCACGCAGGCCCTCTCCAGCTGCAGCGAGTTGGGGGCTACTCCCTGCTGCAGTGCGTGGGCCTCTCACCGCGGCGGGCCCCCTGGCTGTGGAGCACAGGCTCCAGGCGAGCCGGCTTCAGCAGTTGTGGCTCACGGGCTCTAGAGCTCAGGCTCAGTGGTTGTGGCGTACGGGCTTAGTTGCTCCGCGGCATGTGGGATCTTCCTGGACCAGGGCTCGAACCACGTCCCCTGCACTGGCAGGCGGACTCCCAACTACTGCTCCACCAGGGAAGCCCCAAGTCATAAAATTTTAAACAGGAACTTTGAAGTAAGTTTCTGATCGCTCTCTCTATTTATACTGAACTTCAATTAATAATGTTCTTCAATATCATAGTGCTTAAGGAAGTTTTGTGCTAGCATTTTCCTGAATCAGTTGATAATTACCTTCCCTGACGTTTGTAACCCTCTGTCAATTGGATATATCTGCCAGGCTTGCAAAGATTTTCTGCTGCCCTGATGTGAGTGTCCCATTAGGGCAGATAATAAGGGAAAATGCAGTCTTGACTAAACAGCTTCTCGTGCTGAAATTGTTTGCATTTGATCTACTTTCAGCACAGTTTTAATAGCAACCATTATCTATATTCACCAACTGCTTTGCTCTTTCTAGCTCCTAAAACCTCTGTTAAACCAAAACCATAAGCAGACACACTGATTTGTGTGTGTAAAAATACATCGTCATTCTTGTTCTCAACATAGAAAGTTACCTCAGACATCTTTCTTCCTTTGCTTTCAAATGGTGACACTTACTGGTGTGACATAAAATCACTCAATGACTGTTACTCAGTACTTCAGGGGTTTATTTTCTAATCTTTGAGGAAGCTCCCTTTCTCAAGCAGCTGATTGCCTTATCTGAAAAGTGCATACTTAAGTATATATATACAGTTTGCTGGAGTACTAAGTTATGTGCTATACTTTTATTGAAAATAACACTGGTTTGTTTCATTTTTGTATTTGAATAAACTGAAATTTGAATCCAAGACATTTCACTGCTGATAGCTTTATGCTATTTCAGTGACTTTTAAATTTTGGCTTTTGGTATATTTGTTAGCACACATAAAGCAAGTCCAGAGTCATTTATAAAGCTTTGATTTATGGTATATGGAATCTTGAGCGGAGTTTATTCAAAGCAATTACTTGCAGTTAATGCCACAATCATTACTGCAGTCTACATTCCAGTATTACATTTATTTTTGCCTCTTAATAATAATATTTTTATATTTAAATGTGTAGAGACACAAACATTTTCTTAGGTCAAAACCTGGACTAGACAAGAAATACATTAAGATTAAAAGCAGTATGTATTTTTCTTAACGATATCTTGGTCTTTAAAGAATCAGTTCTAAGTCTACTGTTATTCAAAGTTTGTTAAATATCAGTAACTTATGATAACCTTGAAAAGAAACAAATATTGGGATTTTAAAATCATATTTAAATGAAATTTCAGTGGATGTCTGCTGAATACCTTACACTGTATTATAATTATTTTATCCATTTTTCTGACATTAGAAGGTAAGACTCAACAGGAATCATGCAAAAAACAGAGAGGATGATTTTTTCTTTGACTTTCATTTTCATCATTTTCTCACTTTTTTCTTCAAATATTAAAAATCTTCATTGGTATTTTTTTTTTTTTACTCATTCCTTCTTTATTTTAAACTTTAGTTTTCCTCAGTTGATATCTTTATGTTAGAGACTGGTGGAGTAATAAATACTTCCCTACACAGAATGGTTTTTAGAATGTGTTCCTATTTAGAAGGTGTGTAGTACAAAGATACTGAAGTGTAGGTAACTGTAGATATTTTATTGAAGTATTTATTCATTCAGGAAATGTTTATTTAATCCTTAAGTGCCAGGTTCTAACAAAGGTTCTGGAATTACGATACAAATAAGAAACAGACATATTGTAGCTCAAATAAATACAAGGTACCTTAGCCATTCAGGCTGCTATAACAAAATACCATAGACTGTTGGCTTATAAACAACGGGAGTTTATTTGTAACAGTTCTGAAGACTGGAAGTCCAAGATCAAGGCACCAGCAGATTTTGTATCTAGTGAGGGCTGCTTCCTAGACCATTATTTTTTCACTGTAACCTCACATTTCAGAAGGGGTGAGGGATCTCTCTGGCATCTCTTTCATAACGGCGTTAATCCTTTGTGTTAGTCAGAGCCCTTATGACCTAATCACCTCCTAAAGGCCCCACCACCAAATGGCATCACGTTGGAGATTAGGATTCTAACATACGAATTTTGGAGGGACATAAACATTCAGTCCATTGCACAGGGATTATGTACAAATCAGATGAAGACAAATAGAAGATGCCAAGGGAAATGTCTGCTAATTATGCAGCCTCCCTCTCTCTGCTCATCCTGCATTCCTGCCAGCTCAACCTCTCTGATAAGGCAGCAGTAAGCTCCTCAGCCTTCCAAAGCCTCAGTGCCTCCCACTGGCCTCCCCAGGTATGTCTGATCACAGTCTGCCTTTCCATCTCCCTCTGTAGAAGTCCTCGGCATTCACTCTCTGCACTTTTCTGCCCCCATGAGTTTGCTCAGGCTCATCGCTCAACCAGACATGCTCTCAGTTCCCCTCTGCCTGTCAAGATTCTACCCATCCCTCAAGGCCTGCATTGTGTGCTTTGATATCCACGTTTACCTTCTTTCATCCCATCTACTCCTTCAGGCATTTGTCTACTTTTTCTTGAACACGCCCCCAACCTTCTGGGATGCAAGAATAAACAAGCAAACAAAGAAACTTGAGCCCATGCTCATCTCCTACAGAGCCTACAATCACTTTCCATTCTGCTTGGAATCAGGAGTGCACAGGATGTAAATACTGAATACATTCACTTGGTGTTCAGAGCCTATTTTCCAAGCGTTTAATTTATTTCTACTATGTGCCAGACTCAGAGCTTAGCAATGAGACACAGATGCGATAGCTAAGGTGACAAACAGCATACAGTCTGTGAAGTGCTCCAACACAGGTGAGCACAGCAAATTTATTGGAGTGGTACTAGTTCAGGTAAGTCAATAAACGGATGAAAGAATGGATGAATACGTGAATGAATAATTTATTTTAATTCTCTAGAGCTGACATTTAGTACTCTGCAGTCCTCCTGATGGGTAAATCACCCTGATAATCTTCTGCTGCAACTACAATGCATATCCTAATTTCTTCCTTCACAACATTTGTTAATAACACTCAAGTGATACAATATAGTTCTAGTGAATTCTGTACACCTGCTTCCTTGGGTATGTCATCCTGGTTTTTATTATGACATGGACTGAGGTCTCCAACTGCAAAATTAAAAACATTAATTTGGGAATTTTAAAAGTAATGTTTAAGCATAAGGTTAACCTAATGGTTCATTATTAAAAACAGCTAGAGTATATTTAATGCTTCTTTGATTTATGTTTCGTCCTTGTGTGCAATCTTAACACTTTATTAATTTACTTTCCCTGGGTCTCTACTTACGATGATTTGAGACATCCTCTTTTCAGAGTTCACTGCAAAAAGAACATCAAGGTCTTATTTTTTTGGACTTTTTCTGTTTTACAGCCTTTTCACTAAAAAATTTCCTTTTGCCTGTTCTGGTTCTTCTATTTTGTCTGTTAATCACAGAAATTAAGGAGGCTTCCTGAACCTATACCGTACTTGACATCACGATCTAGTAGGTATTTTAAACTGAGTCTACATTCATACACTTCAGAGATCCAGTGACTCAGGATCATTGTGCTGTACAAGGTCAGACAACATACAATTTGGACACGAGATCTTTCTTTATATCCTTCAAGAGAAGTTTAGTGGGGACTACTCAACAAAATTGTCATATAACAAACAGTCAGATGTGATCTGCAGTTGAGTTTAGAAATATTTCTTCAGTCGGTCAGTTTTCATTCTTTCTTTTTTCTTGTTTTCATCCTATGTTAGACCCCTGTGAGCTCAGACTCATAAAATGAAAGACATCATCATTTTTTGTCCGTTTCAGTCATTCAACAAATGTTTATTGAATACCTACTATGTGCCAGGCTTTTTTTCTAGACACTAGAGTGTGGGGGGTCATCTCGGAATCCTGCCTACCAGGTAGGTGGGGAACAAAATTGTGAAAGGGGCAAGAGAAGAAGCTGGAGACTAATTAGAAGGCGCTGGAGATGTCTAAGCCGTTGCTTCTCAAAATTTAACATGTGTGTGAATCTCCTGGGGATTGGGTTAAATTGTAGATTCCAACTTGGTAAGGCTACAGTGGAGGCCTGACTCTCCTGACAATCTCCTAGGTGATGGTGTTGCTGCATGTGAAACAACAACACTAACAGGCCAGCGATGACAGTGGCTTGGGCTAAGGATGCTAACAGTTGAGATGAGAAATGATCTGATTAAGGACATATTTTGAAGGTAGACGCAAAAGGGCTTGCTGAGGAGGAAACAGAGGCACCAGGATGACTTCTGTGTTTAGGGGATGGCAGTGATTATAGGAGGCACTTGTAGGGCAAAAATCCAGTGTTCAGTTGTGGATATGCTAAGTTAGAATCCAAGTAGAGATGAGCACTAAATGCTGTGGACAAAACAGGTTATAACTCATATTCAGTGCTCTAGAGACTTAAAACTTTGTGTTTCTATGCACCACAACTATGAGACTCTTCCTAAGTGTGCTCAGAATTTATTGTACTGTTTGAAAAAATGTAAGCAATAAAAAGTGGTTTATTGATTCGTACTGCAGTTTCTTTCTCTGCTTCTCTTGCATTGACGCTAGTAAAACAAGCAGCGTTTTCTTGTCCCGGTGCCAGTGTTCTTTACAGTGAAATTAACGTATTATTACTCAAATTGTTAGAGCTGTTGCCAGAAGCCAAAATGTGCATCACTCTGCATACTTAAAGCATATTGTATTCAAGTGCTCTCTAAACAGAGAGCTACATTTTAAAATAAAATAAGTTTTCAGCACCTATTATTGATTCTGGTGTATGCCTCACTAGGAGATGAATTACCAAAATTTCCCTGGCTATATAGGCAGTTTCATGGTGTGACTATTATTTCTTTCCTGGGTTAAATTATGCAAAATTAGCTTTATCACATTATGAGAGCTTGCATGTAAGTCGATCCTCACTGACTCCCTTATCACAAAAAGAAGATGGCATAGACTAGAGTTGCACGGAGTGTATGTTTTCTTATAATTTCTCTGAACATCAACCGTGTGAAATCTTGGCCTTACCCATACTCATGTTCTGAAAGAAAAGCATTTGAAAGGATAGAAGCTGAAAACGGTGCGGCTACCTGCTCTTTCGTGGAATGGCGGCAGAAATGCTAGAGTTTAGCCAGAGAAGAGGTTGAGACTTGGACTCACAACATTGCATATATTTTAATAGATGAACATTAAATAAAACATACCCATTGTTAGCACTGCTTGGGTGCTTAGCTAAGTTAATGTCCAGTGAAATAGGTTATGAGAGATGGTTTGTGGTTTCAGGTAGTGGTGAAATAAAGGCAACATAGGGCAATTTGGGTTTAGAGGACTATTCATTCTGTGGAACAGATGAAAATTCACTTCACTGTAAGCAAAAATCTTTAGAGAAAGCCCTGTTTTATTTTTTCTATTGTTAAACCATAAAATCTGTTAGGCTTTCTAACCAGGAAAAAAAAGGGGGAGAGGGGAAGGAAGGAGATATTTCAAGGAGAGCCTGTGATTACATTTTTATAAATAAGCCCTGAGCAGATGGAAATTAAACCAAATCGTTCAACGCAGGGATAAGAGAAAGTCTAAAGGGGCCTCCCCCCACCTCATCCCCGTGGAGAGTACTAAGGAAGTCAGAACTTAACTCCTCTCATCTGGACATGCTTCAATCTGGAACCCTGAGCTAGGACTAACTATCTGATAGGACAAGTAGGTTTTCTGTTGATTTGGAAGAGCGTGATGGCTAAACAAGGCCATTGTTGAACCCTGCACTTGTTCTATAAGCATCTTCTCATAGTGTATCATATTAAAACCCAGAATCTAAATCTAGGCATACAGTTGTTTCTCAGTATTGGAGAAGAATTGGTTCCAGGATTCCCTCAGATACCAAAATCTGTGATGCTCAAGTCCTTTATATAAAATGGTGTAGTATTTGCATATAACCTGCATACATCCTCCCATATTCTTCAGATTATCTCTAGATTATTTATAATACCTAATACAATGTAAATGCTATGTAAATAGTTGTATATACAATGTAAATGCTATGTAAATAGTTGTATATACAATGTAAATGCTATGTAAATAGTTGTATATACGATGTAAATGCTATGTAAATAGTTGCCAGTGCTATGGAGCATTCTGGAATTATTTTTACCAAATGTGTTTGCTCTGAGATTAGTTGAATCTGCAGAAGTGAAACCTGTGAATACAGAGGTCCAACTGTAATTATTTTAAGAATTGGTTTAAAGATATCCCAATTTTCCCTACTATTGTGTCTACTTTTATGTAACATATTAACTACTTTATAAATATAAAATTTAGCTTTTGCATGGTAATTTAAAAAACTAACTTCTTACTTTTTTTTCCCCCTAGGAGCATTGAATCAAAAAAATTGGGGAAAGAAATATCCAACATGTAATAGCCCCAAACAATCTCCTATCAATATTGATGAAGATCTTACACAAGTAAATGTGAATCTTAAGAAACTTAAATTTCAGGGTTGGGATAAAACATCTTTGGAAAACACATTCATTCATAACACTGGGAAAACAGGTAAAATATTTGCATTTTGTTTCTGACGTTAATATGTTTATCAGACCTAGAGCATGTTTAGGTTATTTTCCTTTTATTTTCCTTTGAATGATGTATTCTGAACCGGATAGAAACTATAGGTAGAAGAAGTCAAATAGGAAATTGGAAGTTTAGACCTTCTGAAAATGTGTACAAAAAATTAAATGACCAAAGTCATAATACCATGTTCTCCAGTAATATAACAATAAAGGTGCCTCTACTGGAAGAGCTGTTAAAGATAATATAATATATAGCTATTGTAATTTAATAACCCCATCACTGGTTAATCACTTAGTCAATCAGGATTTCTTTTTCTTGGGCATTTTATTTGGTCTTGTCTGCTCAGCCTTGTGCTGTGTTCAATATTTGGATGTGAAAAAAGCAATCTACTATAATTGAATTTTAAGAAATTACTAGCCCTTCTATTAGAAAGTTTAAAATTATATACCATCCTTAGGAAGCACTCTCTAAGTTTTTTCTCTTAGTATGCAAAATATAATACCATAAAAAATTCCAGTAAACAACAGATAGACAAAATAGTTTATAAAAGTGAACAGTATTGTTTTTCTGATCTTACAGGTTAAATGAAATCGTATGTATATCAGGAAGTTATGTAAAAACAAATATAGGAAAAAGATTAGAAAAAATATTCACTATAATAGTAGCTATATTGGTGTGGTTTTATCATTAGTGGTATTTTTCTCTGTTTTCCATATTTTGGTAATATAATTATTTTAATGTGGTAATTTAATTTTAAGTCCCGTGAGGGTAGGAATTTTCAACATCAGTGCCTGATAAATAATAAGCATTCAGTAAGTATTTTTCTGAATGAATAATTTGAAAAATTATTACATGTTATAAGATATAATTAATTTAATACATAAAAGTATATTGTCCCAAATCTTGACATTTTAATTACCAGCTTTAAAGGATGTTACAAAGCAGTAAAGCATGTAATCTCTGCTTTATTTTTCTTAGTGGAATGATCTTTAGAGCCACACTTTTTAGGTTCACTACTGGCCATTTAAAGCACAGTGTGGAACCTTGAGCAAGTTACTTAACCTCTCTGTGACTCAATTTCCTTATCTGTTAAATAGGGATTGTAATGGTATCTTCTTCCTAGGGTTGTGTGAGGATCAAATATTGAATACACGTAAAGTAGTGTAATGCATGGCATGTCGTAAGTGATAAATGTTGACCATTATTGTTATTGTGTTTGTTGCTATTGTTATTATTCATGAAAGTTTATATCTCTAGCTGGCTGGTGTCCACTGGAAAAAAAAGCACAGCCTAAAAGTTAAGAATTATGTTTTATTTGGCAGACTTTATACTGGCCAATGTGTTGGATTCTGTTCCTAATGCCAACAGTGGTTTCCGCTTGATAGAACAAAACTATTTAAATCTGATTGAGAGACATTGAAATCTTGCATTAGGGTCTCCAGAGAATCATTAATCTCCAGATGACTCCTAAAATACAGTCAGATAGTATCTGCTACGGAACTGAAATAGGAGAGTTTAAGATTCTGAGAGTTGCAACCGAGGCTTCAAACATGAGATGGCTTAAACCCCTTCAACAGGAATGGGTCTCCCGCCTCCCTTGCCACAGTCTAGGACAGAAGTTCTGAAGCTTGTTGAAGCCTGGAGTGATGCTTGGAGGCATAAGGAGATGGGACAAAAGCAGCAGCCTGTTAAAGAGTAGAAACAGGCTGACCTTGAGAAGGTTGGGGGTACCCCCAGGAAAAGACTTCCTCTTTCCACTCCTCTGTTCCTTCTCCCTTTAACTATCCCCTCACTACCCTCTGATGCGTTAGGGGAGCAGGGCTTTGGACACCAAACAAACAAATCTTGGAACACCAAACAGACAGGGCAGGTGGACTGCCTGTCTCCTGCTTTTAGTGCTGTATAGCAGTGAAGGTCTTAGGTTTATTTTACATTTGTGGCAATAGGATACATTAAGTATACTATGCAGAGTTACAAAGTTCAGCTTCCAAAATGGTAACTTTTTCTAAATTTATCAAATAAATGATTTTATTAATGTACTTTAATAGATGAAAATTTAGTTAAATTTGCAATTTTGATTCTCAGAAACTTAGATGCAATTTTATTGTTTTTTTTAAGTGGAAATTAATCTCACAAATGACTACCGTCTCAGTGGAGGAGTTTCAGAAACGGTGTTCAGAGCAAGCAAGATAACTTTTCACTGGGGAAAATGCAATATGTCATCTGATGGATCAGAACATAGTTTAGAAGGACAAAAATTTCCACTGGAGGTAAGTCAATAGTTCCACTAGTTACTATTTCATTTTCTAAATCATTGGGATTTTATTTAGCATATAATTTAATTCATTTGTAATCAACTTTATAATTTATACAGCTATATTTTGTTTACTTGGTTAATATCTGCCTTCTTCACTAGCCTAAGCTCAATAAGATCCATATGTGATTTTCCACGTCCTGGTAATGCAGAGTGTCACATTATAGATGATCAGTAAATACTAATGAGTGAATGAATGAAATTCTTTCCATAGCCCAGTAGAAACAGAAGGGGAAAATTTTATCAACATACTGGAGAATCAAAAAGCTTCAAATTAAAATGAGAAAATTTTCAGATTTAAAATTGGCAAAATAAATATAATTATAATAAATAGTGTGTGTGCAGTGAAATATGTAAACACTTTCATACATGTCTGGAGAAAGTATAAATTGGTAGACTTTCTGGGAAGCAGTTCACTTGTTTTTATCAAGAACTTTAAATGTTTTATTCTCAATATTCACATTTCAATTTGTAGCAATTTAGTCTGAAGAATAATTAAGGACATAAAAATTTATGTGCAAAGACTTATTTACAATAATAAAAATTGAAACAAAAGGAAATGATTAAATACATTATGATAGATTATTATAGATCTTGTAAAAATCATGTTTTTCAACTATTTATTTACACAGAAAAAGTTCATCATAAGTGCTTTTAAAAAGTGGAGTGTAAAATAGTATACACAGTCTTTTTTTTAATTAATTAATTAAGTATTTAATTTTGGCTGCGTTGGGTCTTCCTTGCTGCGTGCGGGCCTTCTCTAGTTGCGGTGAGCGGGGGCTACTCTTCGTTTCGGTGCGCGGGCTTCTCATTGTGGTGGCTTCTCTTATTGTGGAGCACGGGCTCCAGGCGCAAGGGCTTCAGTAGTTGTGGCTTGTGGACTCTAGAGCGCAGGCTCAGTAATTGTGGCGCACGGGCTTAGTAGCTCCGCGGCATGTGGCATCTTCCCCGACCAGGGCTTGAACCCGTATACACAGTATTATTATTCCAAATTTTGTAAAACATGAAACTAATTAGTGGCTGAGAGTACAGTCTGAGTCAAATGGACGAGGCTTGAATACTGGCTTCACCGTCTAGTTAGTAGCTATATGACATGACATTGTAAAAATTATTTAATTTCCCTAAGCTTCTGTTTCTGTTCCGTGAAATTGACATAATAGTAGTAGCACATCTCTGTAAAGTTATTATGAGGATTAAATGAAAGATTGAATTATTGCTATTGTAAAAATAATTGAAGGAAACCAAGAAAACATTAATAGTGATTTTCTCTGGGTGATGGCATTATAGGTGCCTTTTCTTTTCTCCTTTAAAGTTGCCATATTTTCAATATTACCTGTAATAAATCTGTATTACTTTTATAATCCAAAATAGTTATTGATAATAAAAATAAGATAAATTAGTTATTTCATAAAGGATTAAAATATTTTAATGTGGAGAAGCACATTCAAGTTTGTCTTATAACTTTTTAAATATCCTTAAAGAAAAGCATATTTATCAAATTTGGTTTGTTAAAAATACGAAAGTCGGGCTTCCCTGGTGGCGCAGTGGTTGAGAGTCTGCCTGCCGATGCAGCGGACACGGGTTCGTGCCCCGGTCCGGGAGGATCCCACATGCCGCGGAGCAGCTGGGCCCGTGAGCCATGGCCGCTGAGCCTGCGCGTCCGGAGCCTGTGCTCCACAACGGGAGAGGCCACAACAGTGAGAGGCCCACTTCAAATAAAAAATAAAAAAAATAAAAAAAAAAAAAAATACGAAAGTCAACCCATTAAACACATAACATTCTCACTTCCGAGAGTTTAGCTCTCTCACACTACTACTTAGAACAATGGTGAAAATCAAGAAAAACTCTAACAATAACAAAAGCTGTGATTCAGCAAAATAAATTATACAGAATCTGTGTACTAAACCTCACGTACTTTTCTTATTTAAAAGCCCCTCAAGTTGTCTCTCAGAGATGTCATTTGTTTGTTGTTTGCTTTTTATTTTATTTTTAAAAACATTCATGGTTTTAATTTTATTTATTTATTTTATTTATTTATTTTTTTGGCCGCGCCACATGGCTTAGCGGGATCTTGGTTCCCTGACCAGGGATTGAACCTGGGCCCACAGCAGTGAAAGCCCAGAATCCTAACCACTGGACCGCCAGGGAATTCCATCTTGTTTGTTTTTCAAAACACTCTCCACGTAATTGTGCAAGCAGGGAAACTGGGGGGTATGCGTGACCTGCTCTTTCTTTCCGGCCTCTCACATCCTATAATCAGCGCCTCAGTCCTGCCCCTAAATGATGTGGGAGGTCAGAAAAAGGTTCAAACCACCTTTGTCTCTTACTTGAGTATCTAAGTCCCTGCAGCTAGTTTCTCTCCGGTCTTAATCCCTTCTGCTCTCCCCCCTTCTCCCCAGCCCTGCCCCCTTCCCATCAGGGACTTCTATTGCCCTCCAGCCCAAACTGCTGGGACTGCCTGTGTGGCCCCTGCCTACTTCTCCAACCTCATATCTCTCTTCTCCTCTCACGTGTGCTCAACTGAACTTCTAACAAACTACTTTCCATTTCCCACACTTCTCATACTTTCTTGCCTGTAGGCCTTTTCCTAGCCGGTCCCTCTGACCTGAACACACATTCATCTCTTCTGCTTTTTCCTCTGTCAACTTTAAAGCCACTCATGCTTCAGGGGTCAACTTGGAAATCCTCTCTCTGAAAAGGTTTTGGTGACCACCCAAGGCAGGAGCCACTGCCTTCCTCTGCTTCACACCTGCTATTTCTCTGATCCATAGCCCTAACTGCACATTAATCTTTTCAGAGGCTTTCTGCTCTTCCCTTAATTATATGTCTAAACTACCTGAGTTATCAAATTTCCAAGCCCACGACCCTAGGAGCACCAGCTTGTAAGTGAGAGTGGAGGCTGTTATAGATAGATGTGTGGACTGAAGTAGAAATGAACAAGGGATAGCCTCGCACCAGGGGGGGAGAGACTTAAAATAAGGAAAATAAAATTTATGACTCCTTTGGTATTTTTTAGGTAGAAGCAGAGAGTTCTTGAGAGTTTCACTGTTAGTAGAGCACAATACAATAATGTCCAAAACTGGTAGCTCAGACCATCAAGAAAGGCATGTCCATTCAGGAAAGAATGAAACCATATTTGAAAGAATTCCATCAAAATAGTGAAAATTACATTTGATAATTTATTACATTTGATAATTGCTCTAGTAAATTATTCAGTGTCCCCTGGTAATCACAAAGTGGTCATTCCAGTTCTAGATCTGTCCAACTTCATATTTCTTTCTTCATTGAAGGATAAGTGATAGTTGTGTATACATGTAATTGATAAAATATTTTGAAAATTCACAAAATATAGAATTATATAGTTTATAGAATTTTTCAAATAGAATTTAATGAACTGATAAATCATTTTATTGTCTTTTTGCTGACTTTTTTGTGAAGTCTTTGTATGTAATAAAGCCATCTTTGTTACATTTATAGATGCAAATCTACTGCTTTGATGCGGACCGATTTTCAAGTTTTGAGGAAGCCATTAAAGGAAAAGGGAAGTTAAGAGCTTTATCCATTTTATTTGAGGTAATCATTATACAGAGATTTAGCACTAACTTTTCAATCATGGGGAATTTCAAAACACACTTTTTTACAAATAGAAGGGCTCATAAGTGGAATGATAACTGGTGATTATTTTCAAAGAGAACAATGTTTAAAAGGGGACTCTTGTATTTGTCAATTGGATATGTCACTTCCAGCTGGAGCAAATCTGTGCACTCGTACACTATAAGATTTGCTTATTCGCAAAGCATCAGCATGATACAGCAGTAACTGCGAATCGTAACATTTTAAAATGTCCTTTTCTTCATGGAAAATTTGAAAATTATCTGGTTTTTGTTTGGTTTATTCTTTTTTTTTTTTTTTTTAATTTATTTTATTTATTTTTGGCTGCGTTGGGTCTTCGTTGCTGTGCGCAGGCTTTCTCTAGTTGCAGCAAGCGGGGGCTACTCCATTGTGGTGCATGGGCTTCACATTGCGGTGGCTTCTCTTGTTGCAGAGCACAGGCTCTAGGTGCACAGGCTTCAGTAGTTGTGGCACGTGGGCTCAGTAGTTGTGGCACACGGGCTCAGCCGCTCCATGGCATGTGGGATCTTCCCGGACCAGGGCTCAAACCCGTGTCCCCTGCATTGGCAGGCAGATTCTTAACCACTGTGCCACCAGGGAAGCCCAGTTTGGTTTATTCTTAACTTGCTGTGAAAAAGAAGTGTGCATTTAGGACATTACTTTTGAATACTTAAAATAGAATTTACTAATCTTTACATTTTATTGAATAATTAGTCAAATATTTTATGCAACTTTTAGAACATCATTCTTCTTTCACAGGTTGGAATAGAAGAAAATTTGGATTACAAAGCAATTATTGATGGAGTTGAGAGTGTTAGTCGTTTCGGTAAGCTATTTGGAGAAATCTCTTTCTTCCAGATTTACTGGAATGCATATGAATTTTTACAATGTTTTTACAATGTTATAAAAATCACTGTTCCAAGGAAGAAGGGCAGACATTTGTAAAGAGGAGCAATCTCTCACATCTTACACTTGACGGTTTATACACTTCTCACTAAAGAACAATTCATCAGAAATTTTTGTCACATAAAATCATAAAACGTTAATGTAAGTAGGAAGTTGGAAGTTTTCTAATTCTTTTATTGAAAATAATCTAATCACATTATGCATTTAAACGTATTTTTATTCTGTCTCTGCATTGTACATCTGTAAAAGACTCTATAATCTGAAACCAGTTAATTTTATAAAAATTATATTTTAAAGTGAAAAGGGAATTGTTACTCAAGTTCAAATGTATTCCCTGGTGGTTTCCTTGATAAGTCCTTTGCTTTACCAATATGATGAGATAAGATTTTTGGAAGGTGAATGCCTACATAGAACAAGGTTCACTATACTTTTATACTGTTCTGCCTGCTATCTCACGGATCTTGTAATTGGTCACGGCAAATGCTTTTGACAACATTGGCAAGAGACAGCAAACCTGTTGTTATTGTTGTTTTATTTTTATTAAGCAGAGTATTAATGTTGTCCTGAGTTATCAATAAAGGAGGAGTAGTCCTCTCCGGGAAGCTGCAAAATGTGAAATCAGAAACACAACTCACATAGGTCCTTTTCCCGAAAGCAGAAATCTGGCCTAGGGTTGATTCATCTTTGTCAATTATATGTGAGAACTTGAATTGACCAAACTCTTCAGAAGTCAGGCATATGTGAGCTCCTGCAGTGCAGCTTTCTTTCTTTTTTTTTTTGAAAGGTGCAATCAAACAGCATAAAGCTGTTAGTTATCTCCCTCCATCCACCTAGATTGCAGAATTCAACATTGAATGCCATAAGCCACACTTAATTTTTCCCTCATTTAGTCAGAAAGTGGAGTCTTTGCAGACTGCAAGAAGGCAGCTAGTTTGAATTCCTAAACTTAAAATGATGTAAAATATGAACCTAAATGTTCCCAGGCCTTGCACCAGCCTGTGGGACCACAAAAGTGATACTAACACTGGTTGTTAGTCCTGATTTGTGCAACTGTGGCACTTTGGCCACTCTCTTGAGGCCTCTTCAGTTGTTTCTGGGGGTTTCTAGGAGGGTGTAGTCTGAGCTTAAGAACCAATTTGCTCGTGTTCTTGGACTAAAGTTTCCTTTTTAATATCTACTGTCTATAAGCCATTGAGGGGGATGCTTCATCAGAGCCTGCTGTCACATAGTACCCTCCCTGGGAATGTGGGTTCCCTAACAGCATTCTGCCTCTGTCCTGGCTCTTAATTCAGAAACAGAACAAATGGTCTCCTGGCTGTCTGGAAACACATACTAGTCTGCCCTCTATCTATCTATCTTCTCTCTCTCTCTCTACCCATGCACCAACTTCTCTCCTCTTTTACCAAAAAATAAAATCCTCCATGCCTATCAGCCCATCTACTAGATACTTAATATTTCCATATACTCAGCAAGGACACCTAAGCCCATACAGTTGTAGAGCTAGGATTTAGAACCTGTCTGTCCAAAAAGTTTGTTCTAATATATTGTAGAGATTTATATTAGTTACATGTTTCAGAACACATATGAAACACCTGTCAATCTGATTTGAATGGTTGTGAGATATGATCTGTCCAAACTAAATAAGTTAAGTCCTTCCAAAGTTAAATGTTTGAGAATTCTTGGATTAAATTTAGTCCTATTTCAGAGTCTAGAAAAACCCCTGGTGCCCCATAAACGGTAGGTTTCCCAACATTGGCTGCCAGCCATTGCTGCTGGGAACTTGAAGGCAGTGCTCGTCTTTAGACAGTAGCTCAGGAACTGCAGCTAAACTCACATTATATGGAGAATATGCGGCTAAAATCCTGCCACATATTCTCCATATAATGTGAGTGACACAAAAAAATCAACACTGTTCAACCGTCATTCAGATTGTAAAGTCTGCCTTATTACGGTGTGGGCTGGTTGCTCATTTCCTATGTTCCTCTCTAAGAGACAAACCCATTTCTCTTTCCTTCCCTCTTTCGCACCTTCTTTTCTTTTCCTTCCTTCCATCACACCTACTCTGTGTTAGACATTGCCCTCATGTGGAGTGGTGAGGGAGGGTGCGGTTGCAGCAATCAGAGATAATGCATTAATATTCCCTAAGCAGAGCCCACAAAAGGAAAAACTGTTAGTCGAAATCCTTCAAGTTGCAAGAAGGAGACACACCCCAGGTAAATCATCAGTGATTCTCAAATGGGAGTTCTCATCAGAATGATTTGTTGTGCTTTCCTAATCGCAAATGCAGGCCAGGAATTTGTATATTGAAATCCTCACGGGCAGTGTTGATGTGGCCCCATCCTAAGTCTCATTGTCCTAAGTGATAAGAGTTGGTTTTAAATATTTAATGGTTCTTTCCTTGCATTGGGCCTGACCATGGTCTTTGTCTTTATCTCCTTGTCTCTCACCCTCCTAATCTTTCCACCTCCTCCTATCAGCCTCCCACGAAGGAGGATCTGATTGGTTTGTTAACCATTAATTCATGTTCAAAGGAAGAGGATCACTGAGTGAATGACTGATCACAAATAGAGCAGTGTTGGCTCAGGTGTGATTCTCTCTTGTGTTAGTAATAGTGAGGTCATTCAGATGAGGTGCATGTTTTTGCAAGCCACAAAAAAACCCCACCTTAGTCCAGTTTTCTCATAAGATGATGGTGCAATTGGAAAATACTACTGTAATTGTAAAGTCTTGTGATATCAGAAAGAAACTTAGGACATGTACGTACATAACAAAAAAAAATAAGGTACAAAATAGTTAACGTGTCCATAACAGAGACTAGATAAGTGGTATTGAAGTGCCGTTGAAGGAGGAATGGATTCTATACTGAGATGAGGGAAGGAGGAATTGAAAACTTTCTTCTGATTCTTTCCATTGCTCTTAATTATTTCCCCTTTAATTTCTTCTCCAATTTCATGACAATTATCTATTTCACCATTCCTGTTCAAATCTTCTGTTTTTCCTTTTCTGGCTTCTAGGTCTCCTGGTGTTTAATTTCCCACCTAATGTAGCAGTGAGTCAGTTTCCGGCTCCTTACTTAATTAGTATTCTCTACGTCCACATTTCCACGGAACATTTATAAGATAAGTTTTTTCATCAGAAAAAGGAAGAATTGTAGTCCATTGATGATTAAAAAAGAAGTTATTTAATCACAAATTTTCTAAATATCAAAAACATAAATCTGAAAATGGAAAAATATTCACATATTCAAAATAGTTTCCTTAGTTTCTGAGAACTTGAATCTGAGTCTGAATTCTAAATAATCTTGTCTTGACATTGGAGGAGAGGAAGACATACTTTTAGAAGTTACTAATTAACCCATTAAACCTAATGTAGCTTGAATTTTCTAGTGGATTAAAACGACTTAGGTTGTATCTACATGACACTATCAATTCTGTCAATAGGTTTTTACCTCTAAGATTTAGTCTTAAATGCAGACTGGAAGCAGTTATCTATAACTTTATTAGCAGGCTTCTTTCTTCCTGAAGAAGTTTCTGTATTGCAGAAAAAAGTAACATTCAATAACTAACTTTTAAATGGAAATAGTTTTTTTCCTTGAGGCTTTCTGGATGTGTCCAATCTTCATTTCATTTAGAGCTGTAATACACTATTAAGATCATCTGGTCCAAAATGTAAAATAGATAGCTAGTGGGAATCAGCTGCATAGCACAGGGAGATCAGCTCGGTGCTTTGTGACCATCTAGAGGGGTGGGATAGGGAGGGTGGGAGGGAGATGCAAGAGGGAGGGGATATAGGGATATATGTATATGTATAGCTGATGCACTTTGTTATACAGCAGAAACTAACACAACATGGTAAAGCAATTATACTCCAGTAAAGATGTTTAAAAAAAAAATCATCCGGTCCAGTTATTTCATTTTGTAATGAGGAATTTGGGGTTCAAGAAGACTAAAATCTTGCAAAAGCTTTACTCTACTTAAGGTTTTCAACTCTGGCTGCATGTTTGAATCACCTGGGGATGGTCTTTTAAAAAATGTAGACGCACCTAAAATTATAGCCTAAAAATAAATATAGATGCTCAGGTCCCACTACTAGAGATTTAAATTAAAACAGCCTAGGGTGGGGTCTGGGACATTGATTTTTTTTTAATGCTCCCCAGATAATTCGTATACTGCTACTCTGTACTGTACCATCTCACTTAGGCTAGATTAAATTGGCGTCAGGGACTATTTCTATTTTTTGTTTTTTGCGGTACGCAGGCCTCTCACTGTTGTGGCCTCTCCCGCTGCGGAGCACGGGCTCCGGATGCGCAGGCCCAGCGGCCATGGCTCACGGGCCCAGCTGCTCCGCGGCATGTGGGATCCTCCCGGACCGGGGCACGAACCCGTGTCCCCTGCATCGGCAGGCAGACTCCCAACCACTGTGCCACCAGGGAAGCCCAGGGACTATTTCTTAATGACCTAAATCTACAAGACAGAGCAGAGGACATGTACTGGACTGGGTAGTTAAACACAGATAAGTTAAAATAAGTTAAACACAGATCTCACTGGTAAGCAGATCGCTGCCCATATGAGTGAGGACTGGTACACAAAGAGCAAAATGGCCAAGGCAGTGCCATTGGTAAGTGCTGTTGGAAAGATGCAAGATCAAAAATGGGACTCTTCAAGGAGATGGATTTAGCTGGGTTGTTTCAAGGTTCTAAGACTAGATGGAACACTTAGGAAAGGTCTACCAATTTTTTGTAGGAATTCTCTATTCTCGATACAAGTTATATATCTTTGTAAATATAGCAGGAATAAATCAATATTTTTATTATATATATAAAATCTGAAATATATTTTCTACTCTTTGTCCTGCCTTTTTACTCTCTTAATGGTGACTATTGATAAAGAGATCCTGAGTATCATGTACCTCATTTTTCCCTATGTGAAGAACACTTTTTGCATGCTATTTAAGAAATCTCAACCTACCCTAACGTTATGGAGATAATTTTCTATGTTTTCCTCTAAAAGCCTTATTAGTCTGTTCACGTCTAGATCCACACTCTATTTAGAACTGATTTGTGCTTACGGTGTGAAGTAGGGAATAAAGATTCATGTTTTTCTATAAGGATATCCAGTTGACACAGCAGTGCATATTGAAAAGGTTAATCATTCATTACATAGTAATTTTTCTGTCTTAAATCATGTAACCATATATGTGTGTGTCTGGACTCTTTATTTTCTTCCATAGTTCTCCATCTTTGCATAAATATCTCACTATCGTGATTTCTATGGCCTTATATAGTAGGTCTTCCTACTTGGTATCCCTACCTTTGTTATTGCTCAAGATTGTCTTAACATTTTTTGTGGTTACATTTAAATTTTAAAAACAGAATGTCATTTAATACACACACAAACACACACACACACACACACCCCAACACCAACCCATCTGGAATTTTGATTAAGATGTCATTGACTCCATAAAACAACTTAGGGAAAATTAACATCTTCACAATACTGAATCTTCCCGTTAACATATTTCCCACCATTTTAAGGTTTTATCTAATTCTCTCAAAGTTTTTAAATTTTCAGTGTAGATGTTTTACACATCACTTGTTAGATTTACTTGTATTTGATATTTGTTGCTATCATGTTATATTGTTTGAAATTTCATTTTCTATTGTTTGTTACCAGTTAATAGAAGTACAATTAAGTTTTATATATTGGTGTTGCATGCAGTGACTTTGCTAAACACACTTATTAGTTCTAATAGTCTGTAAATTATTTTCAATATCTCACATGCTCAGCTGAGTTATTTGAAAATTATGATGACATCATTTTTTCCTGCCCCATCTTCATGACTCTTTTTTTCTTTTTCATACCTTATTGTAAATAAATAAAGTAAATAAATGGTCCCAGTCCTCCAGTTCAATGTTAGATAAAAATGGTGGTATTGTAGAAGGATTCCTTGTCTCATTCTTTATCTCTAAGGGAAAAACTTTCAATAAGTCATTTTTAAATATGATGTTTATTATAGACTTTTGAAGATATCTTCATCAGAATAAGGTTTTGTTTTTCTTTTACACAAATTGGTATTAAATCCTATCAAATGGTTTTACTGTATCTATTCAGATGGCCATATGATTTCTGAATATCTTTCATAGGTAAAAATAATCTCTCCAGCATCTTGCCCATGTAATGATAAAGCATCTAGCACTATGTAGGGATATATGCAAGAAAATTTAGAATATGCCAGTTTTATCACCATTTTTGAAATAAATCTAAAATGTTCTTAAAATTTCAGTTCTGATTAAATACATACCAAAGCATATGTCTTTGTTTCATAGGAGCTTTGAGCAGCTAAGTTCCACTGTTGGGATTTCAGCTGAGATGTGTGTGATTCCTTTGTAGGGAAACAGGCTGTGTTGGATCCATTCACATTGCTGAACCTTCTGCCAAACTCAACCGACAAGTATTACACTTACAATGGCTCCCTGACATCTCCTCCCTGCACAGACACCGTTGACTGGGTTGTTTTTAAAGATACAGTTAGCATCTCTGAAAGCCAGGTAATCTTGGAAATTCAAACAAATGAAGTAATTTGAAGCAATTTTGAAAGCATTATTTTCTAAGCTTTACTATAGAATATCTATTTTAAAGCACTTGCCGATATGCCTTTGAAGCAGATACACAGTTAAATTATGTGTTATTATATGTTAAATTATCTTCTTTCCAGCTGGCTGTTTTTTGTGAAGTTCTTACAATGCAACAGTCTGGTTATGTCATGCTGATGGACTACTTACAAAATAATTTCCGAGAACAACAGTACAAGTTCTCCAGGCAGGTGTTTTCCTCATATACTGGAAAGGAAGAGATTCATGAAGCAGGTGTGTATTGAAATATAATTTTGTAGGAGGTAATTGTGGTATAGTGGAAAATATACAAGGCTTTGATTTTTGGAAATATTTTGATTATAGCCTTGTAGCTTTAGGTAAGCACTTTAACTTCTCTGAATCTCGGTTGCCATTTTTATAAAATGGCAATTAAAAGTATCTGTCTTTCCAACATGAATAACCCCATTTTGCAGACAAGAGACACAGATTCAGTAAGGAAAGTAATTTTTCTAAAATACATAGTAATAGGTGGCAAAGTCACATACACACCTCCACATTCTTTGTGTCATTTGCCTGAGCTAACAGCTATAAGAGAGGGATGAATAAGGGGTGAGGTGTTCAGAGCTTGGGGAGATCACTTATGGTTGGGATGACTAGGGAATCTCCGTGGGAGAACCACATTTGACCTGAGTCTTGATGTGTGATTTGGGTTTTAAATAAGTACTCATCCTTGTGCTGGCAGCTCCCAGAGAAGCCTGGTACCTAGTAAGGATTGAAACCAAAGGCACTGAATTATTAATGAATAAAAAGTGAGTCTTTCCCCCAGTTTCTTTCTTTGAAAGAAAAGAAGTTTGTCCTTGTCAAGTCCAGGCGATGGAGAGGAGGGAAAGTCTCTGGAGTCTTTTGAAGCTGACACAGCAGTCAGAAGCCTTTGAAAGTGTCCAGAGGACACAATCAGTTGCATCTACTGACTTGTTCTTTTCAGTTCACACTGAGGGTGCACTGGTTCATGAAAGAAAGAGTTGAAGTGGCCTTTGCTTTGGGCACTGAAAACCTTTCCAAGTACATGGTCTTCTTTGATCCCCGTCCTGCAATGAATTTTTGGCCGTGTATAATATTAATTCAATAATTGTCTGCTTTTGAAGGTTGGGCATTAAAACAGCATGTTTTTATTGTTTCAATGTGATATTTTTGGGAATTGTTTATCCTTTAACAACGACAGAGCACAAGACAACAGTGATGAATAGCTGCACTTAATGTGACATTGTTTCAAATTAAATTGCCCCAAAGTGAGGACATTTAATTATATTTCTACCAAAAATAGTAAATACTAAAACTTCCTGTCTGGTAAATAATACACAGTTGATTAGAAAAAAGAAACAGATTTACCCATCTCCTTTTCCGAAATGCAAATGACCAAATCACAAAGTAAATAAATACGATTTTTTGGTCATGTACTTTTATTAGTTATACTTTATTAAAACCCTTCAGTGGCTCCCATTGCTTTTAGAATAAAATCCAAACAGTTTGTCATTACATGGTAGGTCCTATTCAGCACTTACTGGCCTTAGTGCTTACCCATCCCTGGCCAACTTCCTTCCCTCATCCGGACCTCTATGAGGTCCCTGAAGGGGGCAGACCATACTCTCCCAGGTTGCATGTTCTTCCCTGCTGGTCTCCTCCTTGTTCTTCAAGACTCAGGTCGACCATTGCCTCCACTGGGGAGCCATCTCTGACTCTACCTCCACCGCTACCAAGCCTGGCTCTGGCCCGGGGGCACAGGACTGTGCCCTCGTGAAGGTGCCGTGCCCATAGGGTGCAAGATGAATGAAGCTCGTCTGGAGTTCCTATACGCTGGGCAGCCACACTTCTTAGCAGTTGCCATTGTAGGATATTGTCTGTCTACTTATCTGTCCCCCACCACCGTCTGAGCTCCAAGAAGGAAGTAACTAAGTCTCTTATCACTTTACCTCCTTTGCTGGGCTAAAGTAAAGCTCTCATTCATCAAATAGTCACCAAATGACTGAAAAAATCCATTTGCATATATAGTAAAAATATGGCAGTCTGTGCTCAATGGGTGCCTCTTGCATCGTTTAACATGTAAACCCTTATGTAAACCCTTCCGTTTTAATGCACATCATTGTTGTATTTCACAGTTAAGGGATGAAGGCTAAAAATAATAATAACAAAAACAGTAATAGACCAGTGTGTTCAAACAAGCATTGGCCGTATTTTCCTCATTTTATAGTTTGGGAAGCTGATACTGAGTGGCTCACCCAAGTTCACGGAACTGTAAAAGGCTGGAGTCAGTATTTGAATCCAGGTCTTCCTAATTCTACAGACTTTCAAAGCTCTCTCCACTATGCTTTATAAGGGAACATAATTTATGCTTACATAATTTTATAATAAAAACTGATGACTTTAATGACGTGAAACTTTTTTAAACATAGTATTGGCTCTTTTCAAAAACTAGGACAATTGAATTCTTGCATTTTCCATTATGAGTATTTGCATTCACCAAGCACGTATTTTCCATGTGCATACTCCTGTGATTTTTTTTTTCCCCTTAATACACTATTGCCCTTCTACTTTCTCGAACTGAATTTGAAAATAAGAACTGAGGATTGCATTTATTTTCAGGATTTAATCTTTATTAAATTTAGTCTGAAAATGTTTTTATTACATGAGCATTGTAAAAAAGGAGAAAATATAGATAAGCACACAGGAGAAAATAAAAATGCCTTATACTGTCATTACCCAGAGATAACTGCTATGAGGATTTTGAGGAATATCCTTCTAGGTCTGTCTCTTAAATTAAAACTATATTATTGTATCTCACAAAAATCAGGCTGTACCACACTTACCTGTTTATTGATTTTGCTTTACTTAATGATGTAAACATATCATTAATCACATTCTTAATTTTATGTACTATTCCATTGTGTAGTCATAGCAACTTATTAAATCAGTTTCTCAGTTTGGGACATTCAGATTATATTTCTATATTTTGCTATTATAAATATTGAACATCCTCACTTTGACCATGAGAAAAGTAAGAGGTGGCATGAAAATTGTTAGAATTCTGCTCTTGGTAAATGCATTTTAGAAAAACATATTTTGCAAAATATCAATACATTATAAGTAATTGCAAAACCCATGAGAGGTCTGCATATCCATGCAAAATTCTTGAGGGTAGAAATCAAGCCTTATTCATTTTTGCATTCGTAGGAAAATGCACTCAATGTTTGTGAATGAATCCATATTTTACCAGAACTTCAGTCCTCTATTTTTGAATTTTTACCTAGCGTTGCTATTTATTAAAAGGCATTTATTTTTGGCTTCAAGGAATGGGTGGTGGCTCTTCTAAGAATCACAGAATTTAATGGAATCATCTGATCTTGAAGGAGTTAGTACCAGCTGTCTCTTAGTTAATGAGAAATACGTGTCAGTAACCATACAAACATAACATGTGTGTAGAGGAGGTGAAGTCCAGGTTTGCCCCCTGCCTTCCAGGCAACAGATGCCTCCCTGCTGCCCTCTTATCCCACTAGCAAGGCTCTCCACCTAGAAGCAGGGGCCTCCTGACGCACAGTAGGAAAGAGCTGGGTCTTTTAAAGCCCAGTCGACTTCTGGTTTCAAACCGCAGTGCAAATACTTATTCGTTATATAAAAATTATCAAGTTATTTAATTTCTCTGAGCTCAGTTTCCTCACCTATAAAATGTGAGTTCAAAATGGCCACCTTGTAGGGTTGTTGTGAGGTTTAAATGAACTAAAGTTTGCAAAGCAGTCCATTCCCTTGAACATAATATGCTCCAGACCCATAGCTCCTATTACTGTAGTGTATGTGTTTGTGTGTATGTATACACTCATGTATATATGTGTGTGTATGCATTTATATATTTGTATATATAGAATGGGGCAAGCTCTCACTAGTACGGCGTGCTATTCAAGTTTTCCATGCTTAAGACTTTTGTTTGTTAAGTAGAATTACAAATGCACTTTAAATCTCATTTGCTAGCATTGTAATATTATTTAATGCAAACTTTTTTTAAAAAAAACATAAAATATATAATGCTTTTCAAGGCAGGGTAGCATGAAAAGAGTGTCTTCATAGCTTAGTGTTGTATTTGAGCTATGAGAAATTTTCTATAATTTCCTGAGAAATGTCATGATGCATTATGCATCAGTAGACCTACCTTCCTGAAGGTCAGTAGTTGTAAATAGCATTCATTAAGGTCACATGTACATTAACTCTGTGCTCTAACCATCTGCAGAAAAGTGACGTGGAGATTATTTACTTCATGGAAGATTATATGTTACAAATTGAACTGTTGACGAAATGACTGTGTGTTCCTAGAGAAGATTGACTGAATTAGGTAGAATTCGAAAAATTTCTTTTGGTTATTTAAAGGGAATGGCATATAATCATTGAGAAGTGCAAAGCAGTGATAGATCATTTCTAGTTAGTTTTAACATTTGTGGCAATCTTTACATTCGTTTTATTAAGATCTGCTACTCCGTGAGGGGAAATCACAACCTTAATATTGATTGTCTTCTGAGTCTGTCAGTCTTCAAGTTCCTCACGTGGTAGTCATCAAATTCCCTGTCTCAATACTTTTTAAAATGAGGCTCATGGACCTCAAACAAGGATGTGGTGGATTTATCAGTGCGCATTCACGGAAGTACTTTTGCCACGGGCTGTGTTAAACTGTACCAAACCTCAAACAATGGGAAATACTGGGTGAAAACCTGGTGACATTTTCTCTGCCACTCCCCAAGAATCACCACGCTGTCTTTTCACTTCCATCTACATTTTTACTCATAATCCGTGGAGGTAAGACTGGACCTTCTCCCTTAGGGCGTGTGTCCCTTCTCCCAGGATGGGCACATAGAACAGCAAAGGCAGAAGAAAACTCCTATCTCCTGCCCTCGACCATCGGCACTGACTTTCGTGATTAGCCAATCACGAGACATGTCATAGGGAAAGAGGTGTCATGTTCTCCTCCTTTGTGCTTTTCCTTCATTTACTTCCTTGTCTTTTCCCACTTCTTTTCCTTTTTCCTCATGACACTCAGCGCTTTGCCTATTACTCTTTTGCAATTTGCTCTGCAAGGCATATGCATTCCTATGTAGGAGGTGTTCACTCTCCAGATCCAGTCATTTAAGTGATGAGAAGGGAAAGGACTTCGTGTGAGCTAAGTGTGTGAAGCTTTTACAACTTTTAGTGAGAAAAACATGTGCTTTTGAAAAGCACAACCTAATTTGACCTGAATGGCAGAATGTTTAAAAGATTATTTTGCATTCCTCTGTAAATGGAGTCTAGGATTTGGAAACTAGAAGCACCCATTACATTTAATACCTTACTAAATTTAAGGATGAGAGGAGTGAGTTTCCTATAGGCAGGGATGACACCGTCTTTATTTGTATGTCCAAGAGTACCTGGAACCAAGTAGATGAGAAGTGAATGTTAGAAATAAGTTTTTAAGTAAGAACACTTACCACTCCCTTAAAATGGAGACCACATTCTCATTCTTTATATGTGAGGATCCCTTGCATGTGAACTGAAGCGCTTACTTGTATTCTGTGTGACTCGACGTGGACTCCAGATTTGTCACAGCCTGGCTCATAGCCACAAGCTTGCAGAAACCCGATTCTCCTCCTTGGCCAGTGTTCCTTAAAGGATCAGTAACTGTGATCCAGGTCACGTGTAGCTTGTAGAAAGGAACCAGGGCATGCGATTCATTCCTAAGGAAGGAAATGGGACCTCAACATATTGTAGTTCTGAACTCCCCATAATCAAGGAAATTATATTTTTGTTACTATTTTATTACATTTATTGGTAGCTTGTATTTGGTGTCTGAATATATGTTGATCTGGAAGACACTTCTTGATTTTCAATCCAGATAATGAGCTTTATGGAGTGTATGTCCTTCTAATAAGATAAACTATTTTCAATACAAAATATAATGAAAACTTAGTGCAAATTAATAACTTATTCCATAGTCATTATGCAGCTTTATGTCTGAACACCAAGTAGTGTATATAAAATTAACTAGATTGTTATTTAAAAGATCCCGTCCTACCTTATAGAAGGGCAACCCTTTGGCAAGGTCATAGACTATATACGGAAGTACTGGTCTTTCTCTTGAATACATTCTAAAGTATATATCTTTTTTCCATAAAATTCTGTATTTCAGCATCTAAAGATAAGATTCAGCGGCAGCTTTATAACATATTACTAAGCTATGATTATCAATAAGCAAAAGGAATGTTTTAAAAATAAATTTCTAATTACAATGTAAGTTTAAACTCTTAAACAAATTACTAATAAGCTTTTACAGAAGTGTAAAGAAGAAAACAAAGGAATGAAAACCTGGTGGCAAGGAAATGTGAATTTCTTTTCAGAATCCTACTTTATATTAATGTTGATGAAGTACCCACTGATTTCTACTATTTGAAGTACCCACTGATTTCTACTATTAAGGCAAGATAAACATAGACGTCTGACCAAAATTGCCTGCACTATTTAGGAAGTAGTCCTTTGGGTATTTTGCAGCTAATAATTTTATGTTTTTCTCAGTTTCTCAGAGTTTTATGTTTTGTGTACATGCATAAAACTCTAATGCATTTTAAGATAGTTTCATCTTTGAGGAAGAGATAGTTCACTTTAAATCATTCTCACTCTGTACAAAGTGGGAGTGATTTTTGAACAAAATCTGCAAATGATATTGTCCAGAATCACTTTCTGTCTTTTAAAAACAGACTTGGGATTCATCAGAATCTAGGCTGAGGCAGTCCTGTTCCTCCACCTGTATAGTTTGTTAGCAGCTTACTTCTGAGATGCTTTGGTGGTCTTCTGCCATCTGGCGGACACTAGTAGAATTGTCACTAGATAGAGTAACGATGATGGAGTCTAGACCTGAATTAGAATACATCTTCTTATTCTGAATTCGTGGTTTTTGATAACGGAAGAATTGTCCTCTTGTTCCCAAAGGAACACCCCACCCTACATCCTCGATAAACAAAAAATAGTATATAGTTTTAACAGTGAAAACTTCTGTCTCTAACTCATACAAAGTTATTCATATATTGATTTAAAGAGTATATGTGTATATATATTTATGTTTATATATATTTATGTTGCTCTGAATCATTCATATACCATTGCTAGCATAGCATACATATGCCAAAATATCTGTTATTAAGTACTGTAATAAAATTTGTTTCAATTTATAAGGTCAATTGTTAGTTTTGGGTGCCCTCCCATGTTCACGAGAAAAACTACAGACTGATAGAGACAAAAAGACTTTTTGGTCATATTCTGATGCTGCTGCTTGCATGTTTTCGTTGGGTCCTGGAAATAGTTTTGGCAGTAGCAATGATTGGTTGACTTAAGTAAACTGCGTGGTCTCGTCCAGTGGTTTGTAACTTCTGGTATCCCTTTAAAGCAAAGCCTGGATTCTGTGAGCATAATATGCTCTGCGAGCATAATCTTTGGCCTTAGAGACCTTTCTCTCCCTCTCTTTTGCAAATCTATCTGGCCTATGAAGAGATTATATTCATTACTTTGCTTTATTAGCACAGTATCATGAATTTTGTCATTTTTATCCTCACAGTTAGTCCAAATTATCACATTATGAATGTATTTCAGAAAGTATCAGAGTTTTCTTTCTGATGGGACTACATTTTTGGCATGATTCCCAGCATGGGTTTCAATTCATTTTAAGAAGTCCCTGAATGAGTTTCAGTGTATTTTTTCAGCTAAGACAAACAAATCTTCTAATTCCCTGAAATTAATTGCTTAATCTGTTTATGATGCCAAAGTGGGATTTTTGTCAGCAGGTCTGAAAAATATTGAAATAATAGTTTTAGTTGTTCTTCTCTGGGAATTCTTCATAGGGAATTTTTAATTAGTTTAAGGATTTTCAAACAATAAAACGTCTGATAATAGACCATCTTTTATCATTGAAATTCTCCTCATCCTGAGCTAAGCATATTTGTCAGGTACCCAACAAGTGTAATAAAGACACCATAAACTTGAAGGTATACTTTGTTCCTTTATTTTTGACAATGAATCAGTATTCCAGATATATTCAAGACAGTGTTCTGGGCAATACAGAAATATGAAGCTCTGGTTCTTATGTTTATAATCTACTAAAGGAGTTAAGACATGCAATGAAATAATAATAATGCAATGAATAATAATGCAATGAAATAATAATGAATAATAATGCAATGAAATAATAATGAAATAATAGTGGTAAAACAAAACAGACAATTGAGAAAGACAGCGATCACTTCAGCAGAGATCAAAGCATGCATGACAGAGAAGGTTGCGCTTGATCAAGACGTTTCCTGAGTGGGAAGATCAGACGTCAACAGATAGAGATAGGAGATGTCGACTGAAAAAGAACGCACAACCTAAAAGTTGAGCGTTATGTTTTATTCGGCAGACATTCTAAGCACTTCAAGCCCAGGAGACAGGACTCTCAGATCACTCTGAGGGACTGCTCCGAAGAGGCAAAGGGGGAGCCAGGATATATAGGAGTTTTTGCAACAAAGACCAGGTAGTCAGAACATCAAAAGGTTACCTACTGTTAATTCAAGAAAACCAGATATCTCAAGTTAAGGAGTTTAGCATTTTTCTATTTATCGGAGGATGCACGAGTCTGGGCTCACTGAAATCATTCCTTTGATATGCACCTCAGCTATCTGGGGTCAGTTTCCTGTACACTGTCATCCTGAGTTTCCTCAGGGGGCACGGTTGGGGCAGCTGTAATGTGATGGCTTGACAGCTGCAACATCCTTTGTTTACTGATATGGCAGGCAATATTTTTCATTCACAGAAGGAAGGAAGAAGTATCTCAGATACAGGAAATGGCGTGAACAAAAGTGCCACAGTGGGGAAGTGTAACTTTTTACCCTTTATTAAAATACAACAAAAATGTTCACAGAATATGTTTCACTTGTTGAAATCCTAGAGGGTGACAGTTGTATCGATAACTGTACTTTTTTTTTCTCTGAAGTTTGTAGTTCAGAACCAGAAAATGTTCAAGCTGACCCAGAGAATTATACCAGCCTTCTTGTTACGTGGGAGAGACCTCGAGTAGTTTATGATACCATGATTGAGAAATTCGCAGTTCTGTACCAGCAGTTAGAGGGAGAAGACCAAACCAAGCATGAGTTTTTGACAGATGGCTATCAAGACTTGGTAACTATAAAATCAATTGTTTCATGTATTGTAGTTTAATTTTTAGGGTAAGAACTTAAAATGATTGTATATTGTTGCCTTTCGTGACTTTAGACTTTGTATGAAGCTCTCTAGTGGGGTGAAGGGGACACAGAAGCTATATTTAACTATGTCAGAACTTACAGTGGTTGACACTAGGTTCTTACTAATGTTTTGAATTACATGGAGACCACAGCTTTGCCAACAGCAACATTGTAGAGTAGACACTTATGGAAGAGGTAGAACTGGAGATCATCTAGTGCAGCCTCTCTTTACAAAGAAAAGGACTCAAAGAACAGTTAAATACTTTATGCTCTCACCATTGGGGAAAGAATTGGGCCTGGAATGTCAGTGCTCTGATACCGTCGTATGTTGTTTCCCCATCATACTGAATCAGTACAAGGGAAATAGAGTAGGGGTCTTGAAAGTCCTTTTCTTTGCATCAAATTTCCAAGTAACAGGACTTCCCTGGTGGCGCAGTGGTTGAGAGTCCGCCTGCCGATGCAGGGGACACGGGTTCGTGCCCCGGTCCGGGAAGATCCCACATGCCGCGGAGCGGCTGGGCCCGTGAGCCATGGCTGCTGGGCCTGCGCGTCCAGAGCCTGTGCTCCGCAACAGGAGAGGCCACAACAGTGAGAGGCCCGCGTACCGCAGGAAAAAAAAAAAAATTTCCAAGTAACAGATGTGAAGTCAATTGAGATAGAACTCTGGGGACATGAGGCAGGTAATCCTTAGTAAAGAATCCACGTCCTCTTGCTCCCCACCCATGCACGAGAATTAAAGAAAATAAAGTACAGATTCCTTCTGTGACCTGGACATCTCAGTATTAAGCTTTGCCCTGGAAGGGAGGTGTTGAGGTATAGCTGAGAAAACCCCTCAAGAAAGCCCCCAGTATAGGTCCAAGACGTTGAACTCTGAATACAGACACTCACTGGGGTGTCACTCAAGCCCTAGGAACCTGCATTTAAACAAAAGCTGGTGTTGAATATTATATAAACAAAATAATGAGATTTGTAACAACTTTTTAATTCAGATGTCTAGAACAAAGACACTATGAATTGAGAAAGTTGTGGGATTTATGAGAATATACTATTTTTCACTCCATAATGATGTGAAGATAATAATTCTATTTACATAGAAATTTTAAATAAATATTTAAAATACGAAATTTTCTAATACTAGATCTGATTTGTAAAAGAAAAAAAAAGTGCAGTTTTCCAGTGTCTCCCTAATTCACAAATATCACAAGTTCAACTTAACAACATTGCATAGAATTTTTTCTCTGGCTAATAAAATATAAATTTTTCTATTGACAAATGAGAAAATCTTTTCTAAGCACCGATGTCTAGCATGTTAGTACTCCTATGAGAATAATACATTTGTACAATTACTGCCACCTTTCTTTTAGGGTGCTATTCTTAATAATTTACTACCCAATATGAGTTATGTTCTTCAAATAGTAGCCATATGCACTAATGGCTTATATGGAAAATACAGCGACCAGCTGATTGTGGACATGCCTTCCAATGACCCTGGTAAGTGACCCCCTGATATGCCTTATCTAAATAAACGAGGCTAGTTTAATTTCTGAATGCATTGGTGCTTTCTCTCTGACTTTATATTCTTTTGGCCAAAAGGCAAAATGATTTCCTTTTTAGTCTGGATCATCAGGTAATTTTGTAAAGCATGGAACTCATTTTTCATTCAGCAGATATGGTGCAGCACAATAAGTAAATTTATTCTTAATATTGAAGTTTTCTATTTGTAAGATAAGAACAGCAAAACCTATGGTAATGTCTGTACTGGCCACCAAATGAAAATAGCTAAGTAAATATAAAGTCTTTGATTTTGGAAAATAAAGAGTTGGTTTCATTTGTGTTTATTTCCTCTTTCAGCCCCCAAAGCATTTTGTAGTAAGTATATACGTGATTCAAGAATCATGTGAGGTACTTTGAAATATCTATACAAAGCATCTCAAAAGTTTATCTTAGATATTTTAATCCACTTTTTGTAATTTGGTGGGGGAGGGGGAGCTTTCCTCTTAGATTTGCCAGTATTATTCCATAAAAGCAAACAAAAAAGTTGTTTCTAATTGTATTTCATTTGCATGCATCTTCTCTAAGTATTACAGGAAAATCTTTGATCTCAAGGCATATGCAATAATTGAATGAAGTGCTGACCATCATAATTTGACAATTTACAAATTTACATAACTAAATTAAAGCCTTCCTTTTGTTCGTATAAGCATTTTTAAAGTGATAGAATGGAATTATATATGTACATATATGTGTATGCGTATATATATATACGCATACACATCATGCACTGCATGTTCATAAATATATGCAAACATACATACATACACAAATGTAAATATTCTTTGCTCATCCCTATCATGAGGCTACTCACTGAAATTTTCACAAGTTTTTAATGGCGATGGTTACAAGTGATATTAATTGTAGCGTTTTTTACTTTTACATATGGAAGGAAAACTGATGTCTGTTGATTTGCCTTTGTGGTCTCTATGCCGTAGCAGGGCTTTAATCTGTTACAAGCTCATTCATTGATGACCTCATCATAGTTGTTCTCATTAGTTGAACTTTTAAGTTAAAGAATATATGTCAGAGCGTTAGATGTTAGATTATGGATCCTTCCAAACCACAGGCTACAAAACTTGCCAAGATATTTCCCAAGTTAGAGCATTGATGGCTAATGAATATGACTACTTTCATGATGGCAAAATCATTATTTAATAATATTTCTTATAATCTGCCTCATGTCCTGGGTATAACCATCTTTCCTATTGCTTTTATTTAGCATTATTTTTCAAAAGCAGGGTTGTTTTAGATGGAATGTGAGCTCTAAGTCTTATTGAAAGGTGAGTATCAAATTAACTGACCGTGGTTTCACTGTACCATATCATGCCCCTCCATTGAATGTCATCCTTCACCAAAGTTCCCCATATTGATCCACGCCCAAAATGACATCAGTAGCAGTGCACCATTGACCATGTTGGCCAATATCATATGTGAATTGTTTAAATGTGATATAGAAAAATCTCCTCTAATATATTGAATGCATTCACTTAACTTTACTATCTTGGTTTGATTATACCACTCTAATTTCTGAACATAAAAAAATTTCCCAGGAGTTTACAAAAAATAATTTTAGCTATTTATGTTGTACACTTTCTTACTCTAGCCACTATGCTAAAAGTTTAGACTTTCTGAATTTTTTTGTTTTTTATTTTTGAGAGAGAAGCTTATTGCATATGGAAAAACAGATCAAATGTCTATTTTCTACAGAAGTGATTTCTGAGTGATCCTTTTAGACTGAGTCTATACTGGCACAAAGTATAACCTACTTGTATCATTTGTAGCACTTACACCATTTGTACAAAATAATACATATTATAACTTAATTTCTATTTGTTCAAAGGATCGGGACACCATTGAACTAATGAGGTGCTAGCTTGGACACATCATTTAATCTCCATGGATATCCCAGTCCCTTAGAGCATTTTGTACATGTTTTGGTAAAAGATGGTATTTGATTTGATATTTTACTATGATATTACTCTTAAAAGCCAAGGGTTAAAAACTTAGTTTATTCCTTAGTTATTTCTACCAAAAAGTCCTTTGTCTAAAACCAATTTACCCAAAGTTTGGGCTCTTCCTATTTTTATAAAAAAATATTAGTTCTTTCTTAGAACTCATTCTTTCTGATTGTGAAGACTACAATGGCATTTCAGCCCATATATTTTCAGTTCATTATTGAAATTACATTACCTTAAAGATTGTTTCTTTGGTAAATATATCACAGTAAAAGTCTTGACAGCAGTACTATCCTGTGGTTTAGTGTGATGGTACCTACAAGATTTGTAAATTTTATGATTTATGTGGCTAATATAGATGTAAGTGGCTTTTGAGTTTGCTGCTTATTTCATGGTTTTTATTAGTACCATTTCATCCTGTTAATCATGTTGTTTCATTACCTTAGTAACATTGTAATGTACCCTATTGAATTATTCTATTATTTTGGGTAAGCTGTTTCCTAAATATTGTACTGTTTGTTGCTTTTGTTTAAAAGGAATGAAGGAGATCACTTATAATTGCCCTCATTCCTTCAGTCACAGATTTTAAATATTCTAATCAATATCTGTGAAGGAAAACTCAATCTTCCAAATTGTGCATTTAACTTTGGCTAATTAGATTAATTTATCACTTGTGCATTTTAATTACATTTGTTGTTGTGTACAACAGTATCACCATAAATTAGTGTCCATTAAATTTATTATAAATCGCTATTTTAAGATAAATGCATAAACTCATGTCCAGAAACAATTTAAATTTGTCGAGGAAACCTTTTTAAGGTTAAACAAAATGGATATTCTTTTTAAAAACTTTTTTAGAATTTTTTCTTTTTTATTTGGTTGTAACTAAAATAATGCTCGTTTCTATAATGTAGATCTAATTATGAAATAGTTATAGAGGACATTATTTAAGTACATGTTTTAGGGCCTTGATAATTATATGTGTTAAATGCATGGTGAATTAGGTCAACACATTTTCCTGTATTGTGTGCTTTTCATTTGTATAACAATTGTCTTTGTTAAATCACTATATATTGTCCTTATTCAGCCTGTACCACACTACACTACAGGAGTTATTATATAATGATATTTAAAAATCACACTTCAAAGAGATTGCAGTTGACATTGCTTTTGCCTTTTTGCACTGTGAAACTTGGCTTAAAACCTTCAAACAATTAAATAAGCCTTGCTTGCCAACCTACATCAGTGTTGCTTTTTTGTGTTATGGAATGTTAATGTGTGACTAACATGCTCTTTTAGAAAATCTAACATTGCATGTGCCTCAAAACAAAACCAGAACGAACCAATAGGTTTTGTTCTATTATCACATAAATGTGAATTTTAAGTGTTCAGTCAAAAAAATATATTGACAGTCTTCACTATTGGACTTTTTGTTTCCTTCATGGAGTCTGTTTTGATGAAGTGAGAAGATTCTGTAAACCAGTGTAATTTTTTATCTGTTTAATATATGTGCCTGAGTCAGACCAGTGGCCACTAAAACATTAGTTCTTATTTGCAAGAAAACAGCAGGCCAAAGTGTACCCATTCTGAGACCTCATGCCAATCAGCAGCGCTAGACCTTGAGTGCTATGAGCTCTCAGACCCAGGATTATGGCTCGGATTCTCCAGGGAGATAGAAACAACCTTTCAAAATTATTTTATTTCAAAATTGTTCTGAAGAGGCTCAGCAAAACACTTCTAGATTATTTTGGGCAGGGCTATTAACGTGTTCCTGGGCAACCCCAGGATTTCGGTCAATGCAAATGATCTGAGTCTAGTAGGAAACCAAAATGAAGATCCTTCAAAGTGGGTTTTTACGTACCAACACGAAGGCACCCATACTTGGGTGCTATATTCACCCATGAATGTGCCATGAAATAAAGGATCAAAGCGCTGCTTGGACCCATAGGTTCTGCCCCTAGGGCCTGAAGGGGCCCAAAGGAAACTTCTTGCTTCTTATTGCGGTAAACAGCAAAGCCAGTTATAGTAGAACTCACTGATCCTGATACTCGTTAGAGGATATGATTGAGTAGAATTATGTATTTTAACTTAATAGGAAACATAATCTATACAGTTAAGTTATGCTCTGGTCAAACGATAAAAATTAATCAAATGCAATACACACAGAGAGTACTGAAAGAAAAGAAAATCAGTCCTCAATGTAATAATTATATACACCCCACCCCAACCCTGACAATAAATAAGAGAATTATCTTTGCTCATTAAAAGTATAAAGTTAGGTGAAGTTAGACCAGTTTTTAAAAACACTTCTGTAAGAACGTTGAAGAGAATGGACTCTCACTGAGATGTTTTTCGGTAGCCTCTTAACGGAAAAATCTGTATAATATATATATCACTTAACAGGCATTTGATGATGATTTGCCCTTATTAATGTTAAAGTATTTTAAAAGTACATGAAAAGGATACATAAAATTATGTATTGTTTTACATGCTGAAATGGGAGATTTTTACATGCATGAACTTCTCTAATTGTAGTTTTTTAAAAATCATATTAAAGGTTTTTTTATCTCTCTCTCACAGTTTAGTTGCCACCCATTTTAAAATTCACATATATTGGTTTCCTTGGAGGTTATAGAGACACAGTTTCAGACTATTGAAATCACTTTAATTTAAAAATATAAAGAATAAAGAGCATGAAAAACAGGGTGGGAAAGGGTTTCACAGAGACAAAAATAGAAAAAGGAGAACACTAAGGATCCAAATGAAAGTTTTCAAATTCCTTCTTTTAACAAGAAAAAAATAATAACTGAGAGTTAAGATTTAAGACTATGATTGTTTCCCATGAATATTTTCATTTTTATAGCATCGAAACTTATTCAGGGTAAGTAACTTTAAAATAATTAAATAGTCAAGAGTATTAATTTTATCTAAATCTTCATGGGGCCTGGGCTTACTTCTATGTTTTACTTGAGTTCTCGTCTAAATAGAATTCGGGCACATAACTATATTTTATAGTTTTACATTTCTTAATACCTAGAAATTTTATCATAAAAATAAACTCAAGAAAGTCTGTATTGTAAAACAGGCCTGGATGTGATACATATTTAATGTTAGTTCAGTTATGCCTTTGAAAATTCTATAGACTATGCATTTCCTTTGAGGATCTATAGAGGCATAAAAAATAGAATATAAGCAGCTGTAGGATAGTGAAGAGCATAAACTTCGGAGATGGAATGAGATTCTCTAAAATAATAGGCATAAGAAGGGCATCTTTGTAATAATGCTCAAGCCCTCACAGTTACCCTGTCTCCCATCTTCCTGATGCAGCTTGGATGAAGAGTGAGGAAAAGTGGTCCTCGAGCTCCTCGGTAATTTGGCAGTGGGGCTACATTCCTTGTTGGAGAGAGGGAACCAGCTCCTTATCTTTCCTAACATTTACTGACGGGTCTTGTTTTAGGATTGAGATAGCCAGGGACTAGAAATACGCTTGATTCTAGCCAGTTGGGAAAATCAGACTTAAATGATCCTGGTCATTATATTCCTCGCATAGATGGCATTAGTTGAGTATCCCTGGGAAGAAGGTGTGGGGCTAACCCCGGTCAGTCCTTCCTGCTGCCAGTCCAGGCTGGACCTGCTGGAAAACATTCTTCCTTTTATCTGGTGCAGTACCCTGTGTACAAATACGTATGAGCCCAAATCTGAAGAATAAAAAGACCTACTTGAGCTTCAGTCAGAAGTGGACCTTGAGGAATAAGTAGTTGAATACGAAAATAAATCCGTCAATTCTCCCCTGGCATTTTCCCAACTATGCTTTTATCAGCCATGCTAAGAATGAAAGTAAGTCTACACTGATGAAAAATTACTTGGGTTTCTTTACCCCCAGTAATATCAGCCTCACTGTCCCCTTCTCCCTTCTGAGCTTCAATCACAGTTAGGGTGAGAATAGGGAAGGGAGTTGGAGTGGAGGATAGAGATGAAGGTTTTGAGTGCAGTTTACTATACGTTTATGTAGTGTTGTGTTATGTAACATTCAGTAGTCTTGAAAACTGAAATTCGAAATTTTTATTTTGGGCAATTCTGTATTTTCCAAACTAACAGTCTTTCTTTTCCCTTTTCCCTCTTTCATCCAACGGTTGACCCATAAGGCTGAAATCGTTGAATAAAAATGTTAATAATTTTGTTTTTAATTTTGTAGAACTTGACCTCTTTCCTGAATTAATTGGAACTGAAGAAATAATTAAGGTATCATAGCTACTTTTTATTCAAGTGCTTTAAAATTAAGAAGTCTGGTTTGGATTACCGGTTAGGTTTCAGATGTTGCATTAATAAAAAGTTCATGTTGCATTATTCATTGTTTGTGGGATTAGTTGCTGAGCTTTGTAGATAGACATGTGATTAATATACATGATTTTTTTATGAAGAAGTTGGAAGACACTTTAATTGGTATAATTTTTAAAAAGAGATAGAAAAGGTTTGTTGATAATTAGAAAAACAGTGAACTTTAAAAATAATGATAGCTATGAACTATAGCCACAAATTGAAATTTTTTCATGTTCAAATGTCTCTAAAAGACTAAAATAATATTTAAGCCATCCTTAATATTAGTACAGCTTATTTTTAACTAACTTAACCAATGATTGACAGATTGATAATAAATATGAGTCAAAGTATAAATTGTATATATTCTTTTGCCCATTTAATTTGATTATTTTTGTTTGGACTACTTATATTATAAATGTCAGTTGCTAGCACAAGGTCCTTTAAGTAAACGGGCATCTAAGGATATTTATAAATTTTGACATTGTCTTAATTTTTGAAATAGAGAGAAAATGACTGTTTGTGTCTTATATTCAATATTTCATCCTAAGCCCAAGTGTGCTATTCATTATAACTGAGACTATATGTTAAAGCCAGATTCTGTTGTTAATGATAGTATGAATTTGTCCGTAAGTACATATGTGTGTATGAGCTGGTAACTGGTGAAAACTAATTCCACTATCTAGTAATAAATAGCAATTAGGTTGTGTTTTCACAGATATAATTACCCCAATAATTTATTTATCTTATGGCAATTCTCTCTTACAAAGGACTATTTTACCAAAATGACCAGTCCGCATTTCATCAAGAGTTCACAGAACTCAGCTAAAGATATCTCTGTGTGTCTGTGTGTGTTTGCATGCATGCATGTGTGCACATGCATGTGGATATGAATATACCTAGAAATGATTACCAGAATCAAGTCAAAGGCAAGAAAAAGAAATTACCTTTACAAATCATTGGTTTTTGTCTTAGCCAGTTTGGGCTGCTATAACAAAATACCATGAACTAAGTGGCTTATAAACAGCAAACATTTATTTCTCACAGTTCTGGAACCTGGGAGTCTGAGATCAGGGCACCAGCACTGCTGGGTTCTGATGAGAGCCCCTTCTGGATTGTTGACTACAGACTTCTTGTTGTGTCTTCACATGGTGGAGAGCAGAGCAGAAGAAGCAATCTTTCATGACTCTTAATATAAGGGCACTAATCCCATTCATGAGGGTTCCACCTTATGACCTCATCTAATACTAATGACCTCCCAAAGGCCCCACCTCCTAAGACCATCACTTTTGGGGTGTAGAGTTTCAACATGTGAATTTAGGGGGGACACAAACACAGTTCATAACACTATTCACTTTCATCAATTCATGCAGGAATGAATGATAGAGGTTGGCAAACATCTGTAATGTATCAGTGATGGTTCTAAGCTTGAATATGGAAATGAATAGTTTGGGAGATGTTCCTCAAATTCTCTTCTAATAGGAATGCATGACTTTGAAAGACAAAGTATCTCCAGCACAATCAAGGCTTTACAATAAAAAAATTTTAATAGAAGTTGTGAAGGATAACAGGTGTGATCCTTTATAATAATAAGTAGTAGTCCAAACCATAGTGAAAGAGAGATTCACAATAACTCCATAAGAAGTTACAGGAAACAGTGTCCATTAAAATATTTGTGGTTTCAGATATGTATAAAGTAATCTTAGAACATGAATCATATATTCTTCTTGAAATGTGGACATGAGATAATATGACCTCATAGAGATGTACAAGACTTAGTTGGGTGGGATTAATGAAAGGTCCATCACTTTCATCAGATTCTAAGAGGTATCTGAACCTCACAGTCTAAAATCTGCTAGAAAAGAAAGCAATGAAAGGGATATGTGTGTTTAATGTGTGTATAGTTTTTTTTCCAAAAGATCAAATAGAAGAAAAGGTGAGTGGCATTATGTTTTAAGAACAATTTTATAGACATCTACGTAGCTTGTGATAGGAGGATGATAAAGGAGGTTTGTGTGGGAATCTAAGAAAAGAGGAAGAGAAGCAGTGTTACTGTGGGATTTGATAGAAATTGTCAGATCCTATAGAGAAGATAGATGACATGTGTTTTGGGAACTTTACTGTGAAGAGAAGGGGAGAGGTAAAATGAATACTAGACGTTGAATTAGAGATTTTCCTTTATGTTCCTTTTAAATAGGAGAGATCTGAGTTTAAGCTGATGAGAATGATCTATTCAAGAGAGCAAAAAATTTAAAATACAAAATAGAGGGAAATAGTTGCATTCAGTTCCCGAGAAGATGATAGAGAATGGATTAGAGCGCAAATGTAGGAAATAGAAAGGAAGGGGAACATCTCTTCAGTTACAACAGGATGAGAGGGGCAGGGGTGGATTTTGTTGGTCCCGGTTTTTGATGTTTTAACATTAGGAAGAGGTGTGTTTTTGTCTAGTGGCTTCTACTTTCTCTATAGCCAGGAAAGCCATCTGCTGAGAATGAGGAGAGAAGGAAATGGAGATTTGAATAGAGCAGAGAAAAAGTTTGAAAGTCTTGATAAAGGGTAAGAGTGTGGAGTGATACCAGAAAACTAGGCAAATATGCAGATTTGCAAAAATGAGGAAGAGTTCAGAAACTCCATATTGCTAAGTTGAACATTGATCCTCAGAGAAACTCTGGATCAGATTATGAAACAAGTGTTTGTGAGAACTTCTAAGGAAAGAAGAGTATCTTTCACCAAGAGCGAGTCAAGACAAACTATTCTTATTTCCTTTTACATGAAGTTTCTGGGCTTGAAGATTAGGGGAATATTTATTCAGGAAATTATTTGATAAAATCTCCTGGTTGTCCTTGCGAACAAGGCATCAAACACAATGCAAAATTTTATCAAGAAATACCACTGGTGAGGAAATGTATCCGGGGAATCTAAGAGAATATCCATTTTTAACGACTCACTTCTCAGGGTTATCACATGTGCCTTAAAATAAAAAAAAAATACTTAAAACTAACTGAATAATTAAGCTCTGGATAATGATGCAGACATTAAGCTTGAAAGCTTGTGTTTCATACAGGGCCACTTTCCGTGTGTATGAGACAAAAGCTCATGAGCGCACGTGGTTAAAGAGTCAGATTCTTTCTACTGATATTGGTCACGTTCTCACTGACTAATTTGTACTCGGTAGCTTTTTTCTCTGTTTAAGGCACACGGCCTTAAGAGGTCTAATAGATGGCAGTGCTAACAAACTTACAGAGTCATGTCCCACGTGGACAAAAAATATCATATCTTGATACGTTTGGCAATTTAGTTTTCTAAGCATATGATTAGATGTTTTATAAAATGCACAGTTTAAAGAAAAAAAGAAAGCATGGGTTTTGGTTGACCTCTAGCCAGATAACTCCTGCGCCATTATAGTGATTAAGTGTCCATGAAAGACTGGGTCACCTGAATAGTGTTTCCAAAGGAGACACGAAATTTAATGACCAGTACTAGAACCATATTTTGACAAGTTGTCTTTAAAATGTCTGCCTCCGTCTAAGATGAAATTCTCAGGGAGAAGTATTTAAAACAAAATAATAAACAAAACCAAAAACCTCTTCCAGTCCTAAACCTTCCTCTTATGATGGCTTAGAAATTGTGATTTATCCTTAATATATACAATGAAATATTCTGAATATACAGCTACTTTTGTCTTTGAAGTAAGTTGTTTCATTGCCATTTCACAGCACAAGAAGCTAATTGCTATCTAGCTTGTTGCCAGATGAACTGAACAGAGAAATATAAACACAAGAAAATAAATACTGTGTTACATAACACTCTCAGTAAGTAAATACCACTACAATGTGTCTTCAAAGTTGTGGTATTTATTGATTTACTTCCTTTCATCAAATAAAATAAAATAAAGTAGCCATAAATAAGATGTTTTCATTAAGTTTAGTTACTCTCCCTCAAGGGTGGATAATAACGGTTATAGGATAGTCATGGCTTCTACGGGGTGGTGCTTTATGTGACGTTCCCAAAATCCCACAAGTGAAGTTTCACAGCATAATGCAGTATAAGATATTATTAAGATTTCATTTTTCTCTTATTTCCTTATGTCCCATTAAATCTTATTTGTTTTTCAAAGGAGGAAGAAGAGGGAAAGAACACTGAAGAAGACACTGTTGTGAATCCTGGTAGAGACGGTACCACAAACCAGATCAGGAGAAAGGAACCCCAGATTCCTACCACAACAAACTACAACCAAGTAGGAACGAAATACAATGAGGCCAAGACTAACCGGTCCCCAGCAGGAGGAAGCGAATTCTCTGGAAAGGGTGATATTCCCAACACATCCTTAGATTCCACTTCCCAACCAGTCACTGAATTAGACCCAGAAAAAGATGTTCCTTTGACTTCACAGACTGCGACCCAGCTACCATCTCTCACTCTGGCAGACACTTCAGCCTCTTTAAGTGATGGCTCTAAAACTGTTCTCAGATTTCCACAGATGAACTTGTCTGGGACTGTGGAATATTCAAATACAGTTTCTGTAATGGAATCTCCAGAGGTATCTACTGATATCAGTGGGGAAGAGAGTTTATTGACCAATTTCAAGCTCAGTACGGAAGCCGATGATTCTTCAGGCTCCAGTCCTGCAACTTCCGCTGTGCCGTTCGTTTCTGAGAGCATATCCCGTGGCTATGTGTTTTCTTCAGAAATCCCAGAGGCAGTCACATACGATGTCCTTGTACCAGAATCTACGAGAAATGCTTCAGAAGATTCAGCCTCCTCGGGTTCGGAAGAATCTCTAAAGGATCCTTCCGTTGGTGGAAATGTGTGGTTTCCTAGTACTACAGATGTGACAACACTGCCCGACGTTGGATCAGGTAGAGAGAGCTTTCTCCAGACTAATTACACCGAGATGGATATTGATGAATCTGAGAAGACAGCTGAGTCCTCTCCTCCAGGCCCACTGGTGTCACAGGGTCCCTTGGTCACAGATATGGAAATGCCACATTATTCTACCTTTGCGTACTTCCCAACTGAGGTAACACCTCATGCTTTTACTCCATCCTCTGGACAACCCGATTCGGTCCCCACCATCAACCTGGCACACCCGCAGACAACTCAACCAGTATACAATGGTGAGACACCTCTCCAACCTTCCTACAGTAGTGAAGTCTTTCCTCTAGTCACCCCTTTGTTGCTTGACAATCAGATCCTCAACACTACCCCTGCTGCTTCAAGTAGTGATTCGGCCTTGCATGCTACGCCTGTATTTCCCAGTGTCGGTGTGTCATTTGAATCCATCCTGTCTTCCTATGATGATGCGCCTTTGCTTCCATTTTCCTCTGCTTCCTTCAGTAGTGAATTGTTTCACCATGTTTCTCAGATCCTTCCACAAGTTACTTCAGCTCTTGAGAGTGATAAGGTGTCCCTGCATGCTTCTCTGCCAGTGGCTGGGGGTGATTTGCTATTAGAGCCCAGCCTTGCTCCATATTCTGATGTGGTGTCACATCAGACCACTACTCGTGCTGCCTCAGAGACCTTGGAATTCGGTGGTAGTGAACCTGGTGTGCTTTATAAAACGCTTATGTTTTCTCAAGCTGAACCGTCCAGCAGTGACGTTATGATGCATGCACATTCTTCAGGGCCTGAACCTTCTTATGCCTTAACTAATGATGAGGGCTCCCAATACCTCTTCAGTGTTCCTTACAGTTCTGCAGTACCTGTGCATGAGTCTATCCAGGGTTCCTTACTTAGCAGCCCTAACCACGTTCCGATGCCTGAGTCTCCCTTAGTAACCCCAAGCGCACCGTTGCCGCAGCCTACTCATGGCCTCTCTGGTGATGGGGAGTGGTCTGGAGCCTCCTCTGATAGTGAATTTCTTTTATCTGACACAGATGGTCTGACAGCCCTTAACGTGTCTTCACCTGTTTCTGTAGCTGAATTTTCATATCCAGCATCTATGTTTGGGGATGATAACAAGCTGCTTTCTAAAAGTGACATAATAAATGGAAATGAGACGGAACCACACATTGCTTCTTTCAGTGAGCTGATTTACCCTTCTGAAAGCACAGTCATGCCCGACCTGTATGATAATGTAAATAAATTGAATGCGTCTTTACAAGAATCCCCTGTTTGCACTTCTAGTGCAAAGGGCATCCTCCCAGGGCTTCTTGCTTTTACTGCTACTAAGGTTTTTGATCATGAGATTAGTCAAGTTCCAGAAAATAACTTTCCAGTTCAGTCTTCACACGCTGTATCTCAAGCATTTGGTGATACTTCGCTTAAACCTGTGCTTAGCGCAAGCTCAGAGCCAGCATCCTCTGACCCTGCTTCTAGTGAAATGTTATCTCCTTCAACTCAGCTCTTATTTCATGAGCCCTCAGCTTCTTTTAATACTGAAGTATTGCTGCAACCTTCCTTTCAGGCTTCTGATGTTGACACGTTGCTTAAAACTGCTCTTCCAGCTGTGCCTAGTGATCCAATATTGGTTGAAACCCCCAAGGTTGATCACATTAGTTCTACAATATTGCATCTCATGGCATCAAATTCCACTTCAAGGGAAAACACGCTGCACGCTACATCTGTACCAGTCTCTGATGTATCGCCTACTTCTAATATGCACGCTTCTTCACTTCAAGGTTTAACCATTTCTTACGCAAGTGAGAAATATTTTGAACCAGTTTTGCTTAAAAGCGAAAGTTCCCAGCAAGCGGTACCTTCATTGTACAGTAATGATGAGTCGTTCCAAACTGCCAATTTGGAGCTTAACCAGGCCACCCCCCGGGAAGGAAGGCATGCATTTGCTACTCCTGTTTTATCAGTTGATGCACCACCAGATGCGCTTATAAATAAGCTTGTTTACTCTGATGAAGTCTTCACCTCTGCCAAGGGTTCTATGTCTGATGAGGTATTGGCTGGTATTCCAACAGTTGTTTCTGATACAGTTGTAACTGCTGATCATTCTGTCCCTTTAGGAAACGTGTATGTTTCCATTTCAGTTATTTCTCCCAACAAAGATGGTTCTGTAACCACAACCAAGTTGCTGTTTCCTTCTAGAACAACTTCCGAGCTGACTCAAAGTGCCAGATCTGATGCTGATTTAGTGGGTGGTGGTGACGATGGTGATACTGATGATTATGATGATGATGGTTATGATGGCAGAGATAGAGATGGCTTATCCCTAAATAAGTGTATGTCGTGCTCCTCCTATAGAGAATCACAGGAAAAGGTAATGAATGATTCAGACACCCAGGAAAACAGTCTTGTGGATCTGAATAACCCAGTCTCATACTCACTATCTGAGAATTCTGAAGAAGGAAATAAAGTCACAGGTGTAATATCAGACAGTCAGACTGATGTGGACAGAAGTCCTGATAGATCACCACCAACAAATGTGCCACCCCAGAAGCGCAGTGATGGAAAACAGGAAAATGACATTCAGACTGGTAATGCCCTGCTTCCTTTCAGCCCAGAATCTAAAGCTTGGGCAGTTCCTACAAGTGATGAAGAGAGTGGATCAGGGCAAGCCACCTCAGATAGCCTTAATGATAACGAGACTTCCACAGATTTCAGTTTTCCAGATATTAATGAAAAAGATGGTGATGGGGTCCTGGAAGCAGGTGACTCAGAAATAAGTCCTGGATCCCCACAGCCCTCAACACCGACTGTTACTAGCAGGCACTCAGAAGTATTCAACATTTCAGAGGCAGGTTAGTTATGGATCCAAGGGATAGATTGAGGTGTGGTGGCCTTTTGCCTCAAAAAATAGAAAAATCGTGGGAAGAGAAGTTTGGTAAAATGGCCATCATTTTTCAAAATCAAGATGTTCACAAATCAATTTAAAGTTTTTAAAATATGATTTTACTCATTATTTCAAATGCATACTCAATGTGTTTCGATCCTTAAGTTAACACTCTCCAAAATAGATAAGGTGATTTTATTTATTGTCAATTTTTTCGTATTCTGCAAGATACCTATTACATGTGAGAGCAATTATTGTGTGCATAATACATTTTCAGTACACGGCTTTTTAAATGATAGATTGGAGTGTGTTTTAGATGATTTTAATTTTAAGGTTTACTCATATTCTAAAATAAGTTGTCAACTAATTCTACTGAATTATAAAACGAATTATAAACTGATAGTAATACGATATATGTATCACCTCTCTCTGACCCACCCAATGGAAAGGAGTTAGATAATTGCACATCCATATCAGCTTGGGGGCTTTAAAAAAAGTCCTATTGCTAAGTTTTGAGAGTTAATGGTAAGATTTTTTTTAAGATTTTAATTTTTAAAAATTGTCTTTGTTTGATTACCTTAATGTTGCCTAAAGAGGGCAGTGTGAACTAACAAAATACATTCTACTTTATACTTGCTGTTATACACCTTTCTAAGAAGTTAAATAACGGCCATTAATATGCATAGTGTGTATAGGTATTGTATGACAAGATGTACAACACTAGACATTTTCTGTAGAAATGCATTTCATTTGTTAATGTATTTTATGCAAATTAATTTATCAGCCAGATGTTTCTTCGAGCAGATTACTTGCAGCATATAAAATACAGATGTTTGCTTTAGATGCCAATGGGAGAGAAAAGGGGAAATTCAAAACCATTAAGAATATGAAATACTAGATAATTTCATTGCATTGATCATAAGAGTTTTATAATTTGCTTTTGTTACATTTTAAGGCATTTTTTAAATCAACAATGAAAATATTTAAATCTCAACAGTAAGTCAAAAGATAGGCTAAAGTAAATCTTGCACTCTTGTTGCATAAAAGTAGGTATGTAAAATCCAGAACATAGACAACAATCTCATTAGTATAGTTTTCCTCTTTGTTATTTCCATCCCTTGAATTAGTTATCTACTTTTCCTTCAGTGCAGCAGCAACTAAAAGTTTGTATATTTTGATAGAGAAGTTTTTCTACATTCTGACTTGATACCTGTTTAACATTTCGTTCCAGTTTAAACATTTACATTCTGTTATGTGAAAATGAGTAAGGAATTCATGAATCACCATATTTCATTAGTGTTGCCATGTATATGAATTGTTATCTGGCTTCAAATATAGTCCTTGTGTTTTTTTTAATTTTTATTAGATTTATTTAGAAATAAAACATCGGGAATCCATCCATTTTTCTGTCTTTTTAGGTAGTGACATCATCTGTATGTTCTTGCTAGATTATGCTGTTATGGAAAGACTATATATACTGTAAAATGCCAAACCTTAAATTATTGACTAAAACTTAGCAATTTCTCTTCAATGCACTTATTAGATTTATTTAATTTGAGTATGTTCTCCCACTGATGAGGAAAACAATACAAATATAACATCTGACAGCAGCAAGTAACATAATTAATGAAGTAAATAAGATCATACAGGATTAGGGGAAAATTCTTGCCTATTTTTAAAACATATCTGTAAAAAAACATATGTAGTCTGTCTTATCCAATAATTGAATATGCCTCTTTATCAAATGCATATAGACTAATTCTGAAGCTTATCATTTTATTACCTACTTCTAGAATGTAGAATAATTTACAAGACATGCTCGTCAAAATAATATAGATAAGGCAGATATTAGTATCTGCAATTTATGAATGCATAAACTGAGTCCCAGAGATACTAGATTGCTTGATCTAGGTCACATAGGGAGTTAATAAAAAACTGAGACTGGAAACATGTGTCATTGGTGTCTGTCTCTTAGGGACTACGTTTTCATGATTGAGAACAATAAAATATGTATAATGCTTAATTTGTAATACCAAAATTCTAGTGTTTTATTCTCAAAGTGAATTTTAAAATATTAATCTTAGTTCTTTTTTTCTAATTGTCTATTAGCACATTTTTGTCTTATCATTTAGGTAACTCATATACACTACGGAGCCATATCCAAAAAGATATTTAGTGTCAACTAATGAATATAAAAATCAGTATAACTAGTTGTTCCTCATTGTAGTATATACAAAGCAGCCAGGGGATTGTCTACTTTCATGTGGTATCTCATCTTATATAAAAATCTAAGTTTCATTATATGTAATTACCATGAATTTATCATTCTAACTCCCTAATTAAAAGGCTTGTTTTAAAATCAGACATCCCAGTGAACTTATGAGAAAAGTCTATATACAGGACTCTGTGTGTGTGCATGTGTGTGTATAGTGCATGTATATAGAGTGTATGATATATATGTGGTAATTTGTTATATATTTTATGTGTTATATATCTTACATATGTATCACATATTTGATCAGACATATCTCATATATATGTATGCACATACATCTATATAAATGAGATATGTATGTATCTAGATACATATATATATACACATACACCTATATACACACTGCAGTGAATATTTGTGGTCATTGAAGACCAGTATAATTATATAACCTCACTCTGCATGTAAGTTAATGTACATCATTGGTTCTCAAACTTTAATGTGGATCAGAATCACCCAGAGGACTTGTTAAAACACAGATTGCTGGGTCTTAGCCACAGAGTTTCTGATTCAGTAGATTTGGGATGGTTGGAGAGGGGCTGAAAATGTGCATTTCTAACAAGTTCCAGGTGATGTCGATGCTGCTATTCTGGGGGACACACTTCAAGTATGACTGAAATAGACAATAATACTAACCTGCATTTGTAATTTCTAGGTACCAGGGACTTTGCTAAGTGGCTTATTTCCTTTGTTAACCACAAACTTTCTACTTAGGTAACAATAATTACAATAAGAAACAATGTAAAGACAATTGTGTATAAAGCAAGATACTTTCCTAAATTTCTTTTAAAAATACCGGTACATTCACCGTCAGATTATTTAGGCTTCTAGATGAGTCTCCCTACAATATGTAATGACCAGAGCATATAATTAACATAATAAAAGGTAAAGTTCAGCCTTCTCTCACAAGAATATTAACTACAGCTCAGGGATCAGTTGACTTACTGATTACTGACTTACATATATATATATATATATATATATGGCTAAGGGGGTGGGTTACAATACTGACTTACAATATTCCCACTTTTTATACAGCTTTATTATTTCTAGCCACAACTTTGAATTCTGCTTTTTTCTAGCAAATCCTTCCATAGTTATAAAAACAAACATCTTGGGACATTTGGTTGTCACTTATAGATGCATTTCCTATATGAGTGGATTAAATTCATGACCCTTTCTGCATCATCTCTTCTTACAGAAGGAAGCTATCATTTTAACTCTTAAGTTCTCTCCAGTTAGATATATTTCAATGCTATATTTATGAATTTGTGACTATCAAATTTATTCTCAAATATTTTCAACTAAATTGATAATATTTTCAATTAAATAGATTGCTGTTGTCTCATATCACTAAGAATAAGATACTTGGTATAAAAGCACCAAACGTACCAAATGTGTAGGAGGCAATGTAGACTCTGATGAGGGGCTTAAACTTCGTTATTCCAGAAGTTCTACAGGTAGACAGGATAAGGGCTGTTACTTTGTAGCAGTGTCAGCGTATCATCCTGGTAGAATTGTTCTAATGTTCAATCATCTTGGTTTCACACTGCACACACCTCAGAGTAAAAGCGAAGAATTGTGACTGGCCACTGACACCCTGCAGTTCTGAAACTTTTTTTTAACAACTTAGAATGACAGCTTCAGTTGCAGTGATTTTGAAAATGCTAGAATAATAATGTACCTGATTGGTCACAAAAATAGTTATTTGCCATCTTTTAAAATTAACCAAAGGACAGAATTTAGACATTTTCGTAATTTACACTTGCATATTTAAAAAGAATTTCTTAGATCTGTGCATTCCTTCAATTTACATGCAATAGTATTTTTATTGTTGATAAAGAAAAACAGTTGGTAAGAAGGGCATTCAAAATAACATCTTAAAAGCAACCTACATTTAAATGTTAAATAGTTTGCTGGATTGAAGGGTTTTCCTAATGTAAGGAGGGTTATCCTAAGATTCTCTCTTCATGAAATTATTAACTGCTCCTAACTATTTACCTAACTGTGGGATTAAAAATATTTCCATTACAATTAGTTTTGGGAAATCAAGATTATATGTGGTGATTCAGTAAGTAGCACTGTTTTCCCTGATCATTTTATTTAGAAGCTGAATAGTTTTCTTATTTTAATATTTTCATGTCCCTTTTACTAAGCTTTTCAAGGCAATATTATACTTCTTGCCATGGCACCTCTAGGTTGCCAGTCTTTGTTGGGATATTACAGTTCTTCAGCTCTGATCGGCTGCCTTACTTTATTTTTCTCTTTTTTTGTGAGTTTATTCATTTGTTTTTGAAGTGTAATTGATCTGTAACACTATGTTGGTCCCTGTTACACAACATAGTGATTTGATATTTCTGTACATTTCAAACTGATCACCACAATAAGTCTAGTTACGATCTGTCACCATACAAAGATATTACATAGTTATTGACTGAATTCCCCACACTGTATATTTCATTCCCATGACTCACTTATTTTGCAACTGGATAGCCTGCCTTACTTTTTAAGCTTTGTGTTACTTAAATTAGCTTATGATCATAGACCTTGCTTGTCTCATAGAGTCGAAATTTTAAAGGTAAGCAACAGCAGTGAAGATTACAGTTATTCGGTTGAAAAATGTGCTTTTCCTTAAGCTTAAATATCAACTTTCTCAATTTTCTCCGACTACAGAGGCCAGTAATAGTAGCCATGAGTCTCGTATTGGTCTAGCTGAGGGGTTGGAATCCGAGAAGAAGGCAGTTATACCCCTTGTGATCGTGTCAGCCCTGACTTTTATCTGTCTAGTGGTTCTTGTGGGTATTCTCATCTACTGGAGGTAAGTTGAGTGTTTGTTTTGGATATGCATTTCATAAAGCTCAGATTTTTGCCTTTGTTTTACCTGAATGCTTTTCAAAGCATATTCAAAATTCCCTTTACTTGAGAGCTACCATTAATTTATCCAGGTAACTATGAGTAAGGTGAATTTGTGAATCCAAAGACATAATAATAAAAGATTTGACTGTTCTTCATACTTCTGTCAAACAATTAAAGGCGAAATGGAGGAACTTTGGTTTCAGTTAATATTTAATACAGCATTTTGACAGTTGCACTTTCATATTCATCTAATTAGCATTCAAACATTATCATAGCATTTAATATAAATCTAAGCTTCTCAGTTAAATGCTCCAGCTGTTATAACTTTAAAAGTTATTATTTTAGAAAACATAGTTTTTGATATAGTGAAATATACTTTTATATATAGCAGCGGATTTTGTACAAGATATATATCAATTGCATACTAATACAAAAAATGATAACCCATACACAAAAGTAAAAATGAAGCATTAAAATATAATTTGAAAATAAATGACTATATTAAGATGGATGGGATTTTTCAATTCATTGTAATTTGCCTTGAAGATGAGATATAGCTTTATTCTTATCAATAATCTCTTGAAACCTTTAAAGGACAAGGAAAATTGTACCCACTGTAAGCTTCCCATCCTACAGCAAGCAGAACACACTGCAAAGTGATAAGATTATTAGGGACACAATGTAAATCAGTATAACTGTTATAACTGTGTCTGTTGGAAAACAAGGACTTTATGATGATATAAGGAATCATATCTGTAAACTAAGAAAGGATATAGCTTAGTACGCTATACTTTTGTTTTAAAAGGGAATTTTGTTCAGAAGATTTATAATCAGTTTCTTTTTTTTTAGCAACCTCTGTCTGTAAGTTCATATCACCACTCTTTGTGTTATTCCAAAATATATTCTCTCAGTTTATTCAAAACTATTTAGTATGTTTATTGACTGTTTCCCATGTGCCTAGTACTCTGTGAACTACTATGGGAAAGTATAAAAGAAGGAATGAATGAATGAATGAGAATCACCACTGTCAAGAAATTTATGCTTATTGAGGGGAAAGAATTTTCCACGCAAAATTTATAAAAAATTACACAAAAGTGTATGCATGGCAGCTGAAATCTCTAATGCTAAGAGAGGTCAGAGAAGAAGGGATCTTGATAAGCCAGAATGGGCAGGGTGAATGTAAAATGTCAGGCTTGAGCTGGATAGGGTTCAGAAACAGGAGCTAAAGGAGAAGGGCATTCCAGTCAGGGTCTTATGTAACTTGAGTACAGAGTGTTAGTTTAAAATATGAGCACTCGGGCTTCCCTGGTGGCGCAGTGGTTGAGAGTCTGCCTGCCGATGTAGGGGATACGGGTTCGTGCCCTGGTCCGGGAAGATCCCACATTCCGCGGAGCGGCTGGGCCTGTGAGCCATGGCCCCTGAGCCTGCGTGTCCGGAGCCCGTGCTCCGCAGCGGGAGAGGCCACGGCAGTGAGAGGCCTGCGTACCGCAAAAAAAATAAATTAATTAAATAAAATATAAGCACTCTTAGGGTTTTATGTATGTATTTTATATCTAACTATCAAATGTCCTGATAAGATTTGTTACTCTTACTTACCAATTTACAAATTTCACTTATCTGTCCAACTCACAACCATTTGAAGTTGATTCACTTCCAAATGTAACTTTTTAGATCAGTAACACGAATACACGAGGGGTAGTATTTGCTGACTTAATGACAATGTTAGTGCATTCTTCAAGGTCTGTGTGAATTATTCAAATTCCAGTGTAGCTGCATTTGTGAGCAATATGATTTCACTATCCAATATGGAAACGTTTTCAACCTTTGTGGAAACTACAGCCTGTAGAAAGGTTTAAAAATCTAGTGGCATACCAACAAGAGTCCTAATAGGTGTATGGTCCTTATAGGTTTTTCCAGTTTATATATTAAAACACTTTTCTGACCTAATTCTTGAGGAGAAAAAATAATCGCAAAGTGGTATAATAAATCCTCTCTTTTGCCTAATTTATGTAACTCGGTCTCTCATGTTTTGTGTAAACCTTGAGAAGAAGCATGTCGTAGCAGGAAGACAGAACAAATCAGAGGTGATAAATCTGGATCCCTTTCCCAGTTCTTCCTGACATTTGTTATATGGCCTTGGGCAAGTCACTTACCCATCTAGGAATGAAACTTTCCTCTTTTTACCATTTGGGGGGAAAGATCATCTTTAAGATTGTAGTCAGACTTCCTTTAGGGTCTCTGTGATGAATACAGCATGATGAATGTTGTTTCATTTTTGTATAAGGATCCAAAAAAATGGAATCATAATTACACATTTCTAGCTTTTAATTCTAAATACTGTGATGAAAAGGTGTAAATTAAATAATCAGATTAACATTGATTGATAGGACCTATGTCTATAAGTTTAAAACAGTCATCACTTTTTTCCTCATGGCTGACTGAAAATTAGCAGGAGACATAGTTATCAACACTTAGCACGTAGACGTGAAGACATTCACTGTTGATACAGAACAGATGGACCATTAGATATTGAATCTTGTCATACATTAAATAATGTGCCTTGAAATTATTTTCCAGATATTTTAAGGTATAATTTACGTGAGCCAAATCATAAGTTTTAAAACGCAAAATTACTTCCATAAGGAATATTTTCAGAAAGTTCTTTTTAAAGACAACAAAGGGTACATTTTGGAGAGCTTTTTTAATAGTTAGAATCTGAAAAATACCAAGGCTATATTCAACAAAACAGCACTCATCAAAAGCTGTATAGAACAGAACTTTCCATAGACACACTTGTTCTGGCTGGGGAGAGTGGGAAGAGAAGCAATATGAATTCTCTCTTGATCTTACATTTAAATTTGTGGGTCACTAGTAGCTACCAACCCAGAATGGAGGCCTCCCAGTACCATGCTGCCTTTTAAGTAGAATGTCACTTCCTAGGTAAGACTGTACTATAAAGGGTACCTAAGCCATGTACAGATGATCTTCATCCAGAATTTATCCTGTACTATTTTAATTTTCCCCACTTTTAAGCTTATTGGTATGATTTATAAGATGCTTTTGTTATTTATTAATGCAAGTATCATTACAAGACCACTTATTTTCTAAAACCAACGAATGTTTGATTACATAGCTGAAAAGTATAGAGCTGGTATATACCCAGATACTATGATGAATATTAGCAACATGTTAAACCGCTATACTAATATGTTTTAATTTACCTTTTCCTCTTCTAAGAGATGCTACCTTCTTCCCATTCTCTCAGACACATCCTCTATCCATCCATCCATCCGCCTATCCATTCATTTTTCTCTAGCTACGTATTCCACCTCTCCTTCCCAAATGTTTTGAAATTTTAGGTTAATCTCATTTGAGGCTCAGGTAGACAAGAGAGTCTAGGATGCAGCCTAATACTTTGTGGTTGGTGGAATTTACTTACTACTGGAAATCCGTCTAATCATTCAACCCTTAACACCTATTGTACTCCTGGCATTGTATTAAAAATTGAGTCTACATAAATCAAAAGACATGGCCCCATCTTTAAAAAAAAAAAACATAATGAGGATAAAAGCACAAAACAAATATACTGCAAAATACTATAACCACCGATTAATTAAAATATTTAAAATAAAATAATGGAGAATAATGTCCAGGAAGTGAAGGTCATCCTTGGATTAATTAAGCATACTTTTCAAAGCAGTCTTAAGGTGAGTGTGAATGGAGATTTGCGTTGGGTATAGTAGAAACAGAAACTGGAGTGCAAGAGTCTGCTTAGGAAATGAGAGGCTGTTTCACAGGGAGGAAACCACTGAGTTGTGTTTAAAAAGGAAGTGTTTGCATGGCACATTAGTGACTGAGGCATTTTGGTCAGAAGAACCATGTTTAAAGCAGGGAGGAGAGATACTGAGTTAGAGCAGGAAAAGACATGTTCAATGATCTACAACATGTTTGTGTTATTGGATATGAACTTCAAGGAGAAAAGTCAAAAAAGATTTGGACCGCAGATAGGTAGGGTTTAGGTATTAAAAGATTTGGGGTACTATAATCTAAAAATCTGTAAAGCACAGAACTAGAGCCAATATGTCAAAGTAACAGGGAGATATATTTGGGGCTCGACACAAAAAAAATATCAACAGTAGGAGGCGTAACTTTGGAAAAGGAGGGTCTCCTCTTTGGGCACCATTTGGAGATACTTACAAGAGATTGAGTTTTGAGTTAGTACAAGAAATGTCTAGTAAGTAAAGATGGTTCATAAAGAAGTAAGCTCCTTGTCACTGAAAGTATTCAAACTGGGTCTTTTTAATATGTCAGAGATGCTAGGGAAGGGACTCTTGTATCAGCTGTGATATTGCACTAGGTCCCTTAAGGTATTTTACAACTTTAAGATTCATTGAAAAATAAATAGAAACCCTTTCAACCGGCTTGTGTAACCGTATTTTAGAGGAATCAAGGAGGTTTTAATTCAGTGATCTTAAAAGCAGGTGTATCAAATCCAGTGTTTTCATATCAGCGTGTCAGGAAATACTACATCTGTGGTTACACAGGTAAGCCACACTTTCCCTGTAGTTCCTGCTCCAGTCTGGTGTCAATTCTGCTCAAATGTGGACTTTCAGTAGGATAGTTTCTTTATCATGAGACCTGTGACCCTCATCTTTCCCATTTCTCATTAGTCTGCCATGCTCTTTCACCTTTCCAGGATATGAACCTCGCTCAGGGTCCCTTTGACCCCACATTGCAGTTGATTCTACATCCACTCGTCTTCCTCCTACATCACCTCTTCTCTGTTGAAGACATTCCTGTGTTCTGTCAGTTATCTATGCTCTCACAGGCTTGATTATTAAAGGTTATAACATCACAGCCGAGGGCTAGTTTTTTGCTATGCATATCGTCGCCTTTGAATTTTTTTTTTGGGCTTGTGACATTATATAATTTTGTACTATTCATAATTATAGCAGTGAATTCATTGAGCAAATATTTCAGGGCACCTACAACATGCCAGACATTATTCTTAGCACTGAGGACTAACAATGCCTTAAGACAAGTACCTTGCCCTTTGGGGGCTTACGTTCTGGTGAGGGAGGACCAACTAAAATTATGAAACATGAATAAACAAATATATAAATAAAGTATTTCAGATAGTGATAAGTGCCACAAAGCAAACAAAAGGGGGAAGAATAGTGACTTGGCTGGCAGGGCTGGTACTTTTAGCTCAGGTGGTCAGAGAAGGACTCTCAGAGGATGTGGCATTTTAGCCAATGCATAAATGATGGGAAAGAGGCAAGTGGCCAGAGGGAACATCAAGAACCAGGGCCCTGAGATGATCCTGGCGGGTTTCTTAGAGGGAGAAAGAAAGAACCAGTGGGCTAGAGCCTAGTGGGTGCAGGTAGGAGTTGTAGGAGGTGAAACCGCTGGGGTTCGAGGGGACCAGGTGGCAGAGGGTCTTATAGCCCTTGCTGAAATAATAGAATATCATTGTAATTCCAGTGGGAAGCCACTGAAGAATTCTGTGCAGGAAAATGATTATTGAAAAAAATATCACAAATTGAAGTGTGTCATGTAAGAACAAATGTTACGTTAAAGCTCATTAGGATAAATATCCTGTCGCTTGGATCTTTTAAATGGAAAATGAGATTGGCATTTTCCCCTAAACAGATCTTTCCATTTAAACTTAACCACTCATGAGTAATGCTTCAAATAAATTAAATGACCCACATCAAAGAGTGTCATTAGCAGTATTAATTTAAACATTTTTTAAATTAAGGATCGTTTGCATTAGTTTACAGCAGCAGTTGGTTCTTTGCTCTTCTCAATTGTTTGTAGTGAGAGATGTTACTCTTATTATCTGAATGAAAATAGATTCAGGTGACATTTTAGGTCACGGTGTCGTTGATTCCAAATATATTCATTCTCAAAACTCTCATCAAGGCTAGCATCTGTTGGAGAGAAAATCACCCCTGTTTTTGGTTATATGCTCACTATTTCCTCACCTCGTTTTGTTATTACTGCATTATCATACTTATAATATAAAGCTGCCTTCTTTTTTCATCAAAATGTTACCACACTAGAATTTCATTTCTACGTGGTCACAGCTTGATGCCTTTTGCCAGCAGCTGAATATCCTCAGAACGGCATGGTCCCTTAAATATTGAGTGAAAATAGCTTTGGACAGGCTTTCTTTTCCACTCTGGTCCTGTCCAAGATGGCAAGACATCCTGGTATACGGCAACAGTGGAAGAGTAACTAGGGCATGGAGGTGTCCGACTCCTTGGCACCAACTGCCAAGTTCAAGTGTCATCTCTGCTTCTACCATGTCTGATATCTGCTCAGTCTTCTTCATCTGGTACAGGTAAAGCTGAGATAAATTTGGAGGCTATAAAATTCTCTAATAACGGTGTTTTGTAAAAGTAGGTGATAACTAGATGATTTCCACTTATGTTTTAATTCTGGAGATTTCTGTCATAATCTTTAAGCATCTTGGAAGTTGTCTTGCTGACCATGCCAGCTAGTAGTATAAATTGCTTTCTTTTCTTTCCAGGAAATGTTTCCAGACTGCACACTTTTACTTAGAGGACAGTACATCCCCTCGAGTAATATCCACACCTCCAACACCTATCTTTCCAATTTCAGGTAATAGCTTAAAGTGTGACCCTGAGTAGCTGGTAGATGTTAAATGAAAAGCGTGATGTTGGAAAGTTTTTCCTTATTGGAGTACTTTGCAAATGGCTATAATGTAGATTAGTTAAATGTTTGTGTTGCCCAAAATATTATGTATCAGGCATTCAGGTTTATAACTTGTTCTTGTTAATTTTGAACATTCTTGGGACTTCCCTGGTGGCACAATGGTTAAGAATCTGCCTGCCAATGCAGGGGACACGGGTTCGAGCCCTGGCCCAGGAAGATCCCACATGCCGCAGAGCAACTAAGCCCGTGCGCCACAACTGCTGAGCCTGTGCTCTAGAGCCCGTGAGCCACAACTACTGAGCCCACGTGCCTAGAGCCCGTGCTCCACAACAAGAGTAGCCACCGCAATGAGAAACCCACGCACCGCAATGAAGAGTAGCTCCCGCTCACCACAACTAGAGAAATGAAGACCCAACACAGTCAATAAATAAATTGATTAATTAATTTTTTTAAGTAATTAATAAAAAAAATGTTTTGAACAGTCTTAACCGTACAGGTAATGTGGCAAAATAATTTATAGCTGTTCAGATGTTACATGTTAAAGAACATAAATATTTATAGCAATAAAATATCAGTAAGGAATAATGCTGACTTTCAGTCATTTGCATTCCTTTAATGGAAACCTAAACAACAAAAGTCAGACTAAATCATTGCAGTAAGGATGGCCAGGACAAAACCCACAAAAGTAAGGATAACGTTTAGTTCCCTTCTGATTATCTGAGTGTATGTGAGAAAAGGTTTCTTAACTACATTACGGGAAAAAAAAGAAATTTTAAAATGGGGAGGGTACAAGAAAAACTTGAGCACAAAGAATGCGTGGTTGCCGGAAATACTCTAAGTGAAAATGTCAGTTGTATCCCTGGGAAAACATCAACTGTTTTATCAGAACTTACCTAGTTAACAATATTCAAGAATTAACCAGGGTCATTTTAAGACCCTTACTGACCCTAGAGTTCACACTGTAACTAAGGTCACAGACACTTATGAATTAACATTTTATAACATTTCAGAATGAAAAGTGCTAACAATAATAAAAAAAAAAAAGTTTACTAGAAATGTGCGAATTAAGGAAGCAGAACTGGAGGACAGAGGACGAGACGAGGACACGGAGAATCACCAAACCAGGGAAAGCAAATGGAAACATTCCACTCTACATCTTTGTACAGAAGCCTCTTTTTAAATTGTCTGAGATGCCATATGTTATTGCTTGAGGCTCAAATTCTACATGAAGTTATCTCCTGAAGTCTCATGATTTCAAAAACAAAAATAAAGAAGAGAAGCATTTTCCTTGTAATTTGCAGCAGGCATAGGAATAAGAAGTGTTTTGCTCCTTTACCTCTTTTATCAACTCTAGCAACTCTGTGTCTTTAACCACCACTGTTTTGTTTTTCTAGTTTATATTAAAATTCTTTCTTTTAGTACAGCACAATTTCTCATTAACATATTTAGAATTTTGAGACCAGTTGCTCTTGGTGATCTGTTGTGTTTAGTTCCCTTCACTTTCAAACATACCTCTTCTACATATCCTGTCAGCGTGGGTATGCAAATTAACTATACCATTATCCAAAGTCCAACACAGTTTATTATTAACAATAAATAAAATAATCCAAAATCAGGTTGTCCAGGAAATCCAGAATCCCCTGTTCCACTTCTTAGAAGAAAGGTGCTCAAGGGCATCTCCTCCTTTTACTTGCAGACCAATTCGTAAAAGAATTACCAAAAGACATGATGGCAAATGAGAAGTAGTCAGTTTGCTTGTGGGAAGAGGTTAGCTGTGCAGGATAATATCCATGGTTTTGACGAAGCTTTACTAGGAGAACTAACGATTTAGATGTGACAAGTTATTTCTGTTTTCTTGTCTAATTATAAAAGCTACTTCTAGGCAAGATCCTTCTGTAGGTGTGAAGGTGAAATTACACCTTTGTCTAGTGTTTCTTAAGGTTAACTCGCTAATTCAATTTTAGTATTCAGGTATACTCATCTAAAAGAGAACAGATGGATTCTAATTTTTTTTAAATCAACAAATTCTTGGCAACTGAAGCTTAAAAATATTAAATGGCCTAGATGCTGAACATCTGTTGATGTAGATAACTGGTTCTAGTGAAATGTGTTTGATGTTTCCTTGTCAGAGGAAGGAAATTGTGAAATTGCACACTGTGAACTAGTAATATGTTTAATCTAAGGAAGTCTTTCCAGGAAAAAAAAAGAAAAAACAGAACCAGGTAAAATAATTTGGCCCCTTCACAATTAATTAACAGATCCAATGACTTTGTTTACATAGCATATTTTCAAGTTAGAATTCTTGAAATTTTACAGATTAAAAGTCCCAAAGGTTTTTGACATTATCCTTAATGAATAGTCTGCATATAAATGTTTTCTATTATTTATAGAAAGAAGGAAAAAATGTTTTCAAATGTAAACATCTGACTATTTAACGGAGAGGCATTAAACTGTACAATTTTATAAAACTGAAATTGCACGATATATTATGTTTAGTCCAGGGTAAAATTGAAAATATATTATTTCTGCATTTTTTTCCCCAGAATTTGCAGGCAACTTCCACTCATGTTAAAGAAAGTTATCCATAAAGAGATGCAGTCCATTGATAAGAAGTGAGGCTGTGATATTATTTATAACTTAACATTGAAAATTAAGTTTCTCTTTAGAGTGTGAAAGGAAAAGAGATTCCTGATCAAATCAGAATTCTAAAATGCAGGTTATGATTGAAAGTAAATATAGAGAAAATTGATAATTGTTGCTGAATGTTTCTTGGAACATAAATTCAGTCGGGATTATAGGAATAAGTGAACTTTGAAGTTGTTTTAGAAGAAGGCTCTTTATAAATCTCTATAAATGAGAGGCACGTTTATTTCTGTTGAATTATCCTTTCCAACATGATTTTTTTATTCACTTAGATGATGTTGGAGCAATTCCAGTAAAGCACTTTCCAAAGCATGTTGCAGACTTACATGCAAGTAGTGGGTTTACTGAAGAATTTGAGGTATGATTTTAATATGTCTATTTTAAATAATATGGAAAATAGTAAATTTTTAAAATTCAGCAATAGGCTATTTCTTGACATTGAAACCATTTTCACTTCAAGCAAGATTATTAGTTCCATAATCAATTATGTGTTTAAGATATGTGTTATGTTTATCATACAATTTAGAAAATTGGTTTTCCATTTTAAAATTCAAGTTGTAAAAGTGGAAAAAACAAAAACATTGTTAATTCTCTCCCATAAACTCAGAGCTCTAGTATTCTTTTCTAAATCTGAACTAGTAACACTGATTCCTTTTAATTTCCTAAATTATATGAATTATAGTAAACTAGTAAATTTCATAATTTTCAGCCAAAGTACATACAAGTTCTTAATTGTAAGGACTACAACAGTGTAAATGCAGAAGCATTTATTATACAAGGCATAATAAATATTATACAAGGTAAAACCCCATCTTCTCAAGAAAATATGCATTTCTAAAAAACATTTGAACTTCACAATCAGTGAAGATTTTTCTAGTATTATTCTGTAAAACACTCTTAGATGGTAGGGGCAGAGAAATTTACTGCAAATTTATCATGGCCCACTGAGCTGTCAGTTAAAGAGCTTTTCCAAAATAGGGCGCCATAAACCAACAGTTAGCAATAATAACCACGAAACATAAAGTTACTCTTGTTGAGCGCTCCCTAATATGCTGATCATTGTACTAGATGCTTCTACATTCAACCGTCACCCAACTCTGGAAGTTATTTGTTTTTATTTCTATTCGTATTGCTGATGAAATCAACTTCCACAGAAGTTAATTAACAACTAATAAAGAGCAGGGTTGGGATTCAAACTTAACACTCATGTCCTTTCCATTCTAGGAATTGAGGGATCCCCACCCCCTCCCCAGCCTCTCCCCTTAAGGAAGCATCACATTGCTTTTTTGTCTCCTTACCTCAGCCCCAAGTGCTCAACTGACCTCCCTCTTTGGAGCCCTTTGAGGTCTGATCCTGATCAGAGGATACACCACCATCCCTAATATACGCAGAAACTGCTCCCCACGAATCAGATCAACAAGAACGTGTTTATGGAAGGAAAATGCCAGAGATTAGAAAGCTTTAAGAAACCAAAGGAAAGAGAAATGAAATATATGTTTTCACTAAATTAAAAACAGTAGAAATCAGCTAATTTAATCTTAAAAGAAGTCTAAGTCATAGCTACATTGAATAAGAAAGCAGTGTGAAGTGACTACTAAGTAAAGTGGAATAATATGAAGAATTATATTTTTAAAACATCAAATTATTTTTTCCTACTATAATAGAGGGTACTGGGTGGTGCGGTATTAACTTGTAGAAACTATCAGGCATCCATCAAACAAAATCATAGTTGTAAAAGGGAGAATATGCTAAGGATGTGTCTAATCTTCCAGATGTTAAAAGCCATAAGGAGGGGCTTCCCTGGTGGTGCAGTGGTTAAGAGTCCGCCTGCCAACGCAGGGGACACGGGTTAGAGCCCTGGTCCAGGAAGATCCCACATGCTGTGGAGCAACTAAGCCCGTGCGCCACAGCTCCTGAGCCTGCGCTCTAGAGCCCGCGAGCCACAACTACTGAAGTCTGCATGCCTAGAGACCGTGCTCTGAAACAAGAGAAGCCACTGCAATGAGAAGCCCACACACCGCGACGAAGAGTAGCCCCCGCTCGCGGCAACTAGAGAAAGCCCATGTGCAGCAACAAAGACCCAACGCAGCCAAAAATAAATAAATTTTAAAAAGAAAAAAAAAAAAAGCCATAAGGAAAAATAGACAGTTTATTGTAAAAGTTGCTGATAAGCATATATACAAAGGCAGATTCACAGTTTTCACTATAAAATCATTTTGAATATTATTAAGCAGTTCATAATGATTAAATTAATAAAATAACCTCACATTTTTACTCAAAAAGTATTTTCTTAATTCCATTGGTTTAACTCATAGTCTGATTAAAGAAAACTTTTCATTAACTTAGTAATTAGCTTAATAACTAATAATGCTACACCTTTTCAGTGGTTCATATATTAAATTGTTTTTAAATCTAGAGTCAGAATGACTTGCTCCAGAAGAGGGCTTAAAAGCTTGTTTAGTGAAAGGCTGAGCCATTTTGCTGATGAATCAGATTTATATTTAAGTTACATACTTTCTCAAAAATTATAAAGCTTTCATGTTATTACCTTAATATGTACTAAATAATTGTAAATTCCAAACTAATATATTTAGATAGAAGACATCCCTGGGAAGGATTTTAATTCATTTTAAAAGAGAAATGGCAGAAATAATTTTTCTCTACCCATTGAAGTTTTATTTTAATTAAAAAGAGATCTACTAATTAAATATGTAGAAAGTAGTACTATCTAAATTTTGTTTCAAAAGACATAGTATATATGATAAAAAAAAATTTCAGGAGATTTCTAATGTTTTGACAGCTCTACAGACCACCTAATAGGAAACTGTTTACTCTTTGAAATTACTCAAAATAAACAAACAAAAAAAATGTACTACTAATTCAGTGTTAAATAGTTCTATCATGATCAAATACAATTATATTTGGATATTAGTAAATCTGCCTAGTATGTTAAAATGTGTCATCAAGTATGTGGTTTTTCTCATCAGCATTTTAAAAATTCATCATATTATTAGACCACTGTCCCCTTTTAAAAGTGTTATTTTTTTCCTTTTACATAATGTTAAGGTTCCCAGCTGTTAGAAGTTTTGATTTGCATGCAACTGTTTGAAACATTCTGTTTTGTTAGTATTTGACAAATGTATTTATTGCATGATCATGGTTTTCCATTGTAAACCTAATATGAACACTTTCTTTTCTCATTTGTCGTGTGCTGTGGAATTTGATTTCTTTACTTTTTTGGCATTCATTCCCTCATTAGACACTGAAAGAGTTTTACCAGGTAAGGCATTATTTCACTGCATTTTCTTTTAGCCAAGAAATAGTTGTAACATATAAAAAAAAATTTTTGGATAGATTGTTTTGTTTTTGTCTTCTGTAGTATATTTTAAGGCACTTTGTTTGAAAGGATGTGTGTTAAAACGTTATGCGTACAATTTCTTTACAGGAGGTGCAGAGCTGTACTGTTGATTTAGGTATCACAGCAGACAGCTCCAATCACCCTGACAATAAGCACAAGAACCGATACATAAATATTGTTGCCTGTAAGTATACCCTTCACTCAACTCTGACTTGTTATCATTGTCGTTGTGGTGCTTTTAGTTCACTGTCCTGAAGTCCTCTGACAGCAGACCTCGGTGTAGCTGTTTCAGGACCTTTGTATCAGGGGATGAGACTTGCATTAGATAATAACACTCCAGTTTAAATACATTCTGCAATGAATGACATGTTTCTTTTGAACAAAATAAACTCATATTTTAATCCAGTCCTTTCTTCAGACCCCATGGCCTGTAAATCTGTTCTTATGGTTTTCTGTCATTATTTATACTCCATAGTCCTATTTTTACTGGAGATCCCCCTACTTGATGTGAATTTACTAATAAAATGGGATTTTCTTTAGACTCTATTTTTTCCTTCTACCATTTTCCCTCCTTTCTTGCCATTCTCCCCTGGGGTCTGATAAAGGGTTAATTGGATTCATTCTTTTTATTTCTTCTCTCCCTTTACTGCCTTAGCTGACCTCTCTTTTTCTCCTCCATGAGCAGCTTTCTGGCTCTTTTCTTTAGGACAAGTTTACCTATTTTTTTGTATGAAATTAGCATGTTTCTTCCGTCTTCTTGCAGCACCTCTTATTTACATCTGTTCCCTTTTATTTTGCTTTATAGCCCCCTCCATTTCTTGAAATTCATTCTTCCCCGAAACTTCAACTTATATCCTTTCTTATGTATTCAGTGGGCCTTCCTAGATTCATGTGAACATGGTATTACCAGCTCGGTTATTTAAATTCTGGTTCCATTCTAGTTTCTGGAATGGGAATTTTTACGATCACGGTTCTAAGCAGTTTGCATGGATGCTGTCTTTTATCCCCACAAGGTTTACACCAGTCTTTCCATTTTGATAGAACGTTCTGCTTCATGTTTGTCTTTCTCAACAGAAGCAGCTATCCTGCTGCACATAAAAACTCAGTTGCTTCTTGGACAGGGTGAAGTGGTTGTTAGACCATTCTCTCCACAAGCTAAATAGAAAATACCCGCCGGCTAATTAAGAAGCAGATAGAGATTAACATTTGTTGAACACCTACTATGTGCCTGGCACTGTGAATTCGTCATTTCATTCCATCCCTGAAATAACCTGGCAAGATAGAGGTAATAACAATCCTACTCTGAGATGAAGAAAGCAACCCGGAAAACTTACCCAGTGATACCCTTCTGAAAATCTGAAAACCAAGATACAAAAGTAGCCTGCCATCCAAACCCTTCTTTCCATGGCCACACATCTATTTCTGCCTACATTTCCTGCATCTTTGTGAACTGCTAATGTCACCAAAGTAGTATTATCCCAGAACGTCTCTTTAACTTGTCATAGTTTGGTCTGTATTCATTTCTTCATCCTTGAAAAAAAAAAATAGTCTGCCCAGTGAAATCCCCAAGTGTCCTTCTAGTGACACTTTCCTTTCTTACTACGCAGTTCCTCCAAATATAGTTTCTCTGTAGAACTGAATTTAATCCCAAATGCCTCATTTCAACACATTTAATTATGACCGTGCACCATGTATAAGTTACCACGGTTTTCATCCCCTCTTCACTGAGAGTACAGGATCCGTGTCCTCCGTTCTTGGGCAGTCGTTGCCCTGCTTCCCTTTGCAATAGCTCCTCTTTGAGATCTTCCATTGAAAGAGCTGTTTGCTGTAACCATTCACGGAAACTTTCTAGACCCCTTCTGCTTCCTTCTCTACTTCTTCTGCCACCATCAGCCTCCTGTTCAGAGCATGCATGCTGCCATCCTTCCTGAGCTTTCTGACACCCCCGTCACTCTTCTCTCCCCTTCACTGGCTCTGCAGTGTTCACAGCCCCAGTATCCACCTTTAGAAACCCATCTAAGATGCCAACTTCAGGATTCAACCTCTATGAAAAGGTTTATTTTCATCCCCAACCAATACAGTTTCTGTCTTCGTGTCCCTCTAGGATTCTGCACCTCTCTCTTGACACCGGAACATTCCTCTCTGTGTATATGTCCATTCTCACCTTCCACACTGGAAACCTTGAAAGAGGATTTTGTTGTATTTCTCTTTATTTTTGTCATCTCTGTATCCTCCGAAAGCTGACTAAAGTAAATGATGTTTGCACTGATTTTAATTGTATTTGATAAATTATTATGTAAATATAAATGAACTTTATGCTGAAAAGCAGTTCATGCTATAGTGAAATATTTTCTTTTTTTTATTACAGATGATCATAGTAGGGTTAAGCTTACACAACTTGCTGAAAAGGATGGCAAACTGACTGATTACATCAATGCCAATTATGTGGATGTAAGCATGTTTCAACTGAAATTTTATGAAAATTATGTTAAACTATGAATTTATTATACCATGGTATTGTACATAGAATAGTAATAAGTATTAAATGAAAGATAATAAAAAATACAAATTAGTAGTAAGAGATCCCGTAGCTAAAAGTTTTCAGATTGAGTGGCATTCAAGCTATTGTACTTGGTTCATCTCCTGGGTGAGAGAGGGAATTCAGGCTGAGAAATTACATTCAAGGTAGGATGTATATATTCTGATAGTTTTATAGCTCCTTAAATAAGAGGGGTAGGATCAGTGCTTATTTGGAATGTCCCATAGCTCCTAGCCCATTACTATGTAGGTAGCAGCTGCTAAATAAATTTTGACTGAAAAATTCTCAGGGTGGTACTGGCTAAAAGGCAAACACATGATTTCTAAACCAGTTACCAGCCTTTATCATCCTGGGCCCTTCTCAGGATACCCAGCTTTGTGAAACTTACTGGAGATCTCCAGGGACTGTAGACCACTGACTAACTTACTGGTTTTTTTCCTGTGGTCAGTTGAATGCCAATGGAACTCAGTTATTTTCCTGACACTGACCTTGCAGTCTAGCAGCCTTCAGGTTTATGCTGTTTGGAACAGTTAATTCAAAGAAGTGAGTAGCAAATATAAGTATACAGTAGGCTTGTTGTAGGCAACCACTTCAGGCTTCCATAGTAGGAAGTGTGCATGTCAGACTGAATATGAGCTTTGGAGTTAGAACTGGTTCTGAATCCCAGCTCTGCCATTGGCTAACTGTGAAAGCTTGGAAAGCCACTGAACTCCTCTGAGCTTCAGTTTCCTATCTCCAAATCAGGGATGATGCTTCCACTTTGCATATAAATTAAGGATTAGGGTTAATGTTTGTAAACTATCTTGGCCAACAGTGAGTAATAAGTGAAGGATAGCTATTAATGATTAGCATTGCTCAGTGCCACCAAGGAGAGGGTAAGGAGAAAACACCAAAGGTTTCCTGACTATTATAAACAGCTGAGCCCTAATGCCTCAAACATATTTCAAAGCAGCACAATTAAGCACCAGATGTTAAGCATAGTAAACAGACTTGGATTAAATGCACTTAGACTAGAGGTGCAGAGAATAGTGGTTGTGTCAGTGCAAAAAGAACTCTTTTTTTTTTTACAAAAATTATAACTAAAGAAGAGTTGCTGTCTTTGCTAGTACTAGTAAGTTTCTCTAGCTTTGAAAGTTTTTTTTTTTTATGGTTTTCTATTATAGCGAAAATCTCCTGATCTTAGAAACTGAGCAGATAAAAATGGCATACAAATTTGTCAGTAAGAAACATTTGTCATTTGTTTCTTCAGGGCTACAACAGACCAAAAGCTTACATTGCTGCCCAAGGCCCACTGAAATCTACAGCTGAAGATTTCTGGAGAATGATATGGGAGCATAATGTGGAAGTTATTGTCATGATAACAAACCTTGTGGAGAAAGGAAGGGTATGAAGGTCATCTATTATGCCATCCCCGAGATAGTGATTAGAAATGCTTTAAGTTGCTTTTGATAGAGTCAGCATTAAAGTCAGGGAAGCTAATCAGCATTCCTTTCAAGTAAGTATGACAGCTTAAGGGAAACTGTTAAAAGGTCAAAAAGTTTCGCTGTAACTCAAGCTACCTGCTATTTAAATGCATTCTTCATTCCGTAAGAAAAAGTAAATGAGGTTCATTGAAAAGCGATGCAGAGTGAAGTAGATTTTAATTCATGGGAGCTGGATTCTAGTCCTGGCTTTATAGCAACTCAGTACATCTGGCCTCACTTTCCTCATCTGAAAGGGGGGAGTTTGAATCTGATCATCTCAAGTCTCTTTCAGCCCTGTAATTCTCTCTCTGCTCTCCTCGACAACAAACCTGCAATCACTTAGAACAGAAAGAACGTGTTTAGAAGAATGAGGGAGTCATGGTATCAAATCTTTACTGATTTCAGGGATGACTTACACTAAGCATTTGAAATATGAAAAGAGCATCTTGACTTTCTCTTTTGCAGAGAAAATGTGACCAGTACTGGCCTGCCGATGGGAATGAAGAGTATGGGAACTTTCTGGTCACTCAAAAGAGCGTTCAAATGCTTGCATATTACACTGTGAGGACTTTTACTCTAAGAAACACAAAGATCAAAAAGGTGAGTCCACAAATGATGGCTATCATCAATTGAGTAATACATCTCAATCCTTTTTTAAGAAAACAGGTGGTATAACCGAAACAGGGTAAAAATACAAATAATTAAAGGCATTAAGAGTTCTTATCACAGGGCTTCCCCTGGTGGCGCAGTGGTTGGGAGTCCGCCTGCCGATGCAGGGGACAGGGGTTCGTGCCCCGATCCGGGAAGATCTCACATGCCGTGGAGTGGCTGGGCCCGTGAGCCATGGCCGCTGAGCCTGCGTGTCTGCAGCCTGTGCTCCACAACGGGAGAGGCCACAACAGTGAGAGGCCCGCGTACCGCAAAAAAAAAAAAAAAAAGAGTTCTTATCACAGCTACGCCTCAATCCCAAAAGTTTCTTCCAAGTCTCTTAATGCCAGATGTGGCTTTAGCACCATATTGGTCATGGTGCCAATGGTTGCAGTGATACAGGAACAAAAGTCCCTGCCCCATGTGATAACTGCACATCCAGCTGAAAATAGTGGAGACTGAAAAAGGGGAGGAAAAGAAAAAGAGCAAGTTATAAGTCAGGGTTCCTTAGAAAAACATATATCTGCATGTAGATATATATGTATGTGTGTATATATACATATATTTAAAGAGAGAGAGCGGGTGTTTTAAGAATTGACTCCAGGCTGGAAATTCAGGCAAGATTTTTACGTTGCAGTCTTTAGAATACCTTCTTCTTCAGGAAACCTCAGTCTTTGGTCTTAAGGCCTTCAACTGACATCAGGGAGCGTAATCCACCTTACTGGAAGTCTTACTGATTTAAACGTCAATCACATCTAAAAAATACCTTGACAGTAACATCTGGTGTGACAGGTGTTTGACCAAACTACTGGCCACCGTAGCCTAGCCAAGTTGACACATAACGTTAACCATCACAAATGACAGTGTACTTTTTTAGCTTCCTTATGAACCACCAACATCAAGCTATGAATCCTGAGTTGATGTTTAAGGACCCCGTATGTGTGTGTTCCTATAATTAGCTGATTAGCTGTCTGGTCTCTTCCAGGGTTCCCAGAAAGGAAGACCCAGTGGGCGCATGGTCACCCAGTACCACTACACTCAGTGGCCTGACATGGGAGTGCCAGAGTACTCGCTGCCCGTACTGACCTTTGTGAGAAAGGCATCCCAGGCCAAGCGCCACGCAGTAGGCCCTGTTGTTGTCCATTGCAGGTGAGTCTCAGCGCCAGGTTTCCAAACCCATAGAATTGCTTATGCTAACAAAAAGGGAATCGGTGGCACAAAGTTTTGCCAAAGTGGGAATGATTTCACAAACTGAGGGGCATGAAACGTTGGTTACTGGGAAGTGAGTGTGCCAGACTCAGGCTTGGATTGCTGAATATTTCAAAGCACCAGGTATTTCTATGATGTATAGTATTCTATTTGATTGGTTAATTGGATTTCAGCTTATTAACTGTGTGGAGCAGGCAGAACAATGTTTTGTCATTAAACAAGCACTTGTTACAACATAACGTCGTGGGATAAAAATGCTTAAGACACAACCCCTGTTCCTAGGAGTTAATAGTCTATTGTAGACTTAATATGCCAGGTTTACGTTAGAAAAACCAAAGTGCACAAAGTATGGGGAATTTAGCAAAATATTTTAAGTTGTTTTTAAACAGTTTGGGGTCAAAAGCCCATTCTCATTTTCCTGAGTTCTGTCTAATATGTCCTTTTGAACGTGTAATCAATTCATCGTTGCCCAGGTGCTTTAATTTCCAAGACTGGGTGAGTGAATAGAAATAATGATATTTCAGAGAAGGAGAAAAATGCATTAGAGGCTTCAATTTAATATTTTTCAGTTAAAACAAAAATAGCAGTTACTGTTTACTGCATGCTGACTCCTGTGCCAAGCTTTCCGACCACAAAAGTCAAATTCATTTCTATGTGGAGTACTTTTGTCAAAGCGGCGTCTGTGTTTTTACAGAAACAACTGTTTTCCTTTGATATGCAGAGTATCTCACACATTCTAATTACCTATCTCAGGAGTTATCCTCAAAGTCTGAGAGACCTATCTTGAGTTTTTTATCTGCGAGCCCGACGACGATAAGCTGAGGGAAACGGGAAGATGCAGGAAAAATAGCTGTGAAGGTCAGGGATTGTTTCCTAGCGAATGGAAAAGGCCCAGAGCCTTGTGCAGAGCGGGTGCTAATTCTTCACTCTAGTACTTCCTACTCGTCAGAGCATTTGAAAAGAATCCCTGTCTCTGAATTCTGTCCCTCCAGTAGAGGCTTTGAAGAAGTTGCTAGATAATGGCCCTTTAGAAATGACTGAAGTTATTCTTTATTCCTCACCATCTCACTGAAATGATATTTTCAGCTGAAAGCCTTCGCAAACTCTTTTTTTCCATTAACGTGGAAACCTTTACAAACATGTTTACCTGACGATACAGACCCAGAGACCTTGTCTTTTCAGAGTCTGGTGAGGCTGACGCTTTCATTCTTCTCAAATTAAATGTCTATTTGCTATACTCTGATACATAATATTTCCACTGTATAATGTATAACGAATAATAACTGTAATTGAAAATAAAAACGTCTCCAACAGGAATAATCAGATTGCTTTGGAGTTTGACCTGTAAGCGAGAAAGAAAAAAGAAAACTTTGTTTGTTCTTTGAAGCATTATGCGTAACTCCTAAGCTGCTTCCTGTCTTGCTGAATTACTTACTAAGTGGCTCATTTGCTTGGAGAAGGATATTAATTTACAAGACGGCCGGGAGTGACCAATCCTCAAATGTGTTTTATGTTGACACTGAAGTCTCTTTCTCTGTGTGCTTTTCAGTGCTGGCGTTGGGAGGACAGGCACATATATCGTGCTAGACAGCATGCTGCAGCAAATTCAGCACGAAGGAACCGTCAACATATTTGGCTTTTTAAAACACATTCGTTCACAAAGAAATTACCTGGTGCAAACCGAGGTATGATAAAAAGGATAATGTCCTTTAGCTAAGGGTTGGAAGTGTCCCTAAACTGCTGGAGAGACCAGCGTTTGTATTACCAGGTGCGTTAGTCCCATGGGGCTCCCTGTAAGAAAGTGCTACAAACCGGGTGGCTGAAAACAACAGAAACGTGTTGTCCCCTACTTCTGGAGGATGGAAGTCCAAAATCAAGGGGTAGGCAGGGCCATACCGAATCCTCTAGGGAAGGATCCTTCCCTGTCTCTTCAAGCTTCTGATAGCCTCATATTTCCCTGGACTTGGCAGCCTAACTGCCTCCTTCTTCACACGGCTGTCTTCCCTCTGTGTCCGTGTCTGTGTCCAAATTTCCCTCTTCTTATAAGGACACCAGTCCCCACCTCATCTTAACTAACTACATCTGCATCGACTCTATTTACAAGTAAGGTCACATTCTGAGGTCCTGGGAGGTTAGGGTTTCAGCATATCTTCTGCGGGGGTGGGAGGCGTGCATAATTCAAACTATAACACCAGGTACTTGCACGTAAGTCATGGATGGACCAGCTAAATTTTGTCTATTTTATGACCAAATGGGGAATATCTTTAAAATGACACCGGTCACAGGCGAGATTCAGAAAAAGAGTAAGTGGATCAGTCAACCCTCATCTCCTCGTCTCGTGCTGAATCCTCAAGCTTTTCCTGCATGTAATGAATGAATGGATTTATTCTCATATTTAAATAGTATGAATTATGCTCAAATTATTCCCTTTTTTAAGTCCAGATCGTTTACCCCTATATGACACAGGACAAACTCTGCATACCTGTATTTTATTTTCACTATTTCTAAATAAAAATGGATTTAAATTGAAAACTATGTATGGCAGCTTGAAAGCAATAAGAAACATATGACTGAGTGGGCTTCCACACCAAACCAACCAAACTTCACTCCATCGAGGAAATGACATTCTAGTCAGATAAGACGAGGGAAGAGTCCCATACGTGAAATGGAAGATAACTGTTAAAAACTGTATAGATAATTGTACTCAATTATATATGACCGGCTAAAAGGAGAACTGGAATGGGGAGAAGGGAAGACCCATCAGAAGTAGAGAAGTCAGTGCAAAATGTGGAAGAGGGTCTCAGGTTTGAAGGATGAGCAGAGAGGGCATTGCTTTGCCTCCCCAAATCTTCCAGTGATCTCCTTCCCTAAATGCCAACGCACAAGAAATAAAGAGATGAGGGATGGAAAGAGTTGTATTGTTTCTGGATGACCACCTTTTCCTCCATCTGACTTCCTGCCAGGACTGGTGAACAATCTCTGTGGGTCCTCCCTTACATTTTGTAAAACGCTTTTTGTCCATCAGTGGAAGATACTACTTTTGTACCTCAATACATATAAGGAAGACCTGAGGTGATATCCCTGTTTGTCATTGCTTTGCCAGGAACAGTATGTCTTCATTCATGACGCACTGGTCGAGGCGATACTTAGTAAAGAAACTGAGGTCCCGGACAGCCACATCCACGCCTATGTCAATGGGATCCTCATTCCTGGACCAACAGGCAAAACAAAACTAGACAAACAATTCAAGGTGAGTTCTCTCGGAAGCCCCTCTCTTGGGTGTCACCACAGGTTGGAATGTTCCTGCACCTCCTCATTTGAGTGGACAAAGCCCTGTGGACAGGCTGAGCGCTCTGTTGGCCCAGTGGCTTTGTTGTGTTCTTTACAACAGGCAACAAAGCCACTTGGCAAATTTCAAGAACCTTAATTTTGAGTAGCGAGAGGGAAGGTTCTCAGAAACCCTAGAAATGCAGACGTGGTCCAGGAAAGGAGGGCACAGAACAGAACAGGAGGAACAGGCAGAACTTCTAACACAGACGGTGTAAGTGCTCTTCTCGCTTTGAGAAAACCAGACCACTTAACCACGAGTGCTGTGCTCAGGCTGCTTGTGCTGCTCTTTGGAAGAGTCTGTCTCACTTGAAACCCCCAGACTAGAATAGGCCATCCCACAAGAATAGCTTCTTCAACCCCAGTTTCTCCCACCCACCCTGTCACAAGGACGTCGGCTAGACAGGGGAGCATGGTTTGTTCAATGTTCTACCTCTCACAGCTTAGCTCTCTGATTTCCAGAAACCAGTCAGCAAAGAATTCAGAAAGCAGTTGTTACCAGACCTGCCTGCGGAGATAGAGGGATTTGCAGAGCTGTCATCTTCCAGAGGAATGAAGGCTGCGTTATTTTGTTCCCCATTATTTCTATTCTAACCTCTTACTTCTCAAGGTTGCTAGAGAAACAGGGCCAGTTTCTGAAGAAGGAATGTCTAGGAAGAATTCAGAAGGCCCTGGAAAAACCCAGGAGAGTTAACAAACCTCAAGATTGAAGTTTTTTCTTTCTTTTCCACAGCTTACACCATAGAAGATGTAGTCATGAGTTCCCTCTGACTTTTTACCTTCTCGTTCAGCACCTTTTGTGCTTTGGGAGGAGGAAGAGACAGAGGAAGGGTGGAAGCTGAACTTAGAAATTGCAGACAGGAAAACATAAATGTTTTATTCAGCCAAACTTATCTGAGTCATAAAGGAACACTTTAAGGAAGACAAAGTGCACAATACAGCTTCCAGAAACAGATAATAAATATAAAGCATTAATGTGATGTTGCTAGGATGGCTTTTTTCTAAGTTAAAAATATACATCTATTACCCGTTTTCTTATTTAAATATGATTTACCCCATACACAATTAAATTAATAAAAGAATTGATATCGCTTATACTGGATAATTCAGGATCAAAATGGAAATATCAATTATGAGATCAGAATCTAATTTAAAAACAGAGACATTTGACTCTGTTTCCTGTTAACATCCTAACTAGGGAAATTTGGAGGTGTGTGTGTGTGTATACTGTCCTATAAGAAAAGGTATTTATTCAAGTTTACCCATAGAAAAATGTCCTTGAAATGAATTGCATGTCTATTTATTCAACAAATATTTATCAGAAACCCACCTCAGCATTGAAAAGTAAAGAATCAGGACTTCCCTGGTGGAGCAGTGGTTAAGAATCTGCCTGCTAATGCAGGGGACACGGGTTCGAGCCCTGGTCCGGGAAGATCCCACATGCCACGGAGCGGCTGGGCCCGTGAGCCATGGCCACTGAGCCTGCGCGTCCAGAGCCTGTGCTCCGCAACGGGAGAGGCCACAACAGTGAGAGGCCCGCGTACCGCAAAAAAAAAACAAAAAAAAACAAAAAAACAAACTGGGATATACTTTTTTCATCTGTTAGCCTGTCAAAAATTAAACACCAGTGACTCCTAATTCTTTATAGAAACCCTCACATGTGTGCACATTAAGAAATATACAAGGGATATTCATTGCTACAAAGTTTGAAATAGCAAAACATTGGAAATAACCCAAACATTCACTAACTGGGGAATAGATAAATAACAAGTAGATAATTCGTGTGATTGAGTACTAAAATAATGAATAAAATCCAACTATATGCATATATATGTGCACACACACATACATACACACTCACATGCAATTTATCTCCCAGCTGCAGTGTGAGATTTAGGTAGAGAAAATGGAGGGCACACACCATAGAGGAAGGTTCCTAATGCTGCAAGTCAAACTAGACATGAAGTCTTCTCTGCTTATTTTAACCCTCCTGGTATAGAATATAGAACATAGATGTACCAGGGAGTCCCCCAGAACAAGTTTAATTCAAGGAATTCTTGGAAAATAAGTCAGATATATTTATATTCAGTATCTTATCTTTGTTGAGTCTCCTGTGTATATGTGTATATGTGTGTGTGTGTGTGTGTGTGTGTGTGTGTGTGTTTATTTGAGGGGCTTAAATGAAATAATCTATATTTTTCCTTGACACCCTTTCTCAGCTCCTGAGTCAATCAAATATACAGCAGAGTGACTATTCTACAGCCCTAAAGCAATGCAACAGAGAAAAGAACAGAACGTCTTCCATCATCCCTGGTAAGCTATGTTGAATTTTGGAAGAAAAAAAAACCCCACTTTTTAAATAATAGAAGCCTTGTAGATAATTTGACAATAGTTGTACATCTTGGAACAAAAACAATACACTCATATTTTTCTAATCATGCCAGATAATATAACTTAACAAGGACTCTTAAACCTTGAGGTCTTCGTCTAGAAGTGCAAAATACATAGAAAAACTAGCTTAAAAGTCAAACCCACTCTACTTGCAAAATGTGGCTATGTTTTGCCATTTGCAGGGGCGGGGAGGAGATACAGTGCCAAGAGCTTACTTGTTTATGATGAATGTTCTGTATTCCCAGTGGAAAGATCCAGAGTTGGCATTTCATCCCTGAGTGGGGAAGGCACAGACTACATCAATGCCTCCTACATCATGGTAAGTCAGAGAGCCACTGGGGAGACTGCTGTAGCTTGCGTTATCAGAATCAGAACCAGAGTGGGGGGCTTCCCGGGTGGCGCAGTGGTTGAGAGTCCGCCTGCCGATGCAGGGGACACGGGTTCGTGCCCCGGTCCGGGAAGATCCCACATGCCGCAGAGCGGCTGGGCCCGTGAGCCACGGCCGCTGAGCCTGCGTGTCTGGAGCCTGTGCTCCGCAATGGGAGAGGCCACAACAGTGGGGGCCCGCGTACCACAAAAAACAAAACAAAACAAAAAAGCAAAAAACAAAACGAACAACAACAAAAAAAACCAGAGTGGGCTGCCCAAAGCAGTGACTGGCAGATACGGGAGGCACCACAGGTGGACGTGAGTCGTATCTGATGACTACAGACTCACAGTCCACAGCAGCAGTAGAATCATAGCATTCCTTGATGTTTTTATGTGTGCTGGGACTGGAGAACTCTTAATCAAGACAATGAGTAGATGTGGGAACCAAACTCACCATGAGTAGATACAAAACATCCACTCACCCTTCTAAGCAGCTCCATTTCATTCACCAAAGCGGATTCCCTGCAGACCCAGGATACACTAGCGTTAGCAAAGTCCAGTCTCGTTCACATTACCACTCCAGGTTTGCAGCACGGTTCTCACCCTGCAAACTGGGCTCATTTGGGGACTTGGATTTCTAAAGATACAATACTTTCTTTCTGCATTTAGATCTACTATCGGAGGGATGAGTGCTTTAGTAGCTGTTGTGTGACCTTCATTTCCATTTTAGGTCAATCAATCACAGAGTTTGCCTTCAGATGAAAGAGTCCTAATCCCCGTGCCAAAATCACTGTTCTGTTTATCTAGAAAATACTAAGGTATACCATGCAAGAAACAGGGAGATGTGTGGAGGTGGCATCTAAAAGCATGCCACACTTAAAATAGGGGCATCTTATTACTATAGGAAGCAGATATTTTTACTCAAAAATTGAGAATGGGTTAAGAGAACAAATATAAATATTGCATTGTGTGCTGGTTAGATAGAAGACAGACTGTTCTTGTCAAGAGAATAATTAAATGCTGGAAAATATTACCTACAAAGCTTGCCACATTACATCTGAAGATTTACAAAATAGGATGAGTTTTTACCTACCTGGAATGACTTAAGTGGGATATTGACTGAAGTTGCAGGATAAACTAGAGGTCCTTTCAGGGTCTCTTCCCATCCAAAGAATCTACAAATAACCAGAAAAACATTTAATTATGTACAACCTGCTCATTCAAATCCGAATATATGAACTTAAAAGTTTTCTGCTTCTTAAACAAGATTGTAACCAAAACAAAGTAAATTGAGTAGAATTCTACTTGATGAATAAATGAAGCTAAAGCTTAAAAAATAAAAAATGAAAATATTCCACACTTCATATGAGCCCATGGGGGATAAGAATGCGATCTGAGAGATTCCATTGCAGAAGGGGCTAACTGAGCCATGATTTTGGTAAGCAGTAACGTGGAAATCATGATTAATTCAATGACACCAGCTTTCAGGTTTCTGCAGCAACATTTGCAAGGTGCCCGCCCCACCACCACCCTCCCCCACCCCCCGCACCCCCACCCCCACTCTCCCCCCACCCCCCACACCCCCACCCCCACCCTCCCCCACCCCCCGCACCCCCACCCCCACTCTCCCCCCCCACCCCCCCACCCCACCCCCACCCCTCCGGCTCCTCTCCTGTAGAGGCAGCCAGGGTGTAAAGGTATCCGGTTGCCGGTACGTGTGAAATTTAGCACTCTGCCATTGGGACTTGTGAAAAGTAAGAAATATAAAATCTCTAGATTTCCTTTCTATCTAGTGTGAGAGACATAGTCCAGAAGCCATTTTTGTTGTCTCCTCCTAGAGGTGATAGCTGGGTAAGCTTGGGCACAGCACTTAATTTCTTAAGCTTCAGTTTAATCGCCTATAAAATGAAGATCACATTCCCTTTGTCATAGTACTACTGTGAGGAATAAAGGAAGAAAATGTTTAGTGCTATACCTGGCATGTAGGAGATGTCTGTAACATTGGCTATAATAATCACATTATTATTTATAGATACAATCCACAAATAAAAAGACAGTAACCATTAACCTATAAATGTTTTTTGAATGTTTAAAGTCACATGCCAAGGCTCTTTCTATGTTCTCTTTGGTTTTGTAGGGTTATTATCAGAGCAATGAATTCATCATCACCCAACATCCCCTTCTCCATACCATCAAGGATTTCTGGAGGATGATCTGGGACCATAACGCCCAGCTGGTCGTTATGCTTCCAGATGGTCAAAACATGGTAAGTCCCTCAGATCATTTTTGGCATGTTCTTTACAGGGTAGGTATCAAGACACAACCACCAGAAGTCCAGCATACAAAGAATGTATTTTTTTCAACCAATAAACTAATATTGAAGTTGCACCTTGTCTATTATTGGACTTGGTTTGGATACAATATCCCAGGTCTGAAATTGTTGAATGACAGTTTTAAATAAAAGTAGGCTGAAATTAACTTAAGTATTTATTACGCTGCTTAAGGAAATTAGAATTGCAATCATGAAGGAAGTCAGCCCGTATGTTTCTATTTACATTTTTTTAAATAAAAGTTGTTAGGATATTTTAAGAGTAAATATTGAGATTCAAAGAAAAATTTGAGTTGAATTGTCTATGGCAACCAGTTAACTTCGTTTCACAGTCTGACTTAAACATTTTATTAAAATCTAGAACCTTCTTTGGTTTTTAATCCTCCAGGCAGAAGATGAATTTGTTTACTGGCCAAATAAGGATGAGCCCATAAATTGTGAGAGTTTTAAGGTCACTCTTATGGCTGAAGAACACAAATGTCTGTCTAACGAAGAAAAACTTATAATGCAAGATTTTATCTTAGAAGCTACCCAGGTATGGACATAGTTTAAATGACAAACTTTTCATCTTAAGCACATGTTAAATATATGCCAATTTAAGAATCTCTCCTAGAACTAAAAAGAAGGAATCTGATTTCTTACAAATTGAGACAGATTACCCAAATAATAAATTTTACCTTACTTGTCATTTTCATTTTCAAAATCTTATAGAATCATTAAACAATTAGCCATCACTAAACTCCACCATCCCTGACTTCTACACACACAGGAAGTCAAAGATTTGTCTTTTACTCCAAAGCAGTTGCTGATAGAAGTTAAGCTGAAAATAAACAGAGTAAAAAAATAATTTCATTAATCCTAATTCTCATGTTTTAAGGCAAGTCCTTACCTTGTATTCTCCTAAATAAAATGGGAAAAATATTACCTACCAAAAAAAGCTTACTGCTCTCTACTTATGTACAGAGGGTTGCTAAGTGAAGAACTGCTTTGAAAACATGCAGTGCAATGAACTAGTGTTGTTTTACTAGACTCCTGATTATCTACAAGGCACCAATTTTAATTCTTTGTCAATAACTGTTTCTATGATTACAGCACAGTTCATAAATTATTGCACAGCTCCTGTGAAAGACTGAAAGAGGCTAATAGTGATGAGTAAAGCATGTGAAATTCAGAGGACTTTCTCAATCAGAAAAAAAATAAATCATGTTTTAGATGGTTTAAATGTTTCACTTTACCCTAATTCTGAAACTGGTAAAACATATAGGGTACATAAGAAGATTGAGTATTCGCTAGAATATTTGACCAAAACTTATAAAATTGATAATGCAAATACATTGTTTTCTAAATGTTTTATACTTCTGCCTGAAATTGATGTTTTATATTTTGTGAGTCAAGGGTCCAATTTTATTATTTTTGTGTGAATAACCATTGTTCCAGTATCATTTATAGATCAACAATACCAGTTCAGTCATAAATCAAATTTTTATATATGTATAAGCTACTTTGGGAGACTGGGGATCAGAGATTTAAGAGATTTAAAGTCACACAACCTGGTTTGGTCACTTAATAAGCAAGGATCAGAACTGAGACTGGAGTGGAAACCATGTCTCCATCCTCCTTACCAGCATTTCTCACACCGTGTCAAGCAATCTTATTCTTCCCTTAGTTAAACCTGAGTAATGCTGGTATTTGAAGAAGTCTATGCTATTTTTTTCTTTTTTCTTTTTTTAAATTTAAGTATAGTTGATGTACAATATTATATGTTACAGGTATACGATATAGTGATTCACAATTTTTAGAGGAAGAAGTCTATGTTATTTTTAAAACTAATTTTAAAACTGAAGATTTCTTTTTGTAAGTTTAAATTTATCGGCACAGATACATCTTTGTTCATGACTTGATTGGCAAGATACGCCCACAAACAAGGTTTATTTTTGAATAAAAAAGAGATCACCTCTGTACCTGGCAAATGTGGTGTCGCGGCAGTTTCTCCCTTCCAAGGTGGAGGACAGGCTGCAACTACTGCTGCTCACTCAGCGTGTTTCTTGGTTTTATTGCCTTCCTATAATTCCTGACTTTCCTCAATTCATCTACTCACCAACCAATGTGACACTTTCTAAAACAGTCATTTTTATCTCTTCTTATAGGATGATTATGTACTTGAAGTGCGGCATTTTCAGTGTCCCAAATGGCCAAATCCAGATAGCCCCATTAGTAAAACTTTTGAACTTATAAGTATTATCAAAGAAGAAGCTGCCACCAGGGATGGCCCCATGATTGTTCATGATGAGTAAGTTCCACACTTTAAATCAATTCACACCTGACATTCTCTGTGTGTATGTATATTTCTGTTGTCTTTGTACTAACCTAATACTTTGGACCAATCGTGAATTGTTTAGCCAGGGTGGCTTATCTGCTTCTCATGGACAGGATTAACACAGAATAGTTTTGGGGTTTTTTTCCGCTTCTCTGGGAGCTCCTGTTGAAGGCAGAAAATGTATGCATGATCACAAGCATCTGCTGTTGCATTCTACACTAAGAACACTTGGTGTGATGAGTCAGTGTTTTAGAACCTGAATCTTCAGGTGCTAACCAGCGAGGCGTCTCTCAGCCATTGGCTTCCTGGGATAGGAGTAAAATGGATATATTTTTTATTTACCAGAAACAGGAATTTTATCCAATAGATCTTTCCAAGTTTCAGTTGTGAACAAATAAAAAATGCATATGCTGGAATTATGTTATATATCAATACATATTATATATGATGTATATGATAATATTACATAATATATATTATAACCTCAGTCAGATCATTTTGATTTACTGCCAACCCCTTCCATAGTATAAAAATAAGAAATGTATCACCAAATATTGAACTTCTAGAAAGTGTCTCATTAGTAATATCATGAACACTCCCCAGTGATTCGAAGTAGACCACAGTTCCACGCACTATAAAGTAATGAGACAATTTATTAAAAATTTCAGTGTTCTTACTGCAGAATTATCAAGGCCATGTGCTCTGTGAGTTTCAGATGTGAACATGTGCTGCATCTGAATGGAGTCTTTGTTCCTTCCATTTGTTTCCAGGCATGGAGGAGTGACAGCAGGAACTTTCTGTGCTCTGACAACCCTTATGCACCAACTAGAAAAAGAAAATTCAGTGGATGTTTACCAGGTAGCCAAGATGATCAATTTGATGAGGCCAGGAGTCTTTGCTGATGCTGTAAGTAATAAAGCAGCGAACCAAACTTTTCTCATTAGAGCACAAGTCACTTTCTAGAGGCTACCAAAATCGTTTTGTCCTGTATCAAAAAAGATCACATTGATAATGTTAGCATGTAGTTTTCAAGCTGAATTATGTTCAGTTTGCAATCCATAGAACTGGAACAATAAACATTTAAAGTTTATTTTCCAGAAAATTGATGGATCAAAATTTTAAAATTTCATTGTGTGCCTTTTGGCAAGACTTATTGTAATTCTGAAACGTATCCTCAGTAGAAGCACCAGCTAATCTGATTTATCCAACAAAATAAATAGTTATTTTCCCGGGGTTAGGGTTCTACGTAGCCTCAAAGAAGAGTCAGAAGATAGACTTCAGCTGTTCACCTTTTTCTCAAGCCAAATTCATTTTCTGAACTTAAGAAGTAGCTAATTCTGGGGATAGTTTTGAAAAGAGAGAGAGAGAGAGAGACACTCGTACAATCAAGAAAGAGCATAGCACATCTGGAAAAATAAGTCTCAACTCTGAGAATAATTGGGAAGTTTTTTTATTATAGAAACAAGAGCTAGAAAGACAATAGGGAACTTTGTGCAAATGCCCCAGTGGGAGAAGCTTAGGTGGATGCAGAGGTCATAGGCTCACTTCCAGCTTCCTCGTCTGGGTATGTGTAAGGGCCTTATAAGGAGTCCATCTTCAAAGCTCTAGCCCAGACCAGCTGGCCAGAGAGTAAGGTAACCCTTGTGCACATGCACTTCAGAGGAGCCCTTATTGAAAGTCTCATTCAGGAGAGTTGAGTTGTATCAGGCTTGTCTTGTAGGAAATTGCTTTCGGCGGACTAAACTCATACCCAGGTTTCACAAATGCATTTAATGAGACGCGTGGTCCTGATGATTTTCTACTATGGAGCCAGCCGCTTGCTCATGTCCTTTGCAACTGCCTTCCCCCACCTCACCATCCCCAAGTTGGCATCTGTAAGAGAACAGCTACTTTACTCTTCTGTGTGTCTCTACCATGAGACCACAGCAGGGTACACGGGCACACACTCTCCTTCTCACCAAGCAGGACATAAGATCCGTCGGGCTGGTGGAGTGTGAAGGATACTTGGTAAACAGTGGGTCTTGTGAAAGGCCTGCATTCCTCATGAGTTCCTGGGCTGACAGTGCAGTCCTGAGACCTCTTCATAAATAGACAAACCCAACAGATTTTGTAACAAAAGGAGAAAGGAAAATGAGTAACTTAGTGGGTTACAGGAGCCTAGTGCCAAAAGGTTTACACACAAGTTGATAAATCAGTATCAGAACCTCATCACATCACCTTCTGATTCCATGAAGTAAATGAATAAGAATGGAGTGCTTACCATTGGCAAATGTAGTGGGCCAGTGTTCTAGGTCAATGACTGTTGGCTAATTATAGAGCCACTTTAAATTTAATCAGAAAGAGACATTAATACGGATGGTGGGCCTCTGCTGATTATAACAGAGCCCTTAACACAACGCCTTTCTATGACAGTGGCAAAGGGTGACTAAAAACCTTGCTTCTTTTTACAAACGTATGTCTTCAGCGAGCTTTCTGTTTCTGACCTCCCATTCTCTGTTCTCCAGGAGCAGTATCAATTTCTCTACAAAGCAGTCCTCAGCCTTGTGAGCACCAGGCAGGAAGAGAATCCGTCCACCTCTCTGGACAGTAATGGCGCAGCGTTGCCTGATGGAAATATAGCCGAGAGCTTAGAGTCTTTAGTTTAACGTGGAAAAGGGCGAGAAGAGTCCACATCTGGGCATTGCTTTCCTCTTTCTAAAATTAGACAGGAAAATTAGTCCAGTTCTTCTGTTATCTGTTTACTTCACATCACCTGACAGTAACTATCATGGCATAGGATTCTGCTGCCAAGTTTACATCATTAACAATGTGTGCCTTTTTGCAAAACTTCTTGTGATTCACTTATTGTGTTTAAACTAAAATGATTGAAATTTACCGTATTTCTAAGAATGGAATTGTGGTATCTTTTTTTCATATTGATTTTAACAGAGAATTTCAATTTATAGATATTAGGAATTCCCAACTACAGAAAACATGTTTGTTTTTAGTGTCAAATTTTTAGCTGTATTTGTAGCAATCGTCAGGTTTGCTAGAAATATAACTTTTAATATAGTATGCTGTAAATAAAACACTCTGTTCCCTATGATATTCAACATTTTACAACCACAGTATTCACCTGAAGTAGAAATAATCTGATACTTACTGTAAATACTGCTCTAGCATCTCCATGGACCAAATTTATATTTATAATTGTAGATTTTTATATTTTACTACTGAGTCAGTTTTCTAGTTCTGTGTAATTGTTTAGTTTAATGTTGCAGCTCATCATCTGGTCTTACTCTGTGAGTCTTCTGATATTGTTTTGTGTTGTGGTTAACTCTGTTTTAGCATGTAATTTTAACTTTTATGGAAAATAAAAATACATTTGTTTTGAAAGAAGATGTTTTTATGAGAATAACACCTTACCCGACATTGTTTAAATGGTTTTTATCCAAGGCATTGCAAAAATAAATATAAATATTGCCATCAATTTGTGTTTGCTTGTGGAGTGCTGAGGCATGTGTAGCAGAAAATTGTGGACATGTTCCCTCTGAGATTATGGACGTGAAAGAAGGTTGATGGGATGGGACAGTGTATAGAGCTGATTCCCAAACTGTGCCTTAAGGCACACAGGAAACTCACAAAACTGAAGATTTTTGAGGACAACACAGCAATGTGTACTGACACTACACAATTACTACTACTAAATTATTTGGATCTAACTACTTAATAAACAGAACCATTATGTATTTCCTTTGGTTTAGGGGAGCTATGAAAATGTTACTCAGAACCTGAGGGCATGATGTACCAAGAAATGTTGGGAAACTGGTTTAGAACCAAGCTGGGAGTTAGAAGCAGGCAGATTTGCCAGCCAGGGAGATGCTAAGCTGGTTTGGGAGCCAAGTGGGTGAATGGACAAGGACCAGGAGGTCCTAACTCCCAGAGTGGAAAAAGGTAAGTCCTAGGTGACAATCCTATTGTCAGGATTTAAGAGCTATGTGGAGGTGAAGGGCAGGAAAACAGGGAATCATGGGTAGCAAGCCTGCTCTGATACTGGAAGCAGTCCCCTGCCTCAGCCAGGAGTGTTTTAGAACACTGCCCGCAAAGGGGGCACCAGTCCCCAAGAATGCCCAGGTCAGTGCCTAAAGCGAGAGGCCAGGAAAAGTTTTGTTGAAACCAGTGGTTCTCAGAGTATGGTTCCCAGACCAGCAGCATGAGAAAAACCCAGGAACTTGTTAGAAATGCAAATCCTGGACTTCCATCCCAGATCTAAAATATCAGAAACTCTGAGGTTGCAACTCAGCAATCTAACGCAACTTGCTGGGCTTCCCTGGTGGCGCAGTGGTTGAGAGTCCGCCTGCCGATGCAGGGGACACGGGTTCGTGCCCCGGTCCGGGAAGATCCCACATGCCGCGGAGCGGCTAGGCCCGTGAGCCATGGCCGCTGAGCCTGCGCCTGCGCGTCCGGAGCCACAACAGTGAGAGGCCCACGTACCGCAAAAAAAAAAGTAGAAACTTAAACATTTTTGAGGTACGCGGGCCTCTCACTGTTGTGGCCTCTCCCGTTGTGGAGCGCAGGCTCAGCGGCCATGGCTCACGGGCCTAGCCGCTCCGCGGAATGTGGGACCTTCCCGGACCGGGGCACGAACCCGCATCCCCTGCATCGGCAGGCGGACGCTCAACCACTGCGCCACCAGGGAAGCCCTATGTTTCTACCTTTTTAGCTTTCCTTTTAAGGCAAATGGTCATGAGGGATCTTCCCGGACCGGGGCACGAACCCGCGTCCCCTGCATCGGCAGGCGGACGCTCAACCACTGCGCCACCAGGGAAGCCCTATGTTTCTACCTTTTTAGCTTTCCTTTTAAGGCAAATGGTCATGAGGGATCTTCCCGGACCGGGGCACGAACCCGCGTCCCCTGCATCGGCAGGCGGACGCTCAACCACTGCGCCACCAGGGAAGCCCTATGGTTCTACCTTTTCAGCTTTCCTTTTAAAGCAATAGTCATGAAGAGTTTTGAAATAGAAAAAAATTCCAACAAATAGTGTCACAAATCACAAAATATTGATAAGTACTGACCTACAGGGTATAAAACAATTAACATGCTTCTTTCTCACCCTCCCAGGGAGGAAGGCCAGAAGGTTAATTCTGATTCCTTGGTTGCTTTTCTAGCCTTGTCTCTTAGTCCTCTTGTTTTACAGTTTTGTTTCCCCGTAACCCACAAAGTCTAATCTGAACAAGGCGTCCATGTCACAATTATTTTTTCTATTTTTCCGTTTGCCTTTGTCCCAGGAACAAATGGCCTTTGAAGGGATATAGAATTTTTTTTCCTTCATGGTTTTTTTTATTAGTGAGGTGCCTTGTAGGGTCTCTTCCAAGAGAAAGTAATGTTGCAAGTGCAGGTATGATAACCAAGTATTTTATAGACAAATTCTAACAAAAATACCCTGAAACCAATAAAAAAGATGATCCTGTCAGATATAGCAATCTTTCCTCATCTTATGAAGCTTAACTCTGAGACAATAATCAATTACGAGAAGTGAAAATAAATGAAGCCTCGTAAGTAAGCCTCATAAGTCTTACCCAATTATTTACATCCTTTACCAAAATTTCATAGAGTTTTATTGCATTCACAGCTTTTATCCACACATTGTTTTATTACATAATTGTGGCCTTGTTATGAATATATTTTTATGCTGCCTTTCATGTTGTTACATAGGCATTTTTATTACACATAATTATAAACCTATCATTGTCACTGTGTAATATTCTACCTTGTATAGTGGTTTTCAAACAGGGATAGTATCGCGCCCCAGGGGACATTTGGCAGTGTCTGGAGACATTTTTGGTTTTCGCATCTGAAGGGGATGTGCTGCTGGCACTTACTGGGCAGAAGCTAGAAATGCTGCTAAACATTTCGAAATGCACAGGACAGTCCTCGCAACGAAGAATCGTACAGCACAGCATGTCGGTAGTACCAGGGTGGAGGAACCTGCCCTCGTGATGTACCGGGGCTCTTGTGATCACTTTCATGATGTCAGCTGTTTAGGCTCTTTTCAAATTCTTCCTAAACTACAAAACTATGATAAACATTTCTTTATGTAAAAGCCTTTTACCATATTTAGGATGTTTCCTTAGTACCAATTCCTGTAAGTGCCAGTTGGTGAGAAGATTGTATGAATATTTTTGGGTGTCTTAATACTCTTTGGCTTTCCGAGAGTTGTACAGTTTACACTCCCCCTGCTCAGGTATTGGAGTCTTAGGGCTCCACTCCTGGGTTCAGGCTTCTGCTCAAACATCTCTTTGAGCAGCATTCCCCAATCGGCCTGTTGGAAGCAGCATCCCCCTCCTCCTAAGGAAGATCTTCAAAATATTTAGTGCTGATCATTGGAAGGGACTCGAGCTGGCTCAGTGTCCCGCGTGTGCAAGCCGAATGTGGGGCCCCCTCTCCGCGAGCCCCTCACCCCAGGCCCTCCCGTCTCCTTACCCTGCTTTTTCTCCGGAGCACATTTTGCTTCCTGACGTATTTTATATTTGTTGTCTGTCCCCCCCCCCCCTATTTGTATATAAGCTCCATGAGGAGAGGAACTTTGGCTCTTGTAAACCTCTGTATTTCTATACCTAGAACAGGACTGGGCACGTTAAAAACACTCACTACATTTTAGATAAATGAATGAATAAGGAGTGAATTAATGAATGAATTGGGGTTGTTTTGTTTTGTTTTACCTAGGACAAAAATGCTCTTTAGTGATCCTGGGAAACCCGACACCCTATAGGTAGTGTTCCTCAACATACAATAAATGTGTCAATTTTTACCCATTTTCTTTTTCTGTAGCACCTTTGTAAATTAGCCCAATTGAGAAATGGTGTTCTATACAGACTTTATCTCCGATATTAAATCACGTAGAGCAGTTTTGCAATCTGCAGAGAGGTATTAAAGATGAGCACAATCCATCTATTTAGCCAAGTGCACGGGACTCTATATAGTCCATCATGGGTCTCAGCCTGATACTACCTGAGAATTTATGGCAGCTGCTCCTTCATATCAAATTAATACAAATATTTAATACGTGCATGTTCTACTCAATATTACACCATAGGACTCTGACTTAATTTTCACATTTCTCATCTGAAAGCCCCTAATTTGTTAGCATCCAAAATGACTTTAATAGACAAAACTTAGAAAATAAGAACCCTTTATAAGCAGATACATTTTAGTTTCTTAGAATTGAATTCCATTCATAAATAGCACATAGAATCAGAAATACTAAGTATTTATTGAATTAAAGTGAACTTCTTAGGGAAAGTGGGAAAAATACACACATTTGTCAAAATAAACAAAAACACTTTTATTATAAATCATGATTGATTATCATCCACTCACTGGCTAATTGCAAAATATTCTTGTATATTAGAGGTTTCCTCCTCATTAGTACAATACTGGTGTGTTAGGGTAGGTGGTATTAAATGTTAAGGCATATAAATGAAACACACTACACTGGTTTTAAAAATCTGGACATCCGGGATTTCCCTGGTGGCGCAGTGGTTAAGAATCCGCCTGCCAACACAGGGGACACGGGTTCGAGCCCTGGTCCGGGAAAATCCCACATGCCGCGAAGCAACTAAGCCCGTGGGCCACAACTACTGAGCCCATGCGCCTAGAGCCTGTGCTCTGCAACAAGAGAAGCCACCACAATGAGAAGCTCGGGCACTGCCACGAAGAGTGGCCCCTGCTCGCCGCAATTAGAGAGAGCCTGCGTGCAGCAACGAAGACCCAACGCAGCCAAAAATTTTAAAAATAAATAAATTTATATATATAAAACAAATCTGGACATCCTTGGCATTAAAGTTAACAAGCTTCTTAAGGTAATCATTTTTAAAAAGAAAAAATAAGATTTGGAAGTGGGAGTAAGAAAAACTGTGTGTGAGATTGAAACTTCTTGTTACGTACACAACAAACTCCTAATCAGCCTGTCACCTGGGACACATTCTAAGCAGCTCAAGACACACAGCCTGACCTTTGAAAAACTTCCCGAATATGCTAATTTGTAATCCTTTCCTCTGAAGCTTTGGACATGACTTTCTCAGATTCCTATTATCTTGCTTCAATCCTAGGGGAGTTGCTTTAGTTCTGAATTATCCACATGAGAAATGAACCGATGCAAGTAATTTTTTCCTTGCTGCTAACTTGTTTAATGAAGGTATGTATTGAAAACTACAGCATTAAGTTTCCTAATGGAAACTATTAGAGAAGTCTCTTACAGCACTTTTACTTCAGGTAAGTGTTTTAAAGGACTCGGGAGGTTAAAAGCACATTTCTTGGGCTTTTTAGAGAGTAAATGAAAAACATTCCACATTTTGTTTACACAGTATGTCTAGTTCTAATCTCACAGGATACATAAAAATGTTCAAAGAACCACCTGGAGAAAAAAAATGAAATGGTTAGAAAATAACTAAGGCCAATGAGGAAACATTGATAACTGGGGTCATTTACTGTATATTCACAGAATCCACCTACATGCCACTCTCCTTCTGGGGTGCCTTCCTGTGGCAGATTGTATTTTCCAAAAATAGCTCAACAATAGCTTTCAGCCCACATGTGACTCATTGAAGCTCATCCCAGTGAGAGGTGGATCTATGGTCCCTTGCCTTGAATCTGGATGGACTTGTGACTACAATGAAAGTGATGCTACGTGATTTCTGAGGTTAAGTCATAAAAGGCAACACAGCATCTGCCTGGTTCCCTTTATAACCATGCTGTGAGTTACTGCTGTCTTCAGTTTATGTTAAAGGAAACAGCTAGTATGTTGTAGGACTAATCACACTACTTCTCAGAGAAACTTCTGTCTCATGAGTCTAGGATGAGGAAAGCTGGAAATACAAATATCAGTATTATCTGGATGAAGCCAAAAAAGTCAGAAAGACCTGGAAGATGTGAGCATTAAGTCTACCGAAATGGTTAGACCAGGGATTCCCAAACTGTGGCTCAGGGGCCACATGCTTCTAAGTACAGTATAATCTACCCATCCATACCCAGATCCTACCACCACCACCTTTACTATTGAAATTTCTGGTAGAAAACTTGTTACTGAGAGCCAATGCAGTGTTTCACTCTATATATCTTTACTCAAGCTTACTGACATTTCCTTTTCTAGCACTAACGTTAGACAGCCCCCCTTCAATCATACCCCCTTTATCACTCAGTTAAAGCCCAAACTAGTTATTATATTATCTCAGTGGGTTCCTCCTCCCACCCAAGGTGCTAGTTCCCTAGTTCCCATGCCATCTGGGTGCTCATCCAGACCGGGGGTGGAATCAATGCAACACAAGTGTTATTTCCTAATTGATTATGTTAAAATCAATGTTGTGGTTAAAAACAAAAAACTTTCATAACAGTTATGTCTTTACTTGTTAATAGATTATTGATATTTTTGGCAGGTGGGACCAGCTCGCAATCAACTTTGATCCTTTTCCAAAAGCATAGATGCTTCCTCAACTGCCATATGTCCCACATGTAATACCTGCTTATTTCGATGGCAGGATGTTTCATATGCCAGAATATGAGCACAGTCCCTCAGAAAGTTTAATTTTTATCCCTAAAGAGAAACATTCCTTTCCTCCAAGGAGAAACAAAGTTTTATTTGTACATCTTGGTACCTAATTCACACAGCATGCGATTCACACTAAGTGCACAATTCAGTGATTTTTAGCATATTCACAGAGTTGCACCTCCATTACCACAATCAACTCTACACTTTCATCTCCCCCCAAAAACCCCCAAACTCATTAGCAGTCACTCCCACTTGCCCCCAAGCCCCCCAGCCCTAGGCAACCACTAATCTACTTTCTCCATATAGAGATTTGACTACTCTGGACATTTCAAACAAATGAAATCATACAATACGTGGCTTTTCATGCTTGGCTTCTTTCACTTAATGTTTATCCATGTTGTAGCAAGTGACTGTACTTAACCTCTTTTTAATTGCCAAATAATATTCCATTGTATGGCTATGCCACAGTTTGTTTATTCATTTATTATTGGATGGGCAGTTGACTTGTTTTGATTTTTGGCTGTTATGAATAATGCTGCTATGAACATCTGTTTACAAGGTGTTGCGTGGACAGATTTTCATTTCTCTAATACCAAAGAGTGGAATTACTGGATCATATGGTAACTCTATGTTTAACCATTTGAGGAACTGCCAAACTGTTCTTCCAAGCAGTTGTACCATTTTATATTTCCACCTGCAGTTTATGAGGGTTCCAATTTCCCCACATCCTCACCAGCACTTGTTATTATTTTTTCACAGTAGCTATCCTGGTGACTTTGAAGTGGTATCTCATTGTAGGTTTGATTTGTATTTCCCTGATAGCTAATGTACGTTAAGCAGCTTTTCATGTGCTTACTGGCCTTCTGTATGTCTTCTTTGGAGAACTGTTAATTGCGATCCTTTGTCCATTTATTTTAATTGGGCTCTTTGACTTTTTCTTGAATATAGTAGTTCTTTACCTGTTCTAAGTACAAGTTCTTCTCTCATTTGGTATATGATTTGCAAACATTTTTTCTCATTCTATGGGTTGTCTTTTGCCTTCTTGAGGTATTCTTGGAAGCACAGAAGTTTTTAATCCTGATGATACCCAATTTATCTTTCAGTGCTTGTGCTTTTGGTGTCATTTATTTAAGAAAGCACTGCCTAATCCAAGGTCATAGAGATTTACACCTATGATTTCATCTAAAAGTTTTATAGTGTTTGCTCTCATATTTAGGTATTTGGTCCATTTTGAGATAATTTTTATATGTGCTGTGAGGTAGGGAGTCCAACTTTATTCTTTTGTATGTGGATATCCAGTTGTTTCAGCACAATTTGATGAAAAGATTATTTTCCTCAATTGAACTGTCCTAGCACCTTTTTCAAAAGTCAATTGACTGTAAATATGAGTTATTTCTGGACTCTCAATCTATTCCTATTTTACACTTTTTCTTAGAATTGTTTGCTTAATATTACTTTTGCTTCATTCATTGATATTGTATACAAATACAATCAATTTTTGAATATTAATCCTGTATCATGCAACTTTGCTGATCTCATGTATTAGTTCTAATGTTTTCTTAGAGTATTCCTTTGAATTTTCTTTGTATAACATTAGAGATAGTTTTACATCTTCCTTTCTAATCTGGATGTCTTTTACTTCATTTTCTTGCCTAATTGCCCAGCTATACCCTCCAGTACAAGTTGAATGGAAATGGCAAGAGTATACATCCTTGTCTTGTTTCTGATTTTAGGGGGGAATCCTTCAGTCTTTCATCATTAACTATGATACTAGCTATGGTTTTTTCATAGATGCCCTTTATCAGGTTGAAGAATTCCCTTCTATTCCTAGTTTGTTGAGTGTTTTTATCATAAAAGTGTGTTGGATTTGTTAATGCTTTTCCTGTGCCTAATGAGGTGACCATGTGGATTTTGATTTAGTCTGACCTATTTCCTTCTCCAAACATTAAAAGAAAGCTATAAGAAATGTCACTTTCTAAATGAATCATCATTTTACAAAAAGGCATAAAATAGTATTATTGCAAAGCTTTGGTGATCTAAAAGCATCCAACTGAATCCGTTAGAAAAATAAAGCTGCATGGAGAAATTTTTTTCTTACTAAAAAGATAAAACTTCATCTGCTAATTATCGGAAAATATATTCTTGTAAGAAAAAAGTTGCATAATAAATTAACAAGTAGTATAATCATTGTCACTTTTACATACACATGAAAAAATACATGATAGAATTATTAAAGTTCCCTGGTAATTACTGGCATCTCTTGTTCCAAATGTTTTCATATTAAAATAGAGATTTATATTTCAAAAACACCATTGTATTGACTTAATCAAAACATATCATGCTTTATGTTTTAAAATATCACATTAGCAAGCATGTTTGTTGCATAAAAGTTCAGAGCTGTGTTGGCTGGGAAGATAAAAACAAAATATAATTCTCAATTACGGTTTGATTGTGCTCTGTGTAGTATACATAATGCCCTCTGCTTTAATTCGCTCCAGTATTGGTCCATAGATCTCCTTTGAAAAGGGCCCCATCAGGCCTTTAGCTTGAATTTCACCTAGAAGAAAATAAATTTGTAGTTACCATTTTAAAGGTGGTATGAAAGGTTAACTTCTACAGCAAGAGTCTCCATACAGCAGGAAACTGTGAGTCAACAAATTGTTGGAGGCCTAAGGATTTTTCAAAATAGCAGCTTAAATGTCCCCTACTAAGTTATTACTTTGGGACTTCCCTGGTGGTCCAGTGGGTAAGACTCCGCGTTCCCCATTCAGGGGACCTGGGTTCGATCCCTCGTCGGGGAGCTAGATCCCACATGCATGCTGCAACTAGTAGTTCGCATGCTGCAACTAAGAAGTCCACATGCCACAACTAAGAGCCCACATGCCGCAATGAAGATCCTGTGTGCCGCAACTAAGACCCGGCGCAGCCAAAATAAATACATAAATATTTTTTTAAATTATTACTTAATCAACACTGTAAGAAAAAGCAGTTAATTGAAAGCACAGCTGGAGTTAGGAACAGAGTCTGAATTTATACACTTAACTGCATTAACTACCAAATCAGAGAATAAAGTCTAGTAAGAAAGTAAAGTCAACCTAACGGGTCTGCTTTATTTGCTGATGTCATTTTTTAAAAAGCATGAGACCAACAGAATGAAATTAAAACCAGTCTGGTTATTTGGGCACTGGCATCTGTTAGGGGGGCTGAAAGAGTAAGTCTGGGCACTTTCCTTAAAGACTATGATGCCCTCATCCCTCATCACTTCTTCACTCTGGTTCCTCAATAACTAAGTAGGTGGTTTAATTTTTTTCTTTTTTTTTTGCGGTACGCGGGCCTCTCACTGCTGTGGCCTCTCCCGTTGCGGAGCACAGGCTCCGGACGTGCAGGCTCAGCGGCCATGGCTCACGGGCCCAGCCACTCCGCGGCATGTGGGATCTTCCCGGACCGGGGCACGAACCCGTGTCCCCTGCATCCTCAGGCAGACTCTCAACCACTGCATCACCAGGGAAGCCCTAGGTGGTTTAATTTGATATTAGCTAATATGATACTGTACGTTTTTTCCCCATTATTTCCCATTTATATGTTTTGGTGTTTGTTACTCCCCTCACACCTTCACAGGGGCCAAATGGGGTGTCATATTCAGAGCTAATGCTTATTGAATGCAAACATCATCTTAAGGGGAGAGTGGAGAGTTGAAATTTGAATTCATTTAGTTCAAAATATATATTTAGTATTGATAGTATGTTGAGACATGAGGATTAATAAAATGTGGCCTATATTTTTGAAGATCTGGAAATGAATACCCTCTGCTATTTCAGTGTTACCCCAAAAATACAAAAAAATAAGGAAAGAAAAGAAGGCAGTTAACATTCCCTGGGGAACCCCTCTATGTGGTAGGAGCTTTATGTATTATTTCACTTTAGTGTCACAGCAACCCTATGAATTAGTCATGACAATCCCCGCTTTAAAGATGAAGGAACTCTGACTCAGAGATGCTAAGTAACTTGCACCCCATCACTCAGTCATCTTGCAACTGAGCTGGGACAGAAATCAGGTCTAACTCCAAAGCCAAGGTTTTTTATTCATCACAAGGTGATCTCCCAGTCAGCCAGCCCTTAGATCTTCTGAACTGGCTCACTTTTACTGAAAGCTAGTGTCATACTCAAGACTAATTATTTGACATCCAGGCCCTGAATGACTTGGAGATAATATGGAGACAAACTTGGTCCCCCAGTGAAAGAACTTACCATCAAGTAACATCTTGGCTGCCATAGCAGTGGGTAACCCCACAGTTTTAGCCATAGCTGAAAAACCGTTGACATCCCCGTAAACCACAAGATCAATAGTTTTATTTTCTAAATGTCCAGAAGGATGTCTGATTCCAAAGTTGTCTCTCATCACAATCATATCTTTCTCTCCAGGGCCTTAAAATAAACATACAGTTTAAAATGTCACTATCATTACAACTCCAGTATCGTACTTCATCCCCCTGCGCCTGCCCTTCTGCTCTCGTTTCCCTTCCCACTATGTATATCCTTAAACAATTATATGTACTGCTTTTTAGCCCAAAGACCAAATTAAAAATTCAAGGAAATGATAACTAACCAGGTTCCTCTGTCTAGGTGGGTATCACTATAACCTGGTTACAGACACGAGGGTACTGCTGTAGAGGCCGTCCCTGCTTCTCCCCAAAACGCTCCTTCAGCATTTTCCTTAATGTGTCAAAAAGTAAAACTAATGATTTTTTCCTTTGCCATATTACCCAAGTTCACTCTTACTTAATAGTTCTCTTATTCTCCCCTCTGGAAAAATAGTCCACGTGTTCTTTCCCCATTCCCACTGTGTAGCTCCCGCCCTTCAGTCTAATTCACTGGTTCTTATGATTCCTCTGCTGGGATGTTTAGCCAATAGCCCACAGCCTACCATAGGAAAGCTTCATGGCCAAATGCTTGGAGAGTGCATCCACGAGAGACTCTGCCCGAGGGACTTGTTCATCCCCAAGCAAGCCCAACCTGAGAAGCACGAGAGATGGCTGCATTAGTTCAAGTCCTATACATATGCTCAGTTGGGAAGCAGAAGGGAACGCTCACTGGATTTTATCTTGAAAGGGCAGAATCACAAGACGACAGTTCAAGTTATAGGACTCTCAAGTTATTGTAAAATAATAATAATGAGAGTAATGTTTTAACCTTTAGAATCATCCCCAGACTCTCCCAGGAGTGTTGCCTGGAGCTAGACCTGATGCACTGTAAGTACACACTGTTGCAAAGCTTTTCATGAGATTAATTTACAGGTTAGTTCTCCCACATGAAGGATACCAGCAGAATGGGCCACAGCCACATGAATAAGTGTTGTAAAGTAGTTAAAGGAAGACTGGGAGAATGTCCTACAGGAGAGAAAAAATATACCACCTTTCTCAGGAACTGAGGAGTGAAGCTGCTCAAAAATAAGTATTTCCCAAGTTATAATTGCCATTGAATTTCTCGCTTTACCTACTTTTCATCCCCACATGAACATGGTACATGGTAATCTCTGTACAACAGGCCAACATTAGAGCAGCAAATTAATCAAAGACAATGTAAAATGTTTGCTTCTATCTTGACTTTTCTTTGACTAGAAAGCACTAAGTAATCATTGATCCAGTATTTTGCTCTAGGTTGACTGGTGGGTACCTACCATTCAACAGCCTCCAGCTGGGTACTGTCTCCTTCTAGTTTCTTAAAGACAGCTTCCTTAAGCACATCACACTTGGAGGAGGGTGAAATTCCCACTAGATCACAGAGGAGTTCTTTCTGGTTATTAGAAAAACAAAGATACAAATTCTAAGCTCCAAATAAAATAAAAAATGAGTTGAGAAAGTATCCTATTAAGACATTGGACCTCAAAAGAACCTCAAATTTTAAATTAGAAATAATTAGAAATAGTAAATTGTGGCACACACATGTGCATACACACATCTGCACACCCACACATCAATAAATGGGTATTTCAGAATGATATTTCAGCAATAAAAGAGTCATGACACCAAATCAATACCAAAAAGGTGATACCATATTTACCATCACCTTGACTACCTTTGCAGGTCCTCTCTATCACCTTATCCCTCATTATCCCTCACCGTCTAGAAGTCAATTTTGTCCAGGATAGAGTGAAAGGGGCTTATTGCTGTGGTTGCTAGTAGCAACTAGAGTTCTTTTGTAGGTTCAAGAAATGAGGAAAATTGTGCAGATAATAAAATCTCAAAGGACGAGCACTTAAACAGTGGTCATAGCTTTTTCTAATTTCTAAACAAGACTTTTACCAGGCTCCCAAGGAAAACGTTACGCTCTAGATTAAGGATCAACAAACTAGTTCACAGGCCAAATTGAGCTCACCACCTGGTTTTGTAAATAAAAAGTTTTATTGGAACATAGCCGTGCTCATTTGTTTACAAGCAGTCTGAACTGAGTAGCCTGACAGAGACCACACGACCCATAAAAGCCTAAAACATTTACAATCTGGTCTTTTACCAAAAAAAAAAAAAAAACGTTTGCCAGCCCCTGTTCTAGACTGTAGCTACCAAGACAAGGGGACCAGCCCCAAGAATGCCTGCACCAGCCTTCCCAATCAAACTGCCTCAATATCAGATTCACTATGGGTATTTATTCACTCCTGTCCAACAAGTAAGTTTATGAAATCTGAAACTTAGATTGAAAAGACTCAGATACACAAAAGAACTGAATTTAAAAGCAACTGGCGGGTTTCCCTGGTGGCTCAGTGGTTGAGAATCTGCCTGCCAATGCAGGGGACACAGGTTCGAGCCCTGGTCTGGGAGGATCTCACGTGCCACGGAGCAACTAGGCCCGTGAGCCACAACTACTGAGCCTGCGCGTCTGGAGCTTGTGCTCCGCAACAAGAGAGGCCGCGACAGTGAGAGAGGCCCGCGCACCGGGATGAAGAGTGGCCCCGCTCGCCGCAACTGTAGAAAGCCCTCGCACAGAAACGAAGACCCAACACAGCCAAAAATAATAAATAAATTAATTAATTTTTTTTAAAAAAGCAACTGGCTAACCAAAATACCCAAGATCCAAGTTTCTTTGGGACACTTAATGGGATTAGCAGTATTGATTCTTTTCTCTTTGTGATAAATTTCTAGCATTTCTATTGGAATATGGGCACATTAATTTAAGTTGAATGACCAGCTGGTAACAAGTTAATTCCTGGCAGTTAGTGGAAGCTCTAGATTTTAATACAACACAGATACGGGCATAAACTCAGTAATTAAAAACTCAGATTACGCATGGTTACAAATGGTCAAATAAAGGAACGAATGGGATTCGGGCGTTGGGAATCCAGTTCTGCGATACCAGCAGGAGCTCTCCTGCTTTCTCAGTTTCAGGAGGCCCAAGCTTAACTCCTGTCATGGGGCCACCACTTAGACAAGCGGCAGAGCCCGGAGCACAGTGCAGAGAGCAAGCGCATCTCTGCTCAGGGCTCAGGGCGCAATCAAGTGGTAGAAGTTGCAGCAGGAAACGGGCCCCGAGGGTCAGCCTCCGTGTGCTCTCCATCCTCCCCAAACAAGGACGTGTGGAAAGGGGGGCTTTGGGGCTAGGACTTAACTTCCTGCACATAAGCCACAGAATGGGTTCATTGCTGGTCCAAACCCACGTTCAAACCTGACCCTTTCAGAAGGCATTTCTTTTCTTTTCTTTTTTTTTTTTTTTTTTTGCGGTCTGCGGGCCTCTCACCGCTGTGGCCTCTCCCGCTGCGGAGCACAGGCTCCGGACGCGCAGGCTCAGCGGCCATGGCTCACGGGCCCAGCCGCTCCGCGGCATGTGGGATCTTCCCGGACCGGGGCACGAACCCGTGTCCCCTGCATCGGCAGGCGGACTCTCAACCACTGCGCCACCAGGGAAGCCCTCAGAAGGCATTTCTGAAGAGCAGCAGACAATGTATAATTCCGGAGTCACTCACCCAGGTGAGCGGGTTGGCATCAGGTCGAAGGGCAGGAAATGCATCTCTGTTTATAAGACCCAATTTTACAAATCCATTCAAGGCTTTGGCATATCCCTGTAACAAGAGTTATTAAGCAATATATAAAAATTTGTCTTCAAAGAAAAACATTTTTTAAATTTGAAAATAAGGACCTATTTTTGTAGTTCATTTAGAAAACAGGCTGAGAATAGCCATTTGTAGCTAGTATTGATGCAGTCACCCTCGGCAGCGTCACAACAATTCCACTGGTTTACACGAGAGCCCTTGCAAAACGTGGGTCTTTACTTTTGTTTCTGGGTAACATGCGAGTGGTGTTTTCTGACAGCATAAGGGAAAGTTTCATCTTGGGTTACATGCTCAGGTCAGCAGAACTGTATTTAATAGAATAGTTGTTCTCTCTCTTATAATGGAAGAAGGAGCTTGTAAGAATATCTCCCAACGAAGATAATCCATCCTACTGATTAAGAGCCATTATCCTAACGTCTATAAGGAGCAAGGGGAAAAGGCAGGCATCAGAGAGGTATTTCTAAAATGCCATCACACTGATAGAAATTCCTCACACGTCCTTCATTCTCTACAGGACAGGCCGAGGTTCTTGGCACTGTTATGTAGAACCCATCCCAATAAACCCCTCCAGCCTGACTCACTAATCATCCTCTCCACCACTCACCAACCTCCAAACAAGCTGCTGTGCTCTTCCAGAGACCTGGGGCTCGGTGCACGCCGCTCCCATGCTTGGAACGTGGTAACCCCTCTTTCTCATCTATGAAAATGTTTACTTTTCTCTTAAGACCCAGCTCAGCACACACACTGAGCTCCCTAGGTGAGTGGGCACTCCCTTCTTCTCTGTATTCCTGTAGCATTTTGTACATACGCACTTAACACAAACTCTAATTAATTGTCTATTCAGCTGCTGAACGGCAGGCATAGAAAGTATGTGTATGTGTGTCCTTCAACCCCATGTCCTCACCCCATTATCCATCATTCCAATATGCTGAAAGAGAACAAATGACTGGATGAATAGACTCTGAATGAAGATGAAGTGAAGAAGGATCATAATGTATGTTCTCCTGTGAGCAAGTTACACTGGGGGCCGGGAGGGAGGGGGGATTGGAAAGCCAAAATAAGGGGCTTTACAGCCACTGCAACTGAGAGACAGCAGGTGGGGGGAGGAGAAGAAGAAGAAGAAGAGAAGAAGGGCAGGAAATTATTTCAGGAAGCAGTAAAATTATTAAGATATAAAATAGTTCCTGTTGCCACTGGATGTTTCACCATTTAATGTGTGAATTCTCACACGTCTGAACGGCTGTATTATTCAAACTGTCCAAAGTTACTAATTAAAGAATTAAAATTCATTTGCTCTAACCCGATGTAAATATACTTCACAGAGGAGAAGCAAAAAAGCACTACCCCGAGCCTGCTTCTAGGATCTGATGAATGCTGGGGGTCCCTTCTTCCAACACCTCAAATACTGAGACATTTCTCAGCTATTTCTTCATCTCAGAAATAATTTTATGGTGACCTCTAGAAATGAATTTATTATGTGTATTCATTTATCAGTAAGTACTTAGCAAAGTGCTGCCATGTGTGAGACTTGTGCTAGGGGCTGAGGCCACAGAGACGAAAAATGCAGTCCCTCCCCATGAAGACACCACAGTCCAGGAGAAGGGTCAGATAAGTCCAACAAATAAGGCCTGGCACATAGTGAGCAAAACCACGACCACTGAGGACTACGACACACTGGGCTATCACAGGTGCTACGACAGAGGTAAACGCCGAGCTGTGGGCGCACAAGGAGGGGAACTCACGTAGATATCGGGGAGGGGAGTCAAGGAGAGGAATTAAGAAAGATCCTGTAAGGTGGTACAAGCTGGGTCTGGAAGGACTCAGGTGACAGGCAGGTGCAGGAGAGAAGTCAGGGTCTCCCTGTCATACTTGGGTGACAGGGTCTCATCTCTAACGCTGGAAAGAATCTTCAGGTTACTGAAGGGTTGCTGACATTGCTCAGGACGTGAACTCTGTGACATCTTCCATCCTCTGGGGTTCTGTGGGGATGGCTCTCATCCATGCACATCCTTGAGAGCTTTAGTTAATTCTTAAATCTCAAAATCCTCTATTTCTGGGTCTATATGTTTGGCAGGAGCCTAAATCTATTGGAAAATCCTAACTCCTGAAGCCCCTGAGGAAAAGAAGCAGAATCAAGAATCTGTCAGATCTGAGGACAGTATGGCTGCAATGCACACTAGAATTTCTGCTGTGCTTGAAGGCTTCTGAAGCATCCATGGTTCCTCGACCTCCTTAGGATGCTGTCACTGACAATTCCTTTAATTCCTAGACAATGAGGACATCGCATTCATGAGAGCACAGGTACCGCGGAATCTCACAGGGCATCCAGGTCTGAAATCAGGTCTCTAATTTTTAGAGATCTATGTGTTTTAGGTACGCTGGTTGTAGTGGGTTGAGTAGTGTATCCCTCATAACTCACGGCCGCTCAGAACCTCAGAGTATGACCTTACGTGGCTCTTTGCAAAGATAATTAGTTAAGGACCCCAGTATGAAGCGACCTATATTTAGGGTCCTAAATCCAGTGCCTGGTGTCCTGATAAGAAGAGGAGAGGACACAGTGATATAAACAAGAGAAGGTGGTATGAGGATGGAGACAAAGAGATGGGACCAGTATGTCTACAAGTTAAAGAACATCAACAGTCGCCAGCAACCACCAGAAGTGAGGCGAGAGTGGCAAGGGACAGTTTCTCCCTCGACGCCTCCAGAAGGCTTGCCCTGCCCACACTTTGATTTCAGACTGTGACCTCCTGGATGGTGAGAGGATACATTTCTGTCGTTTTAAGTTTGTAGTAATTTATTATAACCACCCTAGGAAACAATTACACTGATTGTCTTAATCTGGTCACACTTGTAACTACTCCTTTGTGATTACAAAACGTGTGCTGGAATCTCTGCAACGGCGGTGCTTCCTGGGTCCCGCGGCGGCTTCCCTGGTGAGTCAGGCGTGGCTGGCTGCTGGGCAAAAATCAGACCCGCCTCTGTCCCATCACCCACGACGGAAACCCTCCAAGAAAAAGTGGTCCCAGACGCGTGTGCCTGAGGATTCCGCACGAAAGAGGTGCCCATAATGAAGACCCTGAGGCGCCCGGGGCTGGCAATGTGTTTTGCGCTCACCAGCACGTGCACCAGCTTGCCGCTCGTGTACAGCGGCCTTGGCGGCCAGAAGGAGCAGCCCCCGCAGCAGCAGCCGGCAGCGGCGACCGGCAGCGCGCAGCGGCCCGCAGAGAGCAGCCCCCTGCCGCGCCCCGAGGCCCCCGCGCGACCGCGGTCACTGCAAGGATACCTTGGCGTGGCGGACCACAAGGAAGATCTCCAACACTTGGCTCGGCACTGGCTGGTTCACAATGACGATTGCCCTGGAGCTCTGCGACAGGACCAATGTTTATGGCATGGATCCCCAAGACTTCTGCAGGGCTCCCAATCACCCTTCAGTACCTTATCACTATTATGAACCTTTTGGACCTGATGAATGTGCAATGTACCTCTCCCGTGAGTGAGGACGGAAGGGTAGTCATCACCGCTTTATCACAGAGAAATGAGCCTTTAAGGACTGCGTGCGGGGCTTCCCTGGTGGCGCAGTGGTTGAGAGTCCGCCTGCCGATGCAGGGGACGCGGGTTCGTGCCCCGGTCTGGGAAGATCCCACATGCTGCGGAGCGGCTGGGCCCGTGAGCCATGGCCGCTGAGCCTGCGCGTCCGGAGCCTGTGCTCCGCAACGAGAAAGAACTGGGTACAGACGTTAAATTTTCACTTTTCTCAACCAGACCGGAAACCAGAATCGCTTGCTAGAAGTCATCCTGAGAACAAACCTGTATTCTGAGGAAAGTGTGTGGCCAGACTGAAATCCCAAGTACCCTCTGTATCAGACATCGGGCCCCTGAACTTCCTGAGTCACCAGACATGGAAGAGGAACAGAATTGGTCGCAGGGATAGCTGCACTCCTCAAGAAGTGCCATGTACAGCTGCCTCTGAGGCCTGACTGCAAAGCAGTGCAGCTGGTTTACAAGGGGAAATTCCAGAACTAATACACCCTAATGAGTGCTGTCCCTTTCAAGAGGGGTGACCTTAGGACCTGAACACTCATTTCAATGATGCTGCCGTGGCTAAAAACATTTTGGATCTCTTTAAGTATTGCCTTTGAAACTGTATTCCTTTGTAGAAATATCACGTTAAGAGTCATTTTTCTATCAGATTGTATCCTAACCTGAACCTTTGTCATCTGTTGGACTCTGTGTGGTTTGTAAAAAGCAGCCTTGAAAGTATGGACATGATTTCTGAAGAGTACATCTTTACTAAAACTAAAAATAGAATTACCATATGACCCAGCAATCCCACTCCTGGGCATATACCCAGAGAAAAGACACATGCACCCCAATGTTTATTGTAGCACTATTTACAATAGCCATAACATGGAAGCAACCTAAATGCCCATTGACAGACGAATGGATAAAGAAGATGTGGTACCTATATACAATGGAATATAACTCAGCCATCTAAAGGAACAAAATTGGGTCATTTGTAGAGATGTGGATGGACCTAGAGACTGTCATACAGAATGAAGTAAGTCAGAAGGAGAAAAACAAACATCGTGTATTAATGCATATATGTGGAATCTAGAAAAATGGTACAGATAAACTGGTTTGCAAGGCAGAAATAGAGACACAGATGTAGAGAACAAACGTATGGACACCAAGGGGGGAAAGCGGGGAGTTAGGGGGGATGAACTGAGAGATTGAGATTGACATGTATACACTAATATGTATAAAATAGATAACTAATAGGAACCTGCTGTATAAAAATAAATAAATAAATAAAATTTTAAAAAAAGAGTACATCTTTACTGACTTTCAAAAGCAAATACCCAATATTTATTTATTGAGAGTTTTTTAGTGTGCTCTAGGTCAGTATTTTTATAGATTATGATTATGTGGTAATTTATCCTTCCTAGTTCTTTAATCCTGAATGATGGTTGGAAAAGGCCCGGAACAGGGAGAGACGAGTTGCCGTGTTCACAGTGCTCATTGTTAGCATGTGATGGTATTTGGCTTGGAAATGTTCCGTTGCATTTTTTGAACCCTCAGCCTTCAAGAGCAGCTATGACGTTTTCCAAAGTGCAGAAATGCTCCGAGTGACAAAATTGAAAACCAAAAACTTGTTCATTCAAACAAAAAAGATACCAACAAGAGAAACTTAAAGACAATTTGCTTTAGTAATAATTGATGTAGGTCACTTCACTTAAGCCCTAGTTTCCTCTTCTGCAGAATGATATCACTGTACCAGAGGACCTCTTAAGTTTCATTCCAGATCTGAAATTCTCTCAACAAGACTCTCGTTGACCCATGTAAGGACTTTGCACTTGGAATGATGGAGCTCCCACAGTAGCAGGAGCCTTATTTTAGGAGGTCTTTTGTATCCCCCTACTACCTATCCCCCTCTTGTGATTAAAAGCATACCTCCTCCCCAGACCCCATTGGCAGAAATCCATCCCCTGCTTCTCTGGTGCTTCTTGCACCAAAAAGAGTTGGCGGGGGAGAGAATTTTCATGCTTTTCCTTGGTGACAAGAATAAGGAACTGCACTTCTATGAGTTTTTGAGGAGAAGAGAATATAAGGAGATTCCCCATTATACTGCTCATTTATCCTATGAACTATTCAGATTCACTCACTGCAAATCTTACATTATGTTCACTGCCATTCCTTGGTGTTCAGGAGTATAAAGGACTCATTTTACTTAGAACCAAGATCAAACAATATGACAGATTTTCATTTATGCAAGTAACATTGTTCAAAAATAGCCTTTAAAAAATATACCAATGTTTTCTTTACACATGGCTTAGGAGGCATTAATTTCTCTAATGCCAAATTTGAAGGCGTCAGCAAACATTATGTATGGGGACTGACATTGTTTTACAAAACATGACCTGGTTTGTGATTAAAGAAGCTTTCTCAAGTTAAAAAATAAAAAATAAAACCATTTTTAAAAATGTGTACTGGACATTCGTATTTATGGTCCTAGTAGCTACACCCCATTTTGTGGTAAAAACATTTCAGATTCACTTTGGAGAAAGTGACGCTGACTACATCTTCAGCACTGGGGACATAAAACAGGGGCCAAAGCTGATTGGCACCTTTTATTGCACTGACCTCAGGGGCTAATGAGACAAAAACTCGACTTCTGGCTGTGAAGAAGTACTTTTTCTTTCTCACTGGATTTGAACCTAAGAGGCTGCCACCATCTTGCCATCCCTGTGAAACAGGGGACGCAGCCAATGCTTGAAGGAAGAGCTGAGAGGTGAAGAGAAACTACTACGTGCCAGTGAGGTCACAACCCTCAAACCTCAGTACACCTGAAGCTGACCCTTCACCTGCCCCCCTTCTCCTGAGTCAAAAATTCCCTTTTTGCCCCAGTCACTTTGAGTTGTCTCCTGAAATAGTCAATCAAAAGAGCCCTGAGGGGAGAGCAGCTCAGGGCTCTGTGACCACCTAGAGCAGTGGGATAGCGAGGGTGGGAGGGAGGGAGACGCAAGAGGGAGGGGATATGGGGATATATGTATATGTATAACTGATTCACTTTGTTATAAAGCAGAAACTAACATGCCATTGTAAAGCAATTATACTCCAATAAAGATGTTTAAAAAAATCCAATTTTTAAGTAAAATATTTACATATAGAGTAAAAAAAAGAAAGAAAGAAAAGAGCCCTGAGAAAAAAGATGCCAATCTGGTTTGGTTTTTTTGTTTTTTATACATTACAAAATGATCACCATGATAAGTCAATTACCATCTGTCCCCATACAACGATACTACATTATTATTGACTACATTTCATACCCGTGACATGTACATTTCATACCTGACTCATTCATTTTGTAACTGGAAATTTGTACCTCTTAATAGCCCTCACCTATTTCCCCTTCCCTCTGGAAGCTACCTGTTTATTCTGTGTATCTATGACTTTGTTTTTTTTCTTTTTTAACATTTGTTCATTTATTTTGTTTTTAAATTCCACATATAAGTGAAATCATATGGTATTTGTCTTTCTCTGACTTATTTCATTTAGCATAACACCCTCCAGGTCCATCCATGTTGCTGCAAATGACAAGAGTTCATTCTTTTTTACAACTGAGTGATATTCCACTGCGTGTGTGTGTGTGTGTGTGTGTGTGTGTGTGTGTGTCTGTGTGTCTGTGTGTATGTATACACCACATCTTCTTTATCCATTTGTCTCTTGATGGGCACTTAGCTTGCTTCCTTATCTTGGTTATTGTAAATAGTAAGCATAGGGGTGCCAGTCTGGTTTATCATCTTAATTATTTCAATTATGAAGAAAAGTTAAGTGTTCACATCACTTATATCAAAACAGGCAACATGATCATCTCAGATAGAGCCACTTACCTTGTACCTCAGCGTCCCCCGTAATAAAGTGTGAGCAGACGGAATGCCATAAATCTCAGCATATTTGGTACTGTCTCTGTTAGGATAACTTTCCAAATTTAATCCAGGGAAATAATCCATAGGAGTAACCGAATCCAGAAAGGAGACACCCCCGACCACATTCACAACCTGAGGAACATGGAAAAGGCACACGTGGGGTTAAGAAAGTGCATTCCTCTTTGGATTCACCTGCATTCGTTTCATAAGGAAGAAATCCAGGTTTTACAAGAAAGCAATAGGGGATTTGAAAAAAAAAATGTAATGAAACTACGCTAATCAACATCCCATATTCAAGCTGTTCTACTAATATCATAATTCACAAGGCCATTGTTCTCCCAAGCTTTAAAATCTGACAAAGCATTTCGTTTTTTACTCAGATCTTGTTTCTGATTTTTCCTTGCCCCTGGATGAGATGGCACTGGATTATGTCTCAGTAGAGTTTTGTTTTGTTTTTAAATAAACAATACGCTATAAGCAACAGATACTCAAAGTGGCTTCTGTGCTCAAACAGCAATGGCCACGTTCTCACTCTGTTCTTTCTCTTCACTCCCATCCCCCTTCTCGGATGCTCGCTACATCAGGCACCAGTCTTGCACATCCATTCACACAGCTAGCATTTACGGACCACCTGCTCTGTGTGTGCCAGGATCACACCTGGGAATAAGGACAGTGATGGATAAGATTCAATTCCTGCCTCCGTGCAATCCTTTGTTCATTGAACAAACCTTTACTTAATGTCTACCAAGACCCAGGAGCTGCACTAGAGCAACAATAAAGTGCTACAGCCTGGACTAGTCAACCAACATGTGTACGTTGGGAAATGGAGTGGGGGAGATGCCCTCTCACAAGGACAATGCAATGAACATACAGTGAAACTCAAAAAAAAAATACTACCTCCTGATCTTACTGCCTCTGAGAAGTTATGTCACCGATTCCCAAGCTCTTCTGATTTCTCAGTAATCCTCGTTCCTACATCTCTCCCCCCATCATACACAATCAAAATGCAGTGAAGCATTTTTTCCCGTTAATTTTGATTAAAGGGCTAAATTTTTCTTTCAGTTTGTGAGGTTGATGATCATCCTTGAGATCACGGAAAACATTCTGGAGTAATAAAATCAGGGCTGAGAATCCTGGTGGAACTAGACTTTTTGTCCTGCTTGCACCACTGGAAACAATCTCTGACCACATCTAAAAGCTGCACGAAAAAACACTGCACAAGGGAGCTGGTGACGTACCTTCTGGCGGAGTCTGAGCAATTTGCTCAAAGGAGTCTTCGGCTAAACTTAATGGTTCACAGGGTTTATTTGTAGGGAGGTTCTGCGTATGTCTTGGTATGAAAGGGAAAATGGAAAGGTATGTATATATATAGCTGAAGCCCCAGAAGGAAACGGGAAGTGCTGACCACAGAGTCATGCCTGGAGGGGCCTCCGCAGTCAAAGGCTCACTTTGAAGAGCACGAAGGACCATCAAAAATCCCAAGAGTGAGGGGCTTCCCTGGTGGCACAGTGGTTGGCAGTCCGCCTGCTGATGCAGGGGACACGGGTTCGTGCCCCTGTCCAGGAGGATCCCACATGCCGTGGAGTGGCTGGGCCCGTAAGCCATGGCCGCTGAGCCTGCACGTCCGGAGCCTGTGCTCCGCAACGGGAGAGGCCACAGTGGTGAGAGGCCCGCGTACAGCAAAAAACAAAACAAAACAAAACAAAAAAATCCCAAGAGTGGGAATCAGAAGGAAGTGAGGAATGCTTTTCATTTAAGTTTCTTGTCAAACTCTTCTGAACTTCACAGTAAACATTTCCTGAAGAGCCATTTCTGTACTTTTTCTTTAAAACAAATTTCTTCCATCAGGATTCTAAATTTTTTTAAAAAGTCTAATAAAGAGGCAAATGTTGACTTTTAGGGTCTTCCCACCCATCTCTCTTCTACAACCTATGGCAATTCTAAAGTTTGGTTTACTTGTTTGCAGGTTAGGGATTTTTAAAGAAAAATTCAATAAAGACCACTATATTCCAGCACTGTACTAATCAGAAATAAATCAGCTGGTTCCTAAGTCCATCATGAGGTCCTTGTAAAGAAAACAGGGAAAATATAAGCTGGATGGTAGTGATCCGTTTAGAGACTGACGGCTGCTAAGGGAACCTGACCCCAAAATCACTGGGTCCTTTGATATCAATTCAGAGTCGTATTTCTAATGTCCTATCATGGGATTCATTAATAAGCCCCGCCCTACATGACAGATAAGAAAGAGAGGCATGTTTTTATCCATTTGCCAGAGAATATGCATTTTTTTTCTGACTCAACAATGATTCCATCCAAGACCCACTCCCAGCAGAAACAGTGGCTCATTACTCGCTGCCGGTGCAGACTGCTCCAAGTGTGACTCTGCCCCACACATGCGCCCACACCCACACGTCCCCCAACCGCTGAGAACCACTGACAATAAGCTGGATTACTAAACCAACAAGACATGTAACACAGGCAATATACAGACAAGCATTTATGAGGGCCCACTGTGTGCCAGGTGCCTTATATACATTACCTTTAATCCACGCAATAACCCACTTTTCAGAGGTGAAAACTGAGGCTGATAGAGTCACCCAGGGGCAGATTTAAACCCATGTCTATTTGACTCCAGTGTCCGTGTTCTTTCTACTATACCATACCGTCCCCTTAATTGTGCTCATCTGTGGATCAGTAGTTTGAAAAGGATATTAATTGACTAGGTACAGCATTCCTGATCATGCCACCAGTGATGCACCTGAAAACTGAGTTAAGAATGGCTGCAGGTGGGCTTCCCTGGTGGCGCAGTGGTTAAGAATCCGCCTGCCAATGCAGGGGACACTGGTTCGAGCCCTGGTCCGGGAAGATCCCACATACCGCGGAGCAACTAAGCCCGTGTGCCACAACTACTGAGCCTGCGCTCTATAATCCGCAAACCACAACTACTGAAGCCCGTGAGCCACAACTACTGAAGCCTGCGCACCTAGAGCCCATACTCTGCAACAAGAGAAGTCACTGCAATGAGAAGCCTGTGCACTGCAACGAAGAGTAGCCCCCGCTTGCCGCAACTAGAGAAAGCCCGCGTGCAGCAACAAAGACCCAGCATAGCCAAAAATAATAAATAAAATAAATAAATTTTAAAAAAAGAATGGCTGCAGGCAATAGAGAGCAGCAGCTACAGAGGGAAGGCTGGGTGCTACAGTCAAGGGAGGGGAAGGCAATAGGAAGAGAGCCAGAAAACCTATCTCAAATCTGTGTTTGCAGAGCGAGCACGATCCTTACTTAGTGTATTTGTTTAGCTTGGGAGTGGCTTGGGAAGCTGAAGGAGATGATGGCGAAGGTCTGCCATGTCACCCCCAGGTGTCACCAATGTCCCACCACCCATGGAGGGAACAGAACTCAGAGAAGACACAGTCACTGTCTCCAAACATGTGGAAGGAAATCAGATGCATTAGAAACAGGATTAGAAGTTAGAAGTTAGCAGTAGTACCAGAGGTAGATCTTGTCCTACATCCTTGCAGTTATTTCCAATGAGATACATCCTAATTCCTAGGCTACTGCCTGAGTTGCTGGAAAAGTTTAAGGTTTCAACTTAAAAGCAGAAGCCAGGGGCTTCCCTGGTGGCGCAGTGGTTGAGAGTCCGCCTGCCGATGCAGGGGACATGGGTTCGTGCCCCGGTCTAGGAAGATCCCACAGGCCACGGAGCGGCTGGGCCCGTGAGCCATGGCCGCTGAGCCTACGCGTCCGGAGCCTGTGCTCCGCGACGGGAGAGGCCACAACAGTGAGAGGCCCGCGTACCGCAAAAAAAAAAAAAAAAAAAAAAAAGCAGAAGCCAGAGAAGTCACCTGGCTCCCCCATGATGATTCTGTGTATTACATAAGGCCTGCTCCATGGTGGAGGGTGATGGTGACAGAGGCAATGGAGGAACAAGAGAGGTTTTGAGATGTTTAACAATCTGGGTTAGAAGACAGACCGACACACTTGAATTACTGAGTGAATAATACAGCATCCGGAAAAAGTGTTAGACACAGACAACCAAAGTGTGGGAGTTCAGACAAAAGAATAGTGACAGGGGCTGGAGTGGTCAGGAAGAGCTGCGTCCACAAGAGGAGACCTTGAAAAAAGTATGATTTTAGCAAAGAGAAGAAAAGCATCGTGTTTTCTCTGGGTGTCCTCCACAGTGTCAGGGAGATGCAAAAAGCACTCCTCTTTTACAAAAGGAGTTCAGGATAAAAGGGAAAAACTTCAAATTCAACAAATACAACTTTTGCTGCCTGAAAATAACCTCTTGCTTTTCCTGAGCTCCTACCACCATTAATTTCTTTATGCAGCTGATGTTTGCTAGGGGCTTAGGACACGCCCAAAGGTCTGCTGTGTGGCGGATTGTAATCTATATGACCCCACTGAGCCCTGCCGCAAGAACCCTGCAAGGCTGGTGTGATTATGCTTACCTTCAGGCAAGGAGCTCAAAGCTCAGAGAGATGAAATGCTTGTTCTAGTGCCACCCAGCCAGCCATGGCAGAGCGAGAGGACCAAGTCAGACACACTGGTATCAGGTTCCATGCTCTTTCTGTTGCACATTGCATTCCACTGACCTCCTTGTTATCATCTTTATCTCTTTTTTTTTGCGGTACACGGGCCTCTCACTGTTGTGGCCTCTCCCGTTGCGGAGCACAGGCTCCGGACGCGCAGGCTCAGCGGCCATGGCTCACGGGCCCAGCCGCTCCGCGGCATGTGGGATTTTCCCGGACCGGGGCACGAACCCGTGTCCCCTGCATCGGCAGGCGGACTCTCAACCACTGCGCCACCAGGGAAGCCCTCTTAATCTTTTATATGGCCTCTTGAGAATAAGCATTTGACCCAGCTGAAGCAAGAATTCTTCCTGCATTCACATGTGAGTTTATACCAAACATAGGCCAGTCTCTGTTCCATGATTGCAGAAGGTAGAAGGGGCAGTTGAAGAGGAGATCGGCAGTGGCATGGAAAAGGGCGTGTGTCTGGTAGAACGTGAGACTGAGACCCAAACCTTCATGATTCTTAGAATTGGAGAACTAGATTGCCTGGCCTTTGGTGACACTGAGGGATGTCAGCACTTGGACCACAACTCAAGGGTTCTGTTTCATATCCTGAACCATGTGAATGTGTCTTTCCAGAATCAAGGTCAAGTGTCTTGCTTGTCCAGTAGTGTTTTCAGTGCAGCTGTGGTCCTCTGGTCACTAAGTCAGTCCATCTCAAATTCAGCTGCACATTAGAACCATTTGGGAAGTTTTTAAAGATCTCCAAGCCCAAGAAAATCAGAATCTCTGGGGATGAGGCCCAGACATCAGGATTTTTTTAAGTGCCTTGGTGACTCCAGTGTTCGGCCAAGGCTGTGAGCCACGCTCACAGGTACAGAAGTCGATGGCTGACAGTGACATTCACCTTAAGAGATTCTTTCAATTTACTCCGGTTTTTACACGAAATACATTTAGATCACAGATACACTGAGAACTTATAATACTGCTGCCAGAATAATCTTTGTTAAGACCCACATCTGATCAAGTCATTCATCACTCCCTGCAGAGCTGGGACTACGGTGAGGTGAGTGAGGTGCTTAGGGCACAAAATATAAAGAGGAAGCCTTGGTCTAGTTATGTTCATTCCTAAATGCGAGTCTTTCCTTACAGTCAAGAGCATAAACTATGAAAGCAGACAGATGTGATTTGGACACTGCTGAGCACAGTCATGAGTGGCAGTGTCTCTGCCAGGCTGGCGCCTTCTTATCCCTCAAGGCTGAGCACATCTTCTCTTCTCTGTTAAGTTTCCTCTCCCTGACCTCCTCACCAAGGTCAAGTCAAAAGTCAATTGAACCTAGGGGTAAGAGAGGAATAAAGACACAGACCTACTAGAGAACAGACTTGAGGATATGGGGAGGGGGAAGGGTGAGCTGTGACAAAGCGAGACAGAGGCATGGACATATATACACTACCAAATGTAAAACAGATAGCTAGTGGGAAGCAGCCGCATAGCACAGGGAGATCAGCTCGGTGCTTTGTGACCGCCTGGAGGGGTGGGATAGGGAGGGTGGGAGGGAGGGAGACGCAAGAGGGAAGAGATATGGGAACATATGTATATGTATAACTGATTCACTTTGTTATAAAGCAGAAACCAACACACCATTGTAAAGCAATTATACCCCAATAAAGATGTTAAAAAAAAAAAAAGTCAATTGGCCTCTCATCTGCATCGCTGTGGCACTTTAGCATACTTTGGAACTTCTCTCATTGAATTATACCTATTTATTCTACTGTCTGCCTTTCCTGCCGTGAAGCGATCTGGTAAAAGAGGGGAAAAAAAGGCTTTAGAGTTAGTTAGATCTGGGTTTGAATCCCCGCTGCATGACTGTGAACATTCTCTTTGCACCATAGTTTCCTTATAGTAAAATGATGAAAACAGTACTAAACTCAGAGCGCTCTTACGTTCTGCCACACGGCAGCTGGGAAGAAATCTTAGTTTCCTTCCTTGACCCATCACACCCTCCATCCCGAGAGCTACCCCCATTCTAGCTGTGAGTTCTCTGATACCAGAAACTTCATTCAGCAGGACAACCTTTAGTGCCTTGGCCCAAGTCTAGCACATAGTAGGGATTCAGTAAATGTTTGTCAGGCTGAAATAAACTGCAAGATGACCAGCAGTTATGCACGCAGAGAAGTTAAGAAGTGAGCGTTTCAACGGCAGAAACAACTTGCAAGAGGGCAAAGAGGAAAGAATGAGCCTGGGCTTTGCTGGGAACCGCGAGGAGACCACACGGAATGGAACAGTAAACATACACTGGGAAACAGTGCAGGAGGAGAATGGAGAGCAAGCAGCACAGCCAGCGTTAAAGGGCGTTGGTACTGGGGAGAAAGTGTTTGGACTTTCTTAGGCAGTTACTGCAGGTTTGTATCTCTAAAGCTTTGATGATGAGCCTTCACCTTTCCATTGAGCAGGTAGGTGGCGGGCTGCATTATGTTCATCAACACTCCCACTGGACTCCAGCTAAATTTGTATCTCAAGGGATTGTCTGAATGTTCAGGGGCTGGAAGGCCACCGCAGTAGGAAACATAAGATTCAATCTGTAAGATAAAGAATCAATAAATTAGGGAAATTAACAATTAGTTACGGAGAATAATCTATCCAAATCTATCCGAGTAATTAATTGAGTACAGTGACACAAATAAGGTAAACTTGTTACAGTTTCTCCTTTCTTAAAGTTACAAAGGCTTTCAAAAATACATCCTTAAAGCCAAACACCATTTGGTGTTTGTCAGTTATATTTAGATTAAGTCAGGTATATTTATATATATATATGTGTGTGTATATATATATATATATTTTTTTTTTTTTTTTAATCATCTAGAGATTGTGGCTAACATTTTGCTCCGTTAAAAATCCAACCATTAGTTCAATTCTGCTTGGTCAGTGCCTCCTGACTTTTAATTCAAATTATATACTTCATTATAATTTGATTATATATGTATAATTATTAGTATTAATATGTAATTAATATAAATATTATTAATTGATATGATATATAATTTAATTAATTTGATTCTATATTTGATTATATATATTACATATGTGTGTGTATATATATAATATAAAATATATATAACCTGTTTTAGGTTATATATATATTATGTTAGGTTAGGTTTAATCTGAGTCATCACATTTTCATGGCCAATAGTTCTTTCTTATGTGTAAAAGATACTTTATATACCAACAGGTTGATAATATTACAAAGAATTTTTCCCACTTTTAAAAGTCAAACCTTATTATAGAATCTCCAAAGCAGTCTAAAATCTTTTATCAAACCAAAATATATATTATAGTAGCATCTATTTCTCTAAAAATCTATTGTTAAGGCTTGGACTTTTTTTTTACCATACAAATATTTCTGCAGTTTCAAAATTTTACTTGAAATTTCTAGTCAAAGTATGAGTTAGAATATAGCAGTTTCTTCTCAAAATAGACTAAAGACCCTAAATGTAACACCAGAAACCATGAAACTCCTAAAGGAAAACATAGGCAGAACACTCTGACACAAATTGCAGCAATGTTTTTTTGGATCTGTCTCCCAAAGCAAAGGAAATAAAAGCAAAAATAAACAAATGGGACCTAATTAAACTTAAAAGCTTTTGCACAGCAAAGGAAACTATCCAGAAAGCAAAAAGACAATCTACTGAAAGGGAGAAAATATTTGCAAATGATATGACTGATAAGGGGTTAATGTTCAAAATATAAGGGCTTCCCTGGTGGCGCAGTGGTTGAGAGTCCGCCTGCCGATGCAGGGGACGCGGGTTCGTGCCCCAGTCCGGGAGGATCCCACATGCCGCGGAGCGGCTGGGCCCGTGAGCCATGGCCGCTGAGCCTGCGCGTCCGGAGCCTGTGCTCCGCAACGGGAGAGGCCACAACAGTGAGAGGCCCGTGTACCGCAAAAAAAAAAAAAAAAAAAAAAAAAAAAAATATATATATATATATATATATATATAAAAATACATATAAATAGCCATATAACTTAACATCAAAAAAACAAACAACCTGATTAAAGAATGGGCAGAAGACCTGAATAGACATTTTTCCAAAGAAGAAATGCAGATGGCCAACAGGCACATGAAAAGATGCTCAACATTGTTAATCATCAGGGGAATGCAAATCAAAACCACAGTGAGATATCACCTCACACCTGTCAGAGTGGCTGTCATCAATAAGAACACAAATAACAAATGTTGGTGAGGATGTGGAGAAAATGGAACCTTCATACACTGTTGGTGCGAATGTAAATTGGTGCAGCCACTGTGAAAAACAGCACGGAGGTTTCTCAAAAAACTAAAAATAGAACTACCACATGACCCAGCAATCCCACTCCTGGGTATATATCTGAGAAAAACAAAAACACTAATTCAAAAAGATACATGCACCCCAATGTTCATAGCAGCATTATTTACAATTGCCAAGATATGGAAGCAACCTAAGTGTCCATTAACAGATGAATGGATAAAGAAGATGTGGCACATATATACAATGGAATACTATTCAGCCATAAAAAAGAATGAAATTTTTCTATTTGCAACAACATGGATGGACTTGTAGGGTACTATGCTAAGTGAAATAAGCAGACAGAGAAAGGCAAATACTGTATGATATCACTTATATGTGGGATCTAAAAAATACAACAAACTAGTAAATACAGTAAAAAAGAAGCAGACTCACAGATACAGAGAACAAACTGGTGATTACCAATGGGAAGAGGGAAGGGAGGAGGGGTAGAGGATTAAGAGGTACAAACTATTAGGCATAAAATAAGCTACAAGGAATATATCCAACACAGGGAATATAGCCAACATTTAAAAATAATTATAAATGGAGTATAACCTTTAAAAAAAGAATACAGTAGTTTCTTTAATCAGAATTATAGAAAGAGTATTTCTGTACACAAAAATCGGGACCTCTTAATATTTTCCTAAATGGACCTTTGGGTGTCCGTTGGGCTCACCGTGGCTCCCACTTCTTTGGCCTTATCTATCGTTTCCATTGCCAACATATGATCAAGACCAGGGTCCAATCCCAATTCGCCAATGACTGTGATGCCAGCATCTTCCACACTGAAAGAGGTGGAAAGAGAAGGAAGGAAAATTTGGATAGAAAATAAAAACAATTCCATGGAGCTACTTTGTTGAAAACCTACAGAAACTTACCTCTTTTCTAATTCTTTTAGCACCGGGGTGATGTAGCTTGCAGTGATCATGTTAACCTTGCTTGCGATGCATGCCTTGGCCACAAGAGGATGCAATACATAAGGCAACAAGCTTAAAAACAGGAGAAACTAATCAGAAACTTTCTTTGCCAACCGTCCCTCCAATGTACCTTGAACTGCACTAAAGTGAAGATATCACACTGATTATTCTCTCAGAGATGATCAATGACTCCTTGAAGACTACAGAATAAATTCATCCTGTTATCATATTTAAAACTCTCCACAATATGACCTTCACTTAACCTTTCTATTTTTCCTCCTTGCATCTCCTTCATAAACCATATATGGGGACCAAAGAAGCTATTGTAATTCTCCACTCACAGTCTTTACTTTTCCATTTGTGAATCTTTACTCTCACCGTGTCTTCCACTTGAAATAGTCCCTCACCCACCCACCCCCATCCAGATCATACCTTCCTTAAAGAAATGTCTGAAAAGGTAAATCCTCCAAGAAGCTTTCCCAGATTCCCCCAAATCCAGATCTTCCTCTGTATGCACTCAGCTATCCTTTTGTAACATTTAATGGACTTTATTCTACTCATCCTTATATTTCTATGATTTTCTCTCTTGGGTCCCTTAGTAAAAGGTAACGTTGCTATTCTTTTTACCTCCACATCTCCTAAATGGCTATCGTTAAACTAAGTCAAAGTGACCCATATGTTACAATAAAGAGTAGAGTCTAGGAAAGGCCAGCGGAAGAAATAAGTTTCGATGGTATTGTTAGGTGTAAAAGCTATCGAAACAGCTAAACGTCTATATGGTAAGCAAAAACTGAAACTGTACTCAAAACTCAACTTTGGGTCTTCTAAGAATCTGGCTCTGGTGTTTTACTTTGGTGCTGGGACTACACAATCACAAAAAAATGAATTTCCATAAATTTACATATAAATAAGTATATTCATATTCTACCAAGAAATAACAAGCATCCTGTCAATCATTTAGTAATATTTAAGTTCTACTAGCTTATTGCCTATTTGGCAAAGCAATCTACACAGTACCAATGAAAATATAAATACAAACTTGTAAACATTATTACAGTATATCACTGTACTTGTTAAATTCCTCCTGTTTATTTCATATTTTCTCTATTTCACATAAAACAAAACAATAAAACCACCTCTCAGGCACTTATTCCTCTTCAGGTTAACAGAACAGAGTATTGTTACTTAGATTTATTATCATGCAGAATAAAATTGGGTACGTATTTTGCCAGTAACAATATGAAAGCCCTTGATCTCTGTTTTTTGGCTTTTTTTTTTTTTTTTTAAAGAAGATGTTGGGGGTAGGAGTTCAGTAATTTATTTATTTATTTTTGCTCTGCTGGGTCTTCGTTTCTGTGCAAGGGCTTTCTCTAGTTGTGGCAAGCGGGGGCCACTCTTCATCGCGGTGCGCGGGCCTCTGACTATCGCGGCCTCTCTTGTTGCGGAGCACAGGCTCCAGACGCGCAGGCTCAGCAGTTGTGGCTCACGGGCCTAGTTGCTCCGCGGCATGTGGGATCTTCCCGGACCGGGGCACGAACCCGTGTCCCCTGCATCAGCAGGCGGACTCTCAACCACTATGCCACCAGGGAAGCCCTTTTTGGCTTTTTTAATCAAAAATAATTATTACTAAATGTGGTAGCCCTTTAAAAGCCAATGAATGAAATACTTGCAAAACTCTTAGTTGGAAAATTATTAATAGAAAATGTTCAGTGGCATCATCTTAAAGGTTAGTGGGGATTTTTTGTCGCATTCTCCACGTTGAAAACCTGTCTGATAAAAATTTTATCCAGATCTAATATTTTTAAATTTGGGCATTATCAGCACTAACCTAATAATATGCTGAGAACTAGAACGATAGAACTTCCATTGATGGTGCCTATTTTAGACAAAGGGATTAGAGTTCATAATTCATTGTGTATGTAATATAGCAACTACTCAAGAGGACATAATTAACCCAAATAGTTGGAAATGCCACTTGTGAAAACATACACAAAATACACATCTAATTTTCAAAGTAATTTATCAAACTCAATTCCTACTTTGCATTAAATCGTTAAAAACCAGAACTGCAAAATAAAACCATGAGAATTTGACATATTATAAAATTTTTGTGAAACATATTCTTCACTCATTTTACTTTGATAGTCCCTAACATTGTGTTTACATCAAAACATTCTTTCTCCAACTTAAAAAATGAAAAGCTATGTAAGAAACACTACAGGAATGTTTAACATCATTTCCACTATTCACCACAGAAATTCAACCAACTGAGAAAAATGGAATATAAAACAGATTTTGCTCATGCTAAATCTTATTGCAGGTCACCAAGTCGTGGAATTCTAAATTTTACACCTGTTCATAGATTATTATCGTGTCCATTATCTTGTCATATTTTGCTTCTGATTTTGTTCAAAATGTGTTTTGTTATGTTCTTTTCTTTTTTTAATCAAAAAACAACGTTATGTTTAGGTACCTATGTGTGGCAAAACAAATTCTCTTTGTTTTATTCAGTAGGCTAGAATATTACATTTTGAAGGACTTACTTTCATAATTATAACCTGACAGACAAGGTCTATTGGTTATTGATAAACTTTTGCTAAAAAATAATTAATTCACATTAAATTTTTATAAATTGAATAATGTTTTTAAGTGTCCAAAGTGAGCCTATATTAAGAGATAATGAGAAAGTTCCCACTTAGAATTACCTTTCTTTGCGTCTGTTTTCCAACACACACACCCCCTTTTTTTAAGGAGGAAATCACAGAACTTGCACAGAACTTGCAGAACTTCCTCCAAAGATACCATTTGAATCTGATCTAACTATGAAAGTGATCTAATTATGAAAAAGCAGGTTAACTTTCTTCCTTCCATCTTGGAAAAATTATATTCTAAGAATAAATGGCTTATTCTTATCACTTTGATGTTTTCAAAGTGAAGTAGCTAGCCTTCATTTTGTAGCCCTGTATCTAGAGTTAGATCTGCAGTTGTATTAGATAGTAATGAATGATATATTTCAAGATATGTTCCTCTGCTAAGGCTAAAAATGGTCATAGGGCTAGAGAATCTACTCACTTTCATTTAAGCTTTATAAGTCCAAAGGAAAAAATAGCCACCCAAATACGTCGTTAGTGCCTCATGACCCAGCATTTCCACTTCTAGGTGAATCCAACAGAAGCGTGTGTATACGGTAACCAACAGACAAACACTACATTGTTCATGGCAGCACTATTCATAATAGCCAAATTCTGGAAACAACCTAAACACTCATCAGCAGTCAAATGGATAATAATAGTATATTCACGTAATGGAATATTACACAGTAAAGAGAATAAACTACAGTTACAGACAACAACACAAATGACGATCACAATGCTAAAGAAAGAAGGCAGCCACGAATGAGGACATACTGAAAGATCCCGACTGTACAAATTGAAAACTAGCAGAAACGAATCTCTATGTTAGAAGCCAGGACAGTGCTTACCCTTGAAGGATGGGGCTGGTAATAAAAGGGGGCACAAGGAGCACTTCTTGGACACTATTATATTCTGTTTCTGATGTGGATGATGGTTACACCATGTGTTCACTTTGTGAAAATTCTTTGAACTACAAACTTATGATTTGTACACTTTCCTGGAGGCACATGTGAGTGTAAAAGTTTACTGAGAGAAGAGAAGAGGAGAGAAGGGGGAAGGGAGGACAGGGGAGAGGAGGGGAGAAGAGAAGAGTGGAGAGGAGAGAAAATAAGGAAAGAGAAGTAACAGCAACAACAACAAAATATACGGCAATCATGTCTTACTATTTACTAACCTGATGACAAGATCCTGCGTTGCCACCAAGGAGTTCAACTTCACTTCTTGTTTACCAACGTACAGACTAACAGGATTAATATTATACTTCTTGCCTAACTGTTCGATTTGATTCTCCATGTCAGAGCCTATTCAAGAATCAAAACATCCAATCTTTAGATTTCCTTCTACTAGTCAGAGAGTAAAACACATTTTAACATCTCCAAAAATAATTTTTCAAAGTTTAGAAACAAGATAGTCATCTAACATTCACAGAGTAGCCATGTTTTGAAATCAATTTTACTTCCTCTTCTTTAAAAATTGGGGCTTATTTACCTACTGTTATTTCTATATTGTCATCCCTCGATAGGTATTCCAACACCGGCTCAGATACGTAACCAGATCCAAGAACCAAGACCTTTTTCTTGGTGCTCGCTGAGAGTGACTGAACACGTTCCCTATAAATAAAAGGGAGGGGAGGGAATTTGAACAAAAAAACATTTCAAGTAACAAAATGTTGCTGTCCCCAAACCAGACTAAAACCTAGACTGTGAAGCAATTATTTTTTTCCCACACTTCTTACAGTAAGAACCTCAACAGGAGTTCCCAATACCAACATTTTTCATTATTTTAGATCTTGTATGATGAACAACAGACCCTGAGATCTTTGAGGTGTATGAGTTCCCTATACCACTAGTGAGGTGCAGATGCTGGACCAGCGCCTGGCTACTCACAACTGAGTAACTTGGTGTCACACTCTATCCTTCTGGGGGGCATGACTCAAAATCATGCTGGGGGCCTTACATCGAACCTTATTTACTCCTCGCAACCATCCGAGAAGACAACGATCTGAGGAGGAGATTATTATCATATTAGACACTGTCTTGTGATTTATCTTCAGGGTCACTTGAAAACAGTTAAAACCATAATTTTGAAATCACAAACGCCATGGGTTAAATGTAGAAACCTACATGAGTCACTAGGCAGAACTTTAATTCTTGAATTTTTCTGTTGTTGGAATTTGTGCCTTCCTGACAGCTAACTCTTTGTCTTTCCTGCAAACTCTGACCTCCAAGACAGTGACTGAGTCTTAGCTGTCTTTATAAACTCACTATTGCTCACTGTGTTTTGCCTTAAAGATGGAAGATACTCATTAAATGTCTTTTGAATCAGAGTCCCAGATGACATTATAAAACCATGGAATGGCTTGGTGACAGGGACTTAAGCAGAAGGCTCTGTTGCTGGAATCTTTTAGGACAGGATGCCTCTCAAACCTTAACCTTTATTTAACTTCACTTCATTTCATTAATTATAAGTGAATAAAAATAAATTTAAATGTAAAATGTTGCTGCCCCCTCTTCACCCCCAGAACTCATATTACTGATGAGGGGACGACCCCTTTAACTTCCACCCCCATCCCATTTCACCTCCCAGAAAGAAACACTATTACAGATCCTCTCTAACAGCACTTTCTGTAGTTTGTGTAATTGAAACACATTATTTTGATGTCCAAAAAATAAAATGTTCAAAATGCATATTTAAGAACTCGCTCCTAGATTTTAATACTCCCCACCCCATCAGCAACCCCAAAACGCTCCAGGTTAATAATCATTGTGCTAAGGAACGAAGAGAACAAAAGAACAAGGCAGGGATTCAAGATAACTCCAATTTCCTTCCAAAATGCAATCTTCATTTTCAGTCTCTTGGCACAAGGTTCTACCTGGGAAGGAGGGCAGGAAGTCCCAACAGTTGGGGCCAGCAGACCTGCCGCTACGTGAAATATAGTGTGTAAAGAGGGACTGGTCATGGTAGACACGTCATTGGATTAGTAATGTAAGAAAGAGATCATCTGATGATGACAATTCAAAGATACACAGAACTATGAAAAACAAATATGTGCAATTTCCCCTACAAGACACTCTCCTATGGAGTTACAGAACTAGTTGCTTTTTCAAAAAACAAATTATACACTCTTGTATCATGCCAGAATATTTCACTGACACACACAAAATTACTGTAAGCTAACAAACACATTTGGAAAAGGCGTAACAGTAGTACTTGATCTGGTCATACCTCTTATTTACTTCTTACAGGTGGAAAAACTGAGAAAGAAGACCAGGCAGTTTGTTTGTTTGTTTTTAATTTTCCCACTCTGGCTTCTCCTGAGAATTCAGTGCATGGGTTATTTTTTTTTAATGTGAATAGACCAGTGGAGCAGATATAAACACGGATCAAGTGCAATCAGTTGGAGACCAGAACATTCCAAAGAAATGTCAATGTTTCCAAACTTTTAGTAGTAAAACCAATTATAGAATCCAGGGCCTTAGCTAAGTATCTTCCTAAGAGAACTGTTCTCTCCAGTAGATTTGCCACATTACTTCCTGACACTTTCCTCCTAGTAAGAATCCCCAGGGGAAACTGACCTCTCACGATTTTCTTTCTTCACTACTTTTCTTAATTTCTAACCAAAAGCTCACTTTTCCGAGTATTATCCGAAACAAAAGAGAGTCCAAATCCTCAACCAAAAATCAGCCTGAAAGCACCACAGAAAGGGTTAGCAAGCTCATTTTCCTCTGAGAGAATAGCTGAGACATTACAACATGCAAAATGCTGGAGAAGGAACAAGGACAGAGCTTTTGGAGTTTTGCTTACTTACACCCAAGTCTACATGGATAACAGAAAGCCAGAACGATGCTACACTACTGTTTAAGGGAAAATAATTCACAATGGTTCCAGGCAGTCACTTCGTTTGAATTTCCTATTATTTACAGACATTTTTTAAAATTACATATTGCATAATCCTAGCATCGCGAACTCACATGGAAGCATTAAAAAAAAGGACTCATGAGATCCATGATAAGAATAAATGTATTAAACAAGAGGATGTGAATGATGCTTACCTGCTCTCCCGGAGTTTCTGGATATATTTATACTTATTAGACAATGTGCCGTTGGATGTAATCACTGCCTGAATATATACGATACAAGACATTTCTTTAGTCACCACATTTAGTCCCACAAACATGGGCTCATGACTAATAGAGAAAAGAGAGAGTAACAGAGAAAGACAGGGAGAGAAAAAGGAAAGGGGAGAATGGGGAGCAAGGAGAGTGGTGGAAAAAGACATTCATGAAAAGAAATTCTTTTCATAACTTACATCTCGCACCACAGGAGAAAAATTCTGACTCTCAAGAGGCTGTGTCGCGTCTGATAATATCTGAAAAGGAAATGAGATTGGAAAGAGAGAAATGACATTGCAAAGAAGGCTTCTTGCTATTTTATCCATATGAAAATATTAGTCAAAGGAAAGAAAATAGTTTAGAAAACAGTTTTTTGAAAATCACTGAATTGTATAGATAATTGGTAAAAGAAGTTTTCTATAAGCAATGAATTCTGCCCCCCTAAAACATTATTTTAGTACAATTATTTCAGTACAATTTCCAACTCTAAAACCAAAATTTAATCATGTTTGCTTACTGGAAGCACAAAAAAACTTATGCTTCCCCACCAGTTAAATGTATCATGTTGAGCGTGCTGGTAAATACCATCACACGCTTTATAACCATAGTCCTCCCTCTGAGGAACTCTACCCCTTCCCAAAAGGTTCAGGCTGGGGCTTCCCTGGTGGCGCAGTGGTTGAGAGTCCGCCTGCCGATGCAGGGGACGCGGGTTCATGCCCCGGTCCGGGAAGATCCCACATGCCGCGGAGCGGCTGGGCCCGTGAGCCATGGCCGCTGACCCTGCGAGTCCGGAGCCTGTGCTCGGCAACGGGAGAGGCCACAACAGTGAGAGGCCCGCATACCGCAAAAAAAAAAAAAAAAAAAGAGTTCAGGCTGTTCTATTAGAAGTAGAGAATGGGTCTTGCAGACAAAAGAGCCACCAACCCTACAATAGAGAGTCTCCCTCGGGTCAATATTAGTTCTGTTTATAGGCACATCAGCATTTCCAAAGTGTCAAGGAAAATGACTTGACCTGGTAAACTCAAAAAGTCATTCACACTCTTCCCATTATCTTGCAAGAATGAGTCAGATGGCCAACAACAAAGGCCACATCTCTCATATTAACATCCCAGCAACCCAGTCCTCCTCTTTTTTTCCAAGGTATAGAATCCTTGAATAGACTGCCAAAGGGTAAAGGTCATACAAGTCAGTATGATTGCTTCTGATGGCCAATGCGACGATCATTCCTTCTTTATCCATAGGTTAAGGTCCAGAGCACTCATCCAACTACGAAAGTGTAAAATGTACCTACCAGATGCTGGCAAGACAGTATCTGTTTACTGTATTAAAATAAATATAAAACTACTTCCATGTGTCTAAAACATAAGACACCTAGGCTCTCTATTGCTGGGATACTGGCAAAGCCAGGGCATTCTTTGGGAAACTGATGAAATGGACACACCTGGGGTCTCCCCACTGCTTGTTTCTCCCAGGCACCTTTGGAGTATTTCCTTCTCAAGCTGACTTCTCCACCTACCAACCCTGTCTACAAGCCAGGAGCCATCAGTAAGAAGACAATGAAATGAGTTCGCATTTCACTCGGTATATGGTTAAACGGCTGAACTCTTGTGTATCTCTTCACTCTCTCTCTGCTCTTTAGCTCTTAATTCCACAGCTTTATTTAGGCCTTACTGGGACCATGGGAACTACTTCCCACCTCTCTTTCCTCCATTTATCTCCAATCTACAACACAAATCTGATTATTTCTCCTGTGCCTATTTAAAATAATTCAGTAGCTTTCCGTTGCCTTCAAGTTAGTCTCAGGCTCCTCTACAGTCTGGCTCTGCCTCTCCTGCCTCAACCCTCCCATTGGCCTCACACCCAACACTTCAGTCCTGCTAACAGCGTGGAGCTGTGTATCTGCATCACACCCTCACCTGCCTCTGTGCCACGCCATGTAGACGCTTCACATGCTATTCCTCTACCTGGAACTCCTCCTCTTTGGTCTCCAAGATGCAGCTGAAGAATTGCCTCCTCTGAAAAGCCTTTACCAAAATCTGCCCCCAGGCAGACCTGGAAAGTAGGAACTGCACTTGGCATCTTGCTGTATGCCTACTACATTATAAAATGGTAAATATTCAATAAATACCTTAGTGGATACATGCAATAATTACTTAAAGTTCAATGGATTTTTTTTCCCCAAGGAAACTAATAATTGTCTTGCACTGCAGTCCTCAGAGATGCCAATCCTCATTTCGTTTTTTTTTTTTTTTTTTGGCCATGCTACACGGTATGCGGGATCTTAGTTCCCCAACCAGGGATAGAACCCGTGCCCCCTGCAGTGGAAGCGTGGAACTTAACCACTGGACCAACGGGGAAGTCCCTAATAATTGTCTTGAGTCCACCTAAAGAAAGGCAAACATAAAAGACAACAAAAGGCTGTTTGATCACTGCATTTAACTGTCTCCCTTGCTAGAATTCGACCAGTACAAAACTTGCAAGCACAAGCCTCCTGGAACATGTGGTATGTCTCGTCACTTCCACATATAACACCTTTGAGGCTCATCACTCTTTTTTTTTTTAATACATTTATTTTATTTACTTATTTATTTTTGGCTGTGTTGGGTTTTCGTTGCTGCCCTCGGGCTTTCTCTAGTTGCAGCAAGCGGGGGCTACTCTTCATTGCGGTGCGTGGGTTTCTCATTGCCGTGGCTTCTCTTGTTGCGGAGCATGGGCTCTAGGTGTGCAGGCTTCAGTAGTTGTGGCACACGGGCTCAGTAGTTGTAGCACGCGAGCTCAGTAGTTGTGGCTCACAGGCTCTAGAGCGCAGGCTCAGTAGTTGTGGCCCACAGGATTAGTTGCTTCCCGACATGTGGGATCTTCCCGGACGGGGGCTGGAACTTGTGTCCCCTGCATTGGCAGGCAGATTCCTAACCACCGCGCCACCAGGGAAGTCCCTCATCAGTCTTTTCTAAATTAATTTCAAGCTATTTATCCTGGTGTTAAGACCCTTTTAACACAAAACCAACATATTTACCTTAACTCCACCAGACCAGACAACGCACAGAAAGCTTACATTAAATTACTCCCACCTTTGCTGCCGTCTCCATCACACAGGATGCCTCCCACACCTACGCAAATGAACAGATCCTATACATCTACCAAGAACCAGCTCAAATGTCACCTTCCCTGACTTTCCCAACAGGGCAGATCCTCTCCCTCCACAACATCATTGGCATCTTTCTGATGGCTGTCACATTCCATCTTATGGCAGAGTTGCACACTCATCTTATCCCCTTCCTGGACCTCATACTCCTATAGGTCAGAAACTGTTTTAATTCTCTTCACTTATATGTGTGCCTTGTTCCAACAGACAAGAAATATCTATTGAACTCAACTGAAACAAAACTTCCATATTGGTTCAAAATGATATCTTGTGCCCTGCAGTGCTACAGGGTCCATAGGGACCTCAAGTCAAAAAGGAAAATCTGTGGGAAATAGGACAGTGCATATACCGGCATACCTTGTTCTATTGTGTTCAGTTTACTGTGGTTTACAGGTACTGATTTTTTTTTTTTTTTTTTTTTACAAATTGAAGGTTTGTGGCAACCCTGTGTCGGGCAAGTCTATCAGTACCATTATTCCAAAAGCATTTGTTCACTTCATGTCTCTGTGTCACATTTTAGTAACTCTCCCAATATTTCAAATTTTTCATTATTATTATTTTTGTTAAGCTGATCTGTGATCAGTGATCTTTAATGTTATTATTGCAAAAAGATAATGACTCATTGAAGGCTCAGATGATAGTTAACATATTTTAGCAATAAAGTATTTTTTTAATTGAAGTAGAGTTGATATACAATATTGTATTTCTTAATTAAGGTATGTACATTTTCTTTAGACTTAATGCTATTGCACACTTAATAGACTACAGTATAGTTTAAACATAACTTGTATATGCACTGGGAAATCAAAAAAATTTGTGTGACTCATTTTATTGTGATATTCACTTTACTGCAGTGGTCTGAAATTAAACCCACAATATCTCCGAGGTACTTTAAGTATAGCTCCCATACCATTATCAGAAAAGAATACAGAAAATATACTTAATTTTTTAGTGGTAAGCAGATACACATAGTATTAAAACTACATAGAGACACTCATCAGTTTTCAAAAATGTCCAGTGCTCAAAGATAGGCTGAGATAGATGTCTCCAAGACAATCCCACCACACTGTTTGGAAGACCTTAGTGACATATAAAAGGAAGGAGCTGTGACAACTTAGGGAAGTTGGCTTTGTCAACAGACATCGAAGCACTTTTCTTAGATGTAGTCACCAATGTGGAAGCAATGGCTGGGACGCTGAGCAGAGAGAAACTGAGAAGAGCTTTCGGCTGACCTTAAACAATAGGGTGACAAAAACTGGAGCTTAAGTTCTGTTGAAGGGGATCCTAATAAAGGCCAGATTTTCATTTGTGATCCTGAAAGACTATATTCTAAATAAATGGTAAATTGAAAAACATCAGTTTTCCAAAGGACCAAAGCCCACCTTTGAATCATCAATTGAGGTGATTTTTTTCCTAGCCTATCCCCCTGCCAGAAACAAAGGAAATCTTCTCTGAAAAAAAATACACAAAATCCAGAGCCTCAAATCATCTCTAAAATTTTATAGACACAATATCCAACATTCAATCAAAACCAAACAGGCATAGTAAGTGATAAGAATTGACTGAAAACCAAGAAGAAGTAAAACAAAGAACATAAACAGACCCAAACGTTCACTGTAATTATCAGAAGTGAGTTTAAACTCAGATTAATATGTTCAAAAAATAAAATTTTCCCCAAAAAGGCAAAACTAATCCATAGTTTTTAGTCAAGATGATAGGTACCTTTCAGAAGGAGAGTGGAAACGGTGCTGGGAGAGGCACAAGGGGATTTCTGGGATGTTAACATTGTTCTCTTTTTTACCTATGTAGTGTTCACATGGGTGTCTTTGTGATAATTTATCATGCTGTATACTTACATATCACTTATCTGTGAGACTTTAATATTTTATGCTATTATATAATGTAAAAAAATTATATTTTCTTCTTTAAGAAAAATTTTATTTAAATTTTACTTATCCCTCATCAGTTACATGGGCTAACCCTCAAACACACTTTACTAAGGATTTCATTGAATTGGCTTGCTTTTCTCCTAACATCTGTATGAGATCAACTGTACTGAATGAATGGCAATTTTGATTAAGGACAAATTGGAATGAAAAACTGTGATCTAAGGTTCAAAAGAAATAAACTTGTAGGGCTTCCCTGGTGGCACAGTGGTTAAGAATCCACCTGCCAATGCAGGGCACATGGGTTCAAGCCCTGGTCCGGGAAGATCCCACATGCTGTGGAGTAACGAAGCCCACGGGCCACAACTACTGAACCTGTGCTCTAGAGCCTGTAAGCCACAACTACTGAGCCCACGTGCCACAACTATGAAGCCTGCACATCTAGATCCCGTGTTCCATAACAAGAGAAGCCACCGCAATGAGAAGCCCATGCACCGCAACGAAGAGTAGCCCCTGCTCACCGCAACTAGAGAAAGCCCGCGCACAGCAACAAAAGACCCAACTCAGCCATAAATAAATAAATAAATAGATTAATTAATTAATTAAAAAAAGAAAGAAAGAAATTGTAATTGAAATTTTGAAACATAATAATTTGTGACTTGCAAATGGCTAGTAACAGCTTCTTAGAATGGTAAATGATTTTAGAGCAGCCAAACAAAAAGACATTTCAAGAAATAACAGTCAAATCCATTCACAAAGGCAAATTAGCATGCAACATTTTCCATATTTTGGCCTAATAAGGTAAGAGTTGCACTGAAATGCATACTTGTAAGATTCAAAAGATGAATTAAAGCCAAAGGCTCACCGATAGCTCTTCTAGCTACTCCAAAGCTCTGCTGGAGTCAAGCTGATTTAATTAATGTATTATGACTGGGGAGTTCTCTTTTAGGTAGGGACTAAGCTCTAACAGACCATCCCTTCTACGCATAACAACTATAAACTCTGGACAGAATACAAACAAAACTAACTACGTGAGGGCTTCAGAGAATGAAGAATAGCAGGCGGTTTGGGGAGAGTGTCAAAACTCGGAAGAAATCAGCAGTGCCGTAGTTGAGCTTGCTGTTCTCTTGGCATTGCCCTGAGGAGGGGCCACGTGGTGTGAAGAGCTAAAAACCTGCAAGCAAGCTCACTGACTTTCTGATCTGAGGAAACAGGGCTAAAACCCACAGCACCACAGCCTCTGGAGTGTGACTGGAAAATGCCAAAAAGGACAGATTCAGATAAAGTGAAGCCCAACTTCCATGTAAACTCTGGTCCAAGTCTGGAAAGACTGAGCATGTGCAGGTCAGATTACAAGCAATCCAGATAAAGATGAAAGAGCTGAACTTGAGCTACCTGTCTCAGGTGAGACAGAGTTTTCAGTTTAAGTCTAGCCAAGTTAATAAACCAAACAAAATCAACACTTTTCAGAGAAATGTAGCAATCCAGAATCTCCACAGCATGACTCTTCACCTCATCCAGGATGTTCTCCAAAACTATTCAGCTTAAGAAAACAAGAAAACTATGACGTGATCCATTCTCAAGGGAAAAGACAATCAATATATGTCAAGCCCAAGTTTACCCAGAATTTTGGAAATATGAGGTAGACTGTAAAGTGGCTTTTACAGCTGTGCTCCATGTGATAGAGGAAACTACACTCATAATAAATAAAAAGATAGAAATTCTCAGGAGAGAAAGAGAAAAAAATGTACTAAATGGAAAGTTTAGAACTAAAAGAGAATATCTGAAATAAAAATTCAAGTAAAGAGCTAAAGGAAGTTATTGATTCTTCAGGGAAATGATACCAGAGGGAAATGAATGAACATCACTGAAAATAGTAAACATCTAGGTAAATTTATTATTACTTTTTAAATATACACATGCTTTTCACCACTTAAACATTTACAATTACAGAATGTTAGAACTAGAGGGACCATTAAGATTATATATTAAAACCACCTTACTTTACAGGTGAAACATCTGAGGCTCAGAAAGGAAGTGACTGCCCGGCTCAAGGCCATAAAGCAAGTAATGTCTCCAGTAAAACCTGGCACTTATACTCTCTTTCTCAGGCTACTTTAATCCCTCAGCACCAATTCCAGACACACTGCAGATCCAGTACTGCAGCAGCAAGCTTTCTCAGCCTTAACTTCTTTGTGTCTCAGTTTTCTGATCAGTACAATGGGTTGATAATGGTACCTACCTGAAGGGGTGATCACGAGTATTTAAAAATTAAAATATATAAAGTAATTTGAACACTGTCTGGAACATAGTAAGTGCTATATAATATTGTTTCCAACCATGATAATGCCTGCCACCATCATTTTCTAAAGCCTGTTACATCTCCCTGCTGACATATTCCAGGAGGAAAAACAAAGGGTCAAAATAGAATAATTTGTGAAAGAAAAGAAGAAAATGAGCAATTATACCCCAATAAAGATGTTAAAAAAAAAATAAAAAAAAATAAAGTTGATTAAAAAAGAAAAAAAAAAAAAGAAAAGAAGAAAATGGGCTGGAAGTTGCACTTATTAATACCACATTACCTATTGCCCCATTTTAGTATGAGAGCTCCTGAGTGAAGCCATGGATGAAAAGGACAAGAGCCACTCTTCATACCTTTGGAACCATTGCCTGAGGCAGACAGCCATAAGCAATAGAAATAAAGCAGGATGGGTATAAATGCTTAGGATAAATACTGAAATAAGAAAGCTTTTCCCGAAAAAGAAAATGGAATTTAGATAACACCGTATTTCAGCAGTCAATCGCTGATCACAGTAAATAATACATGACCAGTGGACCTTCAAGACAGCAGAGGAGAAAGACGTGGAGATCACCTTCCTCCCCACAAATACATCAAAAATACATCTACATGTGGAAAAACTCCTACAGAACACCTACTGAATGCTGGCAGAAGACCTCAGACTTTCCTAAAGGCAAGAAACTTCCCACCTACCTGGGTAGGGCAAAAGAAAAAAGAAAAAACAGAGACAAAAGAATAGGGATGGGACCTGCACCTCGGGGAGGAAGCTGTGAAGGAGGAAAAGTTTCCACACACTAGGAAGCCCCTTCGCGGGCAGAGACTGCGGGTGGCAGAGGGGGGAAGCTTCGGAGCCACAGAGGAGAGCGCAGCAACAGGGGCGCCGAGGGCAAAGTGGAGAAATTCCCGCACAGAGGATCGGTGCTGACCAGCATTCACCAGCCCGAGAGGCTTGTCTGCTCACCCGCCAGGGCGGGTGGGGCTGGGAGCTGAGGCTCAGGCTTCGGGGGTCAGATCCCAGGGAGAGGACTGGGGTTGGCTGCCTGAACACAGCCTGAAGGGGGCTAGTGAGCCACAGCTAATCGGGAGGGAGTCCGGGAAAAAGTCTGGAACTGCCTAAGAGACAAAAGACCATTGTCTCGGGATGCGCAAGGAGAGGGGATTCAGAGCACAGCCTAAATGAGCTCCAGAGATGGGTGCAAGCCGCAGCTATCAGCGCAGACACCAGAGATGGGCATGAAATGCTAAGGCTGCTGCTGCAGCCACCAAGAAGCCTGTGTGCAAGCACAGGTCACTGTCCACACCTCCCCTCCCGGGAGCCTGTGCAGCTCAGCCTGCCCCTGCCAGGGTCCCATGATCCAGGGACAACTTCCCGGGAGAACACACGGCACGCCTCAGGCTGTTGCAACATCATGCCGGTCTCTGCCACCAGAGGCTCACCCCTCATTCTGTACCCCTCCCTTCCCCCAGGTGAGTGAGCCAGAGCCCCCTAATCAGCTTCTCCTTTAACCCGTCCTGTCTGGGTGGGAACAGACACCTGAGGGCGACCTACACGCAGAGGCAGGGCCAAACCCAAAGCTGAACCCCAGGAGCTGTGCGAACAAAGAAGAGAACGGGAACATTTTCTCCCAGCAGCCTCAGGAGCAGCAGATTGAATCTCCACAGTCAACTTGATGTACCTGCATCTGTGGAATACCTGAATAGACAATGAATCGCCTCAAAATTGAGGTGGTGGACTTCGGGAGCAACTCTAGACTTGGGGTTTGCTTTCTGTGTCTAATTTGTTTCTGGTTTTATGTTTATCTTAGTTTAGTATTTAGAGCTTAATATCACTGTTAGATTTGTTTATTGATTTGGTTAGTCTCTTCCTTTTTATATATATTTTTTCTTTTTCTCTTTTTGTGTGTATGTGTATGATTCTTTGTGTGATTCTGTCTGTATAGCTTTGCATTTACCATTTAACCTAGGGTTCTATATGTCCACTTTTTTGGGGGTTTTTTGTTTTGTATAGTATTTACTGTTAGTTATCATTGGTGGATTTGTTTATTGGTTTGGATGCTCTCTGCTTTCTTTCTTTTATTTTTTTTAAAATTTATTTTATTTTTATTCTTGGGTGCATTGGGTCTTTGTTACTGCGTGAGGGCCTTCTCTAGTTGCGGCGAGTGGGGGCTACTCTTCGTTGCGGTGCGCAGGCTTCTCATAGTGGTGGCTTCTCTGGTTGCTGAGCACGGGCTCTAGGCAAGCGGGCTTCAGTAGTTGTGGCACGCAGGCTCTAGAGCACAGGCTCAGTAGTTGTGGCACACAGGCTTAGTTGCTCTGCGGCATGTGGGATCTTCCCGGACCAGGGCACGAACCCGTGTCCCCGGCATTGGCAGGAAGATTCTTAACCACTGCACCACGAGGGAAGCCCTCTTTCTTTTTTTTTAATTTTTAATAATATATATATATATATATATTTTTTTTTTTTTTTTTTTTTTTTTTTTTTTTTGCTGTACTTGGGCCTCTCACTGTTGTGGCCTCTCCCGTTGCGGAGCACAAGCTCCGGACGCGCAGGCTCAGCGGCCATGGCTCACGGGCCCAGCCGCTCCGCGGCATGTGGGATCCTCCCGGACCGGGGCACAAACCCGCGTCCCCTGCATCGGCAGGCGGACTCTCAACCACTGCACCACCAGGGAAGCCCCAATAATATATATTTTTAATAACTTTATTTTATTATTTTTTCTTTCTTTCTTTTTTTTCTCCGTTTTCTTCCGAGCCGTGTAGCTAACATGGTCTTGGTGCTCTGGCTGGGTGTCAGGCCTGAGTCTCTTAGGTGGGATAGCCGAGTTCAGGACATTGGTCCACCAGAGACCTCAGAGCCCCACATAATACCAAACGATGAAAGCTCTCCCAGATATCTCCATCTCAATGTGAAGGCCCAGCTCCACTCAAACACCAGTAAGCTACAGTGCTGCACACCCTATGCCAAACAACTAGCAAGACAGGAACCCAACCCCATCCATTAGCAGAGACGCTACCTGAAATCATAATAAGTCCACAGACACCCCAAAAGACACACCAGACGCAGTCCTGCCCACGAGAAAGACAAGATCCAGCCTCATCCACCAGAACACAAGCAAAAGTCCCCTCCACAAGGAAGTTCACACAAACCACTGAACCAACCTTACCAACTGGGGGCAGACACCAAAAACAACAGGAACTACGAACCTGCAGCCTGCAAAAAGGAGATCCCAAACACAGTAAGTTAAGAAAAATGAGAAGACAGAGAAATACACAAAATACGAGGGAGCAAGGTAAAAACCTACCAAACCAAACAAATAAAGAGGAAAAAGGCAGTCTACCTGAAAAAGAATTCAGAGTAATGATAGAAAAGATGATCCAAAATCTTGGGAAACAAGTGGAGAAAATACAAGAAACATTTAACAAGGACCTAGAAGGACTAAAGAGCAAATAAACAATGATGAACAACACAAAAAATGAAATTAAAAATTCTCTAGAAGGAATCAATAGAAGAATAACTGGGGCAGAAGAAAGGATAAGAGCAGAGCAGAAAAAAGAAAAAGAATGAAAAGAATTGAGGACAGTCTCAGAGACCTCTGGGACAATATTAAAAGCACCAACATTCGAATTATAGGGGTCCCAGAAGAAAAAGAGAAAAAGAAAGGGTCTGAGAAAATATTTGAAGAGATTATAGTTGAAAACTTCCCTAATATGGGAAAAGAAATAGCCAATCAAGTCCAGGAAGCACAGAGAGTCCCATACAGGATAAATCCAAGGAGGAACACACAAAAACAAATATTAATCAAACTATCAAAAATTAAATACAAAGAAAAAACATTAAAAGCAGCAAGGGAAAAGCAACAAATAACACACAAGGGAATCCCCATAAGGTTAACAGCTGATTTCTCAGCAGAAAATCTGCAAGCCAGAAGGGTGTGGCAGGACATATTTAAAGTGACAAAAGGGAAAAACCTACAACCAAATTACTCTACTCAGCAAGGATCTCATTCAGATTCGATGGAGAAATTAAAAGCTTTACAGACAAGTAAAAGCTAAGAGAATTAAGCACCACCAAACCAGCTGTACAGCAAATGCTAAAGGAATTTCTCTAAGAAGGAAACACAAGACAAGGAAAAAACCTATAAAAACAAACCCAAAACAATTAAGAAAATGGTAATAGGAACATACATATTGATAATCACTTTAAATGTAAATGGATTAAATGCTTCAACCAAAAGACACAGGCTTGCTGAATGGATATAAAAACAAGACCCATATGTATGCTGTCTACAAGAGACCCACTTCAGACCTAGGGACACATACAGACTGAAAGTAAGGGGATGGAAAAAGATATTCCATGCAAATGGAAATCAAAAGAAAGCTGGAGTAGCAATTCTCATATCAGACAAAATAGACTTTAAAATGAAGACTATTAGAAGAGACAAAGAAGGACACTACATAATGATCAAGGGATCAATCCAAGAAGAAGATATAACAACTGTAAACAGTTATGTATCCAACATAGGAGCACATCAATACATAAGGAAAATGCTAACAGTCATGAAAGGGGAAATTGACAGTAACACAATCATAGTAGGGGGCTTTACCACTCCACTTTCACCAATGGACAGATCATCCAAAATTAAAATAAATAAGGAAAGAGAAGCTTTAAGTGATACATTAAACGACATGGACTTAACTGATATTTATAGGACATTCCATCCAAAACAACAGAATACACATTCTTCTCAAGTGCTCATGGAACATTCTCCAGGATAGATCATATCTTGGGTCACAAATCAAGCCCTGGTAAATTTAAGAAAATTGAAATCGTATCAAGTATGTTTTCTGACCACAATGCTATGAGACTAGATATCAATTACAGGGAAAAAAACCTGTAAAAAATACAAACACATGGAGCTTAAGCAACACACTACTTAATAACCAAGAGATCACTGAAGAAATCAAAGAGGAAATGAAGAAATACCTAGAAACAAATGACAATGGAGACACAACAACCCCAAACCAATGGGATGCAGCAAAAGCAGTTATAAGAGGGAAGTTTATAGCAATACAATCCTACCTCAAGAAACAAGAAACATCTCAAATAAACAACCTAACCTTACACCTAAAGCAATTACAAAAAGAAGAACAAAAAAATCCCAAAGTTAGAAGAAGGAAAATAATAAAGATCAGATTAGAAATAACTGAAAAAGAAATGAAGGATACGACAGCAAAGATCAATAAAACTAAAAGCTGCTCCTTTGAGAAGATAAACAAAATTGATAAAACATTAGCCAGACTCATCAACAAAACAAGGGAGAAGACTCAAATCAACAGAGTTAGAAATGAAAAAGAAGTAACAACTGACACTGCAGAAATACAAAGGATCATGAGAGATTACTACAAGCAACAATATGCCAATAAAATGGACAACCTGGAAGAAATGGGCAAATTCTTAGAAAAGCACAACCTTCCGAGACTGAACCAGGAAGAAATAGAAAATATAAACAGACCAATCACAAGTACTGAAATTGAGACTGTGATTAAAAATCTTCCAACCAACAGGAGCCCAGGACCAGATGGCTTCAAAGCCATCAAATGTTTGAATTCAAATGTTTGAATTCTATCAACCATTCTGAGAAGAGCTAAGACCTATCCTCCTCAAACTCTTCCAAAATATAGCAGAGGGAGGGACACTCCCAAACTTATTCTACGAGGCCACCATCACCCTGATACCAAAACCAAAGATGTCACAAAGAAAGAAAACTACAGGCCAATATCACTGATGAATATAGATGCAAAAATCCTCTAGAAAATACTAGCAAACAGAATCCAACAGCACAATAAAAGGATCATACACCATGATCAAGTGGGATTTATCCCAGGGTTGGAAGGATTCTTCAATATACGCAAATCAATCAATGTGATACACCATATTACCAAACTGAAGGATAGAAACCATATGATAATCTCAATAGTTGCAGAAAAAGCTTTTGACAGAATTCAACACCTATTTATGACAAAAACTCTCCAGAAAGTAGGCATAGAGGGAACTTACCTCAACATAATAAAGGCCATATATAACAAACCCACAGCCAACATGGTTCTCAATGGTGAAAAACTGAAACCATTTCCACTAAGATCAGGAGCAAGACAAGGTTGTCCACTCTCACCACTATTATTCAACATAGTTTTGGAAGTTTTAGCCACAGCAATCAGAGAAGAAAAAGAAATAAAAGGAATCCAAATCAGAAAAGAACAAGTAAAACTGTCACTGTTTGCAGATGACATGATACTATACATAGAGAATCCTAAAGATGCTACCAGAAAACTACTAGAGCTAATCAATGAATTTGGTAAAGTAGCAGGATACAAAATTAATGCACAGAAATCTCTGGCATTCCTATACACTAATGATGAAAAATCAGAAAGAGAAATTAAGGAAACACTCCCATTTACCACTGCAACAAAAAGAATAAAATACCTAGGAATAAACCTATGTAAGGAGACAAAAGACCTGTATGCAGGAAACTATAAGACACTGATGAAGGAAATTAAAGATGATATAAACAGAGAGATATACCATGCTCTTGTATTGGAAGAATCAACATTGTGAAAATGACTATACTACCCAAAGCAATCTACAGATTCAATGCAATCCTTATCAAACTACCAATGGCATTTTTCACAGAACTAGAACAAAAAATTTCACAATTTGTATGGAAACACAAAAGACCCCAAATAGCCTTGAGAACGAAAATCTTGAGAACGAAAAACGGAGCTGGAGGAATCAGGCTCCCTGACTTCAGACTATACTACAAAGTGACAGTAATCAAGACCGTATGGTACTGGCACAAAGACAGAAATATAGATCAATGGAACAGGATAGAAAGCCCAGAAATAAACCCATGCACATATGGTCACCTTATCTTTGATAAAGTAGGCAAGAATATACAAGGGAGAAAAGACAGCCTCTTCAATAAATGGCGCTGGAAAAACTGGACAGCTACTTGTAAAAGAATGAAATTAGAACACTCCCTAACGCCACACACAAAAATAAACTCAAAATGGATTAAAGACCTAAATGTAAGGCCAGACACTATAAAACTCTTAGAGGAAAACATAGGTAGAACACTCAATGACATAAATCACCGCAAGAGGGCTTCCCTGGTGGCGCAGTGGTTGGGGGTCCGCCTGCCAATGCGGCAGACGCGGGTTCGTGCCCCGGTCCGGGAGGATCCCACATGCCGCTGAGCTGCTGGGCCCGTGAGCCATGGCCACTGAGCCTGCGTGTCCGGAGCCTGTGCTCCGCAGCGGGAGAGGCCGCAGCAGTGAGAGGCCTGCGTACCGCAAAAAAATAAATAAATAAATAAAAATAAATCACTGCAAGATCCTTTTTGACCCACCTCCTAGAGAAATGGAAATAAAAACAAAAATAAACAAATGGGACCTCATAAAACCTAAAAGCTTTTGCCTAGCAAAGGAAACCATAAACAAGACGAAAAGACAACCCTCAGAATGAGAGAAAATATTTGCAAATAAAGCAACTGACAAAGGATTAATCTCCAAAATCTACAAGCAGCTCATGCAGCTCGATATCAAAAAAACAAACAACCCAATCCAAAAATGGGCAGAAGACCTAAATAGACATTTCTTCAAAAAAGATATACAGATTGCCAAGAAACACATGAAAGGATGCTCAACATCACTAGTCACTAGAGAAATGCAAATCAAAACTACAATGAAGTACCACCTCACACCAGTCAGGATGTCCATCATCAAAAAATCTACAAACAATAAATGCTGGAGAGGGTTTGGAGAAAAGGGAACCCACTTGCACTGTTGGTGGGAATGTAAATTGATACAGCCACTATGGAGAACAGTATGTGGAGGTTCCTTAAAAAACTAAAAATAGAACTTCCATACAACCCAGCAATCCCACTGCTGGGCATATACCCTGAGAAAACCATAATTCAAAAAGAGTCATGCACCACAATGTTCACTGTAGCTCTATTTACAATAGCCAGGACATGGAAGCAACCTAAGTGTCCGTTGACAGATGAAGAGATAAAGAAGATGTGGCACATATGTATAATGGAATATTAGCCACAAAAAGAAACAAAATTGAGTTATTTGTATTGAGGTGGATGTCCCTAGGGTGTGTCATACAGAGTGAAGTAAGTCAGAAAGAGAAAAGCAAATATCGTATGCTAACACATATACGTGGAATCTTAAAAAAAAAAAAAAAAAAGTTTCTGAAGAGCCTAGGTGCAGGACAGGAATAAAGATGCAGACGTAGAGAATGGACTTGAGGACACACGGAGGGGGAAAAGTAAGCTGGGACGAAGTGAGAGAGTGGCATGGACATATATACACTACCAAATGTAAAACAGATAGCTAGTCGGAAGCAACCGCATAGCACAGGGAGATCATCTGGGTGCTTTGTGACCACCTAGAGGGGTGGGATAGGGAGGGTGGGAGGGAGATGCAAGAGGGAGGAGATATGGGGATATATGTATATGTATAGCTGATTCACTTTGTTATACAGCAGAAACTAACACACCATTGTAAAGCAATTATACTCCAATAAAGATGTTAAAAAATAATAATAATAATATATGACCAGAACATAGGCTGTCAATTAACCAAGCATGAGTGAGTAAAATCCAACAAAATTGTCTGTATTTCTGATTTTTCCAATCTATTAATCACAGCATAGTAAGAATGCCCCAAAATATGAATTGACCTAGAAAAGCAGAGAAAAAGTGAAAATAAAGTAAATCTTATTTCACATGTCAGGAACATTCTTAATAAAGTATGCATAATGAGAGGCAAATGCAATTGTAATTAAGCATGAAGGCAGTTACATATTTCCCATGAAACAATTATGCAGAATATGTAAAAATAAGAATGTCAGTAAGTACTTCGGGGAAGCGCTGGCATTTCATTTTACAACAGATTTCTTAGACACAGAAGACCAGAACATTCATAAGATCACTCCAAAGTCCTATTTAAAGCCACAGAGGTGTTGCTACCAGTCCGCTTACCATTTCTTCAACATAAGGGTAAAGCATGTCTCCAAAGTATTCGGTAGATTCGATTGGAAGCTGTGCCGGCAAATTGTCAATGGAGCACATCAGAATCCCAGAGCCTTCGACGCTAGGAGAAGCAACGTGCTTTATTCGGATGGACAAAATTTATGTGTAAGCTCTAACTTTCCCAGATGTCTACTCCATTATTTACACTTCATAATCATTTGTAATCTTCTACCACAGTATATAGGAAAATAAACAAGACTTTTCAAATAAAACTTTTCCCTTCTTCACAACCCATGGAAATGTAGTATGTGTGTGTGTGTATTTAAGTGCTCAAATCTGAATGTGGTTTTTCTACCAAATTTTTTAATATGCTTGAGCGTATCTCTGGAAATTTGCATAGCCTTCATAAAGCCGTGAAATATTGAGTATTTTAGAGTAGTATATCAAAGGAAGTAAATGATGCATTATTATGTATCTCTCCCCATCTAACAGCTTTAGCAAACTCACCTGTCATGAATAATATGCTGATCTGCATCATACATGCAGAAGGGATGCTCTATTGTCGTGCACTCAGTCATAAACTCAATAGATCCTCCGGTGTCAGCTGAAATGTCACATATTGCCACAAGTCTGTAAATAACATCAATACTTAGATGTGAACATGGATCTCTGAAGTCTCCGACAGAATTTAAAATGAGTAAAAATGAAAGGTGCTTGAACAATTTTCAATGTAGATGCTAAATATTTCCTAGGCTCCTTAGCTCTTTTTCCTACAGCTCACATGTTCAGGAAACTGTTCTTTTGGGATACAGAGAATCTTCCTAATAGGAGTTTTAGTCTCCCCAAGCAAAAAGAAAAAGAGGAAGAGGAGATGGATAGAGGAAGATAAGAAAGGAAAAGAGATAGAAGTAAAAGGAAAAAAACCCTCCTTATACATACTACTATACATAAAATAGATAACTAATAAGGTCTATTGTATAGCAGAGGGGACCCTACTCAATACTCTGTAATGGCCTCTATGGGAAAAGAATCTAAAAAAGAGTGGATAGGGAAGTCCCTGGTGGCTCAGTGGGTAAGACTCCACACTCCCAGTGCAGGGGGCCCAGGATCAATCCCTGGTCAGGGAACTAGATCCGCATGCATGCCACAACTAAGAAGTCCACATGCCGCAACTAAGACTCAGTGCAGCCTAAATAAATAAATATTAAAAATAAAAAAGAGTGGATATATATATATATATATATATATATATATATATATATATATATATATATATATAACTGGTTCACTTTGCTGTACAGCAGAAACAACACAACATTGTAAATCAACTATACTCCAATAAAAATGAAAAAAAAAACCCTCCCTAGAGAAATCATTGACAACAGCCTAAAGTTAAGCTAGTCAGCCAACTTTAAATAACTTAGCAAGTTCGACTACACTACCTCCACCCCGCTTAGTAATACATCATTTTATGTGTTATTACATAGAAATCTCTGGAATTATGAACAAAAGTCTCAGCCCAGGATTCGAAATCCTTTTGAAGTTGACCCCAATTTTCCTGCCCGATCTCTAATTTCCACTTGCCCATATAAACCCTATACTAGGGCTACAGTGTCCCACTCACTGTCTTAAACTGTGCTTTGGTGGCTCCATAGTTATCAAGCACCAATCCTATCACTTGAAATCCCTGTTCTCACTCCTCCCTAGAGACTTTGCCGAGCCCATGCTCCCACTTGCTTCTAAACTCTTGCGATATTGATTGCTCCTAGCATTCCTTTGGAATTGAATTGATGCCAGCTACATGCCTGAGGGTAGCAACCACATTTTTTCTTTATCTCTCAGCTTAGCAGAGTGACAGGCAGACCAGGTGCTCCACAAATATTTATTTATTAACGAATTCATTCAACGTTTAGTAATTATTTGAATGAACATTATATGTCAAACAACGTACTGGGTACCTGTGGCCAAAACAAATAGGGCCCCTATCCTTAAGGAGATTAAGTTCTAGTAAGTTCTAGTGAGGCAGGAAATATCATAAACACAGGAAAATAAAAATCATAAACACATGAATTTCAGGGAAAAATACAGTAACAGACTGAAGAGTGATGGGAATGGGGAAGCAAGAGACGACCTCTCTGAGGAGCTTACTTTTGAGCTACGTGTGGAGTCCCATAAGAGAAGAGAATCTCAAGAAGGAGGAAAGGAAATAGACTCACAAACATAGAAAACAAACATATGGTTACCAAAGCGCAAAGGGGGGGAGGGAGGGATAAATGAGGAGCTTGGGATTAACAGATATACACTACGATATATACAATGGATAAAAAATGAGGACCTACTGTATAGCACAGGGAACTATATTCAATATCTTATAATAACCTATAATGGAAAATAATCTGAAAAAGGAAAATATGTACATATATATATGTATGTATATGTATACATACATATATATATATATGTAACTAAATCACTGTGCTGTATACTTGAAACTAACAGGGCATTGTAAATCAACTAGACTTCAATAAAAAAAATAAACTTGCTTCCTAGAGCAAACAAACAAAAAAAAGAAACTTTGCAATCTCAGTTATCCCTAACATGTTATCACCGAGTCCAGCTGATCACTTAACACAGTTAAGCCCAGAACACTTTTTCTAACTTTCGGGATGTCACCTTATACATATATATATAACTGAATCACTTTGCTGTACACCTGAAACTAACATTGTAAATCAACTATACTTTGATTAAAAAAAAAAAAAAAGGAGGGAAGGTTAACTGTCAAATATTTCCAAGAGATAAGATAAGTCAGACAACTGGTTATTACTAGTCAAGTCCTGTGCTATGCGGGTCCCCTATGTGTGATACCCTCACAGTGGGCCTTGCTGCTGAAAACTGCCATCGTTGCTGAAGTCCTTACTTGTGTGGCAGTGCAGGGCAGCCTTCAACACCAGCAACTGAGGACTTGCCTGGAGCCAGGAGACTCTGAGCATCTTGGCGGGTTAGTAAGCGAGGAGTGTTTTGTTCCCAGTAGATTCCATTAATTAAACAAGTTGTATAGGGTGCAATCTGTAAAGCAGATTCCAAGGTCAGCGAGATAGGAAATAGCCTTTTTCAAAGCAGTGTGCTGAAAGAGAGCTATCAGTAAAGTTCATGAGAAATAATTTAACGTTATTTCTAATTGACTTCGTTATTTGCCAAGTCAGTGGCCACCTTTCGAAGCAAAGACGATAAATACCCACCCAGATTTCAGTGGAAAATTATCTCATTATAGAAAAACATATGAATATAAATACATTAATATTTGTGTTCTATAATGCCTTGCCTAGCCAAGGAAAAGGAAATAACAGAAGTTCAAGTGACCAAGTGCTCTACTTCCAGCTCAGCCTCTAGTAGCATGTGATCTAAAGCATGCTACCTTAACTTCTCTGGGCTCTGTTTTCCTTACCTGCCAGATGGGGATAATGCGTACCCTATTCCTCAAAGGAATGCTGTGAAGATTAAATCAGATAACATCTGTAAGCTCCATGGGCAAAAGTGCTACATGCATGCATACATGGTAACTAGGTCATTATAAGTTTGGGGATGCATCCAATCACCAGTATTTCTGTGACTGGGGAAGAGAAGGGATGGAAACTTACTGGATTCAAAATCTTTCAATTTGAAACTAGTTTTATAATTCCTGTTTCTCAAGCATCTCAAGCATTTTCAAGCCACAGATAAGAGTTCTTCTATAATATGCTCTACATGCTATAACACTAAATTTCATACCAGAATCTAAAAATGTTATATTGTTCAAATACATTTAAAATTATTTAAAATATTCCTTTTCACAATTAGATGCATGCATTTTTTTGTTGGTTTATTTTGAGAAGGACTGTTGCATGACCAATGACTACAAAACACACAAATATATTATCCTTCTTATAAGACGAGACCAGTGTGTCCCCATCAGAAGGAGGATCTGAACTGGAAGTAACTTTGGTACAGTGGAGATGGGTCTTCCATAGCCATACTGTTTCACTCTGGTCCCCTGTAATCAATGGCATGTATTTCAAGATGGCTGGCTGAGGTTGACTGCAATTTGTGGCCACAGAAGGGATAGAACTATGTTGAGAACAACTCTCATAGACACTATGGTTTCTCAACAGTACTAACTAATTCAGGGTAAATACAGAAAAGAGTAACCCACAGGAAATGGTTTAGAGCAACTGGGCACATGCAGACCTGAAGGAGAAACAGAGTCAGTGAAGCAATGTGCATACCCATAGAAACTACCAAAGCCACAAAGCAAAGGCCACTCCAAACACCAAGAAAAGCCAACAACACCTAAGGACAACTCATAATACCCAAAGGACTCACCACAAGTCAATATGGACAACTGAAAACCAATGTACACAATCTCTCTCCTTCAAAGCAGCCTAACTATAGTGTATCACGAGCAACCAACTCAAAACCGAGGCATGATACTCACATCAGTATTAAAACGGCTTATGTAGCGTTCAGGGTATTTGTCATACTCTACAGGATCATAGATACCATCTGTTTTCCTGACAAGATGGTGATGGCGACTTAACACTGTCCCGTACACTTTTCTCAGGTCTTGCAGAGGAGAAAGGAATTAGTCAAGTGGGTCACAAATGATAAAGGTTTATGGTGATAAAATATTATAACACTGAAACTGTTAAAAAAACAGTAAAAGACACAAACACTCGCCCTCCCCGCCCTCCCTACCTCCATTTTGGGAAACTTCTTTTAATTCATGCGGCTCCACGTATTCACAAGGTAATTCATTGAAGATTTCTTGGGCTCCCTGTAAATAATGCATGAGTGAAAACTCTAAAAATCAATCCGAAAAGAGCCAATCCGATTTCCTGCAAAGGTTCCAACTCATTTTCCCCACAATTTTATAGCTCAACTTGCCCTGCCCTGCAACTGGGACCACAACACGGAAGCACAGGTGAGCCTCTTGCATGCAGCCTGTGAACCAACTTTTATTCCCATTTAAACACCGCTCATTGGAAGGGGCTTTGATTTTTTTACTTAAAGTTATTCAGCATAGAAGCAAGGGGGTTTAAGAACTGACAGTACGATAAAAAGATTTCTATTTAATTTTTGCTCCATTGCAGAAATTATTTCAAGTGGGGAAACTATATTTCCTACTTATATCAGATGGCTATCTCACAGTATAATGTAAATAGTGATGTCCTGTTTGTAAAATATTTTCGCTGAAGAAAGATCTATTTTGCAATTACAAGTTTCTCTATGGGATCAAAAATACATTCTCGAAACTACCCCAGAAGGAAGAAAGTAACAATAGTAGTCTTGAGTTAAGCCTCTTAACATCTTTTGGCAAAACTCCAAATCTTGTAAAATTTACATCCTGGGGTCACTTCCAAATTTTGGGATATCTCAGTGATAGAGGTAGAACAGAGCACCCTAAGAATTGACCTTTACACAACAAGGAGTTATCCCTCTAAAAAGAAAAAAAGAAAAGAAAAACCATTCAAAGCCTCTGACAGCTTGGAATCAACTCAAAGCAAAGACACTAAGTTTGGACCAGTACTGCACTTTACTGTGGGAAAAGTACATAGGTAAGAAAAGTACCAAGAACAGAATGCCCAGTCATGGAAAAGAAGGGCTCTGAAATGTTACACAAAATGCCCACATCCTTCGGGTTAGTGTCAGAGTTTCAGACTGCTTTACAGAAAGAAGACAGTTGGAGCATACCTTAGATACATTACCAGTCCCTGTGAACACAAATGTTAAGGGCCCTATCGACTTTGGCATCAAACCCAGGGATATTTCATAGCCAGTGTCTCGGACAGCTTGCACAGCCTGACTGCTGTTCCTGTAGTTATGAGCCATGCCAATGTGCTGCAAGCAAGCACACATGGATCACATTAGTCTACCACCTGAGACAGGTTTCTATTCTTAAAATGTGACATGTATTTCAAAAAAAAAATAGACACAATAAACATCTCACCATAAAAGGTGTGTGATGTCCCAAAGCAAGGAGCCTTAAACCCATTCCATGTAAAATGTTGATCATCCCTGTTGCAGAATCAGACCAACAGAAAGACCATTAGTTGGGAGGAGTTGAAGCTGTTCTCTCTACCTGTCCTCCAACCTGCTCCGTGCTCTGAGAAAGCACAGACCACAGCATCTCAGATTTGGAAGGGGCCCCAGTAGTCATCTTATCCATTCCCTCAACTTTCTGCCATCGAAAGCGTTAACCCAGCTGCACCCCGACCTGTCCCCTCCACATCCAATCCTGCTAAAACGGAAAGAGTGCCCCTCTTTTTCTCTAAGGTTAATCTCTCCACCTTTGCTCCGGATCCCATCCCTTCCTGTCTCTCTCAGGAATTTACTCTTGAATTATGTCCTCTCTCTATCCCTCTCTATTGGTTCATTCTTATCAACATTTAAACACGCCTCCATTTCTCTCATACCAGAAACAAACGAATAAGCAAAAAAGAAGTCACCATTGACCCTATGACCCCTCCCCCCATCATTTCAGTGACCTACACAGCTAAACTCGTGGACACTTTTCAGATCTTGACTTACTTGTCAGAAGTATCTGGCAATGTAGAGCCCCTCTTTGTTGGGACTCTCTTCCCTCAGCTTGCCTGGCTTGAACATTTTCACCCTACATTTCTGCAGGCTCCACCTCCCATGCCCATTCCTTTTATATTAGTGCCTTGCCCTTTGCTTGGTATTGGTCACTCTCAGGATTCTGTCCCAGGCACTATTCTCTTCAATCTCTACATTTTTCCCTTAGCTAATCTCATGCATTCCTAAATTTCAAGTACTCTCTGTATGATGATGACTCCAAGTCTGTATCTCTAACGCAGATATTTTATTTCAAGACCCAACCAACCACCTTATGGATTTCTCAATCTGGATGTCCTTCACGTAGCAGAAACTTAGCATGCCTGTAACGAAGACCTCAGCATCCATTCTCCCCTTCTTTTCCAGAAGGGAACTTTCCCTCTCCATATCCCTGACAAATTTTCTTTGACCTTTTTTCTGATGTCAACTTTTAAAGGAATAATTTATATACAACAAATCACACCAATTTAAAGTCTATAGTTTGATAACTGTTAACAAATGCACACACCCATATTACCACCAACATAATCAAAATGCAGAATATTCCCATCACTCCAGTCAATCCTCCCCAAACTTTGGCCCCAAACAACTACTGATTTTATTTGTCTCTATAGATTCGTTTCTTCTACAGTTGCATACAAATGAAATTTTAAGTATTTACTCTTCTTTGTGTGTCTGCTTTTATGCAGGAAAATGTTTTTGAGATTCGTGCATACTTTGTGCGTATAAGTAGTTTGCTTCTTTTTATTGCTGAGGGGTGTTCCATTCTATGGATGTACCACAGTTTATTTATCCATTCCTCTGCGGATTGTCTGGGCTATTATGAATGAAGCTACTATAAATAATTCTTTACAAAAAATAATTTGTTTCTCTTGATAAATGCCTATGAGTGGAATTTATTTAGTACATTGATATGCAAGTGATTTATTTATTCTTGAGATGAGTCTTTCAAGGATTTGCCTATTTTGTCAACGTTGTCAAATTTATTGGCTTATTCATAATATTCCCTTATCATTTTTAATATCTGTGACATATATAGTGACGATTCCTCTTGTATTCCTAATATTGGTCAAAAGTGGCTTCTCTCTCTTTTTTTTAAAAATCAATCTAACTGGAGGTTTATCAATTTTATTGATTATTTTTTTAAAAAAGAACTGGCTTTTGATTTTCTCTATTATTTTCCTGTTTTAATTTAATTGATGTTCCCTCTTATCAATATTATTTCCTTCCTTCTATTTGCTTTGGGTTAATTTATTCTTCATTTTCTAGCTTCTTCTGATGGAAATTTAGATTACTAATTTAAGAACTTTCTTCTTGGGCTTCCCTGGTGGTGCAGTGGTTGAGAGTCCGCCTGCCGATGCAGGGGACACGGGTTCGTGCCCCGGTCTGGGAAGATCCCGCATGCCGCGGAGCGGCTGGGCCCGTGAGCCATGGCCACTGAGCCTTCGCGTCCGGAGCCTGTGCTCCGCAACGGGAGAGGCCACAACAGTGAGAGGCCTGCATACTGGAAAAAAAAAAAAAAAAAGAACTTTCTTCTTTTCTAATGAAAGCATTAAATGCTATAAATTTCCTTCTAAGCACCACTTTACCTGCATTCCACAAATTTTGGTGTGCTGTGTTTTAAATTTTCATTCAATTCAAAATATTTTCTAATTTTTCCTGTGATGTCTTCTGGACTCATGGGTTATTCAAAAATACATTGTTTATCTTCCAAATATTTGGAAGTTTCCTATATATCTTTGTATTATAATTCCAAAATCAATTTTATTATAGTCAGAGCACATACTCTATGATTTCAGACCTTTTAAATTTATTAAAAATTGTTTTGTGACCTAGCATATGGACCATCTGGATGAATGTTCCACAGGAAAGGAATGTGTTCTATTCTGCAAGTTGCTGGGTGGAGTGCTGGGTGCTCAAGAACTTCCACTGATGTCAGGGCGGTTGATAGTGTTTTGCGTCCTCTATCCCTACAAATTTTCTGTCTACTTTATTCTGACAATTATACACCTTCAAGTAGTCTAATCTGATATAGAGTTATAACATGTGGTGTTTCTCAACTAAAGATGGTTCAAAGTACTAACTGGGACAAAAATCAAGTGCTGTTTTTCCCCAAACTCCAGCTTGTATCCTTGCTAGACTGCTCCTCTGTTGGCTCCTGTCCCCGTACCTTTTCTCCCTCTTTTACCCTTTCTTCCATTCTTCAATTTCTCATCACCAAACTGACCTCTCTTTCCAGTCTTCCGGACAGTAAAAATTCAGAGCCTAAGCATAGCTGTTGTCCTTCTCCCTACTCTCTTTTTCTTAATTTTTGTAATAAATATAGTTTAATGATTTTATTTTATTCCCCTGATATTCATCACCCTTAGTCACACCCCCATGTTTATTTTTATTGGTGGAAATGAACACTCCCATCCCCTTGCCACAAAAAAGAGAGAACGCAGTTACTTCCCAGGCAAATTTACAAAATGGGTGATGTAACAGCCTTGGCATACCTACCTGCCACACCTGCCCACTGTCCAAACGCCACTACCCGTATTCCTCTATGATCCACCATTTTCTCATAATCAATAAGTCGGATTTCCTGAAGAAACAGTAAAAAATTTCTCAACCAGACCCATCCAGCTTAATTTGAATGAGTACAAAACATATATGAGCAAGTGATTATTTCACAGTATTCCCTCATAAAATAGATCTTGACTTGCCAGGTGCACCATGAAATATTTAGAAAATGCTGGGTCACAAACTAATGATAGGTTTGTGATGAGAGATGAAAGAATGGTCCTAGCAGGGTGCTAACACCCCTTGATGGTAGGCAATAAAATAACAAAGGCATGATTTCTTTTAACTTTTAGCCCAGCACCACTGACAAATATATCCACATACTGCCCCCACTCATCCTCACATCCTTCCCTCTAGTCTCAAAAAACACAAGTCTTTCCTGAGACTAATCCCTGTGAGCTAGATGCCGGCTTTATTCTATGTCCTCCAAGACCTCTCAAACTTTTTCTTTCTTTTCTTTCTTCCTTCTTTACACTGTTGCTTTCCCTCAGCCATTCTAAATACACCCAGGTCTCTCTTCTACTTTAAAAATAGCAACTACACACCCTCTCAAGTCCATACACACGAATCTATCTCATTCTCTCTCTCTCTCCGTCTCTCTTAGTATCTCTCTGTTTCTCTGTCTCTCTCTTTTTTCTCTCTCTCCAACCTTTCACAAGCGAACTTTATTTTAAAAGTAGCACAAGCTGCTTGTTCTTCACTTCCTCACCTTCACTAAAATCTTGTCCTTCCTCTTTCCTTGGGAATCTTCCCTCTCTCTTGGAAATGTCCTATCACCTCATGCTCAAAAACTGCTGACACATTGGAATTATAGAATGTTTTAAATAGTCTCAAAGATGATATAATTTTTGCCGTGTGCTTGGATTTAAGAATATTTAATATTAATCCAACTCCAAGTAATTTGTTACAAAATGTTGCCCAAAAGCAGCCCTGCTGGGTCTGTTTTCATTAATTTTCTTGAAATGAATGAAACTTCATATAACCAAAAAGAAAAATGTTTCTAAAGTACTTTTTGAGGAGTTTTATCTGCTTAAAGTGAAACATTCTTCTATAATACTATTTCCTTTAATTACTTTTTGAATTGGTTCTTATGAAACACTGTAAATTAACTACAGTGTCTGTTTAGTGAATCTGAAATTGGTAAGAATGTATTCTACAGGTTTATGTAAAATACATTTTCCTCCATTACTTTTACTGCTTGTGAAACTCTCCTGTCCTCTACCTATTGTCAGATTCAAGTCTAGTTTCTAATGCTCTAACATCCTTACCCCAGGACTTAGACCTTGGACTTCTCCATCTACAGTCACTCCTTACCCTCACCCAGTCTCATGGCTTTAGATACCATCTAGTCTCTGACAACTGAAAAATGTGTATCTGGAGAAGCTGCCCTCCTGAGCTACAGACTCACATCCAATGGCCCACTCAGCATCTCCCCTTACATGTCTAATGGGCAAATTAAACTCGACAGGCCCTAAGCTCAAATCTTCATCCTCCCACCCAAGCCTGCTCCTCGTGCAGTAGCATCATGTCAATCTAAAGCAACTCCTTTAAGTTACTCTAACCAAAATCTTGGAGTCGCCTCTGACTCCTCTCTTTCTCTCATAGTCCACATTCACCTCATCCATGAATCCTGTAGGATCAGACCTCTAAAATACATCCAAGATTTGTCCATGTATCACGACCTCCACTCCCGCCGCCCTCAACATCATTTGTAGCCTAGCATCTGGACTAGTCTAGACTAACGATCTTCTTATCCATTTTGCTCTCCTTCTCCCGTCTCCAACTTTTATTCACAGAGCAGGCAGAATAAGCATTTTAGAATATGATGAACTCTAATCCTCCATTCAAAAAGACTGTCTGTCGGGCTTTTGCACTACTATTCTCTCAGGCTGGAAGGCTTCTCCCAGATGGATATGGCTTGATCCTTTGCCTCTTACAAATTTTTGCTCAATGCCAATACTGCAGTGAGGCACTCCCTGATCATCCTATTTCAAGTAGCGTTATCACCTCCCCTAGTGCCCAGCACTCCTTTTTTTCTCCTGTATTATATTTATCTCCATTACACATATCACCAAGCGACATAGGAGGTGTTGTTTATTTATTCTAGTGTCTCCTCGTACTAGAATGTAAGCTATGTTCATTGCAGTGATCAGTGTCAGACACATTGTAGGCACTTGGTAAATATTTGTTGAGTATTTTAAATAGATGTATTTTAAATAGATGATAGTTTTTCCACAGTATTTATATCTCAAAAAATGTTTCTTTTCCTTATGAATGTTAATAAATGTAAAAATAGTTTCCAGTACAGTTCTGGTACTACAGAGCTGTGCAGCCTCAGTCAAGTCACTTCACCTCTCTGGGCTCCATTTGAAAAATTAGGGTGGTAAGTTATATGATCCCTGAGGTTCCTTTTAGCTCAAAAATTCTACTTGCTAATATTTGAACTATTAACCTTATAAGTTAATAATCATTTGGAGCAAATGCTCCTATCATTCTTCCCATTTCAGAATACAAAGGAATGAAGTGTGTTTGGTTCCTCTTATCACAAACTCCAAACTTGCCCAGCAGAGCAGCCCAAAGAGCAGCAGAACTATACAAGGACTAACTGCAGATCACCTCTCCTACTGAGGTGAATACGTCATGTATTTTCTAGATGCTGAAAGAAAACTAAAACTCCACTTGACAGTTAAAAGTTAAAAAAAAATATGTTTCTATGTTAACATTTATGAATATTGGCCACTAATTACCTGTTTTAGGATCTCATCCAACAAACCCATATTGGCCTCCTGAGCCTTTATGGTGTGGGAGAAGAATGCATAGGTCTTCTTAGGCATTAGTTTTTCTTCTGGGGGTCTTTTAACTCCCAAAATTAAACAAGCTTCAGAAATATCCTCCTGAAGAATGCCACCAGCTTTGACATATTCCTGGGAATGTAATTTTGATTAAAAGTTATTCTCTTGATTTGTTGTATCCATATTTTCTTTAATAAATAAATGTAGCAGTTAAAGTCACAACCTTTTGAAGGAAACAAATATAAGGAACAAATCATAGAAAAACTACTTCTAATATTCTTACTTGCTGGCTAAAGATCAATCTAACATGTTTGACTTTTGTACCAGAAACAAAAAATTAGAGAATTCAGCACATACTTTAATCTAAGAACTGTTAATAGTTTGACCATAACTGCTAGCACATGTGATTTAAATATACATGTAAAATGTATATTTTGTGCCAACAATGCCCTGAAACATTAAATGCTAAATAGTAATATACTTTTATACTTTTAAAGGAAATATATATACTTTTATATACAGGTATACTTTTAAAGGAAAGACATATATGCAATATTTTCTTTTCTTTTGTTTTTTTGTTGTTCAGTTAGTATTTATTACTGCCCTACTCTGTTCCATGGACTGTGCTAAAGATGAGATAGGACACAAAGAAACAGAGACAAGATCTCCCCTGTAAAGGAGCTCACAAAATATTGTAAAAAGAAGTCAGAGGCACAGTGCATGAGGCTGAATTCAAAAGAACATTATGAGTAGCATAATCTAAGTGATATATTACTTTAATGGATATTGAGATAACTCCCAGGTGAGATGATCAAGGAAATGTGGAAATTTAAATTAATCTAAAAGGCTGGGTAGGATTTGGAGGGATGGAGATGGGAAATACAAGGTGGTAATATCAGTAAGAGATAGTGAAGGAGATGGGAAAGTAAGGAGATGTTTAGGGCATAATAAGTGAATCAATTTAGAAAAATAGACTGAATATTATTATGGTGAATATGAGCTTTATTGGATAAAAATAAAAATAATCATTGATTTTTTTTTTTTTTTTTGCGGTACGCGGGCCTCTCACTGTTGTGGCCTCTCCCGTTGCGGAGCACAGGCTCTGGACGCGCAGGCTCAACGGCCATGGCTCACAGGCCCAGCCACTCCGCGGCATGTGGGATCTTCCCAGACCGGGGCACGAACCCGTGTCCCCTGCATCGGCAGGCGGACTCTCAACCACTGCGCCACCAGGGAAGCCCCATTGATATTTATTAATAAATTACTATGTGCTTTGCTAAGCTCTTTGGGTGAATTATCTCATTTAATTCTCAAAACTCCCATGAGGTAGGTACTATTATTATCCCCAATTTATCAATGGGAAACCTGAGTCCTACACATTAAACTGAGATTTCATAGCTAGTACATGGAGGCAATAGACAATCATTTCAGATTTTTAAATAAAGGGGTACCATGATCCAGGCAGAATTTTTAAAGCATCTTAGATGGCAGTTGAATAAAATGAAGATAAATCTAGTTAGGAATCTACTTCAAAGGAAAGTACAAATGAATAGGAAAGAAAGTAAAAGAATGAACATATGGTTCATACCTGGTTTCTCTGAAAACAATCTATTTGCCCATTTATAGTAGACTGGTTAAATAAATCATGATAAATAATGGAGTAATTATAGCAGCCATTAAATAGAATGAAGCTGATGTCTATGAACTGACATGAAGTGATTTCCAGGTAGGCTGTAGAACAAAGCAAGGTGCAAAAGAGTATATACAGTATAAAACGTTCTGTATAAGATTGAAGGGAAAATAAGAAAACACATACGTACACACTCATACACATGCTTATTTTTGCAAGAAGAAACACAGGAATGATAGATCAGAAACTGATGAAAATAGTAACCTATAGGGTGGGTGGGAATGGGATGTAAGGGATTAAGATGAGAGCAAGACTTCTCTGTGTCGCATCTTTTTATACAGTTTTAATCTTTGAAGCTTGTAAATGTTTAACTTATTTGAAAAATAAAATTAAATCAAAAAGGATTTCAAGCAAATATTAAAATGTAATAGAAACAAAAATAAATCCAACTGGATATCACATTGACATGTAACCACAGAGAAAAACTCATTCAGATATCTTTTGAACACAGCACTCTGAATATTCTTTGTGGGATGTATTCTAAAGGCCAAAAAAAAAAAAAATTCTTCTAAGAAATATTAAATTCCATTCAATATTCTCTTATTGAGGTATAATTAACATTATATTAGTTTCAGGTATACACCTAAATGATTCGACACTTGTATATATTGCAAAATGATCACAACAATAAGCCTAGTTAACAATAAGCCCAGTACTGTTCTAGATTAAAAGAACTAAAGATACATCATAATGAATACAATGAACCTTAATTAAGCCTTGATTAAAATAAAAACCATAAAAGACATCTGAGACAATGGGGAATTTGAAATGTGAGATGTGAGATGATATTGTGGAATTATTAATTTCTTAGGTGTGAAAAAGATACAATGGTTACGTAGGAAGATGATTTATTCCTAGGAAATGTATACTGAAGCGTTTAGAAATAAAGCGGCATTGTCTGCAGCATATTTTCAAACGGCTCAGGAAAGGAAAAACACATGCATGTATCTAAAATAAAAATAAAAGTCAAACCTGTGTCATAAGATTATTGTGAAGAATAAACAGAATGATGAATACGAGGGGCTTCACCTGGTGGCTGGCAAGGTAAACACTCATGAACAAACTCTACTCAGTGAAGCATTTCCTGCAGACATTTGTCTTTCCAGTCCTAGAACCAGGGTCACACATGAAGGAGAGAATGACTGAAGGATGTCATCTCCTAAAAGCAATCATTTTATCCCTCAGCTGGAAGAAAGCATGGAATGGGGTGAAAATAGTACTTACTGGCTAAATTATGGGCTCAAGAAAGGATTCTAACTAGAAATCTCATAACTATATAATCTCATTATAACCAAAGTAAAGAAATATTGTCATGTGGTCTTTAAGTGACACTAGCAAACATTTTATTTTCACTCAGATGCTCCCTATTTTTCATACACAGGGTCATTTCAGTCCCACCTATTTTTAAAAATTGGAAATATTTACCTTATCGTGAATGGCCCGCCGATTGGAAGGCTGTATTAAGACCTTGTACCCCAGATTGGTGATCCCTTTGATGTGCCGGGGAGCCAGGGGAGCCCGCCTCTCCCAGGCGTTCACATCCTCCCGCCTCAATGCCATCACCGCCTTATAGTGAAGCCTGGAGAGGCTGAGGCCCAGCCTGCCCAGTTTGGTCCTAGGTACTCGCAGCATCTTGAAACCTGGTGACTGTAAAGAAATTGTAAGAGCAGGACAACAAAAGGCAAGAAGACCCACAGGTCAGTTCTGGTCTCCTGAGAAACCTGCTGTAAAATCCAACCAACTCAGGTGGTAACAGATTCAAGATGAAGAAGGGAGAGTGAAAAGCTGGATGACATGATAATTTGCTGGCCATTGGGATGCTGTTCCTTTACCCAAACAAACCCAAGCCTCCACAAACAAAGTTACTTCCAAAACAAAAAACACAATAAAATGTCCCGAGCAACTTATGGGACACTAATCAATATCTGCTAAGTTGAACTCATTTTTTTAATGTATGTTTTATCAAACACACATTCAGCACAAAAGTTTTAAGCAAGTTCATCTACAATGCAAATACAGGAAGATAATTTACGCCAATTTTGATGATTAAAGTTTAGAATCCTTTCATAATGTACAAGATCCTTGACAATCTAGCTCCAACCTCTTTCGAGTTTCATCTCTGACCATTTCCTAAACTAGTTCTACTCAGTGTGTTTTATAGCCTGTTGTCAGTCAGTGACTACTTTGTACTGGTCCACAGTGAGATATGTACAGAAATAGAAAGTAAGCACTTAGAAACCTTTATATGACAGGATCATTTTTCTAGTAATTCATTGGTATTGAATTTTATAAAAGCATTGGTCCTGGAAGATTGGAAATTTAAGAAAACAAAACAAACAAACAATTTATCACCACAGGTATTAGAAGCTGAAGAAGCACCTGACACCCCCAGCCTCACTTCTCTTACCCTGTTGTTGCTCTAAACATTCTCTTCCCGGGCTTCCCTGGTGGCACAGTGGTTAAGAATCAGCCTCCCAATGCAGGGCACACGGGTTTGAGCCCTGGTTCGGGAAGATCCCACATGTCGCGGAACAACTAAGCCCATGCGCCACAACTACTGAGCCTGCACTCTAGAGCCCGTGCTCTGCAACAAGAGAAGCCACCGCAATGAGAAGCCCGCGCACCGCAACGAAGAGTAGCCCACACTCACAGCAACTAGAGAAAGCTCGCGCACTGCAACAAAGACCCAATGCAGACAAAAAAAAAAACATGCTCTTCCCCTTTCCAGATTTTCCTCTACCAGACCACCTCCCCCTGCTATCATATTAAACCCAGACCTGTCTCAGTTTTCTAACTGCTATTCCAGATTCTGTAACTCTATTCATTAATTCAATTAAGAAATATTTACAAGAGGCTTACTATGTGTCAGCACAGAATAAATTTTACAGAAAATTTTAAAGCATAAGTATCAAACAGTATTCTGTGCCTCTTCAAATGGTTACATAAATTTAGTAGTCAGAAGTCATTTCAGATGATAATTTGCTGGTCATTTGGATGCTGGACCTTAGTTTTCTATGTTTAAGGTTGGCATGAAAATATAGAGACTAAATGATTTTACATCTTCTAGAAATTCCCTAGCATATAGCACAATTCTTATGGAACACATTTCTGTTACATCAGACTACAATCTCTAAATCAGACCCACCTTATAGACAGGGAAGTTTTGTCCAACAATGGAATGTACAAGTACTATTTCCTGGGGGCAAACTACTTATCACCCTAGATAGAAAACTTGTAGGATAACTCACAACACAGACTAAAAGAATAAAGCAAACAGCAAAGAGTCCAGCTAAGAAGGTTTTAGGAAGAAAAGGGGCAGGGAGAGAAAACACTGCACACAGCAAATGAACATGCCGGTCATGAGGAGTTCAGGCTAACTTTTACTCAGGCCAAAATACGGATGACCGACATTTCAGTAAAAGTCTGTTATATACTTTATCTAACTTTTTGGTTTACTTATATAGTTTCGTTTTTAAAAGAGACTATGCTAAGCCCAAATCCAAGCCCAAGCCCATAAGATTTATTCTCCCCCAAGCCAAAGGAAAATCTGCAACGTCCCATAGAACTTGAATCCCTATGTTTGTAAATGAAATCAATTCCAAAGACAAATGAGTCTTCTAAACACACTGAGAAGCCCAGAAACAGTCCCATCTTCTCAGCAGGGGCTGCATCTCACATACCATAGTTGACCAAGTGACCCTAACCCTCTATACTTAGTAGCAGTACTTGGCACAAAGATTAGGAAACATGTCCAAATAATTCAGTCTCTTTCCTCAGCCCAAGCTTGATTTATAACCACAGCTTCCCCTTTCTCAGCAACACTCCCTCCTCTTCCACACCTCCTTTGCCTGGAGTCGGGGGGTACAGCGTGGGAGGAGAGACATAACCACATACACTCATGTAATACACACATACACGTTTGCAGCGGCAGACCTTCCTCGGGACCTAGGAAAGGAAAGTAGCAGAGGCTGGCCTTCTGCGTTTTATTTGGGAAGCTACTTTCACTTTCATTTTTTGTAGGGAATTCTTGAATCACAATTCCTGACCCTTCGTTTTCAAAGAAATAGAACAATAGTCACCACTGATTTAACATTATATGCTAAGCACTATACTGAGCACTTTACAGACATTATCTCATTTCCTCCTTGTGAAAATCTCATTTAGTAGATACTATTATTAGCCCCATTTTACAGATGAAGAAACTGAAGTGAAATCCAACTAGAGCTGTTGCTTTTAAGCAGAAGCAGAATCCCTAGGGTAATATTCAACACTCAGGATTTTCTCTTCTTTGCGAAAGCCTGCAGATCCACACCTCGTACATCTGACATATGTTACTCCTGCCAGCTCAATTCAGAAATAGATCAGATCCATATGGCATATTATTAGTTCTCGCACAGCATGGGGTTCCTCCATCAACCCCTTTCTATGTGTCACCAAAAATCCTTCCTGAGTCCCTGCCAAGGTAAATTCTAAGTTTCTGGATGCTTAGAAAAAAGATGATTATAGCAGGTCTGATTATGTTAGCAATTGCTTGAACCTTGAAACTTGGTCTCAGCATAGAACTTTCTGGGACCGCCATTCATTTCATTCTCAGGTCATCAAGAAATATGTAACAGTGAGAATTTCTGAATTACTCTGAGGTATGGCACTGCAGGTGTCTGACATTTCATGGAAATGCCCAAGTGGGTTATTCTGGACTTCCCTGTACTGTGTTTTATGGGCTTTTCCAAGAATATCGTGAAGTAAATGTCATGTATATTTCTGGCAATGCCTTCAAGTGGAAGCAAGGCAGTAAGACTCCGGACTTATTCACTGGCTCAAGTGAGGTTAATTGACAGGGTTGTGTGCTGATAACAGCTTCTGGCATGAGCAAGGAGAATGTGGAAAAGCAAGAGAAGGAAAGGAAAGAGGAAAAATAAGGAGGAGGAAGAGGTGAGAAATAAGGGGAGAACGAGAAGTGTCACCCAGTCAGGGTTGGAGAACAAGGCCCTTTCCCTGACAATTTCTAAACAGTCTTCCCTTCAACACATGAAGGGCCAATGTTTCAAATGGCATTAAAATAAAATTTGAAAAGATTCTTCTGTATGTTTTTGTAAAACAAGAATAGCACTACGGGGCTTCCCTGGTGGTGCAGTGGTTGGGGGTCTGCCTGCCGATGCAGGGGACACGGGTTCGTGCCCCGGTCTGGGAAGATCCCACATGCCGCGGAGCGGCTGGGCCCGTGAGCCATGGCCGCTGAGCCTGCGCGTCCGGAGCCTGTGTGCTCCGCAACGGGAGAGGCCACAACAGTGAGAGGCCCGCGTACCGCAAATAAATAAATAAATAAATAAAAGCCAGACATTTTCTTGATGAGCTATAATTTGCCCATTGATTATGGGAGAAGTGTTTTGATTTTCTTTCTTTAATTAAAAATAAATTTGGGGTTACTTAAGGTATGCATAGCGTGATGTTAGTTTCTTGTAAAGCAGCAGCAATCCAGTCCCTTGCTCATTTTCATGAGATCCAACAGGAGCAGCATGAAACAATTTTATCTAATTAAATGACCTCAAGCAGTATCTGCTGGTGACTTATCAATCACTAATTATAGCTGAATATTAGAGTCAGAGTGGATGGGAGAAAAGATCATCTAAAACCAGATAATACAAATGAAGGTAGCGTGCCTCATATAAATATGGGATTTCCCATGTTTCATAAACAGCATTTTCCAAGCATCTATGGATGAATCATAATAAAACAGTCTGCTCTTTGGTTGGTATAACTTTTAAATGTAACTGGATTAGGTTACATTTATCTGTTATTGTTCAGGTAGTACTTATGCCAGAAAACAGAGTACCTGATTTGTGCTGGTTTTCACAGGTTAGAATGGTAGGTGGATGAAGAAAGCTGAGATCTACAGAGAGCTTTTTATCCTTCCATCGAATGTTCAAAAATCTTTTAAGTCTCTTCAATCCTTTCCATACTATCAACCTAAACAGAAAACTTTTTAAACCTACAAACCACCTACCAAAGCCAGAACAATGTGCAAGCAAACACAAGAGCTTAAGTACAAAAAAGGGTTAGGCTTGGCCCCTTCTAATTTCTGGTGCTTCCACTGAGACATGTCAAAAGGATTACAAATTCAGTATTAAAGAAATTTTAAGGCCAAATCATCTATCTTTAGCCCCCAAAGTCAGAGATGTGCTCTTTGTCCTTATATTTTAGATCTTTGAAATAATTCCACTAGAACATAGTTCAGTGACTCACACTAAAACCATCCAATTACATGGGGAGATTTCTCAATGCCAAGTTATTTGCAAATGATCAGGCATACATCTTGGTTAAATATTGAGACACTAAGGATGGAGTAGCCTTGAGCTGACTAAAATAAATAATGAGTGAGAAACGCAAATGTTTTATATCCACACTTCCAGTTTATTCAAAAAGTGCAAGTGTATTTAAAAAGCCATGGTTTCCCAGGAAGCCTTGGTACTATAAATAAGGGTAGGCAGCCGCGTGGCCATGAGTCTTGGCCTACACAACATATTTGGCATCCAGACCATAATAATCCTGTAGAGGTCCAAAAGAGTTCCAAATTAATAGAACACCCAGCGATGGCCTAGAACTAATCCAAATACCTCCCAACCCCAAGGCCTGCTAGAACTAGGCTTGGGTATGCAGCAACACTGTCCTCCATACTTTTATTTCCTGTTGCATAGCTATATTCTTTTAATATTAAACTCCTTACAAAATAGTTAGCTAGAAGTAAAAACAAGCAGACTTGGGGAGTGCTTATTAGTGCTAAGTAATCTGGTCTAAGAATATTCATATGTTCTCAAGCCTATAAGCTACTCAAAGTCATCCAAAGACATAAGACCTATGAGTCTCCTGGTCTCTAGCCCACAAATGTAGCTTCACTGAGATGGAATGCAAAGTTAGTTCTGAATTGGAGTCTGATCCAAAACGTTTATCTGCATATTTGTCTGTCTCTTTGTTAAACTCTAAATTCTTTGAAGAAATGAATTGTGTTTTCCTCATCTCTGTATTCCCAGTGACTGCCCCATAGGAGAACTCAAGTGTTTTGCGAAAGAATGAAGAAATAAATGAGAAAATTTAAATGAATGTCATAAAGACCAATGTAGCAGAGAAAACAAAATAGACTAATGAATAAGAACAGGAATTCATATCTCCCATCCCTCCAACAATGCCCCACAAAAGATCTAATCTCTTGCTGAAATCTCATAGACCAATGAATATTTTGAAATGCAAATAAAAATGGTAGCAAAATCCAGACCTGGTTGCTGAGACATTTAACTAGATATGGGGCTCCTTACCTGACTTCAGTTTCCTAATCCAGACTGGAATATAATACTAAAGTCCTTTTCAGCTCTGATGTACTGATTCTTATTAAGGATAGTAGTGACTAGGCACTGTGCATTACAAAAGCATTAGAATTTTAGAACATAAATAGGCACTCTGACTCATGAAGATCCAGGTGAAGTACAGTAAACAGGGAGACAAAAATACCAAAAACACTATGGAGGAAGACAGGATATTCACTTAAATTACCTGGATTAACTGCAGTGACCAGGAGCCCAGAGCTTAAAACAGGAGGGGGTACCTCAAAGGAATTCTGACTCCTCTCTTCCACAAATGGCCTGGGTTCCTCAGCTTCCCACTTACTCTATGACCTCGGTGAGTAACTTAACCTGTCTGTGCCTCATCGGCAAAATGGGAATCATACTATCTACCTTTTAGAGCTATTGTGAAGTTTATTTGCGCTAGTAGGCATAAAGTGCCGAGCACTGCCTTGCATGCCATAAACACTCAGTAAATGTTAAGAAAAAGGCTGCAAGCCTGCCCACTCCTCAAAGGTGAGCACAGGGGCTTCCGTAGTGGTGCAGTGGTTGAGAATCCGCCTGCCAGTGCAGGAGACACGGACTCAAGCCCTGGTCCGGGAAGATCCCACATGCCGCGGAGCAACTAAGCTCATGCACCACAACTACTGAGCCTGCGTGCCACAGCTACTGAAGCCCAAGTGCCCTAGAGCCCATGCTCTGCAACAAGAGAAGCCACCACAATGAGAAGCCTGTACATCACAACAAAGAGTAGACCACGCTCGCCGCAACTAGAGAAAGCCCGTGCAGCAACGAAGACCCAGTGCAGCCAAAAATAAACTAATAAATAAATTTATTTTAAAAAAAGGTGAGCACAACCATCACCACTGACAGAAGACACCACTCTTCCATACTCTGGGTCACACCGTGGGAAGGTCTTCACAATGGCTCCATATTAATCCCTCCCCTTTCTTATTTTTTTAGAAGCCCAGTAAACCTTCTCTTTACCTTCACCCTTTAGGCATGAGTGTTCAAGAAAAATAAGTTATCATTTTAATACTGTATTTCACCAAATTTAAAACATGTTTTTTCACATTTTAGCATCCCCAAAATGGGGATGCATCTTATAATTGGTTGCACCTTAATTCTATGAACACGGTAATAATGTTGTTGGTTATTTCCCATTCCAAATGTACAGCATTTCCGTGATTCCATGAATTCCATAGAATTTTTTTGTGGCCTCATCAAAGAAACTTGCCACTGTTTGTAATGTTATCTCTATGAGAAAATTAGAAAAAGAATATTTGGAGAAATGAAAACTTTTTTGTTAAATTGGCATTGGTTACATACCAAAGATCACTTCCAAAGTCCTGAACCAAAATCTGCTAATGATTAAATAGAAGATTAGTTAGTAAAGGGGGAAAATTTTCAATTACAAATAAATCAAAATTCTGATGACGCTGTCACCAGTAACAAGTGAGACTGAGAACAAATATGATTTTCTGGAGAGTGGGAAAGTCACTTGGGGACATTGGCTTAACCTCTGTCGTCCTAGCTCATTTTGCAGAACGGCCACCAGGTTACATGGCTAGAAGGTAGTCTGGCCCTAGGTTCACTCAGCTTTATAGTAAAAAAAGGGGGGGCTTCCCTGGTGGCGCAGTGGTTGAGAGTCTGCCTTCCAATGCAGGGGACACGGGTTGGAGCCCTGGTCTGGGAAGATCCCACATGCCGCGGAGCAACTGGGCCCGTGAGCCACAACTACTGAGCCTGCGCGTCTGGAGCCTGTGCTCCGCAACGAGAGAGGCCGAGGTAGTAAGAGGCCCGCGCACCGCGATGAAGAGTGGCCCCCGCTCTCTGCAACTAGAGAAAGCCCTCGCACAGAAACGAAGACCCAACACAGCCATAAATAAATAAATTTATTTATTTTTTAAAAAACGGGGGGAGTTCAAGTTACAAAACACACACACACAGAAGCGTCCACACCAAGTGCCATGGGTTTCTTGGTTTTTTTTTTCTTCCAATATAAAGTATATGAAAGCCACGTGTCAAAGTCAGTGATGGTTCGGTCCTGTGCATAGCTAGGTCGGCGTAATAACAGCTACGCCTTTTCCACATTCCGATAGCTGACGACCCACAATATCAAAAAATGTTCATCTTTGTTAGAGTTACTAAACACACTCTCTCCCTCTCACCACACCCACTCCCGCTCTCCTAAAATCAGTGCCTAAAAAGCATATTTCTTCCAGAAGTAGTCGGGCCATTTAGTCCCACTGAATTAAACAGGGTAGATAACTGCTTCTAGCCGCGCCCCCTCCCCGCGCAAACGCTCACATTGGCCCGCACAGCCCCTGCGGGGTCTCCGCAGTTCAGATGCGCCGAAAGAAATCGGGGTGGGGGGGACCGGGGTGGCGCGGGGAGGCCCCCCTCTCCGTCAACCACCTCCCACAGCTGCCTATCTAAATAAGCACACAGTCCAAGAATTAACAGAGGGTTTGCTCTACAGCTTCAATACCAATGCTTTACTCCCCAGCAACCGCTCCCCACCTCAGCCCTCGCCAAGAAAGAAATCCGAATTGCCATCCCCTGCCTTCTCCTTCCTATACAGAAACTCCGGAGCCGCGCCCGCTGCGCCCCACCTCCCAGCCCTCTCGTGCAGAGAAACGCTAGGCGGGGAGGCCTGGCGAGGAGGCCCAAACGCTCGCCACCCTCTTCCGTACGCTCGTCCCGGCAAAGGCCGGAGTCCGCAGAGCTCCCGGGTCCCCGGCGGCGCGGGGAGGGGGAGGCAGAGCTCGCCAGCACCGCCCGGCGGACTGGCAGAGCCCCGCCGGCGATCTCCAAATCCTTCTCACAGGCTGAGCCCACCGCCCATCTGCTCAGCCCCTCCAGGCACCCTCCCCCTGCTCACCTCGTCCGGTCCCCGCCGCCTCTGCGCTCCCGGGGCCGGGCAGAGTAGGATCCGAATTCCCAGCAGAAATTGGGATGGGGGCCTTGAGGAGGAGGTGTTTGCTCAACTTCGGAAGTCATGCCTCTTCCTCCGCAGCCAATCAGCGCCCGCCCTGAGGGAACAACCTTCTCCTCCACCAATCCGCGGCGCTGCTAGGTGCTAGGTCATGCCCTGCCCCTGCTCCTCCCCGAAAATCCTCCTGCCTTTTAGATCTCTGACCTACGTCCTTAGCTGGGGGCGTCACGTCCTTCCAGGACTGTTATTGACCAAGTTTGTAACTGTCCATAGCAGGAGACAGGCGGAGACGGAGAAGGACGAAAATAGTCCGGACATTACACGCTCAACAGATGCGTGTATCTCCTGGGAAAAAAGTTTCCGTTTCATGTATACCACGCTTGCTTAGCGATATGCACTTCTCAAAGCATTTTCACAGCCTCATAACAAGACTGTGAAGCCAGATGACAGTTCTTAAGGCCATTTTAGAGTCCAGCAAACTAAGACTGAGAAATTAAGTGTTGTGTATCCACATCCAATGAATATTAATGTTCATTAATGAATTTACTAATTTGAATAATGAATTTTCATTTTTATGAATAGTGTGTAGCCCCAGAGGCTTTTTGCTCAAGTCAATGAGATGATCAGAGTCGTGCACTTAAGGGAATATGGTCTAGATAGTGTATAGAAGGGGGTCAAGTAAAAGTGATAGTAAAGGGATTTAAAAGGACAGAGTCAACACCACCAGTAAGACTAACAGGCTAGAGGAAGAACTGAAACAAATTTGGTGTTTCAGGCTTGGCTAAGTGGTGATTAGGAAGTTGGTGATATCAAGAACAGTGCAGTAAAACACAGCAAGAAGGGAAGGCTTTAGAGGAGTGGTTAGGAATGTGATTTGGCATGTGTAAAGCTAAAGATACAGAGGAAAACCCCAGCTTCCAGAGAACCTTCTCATTTTCTCTGTAATTGGAGATATGAGTGGAGTTTATAAAAATGTTCTAGGTTCAAGATCGTTGACATGAGCATTTAATAGTTAAACACATCTGTGGCAGTATGAGAAAAGTATGTGTTAGAGAAAGTTACAAAAACAGAAAGGAATATTACCCTCTGGCCATTGATTCCCTAGGAAGCCCACAGATGGACTTCAGGTGTTTTTTCTGCCTCTAGTGCTGAGGCTAGTCTTCACAAAATGCATTTCCCCCTGACCCTCTAGGGCCATTTAGCCAGGACTTTTAAAGAACATTGGACTTTGTCACATATGCATGAATTCTTAATATTCACTGGATGTGGATACAGTAAGTTTACATCTCAGTCTCAGTTTGCTGGACTCTGAAACTGTTCTAAGAACCGTCATCTGGCTTCACGGACTTGTTATGAGGCTGTGAAAACACTTTGAAAAGTGCATATCGCTAAACAAGTGTGATAGTCGTGAACTCAAAACTTTTTTCCAGGAGCTACACACATCTGTTTAGTGTGTCATGCCTAGACTATTTAGCCCAAAGTCTTTCACACAATGTGTGAGTTCCTTCAAGATATGGCCCAAATCAGCCATCTCAGCTTTATTTCAACAGCAGCACCAGCCTGAAAAGAACAATGAACCACAATCTGTGCTTTGTTATCTCCTAAGGATTAAGAGCCTGAATCAGAATCCTTACTTTTTCCCCTCAAGGTAGAAATCGTGGACAACTTACTCAGTTTTCAAAAAGGCCTTGGTTTCCTTACCTGCTAATAGGAAAATAATAGGAACTACTTCATGGGGTCATTATGAGGATAAAGCAAGATGATGGCCAAAGTGCTCTGCGAAGTGTTTAGCTAAAGAAACAGGCAATTATTCTTCATTTTCCCAGAATCTCATGCTGTTTACTTATCTGTGGTTCTCTGTAATTCCAACGGGGTAAATTAGGAGACATTAAGAGAGTGGGTACAGGGATAAAGAAGGGCAACAAAAGATGGTGATGCACCCCAGGGCTGGCCATAGTGAGAATACCTGTAGGCCTTGATAGGGCCAGGGGAAGAGACAGTTACCAGAACTCAGGAAGAGCTCTAGCTGTGGCGTAGCTGAAGCTATAGGAGAGCCACTTGACAGTGGTGAGTTATGACAGGCATGGAGATGCCTAAGGAATCAATAACCCTGCCCAGAGAGGGAGTTACCTAAGGCAGAGGTCAATAAACTTTATTCTGTGAAGGACAGAAAATTAATATTTTAGACTTTGCAGACCATTACGTCTGTGTCACAGTTACCCAACTCTGACATTTGGAGAGTAAAATCAGCCATAGACAATACTTAAATGGATGGGCATGGCTGTGTGCCAATAAAACTTTATTTATAGAAATAAATTGCAGGCTAGATTTGGATCGAGGGTCACAGTTTGCAGATGCCTCGCCTATGGAATGAATAACCCTACTTCCCTCTCCTGCCCTCCCCTCTCCTGCTAGTGCCTTCTACAAATTGAGCCCAAGGAAAGCCTGAGGCTTGCTACAGTCCATAAAGGTCAGTCCCTCAGGACAGAGCAGGTACAGAAAGGGGCAGAAGTTCTACAAGGTTCAAAGGAACGTATTCGGCACAAAAGGTATTCAGCAAATGCTTGTTTAAATGAATGATTGGTCACTGTGAATTACTCTGCAAATGGTTGAACACTCATAGGAAAACTATCAAAATTACATCCCTTAATGGGCAAAGCCAGGAAAGGGTCCTGGATTACGGTGACTCCACCGAGAGACTGGGATGCTCCGTTAGCCTCTCTCTTGCTTTATTTTGAAATCCCATGCACTTCTGACCTGCCGATGAAACATTAACCTGGCAAAAAGAGTCCTTCCTTTTAATTCCAAACTACCGCTCAAACGCTTATGGCGTTCAAGAATTTTGCAAAATATGCACATGAGAAAACCTGTTCCTTAAAATGGGGGATTCAAATGTTTTTCATCGTAGTGACATTTGTTGTAATAAGTGTGACAGTTCTCAGAAATTTCTTCACAATGAAAAGAGACAACAGATGCAAGAAAAACAAGTCTTGGATACACCCCAAGTGCTTCCACAGTCAACTTTGGCAGTCAACCCCTCAGACTCCTTCAATATAGGAGAATTCTTCTTCCACCTACGTGGGGTGCTGAGTCAATACTCCTGAAATCGGAAAGTTGATTCTAGGCCACTCAAGCTGCCTCTCTTTCTCCCACATTCTTTGGCTTTCTCTCTCCCCTCGTTGTTCCTTACTTTGGTTTTGTTCTTCCTGAGAGGCCATGAGGGTAGTAGTCAGGCATGGGAGCACTGGAGTGAGCCAGACCTAGACTTAATCCCTCCTTTGCCAACTCCCTAGTAAGTCATTTTCCCCCACCAGGACATTGGCAAACATCATAATGTTCTCAAGAAGATTAAGTGACACATTCTCAGGATATGTGAGCTATCATTGGGGTTTACTGTTTTACTCTGTCTCCTCCTCCCCTCCCCTTTCTTTGTATGCAGAACCCATTTTTAATCTTAAGTGAACTTTGCCATAAAGAGAAAAGAGGTGGATATTTGTTCTATTTTTTTAATTAATTAATTAATTAAATTAAATTTTTGGCTGCTTTGGGTCTTCGTTGCTGCACGCGGGCTTTCTCTAGTTGCGGCGAGCGGGGGCTACTCTTCGTTGCAGTGCGCAGGCTTCTCATTGCGGTGGCTTCTCTTGTTGCGGAGCACGGGCTCTAGGCACGCGGGCTTCAGTAGTTGCACCACATGGGCTCAGTAGTTGTGGCTCGTGGGATCTAGAGCTCAGGCTCAGGAGTTGTGGCGCATGGGCTTACTTGCTCTGCGGCATGTGGGATCTTCCTGGACCAGGGATCGAACCTGTGTCCCCTGTGTTGGCAGGCAGATTCTTAACCACTGCGCCACTAGGGAAGTCCCAAGAGGTGGACATTTGTTCTCTTGATCTCTCAAGACTTTATATCTCTCACATGAACAGCAAATTTCACAATATCACCTATATCAGCCCACTCTAATAAAATATTTGATTATTATAAATAGAACTTTCTTACAGACAGGAAGTACAAAGTCATGTTGTATAAAATAAGAAGTAGTTTAGGAAAGAAAAGTTTCTAAATGACAATTACTATTGTTGCCTAACTCCCAAATTATCTTGGGAATGAAACACACCTTCTTTACCATCAAGGAATTTAAAAATCTGATTAGGTAAGATAAGAGCAGGAACCACCCACAGAAAAATCACAATTCCTGCAAACAGGTTCTGGGTGGAGACAGTGATGTCCTGGGGGATTGTATTTTCCCCCCACCCTTAGAAGAAAGAAGCAGAAAAAACTAATTTTTAGTTCACCTCCTCTACCATTACCAGTCCTTAGGGAGCCTTCCTGAAAAAAAATTTTAAGAAAATCCCAAGCCCCCTGGCATTTCCAGGGTCAACATTTGTTGGTTTCACAAAGTCCCCAAGCGTCCATGACCTCCCTTGAGAGTTACTTATGCAAACATAACTCACTGGACAGGTTTGCTGTCCATCATCACCTGCTTAGTAACTGTTATTGTAAGTCTACCAGGACTTCTAAATTTTCAGTTACACAACAATGCATTTTATAGATTGAGTGACAATTATATGCCATGACAATACAAGCATTGTACTGGGGATGCAGATTGTGGAATATATCTCCCTGACCAATAATGGATCTAACATATTCAGATCGAGGAAGAAAATCCAGCGTTCCTCCTCTCAGCCTCATTTGCATGAAAATCTCAAAAGAGAAGATGTCTTAAAGGACTGAGAAAAGATTGGAGAAAGGAGGGAGGAAGTATTTAAAGCAAAAATAAAATACAAGTGTAGTTTTTCTGGAGTAACTGCAAGTGTAATTGAGCTGGAGACAACCAGCAGGCCAGGAGGAGGAGGTAGGAGAGTCAGGACTTTCTCACTCTAGTCCTAATCTGGGTTAGGGACTGAACGAAACCAATCTTTTACTGTTGTCATCTCACTATAGACATAGGAAGGAGAAAAGAATATAAAAATTGTTTTTTGCAGTGTAAGAAGTAGCAGCTAGGAAAAATAATCTCAGCATAGACAAGGTCTCATCAGGAAGCAGGAAGTCAAGTAGAGAAAGTATCCCTGACACTGAACTGACTCTCATGATCACTGCCATCTGTATAGCTCCTCGGAAACAAAGGTAACAGAATTGGAAAGGAAGAGAGAAAGAATATCAAAGGAAGATGTTCTCACTGAATGGTGTAATAATATGGACATTGCCCATGACAGGCACAGGCTTGTCTGGCATTATTATTTATCATTATTGAACGAACGACTCCCAACCCCCTAAAACAAAACAAAGGCAAAAGCCTGAAAGACAAGAATTTACTCCATAAAGAGAGTACTGCCTGGGCCTATATACACAGGTTAACTCCAAATATTTGTTAGCTATTTTATAAACATAGTTTAAATAAACACTTTCCCTACCCTAAGAAGCTAAATGCCTACAATGCCAAGGATGTGTTGAGACAAACACCACAACAATGAATAAACTCTTAGGAGTCCAAGACTTGTGCTCTGTCTTTGGAATCTCAGGTGTCCCCTGCCCGCCCTACACCCACTAGGCCCTGAGGGATCCGTGCAATTTTGTGAAAGTAATAGATTTAGACCATGGATGAAACAGGCAACTGAAAAAAGGAATAAAATGAGGAAGAGTGGAGAAAACAAGGATAAAGAATGAAGTGAGTGGAAGGTGAGAGGCCAGCAGCAGAAGGGTTACAGCAAAGTTTACTCACTGCATGCAAGTCCCATGAGGAGACAGGCGGATGAGGACACAAAAGGGTTTCAGAAAGGACAAATATGTCAAAGGTTTGGGGAATAACACCCACATCTCAGAACACCTCTATTGAATTTTAAGAAGGAATTAAGTTCAAGAAATCTTTTCCTGCTAGAAACCACTTCTGCTTCTTCCCCCCTCTTTTTTGGGCACATGCTGCCTTGCCTGCTTACATCTTCGGCTTCCTGTCAGCATCCTGGCTGCCATGAAAGCTCCATGGCTGCTGGGAGCCTGGCTGTGCCACCTGCTGAGCCCACAACAGCGAAATACCATCTCCCTTGTCAGGAAGGGAACTGCGCTCCTACCACCTAATGGAATTCAGTGGCCTTTGTAATGGGTTGAATGATGTCCCCCAAAATTCATGTCCACCCAGAACCTTGAAATGTGACCTTATTTGGAGGTAGAGCCCTTGCAGGTATAACGAAGGAAAGAATCAAGTTGAGATCATATTTGTTTCCGGTGGGATTAAACTCACTGTGTCTTTAAATGAAAAGGACACGTGAAGGAAGAAGCCCAAGACAGAAGCAAAGATGGAGTTATGCTGCCACAAGCCAAGGAAACCCAGAAGCCACCAGGAACTTGAAGAAGCAAGGAAGGATTCTCCCTGCAGCGCCTACGGAGGGGCCATGGCCCCGCCAACACTTTGATATCGGACTTCTGGCCTCCAGAACGATGAAACAATACATTTCTGTTGTTCTAAGCCCCCCAGTCATTGGCACTTTGTTACGGAAGCCCTTAGGAAGAGCCTTAATCCACCAAAGAGCTAGATTGCCCCCCAATGTTGTGGTGATTGCTCATGTATCACTGTCTTAGGACACAAAACAAAATAAAATCACACAATGAATAAAGAGGGTAGAAATATACCATAACTGCATAGGCAGGAATTCAAAGTCAAGGTCACTTCTTTAGATTGATCTTCCAAAGACTGTTTGCTCTAAAGGTCTAGAGAAAATGAAGCTGAGCTACAGCTTCCCTGTGAGCTCTAAAATCAATTTGAAATACAGGTACACTGAAGCTGGTTGATTCTACTTTTAAAAGACCTACGCCTATGGATTTTGGAGAAACACCCTTATACCTGCAGTTTCTACAGACTCATTTAGCAAGAGTACTTCATTTACAAAAATGCCTATATGAAAAGACAATGGTGGAAACAAACATTTTTAACCACTTCATCTCAGACAAGTCTTCTGTAACCCATGTTTCTTCATTAGGTAGACTGATAAAAAGCATATCAGAGAATTGGTGAATACTATCTTGAAAATGGTATTATTGTTATTATTTTACATGGTACACGGCACACTAATCTGACAATGTGAGAAAAAAGTCAGAAAAGTATCACCCTCAGGTGAAACAGATGACCAGCACCAAAATGGAGAGAAGAGCGGCCAACTTTAGAAATTGTTTTTAAATGAATCGCTGAAGGTACTAAGGAATTTTCCAGGTCTCTTTCAGGAGATCCTGTTGTCCTCTCAAGATCTCTATGGGATACAATAATGTAGACCAACTGTAACTTAATTGCTTGTTTTCTGCCTGAAGCAATGATATGGTAACCCCAGAGCTGTGAGATGCATGGAATCTAAAAAAAAGGTGAACAGAGTCTTACCTATGAAGGAGAATCCTCTGCTCAGGCCAGCAGTGTCCATATCCCTGAGTTAGAGACACAGGAGAAGATCCAGATGTGGGGGAGCCCGAGATATCATCTGTTGGACTTCCTTCAATAAAAAAGACAAAATTATAAATTCAAAATTAAGTACAAGAATAAATTCTTATTTATACTAAGAAAAGAATTCACGATGGATTATTAGAGCCTTGAAAATTCAGGTCTCATTCTTCTGAGATCTCTTTAGGCAATTTACTAAAAATGTTTACATAGAAATACTTCCTGGTTGCAATTCTGGCTTCCCCTCTCTACCTAGAATACTCTACAGTTCCCAGTCACGCCCAGCACTCACAGGACTCAGGTAAGGGAGGGGCCGAAGCTGAAACCTGTTTATGCTACATCCAATTCTGCAGAGAGGGTTGTGTCCAGCTGTAACAGAGATTTCCCTGTCCAGGACAGAATGTACTGTCAAGCAGTGACATGAATTTCTTATCAAATATTAATAATAAATTGACATTTTGGCTTTTGAGTTCAACCTGCATGAATCAGTCCCTAAGAACCCAAAGGGCTGATAACAATGAGGGAGCTTGAATGTGGAGACTCTAGCAGATAACATCATCCTGAGAATCCCTGGCTGAACAACTAGTCACACTGCATCTTTGACATCTCCAACAAGGACCACTAGCTCCGTAAATACACTTAGCAAGAAATACTGGACTCTTCGCCTTCCTGTACACACACAAACACACACACCCCACAAGAAACAACTCACTCCATTCTTTCAGGATCAATTTTGATCTCAGTTTAAGATGAATTGTACACACACAAACACACACACCCCACAAGATACAGCTCACTCCATTCTTTAAGGATCAATTTTGATCTCAGTTTAAGATGAATTTATATCTTCTGCAGCAGTGCTCAACCTTGGCTGTTCATCAGAATTACAAGTAAGAAAATGCTCCAGTAAGAATGTATACAGGGCTTCCCTTCCCTGGTGGTGCAGTGCAGGGGACACAGGTTCGAGCCCTGGGCCAGGAAGATCCCATATGCTGCGGAGAAACTAAGCCCATGCGCCACAACTACTGAGCCTGCATGCCACAACTACTGAAGCTCACTGCCACAACTACTGAAGCTCATGCGCCTAGAGCCCGTGCTCCACAACAAGAGAAGCCACCGCAATGAGAAGCCTGCACACCGCAAAGAGGAGTAGACCTCGCTCGCTGCATCTAGAGAAAGCCCGCACACAGCAACGAAGACCCAATGCAGCCAAAATAAATTAAATAAATAAATAAATTTATTTTTTTAAAAAAAGAATGTATACAAAATAAATTAAAAAAAAAAAAAAGAATGACCAAGTCCAATGGACCAAGGGATAGACGAATGCCTTAATTAAAAAGAGCCACATCGGGACTTCCCTGGTGGCGCAATGGTTGAGAGTCCGCCTGCCGATGCAGGGGACGTGCGTTCGTGCCCCGGTCCGGGAAGATCCCACATGCCGCGGAGCGGCTGGGCCCATGAGCCATGGCCGCTCAGCCTGCGCGTCCGGAGCCTGTGCTCCGCAACGGGAGAGGCCACAGCAGTGAGAGGCCCGCGTACCGCAAAAAAAAAAAAAAAAAGAGCCACATCATGTTTCCCTGAGACAAGGTGGTAGCAGTGCTGGTCGTGAAATGCGGAGTGGAGGAGTGTTGTGCTTTTTTAGAAGACAACGAGTAAAGTTTCATGCATATTTGGTGTGAGGTACCTGCAGCATATACCGAGGTAAAGATGTTTAGTAACCATGTACTACAATTACATTCACACATGTCTTCAGCTCCTGGTAAATTGTGATCCCCATGAAGCCAGATAATAGATCTTATTCACATTTATATCCTTGGTATCCAACTCAGGACCTACAGTATAAACGGAGTTCAATCCACATTTGGTGAGTGGATGAACAAACAAACTACTATATGAAGTAAATGAACCAGTGTTTGATAATCTGTTCAGGAACTGAGTCATTGAGATTGAAGCTTTTCTGTACACTTGCCAAGTCCCAAAGAGAGATGAAAATTCTGGTGCCTGAAGCCCTGACACTTGAAAATCCTGATTCCCTTATTTTGTCCACTTGGCTAGCGGGTTCTCCCAAAGACTACCTTCTCTTAGATTCTTGGCTCCTTACCCTTCATGTTTAGCAATTCACACCTCTACCCCTTGCTATGACTGTGTAATGCTGATTGCTCATCTAGAATACCGTTATCTGTGCCCATATTCTCTGTACTCTCTACTCTGCCTTCCTAGCTGCATTTTCTCCACTACTTGTAGCTGCATCCCACTGCCAATGGCTGTCCTTACCTAGACCCTCTCAATGTGTCCTTCCTTCCGTGGTGTATCAATGTACTAGCAGGAAAGAAATGGCAAACACAAAGGCTGTAACTGAGAGAGTTCCATGAAAGCGGTATGGGCAAGTCTGGGTGAAACACTCAGGGATCAGCAAGAGTGAGAAATCATTGCTACGTCACAACTGAAGGCACAAGAATGGGAAATAGTGTTTCCAGAGCCTAGAAAAAGTTTGGAGCCATAGAAGAGGAACTGAAGGACAGAAGCTCTAACTATAGAACACAGCCACTGCCCAAACTGTGGCCAAGCAAATGTAAGAGTGCAGAGGGAATAAATAACCCAACATGCTTCTCCTTTCATCTGCCAATACCCTGCCGCTGTCTCCCTTTGGCTAAACCCAGCTGGAAGCCAAAGGGCAAGGGCAGTCTGGTAATGTAATCCATAGAGGTCAGTGTCTGACGCACAGAAGGTAAAGGGCATGGTATGGATCAAGGTATGACATGGGGGTATGCAAACAGAGAATAACCTATACAGTCCATTCCTTTTGCTACACAGCTTTTACTCCTGACCTCTGCCTAGATGAAGAACTTGTGACCCCCCATACAGGAGAAACACAAAATATCATCAGTCATAGCGTCATTGTTGAGTGATGTCAGTTCTGTCACACTTCCCACCACTGGAATCTAAACTGTGATGTTAGCCGCCATTAGCACTCTTCATAAAATGTAAGAAGGAAAGGGGGGAGACAATTAATTTAAAACTGCTGCAAAGCTTTTTGTAGTTGGTTAGATCTAAACTGATAACAAGAGCTTCCGTGTTTTAGCACTCATTCCCTCACTCTCTACCAGCATCTTGACTGAACAGAATTCTTTATCTAGTAGGGTTACCTAAAAATTCTTGCCTGCAGAATCTGAGTCCTTGGTGTTTCTGATTTATTGAGCTACTGGAGTTTTCCATTGACTAGTGTTTTGAACTGGGAATTCTAGACTTTAGGTTTATCTTTTATGTATAGTCTCCAGAGTAGACAGTGTCCAGTCCATTCCTCAATCCACCTCATGGTTGCCATAGCAACTAAGTGAAAGACTATTTGATCCCTCACTACTTTGTTCTCTCCCTCTAACTCCATCACATGCCGCCTCTAACGATAATCTGAGTAATGTGATATTATTACATCTCCTTTCTTCCCAACAAGGAGGGTATCTATGCATTCAAATACGTGACCATCACGACCTGAGCTTCCCATTTTGAGGATCACTTCTGAGACCAGTATCAGCCAGGATCACAGCAGGAAAAAAGATAGCTCACTCAGAGTCCCTTGGCATAGTTTTCTTCCCATGCTCCAAACTTTGGCCAGAGTATCTCATCAACCCAACTCAACAGGAAATCTTAGGGCAAACCCTAGGGTTGCAATCCACAGAAGTCAGCCTCCTGGGTGTGGCACAGAACAAGTTAGAAACCTGGAGGATGGATGTGATGTAGCGCTCAGATAATAATCAGCATACTTGGTCACACTGACATCTTTTAAAAAACAACTTGTTTTTTAAGTTATAACTCCTGGATTATAACAGTTAAGGTTGAGAAGGTTTTAAAATCTTCTTTACAGAGCAGACATATCAATATTTATCCCTCTAAATCAATTAACATAAAAGACTAAATGAACATGTGTATGTAAGTCTCTCTGTTCTAGAGGCCTGGGACACCACTATCTAAATCTACTTCTCAATGGAAAGATTACTCGGCAAATGCCAACATGCCTTATAATTATTTTACTTTGATTGTGTTTTCCTTCTGAGGTTTAATGAGTTTGAATAACTTGCTGATGCAATTTTGTTACAATGGAATTTATCAGTTTTAGAAATAATTTATTATAAATTATATTTGATATAATTATAACTAGAAATATTCTTCAATAATACCCTACATGTTTGCTAATGTCATTTGGAGCAAACAAAATTACCAGAGCATATCTGGACTTTTTCTTTATCTCCTGGTACTAACGGATACTCAACTCTTATCCTTATAATAGTCAACGGTCCTTGGAACTGACATTCTTCTCTTTGTTGAATTTTTGTGACCTGTTATGATGGCTTGTAAAACTGGGAATGATAGGTGTGGGTTATCCATGTAAATAATGTTAAAATACAGTGTAATGTAAACACTAAGGAATATTTACGGATGCTAACGTGTTTCAGTTGGAGAACTTACAGAGCTCTGCTACTGATGGACGGAAATTCAGTTTAACAGCACTGATTATACTTTGCCTTGAAATGGAGTGGAGAAGTGGGAAGTAGAGAGCTTGGGAAGAGTAATGTTTGGAAAGGAGAAGGATAAGTGATTGAAGAATCACCAACATAAGATCTTATTGAGACTCAGCATCCTGGCTGAAGAACCACCATTTCCACTGAAATGACTTTATCTGGATAATCAAATGTGGACTTTGATTAACCACAGGACCTGCTTCTCCAGACTCAGACGTAATGGAGAATATGTAGATTTGTAGAAATATCCCCATATAAAATTCTAGGGACTTGACTTCTTTTACTTTAGCTCTTGGCATAGTATTCCTAACAATATTTTGATGATTGGCTTACGTTACTTTCATTCCATGGAGAACACTGATTCTTGTGACGATGTATTTAAAGCAGGAATGTAGGAAAGCTATTTATATAAACACAAATGTTGGATTCTTACAGGAAATCAGTGAGTTCCTAAATGTTTTCTATAGGGTATCAGTGAAAAATATGCTGCAAAGATCCTAAAATACATGAAAACCATAACCTTAAAGGTTTCCATGAAAAAAAAGAAGAACAACAGAGAGCGGTGAAATAAAAGTGGTGAAAGTATAGGTCAGAATCTAAGAATATAATGTATATTTTAGAAAGTCTTGAGAGAGAAGTAAAATTCGTATTTTATGGCAAGACAAGAAAAATTTAAACATAAGAACTTTTCTCTGTCCTTTGGCCTCCTCTCTCCCCTCTGCTGCGCATTGTGTATCTGCATTACGCATCGACCAAACATCCCCATTGGCAGAAATACCTGCTCAACCATAAATAGCAACATTCTCCTAGCACCAACAAGACAACTCCTTAAAAGATAACATTCTTTCCTGATCTTGTAAAGGGTCACTACGACCCACCACTTTGTGCTTACAGACCTGGGATTGTGTAAACTATCAAAATACATCATTTAAAGTTCAGCTCTCTGTCTCAAAAAAATTTTTATAACTGTGCCTCTACTTCTAATGGACCGGACAGCTCTCAGAGATTTCTGAGAGGCTGTACCCAGGATATAATCCTCAATTTGGCTCGAATAAAATTTTCCTCTTCTTTCTTAGATTGACCAATTGATGTTTTTGCTGACACAAGAAAGAAATTTAAAAGTATAAATGGATACAGGGATAAAATACAAACAATTAGGTAATTATATGGTAATAAAATGATAATAAGAAAAGTACCATGTTTGAACACCTATATGCCAGATATTGTGAAAAGTGCTAAACCTATAATATCTCATGCAGGCCGTACAGTATCACATGGGGTAGATATTAATAGTAGTTGCAATCTATTTGAGAAAACTGAGGCTCAGAAAAGTTAAGTGAAGACACTCAGATCCCTGCTGAGGAGCTAAACTTAGGTCAATTCCCTGGTGGATTCCAAAGCTCATGCTCTTAACCACTATGCTATGATTCTTCTCAGAAAAACAATAATTTGTGAGTTTGAACCGGGACTAGTGGGGGTGTTTTTGTTTCGTTTTGTTTTAGTAAGGTGACTGCTTTTCTATACAATTTCCTGTCATAGAACTTGCCTGCCACAAATGGCCCTGAAGCATGAAAGCTTTTATCTTTTAGGGGTGGCAGCCTCTCTGATTCTGGGTACTTTGCTTCTCTCATCTTCAAAATCAATAGAAAATATAGTCCATCTATACAAGATGATCTATTTATTTCCAAGGCTGTAGACTTCATGCTGTCTGAACTGAAAGAAATGGGTAGATCCAGGGTCAGGGGTGGAGAAGAAGCTGTGTTTGGAACATCCTGAAGGAATTATTTATAGATGGACAAATAGAAAAATTATAAGTTGTCAACAAGGACCTTTGGAGAAAAATGTGGGAAAAGAGCAGAGGTGTTTGAAGATTACCAGTAGTACACAAATGAAAGTAAAATTGAAGTTCTAAGAGGCAAAAGGTGGGGGGGGGGATGGGAAAAGCTCAGATGAAGTAACAGTTTGGGTCATACTTAGGGCATATCAAATATAAAATTGTGAAGAGATGAAATGCTTGGGAAGAAGGAGACTGGGGACCATCAAAGTGGTTGGAGAAAGTCAGTAAAAGCAAACCAATTCTTTAATTTTGCCTAAATGAACATAATCAAGATGAGATGTGTGTAAAACAGAATAAAGATACTCACTGCTCATGGGACTTCTCCCTGGTCCTTCACCACCCCCCCAAATCTGACATCCCCTCAGAAGGAATATCTGCAGCTCTTGTCAAAATTGAAGGAGGAGGGGGGAGGGGGAGGAGGAGAAGGAGAAGAAGAAGGAGAAGAAACACCACTGGATTAAAATTCAGAGGTCTGATTGTGATAGTTCAGAAATAAAGGATGGGACAAGCCATCCCAAGATATGTTTTAGCTCTTGGCTGCCAGCTTCTCACACAGCTGACTTTAAAGGTTTAATAACCATGTTAAGAGATTGCAGAGGATTCCCATCACCCAGCCAGGATGGATTTATTCCCACCCATTCATATCCATCTCACAGAGCCAAAGAAAAATTTGAGGAAGAGTGGGCAAAAAGCTTCATCTCCTGCATCTCTCTTACGGCCTCTCACCAGCGACACCTACTACTGTTCCCCATAACTGTCCATTTGAAGTGAGGGAGAGAAAGCAGGAAAGAGGGGGCTCGTGTTCAGGCTACTGCTGCTGCTACAAAGATAAACAGATTTATTCCAACATATGTATATTTAAAACAACATTAGCATGACCTAACTCTTATGTGTATTATTGGCTCAATAAATGGGAAAAAAGAGATGAAAGTGGAGAAGAGGACTTTCCTTTTTTCCCTATTCATTATGATTAACAAATTGGTCCAGGGTCTACTGTTTCACCTGGAGCCTGATATTAGTATTTATACTAGTTTACAGCTTGCACAATGAATGCATTCCACTGCCTTTATTGATGTTGTTTGCTAGGGCTTCCAAAACAAAATACCACAGACTGGATATATTAAACAGAAATTAATTTTCTAGAGGCTGCAAATCCAAGGTCAAAATGTCAGCAGATTTGGTTTCTCCTGAGGCCTCTTTCCTTGGCTTGCAGATGGCCAACTTCTCCCTGTGTCCTCATGTAGCCTTTCCTCTGTGCAAGCACATCCCTGGTATCTTTCTGTATGTCCTAATCTCCTCTTTCTTTTTTTTTTAAGATTTATTTATTTATTTATTTATTTTTGGCTGCGTTGGATCTTCGTTGCTGCATGGGGGTTTTCTCTAGTTGTGGCGAGCGGGGGCTGCTCTTCTTTGCGGTGCCCAGGCTCCTCATTGCGATGGCTTCTCTTGTTGCGGAGCATGGGCTCTAGGCCCACGGGCTTCAGTAGTTGTGGCATGCAGGCTCCCTAGTTGTGGCTCATGGGCTCTAGAGCACAGGCTCAGTAGTTGTGGTGCACGGACTTAGTTGCTCCTCGGCATCTTTCTGGGATCTTTCTGGACCAGGGCTCGAACCTGTGTCCCCGGCATTGGCAGGCGGATTCGTAATCACTGCTCCACCAGAGAAGTCCTAATCTCCTTTTTTTATAAGGACACCAGTTAAACTGGATTAAGGTACACCTCACAAGCTCATTTTAACTTAATTACCTCTTTGAAGTTCCTATCTTTAAATTCAGTCACATCTGAGGTACTAGGGGTTAAGGGCCTCAACTCATGAATTTTGAGGGGGACACAATTCAATCCCTAGCAGATGGTATGTTTATACTGCAACATCAACTGTTACCGAATGCAAGTTCATTTGTCCAACAGAGTGAGGTCAAACAAACCTTAAACATCAGAGTTTGGAGCAGAGAAAGCTTTACTGCAGGGCCAAGCAAGGAGAATGGGCAGCTCATGCTCAAAATACCCCAAACTCTCCACTGGTTTTTGGAGAAGTGTTTTTATAGGCAAAATTGGGGGTGAGGGCTGCTTTGTCTACACTATTGTTTCTTGACTCTTCCTCCTTTGTTTCTGCATTTCCTCCCTTTCCTAATTAGTAACTCTACCCTTTCGAAATCAGGGAAGGTCTGGGAGGCTGAAACCTTTTTCCTACAAACTAAAAATGGGGGACACGGAAAGGCTTTTTTACCTGGGAGGGTCCCACGGGGTCCAGCTTGGTTTCAATCCCCCTTTTATTTGATAATCCTCAGTCTTGAGGAGAACAGGTGTTCAGGTGTTAGGCAAGAAAGGGAATAACATTTGGATAGAGACATTAATTATAAACTCAGCAGAGGAACTTGGTTTTAGGAGGACTCAGTTTCAATGCCATGCTACCAGTTACACCTCCTTTCCTTCCCCTCCTTGGTGAATGTTCAGAGTTAACTGACAGAATTTTTATTGTTAAAGCATGTGATGAAGTAACCTAGTGATGACAAATAATTTTCTGGAACTCTTTTGGGGTATGTTGTTACCTATCATAAATCACCTAGTTATAAAATTATTGGCATGGGACTAGAGTCTGACTGTGTAGATGGTAGCGAACCCTGGGGAGCACATGTTGGAGTAGTAGAGAAGAAAAAAGGGACAGAGTATGATCTGAAACCAGTAGGATCCAATACAAGAGAAAGTTTGAAGTAAGAAAAATAAGAGCAGGCCTGAAGAAGTTTCCAAATCAAAGCATAGACAGTTGAAGAGATGTTTTTTCAGTTCTCATGACTACCAGCATGGATGTAGTCATGAGACTGCCTGGAGCACTTCAGAAGCAGAAGAAAAGTACATAGACGTGAAAAGGAAGACCTATCTTGATGAGAAAAATAGTACAGAGGTAGAATCAATAGAACATTGAAGATGCCTGGAAAACGGAGGAGATAGAAATGGCAGAACTGGAAACGGGAGAATGGCAGGATAGTGACCAATACAGTAGTAGGCAGAGTTGAGGTGCTGGGTTAGATGAATTGAATGCAATGTTCTGGCAAGACATCTAAATGACAATGTATAGTAGGAACCTAGGAATTAATGACTAGAGTTAGAAAAGTTAAGGTTGTAGATAGGATTTGGTATCTGTAGGCATAGACAGCAAAAAAAGAGAGGACACAGCCTTGTAAAAGCCTACATGGAAGGGGAAGACGAGAGCAAGGCATGAGAAGAGAGTGCACCAAGAGAGTGTGACACAGGGGACTTCGAGAGAAGAAGGAGCTTCAAGGAGAATGTGGATGTGGGTAGATGGTTTTAAACCTGTTTTATGTTGCATGGAAATTTGATAATTTGTAAACTTTTGGAAATGTGATACAGTGAAATGTCATGTTGATACTAAGCAACACAATGAACTCTGCTTGAAGGATGGCCCCTGGACTGAGAGTTCTAGGTATGAATATACACACCTAGTGAGGAGCCATAATTTTGGCCTTCAGTGAGTGCAGTGACTTGCAAGGACCCTGGAAGAGATGGCTAAGAAGTTGTTAGAAGAGATGGGCTCATGTGGAACATGGGGTTTCTAAGCCAGGGCTGCTCCCACCCTGGCTCAACATGGATCTTGTCATCTTGCATGAACTGTCATGGGGGAACCAGGGCCAAAGAGAATAACCCCCGAACAGGTGAATAGACTGGTGGGTTAATGGCTGCCATGAATACCAATGAAGTACCGAAACAAACCAACAAAACTATCAGAATACAATTATATACTCAGCCCTCCCCTGCCAATAAAATCATTCAAAGACAAAGGTGAAATAAAACCATTTTCAGGCAAACAAAAACTAAGAGAATTTGTCACCAGCAGTTCTGCCTTATGAGAAATATTGAAAGAAGTCCTAAATAAATGAAGAAAACCGAAAATGACAAATGTGAGGGTAAATATAACATTTTTTTTCTAGGGCCTCCGTGGTGGCACAGTGGTTAAGAATCCGCTGCCAATGCAGGGGACACGGGTTCGAGCCCTGGTCTGGGAAGATCTCACGAGCTGCAGAGCAACTAAGCCCGTATGCCACAACTACTGAGCCTGCACTCTAGAGTCTGTGAGCCACAACTACTGAGCCCATGTGCCATGTGCCCTGAAGCCTGCACACCTAGAGCCCGTGCTCTGCAACAAGAGAAGCCATCTCAGTGAGAAGCCTGCACACCTCAACAAAAGGTAGCCCCCCGTTCGCTGCAACTAGAGAAAGCCCCCGTGCAGCAACGAAGACTCAATTCAGCCAAAAATAAATAAATAAAATAAGTAAATTTCTTAAAAAAATAAATAAAATATATATTTTTAACTTTCTTTAGAAGGTAATTGACCGTTTAAAGCAAAAAGAATAGCAATGTATTATGAATTTTTAATAAATGTGGACATAAAATGTATGACAACAATTGTGAAAATATACTATTATAGGATTCTTACATTGATTACATTGTATGTGAAGTAGCATAGTATCATTTGAAGGAAAACTGTTAAGTTGAAAATGTATGTGGTAAACTCTAGAGCACTAAAATAATAGTGCTACCACTAAACCACTAAAAAAATAACAATATAATAAAGAGATAATAAAACAAAGGGAGGGAAAAAACAAATTGTGGAAAAAAATAATCTAAAAGGACACCAAGAAATGTTTTGAGTTGATGGAAATGTTTTATGTCTTGATTTTGGTTGTGGTTGTATGACTGTATACATTTGTAAAAACTCATTGAGATGTATACTTAAAATCAACAACTTATATCATTTGTAAATTAAACTTCAATAAAGATGATTTCCAAAAAAGTGGGCAGAAGCTGTTCCCAAATTGTGGTCCAAAGAAAACCAGGGTTGTAGGCTAAATGTTTGTGTCCCCACCAAAATTCATATATTGAAGCCCAAGCCCCCAGTATGATAATATTTGGGACTGTGGCTTTTGAGAGGTAATTATACTTAGATTAGGTCATGAGGGTAGGGCGCCCCCCCCCCATGGAATTAGTGCCCTTAGAAAAAGAGGAAGAAAGAGACAGATTTCTTTCTCTCTCCAGGAGAACACATCAAGGAAATGCCACGTGAGGACACAGCAAGAAGGAGGCTTTCTACACTCCAGGAATCTCACCAGGAATTGAATCTGCTGGAATCTTGATCTTGGACTTCTCAGCCTCCAGAACTATGAAGAATAAATTTCTGTTGTTTAAGTCACCCAGTCAATGGTATTTTGTTACAGCGACCCAAACTGACTAAGATAACTGGAATCTTAGTGAGATGTTAATCAGTACTTCAAGAACAATAGATCTTCTAGTCCTAGAAGCTGGGTACTGTTGTGCCATAAATTATTCTCTCAGAACTTCACAATAAACAATAGCACATTAAAGAATCTAGGAAATACCTTGTTATAACAAAAAAGGAAAAAAACCTATTTGAGTTGGGAAAGTTTTTTCCCATCAAAACTATTAATTTCTCCTGGAACTGTTTCCCTGAATAAACTAGTTTGAGAAGTTCTGGTGTCCAACATTCTTTTGAGAAATTTGTCAGCAAGTAAAATGAGATCACTGGGTCTTTCATCTGACTGATAAGGAAAAAATAAAAATAAGCACATATAATCATGACTTGGTTTTTAAATAAACATAGAGTAAAAGTTACCTTTTTTAATACAGTTCTATGAATTTTAACCCATGTACAGATTCATGTAACCACCACCACAATTTTAAGATACAGGACAGTTATATCATCCTTAAAACTCCCTCATGTTGGTAACATCCTTTGTAGTGACGTCCTGCTCCCATGTCTAACCCCAGGCAATCACTGATTTGTTCTCTATTGCTATAGTTTTGTCTTTTCAAGAATGACATAAAAGTGGAATCATACTGTCTATAATGTTGAGATTAGCTTCTTCCACTCATAATGTCTTCAGAAACCATCTAAGTTATAGTGTGTATCAATAGTTCATTCCTTCTTATCATTGCATAATATTCCACAGTGTCAATGTACCACAGTTCATCCATTCACTCACTAAAGGACATTTGGGTTGTTTCAGCTCTTGACAATTCTGAATAGAGCTGTAAATATTTGTGTACAGGTTGCTGTGCTTTCATTTTACTACCTAAGAGTGGGATTACTAGGTTTTAGGAAGTTTAACTTTATAAGGAACTGCCAATCGGGACTTCCCTGGCAGTCCAGTGGTTAAGATTCAGCACTTCCAAAGCAGGGCACACAGGTTTGATCCCTGGTCAGGGAACTAAGATCCCACATGCCGTGTGGCGTGGCCAAAAGAAAAAAAAAGAAAGAAACTGACAATCTGTTTTCCAGAGTGGCTCTACCATGTTTTACTACCACCAGGAGTCCAAAAGAGTTCCAGTTATTCCGTATCATCATCAGGACTTGGTATGTTTACTCTTCTTAATTTTAGATATTCTGATAGATACACAGTAGTGGTATTAAAAATGTGGCATGAATTTGTGTTTTCCTAGTGGCTAATGATGTTGGATATCTTTTCATGTGACTACTTATTTTTTGTCCACATAACCTGTTTTAGCGAAGTGTCTTTTCAAGCATTCCCACATCTTTAATTGGATTGTTTTCTTTCTCTTGAGTTTTGAGATATCTTATGTATTCTGGACATAAGTCCTTTGTAGAACATCTGGAGTGCAAATATTTTCTTTCAATCTGTAAATTCTCTTTTTTATTCTCTGAAAAGTGTCTACCATAGAGGAAAAGGTTTTAATTTTTATGAAGTCTAATGTATTAATATTTTTCTTTTGTGGACTGTGCTTTTGATGCCTTGCCCAGAACTCTTTGTTTAACCCCAGGTCATAAAGATTTTTCCTAGGTTTACTTCTAAAAATTTGTATGATTTTAAGTTTTACATTTAGATTTATGATCCATGTAAATTAATTTTTGCATAGGTGTGAAGTTAGGTCAAGGTTCTTATTTTTTGCTTATGGTTGTCTAATTGTTCCAGCATGGTTTGTTGAAAGGTTCCCCTTTCAACATTAAATTGCCTTTGCATCATTGTCAAAAATAAATCAACTGGGCTTCCCTGGTGGCACAGTGGTTAAGAATCTGCCTGCCAATGCAGGGAACACGGGTTTGAGCCCTGGTCCAGGAAGGTCGCACACGCCGCGGAGCAACTAACCCATGTGCCACAACTACTGAGACTGCACTCTAGAGCCCATGAGACACAACTAAGAGCCCGAGCGCCACAACTACCGAGCTCACGTGCCACAATTACTGAAGCCCTTTCACCCAGAGCCCATGCTCTGAAACAAGAGAAGCTACCGCAATGAGAAGCCTGTGCACTGCAACGACGAGTAGCACCCACTCACTGCAACTAGAGAAAGCGGGCACTCAGCAACGAAGACCCAACGCAGCCAAAAATAAAAATAAATAAATTTATAAAAAATGTTATATGTCAGAACGGTATTGGCTTCCGGAAGATGGCGGAAGAGTAAGACGTGGAGATCACCTTCCTCCCCACAGATACACCAGAAATACATCTACACGTGGAACAACTCCTACAGAACACCTACTGAACGCTAGCAGAAGACCTCAGACCTCCCAAAGGCAAGAAACTCCCCCACGTACCTGGGTAGGGCAAAAGAAAAAAGAAACAACAGAGACAAAAGGATAGGGACGGGACCTGCACCAGTGGGAGGGAGCTGTGAAGGAGGAAAGTTTTCCACACACTAGAAGCCCCTTCGCGGGCGGAGACTGCGGGTGGCGGAAGGAGGAAGCTTCGGAGCCGCGGAGGAGAGCGCAGCAACAGGTGTGCAGAGGGCAAAGCGGGAAGATTCCCGCACAGAGGATCAGGGCCGACCGGCACTCACCAGCCCGAGAGGCTTGTCTGCTCACCCTCCGGGGCGGGCGGGGCTGGGAGCTGAGGCTCGCGCTTCGGTCGGAGCACCGGGAGAGCACTGGGGTTGGCGGCATGAACACAGCCTGAAGAGGCTAGTGCGCCACAGCTAGCCGGGAGGGAGTCCGGGAAAAGTCCGGAGCTGCCGAAGAGGCAAGAGACTTTCTTCCCTCTTTGTTTCCTGGTGCGCGAGGAGAGGGGATTAAAAGCGCTGCTTAAAGGAGCTCCAGAGACGGGCGCAAGCCGCGGCTAAAAGCGCGGACCCCAGAGACGGGCATGAGACGCTAAGGCTGCTGCTGCCGCCACCAAGAAGCCTGTGTGCGAGCACAGGTCACTACCCACACCCCCCTTCCGGGGAGCCTGTGCAGCCCGCCACTGCCAGGGTCCTGGGATCCAGGGACAACTCCCCCGGGAGAACGCACGGCGCGCCTCAGGCTGCTGCAAGGTGACGCAGGCCTCTGAGGCCGCAGACACGCCCCGCACTACGTGCCCCTCCCTCCCCCGGGCCTGTGTGAGCCAGAGCCCCCGAATCACCGGCTCCTTTAACCCCGTCCTGTCTGAGCGAAGAACAGATGCGCCCTCCAGCGACCTACACGCAGAGGCTGGGCCAAATCCAAAGCTGAGCTCCTGGGAGCTGTGAGAACAAAGAAAAGAAAGGGAAACACCTCCCAGCAGCCTCAGAAGCAGCGGATTAAAGCTCCACAATCAACTTGATATACCCTGCATCTGTGGAATACATGAATAGACAACGAATCATCCCAAATTGAGGAGGTGGACATTGAGAGCAAGGTTTAGGATTTTTCCCCCTTTTCCTCTTTTTGTGAGTGTGTGTGTGTATGCTTCTGTGTGAGATTTTGTCTGTATAGCTTTGCTTCCACCATTTGTCCTAGGGTTCTATCCGCCCGTTTTTTTGTTGTTGTTGTTGTTTTGGTTTTTGGTTTTTTGGGTTTTTTAAATTTTTTTCTCTTAATAATTATTTTTTTATTTTAATAACTTTATTATATTTTATCTTATTTTATTTTACTTTATCTTCTTTCTTTTTTCTTCCTTCCTTCCCTCCTTCCTTCCTTCCTCCCTCCCTCCCTCCCTCCCTCCCTCCTTTCTTTCTTTCTTTCTTTCTACTTCAACTAATTCTTTCTTTTTACTTTTTCTCCCTTTTATTCTGAGCCGTGTGGATGAAAGGCTCTTGGTGCTCCAGCCAGGAGTCAGTGCTATACCTCTGAGGTGGGAGAGCCAACTTCAGGACACTGGTCCACACTGGTCCCAGCTCCACATAATATCAAATGGCGAAAATCTCCCAGAGATCTCCATCTCAACACCAGCACCCAGCTTCACTCAACGACCAGCAAGCTACAGTGCTGGACGCCCTATGCCAAACAACTAGCAAGACAGGAACACAACACCACCCATTAGCAGAGAGGCTGCCTAAAATCATCATAAGTCCACAGACACCCCAAAACACACCACCAGACATGGACCTGCCCACCAGAAAGACAAGATCCAGCCTTATCCACCAGAACACAGGCACTAGTCCCCTCCACCAGGAAGCCTACACAACCCACTGAACCAACCTTAGCCACTGGGGACAGACACCAAAAACAACGGGAACTACGAACCTGCAGCTTGCGAAAAGGAGACCCCAAACACAGTAAGTTAAGCAAAATGAGAAGACAGAGAAACACACAGCAGATGAAGGAGCAAGATAAAAACCCACCAGACCTAACAAATTTAGAGGAAATAGGCAGTCTACCTGAAAAAGAATTCAGAATAATGATAGTAAAGATGATCCAAAATCTTGGAAATAGAATAGACAAAATGCAAGAAACGTTTAACAAGGACCTAGAAGAACTAAAGATAAAACAAACAACGATGAACAACACAATAAATGAAATTAAAAATACTCTAGATGGGATCAATAGCAGAATAACTGAGGCAGAAGAACGGATAAGTGACCTGGAAGATAAAATAGTGGAAATAACTACTGCAGAGCAGAATAAAGAAAAAAGAATGAAAAGAACTGAGGACAGTCTCAGAGACCTCCGGGACAACATTAAACGCACCAACATTCGAATTATACGGGTCCCAGAAGAAGAAGAGAAAAAGAAAGGGACTGAGAAAATATTTGAAGAGATTATAGTTGAAAACTTCCCTAATATGGGAAAGGAAATAGTTAATCAAGTCCAGGAAGCACAGAGAGTCCCATAAAGGATAAATCCAAGGAGAAATACACCAAGACACATATTAATCAAACTGTCAAAAATTAAATACAAAGAAAACATATTAAAAGCAGCAAGGGAAAAAGAACAAATAACACACAAGGGAATCCCCATAAGGTTAACAGCTGATCTTTCAGCAGAAACTCTGCAAGCCAGAAGGGACTGGCAGGACATATTTAAAGTGATGAAGGAGAAAAACCTGCAACCAAGATTACTCTACCCATCAAGGATCTCATTCAGATTTGACGGAGAAATTAAAACCTTTACAGACAAGCAAAAGCTGAGAGAGTTCAGCACCACCAAACCAGCTTTACAACAACTGCTAAAGGAACTTCTCTAGGCAAGAAACACAAGAGAAGGAAAAGACCTACAATAATGAACCCAAAACAATTAAGAAAATGGGAATAGGAACATATATATCGATAATTACCTTAAATGTAAATGGACTAAATGCTCCCACTAAAAGCCGCAGATTAGCTGAATGGATACAAAAACAAGACCCATATATTTGCTGTCTACAAGAGACCCACTTCAGACCTAGAGACACATACAGACTGAAAGTAAGAGGATGGAAAAAGATATTCATGCAAATGGAAACCAAAAGAAAGCTGGAGTAGCAATTCTCATATCAGACAAAATAGACTTTAAAATAAAGACTATTAAAAGAGACAAAGAAGGACACTACATAATGATCAAGGGATCGATCCAACAAGAAGATATAACAATTGTAAATATTTATGCACCCAATATAGGAGCACCTCAATACATAAGGCAAATACTAACAGCCGTAAAAGGGGAAATCGACAGTAACACATTCATAGTAGGGGACTTTAACACCCCACTTTCACCAATGGACAGATCATCCAAAATGAAAATAAATAAGGAAACACAAGCTTTAAATGATACATTAAACAAGATGGACTTAATTGATATTTATAGGACATTCCATCCACAATATCAACTTTTTACCCACCTGTTGCACCCACGATTCCTCCCTGTGCCCTAGTCTGAAAATCATTAACAATTGGAATTGCTGTTTAAAGCTGAGGGGTTGCAAACTTCTGCTGGAGGTGGTCAGAGGGAATAATAATCATAACTTAATAATCTTTTTTCCTTATCCTGTGATATAAAGGGTGAAAATGGTCTCCACTTGGGGTACTGTAAAATATAACTGTGCTTTCATCAGACGAAAGTTGGGATTTGGTTGAGAAGGGAGATAAAGGGATTGTTTGGAGTATTTCTGAGTTTGTTGACAACAGAATATCAGTTGAAAGGAAGGGGAGAGGTGTTGTCAGGAGGAAGTTTCAAGGAGATACAGGCCTGAGCTGGAGGCACAAGAACAGTTAGACTGAACTAGATAGGGAGGAAAAAGTGGTGAAAGGTAAACTGGAGGGTTCTCAGTGACATTTTAGTTCCTGTAACTTGCCTCTCCTCCTTTCTGGGGCTGCCTGATGAGAGATTATATTATCAAAAATCAAATAGATAAGCAAGAATTTATTGCCAGTTTTATGAACACCACGGCAAGTACCCTACATCTCAATGGTAAAAGATGGATAAGAAGATACAGCTTAGTTTTCAGTTGCAGGGAGATCTCTTACTCTGGAGATCTTACGGGGAGGGAAGGGCAGGTAGAGGGTGGGATACTGTGCAGAGCATACCTCTAATCACTAACCCAACCAGCAACAAAGATTAGAAGGGGCAGGCCTACTGCATCTACCCAGTCTTCTGCTTGTTGTGAAGACACTGTCCAATTTATCTAACTTTTGTTTAAATCCAACAGCACGTCGGAAAGCCAAGAGACTGTGCCACCCAACGGCATTGATTTAGCACAGTGACTTAGACACCACTGAGTCAGACTTGCAACTCTCCCTCCTATGGAGAGGAATGAGTATGGGGTGGAAAAAAAGGAAGGCCAGAAGGACTCACTTCAAGCCTCCTGGGAAGTATGGAGTGGAGATAAGACCTAAGATTTGTAGTGAGATTGGTATTGAAAGCCAAGGACCAGGAGTCGATGATGAGATAACACCCAATTAGTTAGAAGGCAAGAACGAGATGCTGTCTGAATTGTTTAGGAGACGGTCACTAAATGAGAGCCACCAGGCTTTCATTTATAACGTGTCTCATTTGTTGCCTCGATCCAAAGGGCATAGAAAATGACCAAAACTAGGGCTTAGACATTCACTTGAATTTCCTAAAGACCCAATGGCTGAGCTCTAGTCATAACAACAGTGCCACGCTAAACACCCAAACCTTTCACCTTTTTTCTTTCTCTGCCTCCCCACTCCCTAGGCTGAAACCCTGCGTGAGCATTAAAAGGCAGTAGGGTCCTGGTTTAACTCCCCCAGACCTTGCTTAAGGGACTCCCTCAGCTACCTCCCCATATTCTCACAGATCCGTTTCAGACGATCTATTGAGAAAGGTTAGGAAAGAGACTTGTTCTAGCTTCAGTGGAGGGGGTCACAGGTTCATATCTGTTTATGCCTCCAATAATTCTATTTGTTGCCTTTGCATTGTGTTCCAAGATAATGAATACCTCCATAGTAACACAAGTCTGAAAATAAACTGTTACCTTGATTTTCACATTTTCAAAGAAAAATCCCTCAAAGGCAACCAAACCAGAAGTCTCAGCAGTGAATATGCAATAACGGCTACAAGGTGAACAGTGTTTTTTATTCCATTTTCTAAGCAGCACCACTGATTGATTATCTTGGAAAGGAATTTAGATTGGATTAGGTGATCTTTTTTTTTTCTTCAGTTATATAACTTGTTATTAGCAATTAGAACATGCAGTTGCTTTTGAACAATGCAGGTGATAAGTGACTTTGAAGGAGATTTATTATATTGTGATACAAATGCTTTATAAATGCAATTTTATTTTAAAACTTCCACCTTTTCCTTTTCTCTGGTTACAACTGTCAAAGTATTCTGAAAGCAGAAAGAGTGTGCATAACTGGAAAAAAATATAACGAAATATTCCAGATATACTAAACACTTTACAGGCTGAATTCAAAGGACTGCTGTTGCTGTACTTTTTTTTTTTTTTTTTAACCTATCACCTTTTCTCTTTGCACAACATACTTCAGGGACAGCCCCACTTACACTGTGTGAAACCAGAAAACCCTTAGCAATGAACTAAAATTAGGAAAGACTATACCTATCAACCATGAGGAAATTGAGTTCTGGCAACTTTGAGGGTTCAAGATTCCCAGTGTTCAGCAGTGATATCTTCGTAAGGGTCCAACTGGACCCCCATATAGAACACAGGCATGTGCAAACAGAGTCCTGTAAACTCAGAACTTCAGTGAGCTCAGCTTAAGTCCTGAAAGGACAGCTCCCTAAACATCTATACTGGCTTGATTGGGTATCATTTTTAAAATGAAATATTTTTATTTCAATTTTCTGGACCCTGTGATTGTGGTTTTAGAGAGCCAATAAATAGCACTCCACTTTTCCATACCCCAATAGATGCAGGAATCTGACAGAGATCAAAGCATAATCTTTATTAGTGATAAAAGGTAGAAGGAAGATGTGGCTTAAATGTTCAGTCTCAATAGATTTCCTAACACTTTGTCACTGTATTAAACTTAGACCCTCTAATTTGTCAAAGGATGGAAACTGTCAATAAAAAATTAATCAGTCAATCTAAGAAAGAAATGAGAAATTTTATTCAAGCCAAATTGGTGATTATAACCCAGAAACAGCTCTCAGAAAACTTTGAGAACTGTCCCACTCATTAGAAGTCAAAACACAGTTATTTAAGTTTTTTGAGACAGAGAGCTGAACTTTAAGTGATGTATTTTTGACAGTTTACACAATCTCAGATCTGTAAGTGCAAAGTGGTGGGTCATCATGACTCCTTACAAGATCAAGAAGGAATGTTATCTTTTAAGGAATTGTCTTGTTGATGCTAGAAGAAGGTTGCTCTTTATGGTTGAGCAGGTATTTCTGCCAATGGGGGATGTTTGGTTGATGCATAATCCAGATACACAATACACAGTAGAGGGGAGAGAGGAGGCCAAAAGGCAGAGACATTTTTTTTGTTTAAATTTTTCTTGTCTTGCCATAAATGGTGAATTTCATTTCACAAAACTAAATTTTTGGTGGTGAGAATACTGTAGTGTGTACAGAAGTAGCAATACAATGTTGAACACATGAAACTTATATAATGTTATAAACCAATGCTACCCCAATAAAAAATAAACTTACTCTCTAGGGGCACAACAATGGATCCATGGTACTGGGAGGTGAGACTGGCACCTGGACACATTGAGCTCCTCATGACACTGAATCAACAGGCAGAAGAAGCAGTGACTGTACTGCTAGGGGTTGATTCATCCTGAGTGAAAAGGGGGAAATTGAGGTTGCAAGTGCATAATGAGAGAAACGATCCCTGGGACACCTCTTATTACTGTCATATCCTGTGAGTAAAGTCCATGGAAAATGACAACAATTAATTCAAGCAGAACTTCTAATGACTCAGACCCCTCAGGAATGAAGCTTAGGGTCACTTCACCAGGCAAAGGGTCATGACCAGTTGAGGTAAATCCTCGGGGCAAAGGAAATATAGAGGGTTAGTGAAAGGATGTCATTATAAATATTAGCTACAACCATGTGACCTGTTGCAGATATGAGGAATGCAATACTTATGAGTGGTTTTACTTATTTTTATATGAACATTTTTGTTTTCTTACCTCTTTCATCCTTTATTATCTAATATAGGTTGTATTAATAGTAGATAGCTAAGTATTTATCAGGTTATCAAAAAGAGAGCGTAAATCAGATGGGAGAAGGATGAATACCCAAAGACAAAAAAGAGATGTAACCTCTCCTGGGGAAATGCTTAGATGGTTTTTCAGCTATATGTGATAGAGTTGCAGCAAGTGAGACGGAAGTATGACTTTCTTACTGTCATAATCTGAGACTAACTTTGGTTTAAGAAATGTGAATACATATGGCTGTTCCTCAACCTGGATGACCAAAAACTTCCTGGTACTTCAACAAAATGCATTTGTCAGCAGGCAGAGAGTTTCCTACACAGGGAGGATTTTCACTCTTCATTTTGGCCCCTGGAGAGATGGGTCTCATATTTTTCCTGTGAACGACTGAATATTTCAGACTTTTGCAAGGCTCTCGTAACTTGAACAAAACATTAAAAAAATTTTTTCAAATACACAAATATAAAGATTTTATTTAACATAGTATAATATAAAAATCTTATTTGTCTAATGCAGTTGATGCCAAAGTATAATATGTATTTGCAATTTAGACCTTAAAAAACACATTTTTCCAGCTCTCAGCCATAATGTAGGCAACATAGTCCCTTTTTATAAATGAAGCAACTCCAGAACATCTGTCTCCCTTCTCTTAATTCAATATTTTTTCTATATTATATCATGTTGCAGTTAAATGTAATTCCAAACTTATGCCATTTTTCTTTTATAGTTATTGGTGTCTCTGTGAACTGTAGGGTATAATAAGGAGCTAGTTTACAGTTCCAACGTGAAATTCTCCTCACAATTGCTCTTATGCGGCAATTCACAATTTCACCACTGGACGGCACCAGATTTTATCTTTTAAAGTTGATTTTTCAATTGAAATTGAGACTAGTGCACAGCAGTAAAGTAAATATTTAAGTTACAGGAGTTAATCAAGAACAAAACACTTCAATCAGGTAGAATCACACCCTAATCCTCAAGTCAACGCTAAAAACTAACATTTCTGCACCACATGTTTGTAAGTGAAGAAACAAAATATGTGTATAAATGAGCATTACAATTCAAAAGTGTTGACTCAAAGTAAATTGTATGTAACAACACCAACGAATGTTTAACCTTGAAATTAGATTAATCCAAAGGAAAACTGTTCAAATCCATAAGTCACAATAAACTTTAACAAACTCGCAGTACAAAGACAGAAAGTAATGCAAATATGCTCCAGCCACATGAATTCAAGTTGGAGACTATCCAAAGCTTATGATAACCACCTGTTTTCCTGAACTATCTGCTCTAATAGTTCACTCCAGTGTTTCATTCCCTTGGTGGGTTTTCTCAGTCTTGCTGTGGTCTATGAAGTCATCCTTTGATTTCCTATCAAAGTGACCTTCTCTTAAAGGGAGTGAACCTTCAAGATGTTCTCGTCTCACGCTTCCTCTTTCTTCTTCCCTCTGATGGTAATTTACACATCCAATCCAAAATTGTACTTTAATCATGTTGCAATATATACGTATATCAAATCACATTTTACACCTTAAACTTCCACAGTGTTATACGTCAATTGTCTCTCAAGAAACCCAGGGGAAAAAATGTACTTTATATACTGACTGGCTGGGCATCGTAACCAGAAGCCCACATACTACCAAGAAAAAAATATGCACAGGAGAAGGAGGAAAACCAGAAAAAGATAGTGCATGGAACGCAAGAGAAAAGTCTTGTGGGACAATTCCTTCCTTCCAGTTGCTCAGACCAGAAATACTTGGAGTTAACCTTGACGCCTCTATTTTTCTCACACTGCAGATTCAATTCATTACCAAACTCTATTTTCTCTACCTTCAAAATATATACAGGTCTGTTACGGTCTGAATGTTTGTGTGCCCCCGAAATTCTTATGTTGAAATCCTAACAGCCATTGTGATGATATTAGGAGGTGGGGCCTTATAGATGTGCTTAAGTCATGAAGATGGAGCCCTCACGAATGGGATCAGTGCTTTTACAAAACAACCAAAAAACCCCACAGAGCTCCCTAACCCTTTCTGCCACGTGAGGATACAATGAGAAGTGTGCAGCCCAGAGAGGGCCTTTGCCAGAACCCTACCAGACTGGCACTATGACCTTGGACTTCCAGTCTCCAGAACCATGAGCAATAAATTTCTGTGGTTTATAAGCCACCCAGTGTGCGGTAGTTTATTATAGCAGCCTGAACAGACCAAGACAAACACCCACTCACTTCACCCTACTCCTTCTCCTGTAACCCTGTTCCAAGCCACTACCATTTCTTGCCTCAATTATTTCTATAAACTCACGACTGCTCATGCTGTCACTGTCTTCCCTCCTACAGTCTACTGTCAACACAATGATCCTTTTAAATGTGAAATATTACTTCGCTGCTTAAAATTCTCCAATGGATTTTTCTTCTTCATTGATTGGAAAGGTTGCAATTTTTAAGGTGAATCTTTATATTTCCTTACACCAAAAATTATACATGTCCAATGTGATAAAGTCCATCATTTCTAAAATGAGTATTATAGACAGTGAAATTCCCGAGTAACCTTCTCTTCCTAGTAAAAACTACTATTGACAGTTTGATGGGTATTTTTTAATGCAGGTAGGATCATAATATAATATTTTTCTGCAAATTACTTTATTGGCTTAACCTTATATTTTTGGACAATTTTCCATGTCAATATATCTAGACCTACCTCACTCTTTTAAATAGCTCTACCACAATTCAATAGTATATTGAATGGCTCTGCCATGGTTTATTTAACAATAATTGATATAGGAACATTGGGGTCATTTTCAAAACATTTTTTAAACTAATACTTCAGTGTTCATCATTGTGCAGGCATTTTTGCATGCATGTGAGTGTATGTCTGTAGGTAAAGTCCTAGAAGTGGAATTATTGGGTCATAGGGTATAAGACACATACATTGGTGTCAAAGCCTTGATTCTCCTAGTTGCCACTCCCCTACTCTACCCTTTCCTGTGAGGAAAAGTGCCTCCTCCCTCCAGTTCTCCTAGGGTTCTACATTGAGATCACAGTGCCTTGACATGACGCTCACCTCCCCTGGCCACAACACAGATGATCATCTCCACCTTGCAGGTGAGACAGATGAGTTCAAAGAGCCATGATAAGACCTCACATGTTTAGTAAGTGCATAAAATAAACGTTAAACCCAAGTCTGCGTGACTCCAAAGCTGTGTTCATTTTCCTATGCTGTTTGATACAAATATAAGGAATTCTGTTGAAAACCATCTGAATATAGAAGCTAAGTGGATTCTCTGGGACTCAGGGTCTGGACCCTGGTTGGGTTTGTGCTGTTTTCTAAGCAACAAGAGAGGGGAAATCTCCACCCTGGCATCTAAATATTCTGACTCCACAGGACCACATGTCAATGCTTCCAGGTCTCCTGATATTTGGGTTTTGTTAATAAACCATGGACTGGATGTTTTATATTTTGTCTGGGTGTGTGGGGACTATAGAGACCAACAGAATGTGATTAAGCACAGTGTTCACAGTGAGATGCTCTGTTAATTGAAGCATTTGTGATTCAAGGAAAGAGGAAAACTGCTAGCGATAGAAACATTCATTTATTTGGACCTGATAAAGCACTCAGATATTGTTGATATTTATAATCCAGTATGTGCTTATAGTGATAAGGAAAAAAGAATAAGGCTGCTAATTCCCTTGCATTGTATGGAACTCTTTATGGTAGCAGACATTTGTTTCCCTGTGGTAGGAGTCTCTCTTCTAATTCTTCTAGAATTACTGAGGTCCGGAGCATACACAGCTTTTATGTTCCTTACCCAATCCCCAGCAGGTCTCCAGTGGACAGTGTTGCTCTAACAGAACATACCTGCCTGAAGCAAACCTGGGAAGTGAGTCAGGCTGCTTTCCTTAAAGCATCTATCTTTCCTATTGTAATAAAACCAATCAACAACAACGGTGATGAAGATGACATGATAACAGCTAACATACATTGAACATCAATGCATACACTCATGCTCCGTAAAAGTATTTCTAAGGATACTTTTAAAAACTGTACCAATGCCTATGATCTCCTCCCAAAACTCCTCCCTAGTTTGATGAACCAAACTTGGAACAGTTATGCCTAGAAAGAGAAATGGAGTTTCAGATTTCCCAAGAAAATGATTGATAGTTTATTTGGCTTTGTAAGCTTCCTTGCGTGGTTTTTATATCTGTATTTTATTCCTATATGGTCACAGCTCTTGAAATTAATAAAAACAAAGCTCAAACTAGCATAAACCAAAAAGGTAACTAGGAAGTTCAAGGGATGAATACACAATCTGAATTCAGAGGCTCCAATGATAACACCAACCTTGGTCTCTTCCCTTCGTGTCTTAATTTTGCTACCTTCTACACTGGCTTTCTTCTCAGGCATTTTTTGTTTGTGTGTTTTTTTATGAGATGACCCATGAGCAGTTTCAGGCTTAAATTTTGCTAGCATAACTATTTATTCAAAGATTTTATTTTGCAACAGCTCTAGCAAAAATCTCAGAATTCAATTAACTGACTTGGGTCCCAAACCCAGATTTGAAGCAATCATCATAATTGAAAAGTGAAACTGTCCAAAAGGCCAGGCCTGGGACCTATATGCCTACTTCTAGGTAAACCCCAATCCAACGCATGAATTGAGAGTGGGGTGGTCAAGTCCTCACAGAGTAAGAAGAGGTGTTGGATGGGAAAAAAAAGATCTTTACAGTGTCTGTGTCTTAATCAGACTGTGAGCGTATCAAGAGCAAGGACTACATCTGATAATTATTTGTATTCCCCAGATAGTATTCAAAACAGTGCTATACATGAGCGCCCATAAATAAATTTTTATTTACAAAGTTTCTAGCTGCCTGAATACGATGGCTTAAAAGGGGCCTTTATCAAAAGATGGTGACATCACCATGCCCACCAAAACAAAAATATGTGAAATTCAAACAATAAAAAGTATTTTCTCTTTTTTTTTGCTAAAAAAAGGTGGGGGGACTCTATATAGATCAAAAGATACAATATTTCCCTCTCTAAATAAGTTACTGTTTAAAGTCCATTAATATTTATTGAGTAAAGATCATTTACAATTCACTATATATAGTATTTTATGCATATTATTGCATGTAATAACTAGTCCAACCCTGTGGGGAAGTATTGTTATTTCTTTTACAGAATGAGGAAATTGAACTTCTGAGAGATTAAGTAATTTGCTCCTAGTCTTAAAGTTAATACATGGCGAAGCTTGGAGAGATTTTTGATTCAACGGCATTCTCTGCACCAGACCAAAAGTGGACATTTAGAGACCACAGATGTGTCTGGACAGAAAGTCATGTTAAAAAATTTAAATGGATGTTAAAAAATTAAAATGGAATGCTTTTAGGAGAGACATTAATCACATGTTTATTGTATAAACCAATTTTTATTGACTTACAGCTGACTTCATCACACAGTTGTGATACCTGCATGGTCTCCAGAAGCACGTGGGTGAGGGAACTGCACAGGACCATGATGGACTTAAGCCATTCATGCTCCGTAGGCTCCCATCAGTATTATTTCCTTGTTAAAGTATGATATTTATACTGGCTATACATTTGGGGGGGGGAATTAAATTAGATTCTGTTCACACTATACAAAAAGTAAATTCTAAAAATAATACCAAAAGAAAATATTAAAAGATAACATAGGCACAACACTCTGACATAAATTGTAGCAAAATCTTTTTTGACCCACCTCCCACAGTAATGAGAATAAAAACAAAAATAAACAAATGGGACCTAATGAAATTTAAAAGCTTTTGCACAGCAAAGGAAACCATAAACAAAATGAAAAGACAACCCTCAGAATGGGAGAAAACATTTGCAAATGAAGCGACTGACAAAGGATTAATCTCCAAAATATACAAACAGCTCATGCAGCTCAATATCAAAAAAACAACCCAGTCAAAAAATGGGCAGAAGACCTAAATAGCTATTTCTCCAAAGAAGACATTCAGATGGCCAAGAAGCACATGGAAAGATGCTCAACATCACTAATTATTAAAGAAATGCAAATCAAAACTACAATGAGGTATCACTTCACACCAATCAGAATGGCCATCATCAAGACATCTAGAAACAATAAATGCTGGAGAGGGTGTGGAGAAAAGGGAGCCCTCTTTCACTGCTGGTGGGAATGTAAATTGATACAGCCACTATGGAGAACAGTATGGAGATTCCTTAAAAAACTAAAAATAGAACTATCATATGACCCAGCAATCACACTGGTGGGCATATACCCAGAGAAAAACGTAATTTTTTACTGCATGGGGGCATTGGTGCCCCTAACCCCACATGGTTCTAGATATATATATGTCCTGGAGATAGATATACATATATCTCCAATTTGTTCTGTTTCTCTGGAGGACCCTAATACACTATAATTATTTCAAAATAATACATTAAAAAATAAATGCGTGCATACTGAACAGTTTTTTTTTTAACTTGTGTTTCATGGGAAGTAATAAACATAAGGGTATCTATAGAGAAAAAAAGCAAATAGATTAAGGTTTCCATGGAATAGCACTGTCAGCACTGTCCAGGCTCTGAAGCCAACAAAGCTGCCCTGAAGCCCTTGCACTAGGCAGGTCCCGGCAAGTTCCTTAACCCATAAGCCTCTGTTTCTCATCTGTAAAATGGACGTTATAATAGCTATTGCTTTGGGGATACCGTGAGAATTAAATGAGCTAACTCCTGTAAGGCACTCAGTCCTGTGCCTGCCAGATAGTAAGTATTCAATACATTTAGTTATAATTAAAATTATATTCATTCATATTTAAGTATATTATGTATCAATGCCCACATAATTTTGGATTTCTGTCATAGTTTTAAACCTGGTACAAGTATAAAAAATGTTATGAGAGCTATTTTCAACCTCGTTTTTGTACTAGAAAATAATTTATGAAATCTTTCATGGGAAACCTTTGGAGATTTAATTTTCTTCACTCTCTGTTTCTCAGCCTGCTGGAAAGTGTATTATGCCATTGGCTATTTAGTCTTGGAATTTCGTTCACACTGTTCTCAGGAAGTGTTGCCAAGGAACACAGATGAAAATGGGAATTGTGAACCTTTCTTATCCAAATCTCACTGCTAATTCCATCTCTGATGGCTGATCATATTAAAGACTAAAGTAAATCGTTATAATGTAACCTTCAACTTGCATGATCTTTTTATTAAAAAAGCATTATTTACTCAAATGTCAGCTGGGAGCCCAGAGCCCATGGCTACTTAAAACATTTTCTAATACAGGCAATTTTCTGCCCTAGAGACAAAACATGAATGGACCAGCTATTGGGATGACCAATGGCAGTGAGGGGGTGGGGAAGGGATGACAGAAAACTAGTTAAAGGATAAAGGCATAATTAAATGTCACTGACCAGTCTCATTATCATTAGGACATCAGATTTTTTGGAAGCTTGGTTTATATAATCAACTACCGAAAGCTGATTGGATGAAGATGATCACCACTGGGTAAAATTGGACAGAAAGAAAACTCAGGAGGTTTAAAATTCTTCATGTAAGTCAATCAGCTCATCAGTTCAAACTGTTTTATGCCTAAATTTTTTAAAACTAGAGTTAGAATTTATATTTTTGTTTAAAGCTTCAGGTAATAAATGCAAAATATTAATGAGATTTAAAATTAAGGAGCTGTGAAACAGTATGTTCTAGTTAATTGAGACAGAATTTTAAAGGAACACCAAGGGACTCTAACCAAAATGATGAATTCTCTGATCAAAGAGGACAATTTGCCTTGAGAGCGGTGGTCTGAAGCAAGAGCAGGGGTGCTGGGAAGAGGTTGCAATGTCTTAGCTCTACTGTCAATTATCCTATCATCCAGGCATTTGAGATTTATCGACTCTGACTTGTAAAAGTTGTTAGAATCTCCCCCAAAATTTGATTTGCCCCAAGTGACCAGAGTGTTATCGTTTTATTAAGGGCCCAACTCTGGCCTCAGCTCGATTTCACGAAGCTCTTATGGTTAAGCTGCCCTGGGCACTGCTCCCAGAGCCCACTGAACAACGTCTCTGGATATGGAAGACTCCTATTATTTCTTAATATTAGTCAGGGCTCTTCTGAATGTGAGTGACAGAGCTCTTACTCCAACCAGCTTAAGGAATAGAAAGGAAATATACGGGATCATAGAACCATTAGAAACTAATGTTCACTTTACTACTGGACCCACTTTCCCATTCTTTCCTCCTTTAACACATATACGATGTCGTAAGCTACTTCATTATTATTTACCAGAATTTTCTATAAACATGTGGACTAATTACTTATCATTATGGCATATATTAAGTAAACTTAGTAATGATAAAAGCTATAGTAAGCAACTACTATATTGATAAGGAGGGATAAAAAAGATCTCGAGTAACTGACTCAACTCAGTCCCTTGCCAAGCCTAGGCTAATTACGGTGACTGGGGTTCAGACATTCTGATTGGCTGTGTTCAAATCATGTGCTCCAATCATGTGCTTCCCAGATGAAGGGGGAGGGGGCCGCTAAACAGACCTAGCAGTGTTCAACTTTAAATGTGGGTGTTTTAAATGTGCAAGGCATTATAATTGAAATGAAAATAATTACTATAATTATACTTATATAAATATAAAATATAATAATAAATACATTATATAAAATGTAACATATATATTAATCATTAAATATATTTATAATGTTATCTATTATATTATAATATAATATGTAACATAATTATACTTATATAAATATTATGATTAATAAGCATCGTAGTTATAGGATTGCTTCTCATCCTTCCATCTCCCCCTAAGAATTAGGTGTTATTCTTACTTCATGGACAAAAACACTGAGGATTCAAGAGGTTAAGTAATTTCCCAGTCTCACTGGTAGTGAGCGGAGGTATGGGGGCTTGAACCCACCGAGTCCAAGTCCTTCTTAGCTGTTACACTGCTGGCAGCAGAGTCACAGCCCTTTTTCTTTTTTCTGCTGTGTCTTTATCTAGTAAACATCTGCAACCCCTCTGGTCTTCAAACATTTGGTCTTCACATTTTCTTAATGAAAGACTGAAGTGATTTTAGTAGCCTGATCTATTATTATTCAGGATGTCGGGGCAAGGACAGAAGGACTTAATTTACACGAGTGAGGAAACTAAAACACTAAGATGTCTAGTAAAGATTGGACTCTTCTGTCCTCTCAGCAAGGAGCAACACAGAGCTGAGAGCTCACAGGGGCATGAAGAGGGCAAGAAAGAAGGGGCCTCCCAACAGCAAGTCCAGGTTAGGGGTGCAACTGTCAATGGCAAGATGGCGGAGTTGTTCTCACTTTCTGATATAATTATTTGCCCAGCACGTCCATTCTGGAGCTAAGCTATCCATACTTATACCCTAGTTCATGTTGATGTCAATAATATAGCTCAGATTCTGTAAGGCAAATCAACTGTAGTCTTCTTTTTGTTACCTGAGCTCCCCAAACTCATGACTACTGAAAATGGAGTCAGCATACTGGTAACTTGCATTATATGAATCAAAGAATTGATGCTCAGGGCGTCATAAATAGCACAAGCAGTGGATAAATACAACCAGAACTTCCTTGTTATCGGTCTTTGATCATAACACTAATATCCCTAAGGTATGTGAAGGGGTTATACTCAATTCTTATCGAAATTTTCCTTCAATTGTTGTCTTTATTAACCGATTCTGAATTGGTCGTCCAGAGATAGAAGTATATTTTATTAAATGCTTATATAGAAGTATAAATATTATTCAAGGTATATGCTTATATAGAAGTATAAATATTGTTCAAGGTATAGTCACCTTATTATTCAAGTAAGGTGATAAATGACTTCCCTAGAAGTGTATGCAAATTAAATTAACTTTGGGAGTGAAGTCTTCATTTTCAAGAGAATCCCACACAATCTACTGCTTTCGCTCCTGCTGAGAGTGTTAATTTATTTTTTCTTAACTAGAAAACCATAAGAAGATCTCTTTTAGGACTGCGTTTTCTATTTATTAATTTCTTTCATTGATTCTAAGATACTTTAACAACAACCTTGCATCAATGGTTATGGTATTTTCAAGCTATTTAATGTAATGTCAGACAATATGTTTCATAGTAGTATCCCTTTGGAGTGTTAGGCAGTTTGCCTCCCTGTATAAGCTATCAAAAGACAAACAGTAGCAAGTATTTATCACAGCCTCAGATGTCCAGTGATTGGTTGGAATTCTTTGGTCAACAACAGATACAGAGAGATGAATGTTAATTTTCCAAGCATTTTATTTAGAAAGCAATTCAGGTGAACATGTTCAAAGGAAATATTTAGTATTAATAGTGGTTGTTTATGACTTTTCCCTCTATTCACAGGAACTCAAAAACTAAGGAAAAAAGATAGTGGCACTGCTCTGCTTGTCGAAGGTAATTTATACTATAGCTAGTAAGTAAAGACACCTAGGTTAAATGACTTAACTATGTCTTCCATGCCTAAGACTCCAATTTGAAAACTCTTTCTGCTCTAAAATTAACTTGTAGCTTTAAATATTGTCAGAGTAGGGCTTCCCTGGTGGCGCAGTGGTTGAGAGTCCTCCTGCCAATGCAGGGGACGCGGGTTCGTGCCCCGGTCCGGGAAGATCCCACATGCCGCGGAGCGGCTGGGCCCGTGAGCCATGGCCGCTGAGCCTGCGCATCCGGAGCCTGTGCTCCGCAATGGGAGAGGCCACAACAGTGAGAGGCCCGTGTACCACACACACACACACACACACACAAAAAAAATATATATATATACCCACACACATATATATATATACTGTCAGGGTAGGAGAGTATAGCTATACTACTAGTTGTGTGACCTTGGGCAAAAAACTTAGTTTCTCTGAGTTTAATTCTTCATATACCTAAGGGACGTAATTTCTAACTTACAGGATTATTAAGGAGATTTAATAAGATAGCGAATGCAAAATATTTAGTACACTTCTTAACAAACACTTGACGTTATATGGAATATACCCCACTAAGGCCAATTTGAGCCATTTTAAAAATTGAAAAAAAATTATGTAAGTTAGCATCTAACTCTAGAATAGAGAACATACAGGTTGTTTTTACAAGTAAATTTTTTACTGAAGATGAATGAATACATATAGTAAAGTCCACAAGTAATAAGTACATTGCTCAATATTTTTTTAAATTAATTTTTATTGGAGTATAGTTGCTTTACAATGTTGTGTTAGTTTCTACTGTACAGCAAAATGAATCAGCTATACATATACATATATCCCCTCTTTTTTGGATTTTCTTCACATTAGGTCACCACAGAGCACTGGGTAGAGTTCCCTGTGCTATACGTTAGGTTCTCATTAGTTATCTATTTTATACATAGTATCAATAGTGTATATATGTAAATCCAAATCTCCCAGTTCATCCCACCCCCCCTTTCCCCCTTGGTATCCACATGTTTGATCTCTATGTCTGTGTCTCTATTTCTGCTTTGCAAATAAGATCATCTATACCATTTTTCTAGATTCTACACATATGCCTTTTAATATACAACATTTGTTTTTCTCTTTCTGACTTGCTTCACTCTGTATGACAGTCTCTAGGTCCACCCACATCTCTGAAAATGATCCAATTTCGTTCCTTTTTATGGCTGAGTAATATTCCATTGTATATATGTACCACATAAACACACAAGGTAACCAAATCAAGAAATAGAACATTACCAGTATCTCAAAAGCCCATTCCTCTGTTCTTTCTCCTAGTCTCTACTCCCTTTTCAAAATTAATCAGTGTTCTGACTTCTAACATCATAGATTAGTTTTGCCCATTCTTCAACTTTATATAAATGGAATATACCATATGCATTCTTCTGTCTGGCTTCTTGTCTTTCAACATTATTGAAATTAATCCATGTTGTTGTATGTGTCACAGTACTTCATTTTCATTGCCCTGTTTTATGGATGTACCACAGTTTACTTTTCCAATCTAATGTTGATGGATTCTTGGAACTATTATATTATGAGTTAATGCTATTTTGAAGATTCCTAACATAATGATAGTATAGGATAATGCTATAATACAATGAAGATTCTCTGTACATGCTTTTTAGTGTGCATATATGTATACATTTCTTTTTCTTTTTCTTTTTTTTTTTTTTTTTTTTGCGGTACGCGGGCCTCTCCCGTTGCGGAGCACAGGCTCCGGACGCGCAGGCTCAGCGGCCATGGCTCACGGGCCTAGCCGCTCCGCGGCATGTGGGATATTCCCGGACCGGGGCACGAACCCGTCTGCCCTGCATCGGCAGGCGGACTCTCAACCACTGCGCCACCGGGGAAGCCCTTTTAAAACAGGCAGAACTCACATTTTTGTCAGCTTTTTTTTTTTTTTGCAGTACGCGGGCCTCTCACTGTTGTGGCCTCTCCCGTTGCGGAGCACGGGCTCCGGACGTGCAGGCTCAGCGGCCATGACTCACGGGCCCAGCCGCTCCGCGGCATGTGGGATCTTCCCGGACCGGGGCACAAACCCGTGCCGCCTGACTCTCAACCACTGCGCCACAAGGGAAGCCCTCTTTTTCTTTGTAAAAAAATTTTTAACATCTTTATTGGAGTATAATTGCTTTACAGTGGTGTGTTAGTTTCTGCTTTATAACAAAGTGAATCAGCTATGCATATACATATATCCCCATATCTCCTCCCTCTTGTGTCTCCCTCTCACCCTCCCTATCCCACCTCTCTAGGTGGTCACAAAGCACTAAGCTGATCTCCCTGTGCTATGCGGCTGCATAGCTCCATGTTGGGTGTAATTTCTGTTGGGAGTGGAATTTCTGGGTCATAGCTCATGCACGAGTTTATTTTCAGTAGATACTGCCAAATTTTTCCAAAGAGGTTGCATCAATTTACACTCTCAGCAGTCATGTATGGGAATTCCACATGCTTGCTAACACTTGGTATTACCTCTCTTTTTTTATTTTAGCCCTGTGTCAGGTGTGTAATGATATTTAATTTTAATTTTAATTTCCCTGAATTGTAATGATGTTAAACACCTTATTATAGGCTTATTGACCATTTGGAAACTCTCTCTTTTTTGCCCCTTTATTTCTTTAATGTTTTTCATAGGCATGGAAATTTATTGAAAAGTGACCCAAAACCAAACAAAAAGCCAAACCTGCTGCCTGGAAGTCATCAGGTAAGAGAAAAGAGAAACACCATATCATAGGTATTACAATAGTTACTCTTTCATTTTTTCATAACATCCAGACAATAAAAAGCACTTGCAAGTAAATTATAGTGAATGGTAACTCATTAAGAGAAATGAAATTCCCATAAAAATTTTATGGAACTGGAAATTGAGAGAGAAAAGAGCTAACATTCAATTTTAAGTGATTGACATTCTTGATATCAGTGATAAGGAAAATAATATTCCAAGGTTGATATATCTGTGGAAGTATAAATTGATGGTGTGTATGGTGAGGTGGCATTCAACTTTCTTTTTTTTTTTAATTGAAGTATAGTTGATTTACAATGTTGTGTTAGTTTCAGGCGTACAGCAAAGTGATTCAGATATATATATATATATATATATATGTATATTCTTTTTCAGATTCTTTTCCATTATAGGTTATTATAAGATATTGAATATAGTTCTCTGTGCTATACAGTAGGTCCTTGTTGTTCATCTATTTTGTATATAGTAGTGGAAACTCTCTTTTGTGAAGTACCTGTTCAAGTTCTGTGCCCAATTATCTAATGGTTTGTCATTATCTTTTTGATTTGTAGGTGGTTGATTTTCTTATACTCTGGATATATCTTGAATCAGACACATGAATGCAAAAAACTTCCTTCCCTCTAAATCTTTACTTTCACTCTCTTAATGACTTTTTTAATAAATAAAATTATTGATTTTAATGTGGTCTAATTTATCAATCTTTTCTTTTTTAGTTATAGATCATATGAGTAACAAATAGCATTAAAAACAAATAACAGGGCTTCCCTGGTGGCGCAGTGGTTGAGAGTCCGCCTGCCAGTGCAGGGGACACGGGTTCGTGCCTTGGTCCGGGAAGATCCCACATGCCGCGGAGCGGCTGGGCCTGTGAGCCATGGCCGCTGAGCCTGCGCGTCCAGAGCCTGTGCTCCGCAACGGGAGAGGCCACAACAGTGAGAGGCCCGCATACCGCAAAAAAACCAAAAAAAACAAAAAAACAAAAAAAAACAACAAATAACAGATTCAGAAGACTGGGGCTTTAGATGTTGAAATTAAGATGCGTAATATAAAATTATTAGATAGAAAACACTTAAAATAAAAAATAGAATTTTTTGATTAGGAAAAACTATTTAAAGCTTCTGAGATGATTTGAAAATTTTTTTTAATTTGTATTGGAAATTTGGTGCACAGAATTGATTTAATCATAACCCTTTAATCATGGCACATTAGAATCATTTGCCCAAGAATGGCCTTTTTTACTTTATTTCATCTTAAAAACATAACGAACATTTGGAAATTCACCACCTAATGCAAGAATTAGAATATTAACAAGAACTTACATTTACTACTACTAGTAATACCACCTCAGTGGATAGGTTAACAGCTTGTTAAATGCGGTTGGAAGCAAATTGAAGAACCAAAAAAGAGAGCTTAAAAATTACCCTTATGCCAAAGACCTACTGTATAGCACAGGGAACTATACTATACTCAATATCTTGTAATAATCTATAAGGGAAAATAATCTTTAAAAAAATGTATATACAATATAAAACTGAATCACTTTGCTGTATACCTGAAACTAACACAACACTGTAAACCAATTATACTTCAATAAAAAAAGAAAAAATTTACCATAGTGCAACACAAAGAGACAGGAATATGGAAAATAGGAAAAGAAATTTAAGAGATGAGAAAGTTCAATAAGATGGTCTAACTGGAGTCTAAGAAAGAGGCAATAGGGAGAATGGAGAAAAGTCAAAATATGAAGAGGTAATGCCTAACAATTTTCCAGACCTGATAAAAGATATCATCTCATTTTCAAAAAACATTAAAACCAAAGCATAATATATAAAAATTTGCTTATAGAAATATTGTAATGAAATTGGAGAACAAAAGGTTGAAGCAAACATTTTTCAATTTAAAACTTTACATTTGTAAAACAGCTGGAGAGAAAGGACTAAATAGATCAAAAACAACTATGCTAGTGTCCATTGTTGCTAGAGAACAGTAAAATAATATATCTAGAGGTCACTGAGGAAAAAAAACAACTAACAACTAGAATTATAAAGCCATCAGAACTATCTTTTAAGAACAAAAATTTCCTTTAATATATGTCTGGGCCTGGTGTTGTTTTTGTGGGAAGATAAAGAAAAACTGAGCACATAACAATAGAGCCCCACTAAGAAACTTCTTAAGATGTACTTCAGGAAGAGCAAAACAAGTCCAGAAAGAAGGTGTAAATGCAAAAGGAAATGAAGGGAAAAATTGTGATTGTACATGAATCTAAGGCAGCATTGATCTGAATTAAGATGTGCCAAGCTCTTTGTCTGGATTGGGGATTCACAATTAATTTTGAATTTTATTAAATATAATAAAAACCACTTGCCCAAAGAGATCTGTATGTCCATATACATTGGCAGCATTAATCACAATAGTCAAGGAATGGAAATAATCTGTGTCCATTAATGAATGAATGGATCAAGATGTGGCATGTATTTACAATGAAATATATTCAGTCATAAAAAATAAATATTTTCATTTGCGACAACATGGTGTGACGTGATTTATAAGAAATATTTATTTGGGAACTTCCCTGGCGGTCCAGTGGTTGGGACTCTGTGCTCCCAATGCAGGGGGCATGGGTTCAATCCCTGGTTGGGGAACTAAGATTTGCATGCCTTGCGGCAAAAAAAACTATATATGTGTGTGTGTGTGTGTGTGTGTGTGTGTGTGTGTGTGTGTGTGTGTGTGTGTATATATATATATATATATATATATATATATGGTCTTTATCCCCATTCCAAGCACAGAGCTCCTAAAACCCTTGGAGGTTCCTGAGATGAGAGCAATATAAGTGTCTTTGTTATATTAATGAGGTGGCTTTTGGAAAGCTGATTGCCAGGGGAGCCAGCCACATGATTGGAGAGTTAGAGCTTTCAGTCCCACATCCATGATCTTTGGGAGGGGAGAGGATGAAGGTTGAATTAATCACCAATGGCTCTGTAATGAGGTTTCCATAAAAACCCAAAAGGACAGGGTTTGGAGAGCCTTCCGGTTGGTGAATCTGTGGGGATTTGGAGAGAGTGATACACTCAGAGAGCACATGGAAGCTCCAAATCCTTTCCCCCTTTCTTGCCCTAAGCATCTCTTCTACATGGCTGATCCTGAGTTATATCCTTTTGTACAAAACAGGTAATCTAGTAAGTAAAATGTTTCTCTGAGCTGTGTGAGCCACTCTAACAGATTAATGGAACCTGAGTCATGGGTCATTGGAACTTCCAATCTATAGTCAGTCAATCAGAAACACAGGTGACAACTTGGACTTGCAATTGGCATCTTAAACGGTTGGAGTTTGGCTGGGGTGGAGTGGGTGCAGGTTTCTAGGAGTGAGCCCTAAAGCTATGGAATTTGACGCTACCTCCGGGTAGATATTGTTAGGATTTAGTTGAATACTGGGACACCTGACTGATGTCTGAGAATTGCTTGGTGTGGTAAAAAATGCCACACGTTGGAACTGGATGCATAATTGCACATGGATGAACCAGAAGGGCGTTATGCTAAGTGAAATAAGCCAGGGAGAGAAAGGCAAACACTGTGTGTTATTGCTTATTTGTGAAATCTAAAAAAAAATTAAAAAATGTCAAATTCAGAGAAATAAAGAATAGAAAAGTAGTTGCTAGGGGTTGGGGGGTGGGGGAACTATGGATAAAATGGTAAAAAGGGTGCCAACTTTCAGCAGTACAATGAATGAGGATTCAATGTGTAACATAGTGATATACTTGATTACACTGTATTATATAACTGAAATTTGCTAAGAGAGTAGAACTTAAATGTTTTCACCCAGAAAATCCCAGAAGGTAACTATGTGAGGCAATGGATGTGTTAATTAACTCAATGGGTAGAATCCTTTCACAATGTATACATATATCAAGTTATCATGTTGTATACTTTCAATATATTACACTTTTGTCAATCCAGCCTCAGTAAAACTGAAAAAATAAATATCTGTTTTGCATAAATAATAATTATAGTTCACACTTGCTGAGTGTTATATCAGGAAAGTATGTAACATAAATAACACATTCAATCCTAAAAAGAACCTCTGAGGCTTATTAGCCCCATTTTACAGATGAAGGAACTGAAGCATGAAGAGATTAAATAATTTATTCAAAGTCACAGAACTAGTCATCAGAGGAGACAGGATTCCACCCCTGTTTTCTGGCTCTAGAGCCTGGTTGCCTAGCAGCCCTATGCTGTCTTAACTACAGTCCAAAAAAAGCATTTTTAAAGCATGTATTTTTATATGCTTAGAACATTTTCTGGGAAAAAATAAACTAGAAATGATCAAAATAGTAGTTCCCTTTAAGGCAAGTGCCTTGGGAGGGAAGAGATATTTTTCTTCCTTTCAATCTTTCTATTTTTGTTGTTAATTTATTTGGAGGGAGGGTTAAAAATCATCACGCACCCAAAAGAATAAACGAAACATATATTACGAAGCATATATTTTGAAGCATAACAATGAAATGAATCCCTGTGAATCATGATCTTAAAAACACAAACATGACCAATTATTACATTTAGACCTCTGTTGTAACTTCCTAATCACGTGAATGTAGTACTTTAATTTTTAATTAAAAAATTCAGCTAGAAGTATTCTGATGGGGCAACTTAGACCATTTTTCTCACTGACAGAGCCCATTAACAATTCCCAGGAAATAAAAATAGAATCTGGATAATAAAATGAAGTCTAACCTTTCTTTGCTCTTTTCCTTTGTGCTCAGTCTCATTTCACTTGCCCAAAGCGTGTCTGCTGCATGCAGAGGCCTCCAACCTGGTGCTTCAGACCAGAGTTCCTAGTGCGAAACACCTTAGCTGGGCAGGCTACGCGCTGAAGCACTGCACACAACACTGCAATTCAGGACGGTGGGCAGCGGGCCGTGTGCAGAGGTGCTGCACCTGGCACTGCGACCTGGATCCGTGAACGGCATGCTGCACCTGCCCCCCACCGGCGAGAACTCGGCCCCTTCTCCCTCCCCGCTGATGTGAACCCTCAAACCATCCCTGCCCATGAGCTACAAGAGCTGGACGGTGTGCGCTCCAGCTGAGCTCACCCTTCTCCATTCTTTGATCAAAGAATAAAGCTTTCCTTCGCTTCTGAACCAACCTTGGTCTCCTATTGGAGAGAGAGGCACCAGGCAGGAGGAGTCTTGTTGGGTACTGACTTGGGAGGGTCAGTAGCATTTTTGTCTTCTTTATACGTTTCTAAATATTTTTTTGAGAAACCAAACAGTAAAGTGGGGAGGTGAATCAGAATGTTACATTTTTAAAAATGTAGTGGTTGTGAGTTCCAGTCACACCCAGGGATGTGACAGCACATTAAGCCTCCCAACGCCCTTGATTAAACCCATGTGTATCTCACGTGAGGCAATGTGAAACACTATTGAAATATCCATTGTAAGTTTATATAACAGGTTATTTTACAACCTCTGAAAGGGAAGTGAATTCCAAAGGGGAAGAAAAGCGATTTTATGCAAGTGCGTCGCTTAAAAATAATAAGTGTATGAAAAAACTACCCGCAGCTAGAGACTCTTAACACTATTAAGGGTGGTATGAGAACTCATCTCTGCTGTTACCAGCAGCTTTTGTCACTGTACTCTTTGTCTTTGCCAACATCACTTTTGGTTTAAAAAAAAGAAAAGAAAAAAGCACCTGAAAACCTTGAAACCCAACAATCTTTCCCACATGATTCTGGGACAAGCAAACAAGTATTGTTCAACTGCTCCGTAATAAGGTTAAGGACCTTTAACGATAATGTCAGCATATTGACGATATTGTCAAAAGCTTTTTTATAATTCTGAACACACAGGCAGAATAAGTTGTGTCATTGGTGCTTTTAGGTGGTCTTTCAAAAACCTTTAAAACCTGGTACCATGTGAAATCCTTAGCACTTAATGGGGAAGTTTCAATTCTTGAGGACGCTACTTACATGAAATAATGTTTTTCATTAGCAAATTGAGCACCCACAAAAATTTCTAAATAAATTCAAGTTTCTTAGAAATACATTCTGTATAATACATTCTTTTTAAGTGAAGTTTACTTCTTTCATTGCAAACTGTTGAAAGGACATTTCAGGAAATTGGATGTGAAGATGCTATTTGAAACACTACACACACAAACTTCTATCCTTCATTATATTCTTAGCGCTGCTGGCACAGGGATGCCTTAGAGCAGAAGGATCTGAAAAGTGTGAGCCAACACAAGCCATGCTTCTAGAATAATCTATACATTAGATAGACAGATAATCTGACACCTCCCCCATTGTCCTCCTCCTAGTATATATCCACTGCCTTAGCCCTCTCACCCCACATCTGCACCTTGCTGCTTTGTAGCAGGGCAGTGTAGTGGCTAAGAGCCTGGACTTGGAAACCAGACTTTCCTGGCATCCAACCCTGACTCTGCAATTTACCACCCTTAGCTCTGTGGTGATGGATGAGTTAGGTAACCTCTCTTTGCCTGTTTTGTCATATGGAAAACAGACATTATAGTGCTGTTACAAATATTAAATGTTACTCTATGTAAGACACTTAAACAACACCTGCAGATAAGTGCTTCGTAAACATTGGCAATTATTACCTCATACATACTCTGTCTTCTGTATCCTAGGCCTCTAATCTTTTCCATAACACCTATCTGCTTTTTTCAATTTTCTTTTTCCCCCAACAAACACCCACTCGTGACCTTGACCAAAGTGCTGCTTTGAGTGGGTGTGAGTGTGGAAAGGAGACCCACAATATAATCAAGACTGTTCCCTGTTACTCTTCCATCTGGACAATTTCCCCTGTTGCATCTTTTTTTTTTTTTTTTTAAATTATTTATTTTTGGCTGTGTTGGGTCTTCGTTTCTGTGTGAGGGCTTTCTCTAGTTGCGGCAAGCGGGGGCCACTCTTCATCACGATGTGCGGGCCTCTCACTATCATGGCCTCTCTTGTTGCGGAGCACAGGAGCCAGACGCGCAGGCTCAGTAGTTGTGGCTCACGGGCCTAGTTGCTCCGCGGCATGTGGGATCTTCCCAGACCAGGGCTCAAACCCGTGTCCCCTGCATTGGCAGGCAGATTCTCAACCACTGCGCCACCAGGGAAACCCCCTGTTGCATCTTATGAGTAATAAAAGTAAAAACAGTTTTCAAAGGCCTATTTCTTGAACTAAACCATATCATGATGCTGGTAATATAGCAGATTCTGTGAGAGCATTAGTGATGAAAAACACATGAAGCTCTCTCTATCTGCCAAAGTCACCTTTTCACTCATGGTGCTGGGATAACACTTCTCCTGTGGCTTATGGGACCCGAAACCTATACCAACCACACAAATGTGGTCTGCAAGCCGCCAAAGTAATTAGCTTTGTGGGATGATTACTTTGCTAGCCTTTACAAACCTTTTTCTATCTCCACCTTTACCCTGCCATCCCAGAAAGATCTAAAGTATGGGATAGAAAGAGCTTGCCGATTTTCCTGCTATCGTTACGATCACAACTCATTAGGAACACAAAAGGTTTCATTCAGAGAAAATACAAATAACAACACTTAGTTATTGCCACCAGAAACTAAAACTCCCCGGTTCCAGTATCTCCCTCTCATGGATGTTCCTTCATATCCGTCCTGGCCATGGCTCAGCCTCTCAGCCCTTCACATGTATTTCCTCAAACAAGTACAGCACCATTTCTTTCAAGCTTCAGCTGGGTGCTTGGTGTTTTGGATTACTTTAAACCCACCACTTATTCTCCAGCCTTTAAAGGTTCTTTCATTGCTGTGATCCCATAGGCCGTGTCCTATGCCTACAATATCATCCCTTCTAGATGATATTTGGGTGAGGGGGCAATATGGGCCAGAGAGGGTTGCTAGGCAATCACCAGCCATCTTGGGCAATAATTTTGATGTCTTCTTCCAATCAATTCACAGATTGCACACCACCACCACCATACTCAACAGGTTTTTCTTTTCTAATTCATACCATATTCTCTACCAGTGACATGACAGAGCTGAACTTGTTGGTTACAACTTCTGAATTACAACACGGCCTACTTCTACTTCTACTTCTAATCCTAATCAACCCCTGGCTTGGTGACCAGGTCATCTCCCTCTACTCTCTCTTCGTTGCAGTGCGCAGGCTTCTCATTGCGGTGGCTTCTCTTGTTGCAGAGCACAGGCTCTAAGCACATGGGCTTCAGTAGTTGCAGCACGCGGGCTCAGTAGTTGTGGTACATGGGCTTAGTTGCTCCGCGGCATGTGGGGTCTTCCTGGACCAGGACTCAAACCTGTTTCCCCTGCATTGGCAGGCAGATTCTTAACCACTGCGCCACCAGGGAAGCCCACAACCTGTACTCTTTTTCTTTTGATAATTCCTATTAAACAGGATGAAAGGGGAACTATTTAAATGTGTAATAAAACTTGAACTGTTGTATATATATATTTTTAAACTGAGGGGAAAAAGTAAAGTCAAAGCAATGTAGTTTTTTTTTTTAAACTGAGACTTTTCAAGGTATCAAGGCAAATACTAGAACATTTTAATTATAAGCTTTTATGACAACGCAAGAACAAACAGCTGGTTTGGCTGAATATTTCCTTAATGGACTTGCTTGATCAAGTAAATAGCTTGGATTGCTACAAAGCAGATATATGCTAGACTTTCTGAATTTTTCTGATTTTTACAAGACCTATTTTTTAAACACCTTTCCAAATGCCTGTTTGTTATTTTCCTCACCATGGTACACAGCATAGGGGGGCAGTATAATGCCTGGTTTCTAGCCACGATTTTTTTTTTTTTTTTTTTGCGGTATGCGGGCCTCTCACTGTTGTGGCCTCTCCCGTTGCGGAGCACAGGCTCCGGACGCGCAGGCTCAGCGGCCATGGCTCACGGGCCCAGCTGCTCCGCGGCATGTGGGATCTTCCCGGACCAGGGCACGAACCCGCATCGGCAAGCAGACTCTCAACCACTGCGCCACCAGGGAAGCCCCTCTAGCCACGATATTTTCATGCAGTGAAAGTACTTCACAAGTACTTTCTTAAACAAGTACTTTCTCTCCTGAGTATCATGACAGCTTTACTTCTGTAGTTCGATTAGATAAGTCATGGTATCTGATATACATTCTCCTGCCAGATCTAATTGGTGACAATTAAATTTCACCGGTAGGTCTATTCCATATTAGTTTAGCGTGTACCATCCCAACTTAACCACAGGTAATAGATGCTGTTCTCGAAAAGACTCTCAAAGAGAAGCTTACTTTGCAATTACAGGACAGCGTGAAACTTGCATCTGTCTGCCCTTCTGTGTTCAATAATCACAGCCTTTGGGTTTCAGCCAGCTAACAGAAGACAATATATTGCCATCCTTCTTATTAGATTATGCAGGTGACAGCATGATGACCCATGTGCGTGAGCAGGGCTGAAAAGAAGACGAAGGAGCAGAATTTTCTTTCTTCACAGCAAGCCTGTGAAGAAAGTCATTTGAATTTTGGCAAATGACACTGCCTTAAGAGCATCCCTAGGTGTAGTTCGGCGTCTGCACTCTTCAGATTGTATCCTCGAAACATTTGCTTTATTTGTTTGCACTTTGCCCCCAGCCCCACCCCATGTTGTCAGCTTCTTGGAAGCAGGAAATCCAGTGTGTATTCCTCTGTGATCCCTAGGGAACCGGTGATCTTCTCTGAACAGTGGGTAATCAATAAGGACTCGTTAGCCTAATTTGTTTGCCACTCCTGTTTGCCAACAGCTCACAGCTACACCGCATTGCTTGATATAGTGCTTCAGTGAATCCCTTCTGAGTCCTTATAACAGTGTCACATAATGGAAAAAGGAGGGAACAGAGGATTCTAATACCTGGATTTTGGTCCCAGTTTGCTGCTAACTTAGGTGTTGTGGAAGATGCTCAGGAAACTTCCCTTCTTTGGGCTTTCAAATTCTTTGATATCCTCCCACAGAGAACCTTTAATGTCACCTTTTTAAAGAGGCCTCTCCTAACTTAGTTAAAATTACAACCACTACCAACTCCAACCCAGAAACTCTCTCCCTCGTCCTTCCTTTATTTTTCTCCATAAGACTTAACACCATTTCACATATTAACTTATTTTTTTACTATCTCTTCTCACTAGAATGTAATCTCCATGAAATCAGGGACTTTTGCCTCTTGTAACAAAAGTATTTCCAACGTTTGGAACAATGCATGGTGATGTAGGCACTCAACGAATATTTGTTAGCAAGCAATATATAACTACATTCTACTCATGGAATGAGGAGATGGAATTAATAGATTGGGACTGGACTAGGGTCCATTGCTCTTTGTGGGCTCTTTTCCCAGAAGATAGGACATATATTGCAACAAGGGAAGAGAACATATAATATTTGCAAATTTCTTATTACAAGTCCCTCTTTGTTTAGAAATTACGCAAACCCAGTCTTTGTGTTTCTTCTGGACAATAGGGAGAAACTTTCCCTCTAGCATTCCGTTTAATAGAAACTATCAAGAAAAAATGAGTGATGACTAGATTCCAGGTTATGTAAAGCATTTGCTGGAATTTGGCATCCCAGAGAAAGTTAACAAAAGGGGGTCATAATCACTCCTTCAGGAGATAGCACTTCAACACATCAGAGACTAAGTTGGAAGTTTCAAGAACCTCTTGTAGTCTATCCCCAATCCTGAGAAGATAATGTCATCTCATGGCCCAGAATCTTTCAATAATTGCAGAATCCCACCTTTAGGCAAAAAAACGGAAGTAGCAGTGAAACATCTCAGTATTGCTTAGTATTCTATTTGACAGGAAATAAATGGATTGAAAAGCTCTTTAGTATGTTCTGTCTCTTGGTGTCCTGCAATTTTCCATTTTATTGTCATTTTAAAGAGTTAGAGAATAATGTAGCCCAGAGAGAGAAGTGCTGTGAGAAAGAACTTGCAAATTCTGGCAAGTATACTTCATAATAATTCTTCCAATCCTTCCCCAAAGGGTCCTATAGTTAGTTACTTGGGTAATTGCTTACTGGGGAGAGGGAATGCACAGTTTGGCTTGTTGTCATTTTGCTTTTTTCTAGGACTCTTGGACAAATGGTCTGGGTTGAAATTGATATTCAGGAACTTGAAGTACCATTAGAGCCCAATTGCTAGAGTGGAAAAATATGGGAACCAAGTAATAAATGGTGTTCTGCCCTAGATTTGACTCATGGTAGGTCCACTGAACCCACTTCGATCATGGACTTACCCAGTGCCTCAATGTACATATTGAGTACTTAGTATTTGGGCAGAATTAATACAATAATCCCTTGACATGTGGGATAAAAGCCCCTGCAGTGAAGAAGACCAGGTGGAAACTTCTGAATCTTCCCTTACACTCGCTGAGATAGTGAACAAAAAGCAAGAGACTTCCACTTGCAGTTAGAATACAGAAAATAACAAGAGATTGTTCCAACCCTACTGCCAACAAGTTGAAAAAGCTAACCTCCCCACAAAAAAAATAAACATTAAATCACGGCTTTATTTAACAACCAGAGAGCTGAGGACACAAAGAAACCAAAGTAAACTGAAAAACATGAAGCGATGAGAGGCTTCCATCTCTTGCAAGGCAGTGGGAAGAGGAGGAATGCACCCTTGGTAGTGGTAAGGGGAAACCAGCTGACCTTTAACAAGCTTCTGGAAGCAGCACCTGGGGATTGGAACCCTCAGAAGCCCAAGCCAAGAGAGAGCGCCTACTCGAACTTTCCTACAGGTTTTCATGGAGTGCGGAGGGAAGATACACAAAAGACTGGTCACAGTGCAGGAGAGCCAAGAGAAATACCCCCTGAAGTGCTCTCCAACCCGAAAAGCTGGTAACTAGGCTTTGGAGCACAAAGATCTCAGATCTTTGGCAAATTTCGGCACAGCTCAAAAACCAAGCACTACTGAAGAAAAGTCCTGATGTTTCCCCCAAAATATTTAAACCAGAGGTGAATCGAATTTAACTAAAGCTGCAACAAAGTTGAGATTCAGTTCAATTATAGATTAGATTACCTTAGTGTCCCATACTAGTAGCCTGCCAGAAAAAAAAAGGATTATCGTATTATTTACTTCAATCTCTATTATTCTCGTACATGTAATGTCTGGCCATACAATTAAACTGTGTAAGACACAGAAAGAAGCAAGAAAAAAACATCTGCAGCCGAGAAAGGAAAACCATGAATAGAAGCAGATTAAGAGATATTGCAGAAAATACCCCATCATTAGAAGATAGTGATTTTAAAGTAATTATGATGAATGTTAAAAAGAGGTAGTGTAAAAGATGGACAACATGTATACATGAATTAATAGATGGAGAATTTTAGAAGAGAGATAGAAACTAAATAGAAGTTAAATAAAATTGCTAGAAATGAAAAATATGAAATCAAAAATTCAAGAAATGTTCAACTATGCTTCAATAAAAATAAATTTAATTAAAATTTTTTAAAAATAATTCAAGCGATAGCCTTAACAGTACACTGGCTACTGCAGAGGAAAAATAAGTAAACTTGAAGATAAATCAATAAAAATTATTCACATTGAAATGAAAGAAAGGTGAAAAATGAAACAGAAACCTTAAATGTCTGGAACAATACCCAGGAGTCTGATATACATATAAATGGAGTGCCAGAAAGAGAGTAAGAAAATGGAACGGAAGAAATGTTCGGAGATAATGGTAATTTTTCCTCAAATCATAAAATATATCAATTCAGGGACACAAGCAGCTCAGTGAACAAGTGGAGTACAGCACACACGCACACACACACACACACACACACACACACACACACGTGTAACACAGTAAACTGCTGAAAAACAGAGACAAAGAGAAGATCTGAAAAAACATCCAGAAGAAAAAAACACATCATATACAGAGGAAAACCGGTATGGATTATGGCTCACTTCTCATCAGAAACAGCAAAAAAAGCTAGTGGAATAGGCAAAAAAAAAAAAAAAAATGAAAAAGAAACTTTAAAATGCTGTAAGAAAATAATTCATAACCTAGAATCCCTTTTCCAGCAAAATTGTCCTTCAAAAATGAAGATGGGGACTTCCCTGGTGGCACAGTGGTTGGGAGCCTGTCTGCCAATTCAGGGGACACGGGTTCGGGCCCTGGTCTGGGAGGATCCCGCATGCCGCGGAGCATCTAGGCCCGTGCGTCACACTGCTGAGCCTGCGCTCTAGAGCCTGCGAGCCACAACTGCTGAGCCCGTGCTCCTTGAAGAGAGAAGCCACCGCAATAAGTCCACGTACTGCAACGAAGAGTATCCCCGGCTCGCAGCAGCTGGAGGAAGCCTACCCTGTACACAGCAATGAATACGCAATGCAGCCAAAAGTAAATAAATAAATTTATTTAAAAAAAAAATGAAGATGAAATAAGGATATTCTCATTAGTGACAACCTGAGAGATTTTGTCTCCAGAAGACCATCAGAAACACTAAAAGAAGTTTCTCAGGCTGAAGAAAAAGACTGTCAAATGGAACATTGGATATGAGGAAGTGAAAAAGAAGCATATATATATATATATATATATATATATATATATATATATATATATATATATAAAATTTATTTAAAAGACTATTGATTATGAAAAACAATCACATTGATAATGTAGGGGTTATAGAATATACAGAAGTAAAATATAAAAGAATAAGAGAACAGGTGTCAGGAGAAGGAATAAAAACACTTGTTTTAAGATTATTACACTTTTTCATGAGATAATAGAATATTATTTGAAGGCACATTGTGATGAGATAAAACAGACAGAGATATAGCTTAAAACATAATCTAGGAGATAAAATAGGATACTTAAAACGTACTCACTTCATCAACAATAAGGCAGCAACGCAGGTGGGAATAAAATACACATAGTAAAATGAGGGGGGGAAGTAGACAAATCCACTTGTTAGTTAGAGATTTTAACGGGTTTTTCTCAATATTTGGTAGAAAAGGTAACCCCACCCAATCACTAAAGATATAGAACTTTTGAATGACATTATCAACCAACTTTAATTAACATTGAGAGAAAACCACAAAGTTTCATAACTTGGTGTATAAGAACAATTGCCAAAATAAATGACATACTGGGCCATAAAACAAGTCAATAATTTAAAATGATAAAAATAAAGCAAAGTATGTTCTCTAACCGTGATGGTTTTAGATTAAAACATGCCTAGTAAAAACAAGGCATCTAGAAAATCCCTAATATTTGGAAATATAGCAACACACTTCTAAATAACCCATGAGTCGAATGAGGACAAATTACCAAAAGAATTGGAAAATATTTGTACTGAAAGATCATGAAAAGATAATGAAATGTTAGCATATCAAAATTTGTGAGATAGAGCAAAAAAAGTAGTGTTTTGAGAAAAATGTACTGGTCTAAATGCCTATATTAGAAAAGAAAGTGTAAAATAAATTATTTAAGCTTCCACCATAAGAAGTTATTTTTTAAGTAGACCAAATAAAATCCAAAAGAATGGAAGAAACAATAAAAAGAATGGAAATCAATGTAACAGCAAATAGGCAAACAATAGAGAAAAATCAACAAAGTTTTTCAAAAGTTGAAAAGTTCAATTGAATTTATAATCCTCTAGCAAGACTAATCAAAAAACAGAAGAGACAAATTACTAATATCAATGTAGAAGGGGACCACACTACAGATGCTACAAATATTAAAACAATAATAAATGAATGTTATGAACAACTTCAATGCCAACAAATTTGGCAAACAAAGGAAAAGAACAAATTCCTTGAAAAATACAACTTTCCAAAATGGACAGAAGAGAAATCAAAAAGTCAAGTAGCCTTCTATCTATTAAGGAAAGTGTATTTGTAACCAAAATATTGTAACAAACAACTGCAGGTCCAGAAAGCTTCACCAGTGAATTCTATTAAACATTTAAGGAAAAAATAATTCTAATCTCACACAAACTGCTGATATTTCAGAAAATAGAAGAGAAGGGAACACTTCCTAAATCAGTTTAACAGGTTAGACTTGAAAGGACATTAACAAGGTATAAAAGCTACAGGATAATATCCTTTGGGAACATGGGCAAAAAATAATCTTAACAAATTTTTAGCAAATCAAATTCAGCAGTGCATATATAGGATAATACCACATGATCATGTGGGATTTAACTCAAAAATTTAAGATTGGCTTAACATTTTTCTATCAATCTATGTAATTCACCTTATTAACAACATAAAGGAGAAAGTCATATTATCATCTTAATAGATGGAGAGAAACTATTTGACATCTTAGTAGATGGAAAAAATGTATTAATGATAAAAACTATTAAGCACACTATAAAAAGAAGGAAATTTCCTTTTGATAAAGGACATCCATGAAATACTATATCTAACGTTATACATAATGTGAAACACTAAACTCTTTTTCACTTATATTTGGAACATTGCAAGGAAGTCTGATCTCACTTTGTCCAGTCAACTTTGTAATATAAGTCCTAGCCAATGTTACAAATCAAGAAAAAGAAATATAAAAGACTTATTAGAAAGGAAGAAGCATAATCAACACTACTCTCAAACAACATGCAAATACACATAGAAAACCTAACTAAATCTCTCCCAAAGTACTAATAAAACCACTAATAGAATAAAATACTAACAAATAATACTACTAATAAAAATACCAGTACTAATGAATTTATTAATTTGGTTGAATACAAAGTCAGTATGAAAAAATCAGTTGTAATCCAAAACACTGTAAAATTACATTTTAAAAAATATAATTTGTAAGTCCATCACAAACACCATATAACTAGGAATAAATCCAACAAATGATACATAATACATCAACATTGGAAACTACAAAGCATTGCTGAAAGAAACTAAAGAAGACATATACAAATGAAAAGACATACCCCATTCATGGATTAAAAGACTCAATATCATAAATATTTCCCATCTCTTCAAATGCAGTGCAATCCCAGTCAAAATTCCAGGAAGGATTTTTACAGAAATGTACAAGCTGATTCTAAAATGTATATGAAAATACAAAGGACCTAGAATATCCAAAGCAATATCGAAAAAGAAGGACAAAGTAAAGGACTTTCTCTGCCTGACTTAACGTCTTTATAGCTACAAAAATAAGACATTTATTAAACATTGAATTGGCCTAAGCATCAATGAATAGATCAGTGAAGCAGAATAGAGAGTCCAGAAATAGATCAACACACATATGGTCAATTCAATGGGAAAAGGAAAGTCTTCTTAACAAATGACTCCAGAACTGGAAAAACATATGGAAAAAAACAGACCTCTACGCTTGTGCAACCATACACAAAAATTAATTCGAGCTAGATCATAGACCTAAATGTAAAACTAGATCCATAATGTTTTAGCAGAAAATATAGGCATATATCTTCATGACTTTTTGGTAGGAAGTTTTTTTTATATCACAAAAAACATTAATCATGTAAGAAAAAAAGATAATTTAGATTTTATTAAAAGAAAAAGTTCTGCTCATCAAAGGCACCTTTAGAAATGAATAGTCAGCCCACAGATTGGGGAAAATATTCACAGTATATGCTTAAAAAAGAACTCATGGGGCTTCCCTGGTGGCGCAGTGGTTGAGAATCTGCCTGCTAATGCAGGGGACACGGGTTCGAGCCCTGGTCTGGGAGGATCCCACATGCCGCAGAGCAACTAGGCCTGTGAGCCACAACTACTAAGCCTGCACGTCTGGAGCCTGTGCTCCACAACAGGAAGGGCCGCGATAGTGAGAGGCCCGTGTGCCGCGATGAAGAGTGGTCCCTGCTTGCCACAACTAGAGAAAGCCCTCGCACAGAAACGAAGACCCAACACAGCAAAAATAAATAAATTAATTAATAAACTCCTACCCTCAACATCTTCTTAAAAAAAAAAAAAAAAAAAGAACTCATGGCTGCAATATATTTTTAATAACTACTACAAAACAACAATAAAAAGAAAAACAACCCTATTTTTTAATGGGCAAAAGACTTGAACAGACACTTAATAAGAGAAAATGTAGGTATAGCTGATATCATATGTAAAGATGCTCAAAATCATTAATCATCAGGAAAATGCAAATTAAAACCACAATGGGGTACCATTTCACACCTGTTAAGAGTGGCTAAAAGTCAAAAAGTATGCCAGTACCAAATAAGGTCGTGGAGCAATTGATCCTCCCATATAGTCCCAGTGGGAGTGAAAAATTAGTATAACCTCCTTGGAGAATTGTTTGCAAAGTTTCCTAAAAGAGGTATAGACCATCTGGACATCCCTTGTGACATAACATTGGCCGTGATACCAATGTTGTCATGCTAATTGAAACAGATGAGCAAAAGAAGCTAATATGTTGAAGCCTTTGGTAAAGTACCTGTGTTCCAGAGGGTTTAAAATAAACCTGATGAAGACTCAGAAGTCAAACACATCAGTAAAAAACTTTTTAGGATTTTAATGGTCTGAGGTATGCCAGGATTATCCCATATTAGGTTCTGGAGACAGCACAGTTCACACTTGCAAATACTGCTCCAACCCATTTACTGAGTGACATGGAAGGCTGACAGATTTTAATGAGATCCAGAGAAGTAAAGGGCTCTGGGGCAGGATTAGGCTGTGGGACAAGCAGCCCTGTCACTTGGGCTGTGTAACCCAGCAGACCCTATGATATTAAAGGAATCTGTGATGAAAAAGATGTTGCGTGGATTTATGGCAAGTTCCTGTAGGAGAATCATAACGTTAGACAAGTAAGGTTCTGGAGTGAGACCATGGCATCTGCAGCAGAGAATTAGCCATAATAAGATGGACGTGGTACATTGGAGATCGGTCCTGAGCAGGACGAAGAGGCACAGTAAGCTGCATGAGCCCAGACTCCAGTGACATACATCAGTATTGCAATGATGCCTCCTGCTGAGCTCACACCCGAAGGGAGTGCTACCTGAGGCCCAGAGGACAGAGGTGAAAAAAGGCCAAGCTGCATTCACAGGTGAGTTGGCTCAGTATATATATATGTGCAAGACAAAAACTGGCTGCAGTTTCACTATCTCCTCACTCAGAGGGAGAGGAGGTGTCTGAAAGAAAATAGTGACAGGAAAATCCTCCCCAAAGGCAGTCTTGGATGTGGGCTGCCCCTGGGGAAGCGGTATTCAAAGGCTTAGCCCCTCGCCTCGGTTCAGGACATGTCTGAAGTATTATCCCAGCTTCATAGCACAGTGTGGGGTCGGGTCAGGCTTCTCTGAGGCTGCACTACAGTCCAACTTCTCCCTCTGCCCAGCCCTGCTTCCCTCAACTCTTTATAGAGGTTATGCCCAAAAACACATCTCAATTATCTCCAGTTCAGCCTGTTTCCCAGGAAACCCAACTTGCAAACAATGAATAAAAAGAACCAGTGAAATAAATCAGGATTAACATTTCTACATTTAGAAAGTTTGTGGGAGGCATGGAGGGATGTTATTTCTGCTTGGAAATTCAAGTTATCAATTTTGATACTTGTTTTTTTAGTGCTCTTATTTCTGATGGTGGAGACATACACCTTGGCTAGAGCTATACCAGAATATAGACTTGGGCTGCCACACCGCTACCCGAAAGCAGAGGGCGCTTTTGCCTGGAACATGTGAGAACAAATTATTTTCTCGTTACTTTTCTGCAGCAAGGGGAGTGTAGCTCCCAAAAGGCTAATGCTTGCTGGTGGAATTGAGAGTTCTCTAGAGCTCTATCTATCTATACATAAATATATATAAAGGCAAGGTGGGTAATTAATGTCCAGTACTGGGGGAAAAGACACATACTACAGTATAGGAACAGCCATGCTTAGAGTATGTTACTCAAAGGGCAAAATATGTATTTCTTTCCTCTTTTCCTTTGTCACATTTTTTTGATTGGGCATCGGGTGCACAGAACTGCACTAACCATAATCCTAAATTCAGAACAGGCTTCCATCATCTATATATAAAAGGCTCTCTTTTATTTGTTTGTTGTTCATTTGTTGGTTTGAATAACGTAATAAACAATTGTGAAATCACCACCCAAGAGAAAATTTAAACGATGACAATATGATCCTCCTTGGGATCCAAACAATTCTCCTTGGGTGAGGATCTCATGGGACAATAACATTCACATGAGAGCCTCACCCATCCTCTCCCCCTGCGTCTCACCTTGAAACTTGAGTTCACGTTGTCTTGCTTTCCTTTTGATATAATTATATTACACTTAACTCTGTTTCTCAATAGCATATACTTTTGTTCGGTCATTTTAAAATTTATAAAAAAGGGTCTCAATCCAATTTTACTGTATTATATTTCACAATGAAAAGGATTATTTAAAGGTATCATGCAAGATGTAATCTCTGGAGACTTTTCATTTAAAATTATATTCCTAAAATTCACCCATAGTGTCATATGTAGCTATGTTCATTCATCTTGTTTACTGAATTTTTTCTATCTTCAAGATCCATTTCTGGAAATTCATCTATAGACATCACCTTTTTTTCTTATCTTTTCCTTAAAAAACATTAAAACCTTTTTTTCTTTATTTCCTCTCTCCTCTTCCACAACATTCTCGTTTACTTTACTGTGTATCTCATACATGCCTTGCTTCTTCTTTTTCCAACATAGTTTCAAGGAACCCTGGCATCTCTTGTTTAGTTTCAGGAAGAGGGGTGTTTGTTTTCCTAGAAAACCAGAACAGAGAAATTCAAAATGCCTTTAATATAATGCCACATTTGAATACCCCCTGCGCCTACACATCCACCTTGTTCTTGTGGGTCCCTTAAGCCTACCTGAGGCCTTACACCAATTGAGCTGTTTGTCAAGATTCATTTGGTTGGGCATAAAGAAATCTCCTGCGGTACTGAAAAAACATCCCTCATAGAATAAAGGACCAAGCTGTTGGGCATAATGAAAATCAAGTATTAAACGTAAGCCATACAGGCACTTCACACACCTGGAACAACAGCCGGATGGTTTGGAGAGACAATGGCAGAAAATGAATCTCATGTGTATTCCAGATGGTTCTGAAGGCTCACAGACAAAAAGCATTCATTCTACCCCCTTTTCAGAGCAACTCCAATGAAAATGTCCTCCTACTCTCAGCTAAATTCGAAAAGTTAAGTGGTTAAATAAATGCCTGAGATGGGACGGGTTATCCTTATCCTTCCAACTTGCGTATGAATGTGAAGTCGTCTTGCAAGAAGAAATGACAAACACCCAAATGACTGTGATCACACTGACTTCTTCCTAGTGGACATGATGACCGACAGAATGTACAGATCACCACACTGAGATGAACACAGATGAGAGTTTAACACATGCTGAGACTCACAGCGCTGGACAGGCCAGGATGGGGACAGAGATCCCTCGCTCTGAGGAGTAGCAACAGTGGATGGTGCAGCCACATTTCTGCAGAGACAGAAAGAACGCAGTTCCGCCATTCACAACAGCTTTTAAAAGAGCAAATATTTTCTACTCGTTCTAAAGAAAATTATGTTTGTGAGAATAGAAAATTGTGTGGATGCAAATTCTCCAACCTGGTAATTATCTCCGATCCATTTCAATAAGCAAAGGTTTGGGGGAATTATTCACATCTGAATCATTTTCACTGCTTTTTATTTGCAGAATAGATTGGAACTCTATGAATAAGAGACCTTCAACTCCTATTAACATTTTTGCGTACAACTGAGGCTCTCCGGAAATGAAAAGACAAACATCAGTAAATCAATAAAAGAAAACATTATTTTATTTCACCTTGGGCTCAGCCACCCACTGCCTAGTTTCTCTCCATCCTTGGAAATTTTTCTTTTGAGCTGACCCAGCTGGAATGCAGACAGGCGGTGAGGGGGTGGGAGTGGGCATTGCAGCTGAAGGGAGCTGCTTGAGCAGAGGTGAGACTTCACCCAAAGGGAAAAGATGAAGTGACTCCTTTGGTTGGACTGAAGGGTTCACATGGGAAAGTGGTTGTAGAGGAGGCACTTTGTGGAGGAATTTTAATGTCTGGATAATTGGAAGCCGCAGAGGCCACTGGGGTGAGTGTGTGTGTGTGTGTGTGTGTGTGTGTGTGTGTGTGTGTGTGTAGGGAATGGGTGCTGTCCAAGGACTTCGGCTAATAAGGGATAGCCATAAGTGGCAATAGACCATTAGAGCACCGTAATGAAGACGGAAGGACTTGTGTCAGACCTACCACAGCTGAAATATTGGCTTGGCTACCTCCTAACTCTGCCACCTTGGGCAAGTTACTTATCTAAGGCCAAGGTACCGCCTCTCCAAAATGGGGGTGATATTAACAATTCCTAATTCATGGGTTGTTTGAGAGGGTTAAACAGAATCATCTCTATAAAGTACTGGACACATGGTAAGACGAAGTATAAATATTAGACATTATCATTTTTATCATCTTCGTTATTATCATTATTATTTCAGGAAAATTAATTCTCTATATGAGATGAGTGGAGATATCCATCCACTACTGCGCATGGCTCTGATGGAAAGAACCCCATTCTCAGCAATACTATAAGGCAACTAAGATAGAGGCTGTTTTCATTTTGAACAGCCTTTAAAAATCTACATTTCTTGGAACAAGCCGTTATAAATTCCTTATTTAAAATATCCTTAGGGCAAAGCGAATTTTACCTCTTTAAATTGCAAAGAATAAACACAGGTGGACTTCAACTTAAGTTTCTCCGTAAACTATTTGTGGGAAAAACTTGGCCCAAGTCTAGAAAAAAGAAATAACTTACATGTTAAAGGCAAGTCCGTGCAGAGAACATACAGGAATGGCTGCATCAGCCAGGGAATCACCTCCCTCAGGGAGGAGCAGGGAGCTACAGATTGTAGCAGATGGGGATTATGTTTTCTTTGTTTGGCTTTAAGGGTTTGAGGCACAAGAACACGATGGAGTTACTCAATTGCAGAGTTAGGCAATTCCATACCCACCTACTGCCTCCAGTTTTCTTTTTATTAAAGGAATGAGGAAATTCAAAGGAACAGCCATGATTATTTTCTAAACAGGCGACTTAAAAGTCAAGACTTTTGTTACCTATTTAAGTGGGTGGCTGTGTGAGGTACAGGAAAGCTTACTGACATAAGGATGGGGTAAGTGAGATCAGATTCCACCTCCTAATTTAGGGACACTATGCACTACCTCATTTATAAGAAAAGGAAAGGGTTTGAATTAGATGGTCCAAAGGTTTCTCCCAGTTCTCAAATTCTGATTCTACATTAGCCACATTTTACATAGCAGTGCCTCCTAACTCCTCCAAATCAGATATGACCTTTCCCTGCATTAAAAACCTGTAAGATTTCCCCCTCTTTTAGAATACTTGCCGTGCTCCACCTTGGATTATAGTTAAGGGTGTACCTGTTTATTTCCCCCTAATTGACTATAACATCCTTTAAGGCAGGAGACTTTTTTTTTTTTTTTTTTTTTTTTGCGGTACACAGGCCTCTCCCGCTGCGGAGCACAGGCTCCGGACGCGCAGGCTCAGCGGCCATGGCTCACGGGCCCAGCCGCTCCGCAGCATGCGGGATCCTCCCAGACCGGGGCACGAACCCGTGTCCCCTGCATCGGCAGGCGGACTCTCAACCACTGCGCCACCAGGGAAGCCCCAGGAGACATTTTTATTCATATCTGCATAATCCAAAAATGGATAGAAAGAATTATACACCACAGCCAAGGGGGACTTATTCCAAGTATCTAAGGCTAATTCAACATTCAAAAATCAATTAATCGGGCTTCCTTGGTGGTGCGGTGGTTAAGAATTCACCTGCCAATGCAGGGGACATGGGTTCGAGCCCTGGTCCGGGAAGATCCCACATGTCGTGGAGCAACTAAGCCTGTGCGCCACAACTACTGAGCCTGGGCTCTAGAGCCTGTGCACCACAACAAAGAGCAGCCCCTGCTCGCCGCAACTAAACAAAGCCTGCGTGCAGCAACGAAGACCCAACAGTCAAAACTAAAATAAATTTTTAAATAAATAAATAAATTTAAAAAAATCAATTATTGTAATCCACCATATCAATAGCCTAAAAGAGAAAAATCATATGATCATAACAATTAATGCAGAAGGAGCTTTTGACAGTATCCAACTCTCATCAGTGACAAAAGCTCTCAGCAAACTAGGAACAAAGGAGAACTTCCTGAACTTGACAAGTACTATCTTCAATAAATCTATAGCTAACATCAAGCTTACCGATGAGCAACTGCATGCTTTACCCCCTAAAATTGGAATGAAGGCAAGGATGTTCTGTTTTACCACATTGTTCTTCAACATTGTTCTAGAAGTTCTAGCTAATGCACGAAGACAAGAAAAAGAAATAAGAAGGCATACAGATTGGGACTTCCCTAGTGGCACAGTGGTTAAGAATCTGCCTGCCGATGCAGGGGACACAGGTTCCAGCCCTGGTCCAGGAAGATCCCACATTCCACGGAGCAACTAAGCCTGTGTGCCACAACTACTGAAGCCTGCGTGCCTAGACCCCATGCTCCGCAACAAGAGAAGCCACCACAATGAGAAGCCTGTGCACCACAACGAAGAGTAGTCCTTGCTCACCACAACTAGAGAAAGCCCGTGCACAGCAATGAAGACCCAACCAAAAATAAATAAAATAAAATAAAAAAATTTTTAAGGCATACAGATCAGAAAAGAAGACATAAAACTACCTTTAGTGAGAGATGGCATGATTTTTATATAGAATTCACCCGAAAATCTATGAAGAACTTCTGGAACTAAAAGGCTGATATAGCAAGGTGGCAGGATACAAGGTCAATGAGCAAAAGGAAAAAAAATTTTATATACCAGTAATGAACAATTGTAACCTGAATTTTTTTCTTTTTTTTTTTGTGGCTGCACCATGCAACCTGCATGGTCTTAGTCTCCTGACCAGGGATCGAACCTACAGTGGAAGTGTGGAGTCTTAACCACTGGAAGTCCAGTGAAGTCCCAGGGAAGTCCCCTGTAATCTTAATTTTTTTAATGTTATTTACAATAACACTAAAATATATACTTTGGTATATATCTAGCATAATTTATACAGAATATATGTGGAAAACTATAAAACACTGATGAAAGAAATCTAAATAAATGGAGAGAGAGTTTGCCTGAAAACCAATAAATGTTTGCCAGGGGCTCAAGGGAAGAGTGGGTTGAATATGTGAGGCACAGGAGATTTGGGGGGATGGTGAAATAATTCTGCATGGTACGATAATGGTGGATATATGATACCATGCATTTGTCAAAACCATGAAAGTTTATAGCACAAAGAGTAAACCTTAATGTGTGCAAATTTTAAAATTTCACTCAGAAGATCTTGGAATCCCAGGAAGGAAAGCAGACTGTCAAGAGGCTCTAACTGTATTACAAATGCATGATACAACATCAACCTCACTGAGTGGGATGTGATGGGATACAAAATGCTAACTTAAGTAATGTTGGAAATAAGTGGACATGGTATGACACAAGAACTGTACACAGGCACTGTACTCCAGCTGATGAAACCTTTTCCCATGAGTGTACAGGTTACCAATTCAGAAACCACTATACATGAACAAATAAATAAATGGATAGTGGATGGTGGGAACCAGATTTCTCATTGTTGGAGTGAGAAATTACAGATAAGAAAGAAGGGAGGGCTAGAAAGATCCATGTTGATTTTGACTCAAGTTAGAGACATCAATATGAACTCATGTTTAGCTTAATATAAATACATATAGAAATATTTATAAGTACATATATATACACCAGTTAGTATACACACACCTATCCCTGCTCTGACAGCTTAGAGGGCCGAGAAGCAATGACAGCTTAATAGCAAAGAGCACATCTAGTGCCTAGATCTTGATTTCTTTTTTTTTTTTTAATTTCTTTTGATGTGGACCATTTTTAAAGTCTTCACTGAATTTGTTACAATATTGCTTCTGGTTTATGTTTTGGTTTTTTGGCCGTGAGGCATGTGGGGTCTTAACTCCCTGACCAGGGATCAAACCCACACCCCCTGCATTGGAAGGCAAAACCTTAACCACTGGACCGCCAGGGAAGTCCCCTAGATCTTGATTTCTTATATCATTCTCCAAAAAAAGGAATGAGAGAGCCGTAGGAAAATGGTTGATTCCAGGACTAGGGCAAGAAATGTATAGGATGAGCCTAGAACATCTTGCAGTGCCAGCATGTAAGGAAGTACTCAAACACTCACATATACACGCACACACACACACACACACACACACACACACACACACACACACTGACAATGCTGGGATTATGTGTCAAAGGGACACAGGAGCCAACTGAAAGAGCTCTCAACGGCCAAAGCTGGAAAAATTTGAGCAAAACAATAAAGTAGTATTTTATTATAACTCAAAGTATAAAATAAACATCCATCAGTCCATACTGATATACATAAATGATTAAATAAATAAATGAATGGGGAAAAAAATCTCTCGTGCAGAAAAATTCCAAATAATTTATGTAGACACTTTGCCTTAAGGGGGGTAGAACTCCCCCGCTGAGATTGAAACCAGGCTTATATAGTGGCATAAATCCACTCAGTTTTGTGGTTTTCTCCAACAGCACTTTAGCAAACTGTGTAACAAGAGAGAAAACAGGTATATGAATTGATTCAAGGTTGAGGCTTGAAGCTGGGGTGCAGTAGAAATAGAAGGAGACTAGTATGCTGAAAATGCTTGCAAGCGGGTGGCTGACATCATGCACTGTAAAATGTAGTCTAACTGGGGAAGGAGGCGAGGCTGTGAGAATGGTAATGACCTGGGTGAAACAGAAGGAGGTCTCCGAGAAGTGTATTGAAGAGCAGCTGGCGATGGAATTCATGAATGGCTTGAAAGATGACGATGACTTTGTGTAAGTGCAAAATTGACCAGGGAGACTTGCATTTTGACTATGGCAGGGGGTGAGGCGTGACAGGACGGCAGGATTGAATGGTCTTAAGGCTAAGTTTTTAAGCAGGCCTGAAGGAAGCCTTGAGGAGTGTCAGCCTCTGTACTCCCCTTATCCTGGAACCCCACAAAGCACGTTGTGTCTGTTTAGTGTCACAAATAAAAGGATGGTGAGAGACTACTTGGCTGCTTTTGAAAAGCTGAAATTGGAAACTTCCTATTGTTCATCCACCTCTGAGGAACTGGTTCTTTCTCAAAAGCATTGTCTGTCGATGTCCTTCATTGACTATGAGTCTGAGCTTCTTTTTCCCCCAGCTTTGTTGAGGTATGATTGACAAATAAAATTATATACATTTAGGTTGTACAACGTGATGTTTTGATAAACGTATACATCGTGAAATGATCTCCACAATCAAGCTAATTCACATATCCATCACCTTATGTAGTTACTGTTTCTGTGTGTGGTGAGAACACTTGAGATCTACTCAGCAAATTTCAAGCATGTGATACATTATTATCAGCTATAATCATCATGCTATACGTTATGTCTGCAGAACTTATTCATCCCATAACTGAAAGTTTGTACCCTTTGACCAACATTTCTCTTTTCCACCCACTTTATAGCCCTTGGTAACCAACATTCTCCTCTCTGTTACTACGAGTTCAACTTTTTTTTTTAGATTCCACATATAAATGATACTATACAGTATTTGTCGTTTCTTGGCTGGCTTATTTCACTTAGCATGTTGTCCTCCAGTTTCATCCATGCTGTTGCAAATGACAGAATTTCCTGCTTTTAGGGCTGAGTAATATTCCATTCTGTGATATAAATATATGTATATATATAATCTTCTTTACCCATTCATTCATTGATGCACACTTAGGTTGTTTCCATATCTTGGCTATTGTGAATAATGTGGCAATGAACATAGGAGTGCAAATATTTTTTTGAGATAGTAATTGCATTTCCTTTAGATATATACCCAGAAGTGGGATTGCTGGATCATATGGTAGTTCTGTTTTTAATTTTTTGAGGAAGCCCTGTACTGGTGTGTTATCTTGTTTGTCTTCGTGTTGAAGAGGCTTAGAGAACACCAGCGTGGAGATTATGGAGCAAATGAGAGAGGATGTGGCGGACGTTTTAGGTGTAATTATTTCACCTTTGACCTGTTGGAGAAAGGTCTTAAGAATGACAAAAAAAAATTGTTTGAATCTTCCAGAATGTGGGAATAGAGAGTTCAGAAGTCCCGCTCCACAGCAAAACGACAGCTTAACTGGTAAAATAAGGATTTGTTTTCCCTCCCTCATATGGTAATAATTGTTACAATTTGCAGACGAAGAGCCTCTCCACCACCCCGCCGCCCAAACTAACAGTATAATCAATTTTCTGTCCTACTTGGCTATACATTTACAACCAGTTTATCTTGGAAATTTCATCAGTGAGTAAAGTTACATGGCTCAATGTTATATGTTACAAGATAACTTGAGTTTTTTTTTTTTTGAGATGAGTATTTGGTTACAACTGCCTTAAAATTTCTGCAGGCTAAATTCATTGCAGCCCTGTCCTATAACATAGAAAATTCGATTTGATGACTCATTGTAAGTAAGAACAGAGTCAATATTAATGTCTTACAGGACTCTTGGCCCTGTATAAAGGTATCCCTTGGGCCTCATCTATGGTATTGTGGTGTAGCAATCTATTCCAGCACATTACCTAGCCTAATTCCTCAATTTTCATAATAGGATTTTTAAATTTTTATTTATTTTTATTTTTGACTGTGTTGGGTCTTCGCTGCTGCGCACAGGAATTTCTCCAGTTCTGGCGAGCGCGGACCACTCCTCGCTGCAGTGCGTGGGCCTCTCATTGCAGTGGCCTCTCCTGTGTGGAGCACGGGCTCTAGGTGCGCGGGCTTCAGCAGTTGTGGCACGCGGGCCCAGTAGCTATGGCCCACAGGCTCTAGAGCGCAGGCTCAGCAGCTGTGGCGCACGGGCCTAGTCGCTCCGTGGCATGTGGGATCTTCCCCGACCAGGGCTCGAACCCGTGTCCCCTGCATTGACAGGCAGACTCCCAACCACTGCGCCACCAGGGAAGCCCCCTAATAGGATTTTAATCCTATCTTCCATCTCTATTGATTTTTAAAACATTGTTCATTGATTTAGTTAGCAATGTACATTACGGGTTCTATTACCTTAATTCACTGATGCTCAAAATTTTTTTAAATCTCCATTAGGGGAAACACAATATTCATGAAAAAGTACCTGAAATACAGTCTAGCTATACCTGCAGAATCTCCATGTTTAGAAAGAACTGGAGAATTACATTCCTGAGTCAAACTGCTAGGCCCCTCAGTTGTACTTGGACATTTTGCCAATAGCCCAGGCTGAGCAAAGCTACACAAAACAATTTTGAAGAGTTTAGTGCTTACTATAAAGACATTTTTGAGGACGAAATTCTCTGCATCCTCTCAGTGTCTTCTCTCTAGGAAGACCTACCTGTGGAAATTGCTACGGTGTCTCACTACCAGCATAGTTATATTTCTTCCCAGCAAATCTTTTTATAGGTACAGTCAATCACACCACTGATGATTTCTCCCTTTTCATGTTTGCTTTTTGAAAGTGTAAAACAAAATTGGTGTCTCGGTGACAGTAAACCAACAAGGTCCGGCCGCACTGTTCCAGGCACTAAACCTAATCCAGGCTTGATTTTATCTTTCCTGCCTTCTCATCTGTTAATTTAAACTTTATTTTCTTATTATATGTATGTATTTCAGTAATCTGTTTTAAATTCTTCCTGGAACAAAGAGAGTAATTTCTAATGTCCCTAAAGAAATCTTTCTTGGAATGTGCTTCCTGCTAAATTAAATGAAAATTCTGAGGGCATTTCAGGTAGCCAAGTAGAAAAAAACATTGTGTTTCATCACAAGGGTCCTCCTTTAAATGCTACTCTTCAACCTACTTTACCAGCCTATATAGAATGTCGCTGTGAGGGAAGAAAGAAAAGATCTTTTGTAACTCTTTTTTTTTTTTTTTTTTTTTTTCCAGCACGCGGGCCTCTCACTGTTGTGGCCTCTCCCGTTGTGGAGCACAGGCTCCGGATGCGCAGGCTCAGCGGCCATGGCTCACGGGCCCAGCCGCTCTGCGACATGCGGGATCTTCCCGGACCAGGGCACAAACCTGTGTCCCCTGCATCGGCAGGCGGACTCTCAACCACTGCGCTACCAGGGAAGCCCTGTAACTCATTTTTGAAGGCTTTTTGATGAGCCTTGAATCTCTAATCTGGGGAAGCTCAGGCGGATGAGTGGAGTAAACATCCAAACACCATTCTCTGAGAGGCCAACGTGGTATTTCTGGCCAGGACTCATTGTTCTGAGCTATCAGCACTAGGACCCATGGCTGTGATGGAGTCATGTGTCCAGTGCAGTGGTGCTTCTGGCAGCATCCTAGGCAGGACCTTGCCTATGCCTTGCCTCCCTTTGCTTTTGTCTGAGTTCACTTCAAATCTCTGTAATCCAAGCTGTGAGCAATTGGGTCTGTGAGCCAAATAATTCCCACTCAAGAAATTCCTTTTCTTTTCAGATCCACAGATCCAGTTTTGTGGGTTGTTTTTACAAATCTTGAATAGTACGTAGGACCACTCTCATTTTCTTTTTCTTTCTAAAAATTTTTTTTGGAGTATAGTTGATTTACAATGTTGTGTTAGTTTTGGGTATACAGCAAAGTGAATCAGTTATACATATACATATTTATATCGACTCTTTTTTAGATTCTTTTCCATATAGGCCATTATAGAGTATTGAGTAGAGTTCCCTGTGCTTTACACATATACCATAGATCCTTATTAGTTATCTATTTTATATATAGTAGTGTGTATACACTCAATACACCCAATCTCTCAATTTATCCCTCCCCCACCTTACCTCCTGGTAACCATTAAGTTTGTTTTCTACATCTGTGACTCCTGTTTTATAATTAAGTTCACCTGTACCCTTTTTTAGATTCCACATATAAGCAATATCATACAATATTTGTCTTTCTCTGTCTGACTTACTTCACTCAGTATGACAATCTCTAGGTCCATCCATGTTGGTGCAAATGGATTATTTTGTTCTTTTTATGACTGAGTAATATTCCATTGTATATATGCACCACATATTTTTTATACATTCCTCTGTTGCACTCTCATTTTCTTAAGGAGAGAGGCTGACACTCTGGAACTCTGGGAGGTCCCACTTTCTAATTCAGAAAGTAAATATGATAATGCTGTCAGGCAGGTGGTCCCAGACTTGAGATAAGCTCTGACAAAGGAGGGAAAAACAAAGGGCAGAATTTATTTTGTCTTAGAAGATGCTGAAGAACACAAATGTCATATCACCTTTTTTATTTTTTAGGATGTTCTTAGCTCCAAATAACAGAAATCACGACTCAAAAGGGCTTAAACAATGGGAGCATCTTGGGCAGATTCAGGCATTATGAGACCTGAAGGCTAATACAATCTTTGAGGCTCTCTTCATGCAAAAGAATGCAAAATTACAAATTTAATACTGCTCTCCAGGTCTTAGAAAGTCCTGTGCAGGAGAAACACCCTGATTTTTAAGCTTTGCGTTAAAATGATTTATACCTCCCATCACTAGAAGTCTAGAAGTAAATTTGTAATAGGTAATGAATTCAGCAGTTTGATGATATCACTAAAGATGTAGGTTCCTTACAGATTTATGCTGTACCATCTTCAGCATATCCTTTTCAAGTTATCTCTCCTTGTGGTTACAAGATGGTTACTAAAGTTCTAGGCAACAAATAAAAACACTAAAATATCCAAAAGATAATGATGATCATTGAAATAAGGCAAGGAAAAAGAAATAAAAGTCATAAGGATGGAAAGGAAGAAGAAAAACTGTTTTATTTGCAGATAACATGATTATTTACTTAGAAAATTAAGGAATCTACTAAACAACTACAAAAACTAATAAAATTAGCAAGGTCACAGCATATGAGGTGAATGTACTTCACTGTGTTTTTATAAACTAGAAGTAAACGATTAGAAAATTAAATTTAAATATAATTCAATATACAGTAGGATCAAAAAATATTTAGGAATAAATTCAACAAAATATGTGTTAGACCTCTACACAGAAAACTATAAAACATGTCTCAGAGAAATTAAAGAATGTCTAAATAAATGAAGAGATAAGTCATATTCATGGAGTAGAAGACGATATTGCTACTATGTCAATTCTCACTAAGTCTATTCAGCACAATTATAATCATAATTCCAGGAGGATTTTGCATCAAACATGACAAGCTGATTCTCAAATGTGTATAGAAATCCAAACTGTCTAAAATATTGAAAGGAATCTTTGAAAAGTAATAATAAAGATGTACTTTAAAGATATAGTAATCAAGATACTATTAGAATAAAGATAGACATATAAACTAATGAAACAGCATACCAACTGCAGAAATAGATCCTCAGTTATATGGCTATTATATTCTCAACAAAGGCACCAAAGAAATCCAATGAGAAAAAGAATAATATTTTGACAAATAGTTATGGGAAAACTGGATATGTATATGGAAAAGAGATGATTCTCAACCCTTACCTCATATCATAGTCCAAAATTAAATCAAGATAGATTGTGGACCTAAACACAAAAGCTAAAGCAATAATAATTTTAAAGGAAAACAGGAGAAATTCTTAATGACTTTGGAGTAATAGTAAGTTTCCTACAGAGAATGAATAAAAGAAAAAGATTAATAAATTAAATTTCATCAAAATTAAAACTGCTTATCCAAAGTCACTATTAAGAAAAGGTGTATGGAAGCTGCAGACTGGGAGAAAGTATTTGCAAAATATATTTCTGATAAAGAACTGGTATGTAGGTTGTGTAAATAATTCCTACAAATTAATAATATAAAGAAGAGCACCTCAATTAAATAGGTAAAATATTTCAATAAATACTTCACAAAAAAGAATGTATGAAATGCTGATAAACACATGAAAAAGTGCTCAACATTATTAGTCACCAAGGAAATGATGACCACTGTATACCCACCACAATGCCAAATTTGGACTAACAGAGACTTGCATATATTTTTTTGTAGAGTGTAATATATTACAACCACCCAGGAAAACTTTCTTATAAAATTAAACATACACTTTCCCTATAACCCAACAATCCTACCTCTAGGTGGTTACTCAGGAGAAATAAAGACAAGTTTCCACAAAAAGACTTGCATAAAATGTTTATAGCAGCTTTACTAAAAATAGTCGAAAACTGGAAAAATCTCAGATGTCCAATGCACAGCTCTGATATATTCATATAATGAAATACTACCAAGTAATTAAAAAGGAAGAAACTACGATGCATGCAAGGACATGAATGAATCTCGAAAACCCTACGCTGAATGCAAAGAGTCTTACACGAAGGAGTACACAGATGTATGATTCTATTTATATAAAAGTCTAGAATAGGTAAAATTAATCTATGATAGAAAAAAAAAAACAGAACGATTGTAGCCTCTTGGGGGAAGAGGTAGGGTTGACTTAGACGGGGAATGAGGGAAACTTCTGGAGTGACGGCAATGTACGTTGATAGGGATTTGGGTTACACGAGTGTATGCACTTATCACTTAAGATTTTTACATCTCATTTGAAAATTTTACTTCAAAAGAAAAAATTATAAACATATAATGACCTCTAGTTAATATTACATGTCTGAATTATCTAGTGAGAAGGGTAGGCATGTCTATAATTTACTTTGAAATGCATTAAGAAATAAGATGGATTGATGGAATTATAGATGGATAGATATGTGATAAACCAAATACAGCAAAATGTTAGTAGTAGAATCTTGGTGATACACATATGTGTTTACTGCAAAAATCCTTTATCTTTGCTAAACATTGTTTCATAATAAAATGCTGGGGAAAGAGGCCCAGAAAAAAAATTGTTTTATTCTTCTGAGTCTCTTTTTATGAGCAATGAAGCCTTTCCCCAAATAATAGAAGAATTTCCCTCATTTCTCATTTGCAGGAAGAGTGGTATCTTAGAGCTGGCTCATTGTGGCTTGCAATAGTCAATTGTTAAATTTTCAGGAATTTTGTGAACCAGTTGATGTCACGTTGGAGTTTGAATTCACTACAGAGGGAGTATTCACACCAGAGAAATTGTTGAATGCTCCAAATCAGGACTTTTTTTTAAAGAGAGCCAGTTGTTAAATATTTACCAATACACCACTGCCCACTCTCAACAAACCTCTGACATAGAAAACAAAACACAATGATAGGCATAAATTAAGGAAAATACATCTGAGTTACAAGTCAGAATGCGAACACCTGAACCAAATTAGGTCTCTTCCAGCATGGAAGAAAGGAAAATGACTAATGGATAGGCTAGTAACAGTCTGACACACACTTACACAGACTCACAATTCAAAAGAGTATATAGTACTGTTTTGGTTCAAAAGGATACACAGTAAAATCTCTCCTCCCACCTCTCTCCATTTTCCCGCCCTTCCAGTCAGCCAGTTCTCTAACTGGGTAACCAAAATTACCTGTTCCTTGCACATCCTGCCAGTAAGATTACATGCATATACAAGCAGATGGCATTTTTCTTCTCACAGTGATAGTATACTGCTACTCTGCTTTAAAACCTTGTTGTGTGTGGGGTTTTTTTTTAACCTAACTTTGTAAAATTCTACCCACATTCTCATTTTTTGGTGATTGCATGGTTTCTATTATATGAATATAATGCAATGAATTTAACCTAGCCCTAGACGTGGATATACAGGTTGTTTCCAGTCTTTATTATTACAAATTATGCTGAAATAAATTATAGAGTATTTCCCACATATGAGATCAATTCCTAGGAGTAGAATTGTGGTGTCAAAGGGGATTTGCAACCTGTAATTTGAATGATATTGCCAAATTGCCCTCCACTGATATTGTATCAATTTAAAACACCACCAGCAATGACTGAGTGCCTGTTCCCACAAAACCTCACCATCAAAATGTGCTAAATCTTTGCTAATCAGAGAGCTGAAAATTGCTTTATTGAAGTTTTGATCTACAATTCTCTCAACACAAGTGAGGTTGAACATCTTCTGATGGCTAACAAACATTTGTACTTTCTTTTTTAAGAACTATTTCTATAAACATTTGTAAGGTGCATCCTTTTCATAACAAATGTGTAAGGAACTCTTCTCATACAGTAAGGATATCTGCACTATGTTTGTTTTTTAAGTTGCAAATATTTTCCCCAGTTTGTCATTTTTCTTTTGACTTTGCTTAGTTTTTTTTAGATATGCATGACTTTTTTCATTTTTATGAGGTTGGTTTATCGACATCTATTTAATGTATTCTAGTTTTGTTGCCATACTTAGAAGATTATACTTATTATGTGAGTATTAAAACATATGCCATAATTTCTTCTATGACTTTTATGGTTACACACTTTTCATCTAAATTTTTGTCCTTTTGCAATTTACCTTGGTTAAGGTAGGCAGTATGAACCGTATTTGTTCTTCTCAATGACTGCTCAGCTGCCCCAGTACTGTTTAATACTATGATTTATCATTTTTCTGAAAACACAGCATGGTCTAATTTATTAGTTATCTTGTTTTTCTGTTACTTAATTTTTTAATGATCAATTTTATCATTTCTATATTTCCTTCTGCTTCCCTAAACATTTTTTGTTCTTTTTCTAACTTCATGAGTTAAGTGCTTAATACATTTCTCTTCATTCTTTCCAGATTATTACTATAAATATTTAAGGACATGAATTTTCCTCTGATTTAGATGTATCCTAAAGGTTCTAAAATGTAGTGGTTTAATTTTTTTTAATTAAATTTAATCAGATAAAAATAATAGCTATAAATTCTATTAGGAATCATCACACAACAAACATCTGTATACACACAGGCTAGTTTAATAAAAAGACTACAACTATTAATATCAAAGCCTCCTGTGTACCCTTCAATATCATTGGCTTATTTCCTGCTTATAGGTAACCACTATTCTAAAAAGTTTTCTTCATTTATTGACCTTATTGATATATTTTTAACTTTTTAATGGATTCACATAGTGTGCATTCTTCAATGACCTGTGTTTTTACTCAAATTATGTTCCTGAGATTTATCTATGATTTTGCATATAACAGTAATCCATTTATCTTCACTGCTATATACTATTACATTGTATAAGTATACCACAATTTATTATTTTCCTGTTAATAGACATTTGAGTTTTTCCCAGTTTTTTATAATTATAACAGTGTTATTATGAAATCTTGTACCCCGGTACCTATATGTCTCTGGTAACTGTGTGTGAGAGACTCTCTAAGTTATGTAGCTAATAGAGGGATTTCTAGCTGATAGAAATAGTGTATGTATAGACAAATTACTAGCTAATGCCAACATGTTTTCTAAAGTGATTTCTCAAGTTATGACAGATTCCTTTGCTATCAAGAGGATAAAGACGTCTTGGATGCTTTATGTACTCACCACCTTTGCTATTGTAAGAATTTTAATTTGTCCAATTGGTTGGGTATGAAATTGGATCTCACTGTGGTGATATTTTGTATTTTGATGATGATTAAGAAGGCTAAGCATCTTTTTACATGTATATGGGCAGTTTGATTTCCTTCTCTGTAATTCCTTATCAAGTTTTTGCTTGTTTTTTGATTAGGTTTTTTTTGCCATTTCTTTTTGTTTTATAGATTTCTTTATATATGTTGGATGTATGTGGGATAACACAAATTATATGTGTTGAATGTCTTAGCTATTCTAGGCATTGCAAATACCTTCTGTATACTCGCTGTATACTTAGTAGCTCCATTTTCTTACTGTAAAATTTCTTAGCCTGAAAAATTCATGTGGTATGAAAGTAAATGAGGCATTTAGAGAATCCATAGACGCAAGTGCTGGCAAAAACACCATGTACAAGAAAGACAAATCTATACAGAGTAAGTGCCTTACATACGAACGAGTTCCGATCCGAGAGCATGTTTGTATGTCCAATTTGTTCATAAATCCAACGAAGTTAGCCTAGGTACCCAACTAACACAATCAGCTGTATACCGCTGCTTTTACGCTTGCTTCCGGACAGCCTGGGCTTGAAATAAAGACACTGTACTACTGTACCCTATACAGTACTGTACAGTGAAGTACACAAAAGCACAACCACTTGTAGAGGATGCACACACGTGACAATGTATATGACAATGTACGGCCAGACACGTGAACTAACTTACGTGATTGGACATGCAAACGCACGTTTGCAACTTTGAAAGGTGAAGGTTCGTATGTAGGGGACTTACGGTACAGAATATGTATCTCTTCCAGCAAAGACAGCATGATGTCCTCCATGCGGAAGGAGTCCAACGTAATCAGCGTATCACCAGCTGGTCACCTGGTCCCATAGTACCATGCCAGAGGTTCTGCATTAGATTCTAGTATTGGCTAGAAGGTCATTCATCCATGAAAACCACATCAATCTTAGTGAAAGGGAAATCTATTGATCCCATGCAAAACACTCTGTTTTCCATGATAGAATGTGAATTCCAGGAAGATAAAAAACATATGGGTGTTAATTCCTATTGCATACCCTCCACCTAAGCTGGCGCCTTGCACTTTGAATGAATCAACGAAATAATGAATGAATATTGAGTTTTAGTTCTGGTTTTCTTGGGACTTGGAGTGACTATACAATGCTGAGGTAGTCTCCATTTTATGTATTGCCTTTCGATTAACCCATGCATATATATGTTTCTTCTCACTATCTGAAATATCCTAGCCAATATAAATTTTCAATTGTCCTTTACCCTCAACATTTTGCTTCTCAAGAGAGTAACAGGTTCACTGATTCTCTTCCTTTACATTCTTTTATGTAAACTGACAATTATTTAATTGTTTTATTGTAGAATTATTTAATTCTACAAAAGGTTTAAAGCTCTATATTGTAATGGGATTAGTCCTGGAATCAGACTAAAAAGAACAGTATAAACAATGCAATTAATGCTTTATGGTGATAGGATTATGAATGTTTAAGGGGGAAATGTTTTCTGATATGACACAACTTACTGTAAAATATTTTTAAGTGAAAATTTAAATTTAATCCAAGTATTCAGAATGTATAATATAATCTTGTTTACCATCACCCAGCTTCAACAATGATTAATTCATGGCCAATTTTATTGATCTGTACTTACACCCCTTCCCTTCTCCTGTATTATTTTTAAGCAAATTCTAGGGATCTTATCACTTCACCCTTAAACAGTTGAATACATAGCTCTAAAAGAACTATTTTTTAACAAAATCACAATGCTTTTTTCATATCTTAAAAAGTAAACATAATTCCTTAATTTTATTAAACACCCAGTCAGTGTTCAAATTTCCAGTAGTCTCGAATGTCATAAATGGCTTTCATTTTTATAGTTTATTTTATTGACTTGGGATTGAAATAAGATTTACATGTAGCAATTGATTATTAATGGCAACTGTTTTTAGCAACTGTTAAAATAAATAGCTGTGTTAAAAACATAGCAACTGTCTTTAAAATCTCTTTTAACTGGTAGGTTTTCTTGTTCTGCTGTCCTGGTCCCCTTCCTCCTCTCTTTCCCTCCCCCTGCCCACTCCCCCTCCACTCTCTTCTCTTTTTCTAGCTCTCCCTCTGCCACTCTCCCTTACTACTGTTTGTTGAAGAAACTGGGTTGTTTGTTCCACAGAGGTTTGTTCCAAACTTTGGTTTTAGCTGACATCTTAAAAAATGCAAATCTTATTCGGAAATTTGTGTAAACAATTTACAGGTGTAGAATGTTTCACCAACTCCAGATCTGGTTCACATTTAACTGAAAAATTACCTTTCTATGGTGAGCTATCAAAAGACATCACTATATTTGTTACTATGATTCAAGGGCTCTGCATTTCTCACACGTAAAAAGTGTACATTATTGTTATCAAGAAGAATAGAGTGAAATCAAACTGAAGATCTGTTCTTCATGTGAGTATAGATTTCTAGCTCCAGTTAGGAACTGGTACGTGATGCTTTCTCTCCCCACTCCCACACCTTTGTACCCATGATCAACATTTGTTTGACAGCAAAATATTAGCCCTGGAGACTTGTACTGACAGAATTTTACTTCGTCTTTATTTAGTAACTTGATCTCCATATGACCAATAGCAACATGATTTCATTTGACACCAATATCACCTCGAACTTGAACAGAAAATGTACACAGTTATTTGTGATAACTTTGTACTCATTCAAGTGCATGATGGATTTTGACTTTTCTTCAAAGTTCATTATGGGCAGCATGTCACAATACAAGCAGAAATAATATAATAGCAGAGGTAGATTTTCCTATCAGGGTCATTTAAACACCAAGCTTCCTCTTCTCTATTGCCTGGAGTGAGTAACCTATCCTGGTTTGAACTGCCAATTGCTTCAACACCAAGAGAATACAAATGACCAGTGTGTAGATTAATATAGCTTTGTTTTTAGTTAGTCTGCCTGGAGCTGGAATGGACATATGCACTGACTTCTAGAAACAATGAAATGTATAATAAGGTATCTGCTTACACTTATAAATATGATTTATTTTTTGGTTTTTAATTAACCTAATGGAAACATATAATTTCTTGTGCGAAATAATATGTGTTTTTGGCAAAAACATAGCAAAAGGCAATGTTTTTCAGGGCCAGGCAACAACTTCATATTCTTACCCACTGAGATTTAGGTTTGTCTTTAATTTTTATGCTTTTAAAAATGTACTGTTTGGTAACAGAGTAAGTCATGATCATGATCCCTTAAAATCATAAACTTTATGTGTAATAAAGGTTCTACCCATTGAAAGTGTTTATAAAGTGACCCAAAAAATTTCTGTAAGAAATAAACCCTAATTTTGAATTTGAGATCATTTGTATTTTATATCGCATATTTGGGGGTGAATATTTTGCAAAGACAAAACATCCCATCACAGTTATAATTTAGTCACTGCTTTGAGCTGTCACCAAATCTAACAAAATTATGATGTCTGACATTGTTACCTGCCACTAACATAAGGGACATCTATCAGTGTGCACAGTTCTGGGACTCATGAGTCCATTGCGCCTTGTGGGTTCATTTCTTCCATATTTGGAAAGGAGCAAAGTTCTATGATAGGCTCACTAAGCTTCAGACTTCATGAACAAGTAACTGCTTTGACGAGGCCCCTAAAAATGCTTTCATTTACTATTGAAAAATTGACACTTCACTCCTAATCTTGCATGATAATAACTTGTTCTCAAACTAAATTTTTTTAAAGTCGAACATATTATATCCTTTGGGAAGAGATTATTAGAAATCAGAATTTGGGATCTGGGTTAAAATAAAATCGGTAGGAATTAACTATTTAACGTTATTAATTCCATTCTATATTCTGATTTCCAAAACTGAACAAAACACAAGGCTCCAGGTCAGGAACTTTCTAAAACTGGTTCCTGCAGTCCCATAGGCCACCTTCCTCTGTACCAAAAGTTAACTCCAACAGACAGCTGGAGATAAAACATTTCCCTCTGCAGATGATCTGAACACTGGCCACTCTTCCTAAACATGAGAGAATTTGCTGGCTAACTTCAAGTAAAGAGAAGGTGTATGGGGATGAGCCAATTTGTTATTCATACCATTGGGGTGCCTATTTCATGAATGAACATAAACATTTATATAAGCACACACAAATACAAACATACAGGTTAGAGAGTGAAGGGGCACCTTTTCACATTTGTTGGAGGTGGGAGAATTGTAAGGTCTTCCACTGACTATTAGCTAAGTATCCCTTTTCATCAATTTTTAACACCCCCCTCCCAGTCACCGCCACTCCAACTAATCTCTAAGCTCATCCTATCTTTAAGGAGATTCTCCTTGATGTTTAGTGAGCTCTAACAGCTTTGTCATAAATCAAAGTTCATCGATAATTCACCTCCTGACAAGTAGTCCTCCTGAGTGCTTATTTTAGAGGATTTCCTTTTGGCTTCTCCTACTTAATCACCACTACTTCAGACTACTCAAACCTGTGACCAGACAGACTACTGTTTCCGTTGCCTGCCTTCTCTGGAACTGTTGCCCCATCCCAAATCAGACCTGCGCAAAGTCTCTCCAGATTACAATAACAGATCCCCTATATGCTCCCACCTCCCCAAACAGACCAATTCTATCCTTCCATAGAAGACTTCTTTTTCAATATGTCAAAGCACACTGGCAGGGGCTAAAAGGTGGGAGTACCACATATAAGTACTTCCTAACTGTAAGTATTTTATGGCTTAGTAATTTTCCTCAACAATGTTCATTTTCTTTTCCACCAGTGAAATTGTGTCACCTTGAAAGTCTGGGAGAATTACATCCTGGGGTTCTGAGGATAAGTTCAAATACTGATTGAGAATAAATTCAAGAGACAAAAGCCATTTTCTGCCCTTTATAATTACCCCTGACCTCATTCTGTTTACTCAAAGAGAACAAACGCTTTCAAGGTTCGACAAAGTTACCTCGAAAAGGTGGCTACCCATAAGCTACCAGACATTTCCTCCAAGCTCCCTGGGGCACAGGCAGCTGTGAGGGAATGTGACAAGCACCTGGAAAAAGATTTTTCCACTTGGCTGTGATATTCAGGAGAAATGGCTCTTCTGCCAGCCTCGAAGATTCAGAATTTACCCAACTATGGAATTTCAGAACTATCTCTTTCTGAAGTCAAATCTAACACGGATCTAGCCTCAGCAAAGGATAAGGTGGGGTATGGGGACGTCAGGAAAAGAGAAAGGTAGGGATTCGATCTACTGATTGCTGGATTGGGACTTAAAAGTCCCAGTGCCCGAGGGCTTGCGTCCTGGGGCAAGAGCTGGGAAGTCTGGACCCGACGCCTGCACGTGGAATCAGGAATCCCCTGTTCTCGGGATCCCTCCCGTTCAGCTCCGTGCCCAGGATATTGGGGTCCCCCAACCCGAGAGCGGCCGCGGTGGAACTTGGCTCGGATGTCCCGTGGGGCCCGCTCACCCGCTTGTCCGCGGTCGCCTCACCCAGGGTGTCTATCACCTCTCTGACTTGGGCCGCCGAGGAGGGCCTCGGGTCGTCGGCTCTCGGCGCCCGGAGCGGTCAATCCTTCCCCCACCTGGAAATGCGGGCTCTGGTTGCCAAGGAAATCGCCGCCTCGCCCCGGCGGTGCCCCCTACCCATCTCCCTTTCGTCCCGCCTGTCGCCTCCTGGCTCCGCATTTCCTTGAGCGCCCCCCAAGACGTACAAAAGTGAGGCAGGAGAGCAAATTTAAACTCGTTCCCTACGCCTCTCTTGCGACCGTCGAGGCGCTCGAAGAGCCGGCGAGGCCGCCCCGGGTGGGAGGGGATCCTGTGCCCGCCGTGCGGATCCGCGGTGCATTCTCCGCAGCGGCCAGGCCCGGCGGGAGCTCGAGGCCGAGGGAGGGGCCGAGACGCACCCCCGAGGAAGGCGGGGCTGCGGGGACCCCTGCGGCCCACTCCCCCCAGCCTCTCTCCCTGGATGTGGCCCCGCTGCAGCAGGGTGGCTGGGCTGGGAGCTTGTCTGGCAGCTTCTACTGAGCAGCTAATAGTATAACAACCCGGCTTTGACAAATCTGAACTAATTACCCCTCTTAATTAAAGTCTTTAGCAGTTGTTTCACTGTTTTGGCAAGAAAACAGGAGAGACTTGCAGTTAGAAAACACCAGAGCCCGAGCTCACAGCGGAGATGCTGATTAACACTTGAAGCATTTCAAGGACCTGGCACCCGCCACAGTTTGGTTTTCATCCATTTTTCCTCCTTGAACGGAAGTATATTCGTCTATAAACATATACACACACATAAAAACATGCAGGCTCCCTTTGCCAGCTATGTACAAGTCAGTATGTGCGTTCAGGATGCGAACAATAGATCCCCGTCCACATGATATCATTGTAACGCCTGTGTGGGGATGTATATTACACACAGCTCCTATAGATATGTTGTTCCCACTTAACTTTGCACTACAAATATACCAGATGGTCCAGGACAAAGACGTGCTTCTGTTAGAAAGCTCCACATCTTCTGTCTCTGAACTTATCGAATTTCATTACTTTACCAAAGTTATAACTATTTGGAGAGACTATTATTTGCTCCTGGTGAATTTTTCAGATGAAACATTGGGTGATACTAACCCAGGGTTGAACTTTTTAAAAAGGAAGAAAGAAGGCTGAGGGGGTCAGAATCAGGGATCCCTGGCTCAATAATATGAACAGAGCCCTGAAGGTTGCTGATTAAATAAGCATGTTCCAAGGATTTATTTCCAACAGTCAATGAATCAGTTTTCACGTGCAAGAATCAAACCCAAAATTCAAATTCATCCATAATGAACCGTCCTTATCTAATGTGTGTGTGTTTGTATGTGTGTGTGTGCTGATGAATGTGGACTGTGCCTTTACAGGCACACACATCTATGCGTGTATATATAACATACACACAGAATTGGGTTTTTTTTTTTAACCTCAGGAAAAGAGGAACTGGTAATAAACAATCGGCAGGCATCTTGAGACCACAGAATCCACACAATGGAAGTATATACAATAATAAAATTAAAATGGTGCAGCATTCCCGGGTAGGATAATACAGATCTCAATAAATACAGCAGAAATTTGTGTTTAAAAAGCAAAACAAACATGATCTCTCCACCCGAGATGAAAATTCTTTGCAAATTAAAAAAAAAATCAGAAAACAAACCCCCAAATTTTCTCATAATTGTTAGTGCCTATATAGGATATAATACACAAAACCATTTAGCAGGTGCATGCAAGAGGCGAAAGGCCGGGGAGTTCAGAGGCTTCTGGTTGGCGCTAACGTGTAAGGCCCAACATGCCCTGGGTTCTACAGGTGAGCTTGGGTAGAGAGGTCCAGCTCTATTCCGCCGCTGTCTCAGTAGTGGGGACCCCGGCTGGGGCTGGGAAGGGACTTCGGCCTTGATCACTGGTGGCCCGGGGGGAGCCCAGGCTGCAGGGGCCCAGGGGGCGGCAGCGGCGCGGGCAGCGGCTGCTGTAGAGGGGGGGACGGGTCCGCTCCCGGCTCCCCAGCAGAGGTGCAGGGCAGCCCCAGGCCGCTGTCGTGCAGCTTGCGGACGTGCTTCTTGAGGTCAAAGTTCCTGCAGAAGCCCTTGCCGCACGTGGGGCAGGTGAAGGGCTTCTTGTCATTGTGGGTGTGCATGTGGAACGTGAGGTTGTAAATCTGGTGGAAAGCCTTGTTGCAGATATTGCACTTGAACTGCTTCTCCCCGCTGTGGGTCAGCTTGTGGTTTTTGTAATTCCCTGAAACAGACAAATGACAGGGACGTGGATCTGAAAAGAAAGCTTGGAACGGGAGGAGCAGACGATTGAAGGACAACGAGTCTAGAGAAGAGGGGCCACAGCGCGGAGGGCCGGTGCAGTTCTATGCTGCCCGCCTGCACTTCGCTCCCCAAATTTATTTTTAAACATCAGCAGTGAGGTCGTTCCCTCCACGTTTTAATACAAGTTATTAATCCAATTCTATAAAACGAGGACAAGCAGTTAAAAAGAAATGCCCCCTCTGTATACGAGCCATGCCTTTCTCTAGCACTCATCACACTTGAGGGTACGACGTTGGAATGGCAACACATGCGCTGGTAACTAGCTGCACTTAACAAATCGTTTTCTGAAATACCCCCCAAAGTTGAGGGCTTTTGGTAAGACTACTGCGAAAGACAACGCCTCCTGGGTTCGATACCTTTTTGATGAAATCCTTTGCCACAGAATTCACACACAAATGGTTTGTAGCCTGCGTGTATTCGGGTATGCGTGTTTAAAGTAGAACTTCTATTAAATGCTTTGCCACACTGGTTACATTTATGAGGTTTTTCCTAAGCGGAAAGGAGAAAAAGCAGAGAAGTTAAGGTATTTTGCTATTCAGTGGAGTCTGAAAAACTCACAAACACTGTAATGCTCTTCCACATGCTTTTAAGCAAAACAAAGGCAAACAATACCTGGCATTTCTCTCTCTCACAGCCGGCACATTTTAAACAAACCTTACGCTAAAGAGTAAGAGTTTATCGGCCATTAAAAAAAAAAACAAATCGTTCGGAAATAAACCAGGTGAAATTGAGACAGCCGAACACACCTGGGTGTGAATGATCTTGTGCCTGCACAGGGTGCTGGCTTGCCGGAAGCCCTTTCCACAAACTTTGCAAACGAAGGGTCTGGCTCCTGTGTGCACCGGCATGTGACGGGTTAAGTTATAGTGCGCGTTAAAGACCTTAAACACAAGTACAACAGGTTAGCTCAACAAGCCCTTGGAGATCAAACCAGGCAGAGGGAAGGGAGGGAGGTGATAACGTTATAACAAGTGTATACAAATAATTACAAAATAAAATTAAATGTGGAAAGAAAGAAGGGAGGGAGGAAGGGAGGAAGGAAGGAAGGAAGGAAGGAAGGAAGGAAGGAAGGAAGGAAGGAAGGAAGGAAGGAAGGAAGCCCCCCACCCCCACCCCTTACACAGTACTTGCCTTTCCACACACTTCGCAAGTGAAAACTTTGGGCTTGGTATGAGGAGAGCCGCGGCTGAAGTCAGAGGTTTTGAACGCTATTTTTTCCGACAGGAGCTGGGCGCTTTCTTTCATGTAATGCTGCAACTGAGCCTGGGACAAGTCTTTGAAAGCTACTCCCGAGGGGTACTTCTCCACCGCCGGGACCACCAGTTTATTCCTTTCGGCTAAATACGTTTTTGGCTGCGGGTGCAAAGGGGAACTGAGGAAGTAGGAGGCCACCGGGTGGATGTTAACGCCGGCCGCCGGATGGCACGGGCCGTCACCTCGATTCAGGTAGCACAGGGCTCCCATGGCGTGGAAGGAAGAATGGTTGACCACCCGCGGCCTTACCAGCTTGTACTGCTGCAGCGGGAGCGCGTCGCGGGCCAGGTCGCCCTTGAGAGTCAGCGCGCAGTTGAGCAGGTCGCTGCAGCTGAACGCGGGCGCCGCGGGCGCTTCTGCAGGTGCAGCCGGAGCCTCCAGACTCGCCTTCCGCGGCTCCGAGCCCGTCATTCCCGCCTTAGGGCTCGTGTCGTACGCCACGGGCACGAAGGGGATCATGCAGGGGATCGACGAGTTAAGATGCAGAGAGTGCTTGGGGTCCCCCCTGGGCACGGCTCCCTGCAGGAAGTGGGGGACGGGCAGGGCTTTGGGCTCGGGGGTGCGTGCCATGATTCTTTCGATGGAGAAAGCCAAGGGTTTGGAGGTGTTCATCATGTTGCCCCGGGCCGGAGCGGTCGCTAACATTTTGGCAGTCGCGTTGTGGCAGCTACTGTCCATGTCTGAGTCTCCAGCGTCCCTCAGCCGGGGCCGGGCTGCGCCGTCGTTGCCTTGTTCCCTGCTTGTCACAGACCTGCGGAGAGGGGGACGGGCACCATCACCACCAACAGCCTCCTCCTCCTCCCCAGCATCACCAGCCGAACCTGCCTGCCCAGCCCAATGGACTCCTGCCAGCCCATCGCAGAGTTCTTGGCGCACCAATGACTCGGGGACAATCACTACTTATTTCTATCAATAGAAAGTGTTGTGTCAATAACGCAGCCAAGATCTCGCCAATCGTTAACTTCCAAGAGGAGAAGGTAAACTAGATAATTGCTCAATTCGCTTCCAACACTCAACAGGAAAACTTTTTTTTTTTTTCTCTGCAGTCAGTGACTACTTTTCATTGGTGAGCGAGGTTCCCCCGCCCAGAAGAGGCGGGGGCGCTCTCCGAGGCGCGGCGGACCGTCGCCTCCGCGCACACACTCGCCGGCGGACACTTCGCTACCCTCCGCGTCGGCCCCCCCCTTTGCTTTTTCCTGTCTTTTTAACTCTCAATCTGCTTAACCGGGCTTTAGAGGCCAAGCAAATCTGAGATCAATTTTCTCGTTTAGCTCTAAATGACATCATCTAAAATCATTGTACAAGGGCTAAATAAGGAAACAGACTCGAATTCAGGGGCAAACACCAGGCTATATTTATCAAACGCCAGGCTCTAGAAAGCCGCGGCCAGAAAGCCTCCGGCAAGAGAAATCCGAGCCTTCCAGGCATGGTTCCGCCGGGCCCGAGGTGGGCCCGGGTCGGAGCCCCGCTGCCTCCTCCGCGGTCCTCTTTCTTCCTCTAGGGCCTGGGGCTGAGGGCTCCTGGAATCCCGAAGTCTCCGTGGCCTGAACCGAGTCTGGACCATTTGGAAGACGCCAGCCAGGTAACTGGCCTCCCCCCAAAGCCCCTGAGAATTAAAGGCCTTGGGAGGCTTGTTTTATGTTTGTGGTTTTGTAAGCGCGATGCCGTGACCTAAGCTTGGGAAAGACACGCTCCATCCACAAAGTTGAGGAGGAATTGCAAGGAATAAGCGGGTGTCACACCAAAAGAAACCTCGGCTAGGACTAGACACCCTCCCCCCACATCCACCAAACACACACGCGCGCTTTTTGGCGTTTCCATTGAGAGCCCGGAAAGAGAGTCTTTCTTTCAGTACTTGCGCTCAGCTAGAGCTCTCTCGGAGCATTTAAAATCCTGAATGTTGGGCAGAGAAGGGAAGCAACCTATTGATTCCCTCCCCCAACCTCCTGACTGCTGGTGTCCGCGCGCCTCCTCAAAGCAGCGCGGGCGGCAGCCAGGGTGTGTGTGCGCTCGGGGGCGACGAGCACCGCGAGCTGGCTGCATGCCTGTCGCGGCCTCAGCCGCGCTTTCGCCTCCCAGAGAGCGCGCGGAGACTAGGACCCGCAACGTCCCCCATCAAGGCGCCCTCCGGGTCCGGTGCCTGGGCCAAAACTCCCGGGGAGGAGCTGTAGAGAGTAAGGATGTTCCCGGCAGCGACTCCGGCAGCGCGGGTTCTCATAGCTTAGGCGGGCGCCGCCCGGAGCGCGCCGGGAGCAGCAGCGCGCACCGTCCTCGTCGCTCCCCTTGGCAAGCCTGCAATCGTGCGGAGCTTAGCCCTGGGGCCAGGTGTGCTAGTGCCGGGCGTGCCCTAGCCGCTACACCCGGAGGACGCGGTAGCCGGGAGACCGCGCCAGGAGGCAGAGGAAGAGCACAGAGATGCCAGCTCCGGGCCTTGCGGCCTGCCCGCCCCTGTGAGTGGCCGCCCGCAGCAGCCCAGGGTGCCATCTACCTGGTGAGTTACCCCGAGTGGGTGCTTGTAGAACGGGTGGTGACGGGCGCCAGACATCGGGCCAAGCGGGTGTGGGCGTCCTCTTCCAGCAGGAGCGGTGGAAACGGTCGGCAGTGGGAGGCTGGATGCAAGCGGACTAGAAACCCTGGGATTGTTGAGCCGCTGACCAAATTACACACCAAATGCAAAGCCTGGACCTCAAAGGGAGGAAATCGACCTCAAAACAGTCCCTCTTCCCTAACCCATTGCCCAGCACAGGCCGGGGACCACTCTCTCTGGCTTTACTTGGGGGGTCTGCCCCGCCCCCGCCCGGCGGGCCAAGAGGAGTGGAAACCGAGAGAGTCTGGGCTGGGAGCGCGCCCGATGCCCAACCGCGAAGCAGAGCAGCTGGATGGGTGGCGAGGAAACCCAGTTGCTGGGGCAATGGGGGAGGAGACGCGAGTCCGCCTGGAAGTTGAAGGCAGCCAAAGGGCCAGGTGGGGGAAAGGTCCGGTTGCGACCGGCCTTAGCAACCAAGCCTGCAAGTGCCTGGTTTCAGGTCTCGAGGTGGCGTCGGGCTTGGAGGACAGATGCGGCGGTAGAGAAGTGCAGAATGAGGCGAGCGCAGAGCGCGGGGCCCGGGTCCAGGAAGAGGTGCCACACCCCCAGCGGCACTTTGGGGCGGTTTGAGGCCCAGGCGCAGTCGCCCAGGGTGCTCCCAGGCTGGAAATTTTCTTTCCGTTTGCTGCTGGGGCCGCAGAACCTGTCTCCTCTTCTCCCCTGCTCAGACAAAGAGCGCCGGACAGCTTTGCTAGGGGAAAGTGGGGGCGGGTCCCGCCACAGATGGGTCGCGATTAAGACTTTAATTGCTGCCTTTTGGGGGGCGGATCAGGTTTCCTTTCCTACCTGCCGCTTCCCAGCATCGAAGAATCCCCCTCCTGCTGCCCTCCTCCGAGGCAGGGCCAGATTTAAAGGAAAAAGCAAAGAAGCACGAAACTGCCCGACTCTGGAAAGCTTTGCAGCGCCCAGCTGACATATACAACTCACCCGCTTCCGGAGCGTTACCTGCCTTATTGACTGAATGCCACCAGTTTGTTTTATGTTCGTCGCGTGTCCCTCCCTCTCTTCCCCTCCCCCACTTCCTCCTCCTTAACGGCAAAAGAGCCTTGGTTTGACCTCGGTAAATTTCCCCTTCGTTGGACAGTGAACTAAAAAGGAAAATTATTGGCTAAGGGGTATACGTGTTTTGTATGGCTAATACTTCAGTAGTTTGCTTTCCACTGGTCTTTTTGGGATTTGCCTTTTTGACAAGTGTTGTTTGAAAGTATAGTGTCATTTGAGTAACACAAATAGCACAAAGTAGCAATTATACCCTTCCTTTACTAGTGCCGAGCTTCCTAATCCTAAAGACCGAGGAGGTTCTTTATAAATCCAGGTCTTGTTATTCCAACATTTGTTGATGAGTGTTTTCCATTTAAAACCTAACATATATATATATATATATATATATATATATATATATAAAAGCCTAACCTATATGTTAATTTTTAAAAATCTCTATTAAGTAAGGATTGTCTTAAACAAAATGCACAATGTATTCAGCAAAGTCTTCCATTTTATTAACTAATCTAGCCAGTACTTTGGGTTTTTTCCAAATACATTTGAAAAATAACAACAACAAAAATACCACCAATGAAAGCAGAGCTTATCTGACAAATTTAGAAGCTTCTAAATCAGTTCAACACTTTAAAATTATTTATTAAAAGAATGCAAAGAAGACTTGTTTGTTTTGTTAATGGCAAAATAGAAACTCGGTTATCGTTTCTTTGGATTTTCTTGGAGAATCCTATAATCCCCCCTTTTTCTCATCAGAGCTGATGATTAAGTTCCCTCCCCTTCCCAGCCTTGGAAAGCCAGTATTCATTTGCTCTACTACTTTAAATCCTTGGGGAAGGTGAGTTTTAATGTTTGGTTTATCCTGCATGAGATGTCCTAAGGGAAGCAGAAAAAAACCTTTGGTACAAAGAGACTAGGTAACAAGCTCTGAGTTAAGACTTTCTGAGAAAATAAGAAAGAAGTTCTACTCCGCTAAAGTAATTCAAAGTTCTCTTTTTCCTGGGGAATCTGATTTTGATCTCAATGCTTCCTAAACTATGTTCTTGATATTTTTCAAGAACTTGCATAATTTTCACATGCTTTTGATTTACATCCCTGTCATAAGGAAATGAAGTTTCTGGTCATGATTACTGCAATAAAAGACAATATAACAGAACCATCAATTGCCAAATAAGCCACAATTTTTAATCTCTTCTCTTTAATGTCATCAAATACTGTTGACTATTTTAAAAATAAAAAATGGACTGGGAATTATTCAGCCTTCTGCCAAGTGCACTAATTCATCCCTGGTCACGCTTTTAAGGTTTTCAGGCCTTTCCAACAACATCTACCACCCCGGCCTCTTTTTCAAAAGCAACAAACCAGCTTTCTTTTTGCTTCTTATTAACTACTGCAAGTTAAAAAAAAAAAGGAGAGAAGATTATTATGATGATGACCCCCCTCTCCCAGGCATTCAGATTCATCCACACTTTTTCCTATTTAATAAATAGCACCAAGGGCAACGTACCTTCCTTCTAGAGGAGGAAAAACATTCCTAAATTCTTCTACAGTTTTGCTCAGTCTTTATCTCCGACTGGTCTTTTGTTATTTCTTGTGTGTGATGGAGGCGGGTGATGGACTAGGACACAAATAGGAAGGGTCTGCAAGGTTCAAGGAAAGAGTCTTGTTCAGTTCCTCTGATTAATTACTGAATACACAGTGGGAACTAACTTTCCAGTACATTAACAAATACATGGGCCACAAGTTCATACTGAAGGCTACTGCTTTTGCTTTTAGTTAGTTTAGTAGCAAATAAAGAATTCTTGCTAATTTCATATAGCACGTGAAAGGCAGTAAGTATCACAGGTTAGGAGTATAGGAGGCATCAGTTAACTCGCAGAGCCCTCTTTTCTTTGGGGGTCGGAGAGGAGGGAATATGGCTTGTTGTTTATCTCTAGGTCTTTGTTGTTAGTATTTCTTTCATACTAGGATTTCCCTTAAACCTAGTGAAATTATTCTCCTCAAAACAGCATTTGCATATTAAATCGGTTTGTGAAAGTAAATGAAGAGCCCCAAAGGTGAGAGCTGGTAATGAGCTGGCAGGCATTACAGACTCCGATCACCTGCCCTGGGTTTGTTGCTGCCCCTCCACTAATGCTGGGCTTCTTCTCACCCGTTCCCACAGGCCTGTGAGGTGTTTTCCCTCCAGACTGCCAGGCTCCGACTCAGGGCTGGACTTGATGGAAAAAGAAGTCTATAAACAAGCAACCCAATTTCTCCAGCATATTCGAGGAGCTGCCCCGAAGTCAAGCAACAAAACCCAGCAAAGTTTTACTTGCAATTTACAACGGTGTTATTGAAACCCGGGAAGTGGACAATTAGAAGAGGATGCCCCAAGTATGCGCTCTTGCCCTACACTGATAGCTCGTTATGCAATTGACCGATTAGCATTTTGCCGCAGTCCCCAGTTTTTTCAAAGTCATTTCGTGGTCAAAATAAAAACTATATTTAACACAGTGCTGCTCTTTCTTTGATACCACCCACGAGATTTAGAGCGGTTTTCATGTTGTTTTCAAACTTTCTTATCTCTCACACGAAATAAAAGTCGACAGTGGCCATTCAAATAACACAGAGCAAAGAATGAGCTTAGAGAAATGGAGAAGCAATCGAGGTAAATCAAAATCTTTGGGCGAGAAATCTCTGACAGCCGTTTATAAATTCAGTTTCCTCCCGGACCCCGGCCGTCGCAGCGCCCCGCGCCGACCCTCTGCCTCGGCCGCCTGGGCCTCCATCACAGCGGCGGCCTCGGCGCCCCCTGCCGTGGCCTCCAAGGGAGACTGCGTCCGGCTGTCGGCGTGGGAGCTGGGGCGCCCTCCTCACTCCCGAAGCGCTGGCCCGCGCTGAGCGAGGTGATAGAAGCCCGAAGTGAAACAGAAAAGCGGACCCACTCTCCCCGGCCCGGCCGGGCTCTCTACTCAATGGCCCTTGCTCCCGAGTCCCAAACAGTAAAACTGAGGTTGGCAAGGCCTAGGGCGACCTGGCTCCGTGCTGTGGCCTTGAGGGGCCCGGGGGCGATGGCGCCTGGCGCCTGGAGGGGACTGGGGCCTGGGGCGCCACTCGCTTAGCCCGATCTTCCCTTCCCGCCCGCCGCGCGGTGCGGTGCGCGTCCAGCTGGGCTCCGGGCCCCGGCGGGGCCTCCGGGGTGCCGGGTCCGCCAGCATCGCGCGGTCGCCGACCCGGTCCCTCTGACCTCGGGCCTCGGGGACCGCCACCGACCCCGCGGGCTCCGCGGCCCCTTCGGGGCTCGATCGCGCTCCTCCCCCTCCCCGCGCACCCCGCGGCTCCTGCCGCGGCTCCCTCTCAGTCCTCCCCTAGGCTGCGAGAATGGGGGGAGTCTCCAAAACTCCAAAGAGTTTCGGGAGGGGGGAGGGGCTGCCGGATCGTGTTTAAAGACCCAGTAACAGATGGCAGAGAACTTCTGTTTGAAAAGTTTTTGAACAGAACATTCGCTAATAGACTTGCTTTGACGACTCCGAGTTTAACTGAAGGGTCATTTAATCTAGATGTCAGGTGAAAGAAAACAGGCCTGACGCTGTGGCACGCCCAAGAAGGAACTAGAGCAACTTTTTTTACTAGTTTTGCCTGTCATTTTGAGTTTCCCAGAAAACACTTTCTTAAGCCAATTTTAAATGGGGGCAAAGGGGGGGGGGCACCACTGTGTTCTCCCCAAACCTGTCACGTCCATTCCCGTACCGTATTTTCGTGCCCACTCCTCGCCCCCCAACCCCGCGAATCCTCCTTTCAGAGCCGTTTCGCTTGTCCTTACAATTAGTTGGAGTCTTCTGAAAGTCCTGGGGATGAGAGAGAGTTTTCTAACTAGATTCTCCTGTTTTAAGACATTTTCCTTCTACCTTCTCCTCTCGGCCCATCCTCCAACTTGTCCTTTTATTCGGGTTCCTGAGCTCTCCCTGTCAATCCCTTTTTTCCCCCCTTCAAAGGAGGAGATGGGACGACTGTCCCCAGAGCACAATGCCCCCGCGGCCACCTCCAGCAGGCCGCCCCAGTCCCGAAGGGGAGGAATCGCTCAGCCACTGGCCGACCCCTTTTTCTCAGGGGTGCTGGACGCTCTTCTGCGATTCCCCCCGCCTCCCTCCCTAAGGCCCCTCTCGGACCAGATCCTACAGGCGTTGACCCTGTTTCAAGAGGTGAGCTGTAACATCCACGCCGAGGAGATCCCAAGATGAGGCTTGATCCGTCGTTAAGGAATCTGACTTTTACAATGTTAGGTTAAATCATTGCCTTTGTTTTGGGAAGTCATTTGTCTTTTTCTCTTCCCACCGTCTCCTCTTTAAGTTCAGTTGATTCTTTGAATTTCACCAGCAGTGGGTCTGCTGCCCTCAGAGTTTCCCATCAGTCTCACAGAGGAAGAGGGTGCTGGAAACACCGCGAAGCTAAGCGGCCCGAGTCCGTGTGAACGCCGACTACTGGGGAACGGCGTCCGGCGGCCCGCGGTGACCTCGAGGGCCGGCCGCCTGATGTCACGAACGCTGCCCCGCCGCGGCTCCCAGGGCCCGGGTTGGAGGCTCTGTTTCCCTGCCGACCCGCGGGGTGGAGGGTGGGAAGGAAAGCTGGGTCCGGGAGAAAAGCGCGAGGAAGAAACGAGGCTGTGAATCATTCAAAGACTGAATGGGGTCGGTTCCAGTTGCAAGTGGAGGTGGGGGGACCCTCCTCGATCTAACCCTGTGATTCACAGCTTTTCAGAAATTTACATAATACCAGGGCGTGGATGTAAACCTAAAGGACAAAAATATGAATTCGACAGCACATGTTCCATTATTCGCACCATGGGCCTGGACGTGTTCCCGGCGTTGGCATGTAGCTGATTCCCCGAGCTTTGTACTCCTGACGGAGAGTAACTGAACTTTCACAACAGCGTTGAAAGGAGAGGCAGAGAGGGAGGAAAAAAAGGGAGAGAGAGAGAAAATGGCTTTAGTGACTCTGATTTAGATTTCTTACTGACGGCAAAAGAGTTTTAAAAATTGAGAGCATATGCTGTGTTCAAAAGGCAGTGGGCATGATGGTAATTGGGGTCCCTCACTTTCCAAAGGATCTGTTCCCCTTTGATTTGGCTAACATGGACCTTTTATTTGAAAAGCAAATTCATTACCCTTTAATATTAATAGGACATTCCAATTCATTATTTCCCTAGATAAGTGAAGGCCACAACATCTACGGAGAGGCCCCGCTGTCAACTGGGCTCCAGCTGGCCAGCTCCAATGTAAGATCAAAAAGTAAGACGTGGCAGCTACAAAATACACATGATTGGCTGTCTTGCCTTTTGGACTAGTATTTTTGTTTTGTTTTGTTCCTTCTGCATTTGAACTCAGACACCACTAATAAATTCAAATTCTGGAGCCCTGCTGGAGGCATTTTCTCAATGATTCCCTGTGGAACACCGGGCATGGGGAAATCCAAGGGCAAGGTTTGTGGGATCCCAGCGTCCCCTTATTTTAGCGGGAAGGCTGCAGGAGTGCAGGTACCCTTGGACTCGTGCTGTGCCTCGGCCAAGTGCATCTGGCATCCAGTCCATCCGCGGGTGAGCAGTGGAGCCCTCCCCTCTTGTTTAGTGGCGGACGTGGTGGTCACTGGAAATCGGAAAGAGGAAAGGCCTTTCTCCTCCCATCTCTGCCTTTCTGCATCTTACTGCTATTCCAGCCTCCCTCTTCTCTCCAAAACCTATGTGCAAAATTGGCCATATTCTCTCTCATTCAGTCCAACCCATCAGTAGTTTGCAGTTATTTTAAATCAATTTCTAGAGCTTTTAGTTAAACCTGTATGGGCAGGAACTTAAGAGGAGAAATCATCTACTTTTTCAAGTATGCAGTGAATTCTGCCTTCACTAACCACCCCCCCCCCAGCAATTGCTGCCCCATAAAGGGTAAATAGTAATCCTCTTTTCTCCTCTTTGTCCCCTTCTATACTTTTAAAACTTGATTCTTCAATTATCCATTGAAATTGAGAACGTTTCCTCCCTTCTAAGAAACTTCTTTTTCATTAAGTACTCCTACCACCGATGTGTCCCAGGAGTTCTGAGGGCTGAAATAAATGATGCCAGTTTCCTGTCCTGCTTTAGCCTTCTAGCCAGGGAGTGCCAGCTTGGGGAGGGCCACCCAGCCAGTGGACTCCTTGTTAACCTGAACGGATAGTGGCAGTTCCCCTTGCCTTGTTTTTCTGTAAAATGGGACTAAATCAAAGCCCACTTCATTCTTGGGAGGCTTTGAGATTGAAAAGAGATTTAAAAATAAAACTACTTTACATGTGAAAAGCTATCCATCACCTTGTTAAAAAATTAAGCTATAAAATTTTCACAAATATTTTTCAGACAACTGTTTTTAAAAACAACGCTTCTGCTCAGTGATTTGCTTTCTGGTTATATACATGGAAATGTTAAAATACACATAAAAAAATCACATTTGCTAAATTATTTTTCACAACCTTGAGGACTTCCCTTATCCTTGGGGGCCTGCTCTCCCACGTCCAGTCTTGAGTTCCCCAGGGGACAATTTCTTCTGTAGATTTGTGAATTAACCTTTCACAAAAGCTTTTCAAAAATCCCAATTTGATTAAAGCTTCTCTTTCGAAGCTGTTATTTCTAAAATTAATCAACTTCCTGATAGACCATCATGATTATATGAAAGAACACACCAAGCCATCACCCAATGTAACAAAAAACTGGGCAGCTTGAATGAGTGACAGTGAACAACCTTCTTCAATACAGCAACTTTGTAGTGTGTTTAAAAAAATTATTACCCAGCTTTGGGGTATATGTGTAGGTCAGGGACACCTAACAAAAGCCCTCCCCTGACACAATCTGCTGCTATCCTGGCATTTCCATATTTCACTTTCCACGTTTTGAAATCCAGTCCTCTTGGGTTCTGACCTTTTACTAATGTAACCCCTCTTTAATGAAACTTTTTCTACCTCCCTAGCAAAATCTCCTTCCAAGGTTACAATTAGTTTTGCTTCCTTGGCATTTTAAGGAAGTACCCTTGGCATTTTAAGGAAGTACCCTTGGCATTTTAAGGAAGTACCCTAAACAACAAACTTCAGCATTTAAAGTTTTCTTTCTGTCAATCACACCCAAGAGAGGTGTTACCAGTTGGGTGTCAGGAAGGAGGCAGTGTTAAAAGGCAAACCAGAAGTGACTTAAAGTAGAAAAAGAAATAATTTGACATACCACTTTCAGTTTTGCAAAGGTACATATTATGTGTAGGGGCTCCATAAACAAGCCTGTGCCAGGGGCCAGGAAAGAGTATCTACTCTGCCTGATGGTTCTTGTTTGAAATCAACTCTTCACTTCCTCTCAGACCAGAGAACCACCGATCCTAGGGATGGACCACGTGAAAGGAGATTTCAGACAACTCTAGACTATGTTTATTGTCTGATTTATTTATTTATTAAAAATAAATTTCTTTATTTATTTTGGCTGCCTTGGGTCTTCGTTGCTGTGCGCGGGCTTTCTCTAGTTGCGGTGAGCGGGGGCTACTCTTCGTTGCGGTGCGGGGGCTTCTCATTGCAGTGGCTTCTCTTGCTGCGGAACACTGGCTCTAGGCGCGCGGGCTTCAGTAGTTGTGGCTCGCGGGCTCTAGAGCGCAGGCTCAGTAGTTGTGGCGCACGGGCTTTGTTGCTCCCCGTGTTACCTGCATTGGCAGGCGGATTCTTTTTTTTTTTTTTTTTTTTTTGCGGTACGCGGGCCTCTCCCTGTTGTGGTCTCTCCCGTTGCGGAGCACAGGCTCCGGACGCGCAGGCTCAGCGGCCATGGCTCACGGGCCTAGCAGCTCCGCGGCACGTGGGATCTTCCCGGACCGGGGCACGAACCCGTGTTCCCTGCATTGGCAGGTGGACTCTCAACCACTGCACCACCAGGGAAGCCCTGATTTATTTTTTTTAATCGCACTGCAAATAAGCACACAAATACAGCGGCCCGCAGTGTAAAGTTGCAAAGTAGGAGAGATTAAAGGCAACGTGGCATTCCGGAGTGGGAGGATGGGCGTGGGGCACGAATCCTGTTTCCTAGGTCTGGAACTCAGGAAGCTGCAAGTAGGCTATCTTAAAGGAATGATGGGGATGGGGAACATCTCTCCAGTTACAAAAGCAGCTCTACGTCTGGGCCTGTGAGCCATGGCCGCTGAGCCTGCGCGTCCGGAGCCTGTGCTCCGCAACGGGAGAGGCCACAACAATGAGAGGGCCGCGTACCGCAAAAAAAAAAAAAAAAAAAAAAAAAAAGCAGCTCTAGTCCTGGCACAAAGCAGGGTGCGATCTCTTTCCCTTTGGTGAGTGATCAGTTTCTCCCTCCTCAAGGCCACCGCGTTCTTGGCCCCGGCACCACCTGGGCTCGCACCTCCCTCGCCACGGACATCCTGGCTTGTGACCCTGGGCGCGCCCTCGGCCCCGCGCTGGGTCTCTACGCTATTGGCGTTTCCCTGACGGCTTCGAAGGGCGGTCAGTTCAACACTCCGGGGCAGGACTCCGTGCTGGCTGTCGTCCTCCGAGCCTGCCGTTTTTTACTCTGTTGCCACGGCGGAGGTCACCTTGGGGCGCGCCGGGGCGGCCTTCGGTCTCCTCTGCCTCACTCCCGGTGCTGCTTCGCATTTTCCCGTGCCGTGTGCGCATCCCTGGGCTGAGACGCAGGACGCCATTAAAGGCCTCCTTAAATCTGGGAAAACACTAATGAACACCAATTTGCCCTTGAACTCAACCTACTGGTCACAGGCAGAGGCCTGAGATTCCTCGCTTGTGGTCCGACACCCCCCGATCATAACCGTCCGGTTTCGGAGGCCCTGACCAACAAACGTGGACCCAAAGACACGTCTCCAGCCGCCTCCCCTCCTAACTGCAGCTCCAAGGGCTGCTCTCGGAATACTGGCCTTTTTGGGAGACAGTCGACTTGCCCCTCCCGGTCTCCTCTCCTCCCACTAGGCTGGCTGTATAAATAACCTTGAAACTGGACAGTTCTAGCCAGTCCACTGACACGCTAGGGACGGAGCCAAAGGTCCACCGAGATGACTGTGGTCTACACCTTGTGCCAACCCGGCGAGAACTGGGCGGCGAGTGGTGGTGTATGTTGGCAGGGGCAGGCCTCCCACAATTTCTTTCGAATCCACCCCTACATGAAGAGTCAACAACGGCCACAACTTATACGCATCACCTTCGTAACTGAGCGCCCACTTCACAGAGAGGTTACATAACTTGCCCAAGTACACACAGCTCGGACGCGGGTAAGTGTAGTCGTTGGCACTCAAACCCAGGCTTTCCTGGCTCTAAGGCCCTGGCCCCTTACGGTTCCCCAAGCTGTGTCACGTTCACACGTTTCTGGGTAGATCTTTAAATCGAGGTCTTTTTCAACTTGGGAAACACATCGAATTCTTGTCTTACTTCCTGTCTCTCGGCTGTACACACTCACAGTCTAGTGCCTCCTTCTCCCTTAAAATGATCACGTATTGCACCTGGATAGAGGCTGTGGCTGACCGTCACCGTGGCTTCTAGAAGCCAGGCTCAGAGCTTTGCGCTCACAGCCTGCACTCGCCTCGGGCCCCTTAAAGTATCACGCTTCAACGTTACAGAGAAGGGCAGTTGAAGGCACATCTGCCCTGCATCTACCAGCCCACGCGGCGGAAGGCGGGGAGGGTGGGGGAGGAAGCCTCGCCCTGGGCTCCCGAGGTTGGGGTGAAGCGCTCTGGAGCCGTCGCTGCTGCGGGGTCGCAACTGCTCTTTGCCTCTGGCCTGCTGCCCAGGCCCCTGGGCTTGACTCCATCTGCAGCTAAATACCGGGGCCAAACGAGCCGCCAGCTTTTCCCTAAGGTTCCTGCGGGTCCAGCGATCTGGACTTGAAGGGAAAAGGAGACCCAGGCCCACGGCGTCTCGCTAACACAGTACCGGGGAGGGGATGGGGACTCAGTGTAAAGGCGGGATGAGCCCCATCCTCCCGAACCCCCCCCAAACCAGGCCCGAATTCCGCACAAACCCCGCGGGGCTGGGAAGGGTCAAGGGCTGTGGGCGGGGCCGGGGTTGCGGTGAAGCGCGAGCGCGCGGGGGCCGACTCGGTGGCTCTCCGGCCGCGTAGCTGCCCCGCCAGCGGCGCGTGAACAACTCTCGGGAACATCGATTTGTCACCTCCCTTTAGGGACCCGGACCGGGAAATTTCCATTTTCTGTGCTGGGAGTAAGAAATGAAAGCGATCGAGCTCTTGCTCTAATTTCTTCCATCGGTCCTTCTACCAAAGGCGTGGCGGGAGGGGCTCGGAAGACCGGCTCTGCGCGGCGCGCCGGGCCTGGGGTTCCCCTGGGCTTTCGCGGGGTGGCTCGGGGCGCGCCCCTCTCGGGAGGGGTTTCGCGGTCCAGGAATGGCGACAGCTGAGTGGCCGCTTTCCCACCAAGGGCACCTTCCCGGAGCTCACGGACCCCCTCACCCACGATCGCCGCGGGACCAGGCCGGCTGTGACCCTGGGGGCGCGGGGGGAGCCCCGAGACACTTTGCATGGGCGCTTACTGCAAAAGTAGCAGGAAATCCTTTCTCCAGAGCGAGGGACAATGAACAAGAACTAAGGGGAATTCAAGTGGAAAAATCCGTGAATACAAGAACGACCCCCAGCTGGAGCTGGGAGGTTTGCGTTAAGCTCTATGTGGTTCTCTCCCTTCCCGGGAAAAAGGCCTTATTATTATTTTTCTCCAACAAGAGCTTGGAGAAACTTTCCCTCTAGGTGTGTTCTTTAACAAACTCATTCCGGCTGGACATTAGACTGTATTAGTTATTTTCTCCTGCAACATTCACCGAACTGGCCGAAGAATGCACTTTTTTTCCCCCCTTCCCCAAGACCGTTTAGGAGAGTACAACTATTTCTTTGAAGTTAAAAATGATTTTCCTTTCAAAAATTGTACATTTGTTAGGTTTTCAATTAAATTCTTTTTAAAAAGATTTTTGTTTTGTTTTGTTTTTAAAGAACACTTGGTATCCTTTAATAGACAGATGCTTGGGCATCCACTCTCACAGCTATACATACGGATGAATTATGAAGTCATTTCAAGCAATTTGCAGTTATGTTGAAAAGCATTTCTGGGCAAAAGCCCCAAACTAACTTTTCATTCTTTTTCAGGGTGACTTTATAAATTTCTCTCCATACACCCCTCTGCGGCTCAAAGGTTAGTCCACACAGTCCTCAGAAAACTGTGAGCACCTCCACTACCTGCCCTTGATTGCTATTGTCCTCTCCCTGCAAGCCAGTGGAGGCTGGAGTGGGGGTGGAAGGTTTAGAAATCTCCTGGGTGTCTAAGGGAAGGAGCAGAGAATACCCAAATCTGGAGAGAAGCTACAAGAGGCTGACCAGCAAAGAGGACCAGTGGGCAGGTTAAATAGGTCAGGTCAGCAGGGAGACCCTGCTGACCCCAAGTACTTTCCCCTGTAACACGTGCTTTCCCCTTTATTTCCGAATTCTATCAGCTAGATATTTCCTTTAAAAAAAATGTATATATATGGCTAAGGGGGTGGGTTCATCAGTTATTCATACTTTAGGACAAGATGGGCCAATTACTCTGAGATAAGCTGCAGCAAAGAAATAGACATTCGATATAAAGGAAAAGAAGGGTGGGTAAGTTCCAAGTAGAGAGCAATTTGAGCTGTGCAGAGCCAGCTTGGGGAGGGTACCGTTGGGGATTTGAGGGTAGCCTGACTAGACACCTGAGGGCTTGAGAAAGGATAGTATGGGCATGAGGGTGGAGAAGAAAGGGAAGGACAAGCATTCCAAGACAAACTGCCTTTCAACAATACTGAGCTCGTACAGTGGGTCTCTAATCCAGGAAAGGAGAAGAAATTTCCATTCATGTTTATCTTGTAGCACAGGGTCTCTTACCCCTAGGACCCAGAATTGAGCCCAAACAATATTATATAATAACTGTGGATTAAATAGGTTTTTGTGGGCTAGTCTAGGTCAGGCACCAGAATAAATTTGGAGGGCCAAGAAGTTGTTTCACTTCCAAAGCTTCAGAACTTATGTTTACACAAATTCAGGGGTACCTTCACTTATTCTGCATTAACTCACTTCATTTAAGAACTACTTACCAGGGCTTCCCTGGTGGCGCAATGGTTTAGAGTCCGCCTGCCAATGCAGGGGACACGGGTTCGTGCCCCGGTCCGGGAAGATCCTACATGCCGAGGAGCGGCTGGGCCCATGAGCCATGGCCACTGGGCCTGCGCATCCGGAGCCTGTGCTCCGCAACGCGAGAGGCTACAACAGTGAGAGGCCCGCAACGGGAGAGGCCACAACAGTGAGGGGCCCGCGTACCGCAAACAAAACAAAACAAAACAAAACAAAACAAAAAAAACTACTTATGAATGAGTGCCGGCATATTTTTGAAAAAAATACAAAAATTAAAATTCAAAGATAAATTACAATTTAAAATTGTAGCCAGAAAATACTTTGGGGGAAGAAAAACTGTTAATATGTCAATTGCTAGTTAACATTACTAGCATTTCTAGTATTACTCATTATTAACACTAATTGCTAATGTTAACTAATAATACACAATCTATGAGTATGTAGTCAACATCAGCTTTGCTATGGAAATATGCTCTCATATTTAACCAGTTCTTTTAACAAGTGTGAGTGCCTACTAGGTGGAAAGCAGTGTTAATATCTTTTACTCATTTGATTGTAAACAAACACAATAAAAACACAGAGCCAAATTGCTGAGATGGTTATAATACTGCAAACATATTTTACTGGATTTAATTTATACAAGTCTAATAAATACATAAGTGGTTAGGACCAAGTGGACTTTTATTGCCTGCAAGCTGTTACACTTAGTAGTAGGAGAATATGGTATGCTGACGACAGCAGACTTACTACCCCACACTTTGGGATTTTTATACTTGAAGGAAAAAATGTTCAGAATGGAACAAGACACAAGCCCATTGGATAATCTAGCTTATATTTGGGTTTGGCGATCCTTTAAGCCCAGGAAGACCAATTCAGAGTACTAAGAACCAAGGTTAAAGTTTTAACACACATCACAACAATGATAAATTAACTAGGAAACAAACCTTGCACGTAAATGATAAACTGTCAAGTACACACCATTTTAACAAGGGTACGTACAATAGAGCAGGCGCAATGATGAGAAGTGGCTTATTCTCACAATGTCGTATCATGAGAAATACATATTTCACTTCATACAAGCGACATGACTTTGATGTAACTACAGGAAAAAAAGTCGAATCTTCTTTTAAAAAAAAAAAAGGTTCATGTTCCAATCACAGAGCCAAAGGTCATCATTTTAGATCAAGCTACACAAAAAAGGCTGATCTTCTTCAAAAAAATACTTGGCGTTTTCTCTTTTAACTCTGCTTCAGGTTAACTTTTTAAAATGTAGAGTGAAATATAAGCATTTATATTCGGTCCAAACTATCAATGTAATTACAAGTACAAAATAAACAATGTCAAGGCCCTCCTTCCTTCTGCAGAGCTGCATTTTATTAGCCTTCTTCTTCTTCGTCACTGTCTTTCATCGTGATGCCCTGAAGTCCACCTCCTTCCGAAACAGAAGCTGTAGCCTCCTCTACTGTTAAACGTCTGTGCAGGGTGTCATAGGTCTTACTGTTCAGGGTGCCTTCCAACACACCCTGCAATCGGAAGTCCCTATAGGTTTTCTGGAGGAAGGAGAGAGAATTTGCTTAGATCCCTTATGGATTATATGTCTGGATGGATGTATATGTGTATGTCTGAATGTATATATACTCAGTTGGCATTTCAGAAATGATCTTGGACAATTCACTAATGGATTCGGATTGTAGCTGCCCAGGCCAGTCATCCTGTTGGTGTAGGTTCTGGGGAGCAAATGAAATGAGAGACTTTTGATAGTGCTATTCAAACTAGAATCACTCTGAGTAGATCAAAATGTTGTGACTGTCAGATGACAAATGAGCTTTTCCCCCCCCAAATATTACTAATTGCGCAGAATTTACTATTTGAATAACCTGTAACAAAGGTAAAATTATATGTACTTATGTACATTTTCAATATGAAGGAATTCTTAGTTTTTCAATTGAGGAGCCTTTATTTTAGTATTGAAAAATACGTTACATTTTATAAAATGCATTAGGTTTTTGGGGAAGGTGTGTGGAGGGAAGAGGATTAATCCTATTATCACTAAAAGAAGTTTGCATTTTCAGCATTTGTGAATTATAAAGTTTATTTATATGCACACTGGTTAAACTTTGTGTACACCTAAACGTCTGTATGAATTTTGCCCTTCTGAAATTGGCTTGGAATGTGAAGTGTTAAATTCTGGCATTAAACTTCCACTGATGGGCTAATAAAGCATATTTACTTTTTTTGGTGTGAAACAGTAAATTATTATTTGGTGTATTATCTGTCAAAAATAGTGCAAATATCATGTTACTGTTTATACAGTGATTCTTAAAAACAAGAATAACAACGAAACTCTCATTTCTGTGGCTCTTAAGATATGTAACCTATAAAACGTTCCTTATTTTACTTTTCTCCTAAGTGAGACTTTCTTCACACATGAGTTTTTGATGACAAACAAGGCTGGTATTTTATTATTGATTTTTTTTTTAAATTGATTTTTAAAGTTGTAGAAAAAGTCTAGAGTTAGTTCAATGGGGAAACAAAGCACAAACGAAGATAGCTCATTCTGTAGGGGCACTTCTAAGGCCATTAAAATGCTAAATATCTTTAAAGATTTTTTTTTTTAACTGTCCTATGTTAGATTTAGAATACTAAACAGCCAGATGTCAATTGACTGGACCAAAGTATCAATACATATCAATGTGCCACTTTTTTGTTCTAAATGATTGCTAACAGTCACTTTTTTGGGGGTTTGCACTTAACAGATGAAAAAAGTCAAATAAAAAAAGGAATGTTGTACTTCCTGGCCCCAAATTACAACTCCAATAGCTGAAAATTAACATTAAGGGATGCCTGATTTCACTCAACACAATTAGAAGGAAAATATAATATTCAAACAGCTCAGCTGAAGGTGCTTATTCACTTGAGGTAGGAAGTGCTGATGGATGGCATCTTAATCCCCTGGATATACACACCTGGTCTACAAACAGACTTCTGGGAAGGAACAGAACCATTACAAGGTAGTGGTGTCACTGGTGTTTTCACATTTTATCTTCCTGTCTTATATCATCTGCCTTATGCCCCACGGTACCATTCAAGTGTCAGAAGTGATAGTCACTTGTTATAAATAAAATGCATAAATAAAGTCCACCTCATGTCCAAAAAATAAACTGAATGGTGAGGAACACTGTACTGTATCTGAGGTCAGTATCTCAACAGCAAGAAAAATTTAGTGTTTTTTTTTCTTAAATGACCCAAACTATTTAAATTTGATTATTTATTTATTTATCTATTTATAGATAATGTGTTGGGTCTTGGTGCTACGTGTGGGCTTTCTCTAGTTATGGTGAACGGGGGCTACTCTTTGTTGCAGTGCACGGGCTTCTCGTTGCGGTGGCTTCTCTCGTTGTGGAGCACGCGCTCTAGGCACGCAGGCTTCTGTAGTTGTGGCACGTAGGCTCGGTAGTTGTGGCGCACGGGCTTAGTGGCTCCGCGGCACGTGGGATCTTCCCGGACCAGGGCTCGAACCTGTGTCCCCTGCACTGGCAGGCGGATTCTTAACCACTGTGTCACCAGGGTAGTCCTTTTAATTTGATTTTAATATTTTGTATTAAGACACATAAATCCCACCATCCTCATATTCTCTTTCTAAACCATTAAAGCTTATTATTACTAAGGTGATACTTTCACACCAAAACATATGGTAATTTGCATCAGAACCCATGAAGTAACTCTGTAAGGTAAATTTTGTCTGGAAAAATCTGGTAACTAGTATGCATGGTATTACTACCACAGAGATTTCTGTTCAAGCCTCTAACACTCTGATAGTTAGATTAAAAATATATCAAGCACAAAAAACATTCATCTACAGCTAATACATCTGAAATAAAGTATTAGTGTTCCACTGAGAATTATATGCCAAGTTTGTGAGTCCCACTCTCTTATTTTATTGGAATGACTTTCCTTAGACTTAGCTTAATTATCAGTAAGTTGGCCAGGACAGAGTTGTATTGTGGATTTGCAGCCCTAAAGGCTTTCTAATTTGTATAAAATTAAGACTCTGCTTCCTCACTTTACTAGTAAGCAATAAGCAGTTAGGGGCACTGCAGGGCAGGTACCCTTGCAATCTCTCTCTTTCTCTTTTTTTAGAATTCATAACATGTTATTGACACTTAGAGATCCTCTGTGGCTGCCAAGAAGGTCTGCTTGGCTCTTACTTAAGACAAGTGCCTGCCGCAGGGTGCTGCTCACTTGTCGTCTTTTCTCCTAGTAAAAGAGGCAGCTCGTTTATGTTAACCGCTTTTAAATGTCAAATGGCCTCTAGGGAGAACAGAAATCCATCAGCCATTTTGATTATTTGAGGATTCTATTTTTCCCTTCCCCAAATAAACCATTCTGATGTTTAAACTTTGTTAATTTCTTAGTCCTAAATCTTCTGTGAATATCTTACTGCAATTTGTCTCTTCTTAGTGAGCAACGTCAATGAACCAATTGGCGTCTAAGTGTCTTTGTGGGGCAAAGTTGGCTATCGTATACATCTTGATGGCATCTGGGTCTCCGTGGGCACAGAAGAATGACAATGCTTCTAAGGACTAGGCTGCCAGAGTCCAGTAGCTCTCGGCTCAGCTCCTGAGTAGAATGCACTACCCTGCTGTAACATGCAGGTCCAGTCTAAGTGATGTGGATGGAAGGAAAGCCTACTCAGGGCCTGCACAATTCTATACATGTGCTGTTTAATAGCCACTTAAATTCACTGGAAAATGAACATTATAAACATAGCCATATAGGCTCTGAAGAGTGATGAATCTATGTATGAAATTGGTTAAAGTCTGTTTATATTCAAAGTAGAAAAAAAACCAATTAGGACACTGAATTAATTCATCCTAATTTTCATTGTGAGAATAATCACTTTTAGTTATTAAATAAAGCCCTATGAGTTGATTAAATGTATCAGCCCAAGAAAATAACGGCTGAGTTTGGGGACCTGCTTGCGAAAAACAAAACATGGAAAGTCAAACATATACATGAAATTTAATTTCATATTTATCACTCTTGACTGTTGGTAGCCATAATGAAGACTATATTAAAATAAGATAAACTGACTGGCTTAGAATACAATGGAAATGTCACCCTATAATTAACAAAATTATTAATCATTTTTTCTGCTAAAATATTCACTGGTGCTTGAACTGTTATGACTGTGAATATGAGAAGAACTGTTATGACTGTGAATATGAGAATAACTTTGAAATAAACAGATGATGGGCTAATAAAAAAATGGAGATTATTATTATAAAAACAAAGAAAGAGCTTACCAATCTATCAACTAATACCAATCAGCCGAGTATGTAATTTCTGACATCCTGAACACAGTAGACATTAGCTTGAAAATATGGCTGATCCTAAGGGGAACAAGCTAATCCCAATATTAGTCACAGTATAGACTGCAATCTTAACATGTACACATATTTAGAAGGTAAACACAGATTATTCTGATTCTCTTTTATGAAAAACAAACTTCAGTTGAAAGCTCTCCAAGTGACATTTGTAGAAACAAGGAAGAAACCATGGAGGAACTAAAGCAAACCTGAACGTTATCAAAATGTGTTTTCAGTTTCTTTGTAAAATAAATAACACCTGGTAAAAAGTGTTCTCGATCAAAGGTAGTCTGTCAATTGAAATGTAATGTTGTAGTGTATTAAAATTAGTGGGTGACCAATTTCACTTGTTATTTATGGCTAATCATGATTGCTATTACTGTGACATGATAGGTCTGGTTCTGTGTTCCAGTAGATTGGCTGATTTCTGACTTTAGAATAGAACTTTCCTCTTGGTGGCTCTTTCTATAACCTATGTGTCTGTGGCACAAAAGAATTCATATTCTAAAAAAAAAAAAAAAAAAAAAAAAAAAAATTCATATTCTAATGAGACTGCAGGAACCAAGAGAATGGTGGAAAATATTTTAATGTGGATAAAACTTTTAATGATGTGATACAGTGGTTCTTCTCAAACTTTATCTCTATCAGAATCCTCTGGAGGGCTTGTTCATGTACAGAAGGCCAGGTCCCACTCTCAGACACTCTGACTTAGTGAGTCTGGTGTGGAGCCGAAGAATTTGCATGTCTAACAAGTCCCCAGGTGATGCTGATAATGTTATATCAGGAATGACACTGTGAGAACCACTGTGTGTGTGTGTGTGTGTACATATACACACATACACACAAATATACACATATACATATATATGTACGTGCAAATATAGATATACACATATATAGGCACACACACATATATATAAATACATCAATGGCATATGTATACCATTTGATAAATGGTACTAGAATGGAAGTAAAAGTCACTTATTTAAAGGAACAGCTGATTCACAAGAGCTTAGAGTTATGTTTTTTGCCATAATGTAGAATTTGTCTCAATTTTAAGAACAAGTTATACCTGTGGTAAATTTTGTATTTCCACTGGAATTTATAAGGTGTGAAAAATCATGCTGAATAATATATTACTTTAAAGCCCCTACTCACTCAATATAACATGCACGTGATTACATTTCCTCTTGAAAAGCAGAAGTCAAAATGGCCTCATTGAACTGATATAACATCTGTTAGTGGTTATGGATGGTCCCCGACACTCATACTGATCATCTCTTACATATAAGAAGGGGCATGCTTCCAAAAGAATTCAGGCAGTGACAATGTTTTACTTTCATATCAGGATATAACAAAATAAAGGAGACTCTCCTTATCCTAGGGGCAAATATAATTCAAAAGCCCTCCGAATAATATATTAATAAATATGAAGGAAATATATTAGGAGAAAACTTTTCTATACCTAAGACAATTAATACAAAATTATTGTGGACCTACTAGATTCAGGTACATGTGCTAGGGGCTTTATGTATATATTATCTTCAAATATGATTACTATTTGATATCATATTACAAATATGATTACTATTACTATGATTATTAACACAAAAACAATAAATTTATGTTTATTTAGTAATCTAACTGAAAATGGAATAAACAGCAGCACATCATTGCTGAAAGTGATGTTTTTAAAGTACTTACATCCACTCAGGTATATTAAATACGATTTTCTTATATGTCAATATCTTGCCATTATTCTTTATAGCTTGCTGGGCAATACACATCTAAACACATTTTGTTTACCTTCACAATCTTGATTAGTGTCTTCAGTTGGTAAATATGAAGCTGCAGGTCTAATCTATCAGCCAACCACACACAAATGACTTTCATGGAACTGCTGTACCATTGCTGGAAAGAAGGATGGGGGCGGGGGGGAAGAAAACAGAAAAGAAAACAACCTCTGCAGTATTCATTTAACAGATTCGGTAATGAGGGGGTAATGAAACACTCTGAAATGACCACAGATCAGCACTTGAAGTCAATAATGCTATAATTTCCTGTTAACAGAATTGTATGTTTTGCTAGAAAATCTGCTAAGTTGACCTAGGCTGTTCTTTACATGAATTAACATTACAGTCTTTTAGCTGTAACATATTCATGGGAAACAGTGTTTTTGCACTTGCAGCCTAGCGGCCTGCTTTGTAATTTGTAGGTAACAATGGGTACTAAATACATGTTATGGGACTGAATGGACTGCCAAGCAGCAGGAAAAAAACAGGTAAATTATTTTCAAAGGGAAATTTCCCATTAGCCTGCATGTTATGTAAAAATCAGAGTAGATACCATCATGCATGTAGGCACTACCTAGAAATAGCATTTTAAAGGAGGGATGGCGAAAAACATCCACAGCTTACTAACCTCTAATCCCCAGTCACAACTTTATCTACTATTGGTTGTTAAGTATTTGCCAAGATGGTCTAAAACCACCTAAAATAAAGATTTCAGATCTTAGGAAGGAACATTATCAGGATGGAATTCTTGTGTCTTATAAGAATCACAAAAACAGATGTCAGTTGACCAAATTATAAAAGAAAACAATCTGTTTCATTTTGCAAGTGTTTTTGGAGGGTTCATATTTTCTCTCTGTTTATTATAACTCTCTTGGTGGGAAAATGGAAATTCTTCTCTAATGTACTTTCCTGCTCCTGTATAATGCCTGTGAGTATAGTAAAAGAAGAAATTTTGTTCCTATTTTCAAAAAAGGGCAATCTGCCATTAGTGATGGCATTTTAAGGGATTCAGTACTTACATGTCAGAGCCAGGTTTAGGTAATACTGTAAGAAAATAATGCTAGTCATTCAGATAACTGTGAGAAATATCAATGTCCACGCAGCATTTAGGAAATGACAAAAGAGTTTTTGAAAGAGAGGGTATTTTGTGCCTTGCTTGTGTACACACAGTGACACTACAGATCACATAGGTACGTGCATATGTTCTTAGGTATTCAAACACAGAAAAAAATCTTAAAGGATATTTTTCTTCCACAATAAAGCAGTAAATACAAATTTCTAAAAGAAATCTCAAGTGATACAAGTAAGTCTGAACTTCACCTGGACTTGTATTTACTAACATTGTTCTAATAAAATTTAGTATAAGGAATGGTAGTTTAAGCATAATATAAAAATGAATTAGTTTAACATTTCATCAGACTTATTTCTATTAGTTTGTTGGCATACTGGACACACATGCATAAAATGAGATAAGCTAATGAAAATGAATAACTGATTTACTGAATACTGTGATATTAAATGGATGAATGAACATTCAAGTTTTTAAAATGTGAGATGGGCTATGGTTGTTTAAAAAAAATATTATTCATGTACCCAGTTTTTCTTTTTCCTAATGATTACTTTCCTAATTTTCAGGACATGTAAAAGTATCAGAAATAAGTTTTATAAAATGAGATACTCCTAAATTCTTAAAAAATAAACTGCTAAAAAATTCAGTACTTCTGCTGACATATTAAATCTTAATAGATTAGTATCTGGTATTTAAATTCTATACTTCCTTATTTCAAGTTATAGCCTCAACTACTTGAGTTCTATTTTAATGCAGGTAAACACTCATAGGTATTGGTGATATTGAACATGAGTATACTGAATTAAAACCCTCACCCCCAGCCCACCCTCCAAGTAACTTGAAAACTAAAATGTAGTCATAATGGTTATGACTCTTAAATTATAGTGCTTCTTCAAGGAATAATTTTTTTTTTTAGTTGGGGGGACAAAATACGATACATTGTACAAAATTTATAACATACAAGTTAATTGGGCTGTTAGACTGTAAAGTTACTATATATATGGTAAGTTGCATGAATCTGAAGTAAATGAAAATGCTTTCTTAAAATTACTCCATATGCATCTTATGTTCTTAAAAAATCCTTAGGTAATTTAAAATTAATGTAACTTCATTTTTCCATTACATATGAGTGGTACTTATGATTAAGCGATAACTGAAAGGACATCTAACATAACACAGAAATTTATTTTTAATATAACTTCTTTAACACAATGCCAAAATTATAATTTTAAAGAAGAATAATTTGGGAATAAAATGATCTAAAGTTAACTATAAAAACAGAGAAAAAGAACTAATGTTAATAAAGTGCTTAAGCTACTTCATCATCATCTTACTTTAAAGGCAAACAAATTATTCTACAAGGAACATTCTATAAGAAAAATTATTCCATCTGCTAATCATGCATATTTCTTGGTTCCAAAGTCAAAGCATTTTGAAGAATTTCAGCTAAATCAAGCAAATGATGAAGAAAAATCAATAGCTTAGCTTAGAGTTTACGTTGCTATGAAGAATAAGCTAACAAACAAACAAAAAACCTTATTAGGACTGCTTCTTTCTTATATATGGTGAAACACACACACACACACACACACACACACCCACACACACACCCCCACACACACACACCCCAAACAGACAAAACCACCAAACAGAAATCTCTAGCATTTTCCTATTTCTGGTGTTGGAATGGTTATGTCCTTCTTCTGGGTGGACCATAGATTCCATTTTTTTCATCTTGAGAAAAATGTCAAAGGTAAGTTAGCATCATTCCCCCCACCCTACCAAACCAAACCAAACCACCCTCCAAAGCAAAGAAAACAAAATTTGAAAGGGGTGAATGTGCACTGAAGTGTGACTGTTAGAAAATGTGCTTTCATTTTGGAAAAGTTAATTTTATAAAGCAACTTGTTTGACTATTCACTTTTCCTTTCAGGGGATGACAACGAAGGGGCACTGGAGCTTGCACTCAAGTCGTGGGTATGGCATTACTGCTTTATTCCCTGCTTGGTCTACTTAAGAATAAAGCAGTTAGTGTATATTCTACACTTTTTTTCTCCATCAATCCATGCCAGCAGCCTACCACTTTAACAAAATATATGTGTTTTTTTTTTTTTTTTCTTTTTTGTGGTTCATTCAACTCCTGTAAGGGCATGCCTTACTCACTTCATTTTCTTGAGATATCTCTTTTAAAGCAAAAAGAAAAGAAAAGGAAAGGCTAGGGTTGACTCTGTGAGACCCCTGTATTTATTCACACTTATTGTGCATGACTGTAGACTGGTAAATCATATTAGCAGCCCGTCTCCCCATCAAGCTGCTACTTGCTTTCCAGCCCTGGGAAGGTTCAACAAATCAACAGGAGCACGGAAAACAGAACATCAGTCTAATCTAGTGTTTAAGGTGAAGTTTTCAAACCCAATCTAAGAAGATCTTTAGAGCAAGCAACAAGCTGAAGGGCTCAGAAGGTGGTATTGACAATGAAAGAGTGTTGAAATATTGAGAAGCGCAGCACTTGTGCATTTTTAATAACAAGAGGGTCAACAAGGACACAGCTCCCTCAGTGCCGGGAGTTGCCACTGACTATGGAAATTGCCACACCAGGGCTATAAACGCTTGCAGTTCATCAGCTTTTTTAAACAGTTCATCAGCTTTCTTAAACACCCTGAACCCCCTCAGCGGACCTTTAGTCTTGAATTAACAAACGAAAGCAATGAAAGAGGGTGCATTCTGAATGGCTGGCATTGATCCCCAACTGTGTCAGCACTGCTACAGGCCCTGAAAAACTCTCTCCATTGTCAATAGAAATTGACAAACCTCCTCTCCTAAATAGTGCAGCTGAGCCGGGCGGGATCCACGCAGCTGTAAAGGGCTCTGCTCTTGGGGCCGGGGAGCACTAACAATGGAACAAGCATGAGCTCTTTGTCAGTCCCAGACTCGGCAATTTTCTAACAAGGATTAAAGTTGTTTCTCGGCAGTGCTGGTGAAAAGAGATTTAGCAACATACCGTGCTTTCTTCATGCAAGTTAAAGAGAAGTAGTTAAGGAATTTCATTATGCTGTCGACTAGTGGAAATACAAAACAAATATATTAAATATGCACGGCTCCCTTTGCTGCCTAATTTATAACATTTTGAGGAGGATTCAATTAAATATAACACTTACTGCCTGGAAACAGGCGCTTCGCCTTTATTTTGGAAGTTTTATTTTTTAAAAAGTCCAGCTGCTTGCCACCTGGAATGAGGTCTCAATACATACTAATGCACAATGTCTTCAGACCTTCTGGGGCTAATATTCCTAAATCTGACTCACAGGACCACATAGGGTTCATATATTGCGGCTGCTTCAAGCAAATGATTTCTGTCAGAATGTGGCTTCTGAGGATGATGGCAGGGTAAAAATAGTTGCTTTGCTGGGGAACAAATCTGTGATATATTTTCTGCTTAAGTGTTTAGCTTTTTATTGATTATGAACTTGGTACAACTAGCTGATGTATTTTCATTCTTCTCCAGCTAGGCTCGTCTCAATAGGTGAACAACAACAACAAAAAAACAAACCCAACACTTTTTAGTGCCCCCAGATATGAAATGGCTACATTTCCACAGTATGTGTGCATTTCTTCATTTATTTCAAGAGAAGCTGATAGTTTTACCAGCGTCAAGTCACCGTGTTGAAATGACATACCATCTAGAAAATCTCATCTTAGGAAATATGTGCCTTTTAAATGTTAAGTTTAATTGGATAAAAGAATAATGGTTTTGAAAAGCTTGATATATATAAAGCATCCTTTAGGATCACTTCGTGGCTTCAGAGGGCAACAAATTATTTAGAAATGTTAATGCCCTACAGTTTCACCAGTACATTAAAAAGTAAATAGAAATGTTTCTTTATACATGGAGTGTTCCTTTTGTCAATTGTACATCTGTTTAATATAACTAAATTCGTGGTCACTTCCCATTTCTAGGCACTAAAATGCAGATCTATATTAACGGTACATTTGATATAATAATACCAACATTTCCACCCTCTTTTCAAGCTAACCCACTCAAAATGATTATATTTGGTTCCACAAAACAGACCCTCAAAACACAAGCATTTAGGGCTTCCCTGGTGGCGCAGTGGTTGAGAGTCCGCCTGCAGATGCAGGAGACATCTCCTGCATCTCCGAACCTCCGGGGGGTTCGTGCCCCGGTCCGGGAAGATCCCACATGCTGTGGAGCGGCTGGGCCCGTGAGCCATGGCCGCTGAGCCTGCGCGTCCGGAGCCTGTGCTCCGCAACGGGAGAGGCCACAACGGTGAGAGGCCCGCGTACCACAAAAAAAAAAAAAACCACAAGCATTTTGAAAGTTTTAAGTGTGAATTTTGTGTTGGCTTGGAATAGGATTAAAGGCTATATTTAAGGAAAACTGAAACCAGTCTATTAGGTTAAGAATACAGGAAGTGTTCAACCCAACCTACATCTATCAACCAGCTAGCCCCGGAGGCGCTCAGGAGGAGGGAAACAGAGACTCGCATCTGGACATGGAGGCTGAGGGCTGGCCGTGAACGCACCAGAGAAGAACATCGACACAGAAGCTGCAGGGGCCGCAGTGCCGGCCCCTGTGATGCGACTATTTGCTTGATTGAGTCTGTCGCTTGCTTTCTCTATGCCTCAGTTTTCTCATCTGTGATATGACGGACAGATTATATGAACTAGCTTTAAAATAAGATTTTTATGCTCTCCAGAAATACTATGAGATTAGATTTGACTGTGAAAGGAAGGGGCATGATTAGAAGCAATATAGCTTGTGATTCTCCTCAAAGAAGGGAAAAGCCAAATTGTTTTTTTTTTAATGCTACTTAAATATAGCTTTGTTCATCCAAATATGCAAGTCTAGGATTCCAGAAGTTTCATTTGGCCTTTTAATGAAGTACAGACATATTATAAAAATGAAACAATAAAGTACAATGAGGAATAAATGAAATCTATTAAGAACTGTGAAGTATTCTTATGATGATTTTATAATAACAAATAACGTTATATACAATATATTATATAATAATAATACTCTGATTATAAAGGTATCTGATGTTTTTAAAAAATCTTCCATGGGAAGTTCAAGTGCATCAGTTTTCATTTGATTCTTAAAACAACCTTGGTGAAGTGGTTATTATTCCTATTTTGCAGGGAAACTGAGCTCACGTAGGTAGAAAACTGAGTTTAGATTAAGCAATTTACTTATGTAAGTTTATGTAAGTGGCAAGGTTAAGATTCATCTTATATCTGTGCTCCAGAGTCCGTGCTCATGACTACTAGGTTATTCCATTTCCTTCTATGAAACAGTCTGTTCCATCAGTGAAGTCTCTGATTTTTTAAGAGTAGTTTGATGCTTGCAGCAAACAACTAAGAAAACAACTCTACCATTCCTGGTGGTCCCTGATAGTTATCATAACCCAGGACTGTGAAGTAATACAGGAGATGCTTGTTGTTTCAAAGAAGTCCATCACATTTTCTTGCAAGTTACTGTAATCTGCATTTCCAAAGGTATTTGTACACCTGATAATGTAATTACATAATGTAATAAATTTTTGGAAGAGCCACACTCTGTTAGGGTAACCAACCAAATGGTCCTTGTGCTATGCATTTCCCACGTGTTTACTTCTTAAGTTGTTTTACAGTGCCATATACCCTAATGCTTAGGAATCCTGGGAAGAATTTTTTTTTCACTGCAACAAAACAAAGCAATGCGGAAAGAAGATCCTTAGTACATTCATGAGGGGACTCGATCTATATGTGCAGTTTTCTTCATCTTTTTTAAAAATACAGAACAGAGAAGAACTTGATTCATGCCTTTTTCCTTCCATATTCAATAAACTCACATTCAGGGAGATTTCCATTTCTTATCTCTATGAGGAAGTCTGCAAAGGAGAGCTCATGAGCACTATGATGTCTGTTAAGAAAGGGAAAATGTAAAAAGTACTAACATGGGAGGGTTGGCATATAGTAGGTACCTAATAAATGCTTGTTGAATGCTGAAAAACCTTTCCTGCTCTTGAAGTTCAGTACTTTTTTTTTCCCATTCCTTTTTTTAAAAAAAATACATGAATATAATAACCAAGACGCTTCCAAGATGCATTCAATCCTCTTCACTTATAAAATAGGATAAGTTACATAACAGGGTAAGTTCCACAAATTGGGGGTTGCAAAAGCTCTTTTCCACTCACTACTATTTCATTAACCCCAAATTTCCTTTCTTCCAAAATATCCTGAAAGTAATATTATTAAACTAGCCTACCTATTCTCACGCTAGACAAAGAGCATTAAAATCAATACTATTCTTCACATTCATTATCATCAAGTAGGCAAGTGCCTTTGTAAATTTATTCTGTGGTTCTTTCCCTGGTGCTAAAAAGATTAGTGATTACAAAGTGAAAATTTCAGATCATCAGTTGTTCCCCCTCTCGCCTACTTATTGACAAATGATGGAACGCATACTGGTTTGGCTAATCTTTTGACTAATCAGTGGTTTGGTTGAACTCAGTGGTCAACCCAGTTATTATGGTGTGTGCACCAGTTTGGGGTGCAGACATAGACTATGAATGATTTATTTGGGCATATGACCTGTTCATCTGGTTGAATGACTCATCTTAAGTACTATATATAAAAGTTTGGTCGATATTGCATTTAAATCAATAATGTAGGATCCGGATAAAAATAAATTAGACTATTAAACGGTACAAGTTTGAGATAAAACCTAGGTCTGAGAATTAATGGTTAGCAAGTCTCTCTGCTTCAGTTTCCTTATAAAAAATAGGGAACAATTATTCCAAAGTCCCGTTTCCAGAGTGTGGTAGGGACTGGGATAAATAGCTGCCTTCCGGTCTCCGACTCATGGCGCACTCCCACAGGACCTGAATGACCTGCTGATCTGCTAGATGTTGGGTTTCTCTGTATCTATGGTTTTTGGACATGCCAATCCCTCTGTCTGGACTTTTATTCCCATGTACGTTTCATTGGCCAGATTCACGTTGACCTTTAAGACTCAGTTCAACTATCATTTCTGCTACGAAGCCAACACTATCTCTTACCAGGTAGACTTAGATGCTCCTGTATTTCCTGCTCCTAGAACCCTGTACAGGTGTCTATAAAAATACTGCACAATGTGCCCTATGTCTGCCTCACCAGGCTGTGAGTATCCATAAGGCAGAAACCAAGTCTTTTTATTGATATCTTGAGCCCTTGGCGGAATGTCTGGCACATGACATGCATTACATAATTGTTGAAGGACTGAATGCTTTTAAATATTTGGAAACATAAACTGTTACGTATATAATAGTGGCAGGGCAGCTTTTCAACAGAAAAAAGATAAAAGAATATCAGAGCCAGAGGAACTGTTGACTTGAATTAACATGTTTCATTAATAGCAAAATAATTTAATGCATGCTAAAGTTGTAGATATCATCAAAAAGAAAACAACTGCATCTGGCTAAAGACATTTAACATAGAACTGAAAATGTGACAGTCTAATTTCGTTTTAAGTGATGAATTAAGTAAAGGAGAAAGTACTGTAAACTAACAAACCCCCATGTCTATGTACATATATGAGTGTCCGCATATATACTCTTATACACAAAGATATGATAACATTATGTGCTCAGCGGTTGATGTGCTCAGCTCCTGGATTGGCCCTCAAGAGTCTGTCACGCATGCAGTGAGCTGCCCCCCCAGCATATGCTCAGGGGTATTGGTAGCTATTCCTGGGGGGTACCTGAGGCTGTGGGGCATATCTGGTGTATGGCTGGCAGCACTGCCTGTGCATTTACACCAAGAAGTGACATGTCCTGGGTGCTTTCAGTGCTTGTTGGTTTTGTGAGAGGTGTTAAAAAAAAAAGTGAGAAACATCATTGGTGTGGCACTATTGACTTGAGTCTGAGGGGACATGAGAGCTCTCCTGGGAGCTGGTATAAGCCTGGCTTTTGAGCAAAGAATCCATGAAGGGTAGAGAGGGAGAGTGTGCCCTTGTTGTAACGTCACGGCATTGGATATTGCAGGCACTAGAGCTACGTACAACCCTTGCATTGGCCCTAAGTTCTGGCAAGTTTCCAACCATCCACTTGCAACGGAGAGAAAAAAATAAACGTCAGATTTAGATAATCACTATCATCTATTTTGAAAGGGTACTAAATTTTAATTCTCCATAGTACATCCATTTGGAAAAAATCTATGAAGGTCTATTCAATAGACGAAAATATGAAACATTTTAATGTAGAAATTAACAACTTTTTCAGAAGACCCACTTGGCCGTAAGAATGTAAGCTCCCTTAGGGCAGGAACTTGGTATATCTTATCTAACATTGCCTTCTCAGCCTCTAGCAGTGTGTGGCCTCTAGAAAATAAATACTGGTTGTATGAATAAATAATAAGAGGGGTTTTGATTTCCTATTTTAATTAGAATCCTACCGAGTCATTGTGACAGAGATACCCAACTATGTGGGAGGAAACAAATGCCTAACGTTTTTTTTTTTCTTTTTTTGGCCGCACAGCATGTGGGATCTTAGTTTCCCAACCAGGGATTGAACCAGTGCCCCCTGCAGTGGAAGTGCAGAGTCTTAACCACTGGACCATCAGGGAAGTCCCAATGCCTAACCTTTTATCCCAACATTCACCACCATCCCTTGCACTTCCTACTTGAAGGATGAATTGGATTTGTTTTCTAGATCTTTGGATCTAGATCTTTGGATTTGTTTTTCTAGATCTTATCCAAAACGTCACACGAATGACCATCCTACATCTATAAACATATACATTTTTAACTGTATAACATAGGCAGTAAGAGGAAAGTCAACAAGAAATATGGGGAGTATATGGGACCAAATTTATAAGGATCAGTAGAGCAAAAGTATGGGAAAGTTATCCATGAGAATGCATAACTAGGAATATGCCTTGAAAAAAATATTGTTCAGCCACATTCAAATACTGCGTCCTATTCCTGACTCTAAACCCTAAGCATGACCGAGAACATTTTGAGAAGTTTCAAAGGACAGCCACAAAGATGATTAAAGGGCTAGAAAAGGGGCCTATGAAGAGAAGTTTAGCAAATAGGGATTATTTATCCTGGAGTAGACAAGTATGACAGGTGCCTTAATAATAGTCTTTATATATAGGAAGGATTATTCCCTAGAGATGCTGGCTACCTGCTTTTTGTTCTCCACTGAGAGGAAAAAGGGAAATGGGTTTAAAAAACAGCATGAAGAATTTTGGTGATGTAGGGGTTAGAACTTGCTTTATTTCAAACAAAACACCTTGCCCATATTAAGAGAGCAAAATTTAGATGGTCTCTTAATTAGGACTGGGCTGCGATCAAGAAATTGAGAGCTCTCTGAAGTTTAGGTATTTATAAGTACCTGTGAAAATTGTTCTTTTATAGAGTTTCCTTTCAATGCATTCAATAAACACGTTTTTGCCACAATGATGCTGATTCACTACAATAGCCGTTTCCTTACACGGATTTTTTTTTTTTTTTGTAGTTGGACGTAGTCAATAGTGGCAATCTGGCTGCCACTGCTGTGCCCACTTGTGAATGGCACTGACCATGTAGATGGGGCTGCATGGAAAGCTTGCAGAGGGAGTGTCTGACGGAGGAGGAGTTCAAAAGGCTACCACAGAAAACGGCTTTAAAGCCATGTGTCATTTGCTTATGAAGTTAGGTTTGAAGAGAAGAGCCGTAGCTATCATTTCTATGAAAACATCACACTGGTCAACTGAAAGAGATGCTGGTCTCAGGGGAGTCCTGGGTATTTTCTTTTTTTGTTTTTTCTGCGGTACGTGGGTCTCTCACTGTTGTGGCCTCTCCTGTTGCGGAGCACAGGCTCCGGATGCGCAGGCTCAGCGGCCATGGCTCACGGGCCCAGCCGGTCCGGTCCACTCCGCTCCGTGCTTCCCAGACCGGGGCACGAACCCACGTCTCCTGCATCGGCAGGCGGACTCTCAACCACTGCGCCACCAGGGAAGCCCTGGGTATTTTCATTAATAAGTCAGTGGTTGCCAGATGCAGTGCAAGCATGCAAACCACCGAGGAAAAGCCAGGCTCTGTGTGGAGAAGTCAGAGTTTTCAGACCATATTACATGTGAAGGCAGCATGAAATCAATACTAAATAACTTTTGAAATGCTCAACATGTTGCCTGTAATTATTTCAACTATCTTTGATAAGATCAGGAGGGAGAATATTCTAATTTCTTCCATGACTATTAAGTCACTGTTACCGGCTTGGGTGAATGAAAGCAAATGCGTACTTATGCGTTCGGTGTGAAGAAAAATTTCTCGATCGAAATGCAAGTTTTGACATTTTCCATTCACCAGAGAGAGTTTTACCATTGCTAAGGGATTTTAAGGTGATCAACCACCATTTTTTTTTTTTCTATTCAAACAAAAACCTCAGATCAGTTCACATGTGAGGTTTTTTTTTGTTTTTTGTTTTTTTTTAAATTCTGAGCACAATTAAAGGTGAGTTAAGGCTCTGGTGGAAATCTAAAGAGCATCAGCAAATCTGAGCACTGCTCAGCTTTTGAATTGCTTTTCTACTTCTCAGTTCTTTTAAATGGTTTTCTATGGCAGGAACATTTTTCTTAATTAGTCACAGCTAATTAGTGTTCGGGCATAGACAAGTAATCAGAAATGTCAGAGCTGCAAGGCTACATCTCCCTAATCCTTTGATAATAATTTAGCCTCCTGGGAGGGCCCCAAGCTGCGGTAAGTAGTGACTGACAATAAGGCAAAATTAGGTGGGCAGCAGACCATTAGGGTAGAAAAATAAAAAGCACTACCCGGTCCCGCTGAGCACCATCAGGCAACTAACTGCGCTGCCAGATGAGGTGCCTGTTTAAGCCTGTGTTGTTAATTAGCTGATTCTACCAGACCTGCCACATATGTCCAGGTGCCTCATGCAAAGATGTGTATTTCTGGGCAAGTGCCAAATGACAATTGTGTCCCGTGATCACATTTCAAGAATCTAAGGAAGAAGTCCACATATTTCTGGAAGATTCTTTTGAATTATTAAAGAAATAAGATCAACACGCTACAATACATTTTCTTGTTGAGTTTCTTTTAGGCAATTAGGCACGCTTATCTCAAGTTTCTCAGGTCTTAATGCACCAACAGCTTAGGTTCAAATGAGGGCCTTTGGCCGCAGAGCCGCGTCTGGACTTGCCAAAGCTATTCTGGCACACACCGTACATCAAAAGTAGATCCTTTCACAAATCCTTACACTTACAAATGATAACATGAAAATAAGGATTATTAACTAAAATGAACGAGACGGCTGTAATTTGAGAGCAGAGGTTTTGAAGAGAAACAAACTTTGAGGGGAAAAAAGAAAACAGCTAAGGGGCAAGCTCTGTATGGCATTTACTGAGGCAGACATGACCATATACAGAACAAGTCTGACTACAACTGTCTTAAAAGACGTCCAACAACTTCAGTGGGAGTCTGAATACTGTGGGTAAAACAAAGCAGGAATATATATAATGAAAATAAAAACCACCACCTGGAAAACAATGTGTTAAAGCAGCGAAATCAGACATTGTTTAAATGTAGGAGATGTGAGATGCCGGTCCTATAACACAAGTAAGAAACAGACAGTTAAACTTCTTATCTACCTTTAGAGCACAGTGTGGCCCAGGGTACACGACCTAACAGTGGGTAGAAATAAATGATCTCAAAGACTCTCAAGGACATCGCTGAGCTTCTATCATCCATCTTTTCTAGTGATGGAAAACGAAAAGAATGCAATGACATGAGAGTGATGGTAACATTTGAGTGCTGATAGGGAAATCATGATTGGGCATGATGTGCCAAAGTTAATGCTTTACATTTGACTTCTTTTTACATAGGGACAAAACCAAAAAGAAAATACGCTGTAACGGGAAGCTATACTGATTTAGGCAGGTATATAACCACTTGCTCGTCATTTGAAAGTGAAAGATCATTGAAAAGAGGAAAAGCGCTATTTTTAAATCGACATTCACATATAAGAGAATATATCTATAATATCATGGAATGATAAGAAATGCAGGAAGGCAAAGAAGTCTTCTTAACGGGTCTTAACGGGTTCCAGCCTGCATTTCTAATAATGAGGTTGATTACATACACAAAGAAATTCATCCAAGGAATATGACTGAAAAAGTAGATGGTCAGTTCTAAATATATCCTACTATCTAGCAGCCATTCTTACCCATGTCCTGTTGCTTTCATGTATTCTTGGGAAACCAACATGATAAATTTAATTTTTAAATAAGTTAAGAATAGTAGTGTCAGTCTTACTGAGGATGAATAAATTCTCAAATCAAATATTTGGGCATTGGTGTGAAACAGTTAACTCAAAAATTCTGAGCATTTCCCCCCTTTTTCTTATTTGGGAGTCCAGAGACAAACGAGCATAGAAGTGCAAAATTAGTTTTATTTTGAAAAGCATATTCACTTGCAATAGTTTCATTTCTTTTTCTTACCATATCTTAAAATGACTACTGAACTCACTGACATAGTTTAGGTCGATTTTACTTAAAATGTTTAATTTAGAGTTTCTTTACTGAAACGAATTCTTTTCAAGGAAAGTCCTAAGAAATTAATCCTTCATAAAACACTATTCGGATGAATATCACTGATTAATTATCATTTAAAGAATTACTTTTAATTTTAGAAGACATCACAACACGATTTAAAAAAAAATCTCATTGAGATGAAACTCCTCAACAATTAGATATTTAATCAGTTTATAACACAAGAGAATGTTTAATCTGCATGATTTACCAATTAAATATTGCACCCTGATGTGTCTTCAGCAACACTAGAGCTAAATCGAAATTGTTTCAAAGGGACACAAGATGGGAAATGCCCTATAGATGCACAAAGGTTTAGAGAGGTAGGAAGGTTGAGTGTCTCTCCTGGACAGCAGGATGCACTTCAGTCGACCCCTACGGGCCTCAGCACGGTAATATTCTTGGACATTAGGAAGTGACCACAGAGGATGCTCTCGTGGCGATTACCGTGGTGTCAGTTTTGATTTCTGAAACATCACCACTTTCCGACCCAGAGATCCAAAGCTCTCAGGGAAGTTGCCCAGCCTCTCTCCTGACCCATGGGCACTTGGGGCTCTCACTGTGTTTGCTGAAACTTGAGAGCGTGGGAAGAAACATCATAGTAGGCATTAAAAATGGAACTTAAGAATTAGAAAATCATTGCCATGCCTTTATATTGGGATCAGACAAGTTGTAGATGGTTTTGATTTGATAAAATTTTTAAACGGCTACTGACAATGATGTTTTATACACTGAGGTAAGGGAGATTGCCTGCAAAGCAGAACACCTTCTTTTGGTGAATCCATATTCTCTTCTGCTACAGAACTTCCTCTAGATTTCTCTTACCCAGATAAGACACATTTTTTTAAATTGAAAAAGTAGATTTAACATGTATATTTTTTTCCTTTGGCTAAATTCAAAACATAATAAGTGAGTATAATTTTTTCTTTTTTTAAATTTAAGTATAGTTGCTATACAGTATTATATAAGTTACAGATATACAATATAGGGATTCACAACATTTAAAGGTTGTACTCCATTTATAGTTATAAAATATTGGCTATATTCCCCATGTTGTACAATATAAGCTACAAGAATATACTGCGTGACGCAGGGACCATTATATTAACATATAGATTTTAAACACAGCTTGTGTACCACCAATGACCACTTGACAGGCAAAGAGAGCCTCTGTTTAAGATATTCTGGTCACTCAGAAAGACTTAACATGAATACAGAATATGAGTTCCAACCATTTTTCTAAATGTAGGGTTCAGAACCATGGTGGTAGCTGTACAGAATGTCAAATGACAGTCTTTACATAGAATCTATTTTCTACTTATCTACTGTAATTGCTACTGCTTATTGCTTTCACCTGGCCATCACAAAAAAACTTAAGAATTGATTGCTACTCCGGGGTGCAAGACTCAGCATGCAACCAACCCAGTAACTTTTGGCGCCACTGCTAAAATTAGAACTAATTTAATTGGTTGGTTTAAAATCTGGAAGGGATTTCAGAAACCATCTGGAGTTCTAGACTAGCTTCTTCAGTTTATATGTACTACCTATACTGAGTCTCAAACAGGTGACATAACTTCTTGAAGCTCACTCATCCAATTAATGGCAGAACTGTGGCTGGATCTGAGGTTTCTGGATTCCTGGCCTAGCCCTCTTCCTACAAACACTGTTTTACCACTTCAAATTTTGTAAGTCTGAAGTATGGTAGACATAACATGGACTTTGAAACTAGAGAGACACAATTTCAAAGTCCGATTTAGCACTTAACAAGTCCTTTATTGTCTCTGGGTGGGAGATTCCTTAACCTGAAAATAAGGCTAAAATGGGGGTGATGGCATCTACCCAGAAGGTTAGAAATGATATAGGTCAAGTATCTAGCATATTTCCTGGCACACGGAGGTGCCCTGCGAATAGTAGTGGTGACAGGGAAGGCTATTATAATTATTTTGACACTTTGAAAAGATTAGGGATGTACCTTAATCAAACTTAGTACCTTCCGTTAAACAGGGGATCTGCCATCATTTACTTACACTTTTTGGAAATTATTTCTGTTTTAAGCAGAAAGTGTTTATAAGTTTAACCACTTGTGGAGTAAAGCAGAACGTCTTGATATTTATCCTAATATTAACTGTTTTGATCTTCAAATGATACTTTTAATATTTCAAGATTTGATGTAAACGTCTAAGATTATCCTATCTATGGTCTTTCAGATAATACAGATTTTAGTGATCCCCCTCTTTAACACATTGAAGAAATAAGAAAACTTCCATTAGGGGCTAGAACAATAATAATAGCAGTGCAGGATGCTTAGGAAGCAGTCATGGTGTACGGCTGGGTGGGGGGCTGCACATGGACAACAGTAGAAGGTACCACTCTCCTCTGCAGGTGCCTCCCCAACACGATGGATGCAAATCCAGGGCAATGGTCATTTTTTTACCTTAGTCCCTGGTACAGTTATTTAATCAGAACCTAAGGTATTTAGCCACAAGTATCAGGAACTAGTAAGATGCTTAATGGATCAAAAAGTTTCTGAGGCCAGGAACACCACAAGTAATTAATTACTACTCTCAGGGCCAGTTTCACAGAATTTTCAGCAGTCTTTTTCATGCGTGAGGCATCATGCGGAGAAAAATTCTTTAGTAAAACACATGCATTCTTTTTTAAAGTGTTGGTGTTGGTGGCAGGATGGGTGTTTTGTAGAATAATTGTTTTATATGGAAATACTGCTATGTGTTCTAGAACGAAGCGAACTTCATCTGGATAAAAAGCACATCTTTTGTAAGAAGTTAAGCTCTCCTATTTCATGACCAGAAACTGCAGGCCCTGTACTCTCATCTGGGTGGGTTAAAACCACTAAGTATTGACTCACTGCAGTGAGTGTGCGCGCGTCTGCGCGCAGGCGTGTGAGTGTGTGTGTGCGCATTTTCTTCTGCATCTGAAGGTGGGAGGCTCCATTTCCTTACTCAGGAAGCGAACTGGAATAGCAAAAGTTTGTCATGATGCCTGAATAAAACTGTTCATTCTTTTATCTGTACTAGGCTAAGGTTGCTAACAGGATTTATAGGGTCATTACTTTCAACTGTTTCTTGACACCTAACAATATTATTTTAAGCTCCAGCCAAGTAATTATATAACGTCTCTCAGTAATGATCTGTTGCTTAAGATACACATTCTACTTTACCTTTCAACACATACTTGATAACCTCTCATTTACTAACTGTAATTGAGGCAAATTCAGTCTTGGCTAATTAGGGGCTCTCGGTACCCCTTCATATGTTATTCTTGGTGACATATCAATAGAATTACAGATTACTTTTTATTTTTAATTACAGTAATAAAAATGTGCAACTTAAAAATATTAGAATGTTTAAGGACATTATAACTATTTTACAAATAACAAGTCCAATGTTCTACTGGGGATACACAGAATGACAAAACCTTCACAACCAAAACAGAATGGTGGCTTGTCAAGGGTTCCCCTTAGAAGCAAACTCACAGCCATGTCTGATGCTTAGGCGTTGAAAGGAAAGTATATACCTATCACCAGGACAATCAAACTAGCCCATCATTTTAATGTTGGCCTCCTGGCATCCACTTTAGTTAGCTCCGTTTGTTATTGCTGCCATACAAAAGGTCTTCAAAAGAAGTTTGGTGAATGAAGGGGAGTTTAAGTAGGAAATAACTTTATGAAGAAAGAAATTCTGGGACTTCCCTGGTGGTGCAGTGGTTAAGAATCTGCCTGCCAATGCAGGGGACATTGGGTTCAAGCCCTGGTCCAGGAAGATACCACATGCCACGGAGCAACTAAGCCAGTGCACCACAACTACTGAGCCTGCGCTCTAGAGCCCGCGAGCCACAACTACTGAGCTCACGTGCAACAACTACTGAAGCCTGCGCGCCTAGAGCCCGTGCTCCACAACAAGAGAAGCCACCACAACGAGAAGCCCGCGCACCGCAATGAAGAGTAGCCCCCGCTCACCGCAACTAGAGAAAGCCCGCGCACAGCAACGAAGACCCAACGCAGACAAAAATAAATAAATAAATAAATAAATTTATAAAAAAAGAAAAGAAATTCTACCTCTGTTACAATCTGATGGCAAGCTTTGTAGTAAATAGGTCGCCAAGACAAAAAATTGAAGATGTTAAGAAACACACACACACACACACACACACACACACACACACACACACACACACACACACACAGTGGCCTATTTCCAGAATGACTCTACAATTTTTTCACCATAGAAGATGTGCTTTAGCTATACCAAGAAGAAACATAATAGGAATAACATCAACTCAACTTTTCTGTTCAACATTTTTGAAAATTACCACATAAGCAAAAAAGTAAAAGAGAACTTGGAAGTGAAACATATGCTTGTAAATTCAGAGCAATACCAAGTGGAAGCAGAAGTTGCTAATATGGTTTCAGTATTTTGTAAAGGAGCCAGCTGGATGGATGATAATTTTTCTACCCCTGCAGGGCATCAAAGCTTTTAGGAAATCATTCTTTTCACACATATTAACACTTAGCTTATTAAAACAGATGATACTTTTATTGTAAAACAGCCTGGGTAGAGGCTAGAAACATAAAATATGAAAGATAAGGCTCATTTTGACCACCCAATCTGACAAACAGCAAACACTGACATGACAGACCATGGTGGAGATGATGACGTAGCAGGACCTTCTGTAACTGCCACAGCTGAAGTGTCACCATGAAGCCCGTGAACTGCTGTTATGAAAACATTTGCAGTAACTTGCATAATTAAATGAAACTGCCAGAAAAGCATTTCTAAAATGCAGAGAAGATGTACATAAATAAATACAGTTCAAAGCAAATACTCCATTTCAGAATCAGCACTGTAGTGAATTATGCCAAGTTATGTCACAAGCAAAGCACCATTTCCTTTGAACTGACTGCTGAATAATTACAAATGAGTGACAACATTGTTGTTGAAATGGACTGCTCTCTTAGTCTCTTTTACAGGTACTCGGTGAATGACACTTGCTGATCAGGCCATCTAAAACCACAACCTCCCCATTCTAGGAGCTGCCATGCCTCAATGAAGACCTTCACGAGACTACAGCAGTATTCTGTTAGCAAACGTCAGTACTGGAAAGCAAGATGAAAGTGCACACTAACAGTACAGTGGCAGATATCTGCCTTTACTGCAGCTTGTTTCTTTGTTAAAATGAAGAATATTATACTGACTTAAGAAAAACTTTTATAGTAGGGGCCAAATCCATTACAGTCTGATTCTGTTTATGGATTGCTGCAAAGGCAAGTGATGTAAACTCTATACAACGGTAAACTGGATATCACCTTGCTTGCTAAAATTAACCTTAGAAGGATTTTGAGACTCTCACTCTAATAGTGACAGTTTTCAAGTACAGAAAAAAGCCAGTTAAGGCTTCTGTCAGCAGTCAAAGAAATAAAATGGGCAACTATATTAACTGCGTAGAAGAAAAAGAAATAAAAAAGAGAGTCTGCTCGGCAGACATACCATCAAAGTGTAACTGTTTCCTTCACAGTACAGCTGCAAAGCCAGCATGATTTGCAAGGGTACTTACATCAAACAACTTTTCTATATACATTTCCTCATTGACCTTTTCTCGAAGAATATCCTGGTTTTGCCGAACAAACATAATATAGGTGTCTGCCAGGTCCATTCCTGGTTTCTGTTGTGAGGGAAAAGCACAGGGAATAAGACAATATCACGTCTTGATTGTGAAAATGTTATTTAATCACCATCCTAGAAAATCATTCCTTATATCCTTCAACAGTTACAGTAGAAAAATATGCTTAAGATCAAATCAACAATGGACACCTTCAAATTCCATAATTAAAGTAAATGAACGTTTATTATTGAGGTCTATAACTTGAGGTCATAGTTTCTTATCATTATTAAGATGATTAGAAATATGTGGTTGTAAGCTAGTAGATACTTTTTTTTTTTTTTAATGGCTAACTTGCTAGGTCAATATGCCAAGCAGTATAAATGAATACATTTTTCAAAAAAGTTCCCACATGCAATAATCATTTCCTAATTGTAAGTTCAATTTCGTTTTCATCATTTCTGGCTGGTTTATCCATATATATTTTAAAAAATGTTAGCTTTCCTTGGTTTGTCTTCCTCAACTACTATGGGTGTTCAAGGGATACAAAATAAATTTTCTTATTAGGAAGATATTGAACAAAAAATATTTAATGCATTACAAAGTGAAATGCAAATCAAAATTTTGTGGGTTATCCATTGTTTCTACTCATCCATATTTATCAATACTACCTCAAGGATTTATATTATTTTAGAAATGCAATAAGAATACTGATGAACTAGTCTCCCATGAAGAGCCAAAGGTGTGGATTAGACAAGTTTCCAAAGTTACTCAACAGTTGGTGTCCTCTAATATTAGACAAGATAAGGCAGTTAACAGAATTCCTCCTCCCTACAGAGTCTACAGAATCAGCACCAGGGAGGGACAAAAACCTGAATGGCTCCTAGAGAGTTTTCCTTCTAAATTTATCTCTAGTTCTTCTTTTAGTTTCACACAGCTGGACTAGATGATCTGTATACTCTATACCTGGGGTTGACTCATAGTCTGTACTGAGTAATTCATTTCATTAGAATAGGACAATAATAATGATGAAATGGTAGAACTGATGCCCGAATAAGTCAATGTCAGTCGTGCATAACTTCTTATCTATAGGATGCGCTTACAAACTCCATCAATGGACTCTTTGTAAAAGTAAATAATGTAAGGAAACTAGGTGAAAGAGGATATGAATCATTTAACTATTACTACTGCAGGAAAGACAAGATATACATCTGAGTGATGCTAGGACAGTAGTAGTGCCTTTTCCTTAAGGCACTTAAGGACAAAGTTCTTATCACTTCTTTTTCCAGGAGGGGATTGTATCTTATGTATTGATACAATGATAAAGCTGCCCATCTCTTAACCAGTGCACAGTATAGACATTGGGCATATCTCATTAATAAAAATTAATTTGATTTTTTGGTAACAAAGTTATTTCTGGGCAATGAAAATCACAGAAAGTTCTTATATATTTACCTCTTATATTTAGCCTAAAGGGAAATTTATACCACATGGACGGAAGGATCCTTTCAAACATAACCTTGAGGGGGCTTCCCTGGTGGCGCAGTGGTTGAGAATCTGCCTGCCAACGCAGGGGACACTGGTTCGAGCCCTGATCTGGGAAGATCCCACATGCCGTGGAGCAACTGGGCCCGTGAGCCACAGCTACTGAGCCTGTGCGTCTGGAGCCTGTGCTCCGCAACAAGAGAGGCCACGACAGTGAGAGGCCCGCGCACCGTGACGAAGAGTGGCCCCCGCTCGCCGCAACTAGAGAAAGCCCTCGCACAGATTTGAAGACCCAACACAGCCAAAAAAATAAATAAATTTATAAAACAAAAACCATAACCTTTTATAAATTTATAAAAAAAATAAATAAATTTATAAAACAAAAACCAAAACCAAAATTCGTGACTAGCTATAATCTGAAACAACTATTTATATAAATGTCTTCACTGATCTTTCCTTCCAGAGCATCCAAACACAATGTAGGAAATATATTCCAAACTTAATGGAGACAACTTACCAAATTCATGCCTTCACTATTTTTCTACATAATTCTCATAAGCAATGTCTGAAAGTTTAAATAATTACAAGGCTACTCAAGAGAAGCCTAGGTTATTTTCTTCTTTGGGGGCGAGGGGTGTTACACGTAAGTTTTTCCAGTAAAAAGGCAGGGTAATTTGTACAAGATTACTAACTACTATTAACGGTTGAAGATAGCTAGCCCATAAGATAAGGATTTCTCTCGGTGCCTCTCAAATTCGTCAAGACACTGAAAGTGTGAACATTCAGAAAGGATACTGCCGCAGAATGAAAATGACAGGAGAACGACTTTCTATACATGATAACAAGTCAGCTCCACATCTGAGTTTCAGTCAGGTGCTTAGAAACAAAATGCTGTGATATATATAATACCAAGGCAGCTGGGCACAGCCCAGAGGACCTGAGAGTTAAGAATCAACACATGAGAGGCGTGCCTCCTCCACCATTTTTCCCCACCGCTACCCCATTTTTATTTCTGCCTTTCAAAAGAAGAGTACGCTTAGAAGTTTAAACTAGTCAATCACTTGACCCATCAGACTCACTGGAAACTGAGTTACAGCCAGGAGAAATGGAGAATGATGGCTTTAAACGCTTGCCACAGACCCGAAGGTAATTTTTTTCCCAGTTCCTTGATCACTTTTAAGATAACATTAGACATCATGAAACACTGTCCAGGAAGAATTTATCTTTTGTCATCTAAAACTAACAAACACTTTTACAGTTTAAGCCTAAGAAAAAACTCAGTGCTATTCCCTTCCGCAGACCCGAGGGATATAATGCTGAAATCTGTAAGCTGAGACAGTTCTACAGCTAAGAAAATCACAACCGTGGTTGAGGGTGTGAAGTAAAGCTCATTTAAAAGTTTATTTCAACAAATTAAGTGTTGTCTTTTTCTTTTTTTCTTTTTGAAATTACATTTTCTCCCCTTTGGCAAATTAAGATCCACTTGCCTAGAAAACAAAACCTACAATTCTTACATTCCTCATTAGCATTATTTCTTCCTTTATCTTTGAGCTGTTTACGTATTCTTGCAACTGTGACATACGGGAATTTCACACCTAGTGAATATATTTTCATGTAGCTTGTGGCATGAGACTATAATCATTAAAAGAATATATACAAGTAAGGATAACTGCAACAGCTGGTGACATTTACCAATTAGAATTATAGTTCTTTAAAACACTTTATCCTTCCTTTGGTGTATGAAGGGTAATTATCTCTGATAAACTGCTGAAAAAGATGTAATTTTCCTTTTAAACAGTTTCTACTTACAGTACAAATGTGTTTGGATAGAAGACATTATCGCTGGTTCAGTGCTCCTTTGTGCAAAGACTCTGTTTTATGGCAGTAAGATCTACATATTTTGGAAGTCACTGCGTCTCATTCCATTATTACATGTTATCTTATTAGGAAATAAAGTTTAGTTAAAAAAGCAAAAAACTGAACACACTCAGTTACGTTTTTGTTTGCTGGTGTGTAAATGAAAAGCATGCATGTGACTGCATCACCAGGTAGAATATTGCTACACATTCTGGTGCAAGTGGGTGTCTCCAACCTTATCAAAGGAGCAGCCTGTTAAACTTCAACAACTGTAGATCTGGATGAATTTTTATCAAGGATATTTTGTTCTGGAGAGCTACATTTAGAAATCTTCGCTATATTTGTAATTACAGTTTTCTTAATGAACGAGAAAATAACAATTAAAAACCACATAGCGAGCACATTATGTATTAAATACCACCAAGAGAGAGTAAATGTTGTTTTTCATTCTCCCATTTAAAACTTTGAGATCACGCAGCGTAGAGAATGGGATTGAGGACACGGGGTCGGGGGAAGGGTAAGCTGGGACGAAGTGAGAGAGTGGCATGGACATATATACACTACCAAATGGAAAACAGATAGCTAGTGGGAAGCAGCCACATAGCATGGGGAGATCAGCTCGGTGCTTTGTGACCACCTAGACGGGTGGGATAGGGAGGGTGGGAGGTAGACACGAGAGGGAGGGGATATGGGGATATATGTATATGTATAGCTGATTCACTTTGTTATAAAGCAGAAACTAACACACCACTGTAAAGCAGTTATACTCCAATAAAGATGTTAAAAAAAAAAAACAAAAAACTTTGAGATCCTCAGTTCATTAAGCACTAACTTCTCCATCTTATTTCTTAGGGTAGTAATCTCTAAATCAAAATAAGCCTTCCTGGATTGCTTCTAATTCGATTCAGAAAAGAACAGAATTTGGCTAACGAAGTTATAGTAAAAGGATACAAATAACTAAAAACATTCCCCCACGAGCATAAAGAAATCAAATATGGACGGGAATGGAGTATGGTAAGGTGAGCTCCTCTGACTTTGGCTGCATAATAGAATACACCAGCGAGGGAATGAGTTTAAGTAAGGATGCAGACTCCAGCAAATTTTTTTCGAGCGCTAATCACTGGTTAACCCAGTGAGATGAAAATGCCGTTTAAAAAAAAAAGAAAAGCAAAAAATTCCTTGCTAATTACACACTGCAAATGCTCTTACTTCCTGCTGCTACACCTAATCCCACAGGTGCAAGTCTTCACTTTCCCCATTCACGGGTGGGTGGGTGCAATGCTGCAGACATTTTTCACAGCTACAGATTTAGATACAGAAGAAGCCCGTTTAACCTTCCACAGGAGGTTAACAATACACTATGCAAACACTGTCATGGTGTCTATTTAACAAGGAGACAATTTTTTTTTTTTTTTTTCCTGCGGTACGCGGGCCTCTCACTGTTGTGGCCTCTCCCGTTGCGGAGCACAGGCTCCGGACGCGCAGGCTCAGCGGCCATGGCTCATGGGCCCAGCCGCTCCGCGGCATGTGGGAATCTTCCCGAACTGGGGCACGAACCCGTGTCCCCTGCATCGGCAGGCGGACTCTCAACCACTGCGCCACCAGGGAAGCCCTCCCACTAGGTTTTAGTCACAGATCCTAGTTCTATCCTCTTGATTGATACAGACTGAGGCTTCTTTAAATGGGAACTCCATGTATTAAACGTGACTCTCTTGTCTCTTAGCGTTTTCCTCTCTCAAGGATAATATTCCAATTTCCCTTTTTTTCTTTATAAGCCATTATTTCCAGATCCCCTTAACTATGCTGGCTGCTCTCTTCAAAAGGAGGTAAAGTAAAAATTATACGTCGTTTTTAAAAGACTACAGATGGATTTTCCCACAACACAGATGTGAACAAGATAGTACAGAGCAGAATGATTATTTTTTAGAATCTGGACACTAGATTTATTATAATCAGTAATAATGTATGATGACAACTAACATTGATTGATCACTAATTTCATTCCAGGAATCCTGAAAAGTGCTTAACATATTTACAACAAGCCTAGAAGTGCTATTCTATTTCCATTTGATAAAGTAATTGATGTCCACACGGGTATATGCCTATGTCCAAACTCATCTAATTATGGACATTAAATACGTGCAGTTTTAAATATATCAATTATACCTCAATAAAGCTGTAAAAAAAAAAAAAAGGAAACTGATGCCCAAGGTCATACAGATACTGAGCAAAAGTGATGGAGCAAGGGTCCAAACTCAAGCAGTCTGGCTCCTGAGTTTGGGTTTGTAGCTTCTCTGTTGTGCTACCTTGTGTTTGTTTTTTTAAGCAGCTACTTTACATTATGGTCTCACTTAATTTTTCATACAACTTTTTAACATACATTGCTATCATCTATATCCTCCCTACCTTATAGGGAGGCAATATTTTTGGGGGGGGTGGTTAGTTTAATATTCTACTTTAAATCTACTGAAGTTTTGGGTTGGGCCTAGTGTTCACGTCTGTAAAGCTAAAGTGAATGTTTTCATGCTGGTCCTACATCTACTATAGCCATTCTCCCTTCCCCTCTCTCAGGTCTGAGTTCCCTTCATCTAAGTTACTGTTGAGCAGGGGGAACAGATTCACGCCCTCGAGGTCTTGCTTTTCTTATATGTCTAAGGGCTTTGCCACCATGAACATTCCAAGGTTCTATGATGGAGCCTTAAACTGTGCAACTACAACAGGAACAGCTCTCCAGAATAGGGTTGTTTAACCAAGAAAAAATCTACCAAACCATCCGAAGGTCACAGTTTATCACCCTGATTAGAAAGATATCACGGGGGTGGGGAGGGGTTGGCTACTAGCTTCTTTGCTAAGAAGCAGGAGGTAATGAAATTCACTTCTGTTCAGGAACATACTGATGATTTTTCTCTTATGTATGATATTTTTTCTTTCATAAAGAAGTGTCATGAAAGTACAGATTACAAAGATACATAAGACTATGTTCATAACATGTTATATTTAAATGACTTGATTTGAATCATTTTCTGTTATTGACTCATTTTTAACATCTTTATTGGAGCATAATTGCTTTATAATGTTGTGTTAGTTTCTGCTGTATAACAAAGTGAATCAGCTATACATATACATATATCCCCATATCTCCCCCCTCTTGCGTCTCCCTCCCTCCCAACCTCCCTATCCTACCCCTCTAGGTGGTCACAAAGCACCAGCTGATCTCCCTGTGCTATGTGGCTGCTTCCCATTAGCTATCTATTTTACATTTGGTAGTGTATATATGTCCATGCCACTCTCTCACTTCGTCCCAGCTTACCCTTCCCCCTCCCCATGTCCTCAAGTCCATTCTCTACGCCTGTGTCTTTATTCCTGTCCTGACCCTAGGTTCTTCAGAACCATTTTTTTTGCTTTTTAGATTCCATATATATGTGTTAGCATACGGTATTTGCTTTTCTCTTTCTGACTTACTTCACTCTGTATGACAGACTCTGGGTCCATCCACCTCACTACAAATAACTCAATTTCGTTTCCTTTTATGGCTGAGTAATATTCCATTGTATATATGTGCCACATCTTCTTTATCCATTCATCTGTTAATGGACACTCAGGCTGCTTCCATGTCCTGGCTATTGTAAATAGTGCTGCAATGAACTTTGTGGTACATGACTCTTTTTGAATTATGGTTTTCTCAGGGTATATGCCCAGTAGTGGGATTGCTGGGTCGTATGGTAGTTCTATTTTTAGCTTTTTAAGGAACCTCCATACTGTTCTCCATAGTGACTGTATCAGTTTACATTCCCACCAACAGTGCAAGAGGGTTCCCTTTTCTCCACACCCTCTCCAGCATTTATTCTTTGTAGATTTTTTGATGATGGCCATTCTTACTGGTGTAAGGTGATACCTCATTGTAGTCCTGATTTGCATTTCTCTAATGATTAGTGATGTTGAGCATCCTTTCATGTGTTTGATGGCAATCTGTACATCTTCTTGGAGAAATGTCCATTTAGGTCTTCTGCCCATTTTTGGATTGGGTTGTTTGTTTTTTTGATATCGAGCTGCATGAGCTGCCTGTATATTTTGGAGGTTAATCCTTTGTCGGTTGCTTCATTTGCAAATATTTTCTCCCATTTGTTATTGACTCTTATAGATCTTCAGCTGTGCTATAATTACATGGAATACCTGACAATCAAGTATGTACTAGGATCATGAATTCCTCCTTCTCTTTTGTGTTAGGAATGCCACTTGATATCATAGATAATTTTATATTTCTAACGCTTCATTTCATAAAATGTATTTTTTAGTTTTTGCTTTTTCAAAATTTCAAAAATGAGATTATTTGCTAGAAGATGTTGTTCATTTCTCTGAAGAATTTTTTTTCTAGCTCTTTACCTTACTATCATCTTCTAAGTGACATTTATGGGCTCTGTTGTTTCTTGGATGGAATAGGACAGAGATCTAGAATTCACAGAATGATAGAATATCACAGTTAGAGGGACTAATGCAGTTTATATAACTTATTCATCCATTTTATAGATAACTAAACTGAGGCCACTGAAGTGAAGTAATGCCCAGGGTCATACAGTTAATCCAAGGGCGTAGAGCAGCATAAGAGGAATTAAACCTCAGGTATTAAGTCCTAGTCCATTGCCTTTTAATTTTTTTAAATTTTAGAATAATTTCAGATTTATAGAAAAATTGTGAAGATTGTATGGAGAATTCCCATTTACTCCCCACTAAGTTTCCCCTATTATTATTATTTTTTTTTTTGCGGGATCCTCCCAGACCAGGGCACGAACCCGTGTCCCCTGCATCGGCAGGCGGACTCTCAACCACTGCGCCACCAGGGAAGCCCTCCCCTATTATTAATATCTTACATTAGTATGGTATATTTGTTACAATTAATGAACAAATAATGATACATTATGAACTAAAGTCTATACTTTATTCATATTTCTTTAGTTTTTACCTAATGTCCTCCTTATGTTCCGTGATCCTGTCCAGAAGACCTCATTACATTTAATTAGTCATTATGTCTCCTTAACCTCTTCCTGTCAATTTATAAGACTTTCCTTCTTTTTGATGATCTTGACAATTTGAGTACTGGTCAGATATTCTGTAGACTGTCCCTTTCTTGGGATGTGTCTGTTGTTTTTCCTCTGATTAGACTGGAGTTATAGGCTTCTGGAAGGAGACCACAGAATATTTATCAAGAATAAATATTATCTATATAATTTATCACTGTTGATGTTGACCTCAGTAAACTGGCTGAGGTGATACTGTCAGGTTTCTCCCTGATAAATCCATTCTCCTCACCCTCCTTTTCATACTGTGCTCTTTGGAAGGGAGTTGCTACGTACAGCCTTAAGGAGTACGGAGTTATACTGTCTCCTTGGAAGTAAAGTATCCACATTCTTTATTTGGAATTCTTCTGCTTGGGAGATTTACCTTTTCCATTTCTTTTTTTTCTGGCAGCGCCGCATGTAGGATCTTAGTTCCCTGACTAGGGATCGAAACTGCGCCTCCTGCATTGGAAGCACCGAGTCTTAACCACTGTACCACCAGGGAAGTCCTTCCCCCATTTATTTATTTATTTAATTTTTGGCTGTGTTGGGTCTCCGTTTCTGTGCGAGGGCTTTCTCTAGTTGCGGCGAGCGGGGGCCACTCTTCATCGCAGTGCGCGGGCCTCTCACTGTCGCGGCCTCTCTTGTGGCGGAGCACAGGATCCAGACGCGCAGGCTCAGCAGTTGTGGCTCATGGGCCCAGCTCATGGGATCTTCCCAGACCCGGGCTCGAACCCACGTCCCCTGCATTGGCAGGCAGATTCTCAACCACTGCGCCACCAGGGAAGCCCCCCTCCCCATTTATTTATTCAGTCAATCATTTACTTACGTCAGTATGGACTAACAGATATATATTTTATACTTTGTGTTATAAGCTAACACTACCTAATTTATCTGGTTGCTGAACTTACTCTAGCTCAGGCCATTGGGAGCTCTCTCAGGGGTCTCCTGGGTTCCTTTAACATATCTCCTATCATTGTGGGTTTTTCTTTCTAGACGCTTCCTTACTTTCTCTCACACATATATAAGATGCTCCAGGCTCATCTTGTGTTTCCTGCCCCAGTCCTAGTGTCAGCCATTTCTTCAAGGAATCCTGGTTCATTTTATTGGAGATTAGAGACCACGATCTGGGCACTGGGTGTGCTTGTAGCTACTGGGATATCACTGCTTCTAGGCTCTCTCAGCTAACAAACCGAGGAAATATATGTGTATATACTAACCCGTGCATAGACGTATATCTAAAAATATTTCTATATGCAACCAGCTCTATCTATATTAAGCTAAAGACAAGTTCACATTGACGGCTCCAACTCCAATCCATTACCACAGCAATAATTCTAGCCTCTTCCTCTTGTTTGTCTTCAACATCTCACTCCATGGGAAACTTGGCTCCCACCAGCCACCACCCTTTACTTAATTGTTCAATTCCATTATACACGTAGAGTGGTTTCTGAATTGTTAACCTGGGAGGAAACACTTTCTCAGCAAGAGTACAATGTTTATGTACAGTTCCTTTTTCCTTTATTTTTATATATGCCACCCATTTCAAAAGTGACTCAGCTCAGCACTTTTTTCCTTCAACTTTTTTTAGTGAGGTTATTCCATACATTTGCAGTAGGGTTTAGATTATTTTATCACGGTCTCCATCCTAGGAGCCCATGATATCCTAATTGATTTAAAAATTTTTTTCATATATTCAGGTTCAATTTTTGTGCTATAAAGTTAGGACTTGACAGAAGCATAGTGTTTTATATCTATCATTACAGTATTACATGGAATAGTCTCACTGCTCCAAAAAGTTCCCTTGGCTTCACCTATTCAAGTCTCCCTGACCTTGAACTTATGGTAACCATTAACCTGTCTGTAATCTTTATACAGTTTATTTATAGTGTTTTAGATGTAGTTTTCCCTTTCAGAATGTGATATAAATGATATCATACAGTACGTAGCCTTCTCAGACTGGCTTCTTTCACTTAGCAATATGCCTTTAAGATTCATCTGTGTCTTAGTGTCGCCTGATAGCTAATTTTTCTTCTTCTTCTTCTTCTTTTTTTTTTTTTTTGCTGACTAGTACTCCAATTGTATGGATATACCACTGCTTGTTTATCCATTCACTGACTGAAAGACATTTTGGTTGCTTCCAATTCTTGAATATGAATAAAATTGCTATGAACACTTGTGTGCAGGTTTTGGTTGTGGACATATGTTTTCAAATCAGTTGGATAAATACCTAGGAGTGCAATCGGTGGTTTGCTAAAGACTATATTTAGCTTTGTAAGAAACTGCAAAATGCTCTTCCAAAATGGCTGTACCATTTTGTATTTCCACCAGCAATGAATGAGAGTCCCTACTGCTCTGCATCCTTGTCAACATTTTGCTACTGTCAGTTTTTAAATTTTAGCCATGCTAATAGGTAATAGTATCTTATTGTTTTAAGTTTCATTTCTCTAATGACAAATGATGTTGAGCATCTTTTCATTTGCCTATTTGATACCTATATGTCTTCACTGCAATGTCTGTTCTTATCTTTTGACCATCTTTTAATTGGGCTGTTTGTTTTCTTATTGTTGCGTATTAAGAGTTCTTTGTACATTTTAGATACAAGTCCTTGATCAAATATATGTCTGTGGCTTGTCTTTTCATTCCCTTAACAGTGCAGAGCAGTCAATTATTAAGTCCAACTTACAATGTTTTTCTTTCATGGATGCTTTTGGTGTTGTATCTAAAACCTTATCACCAAACTTAAGGCCATAAATATTTTCTCTATGTTTTCTTCCAGAAGAGTTTTATATTGTAGTTTGCATTTTACAGGTAGGTTTTTGATCAGTTTTGAGTTAATTTCTGTGAAAGGTGAGCCAGTGTTGTTGTTTTTTTTCTCATAAGGTTCTCCTTAAAAGACTGCTTCAGAAAGGTATCTTGCTGGAGTTTTAGCATAAACAAACAAACAAACAAACAGTAACAGCCAACAGCACCTCATAGCTTTTGAAGTTAATGCTTACAGACATCAATAATAGAGGTGTAATGTCTGGATCTAAGGGAGAAACTCTTCCTATAGCAATCTGCCATGGCCAGACCATATCTATGGTTTAGTATGCTTTGCTCTGGGTGGCAACTTGATTTAATAGTGAAATTGGTAAGCTGGAATTCATCTAGAGAGCGATTGCTATGATAAAGAGTCTGGATACAATTATTACAGCTGTTTTCATGATATGTCTATTTCCCTATCTCTTTTATTCCTAGACACTGAACAGCTTGTGGGCAGGACGTATATATATTTTCATCATACATGCCCAGAGTCTAGCACTTAGTACGTGTTAAATAAGTATTTAATTAGTGAATTCAGTGAAGAAGTTAAGGATGTTTAATACAGAAAATAAGAATTCCTCACACAATATATCCCTTTGAATAGCCACCATATCTCTTGGGAAGTGGATGTATGATAATTATCAACAAATATTTGAAGGGCTATCATGCAGAAAAGGGATTAGAACCAAGACAGAATTCACAGAGGTACAGAATTTCAACTCATTATACATAAGAGGAGGCTGTCTTACGGTGAGCCTGCAATCACTGAAAAAATTAAAAGAGCTTGACTGAATCTTTGTGAGGGCTATCAGGAGACGGGGCTTCTGCATTGAGAAGGAGAGTGAATGAACCACTTTCTGTGTCTTTCAATGCTGAAGCTCTATGGGCTCTAACAGATCTAGTACACAGTCAAATAAAGAATTTCAAAAGCTCTAAGAACAGAAATAATTATGGTGTCCTATTCAAAATTAAAAACAAAAATTTGTGATTCAAAATTTGTAATTCAAAATTTAAAAAAATCTATATTATAAAGTATTTGCTAGGAATTCCAATAAAATTCATGTGTTCCCATGATTACTTGTCTTTTTTTTTCATACAGCGAGTATAAACCATTCCCCCTTAATTCTCCCTTTCTCTCTTTCATGCTGTTCCTTTGCAGGACCATACAAATGTGATTATTTCTGCTTATTGCCCAGTACTGACTTTCTGATTCTAGGTACAAGACAAGGAGTATGCCAAGACTTCTTTTGGAATCATCTGTAAAACTAAAAACAAACAAACAAAAAACTACTCTGAAGAAACCCCAGGCAAAGGCAGGAAAGTCCATGGCCTTTTCATTTAAAATGTTCATTTATAATAACTATAGCAGCAATAAACCTGGAGACTGTCTAGTCCATAGTATAAAATGCAGTTATGCATTTCAAAAATAAGAGCCACCTACAACTGATATACAACGCTTGCCAGCTCTCGAACCACTAACATTCATAATGATGATCTAGAGATGGTGATGCTATTCAAGTACAGCCTTAATCAAAGATGAGATGACTTATATTCCACTTAGTTTTAAATTTTTAGTTTCTTCCCATTGTGCTCTAATTCTCTGAAAATTGATACACGTGCCAAAACACATGATTAAACAGAACATCTTAGGCCTTGATCATATATACGTGATAACAGAATTTAAGGCAAAAGCTAATTTGTTAATGACTATCAACTTACAAATGCTGTACTAACTTGTTGATTATATTTATCACATGAATTTTTTTTCATTGTAGCTAAGTAAGTTTCATACTTTCCTCTCATGGTATCTTAATTGTTGAACAAATTTACAGGTCACGCATTGTTTCCCAAGAATTCTGTGAAAAACCAAATGTTGAACTAAGTGAACACTGATTTATTTATAACACTTCTGTATTCAGAAAACTAGTTCTTTGATTCAACAGGTCTTAATTGTTACTTTAACTCCTATAAGAAACCTGTTAGAGCTTTCATGGAAAGGGAAGGAGAGTGAACCTTTTCCTATAAGTAATGTGAGTCATTTTCTCCCCCATCCTAGAGCTGCCGCTGAGCTGATACGTTCTCAGGATGAATTGACCTCCCCAAGTTACAACGGAAAAGGTACACTGAAATAACCTTGCCAGGCCTTGCTATGAGGGTTAGTGCTTGCTTAAGAAAAATAAACTGCTCCCTGAGGCAACGATGCTAGATTAAAGATCTGAAATACACCCGCGGTGAACCATAATTATTTTTTTAAAGACTTGTTTATAATTTTAAAAAGCAGATAAAAAAATACTTACTGGAACATCAACATATTTTGCGGCTGCTTTCACCTTAAGTGGAAAAGAGATAATTATGAGAATTATTTTCTTAACTGTTTGATAAGTACTGTGACAGCAGTCAAAAGACAGCAGAGGAGAACTCATTCAAAATACTCACAGTGAATGACAGAATGGATGAAAAGAAAGTACCTTCATCATATCTTGACAGCTTAGACAACACCCCTTCCAACACTGAAACAAACTAGAATACACGTTATAGTGAGTATTTAGGATAGTACTGTGCATACAAACAAATAACGGGGCAAACAACTCTTGGACCAACTTCTCCCGTGGCACAAAAACCTGAAATGTATAAAGTGACACAATGACAAAATCTCATTTTGAAGATGAACTCTAAGGTCCTTTTACATTGCTGGAAAAATTACGCACATTTTTTTAAGATAAAAGAACAATGTGTAATAGGAGTCTGGTTACTACGTGTGAGATGACTTAAACCATTAGTAAAAAACTTTAAATCCCTGTGACTCTTCCTTAATATAATTTTCAACTCCAATATAGATGTTTATAAGTCCTCATCACAAGAAAAAATGTTGTAACTCTGTATGGGGATGGACTTATTTTGGTGATCATTTTGCAATTTATACAGATATCAAATCACTATGCTGTATACCTGCAACTAACATAATGTTGTATGTCACTGATACCTCAATAAAAAAAAAATAGAGAGACGTTTCAAGGCAACGATGGTCAAGCTTCATCAAATTCCTTTCTAACATATAGCACTTGACCATTCCCCAACTTTTTCTATCTACAGAAGAGGTTGAATGACAAAGAACAGAAAATGGAAAGGTGTAACATTTGGGGCCCTTGTAACATTGAAATGAAGTATGATACATCAGCTAACGAGTATTCACCAAGCAGTTCCAATTGGGACATGTTAGGATCATCCCTGCTTTCAGAAGCTTACAAAGTAGTTGGGGAGCTCAAACTGATACACGCACTGCAGAGTACAATGAAAAGAGCACCAGACTGAGAATATAAATCCTGATTCTGTCATTGACTGACTGCTATGTGGGCTCCAGCCAACCAGTGCACCGGTTCCCCCATCAGTCAAAGGTGTGTTTGTGTTGGTGGGACGGGTATGGAATTAAAATTGTCTTAAGAGTTTTACATTTCTAAAATGTTATACTTCTACGAAATGAGAGTTAAGACATATATACTGTAATGTAATTAAAAATGTGGAGAATTTTATTTCATTGAGCAGAAACATTAAGATCTGGCATGAAGATAAATAAAAGATATTAATAAGGATCTACTGCCCTACATCTTTCCTCTTTAGAAGCAAAATAATATGCACTATTGACAAATTATACCTTCCCAAAGGGAAAATACCGACACGGTTTTTTAAATACAAAAAGGGAAATTAATGAAGGAAATTAATTAAAGCAGCTTCTTCAACAAAGGGATAATAGTTCTAGGGACACACCTTATTGGTCTCTGGTGAGCAGAGAACTCGCTGAGAGTGCACAGGAGATAATCTTTTCGCTATGGCTGGTCAATTACTGCAAAATAGTTTATGCAAAAGAAACAAAAACTTCCCTGCAGGTTTCTCCATCACATCATTTGAGACATGATGTAAGAACACAGAAACAAATTCATGTGAACTGCTGACTAAAATTTTATTTTTATTAAAGAATGAGAACTATGTATGGTTGGTTAGTTATCCTTGGGGATACAAATAGCAAAAAACATAAAATTACAAATTGCTCACAACTAAAAGTCAGTTTAGCACTTTCCTCCTGCCCATTAAGATTTCTTACCAATCACAGCTGGCTAACTCAACTTCTTGTGGTTGGCAAAGACCCAGAAGACCTATACTCCAGGGCTATGACCAGGGGAAGGGAATGCCAAACTTAATGGCCCTCTGCGGAAAATGCCTCATCTCTTGTAACTCAAATCTTGAAAGCCAGTGTGTGATGGGTGATATCATTTGCCACGAGGAGAGAGACAATTGCTATGGTTACCAGACAACGTGAACCACTGAAGGCTCTAGCATAGCATCTGCTTCACTTTAGTATTTGTTTACACAGGTGAGTGATGCTGAGGGACTAGGCAAAGTAGAGGCAGGTCCTGTGGATGGATTTAGAAGATCTTAGCTCGAGTTGAAGCTCTGCCACTCTCTGGAGGTGAGACAACAGTCTGGACATTCAGCTTCTCTAGCCTCAGTGTACTCATCAGTAAAACGGGGAAAATGTCACTGCTTTGCTCACAATAAGGATGGTGTGAAAATCAGCAGAGATGATTTAGGTGAAGGGACTGTGAAAATGGCAACACACTAAGAGATATAAAGAATGAATATTATTGGTATGATGAGCTAAATCACTAGTCATTATATGTCTAAAAACCTACACATGTTAAGTCACAAGTTAACGGGGGTAGCCTTGGGATTGTTTAGTGATAAGGAGAAATAATGCATTTGGTTACCAGCGCATGCGTCTAATTCAGTGACATGATATCTATGCAGGCAGGATAGAGTTGATGCTGTAAGTCAGAAGACCCATGTCGGAATCCCATCTGTATCAAGGTCATGTGGCTGACAGTAGAGGAGGGAGGCTTTGGACACAGGTGGTCTGGCTCCAAAGCCCGTGTTCTTTGCCATCACACTACAGAGTTGTAAGCATTAAATGCTATAACTAATGTGCCTGGCATATAATAAGTGCTCAATAAATGCTATTTTCTTCTTCTTATTGAGCACCTAATATGGGGAATACAAAAAAAAAAGTGAGTCTTAGACCCTTCCCTCCAGGAATGCACAAACTAGTAGGAGAGACAGACGTGTACACAGTTGGTCATGACACAAGGCAGGAAGTGATGAGGGACAAACAGTGTAACTGAAACTGACTTCCATTGGAGGATACTGGGTAAGCTTCGTTTGCATTGTGGCACAGGGGCTGAGCAGCAGGGTAGCAGAAATCGAGTGGCTAAAACAACACTTGGGGAAGCCCATTAGCAGATGACCTTAGGGCAGAAGTTGCCCCACTGTGGCATCTGACAACCTGTCTGGCTCGTCTTCTCTTTAGAGTGTGAAGCAGCACCAGGTTATATCCCACGAAGTCCAGTGTGTGCACCTGCTGCATGCATGTCACAGCATTCTTGGGCTCCATTTTTTTTTTTTTTTTTTTGGTATGCGGGCCTCTCACTGTTGTGGCCTCTCCCGTTGCAGAGCACAGGCTCCGGACGCGCAAGCTCAGCGGCCATGGCTCACGGGCCCAGCCGCTCCGCGGCATGTGGGATCTTCCCGGACCGGGGCACGAACCCGTGTTCCCTGCATCGGCAGGCGGACTCTCAACCACTGCGCCACCAGGGAAGCCCCTTGGCTTCCATTTTAACAATAGTGTAGAGCCTCTCCCTGGGATCCTCCCTACCCCAAATGGTCCCTGGGGAGGCCCAATACAGCAGGGACTCTAAGTGCTTACATGGCAGTGAACAGTGACTGCACCTCTGGGACCAACCACATGAGCCATACAGTTCCAAGAGGAAGGTTTTCTTTGTAAGATTTCTGTCAAGGCACATGTGGTGGAAGAGCTACCTTAAAACCCAAAATCTATTAACAAGATTGACCAATAATGATGTAGTTTCCATCTGGCTTTTAATTGTAGAAGGCAGCAAGATTCCAAAGAAATCCAGCTAAATGCTGGGTTTAGTTGCTGTGTCTGTAACTGCTTCCTGTGAACTTTCTCTGTACAGCTCAGGGAGGATATAAATACTTACAGGTTTGCCTTGTGCTCCCTGTTCTCCTGAGGGTGTCAGGTTGGAAGGAAACCCTGTAATCTCTGTTTCCCTGCTTTTTATTGCGGATGTCATTTACTGGGTTTGTTTGAATAATATTTAGCGCCCAAAGTCTGTCTGGGTCATTACCAACTTTGCCTCATTATGTACACGCTCAGGGAAATTAAAGATGAAGGTATGTTGAAAGGACTGGTAGAATGAAACATGAAGTATGCCACGAGGCATGTCGGTTTAAATTTCCTGCTGGATTTTAACAGGGTATAGGATTCATTTTCCTACATGTATGGAAAGTAGAACGACAAATTCTGAGAAGTGATAGGAACGATTCAGCTGTAGATTGGTGGGTTCAAAACACGCAGTTCTTACTTTTTTCAACTGTGAAATTTCAGGAAGTAAACAAGGAATATTTGCATCATTTACACTGCAAGTTATTAAATCTTCCACAGAAAAAAGATGCACCCATAAACAAGACTAATCATGAAAAACTAGGTGTATTTTGGAGGGGGGAGGATACATAGGGCTGGAGATATCTATCAGATGTTTTATTTTTGTTTGGTACAATCAGGACTGACTAGTACTGCTAAAAATCCACCTGGAACCAGAATGTCATGGATTGGAAGAAAGCAGGTTTCCTTCCCTGAACTGGAATGTTAACGTTATGATACAATGGAAAATAATCCTCGCTTCTCCCACTGTGTATCCACGTCCTCTTTGAACCTTTGTTCCAAATGACTCCGAAAAGGTCCTTCCAGATGATCCAGATCGGTATTGAGGATGGACAGGATCTGACAGCACATATTTATACGACATGCCTTGTTCTGCACAGTATCTCAGACAACTTCCAAAACAGCACGCCTAGCCCGGATGTTGGTGAAGTCTCCACATTCCTCTCATTGTTCCTTTCTCCCTTGTCTCCCAAATAGACTGAACTATGTTAGTTTGTATTTCTTTTCTTCTAATTACTCCTAACAGTGCATGTTATTCCTTTTAAGCACATTCTTGGGTTTCAACAGTTGTCTTCTGAATACATTGTCTTGATCCAAACAAGTAAGTTTAACCAAGTTAACTTAATCAGACTGAATTGGTGGTGGTGGAGGAGACACTTTAATTGCAACATCTAGACAGTCAGGTCAGATTTGTCCTCTGTCCCTCTTAAGAGAAATTCAGGGGAAAATATTCTAAGTTATTAAAAAGAATAGGTGGGGCTTCCCTGGTGGCGCAGTGGTTGAGAGTCCGCCTGCCGATGCAGGGGACGTGGGTTTGTGCCCCGGTCCGGGAGGATCCCACATGCCCCGGAGCGGCTGGGCCCGTGAGCCATGGCCGCTGAGCCTGCGCGTCCGGAGCCTGTGCTCCGCAACGGGAGAGGCCACAACGGTGAGAGGCCTGCGTACCGCAAAAAAAAAAAAAAAAAAAAAAAAGTGGTATGTACAGGTATTTACACCTACATACCTATATATCTATATATGTACTTAGTGAAAAAGTATATACTCTTTCTTAAATCCCTTTTTGCAATAGTTGAGAATTCAGGAAGTTGAATACACTGCTATGGTCTTTTAATTCATACCCAGAATTTACTGAGCCCGTTACTGGAGTGCATCGTGAGAGTAATCACGTTCTCACTCTTTGCTCTGTTGACCATTTCCTCCAAACAGTTCTTTCCCACAGCCTTCCCAGTTTTTCTTTAGCATCCTGATGTTACACACAATGAATTCCACTCTCACCTACCTGACTCACAGCTGTCCCACATGATTGCCTGCCCACGCTGGTCCCACAGTGTGTATGCCTGCATGTAACAAATATCGAAGGAAATATCCACAGAGCCTGGACATATAAAGGGGACATGAGAAGACTGCAGTGAAGCTCCCATTCTTTTCCTCTCTGATCTTGCTGAGTTCTGTGTGCTGTTGTGCAAAGATGACAGGCTTAGGGCTACAGGGTCAAGTCCTGGCTTCTCCGCCAGCCACTGTAAAACCGTGGGCCTTTGTTTCCTCATCTGTGAACAAGGAGACTGGACTCTGGGTGGATCAGGCCTGCCTTGGGCGATGGGGCTACACAGGTAAGCTCTGGCCTGCTTCCCCTCCTCAATCAGAATAGCTTTGCTTCCACCAGTGTTGTATCTGGGGTGCCACCTAAGATATATCTGAAGACATTAAATATATCTCATAAACATCATAAAAGTATATAGAAATATGTCTTATAAACATTACAGAAGTGTTTGAAAAGTCTCTGTTAGACAATCTCAGGGTTCTCTTCCAACTCTAGCATCGTGTGTGCTATGGGACTTCAGAGCCTGCAGAGAAAAGATGCAGGTCCCTGGAAGCCTCCATACACAAACATATAGAAAGATCTTTGCTTTATTTATTTATTTTTTGATGTGGACCATTTTTAAAGTCTTTATTGAATTTGTTACAATATTGCTTCTGTTTCATATTTTGGGTTTTTGGCCACAAGGCATGTGGGATCTTAGTTCCCTGACCAGGGATCGAACCCACACACCCTGCACTGGAAGGCGAAGTCTTAACCACTGGACCTCCATGGAAGTTCCCAGAATTTTTGCTTTAGACTGAGAAAAGGCTGTAGGTTTTCTTCTCATCCAGTATGCCTGCTTTTTTTTTAATGCGGAAACTGAGTCATGCAAGGAGACCCAGCTGGTAACATGAAGAAACAGGAATGGAGTCCAGTTCTCCTGAGCCTCCCACAGTTTATCTGACTGAATTAATTCTAATATAAGGCAGCAATAAATATAGCATTTCTTGTATCCTTTCCTTGGCAAGAGTTAATGTTCCTGCCTTCATTTTTTTTTTCTTGGTAAAAATTATCTATATCCTTTTCTGGATAGAAGCTTCTTTTTTGTTTTTGTTTTTGCCTTCTTTAAAATGGTTTTTATTTCTTCCATTTCATTTCTCCATGTCTTCCACAGGAGTTCCACTTATAACATATATACCTGAGAACAGCAGCCACTGATAGAATCATGTTCAATGGCTGAAATCTTATAATCCCATTGGTATTTTCATCCCATATCCTTCCTGTGAACTCCAGCCCCAAATACCTAAATATCTGAATGTCCCCTTGCTATCTCCTCCTTCAGGTATCTCAGAGGCAGCTCGATTCCCCCACGTCCAATTCTGACATGGGTTGTTCCCTCCAAATCTGTCCCTCTTCCAGGGCACCCTGCATCACCGAATGGCACAACATCCATCTCCTGCTGCAGGCTATAGACCTAGAGGTAATTGTCAACGTTTTCCCTTCTCTCCCCATTACTAACCCCTTGTCTTAGTCTTCTCAGGCTGCTATAACAGAATGCCATAGACTGGGTGGCTTATAAACCACAGTAACTTCTCATACTCTGGAGGCTGAGAAGGCCATAGTCAAGGCGCTGGCAGATTTCATGTCTGGTGAGGACCCAATTGCTGGTTCATAGATGATACCTTCTGGCTGTGTTTTCACATGGCAGAAGGGACTAGGGAGCTCTGTGGGTGTTATTTATAACAAAATGAATCAGCTATACGTATACATATATCCTCATATCCCTTCCCTCTTGCGTCTCCCTCCCACCCTCCCTATCCCACCCCTCTAGGTGGTCACAAAGCACCGAGCTGATCTCCCTGTGCTACGTGGCTGCTTCCCACTAGCTATCTATTTTACGTTTGGTAGTGTATATATGTCCATGTCACTTTCTCACTTTGTCCCAGCTTACCCTTCCCCCTCCCAGTGTCCTCAAGTCCATTCTCTACGTCTGCATCTTTATTCTGGTCCTGCCCCTAGGCTCTTCAGAACCTTTTTTATTTTTTTTTAGATTCCATATATATGTGTTAGCATATGGTATTTGCTTTTTTCTTTCTGACTTACTTCACTCTGTATGACAGACTCTAGGTCCATCACCTCACTACAAATAACTCAATTTCATTTCTTTTTATGGCTGAGTAATTTTCCATTGTATGTATGTGCCACATCTCCTTTATCTATTCATCTGTCAGTGGACACTTAGGTTTCTTCCATGTCCTAGCTATTGTAAATAGTGCTGCAGTGAACATTTTGGTACATGACTCTTTTTGAATTATGGTTTTCTCAGGTTATATGCCCAATAGTGGGATTGCTGAGTGGTCTGGTAGTTCTATTTTTAGTTTTTTAAGGAACCTCCATACTGTTCTCCATAGTGGCTGTATCAATTTACATTCCCACCAACAGTGCAAGAGGGTTCCCTTTTCTCCACACTCTCTCCAGCATTTATTGTTTGTAGATTTTTTGATGATGGCCATTCTGACTGGTGTGAGGTGATACCTCATTGTAGTTTTGATTTGCATTTCTCTAATGATTAGTGATGTTGAGCATCCTTTCATGAGTTTGTTGGCAATCTGTATAACTTCTTTGGAGAAATGTCTATTTAGGTCTTCTGCCCATTTTTGGATTGGGTTGTTTGTTTTTTTGATGTTGAGCTGCATGAGCTGTTTGTATGTTTTGGAGATTAATCCTTTGTCAGTTGCTTCATTTGCAAATATTTTCTCCCACTCTGAGGGTTGTCTTTTCATCTTCTTTAGGGTTTCCTTTATTGTGCAAAAGCTTTTAAGTTTCATTAGGTCCCATTTGTTTATTTTTGTTTTTATTTCCATTTCTCTAGGAGGTGGGTCAAAAAGGATCTTGCTGTGATTTATGTCATAGAGTGTTCTGCCTATGTTTTCCTCTAAGAGTTTTATACGCTCTGGCCTATGTTTAGGTCTTTAATCCATTTTGAGCTTATTTTTGGATATGGTGTTAGGGTGTGTTCTAATTTCATTCTTTTACATGTAGCTGTCCAGTTTTCCCAGCACCATTTATTGAAGGGGCTGCCTTTTCTCCATTGTATATTCTTGCCTCCTTTATCAAAGATAAGGTGGCCATATGTACGTGGGTTTATCTCTGAGCTTTCTGTCCTGTTCCATTGATCTATATTTCTGTTTTTGTGCCAGTACAATACGGTCTTGATTACTGTAGCTTTGTAGTATAGTCTGAAGTCAGGGAGCCTGATTCCTCCAGCTCCATTTTTCTTTCTCAAGATTGCTTTGGCTATTCGGGGTCTTTTGTGTTTCCATATAAATTGTGACATTTTTGTTCTAGTTCTGTGAAAAATGCCATTGGTAGTTTGATAGGGATTGCACTGACTCTGTAGATTCTTTTGGATAGTAGAGTCATTTTCACAATGTTGATTCTTCCAATCCAAGAACATGGTAAATCTCTCCATCTGTCTGTATCATTTTAAATTTCTTTCATCAGTGTCTTATAGTTTTCTGCATATAGGTCTTTTGTCTCCTTAGGTAGGTTTATTCCTAGGTATTTTGTTCTTTGTGTTGCAGTGGTAAATGGGAGTGTTTCCTTAATTCCTCTTTCAGATTTTTCATCATTAGTGTATAGGAATGCAAGAGATTTCTGTGCATTAATTTTGTATCCTGCTACTTTACCAAATTCATTGATTAGCTCTAGTAGTTTTCTGGTAGCATCTTTAGGATTCTCTATGTATAGTATCATGTCATCTGCAAACAGTGACAGTTTTACTTCTTCTTTTCCGATTTGGATTCCTCTTATTTCTTTTTCTTCTCTGATTGCTGTGGCTAAAACTTCCAACACTATGTTGAATAACAGCAGCGAGAGTGGGCAACCTTGTCTTGTTCCTGATCTTAGTGGAGATGGTTTCAGTTTTTCACCATTGAGAATGATGTTTGCTGTGGGTTTATCATATATGGCCTTTATTATGTTGAGGTAAGTTCCCTCTATGCCTACTTTCTTGATAGTTTTTATCATAAATTGGTGTTGAATTTTGTTGAAAGCTTTCTCTGCATCTGTTGAGATGATCATATGGTTTTTATCCTTCAGTTTGTTAATAGGGTGTATTACAGTGATTGATTTGCGTATATTGAAGAATCCTTGCATTCCTGGGATAAACCTCACTTGATCATGGTGTATGGTCCTTTTAAAATGCTGTTGGATTCTGTTGGCTAGTATTTTGTAGAGGATTTTTGCATCTAAGTTCATCAGTGATATTGGCCTGTAGTTTTCTTTTCTTGTGACACCTTTGTCTAGTTTTGGTATCAGGGTGATGGTGGCCTTGTAGAATGAGTTTGGGAGTGTTGCTCCCTCTGCTATATTTTGGAAGAGTTTGAGAAGGATGGTGTTAGCTCTTCTCTAAATGTTTTATAGAATTCGCCTGTGAAGCCATCTGGTCCTGGGCTTTTGTTTGTTGGAAGATTTTTAATCGCTGTTTCAATTTCAGTACCTGTTACCGGTCTGTTTATGTTTTCTATTTCTTCCTGGTTCAGTTTCGGAAGGTTGTGTTTTTCTAAGAATTTGTCCATTTCTTCCAGGTTGTCCATTTTATTGGCATATAGTTGCTTGTTATAATCTCTCATGATCCTTTGTATTTCTGCAGTGTCAGTTGATACTTCTCCTTCTTCATTTCTAATTCTGTTGGTTTGTGTCTTCTCCCTTTTTTTCTTGATGAGTCTGGCTAATGGTTTATCAATTTTGCTTATCTTCTCAAAGAACCAGCTTTTACTTTTATTGATCTTTGCTATTGTTTCCTTCATTTCTTTTTCATTTATTTCTGATCTGATCTTTATGATTTCTTTGCTTCTGCTAACTTTGGTATTTTCTGTTCTTCTTTCTCTAATTGCTTTAGGTGCAAGGTGAGGTTGTTTATTTGACATTTTTCTTGTTTCTTGAGGTAGGATTGTTTTGCTATAAACTTCCCTCTTCGAACTGCTTTTGCTGCATCCCATAGGTTCTGGGTCATCGTGTTTTCATTGTCATTTGTTTCTAGGTATTTTCTGATTTCCTCTTTGATTTCTTCATTGATCTCTTGTTTATTTAGTAGCATATTGTTTAGCCTCCATGTATTTGTATTTTTTACAGTTTTTTTTTTTTCTGTAATTGATATCTAGTCTCATAACATTGTGGTCGGAAAAGATACTTGATATGATTTCAATTTTCTTAAATTTACCAAGGTTTGATTTGTGACCCAAGATATGATCTATCCTGGAGAATGGTCCATGAGCACTTGAGACACAAGTGTATTCTGTTGTTTTTGGATGGAATGCCCTATAAATATCAATTAAGTCCATCTGGTTTAATGTGTCATTTAAAGCTTGTGTTTCCTTATTTATTTTCATTTTGGATGATCTGTCCATTGGTGAAAGTGGGGTGTTAAAGTCCCCTACTATGATTGTGTCACTGTCAATTTCCCCTTTTACGGCTGTTATCATTTGCCTAATATACTGAGGTGCTCCTATGTTGGGTGCACAAATATTTACAATTGTTATATCTTCTTCTTGGATTGATCCCTTGATTATTATGTGGTGTCCTTCTTTGTCTCTTGTAATAGTCTTTACTTTAAAATCTATTTTGTCTGATATGAGAATTGCTACTCCAGCTTTCTTTTGATTTCCATTTGCATGGAATATCTTTTTCCATCCCCTTACTTTCAGTCTGTATGTGTCTCTAGGTCTGAAGTGGGTCTCTTGTAGACAGCATATATATGGGTCTTGTTTTTGTATCCATTCATCCAGTCTATGTCTTTTGGTTGGAGCATTTAATCCATTTGTATTTAAGGTAATTATTGATATGTATGTTCCTATTACCATTTTCTTAATTGTTTTGGGTTTGTTTTTGTAGGTCTTTTCCTTCTCTTGTGTTTCCTGCCTAGAGAAGTTCCTTTAGCATTTGTTGTAAACCTGGTTTGGTGGTGCTGAATTCTCTTAGTGTTTGCTTATCTGCAAAGGTTTTAATTTCTCTGTCGAACCTGAATGAGATCCTTGCTGGGTAGGGTAATCTTGATTGTAGGTTTTTCCCTTTCATCACTTTAAATATGTCCTGCCACTCCCTTCTGGCTTGCAGAGTTTCTGCTGAGAAATCAGCTGTTAACCTTATGGGGATTCCCTTGTATGTTATTTGTTGGTTTTCCCTTGCTGCTTTTAATATTTTTTCTTTGTATTTAAATTTTGATAGTTTTGTTAGTATGTGTCTTGGCGTGTTTCTCCTTGGATTTATCCTGTATGGGACTTGCTGTGCTTCCTGGAGTTGACTGCCTATTTCCTTTCCCATATTAGGGAAGTTTTCAACTATAACCTCTTCCAATATTTTCTCAGCCCTTTTCTTTTTCTCTTTTTCTTCTGGGACCCCTATAATTCGAATGTTGGTGCGTTTAATGTTGTCCCAGAGGTCTTTGAGACTGTCCTCAATTCTTCTCATTCTTTTTTCTTTATTCTGCTCTGCAGTAGTCATTTCCACTATTTTATTTTCCAGGTCACCTATCCGTTCTTCTGTCTCGGTTATTCTGCTGATTCCTTGTAGAGAATTTTTAATTTCATTTTTTGTGTTGTTCATCGTTTGCTTGCTCTTTAGTTCTTCTAGGTCCTTGTTAAATGTTTCTTGTGTTTTCTCCATTCTATTTCCAAGATTTGGGATCTTCTTTACTATCATTACTCTGAATTCTTTTTCAGGTAGACTGCCTATTTCCTCTAAATTTGTTAGGTCTGGTGGTTTTAATCTTGCTCCTTCATCTGCTGTGTGTTTTTCTGTCTTCTCATTTTGCTGAACTTACTGTGTTTGGGGTCTCCTTCTCACAGGCTGCAGGTTCGTAATTCCCGTTGTTTTTGGTGTCTGTCCCCAGTGGGTAAGGTTGGTTCAGTGGGTTGTGTAGGCTTTGTGGTGGAGGGGACTGATGCCTGTGTTCTGGTGGATGAAATTGGATCTTGTCTTTCTGGTGGGCAGTACCATGTCTGGTGGTGTGTTTTGGGGTATCTGTGAACTTATTATGATTTTAGGCAGCCTCTCTGTTAATGGGTGGGACTGTGTTCCTGTCTTGCTAGTTGTTTGGCATGGGGTGTCCAGCACTGGAGCTTGCTGGTCGTTGAGTGGAGCTGGGTCTTACTGTTGAGACGGAGATCTCTGGGAGCGCTCTTGCTGATTGATATTACCTGGGGCCGGGAGGTCTCGGGTGGTCCAATGTCCTGAACTCGGCTCCCCCACCTCAGAGGCTCAGGCCTGACACCTGGCTGGGGCACCAAGACCCTGTCAGCCACATAGCTCCTGTTGCTTGAGGATCCACATTTCTTCTGGAAAGGACATAAATCTGGCAATCTCACTTCAGGCCTAGCCCATCCACCTTTTCTCCCTTTGTGCTTAGTCTGTTTCACTTGCTCATAATGGGCCCCATGCAGAGGCCTTGCCCCCGGCCTTCAGACCAGAGCTCCTCGTGAAATGGCTGGGCTGACACCTCAGCTTGGGATGTGCACTGAAGCTCCTCACAGGACACTCAACTCCTGTGGGGTGTTTTTTATAAGGCCACTAATCCCATTTATGATGGCTCTAACCCCATGACTTTATCACCTCCCAAAGGTCCCACCACCAAATACCATCACATTAGGGATTAGGTTTCAACATATGAATTTTGGGGGGACACAAACATTCAGTTTATGGCACCCTGCCCATTGTATATCTTAAATGTCTTTGGACTAGTCCAATAGAGACCAATGTTATAGCCTCCTTACTACTCCCTCTCAATCTGTTTGCTGTGGGCAATCAAATGAATTGTCTTACAATGCAAATATGATTAACTCTACACCCCTACTCCCTGCCTCTCCAACCATTCAGTGACTTCTCATTGCTCTAATGATGAAGACATTAAACTCCTCAGGCCTGTAGTTGGGCTTTTTTTTTTTTTTTTGCAGTCCGCGGGCCTCTCACTGTTGTGGCCTCTCCCATCGTGGAGCACAGGCTCCAGACGCGCAGGCTCAGCGGCCATGGCTCACGGGCCCAGCCGCTCCGCAGCATGTGGGATCTTCCTGGACCAGGGCACAAACCCATGTCCCCTGCATCGGCAGGCGGACTCTCAACCACTGCGCCACCAGGGAAGCCCTGTAGTTGGGCTTTTAACCATGATTCCATACTACCTCTCAGGTACAGAAATCATCAGCATGTACTTAAACCAGAAGTGTGAAAGTCACAGATATATATACAGAATGAATTCAAAAGAAGACTAAAGATGGAAACCCAAGAATCCCACCATTTAGCTGCTAGGTGGAGAGAGAACATAGAGATGGAAAGCCAAGATCTTTTCTAGGCATGGGAAATGTGTGTGCAGGTGGGACACATCCTGTTGAGTGTTACATGTGATTAAGAGCCCTGGATCATTCTCAAAATATTTGTGAAGACATGTGGATAAAAGGAGGATGCAGAAGTTGAACTTAAGAAAAGACATGAAAAGAATGTAGCAAACATATTTCTCAATACGCACAGAAGAATTGAAATATGGGCAGAAACATTTGGGATACAATACAAGGAATTCACTATTTTATGCATCTACTCTATATTGAATTAATCAATATGCTATAAAAATGTCTAGGACACAGCTCTTAGAATCTTCCAGAATAAAGACAGTTAATGTAGAAGTTACATATTTTAATTTTTAGTCTTTTGCTTTTTACTGATTTCCTGGAGATCTGGAATCAGCAAGTGCACTGGATTAGGAATCTGAAACTCAAAGGTTTGAATCCCAGCTCTTGCACTTATTAGGTGTGTGACTCTGATCAGTTTACTGTACTACTTTGAAGATTACATTCCTCTCTGTGAAATAGGGTAAGTCCACCCATTCCATAGGTGCTATGTAGTTTGAATTAAATAACATATGTATAGTAGCTGCTTCACAGTAGGTACTCCATAAATACTTCCTTTAAAAAAATCATTTCTTCTTTGGTGAAGACAAATGGGAACATACTATCTAAGCGGTTGTCTTGTTTTTAAATATACTGAAGTTTTAAGGTAGTTTGCATGTCCATCTGAGTGGAGGGTCATCAGAGCAGTGGTTCTCAAAGTCTGGCTCAGGGACTCCTACATCAAAATCACCATGGTGACTGGTTAAACATGCACATTCCTGCCCTTCTTCCAAAACTTCTGGAAAGCAGGGCTAAGGCATCTGTATTTTAAAAAGCTCTCAGGCAATGTTTTGGCATGCTAACATTTAAGGATTGTATTACAGAATCTTATTCATCTTTGTTTAATGAAATAAAATGCACCATTTATTGTCATCTTTGATGGAAGCTTAAGACAGTTGTCAAAACTATCAAATTAATTTATTTTATTCTTTTCAACTAAAGGTTATTAAAAAGTGCCATTTGACTGCAGGAGAATGGATCCAGAGAGAAAAACTATAATCTAGACCTGATTTCTAAATATAATAGCTAGTTACATTAGGCTATATAAGTTAAAATTAATTACAATTAAGTAAAATCAAAATTTCAATTCCTCAGTTGCACTAGCCACGTCTCAAGTGTTCCACAACCACATGTGGCTACTAGTTACCATACTGGATGGTGAAGGATAAACATTTCTATCATCACAGAAAGTTCTATTTCATAGTGCTGATCTCTAGGACACCATTTCCCAGCTTGACTCAAATATACTATTTTTTCAATTAACCAGATGCATTTGATATAGAAAAATTTAAGTTTTTTACTTTGCCAGAAACAAATGCAGAACTGATGTATAGACCGTCCTGCCTTTTCTGCAACCCTTCCTCCCCTTTGCCCCAAACCAAAACTCATTGTAGCCTTTTTGCCTTGTTGCCTATTTAACCCTTTATCAACTGCATGCTTGCAATTCAGTGGCTCTCTTTATGTACCCTTCTCACAGAAGACAACTTCCACAGGAGAACTGTGCTGATGGGAAGGCTCTACCCGGATAAAATTTCCCTGGATGGCTCGCCAACAATAAAGGTGCAGGGTTAACTATGTCTGTTCTATGGGCTGTAAGCTGCTGGGCTGGGCTCCTGGGAGGGCGGGAATCTCATGGTTCTTCCTGTAGGAGCTTCATTCTCCAGTGATCCACCTCTTCCTCTACCTCCCAGATGGTTTTCCTGTTAACACTTCCCCTTTCCCCCTGCTGGTGAATTTGTGTTGTAAGTGTAGGTGTTCAGTGCTGGGGTAGAAGCTGGGGGGCAAGAACAAACTGGGGAGGTGGCGCAGTTCTAAAATCCCCTTTCTTTGTGACTTTTTTTCTACCTCAAGACCTGTTACCAGAGAATTAGGAAGCACAAAACAATTTGAACCCCACCACCCCTGAATCAACTATAATCCCACCACCTAGATAAAAGCTCTGTTGGTACTGTGGTGTTTATCTGTCTTTTCTCTATGTGATGACAATTCAGATCATAGTTTACATTTCTAAATAGTCAGCTTTTTTCCCACTTACCACGATATTATGAAATTTTCCTTTAACATTATAGTCTTTGAAAGCAAACTTTATTAACATAGATGTCCCATAATTTACTTTACCGTTGCCCTCATGTTAAAGTTGATTCCTGTATTTTTCATTAGAAATAAGGTGACATCTATCCATGTATATAAATTTTGTGCATCTCTCTGAGTAGTAAGAAAAAAGAAACGCAGAAAGAATTTTAGGTGAAGGGGTATTAAGGTACTTGACATAGTTCCAAACTATCTTCTAGAAAGGCTGTAGCCATTTATACTCCCATAAATAGAAAATGTGAGTGTCCCACTTCACCTTTTCTAAAACTGGGTGATAGCTTAAACATCTATGCTAATTTGCTATAAAAATATTATATAAATTTTAGTTTTATTGGTATTCCTTAAACTATTGAGGCTTAACAGCTTTCATGCTTGTTGGGCATCTCTATTTTTTTCTCTTCTAAACAATGTGTCCTTTGTCTGTTTATTGAACTGAGGGTAGCTTTTCCTTTGCTTTTTGCACATTCTTCCAATTGTCTTATGAAGCCTGGTCTAGGGCTCTTTGATTCAGCACCCGCTCTTATGAAAGTGACTCTTTGGGAGAAATCCATCCTCTCTCCTTACCCTCTTTCAGCTCCCCGTGCTCTCCGGTTGTTCATCTCTTTTCCTATCAGACCCTGATCTCAAATGTCATCTATGGCAGTCTGTTCCACCTTAGTGGGATTTTAAATCACCTAATCATTCAGTGGAACACTGACTTATACTTCATCTCTCCTTATACAGCTAAAGGCCATAGCTTTTGTCAAAGATATCTGAAGCCTCAAATTTCCAGACCTAGAGTCCCAGTGCTGTCAACACAAAAAAATAGGCTAAATTCAAGAACTGATGATGACTCAACTTATCCGTGGAGACAAACAATAAGAGAACATGAATGAGAAAGAATAAGGTATTACTGGAAGATAGAGTTATTTTTAGAAAGACAACAATTGCAAAAAAGCCAAAATTAATTATAAATGAAAAACCAAAAGTTACTGACAAAGTGTTCATAGTTTGCTCATAACTTTCCTTAAAATTTGAACTTTTCTTGCATCTGTCTTTAAAGCTACTATTTCTCCATTAGGTATTTAGAAACCTAAGACAGATATTTCTAAACATTCTCAGTTGAAAATTATTTAATGTGATTTTAAAAGGTAAATAAAAAATACCTTACCTTTGAAACTAGAAGTGAAATGATTTCTTTTACAGTGTTGTCAATCAAATCATCTATTTTCGAATGGTACTGCTGCTAGATATTAAAAGACAATGATGCATTAGTTGATGTGGACACAAAACTTTTGTCGTAAGTCAAATGTTTTAAAGCTACTAGTTATGGCATATCCGATTTATACAAAATGGCCATTTTGCACATTAGAAGAACAAAACCTTGAAAACGATCCACCCAATCAACAGTTTTTACATTGTGGGGTTTGAAAATTTTCCCATGTGCTCTGTTGAGTGAAGCAGCTAATGGGGTTATTATATAGATGAATTGAGTTCTTATTCTTATTCAGGAGAAGGAATGTGAAGGATACTTTTTGTCTTCTCCTCTATAATTAAGGTGGCTGTGTATTTTTCTAAAGGGTTGGTTTAGCTGGAGAAGCAAAAAGACTGGAAAAAGATTTAATTAATACAGCATTTCATGTCTGACAACTCTCATTCATAAGTTATTTTAAATGTGCTCTAGAAATAAAATGAGCTCCCAGTTGTTCACACTGAAAGGACCTTTTTGTCAGCACAGGGAGCCGCAGTTTATACAATTCTTACAATATGCTCAAGCAAGGGCAAAATTAAAATTTCATCAACAAAGGTGATAGATGGTAACAAATTAATAGGCCATAAAAGGTATAATGAAACCGCACTCACTCCCCATAGTTTTATTACTGCTTCCTCTGAAAAAGACGCCTTTAAGTAAATGCAAAAAAGATGTATTTAAAATAAACCTGAAAGACTCTTTTTTTGCTTTCTTTAGAGAATACTAGAGAGTCCCCTTCTTAAGCTAGCAGGAGCTTCGGGCTTGACAGTGTGTGAAGGCACACTTCACAGAGAATGTGACTTGTAAAGACTAACCCTATCTTGATGGTTCAAGGCTTCTTGCAACAGCTAACGTAATGCATAGAGTAAAAGTACTCAGGTCAGTATAAACATTAGACCAACTTAACAGCTGCTGGGTGAATGGTTTCCAAAGATGTAAGTTTTTGAAAGCTATTTTTTCTTCTGAAAACATGTCTCAAAGTTTCTACACAGAACAAAACATCAACTTAGGTCTGCGTTGGAATACACAGGAATGAGGTCTCCCCACAGGCTCTGACAGTTACAAGCCATCATTTACCTGCACAAATAATGAAGAAAGGAAGCATAATTTTGGAGCATGTGAATTATTTTCTTTTCCTGCTTGTGTGTGTGTATGCATGTGTGTGTTGACAAGTGGTCTAAAATTAAGCACACATATATGAACAAGGAAATTTCTAGGCATGTATTCCACCCAGTGAAACAAAATACTAAGCGTCCATCTCACGTAAAGCCTTACTGATCCTCAAATTTGTGCTCCCCGAAGGACAAACAGAACGGAAACCTAGATGGGGGATTTCTACTGCTGTAGTACTGACACTTTTGCTTTCAGAACAGCTTGAAGAGAAGGGAAAGGGAAGAGAACAAAGAAAAGCAAGGCAGAAGAGGAAGAACCTGAAAAACCTGGCTGGTAGTTGAGATGTCCAGGAAGCCCCCCACAGATACAGGTACAAAAACATCACTCCCCCTGGCCCCCACCAGCTGAAACTGTTCCAATGCCTCGGCAGTGGAGGAGCTTATGCAAATGAGCACAGCAGCTCTCCCTCCATGCACACACTCTTTTCAAATCCTTCTCTCTCCACATTCGTGTCTGTGTAGCAGGAAGAGCTAAAATAGCAGCCTGAGGCTCCCTCCTCTTTGGGGTAGAATAAGAAAGGGATACAGGAGATGGGCTTCAAGCTTCTCTCATCCCTCTCACATGGAAAGTGCTACAGAACATTCAGGGGTTGAGGCGCCCGAACCGGCAAACAGTTCCATCTTCTTAAATATGCCTTATCCTCCATGTTCATCTCCCTTTGCCATAAACTTTATTTTTAACTCAAAAATAATGAAATGCCATCAGAAGGCTATTGGATATAAAATAGTAGAGCTTATACATGTTAAACTTTTGCATTGGACCGATTTTGTCAATTCTTAAAGTCAAGAGATGAGCCGCTGAAGAGGCCATTTATATCCTTTTTATCGAAAGGCAGGGAAAGCCAAAGACTCTAGGAGCCATCAAATTCTCCTACTATACACATCTTTTGACTGCTGTTTTCTTTCATATCTAATCTAGCCAAAAGCAGAGATGGAGGGAAGGAGAGAGAGAGAGAGAGAGAAAGTCAAAAAGGAAGAAAGAAAATATACTATACATCTTAAATGTGTTACCCAGGGGGCAAACCCAAATAGTATAAGGGTTGCTAGATTTTTTTAATATGGGATTTTGCTACTGTAAATTTCTCTGATTAGCTCTTACACTAATTCTAAATCTGAAAGCTGTTGGGAACTTCCAGAGTCTGCTCTAGCTGCACAGTTGGTAGAGGTGGTCTAGGAGAACTGTGGGTGGAAATGGGGAGGTGGCCTGAGAATTCATAGTTTACATACATATTCTGCAAAGAGAATAGTTCAGAAATGCCACATACAGATAATAGATAATTAGCTAGAAAAAGTTATTCATCAGGAGATCCAGATAGCTTCCAAAGACAAATACAGACACATACAAAAACCACAAAACAGGTAAGAAGAGAATTTATCTGGAGACATTTACATTTCCTAAGCTAAAACTGATAGGTTTTTCATTTAGATTAGCAGACCAAATTTTTGTTAAAAACTTGCAAACTTTTTCTCGGCAACCATAAAAGCCTATAAATAAAATTCCTATCAGGATATTTCAAGCTGGATCAATGATTCTACAGACCAGGGTTTTGGTAATTTCCAGACCATTCTTAGACTAATTCTCCCCACATCTGCCCTCAAAAGTAAACCGCTGGTGCCTTGCTTCTCCAGTAGATGACTCCGAACTTAGATGACCGTTGAGGAATTTTTACTTCATGGAGCCCAGGGAATTCAGATCAGGCACAGGTCTGAAATCCTTGCCCCCCTACATGTGGGTAAATATTCTCATTTCACCGGACTGTTCTCATGAGGAAACACGCAAGAAACGAAGACTAATCAAAGGCCACTGCAATCCAGCATTCTTAAAAGATTTTGGTCCTTCTGTTGGATTGGATTGTTCTGGTAATGTAAGTATTTTACTGCAACTGAGAACAAATCCCACGTAAGTAGGGGCTCCCGAGTAGCTCCATTAATGTGTTTCCATCTTCAATGGACGGACCATGAGGTACAGTGGTTCTGAGAGCATATGACTGCCTAAGGCCCACGCAGTCATCTGCTTTTCTGCAGGAATGGATAAGGAGGATTTCTAAACACTGGTGGTTTTCTGATCCCCACATCTGTCCCTGAGGGCCTGGCCTGAGATTGCTGACTCATTGCACACAGCTGTCACAAGAGCAGATCATTCACTCACTAATCACTCCATTAAATGCTGTTCTGGGCTGTGGCCCAGAGTGCTTGCATCATTGTGTGCCACGTAAGGAAACAGAATCATCATTTAGGAGCCCAGAAGAGGCTTCACTGTGGGTAAGGAGCTGGGAAGGTTTTATCCCAGCAATGACGATATAACAAATTTACTAGAGACTGTGGAGAGGTAATTCCCTTAAATTTAGGAAAAAAAAAAAAAAATCTGCTAGGTTTACCAATGTAGTATATATTTTTATAAGGTTCCAAATTGTGTAATAATCTAGTTTTTTCAACAACTTTATTTGCTGCTTGCTATACACTGGGGTCCGTTGGTTCACCTCTGTTATGTAATGTATTCACCACTTTGCCATAATTCCAAAACTTGTCTCAAACACGTACAGGGAGGAAAAGCCTGTGCAATTACGTGCATATATTTCCTGGAGATTAAAAGCAAAGTATAAAATACTTCTTTTGCATTGAAATTCTTGTTTACCACTTTTCAGGGTTGCTAATGAGTTTTACACCTGCACATTTTGAACTATATTAATTGTGTGAAAGTTGTGGGAAACTAATTGTCTCTGGTGAGAAGGTACAGGTGCAAACATAATGAACAATAGCAGATTACTCTTCAAAACCATCCACCTATTAATGTAAAGAATCATTTGACAATGCAACAATGTTTTGTCATTTGTGCCTGTTTTGCTTTCAGAGTCCTACAGTGAGTTGTTTCTTACAGAGGAGGATTTTTTTTTTTTAATGGGGGTAATATTTTTAAAGCAAAAAAAATCAGTCTGCTCATTCAACAAATATTTATTACGTGCCTATCAGTATCAGGTACTGCAGTGTATGTAAAAATAAGAACAAATGGATAAATTCAGTATTAATGGAAGAGGCAAGATCATTCTATCAACCTGATGAGAAATGGATGTGTGTATAAAGAGACTTAAGGCAATATTCCCAAGCAGACAATCAAAGGCTTACATCTGGCTATAGAAAACCAAGAGAAGGTGGTTATGAGCCATTGAGAGCCAAGCCAGCTGCCTACGCATTCAGGTAATTAGAGATAATAAATCACATCATAAGAGATCAGAGAATAATTACTGAACACTCTATAACACATACCAGCTACTTAATGTGTCTGTATGGTTGTATGCTGTGGTATTAGAAACACATCTTTTCCCCCTGAACTGCTCAAAGAATGAAAGATGTGTACACACACATAAGTTATGGCCAAATAGCTAATGTTTATCTCTGGGCTAAAAAGTATGAAATTCACAAAAAGTGGGCCTTCTCATCCTCTTAGCAGTTACTTAAGCCTTTCTGCTTGGATGAGAATTGTTAGCCCAGTGAAGAGTTGGTTCTGAATTTGATTCCCAGGTGTCAACTGTAAGACTTGTAAGATTTAACATATCCGTAGAGCACAAAAGCATTTGACCTATTAAAAAATATTTAGTCAATCCTGCAGGTATAAAAGGTTTTCTTTATTTTGAAAATTTTAGATTTTATTGTCTCATTAGATGTAATTTTTTGATAAGAACATGATTAAGATATAGTTCTTTTTTTTTTTTTTTTTAAAGATGACTGGTTTGAACAAGAAACAAAGTGGTTCAGCAACTTGTGTTCACTGAATACCTGAACACTACAGAACAATGAACTTTGGGTGCATTAAAAATCAGTGAGAAATCCATAATGCGTGAATCCTTCTGGAGAAGGATTTTTTTTTTTTATTGGAGTATAGCTGCTTTACAATACTGTGTCAGTTTATACTGTACAGCAAAGTGAATCAGCTATATGTATAAATATATCCCCTCTTTTTTGGATTTCCTTCTCATTTAGGTCATTAGTTATCTATTTCATACATAGTTATCTATTTCTAGGTCATTAGTTATCTATTTCATACATAGTATCAATAGTGTATGTATCATACAGTCAGTCCCAATCTCCCAATTCATCCCACCACCACCACCACCCCTTGCTTCCCCCTTGGTGTCCATACGTTTGTTCCCCATGTCTGTGTCTCTATTTCTGCTTTGTAAATAAGATCATCTATACCCATTTTTTCAGATTCCACATATATGTGTGAATATATGATATTTTTCTCTTTCTGACTTACTTCACTCTGTATGACTGTCTCTAGGTCCATCCATGTCTCTACAAATGACCCAATTTTGTTCCTTTTTATGGCTGAGTAATATTCCATTGTATATATGTACCACATCTTCTTTATCCATTCCTCTGTTGATGGACATTTAGGTTGCTTCCATGTCCTGGCTATTGTAAACAGTGCTGCAATGAACACTGTGGTACATGACTCTTTTTGGATTATGGTTTTCCCTGGGTATATGCCCAGTAGTGGGATTGCTGGGTCATATGGTAGTTCTATTTGTAGTTTTTTTAAGGAACCTCTCCCCTACTGTTCTCCATAGTGGTTGTATGAATTTACATTCCCACCAACAGTGCAAGAGGGTTCCCTTTTCTCCACACCCTCTCCAGCATTTCTTGTTTCTAGATTTTTTGATGATGGCCATTCTGAGTGGTGTGAGGTGATACCTCATTGTGGTTTTGATTTGCATTTTTCTAATGATTAGTGATGTTGAGCATCCTTTCATGTGCTTCTTGTCCATCTGTATGTCTTCTTTGGAGAAATGTCTATTTAGGTCTTCTACCCATATTTTGATTGGGTTGTTTGTTTTTTTGATATTGAGCTGCATGAGCTGTTTGTATATTTTGGAGAGTAATCCTTTGTCAGTTGCTTAATTTGCAAATATTTTCTCCCATCCTGAGGGTTGTCTTTTCATCGTGTTTATGGTTTCCTTTGCTGTGCAAAAGCTTTTAAGTTTCATTAGGTCTCATTTGTTTATTTCTAAAAGGTTTTCAAACTGTGTTCCTCCTGAGGTTCTGGGTAGTACCTCAAGAAAACCTTGTGTCAGGGAGGAAGAAGGCTCCTGACACAGGCCTGCCTCTTCCCTGCCTCTGATGATGGTTACATCCCACACCATGAGTGGGAGGAAAGGCTGTTATCATGGTGGGCATGTCCCTCACTGAAATCCACATCTGGGTTCTTCTGTATGAAGTGACCTTAAGAGTTGCCTCCTGGTCCTCAAATTTAGAGGTCACCCTCATATATGCTATATGTCATCCAAAGCCCCAAACTCTAAATTCTTCTAGTATTAATGAAAGTACATAATACAGGTATATGCATCTTGAAAATGTTAACAATCACTCTGCTTCTGAATTTATTTAGAATTTAAAGGAGGGTGAATTCATTTGGTTTTAAATAATCTTATCTTTAAAAATTTTAAAGTAGTTTGCTGATTCTGCAGCTTAACAGGGAAGAAACATTCCCCTTGACACTATTTAAGGTATAAGTATCGACACGTGTTTTAATGAGTCATTGGGTATTGCTATGTAGTGTTATACGCAGAAACCAAAACCCTGAAAATGGAATTAATTATATTATTTTAATTTGAAAAGACGAAAATAAAAAATGTACACATACGAAAATAATAATTCAAATGAAAATGTGCTTTTTTTTTTAAAAAAGAAACTTACCCACTGACTACCAAACTGGATCATGCCATGGGGGGGAAATGAAAAGATGATGAAGAAGAACATAAGGGAAAAATAAAGAAATGATGAAAAGGTAATTACCATGGGAAAAGATGCAATAAAACATCAACTTAAACAAATAATCTAAGAAAAAGAGATCCATTTCACCCAATCACCACTCTCAACAAAAATAAATCATGGGGTAAAATAAACCGTATTTCTGAGTATAGAATCAAACAAAATAGAAATCAAATTGAAACAACGGGGTATTTATTGAAGAAAAGCAAAGCCCGATCTTTAAGTACATTTCTACTTGATCTTGAAAAGAAATGGAAACTTTTGTGTAAATAAAATATTTCATGCGCTATTTTCTGTGGCCTGTTTTTTGTATGCAAACTCTGGATACTCTATATTTGTATAAACAAAGTAAGTAGCTTTCTAGCTTTCTCATTTGCTTGTGAAAAGCAAGGTTTATGTAAATACACAACACCTAAGCCGTTAAAAGGTATATCTGAAATTCAATGGCCACTTGTAAAATTTTGGGCAGTCTTTATATTAAAAAGAAGAAATTGACAAGAGCAAAGGATAAAGGGGCATTCCATTATTATAGTAAAGATCTAACACTTGTAGGCGGAATGTGGTCTTTTTAATCTAGTCAAGTGAGAGACTTCTAGAAACAGCATCCTCCTCCACCAGGGCACCCAGTGGTGCATTTCCACATGGGACATTCAGTCTCCACTTACCTCCTGTCCTCCATCCAGGGCACAGAGTTTGGTGCTTTGCTTTTTGGCATCAACTAATACATTAAACATTGTACACACAGAGGCTGGGATGCGCAAGTCAGTTGTTTTGCTTGCCTTTTGCAGCTTGAGTTCGAATGCAGTTCTTGTTCTATTCATTAAAACATGAATTCAGAGTAAGAACTTCTGACATATGTCCCACCTGTTTTGTAAAAGTGAAATCAAAACTACAAGATGCTAATTTAAAACATGCAAATATGGGGTGTGGCATTGCCTGGGAGCTAGGATGCTCTTCTTTTCAGGTGTCTCGTATGAAAATCAGACTGTGGTATTTTATATTAAACATAGCTTTTGCAGTTGCTCAGACAATATTTCTACCCAAATGAAGCTATTTGTTACATCTAGTGTGTACTTTTCATGGAAAAACTTCATAGTTGCGCTTAACTGTCTGAATGAATATCCAAGTAGAAAAATCACCTGCTTCTCTATGTTAAAGCAGAACAAATCCTCTGTGTGAGTGTTCACCACATCAAAAAAAGGACAAGTCTAGAAAACACTAAAACACCATAATCAGTGTGCAATGGAGAATGTGTAATTCTTTTATGCCATTTAGTTTCTCTTTCAAATACCTGAAGTTGCATTTAGGTTTTTTAAAGAAACTGCATAACAGGTAGTTTGGAAATGGTTTTGCTAAAGTATCCAAAGAATATCCATAGATTTGATACATCAGAATCACAGATGACGAACATGAATTTTTTTAAACATTAAATAATCTAATTCATGGCCTTGCTTTACAAAGCCATTAAACATTATTCTAAAGACAAGATTTTTCTTGCTTTAAAGAATTCAGGATTATTAATTGCTCCAACCAGAATTTGTTATTCCCGTATGCTGCCCTCATTGTTCTTGCACATACTGTGAACAAGGGCGATGGGGAAAACAATGCTAATTAGGATGCAATACTGATTTTGTAAAAAGTATTAAAGAAAAGGAAAGCACATGTGGAAGAATCCAAAGCCTCATAACTTATTTCTGGTTAAGTTCTGAAAGAATGTAAATAGATACTCGGAATTCATCCGATGTGGATAGAGAATGCCAGAAAAACAGAACAATTGATGGCAATGATCACCCATGGAGTTTGCCATGTCATTTCACAGCACACAGACACAGTAAGTAATGTATAAAGTACTTAACAGATCTCCTCCATATGTCTCAGGAAGTATTGCTTTGGGAATTTAAAGCACAGTATTCCCAGAGGATAATAAGCACAACAGAAAGGATTAATACGGTACGGGTGCTATTGATGAGGGTAACGGTTAGGAGACCCGAGAACAAGTAGCAGGCCAATTTTATCAATTACATGGGTCCCCAGAATTCAGGTCAAAGGACCTCATGTCCTTGAAATTTCGGAAAAGTGGTACATGTTGAAACCTTCCTTGTGACAATTATATAGAAGAGACTTGGTGAAAAGTGGTATTTTGGGGGTTGGCAGAGTAAGCAGCAACTTGAAAATACATGTCTACCTTTTGACACAGGCCTCTATCATATCACTGGCCATTAGTTTAAGTCTTTGCTCTAAGTGATGGGCAAATTCTTGTTCTGGCCAGTGAAGATCAAATATAAACATTTGCAGTGCATCAAGTTTCCAAAAAAGGTCTTCTGATGTTGCTGAGCCATTGCTAGAAGAAAAGGGAAAAATGAAGAACATCGTGAACTTCCACTGTTAGCTGCGTCACCAATACATTGTTTCTTCTTTTCTGTGTCACTTGCCATCAGTGAAAAAATACTACGTAAACCCCCTAGTGATCAATACTTTTCTTTGTTCAACCTTCTAATTTTCCCCTTTCACTTCTTCTTAATGAATAAGGCAAGGAGAACAAAATGGAAATATAGTAGTAGGGTTTCATTAAAAAGGGGTAAAATGAATAATGATTCTTTACTAAGGAATTCAAATTATATACATAGGAACAAACATCTTAAATCGTTCTTTACCAATCTCTAGGATAAAGATAAAATACACATTTCCTCCTAGATATTCAGAAAAGTATGTTTTATGCCAGAAAATTCATATAACAGCAACTAGCAGCTTTATTTAACTCATGCATACGTGCCTCTGTCATCATGATGACAGCCATGATGATGGCTTCTGTTTATCTGTAGGTATGTAGCCTTCAGGGCCTTAAATTTCTCAGTTACAGGTAAAGGTGAAACAGGTACTGGGAATGAAGTAACAGGCTGGGTAGGGAAGCAAATCTTACTTTTACTTTGGAATGCTTTGTGCCTTTTCTCGTTCATAATCAAACCTAACTTAGTACCAGGTATGGTCTAACAGAGAAAAGATATTCAAGGTGCTCTCAAGTTGGAGCACCATCATATATTTCAGGTCCTTCCATCTACGTAACCATGGAGCCAAGGTCTGCTATGCATTCACTACTATGGTAAAGTTACTCTAGGGACCATATTTTCACACCCTGCGAGAAGGTAATTTGTGTCAGAGTATATCATATTTGAGTAAAGGATAATATTATTACTTTTCATTAAGCAAGTATACAGCCTAATAGGAAAATAGATGATTTGAAAATAAAATATTCCTATGTATACTGAAACTTAATTGTAAAAGAGAACAAAAGAAAAAGAAAAAAACAAAAACTGCTGTATGATTCATTTCTGCTTAGCTTTCCAAAATTTTAACATACACTAACCTAAAATTTATATTTTAGGTTTGTAAAAGAAAAATATTAAAATAAAATAAACTAACTTATCACAAGGGCATGGTAGAAAAATTTTATTAAAAAGTCTTTTAAATAACCACATTGTTTAGCTAAATATATCTTAATTAGCCAAGCGTAAAAACAATCACCTCCTGCTCTGGCTAATTAAAAGCTTATTTCTGCCCTGCAGCGCCCAGCATCTTCGCTCCATCACCAATCTACTGTGCTTTCCTCCTCCCATTTTGCCAGTAATTCCTCATGATCTCCTCGTCTAGCCAAGATGTCCTCAGAGTTAAATTCTCAAGGGAACGATCACAGCAAAGCAGTGAACACTACCCATAGCACTTCCCTCACTTAATATCTCCAAACCTTAATATTCAGTGCCCCAAATGTATCATTAAACAAAAGAACCAGACAACCATGCTGACATTGCTGCAAAAAATGTTTGAGAAAACACTATAGTCAATTTTCCATTTTGCCATTTATATAATAAAAAATAAGAGAAAAAAGTCCTGAAGCAAAATCCTCCTGTACATCTGTAGTGTACAATTTAGTAGATAGAGGAACTATGTTTTAAGAGCTATTGAATATAATTGTCAAAGAAGCAAATCTACTTCTTATAATATTCTAATTTGGAGACATATAAGTAACAGCACAACAAAACAACAGCAACAAAAGCCACCATCAAAACAAACCCCCAAATAGTAAAGGTAGGATTCTATTAAAAATGGACTTTCTCATCGTATGTGACAATTAAATCTTTATAGAGAAGATGGATATATGTTGTTTCTGTTCTTTGATGTTATGGTGAGATTCTGAATGATACATGTGCTTAACTGGGAATGTAATTAAGATAACAAGAGTTTGTTATAATCAAATAGATGAAAAAATGTAAATAGGTTTTCTCTCAAGCTGGCATGTATAACCCACAATTTATTCAGAGCTTTTTCATTTTAAAATTATTTCTAATCAGTGACCTATCCCTAAAAGTATTAGTAACAGATTAAAGAATTCAAACGTGAAAAATGGAGTCTGAGATAATTTTCTCAAAATGCCAGCAGTAAACTTACCTGACTGGCATTCACTTCTAGAGCGAAAACACCCAGAATGAAGATTTTATATACAACGAGAGATTTGGAGGAGCACCTCTTAAGGTGATTTATACATGAGTATGTAGAGATGCATCTTCAGACTCATGGCTAGTTTGGTATTATTTCTCTTTACTTTATCAGTAGTTGTATTTTTAACTCCTTATATATGTGAAATGGGATTTTTTTCTTGTTATTTAATGCTTTATAAGAAAAGTTAAAAAAAACTTTGCAATGACATCAGAACATTATCAGTAATTCTGGCCACCTTGACACAAAGCCTAGTGTTGAAAACCTTGGCAGGTAAAGATAATGGTAACTAACTTGTAAAACATAATTTTTTATTTGCCCAGAATGATGAAAGTAGAAGCACTTTATTTACAAAGTCACAATTTGTTATAAAGACAGGACATTCCTGTCCTGAGACAGGTTATTTTTAAAAAGGGGCTCCCAATAATGAGATTTAGGGCTCACATATATCTCAAAGCTAATAGAGTAATTACAAAAAAACCCCACTAAATTTCACAAGGCAGTGCCCAAAATAGTGTTCTTCATTAAAATCAAGGATGTTAAACAGATGGGAAATGAGGAAGAAGAGTTAAATTAGAAAACCATGTAAAGAAGTACAAAAAAATATCATAAACTTAGAAAGGTTCACTACACTTCCTAGATAACTGAGGACACACAGACACCACTTGTAAAGCCCAAAGCATTTGCTTGTAAGAAAAAGATTCACATGTAACCTAATATCTTTTTTTTTTTCTAATATCTTAATAATTATTATGAGTATAGTGTTGATGTTTAATTTGGAGAAAAACTGCCAAACTATTTTGCAAGTTATCATTCTCTTCCTTGGTCTTTGTTTCTCTCTCTTTTTTTTGATTATATGCAGATTAGACTGGGAATAGATTTGACATGTGGTGATGGGATAGGTTTTGGATGTTGGACAACTTTTTAATCAGTATATTCTCTGGAAGCAAAATATATTAATAACCGGAGTGAGAGCTTTGGAGTCAAGCAAACCTGGGTCCAAATCTTGTCTTTGTCATTTGCTTACTGTGAGACACTCGTAAGTTTTGCCTTTTGACTTCTTTGTGACTTAGTTTCCTTAACTGTAAAATAGGGAAAGTGACATTTACCTCGCAGGGTTGTTACAAAGCTTAACCGAGATAAAGAATTTGGCACTTTATATAACAAATTCTCTATAAATGGTAGCTAATTTTCTTCTTATAATTATTATTCTTTCTGCTGACTTCATGAGAGACCTTGTGCAAAGCATGGGCTGTTATTGAGTCCATTTGATTGCTGTGAGGCTCATACTTTTGACAACCATACAGTTATGAGTAATAATGATGATTGACGATAATGTAATAATAATTATAGTAATAACAATCATAATGTAGAATAGGAGTCGTTATCATCTATCGAGACCCTATGCTGTGCCAGGCACTTTTCAGTTTTTTAAAAAATTCTCACAAAAAAGGTCTTTAAGTTAGGTGTCATAACCATTTTAGAATTGAGGAAACTGAGGCAAAGGAAGACTTAACAATGAATAAGCTGGGATCTAAATGTGGGGCTGATCGATTTCAAAGCCCATGTCCTTTTCACTTTAATGACTCTTGGTTACTGAATCTGCAATAGGTAGGCTCAGCAAAATGTGGAGTTAATAAATATGGTTTGTAATGATATAAAGATTACTTAGGGCTCCCCTGGTGGCGCAGTGGTTGAGAGTCCACCTGCCGATGCAGGGGACACGGGTTCGTGCCCCGGTCCGGGAAGATCCCACATGCTGCGGAGCGGCTGGGCCCGTGAGCCATGGCCGCTGAGCCTGCGCGTCCAGAGCCTGTGCTCCGCAACGGGAGAGGCCACAACAGTGAGAGGCCCACGTACCGCAAAAAAAAAAAAAAAAAAGATTACTTAAAAATAACAAGGTGCATCAAATGATATATGAAAGGACAAAAGAAGAACTTGTTGGTACTGAGAAACAAAGGACAACCCATTCTCTGGAGCCTGCATTATTATTTCTTTAAAGGTGAGACTAAGATTAAAGCAGAAAAAGATTATGTTCTTGAAACTGTTCTTACAAAGGTTTTTCTACATATACAAGATAAATCAAGTGGCAGTAACAAAGCTGGAGCCAACTAAGGATCCTGGAGATACATACCAACCGTTAACCACACTGCTTGTCTGAATATGGAGAACTCTGGTTATACCACTTAGACTAGAGTCTACAACCTGGGTCACAAAATGACCCTTGCCCCACAGATTACATATGAACGACATCAAACCAGTGAGTATTTTTTTTTTAAAATCCATATTATTTATCATTGATATGCTAAGCTTAGCTTAATAGCTTCAAAAACTCAAAACAAATAAAATCAAACACAGTATTCCTCAACCAATGATAAATGCCATGCAATCTAAACACATCTGCACAGAATACAGCCCAGGCCATGCACCAGCTAACAAACCACCAGGAAATAAGTGAGGGATACACACGTGGACTCATATAAAGAAGCCATCCACGAAGGAGTAGAAAAGCTAGGAATCTGTGGAAGATTAAGAGGCAGACTTGGAACTTTTGGAAGAGCTACATTGGGAAGACTGTTGGCGATATTCCTGTAAAGAAACAAACAACGTGGGAAGGGACCACCATAAGCAATAACTACAGATGGCCACGTGTAAAGTCATAAGGTCAGCATAGAAGAGACAGGGGCTCTGTGGACACTAGGCAAGATACCTACTTGACAGGCTGCCATGTCTCTTGCTCAAAACCTCTGTGAATTGACTGGGCGATGGAGGACTCCATGAGATCCACGTAGCGGACAACCAAGGGCACAAAGATTTCTTGCAAGTGTTTATGAAATTTTCCATTACATAGAAGTGCTGAAATAGTCAAGCAGAAACAGTGTTTGTCAGAGGGATAATATCAGGCATTTGGAAAATATGGACGAAAAACTTTTCTGGAAAGAGTCTGACACAGAACCAATAAAATACAAAGGTCTGGCCCCTCATACTGGATATCGTGTCATGAAAATTGATCAAGAAGTACAATTGACCTCCTATATATGGCTGTCAAAACCACAGATAGATTATATCTCTCTAAAATGTTCCTGCCAGGTGGTATGGTTTTATTTTCTAAGAGGTTTAGCACACGAGGCATCTGACCACTTGCTGGAGATTCAAGGGAGCTGCCGAATTCCCTGAAGGTCTTGACACGTGTAAATACAGCAATTAAACAGAGTTAGAATACCTGTGGTATGCTGTGTATCACAGAAGAGCTAAACCTGTTCAATTCTAAGAGATAAGTTTGATTGCTTCTAAGAGATACACTAGTTTAATTCAGCAGGAGGGTGACTGTGGCCTTGCGAATGTCTATTCTGCTTCATGAACTTTTTAGTTATTTGTGGATTTTCTTCTTAGGCATTTACTTTTTCATATGGGTATTAAAAACGTCAGCATATCACATGCATTTTGTTAGTTGTCCATAAGTCTTCACTGAATTATGATATAGGACATCCAACCTGAAGCCGTTGCAGACGTCTAAGAATTTGCACTACTGGGACAGGACTGCTGGACAAGATGCACTTACCTCCACTAAAAGATGGCTGCTTTCTATGCACAGGTCATAGTTTTATTAGAACACAGGTCAGTGCTGTAGACTGAATGTGTCTCTCCCAAATTCATTTGTTGAAATCCTAACTCCCAGTATGATGGCATTAGGAGATGGGATCTTTGGGAGATGATCAGGTCTAGGGCAGAGCCCTCAAGAACAGGATTAGGATCCTTATCAAAGAGACCCCAGAAACATTCCCTTGACCCTTTCACCCTTGAAGATACAGTGAGAAGACAGCTGTCTGTGAGCCAGGAAGTCTAGCTCTCCCCAGACACTGAATCTGCTAGTGCTTTGCGTACCGCAAAAAAAAAAAAAACAAAAAAAACAACAACTCAGTTACAACATGAAAAAGTGAAAAGGTTACCAAAACGATTATATTCAATGAACTGAAAAGTAAACTAAACTCAGGGAACATGATTCCTCCAGCTCTGCTCTTTCTCAAGATTATTTTGAATATTTGGGGTCTTTCTGCAATTTCACTCCTGTGTATATATCCAAAAAAACAAGAACACTAATTCAAAAAGATACATCCACCCCAATGTTCATAGCAGCATTATTTACAATTGTCAAGATAGGAAGCAACCTAAGTGTCCATCAACAGATGAATGGAGAAAGAAGATGTGGTATACGTATACAATGGAATACTACTCAGCCATTAAAAAAAGAAAGAAAAGAAATTTTACCATCTGCAGTAACATGGATGGACTTGGAAGGCATTATGCTAAGTGAGATAAGTCAGACAGAGAAAGACAAATACTGTATAATATCACTTATATGTGGAACATAAAAAATATAATAAACCAGTGAATAAAACAAAAAAGAGCCAGTGGGAAGGGGGAAGGGGACTAAGGGGTATAAACTATTAGGTATAAAATAAGCTCCAAGGATATACTGTACAACACAGGGAATATAGCCAATATTTTACAATAACTATAAATGGAGTATAACCTTTCACAAACTGTGAATCACTATATTGTACACCTGTAACTTATATATTATACATCAACTATATTTCAATAAAAAAGTGAACACTGTGAAAATATTCAATGCGCTTATAATACGCATTGAAAGCTGGATAATTTTACATTGCTATACAGCTAGACTGTGTGCCTAAGCCTTAATTTATATGGCTTACTAATAAAAAGTATAAAGAACCTTAGGCTCTGCACCTTGATAGGTACTGTTAAATATTGTCATTATTTTTAAGTACACCAAAGCCAAAACATATGCTAATGTTAACAAATCATTACCTCTGAAAATAAGCATTCTACCTGATCAGTTCAGATGCTACTTTATTATACATTTAGAGATTAGGTATGTTGGCTATTAAGCCGTACTTACTTTCTTAAGATGAAGAAGCACATAAGGAGAATCGCTCTCAGTTATTATTAAATGTTATAATGATTCTAAGACTAAGTAGCAGTTGACTCAAATGTATTTCTAGCAAGAGCTCTCTTATGTAACAAATTATATCTACAAATGAGCACTCTACCTCATCAATTCAAATGCTACTTTACTGTACATTTAGAGATTAGATATGTTGGCTATGAAGTCATACTTAGTTCGTTAAAATGAAGCACATAAGGAGAATCACACTCAGTTATTATTAAATGTTATAATGATTCTAAGATTAAGTAGCAGTTGACTCGAATGTATTTCTAGCAAGAGCTCTCTTTTTTGATATCCTTGATAAGCACCGAATTCATTATCTTGTTAAATAAGCCTACTTCTCTTCTCTTATTCTCACCCTAGGAGTGAAAATAGGGATTGTCCACCTGATCATTATACCAGCAACCTGGAAGTTGTACCAGAGGTCTCTCCTTCACTTCCTACCTCCAAGCAGTAGTCAAAACCTGCATATTTTATATCCTTATTATCTTTCTAACACTTCTCATCCCTCTCTTCATCACCACTGCTGTTGTCCTAGTTCCAGCCTTCTCATCTCCTGCCTTGGCTAATGCAATAATCTCCTAACTGGTCTTAGACTCCTAATTTTCCTTCTGCCCATTCATCTTCTTAAAATCTCAAGCAGAGGGGCTTGTTAAAATGTAAAACAAATAATGTATCTCCCAAAGATTATAATCCTTTAATGGATCCTCAAGAAAAACTTCAAAAGCCTTAGCATGGAATGAAAGCCATCTATGGCATGTCTTTTTTTTTTTTTAAAGATTTATTTATTATTTATTTATTTATTTTTGGCTGCATCGGGTCAGTTGCGGCATGCAGGATCTTCATTGAGGCATGCAGGATCTTTCGTTGCGGCGTGCGGGTTTTCTCTTCTCTAGTTGTGGCACACAGGCTCCAGGGCGCGTGGGCTCTGTAGTTGTGGCGTGTGGGTTCCAGAGCGTGTGGGCTCCGTAGTCTGCAGCACGCAGGCTCTAGCTGAGGCGCGCGAGCTCAGTAGTTGTGGCGCGCGGGCTTAGTTGCCCCGTAGCATGTGGGATCTTAGTTCCCTGACCAGGGATCAAACCTACGTCCCCTGAATTGTAAGGTGGATTCTTTACCACTGGACCACCAGGGAAGTCCCTATGAGGTGTCTTAATATGACCTCTCTGGCTCTTTTCGTTTGCCTGACCCCCCTACTTCCTGTGGTCCAGACATAATGATTTTCATGTTTCAGTTCAAGTATACACTTTCCCCTCCAAGTCTTCCTTGAAATGCTTCATTCTGCTGTCCCTTTCCCTGATTACTGGTTTCCCATGTTTATTCTCCACCCTGCACAGGTTTCTACTGTAGTCCATGTTATACTTCTGTCCTCATTGACATATCTCTTTCTTCCTATGAGTGTGCAAGGTCCTTGGAGAAGGGACCATGTCTGTATTCTTAGCATCCAACAAAGTCCCTGGCTCAGAGCAAGTGTTCAAACGTTTGTTGAATGAATGACTACCTGTATACACTATTAAGATTACTACATAGTTACTACATTATTATTCTGTATAAGAACGTCTGAGGCCTGTGTAGCTCTTCATATTTTCTATAAAATATATAGTACTAAATATTTTTATGATAAATCTTATTTTTAGACCCATACGTCCAAGATCATGCTGCTGAAAGTTCTACTGGATATGAATGTTGTCTATTTTATGTCTCTTATTTTATTACTATTATTATTCTTTCGGCCATGCCGGGTTTTGTGGCTCGTGGGATCTTAGTTCCCTGACCAGGGATCAAACCAGGGTCCCGTCAGTGAAAGCCCGGAATCCTAACCACTGGAACACCAGGGAATTCTATGTCTCTTATTTTAATGAATGTACCAAAGGGAGGATTTTCTCTGTTCAGTCATGACTTGATAGCAAACTATTACATCCTGCAGAATGAGGAGAAAATGGAGAGTTCCTGTATTTCCTAAGAATGGTCACAAATATTGAATTCTGGCCAAAAGTTTGCTTACGTTTCAGCAGAGTTTTCCTTTTCATTAAAGTCAATCCAATTATAAACCCATGTTCAAAAGTTTTAGAAAATTGGCAATTGGTAGTATTTCTTTGGTAATCAGGTTCAGGAAAGGCGAGGAAGAATGGAGGGAGAGATGGGATGGAGGGGAGAAAGAGGAAGAGGAAAAATGAGAAGAAATGAAGAGAAAATACACATAGAAAGGGAAAGAAAGAAAAGGGAGAATCCGGTTTCAAAAGGCAAGACTCCTGGAATACAGATGACACTATACTTGTGTATGTAAATGCATGCTCCTTTCCTCAGTTGTCCATATGCCAGTTTGCATCCCGTTCCTATCAGACACTGTCAAAAGCCATTGTAATGTGTAACCCCAGGCATCAGAATGAGTGCTTCTATCTTCTCCATACGGTTTAATAAGGATAGATTAGGATTTGGGGCTGCCACCTGTCCAAATCAAGCCTTTACAAGGCTCCCATTGCAAAAGCTCATTGGAAGAGGCCAGTTCTCAATGTGGCCTCATCCAAGAACGCTTCTGACATTATACCAGAGGTGTGGAAGTAGAAAGAACTGCTCAGAAGGAGTCTCAAATAGTGGTCACGAGAACATAAGTGGAGGATTAGCATCTAGTTGGTTGATAAAAATATTTTTTTCCAAAAAGATTCTATTCTATATCTCCAAATATCACCTTGTCAGAAAACAGGGAAGCATCAATGACATCAAGCCCAACAGTACAATCAGAAATGGCAAAAAGAAAGCAAAAGGCTTAAATAAAAGGTAAACTAGGGGGGCAGATGTGCCCAGTTATTTTGAGCATCCCAATAATTAATAAATTAGTGTTGATTCTTTACAGACCCCAAAGAGTCTTACATTTACAAAAGTACTTGTCATAGGCTTTTAATAGTAAGATTTCAACACAGAATTTAAACGACAATCCAATTAATAACGATTACTGAGACAATAACCACTGGATAAATTAAGGATAAGCAGATGAAAGAGTCCACATACTGTGTTTAGGGTAAAAATGCGCTGTTGACTCCTGAGACCATATAATCCAATTTTATATCTGCATTCCTCCTTCTAATTAGTCAGCATTAGTGGATTACTAGGAAGAATGAAACTCCCCCCTAAAATTCTAATTCTAATTAGGCATTTCAGAAGGGAATGAGTAATTTATGACCAGCAACAAAACACAAAAAATACCCAACCACGCGAACCACAATAAAAACAATAGATTTTGCCAGAAAACAACAATTATTCAAGGGACTACAAACTGTACCAATCCTTAACAATGCAAGCACCATGGACTAAGATATAAAATTAATAGATCACTCTCTATGTTGACAAATACATATAATGGGATCCCCATCACAGGAAATATGACTATGGGCTTCAGGAGAAAAGCCTGGAGGACTGCAGCCTAGAACAGCAGTATGTAAAAAGAAAACACATACACACAAACCAAACCAAACTTCCTCCCCACTCAGATCTAGGAATAGCGCCCAGCCAAAGAGCTGGCACATTAAGCAGGCACTCAATAAATATCTGTTTATTGAATAATCCACCCCCTAAAGGAAAACTCTGAGAGCATCCTGCTGAGGGTTAAGTAAAATAGAAAACGCTTCAGTTTTTATTCTCCTTTTAACTAAAAATCTGATAAGCAATTTTACATAGTTTGGTAATATTTAATTTATACTATACTGGAATGATAACCTCCTAAATCCACACCCAACTCTTCCTTTCCTCTCAGGGCCCTTGTTAAAAAATACCCATCTATCTATCTACCTATCTATCTATCTATCTAGAGATAGGAGGTAACAAGGTATGAGAGCACTGATGTTATAATGTTTATTATTTTGGGGGCAACAAATCCAAATCAAACAAAACCAAGGTTAAAACTATAATTAAAAATGTCATAGCACAGAGTACACATCATTGAATTACAGTTTTACAATCTGTTGCATTATAGTTAGTACTGCATATATGCCCATATCCTCCACTAGATTATATGCTTTCCAAGGGCAGGAATTGTTTTTTACCCATGTATCTGTAAGGTGACTGGGATTTGGTAAATTGTAGGCATTCAGCCCCCGTTTCTTGCAGAATTAATTCAGGAAAAAATCAATATAAACATTAAGCAAGGCTTAGGGCAAAAATAAGCAAAGTCTCGTGGTCTAGCAATTCTCATGCTGGATTTTATGAGACTAGTATTAAAGCCAAATGGAAAAGTCTGAAATTTTACTCCAGTTACATACAACCTTCTGATCTTTGGGGTTATGTCCCACAATACCGTCCCGGTAATGGAAACAACTGAGTACGGCTGTAACATGATCAATAGCCCTCAAGTGTGGGGTTCCTGACGTTCGTGGCCTTCAAAAGTTAAAGATGTTTCTACAAATCTATAGTGAAGAACACTGTTAGAGCATTTTAGGTTATTTTCTCTAAGGCACTAATTTCTAAGAAAATATACAGATTAAAATTTTAAAATGTCTACATGTAGTAAAAAGATACTAGAGCAGTAGTGCAGCATTCAATTTAAGAAAAAGGTAGTGACTCCTTGCTTTTTCATTTCTTTTACTATATTAGTCAGTAAAACAAGTTCTGACACACAATTTTGAATTCAATCAGCTCTTGGGATTGGTGTTAAATACATTTTTGAGTTTTAGTGGTCATTTCATCATTTGTAAAAGAGCTATAAAACTAACCTGGCACACAGCTCTGCTATAATCTAGAAGTCACATCCTTTCTGCATTATTCCTAGTAGATGTATATACAGATATAACTGTAAACACCAATTTGTGAATTTCAGATGTACAGCTCATTTAAGCTCTTGAGGTAGAATGACACGCAGGTGCCAGCCCTCCATATTTCAAAGCCTGAAAATTAACCTAATATGCAATATGGTGACCTAACTGTTCTTCATTTGAAAGAAATCTAAAAAATAATCTCTGATACAGCTGAAGTGTGAGAATAACCACCAGGATTTCCACCTCTTCATTTCTTAATGAGTTTTTTGATAATGAGAGGTGACTTTGCCAGTCACTCTGGGCTCTATTATGGCTAATTTGACTCCACTTCACTCTCCTTGTTAATTATTAACACTAGCCTTTTTATCCTCATGAGACCACATTCCAATTTTTCTTTTTTCCATTTTTATGAGCCCATCTTTATGAAGGTGAAAGTCTTGGAGGATAGGTTTTCACTTAGTGTAGAGCCTGAACATTTATTATTCGTTTAGGTAGAGACGCTGTGACATTGATTATATAAGCACGGGTGTTCTTAAGGATGGCTTTAATGTGCTAGCAATGTGAAAAGGCTGTTAATTAAAGAAGAAGCACCGTGGTATTTTTCAGCTGGGAATCAGTTCCCAACAGAATGGTCATTTGCCACTTGCTAGCATATCCACAGATTAAAAGGTGACTAGCTCCAAGAGTCTGTCTTTCGGTAGTACTGAAAGAGATGATTTGTGCCATTTGCAGATGGCTTTCATTTGTCAGAAGCAGTCACTTGCCATACGGATTATCGACAGGACAGGACAATTGTGGAAAACGGCATGCAAGGGTAGAATCTATTTGTACCAGCTTCATAGTCATTCAGGATCATTCAACTATCATGCTAATTGCTTCATTATGAAAACATTTATTTTCCCTAATTTTAATACATCTGTTTTTCAAAACTGTTTCCTGAGATACCATTTAAATTGATTACCCATCTAATTAAGACTTGAGTTGTGGGGAGTGGATCAGGATGTATGGAGGAAGGATGGAGAGGTAAGCAGGAGTTCAGTCTTTTTTGGACAGAAATGAGGGAGCCGGAGTTTGTTTTCTTCATCAGTCCTTCTCTGGGAGTCAATGGGTGAGCCTGTGAGGGGCGGGAGACTGGGGACAGTTGCTACAATTGTGGTGCAGCTGGTACTCTTCCCTCGAGGAAAACCACATTTCATCTCCAAGGATCCTTGAGGCTAAGATTTTCCCTAATCACGCCCAACTGTAAGGAAACACACCTACCCCAGACACAGTTCTTTTTTCCCTCCTTAAAATAGCAACCGAATTCACTGTCTTGAATCTCTTTCCTCCTCTAATTAGTTCAGTCCCTGGAAATCTCGTCATGGATGTTTTATAAGGTACATGCTAAGACAATACTTTATCTGGTCCCTTCTGCACCCTTTAACCAACCTGCTTCCTTTGCCCCCATAATTCAAGGCCCTTATAAACATTTTATGAGGTAAAAATAGAAGTTCAAGGAATCTCCTATCTTCTTTAAAAATATGATCTTATTTTATAAATGCCCCCAGAATCTGCATTTGCGCCTGCAGATTGAGGTGGGCTGGAGACTAAGTGATCAGGCTGCAACTTGCCGCTGCCTTGGTTTCCTACCCGCAAGCCCCAGCCCAGGCACCTCGCCTCCTAGGGGTTTAGTTTATTCAGCTGGAAAATGAAGACGTTTGTCTAAGATCCTCCCCGCTCCCCTAAAGATAAACACTTATTTTTAAATATCAAAGCATAAATATTTTAACAAAATAAAGATGGTAAACATCCAGCAGGAACATCTAAATTATTCATTAAAAAAAAAAGCCCAAAACAACTCAGCTATAAAGCTTTCAAGGCACAAATAAAGCACAGATTCTAACTAATACTTCTGTTAGAGACGTGTTAGTAATTTTTATTTTGGAAAAGCAGACAGAAGTATGTGACATTATTCGTAATAAATCACAACCATTTAAAATCTCTATATAATTAGTGGTATGCCACGTGTGGGGTAATAGCAAGCACTGTTATCCAGCAAATTATCTCCCTTAACAAGATTGGACATTTTGGAGCAATCTGTTCCTATTTTACCCCTGGCTAGTTGAGGTTTAAATTAATTAGAATTTGGACTATACCTCTAGTTGGGTCAATATGGTAAAAACTGTCAGGCCATGGCCAGTGATGTAAGAATCTTTCTTTGGGAGGTGGTGGTAAAGGGACAGAAGTTTTATGTTTTCCTATAAGCTTTCCAAAAGGACAATTTGGGGGCAGCTATAGGTTGACATTTAACATTTGAATTGAATTCACTAACTCACCATCTGAATATTTCAGGAATTTAATGAAACAAACATAATTATTAACAATATTCTTCATTATTATCAAGGGTGATATTAATAGCAAAAAAAAAATATGTCTTACCAACTACTGAGATATTACTAAGTGGTCTTGGCTTTGGATAGTAACTTGTGAGTTTGAGTTGAAAGTTACTGCATTCTATTTCAATTACCCAGACCACACTGTTCTCCCAGTACCAAAAGGAAATTACAGCACTGGGGAACTTTTCTATTTACCTCACTACATAGAGGAGCTGTTTTTCTCTGAAATAATTGATGTTTTTCTAAAATATGTTAATCACTGCAAAATCAAAGCCTAGATCTAGACTTCCCCCCCCAAATTGATAACATTCAAAAGAAATCATTAATCAATGCTTTTGTGTGATTGAGTAATGTATACCAAAATGACATAACACAATACTTTATGCATTTAATAGTAGCCAATATTATAAAAATGGTTTAAAACAGGAGAGGAATGTGATATTCTTTTGAATTAAATACTTGGCTAAAAATCACATTTCTGTTATACTCTTTTTAGTGTTCTTTTTGATATGACTCATAAAATTACACTTGAATGTAAGAGCTCTTCTTAAAAATAAATTTTAAAAGATGTTAATTCATTGGCATTATAGTAGAGGTTCCCCGATTTCTAAGAAATCTACAGCATATTTCTTTTCCTTATAAATAAATTCTAATATATTAAATAAGTTAAATGATTCAACATCTTTACTACTTCACTGAGAATATTAATAAATACTTTCATCTTTGAACAAACCCCCAAATAAATCTAAATATGGTCAATTCTTGAGTTTTCATGCAAGTGGAAAAGAGCAATGTTAGAAATAATCCTATGTTTATTTATTCTTATTTAGGGACTAAATGTATAATATTGTACATGTATTTATTTTTGGCAGCAAGTTTATTGATATATATTTGTCGTAAGAAAATACTAAACCTCACTTGTAATTTCTTAGCAGAAAATAAAATGATGATAAGAGACTGGGAAAGAAGAAGGTCATTTGAGGTCTGCTAGCTGGCAGGAGGGAACCAAACTGGAATGTAAAAGTTGTCTGAGGACAATTTGCAGAATAAACGATTCACAGACGGATAACTGTGGGTATAGCAACTCCTGAGAGAAGACATTGTTGTTGAATCTGAACTAGGAATTGTAGCTTAGTTCTTTGGCTTTTTAATAAGGACTTTTGGAAATGAAATTGGATAAGAGAATGAATAAGATGGCTAAAAAAATCAAGACTGAAATTGTAACTGATTAATATCTGTAATATTTATTTAGCATTCATTATACATGAGCTATTACCTTCTTTAATCCTCACCACCAATGCCACTGTAGGTACTATTATTTCTTTCTTTTATAGATGAAGAACCTAAAGTTTACCGAGGTTAAGCTATCGCCAAAGGTCAAGTAGTGAGCAACAGAGACAGATGTGAATCTGTCTGGCACCAAAGCCCATGTTATTAATTAGCATAATATGATGCCTCTCTCTCTTATGTAATTAGTATAACATGTTATTAATTAGTATAACAAAGGTTCTTACCCTGGTGTCCCAAATCCAGATGTCCACGGGCAGTCCAATATTACACACAATTTCATATCTATGTAGCTGTTTTTTCCCAGTAAAACAGTTGTAGTTTTATCATAGACTCAAAGGGATGAATAACCAAAGGAAGGTAAGAAATGATAGACTAGGGTGATGAACAAAATCAAGAGAGTCATTTTTAAAAAAACAAAGATAAATGTCAAAAAAAAAGATTTAAATTTAAACCTGGAAATACAGGTTAGTGATATCCTGGAAAGAGAGAAGCAAAGAGATTTGGAGTTTTAAAAGACAGCAAGTGTGAACTGTATCACCAGTGTGACTAAGCTCCTGGGAGAGAGGGCAGCCGTGGGCTGCAGGAAGACAGGGCAGAAGGCAGGCAGCTCTCCTTGGGGCCTGGGTTACCCAGGTAACGTTGTGGGCACTGTGTACCTCTTAGCACCACACTCCAGAGCAATATTGAAAACCGGAGGGAGACCTTCTTAGAGGAAGGTGATAAAAATGGTGATGGGCATGAAAACGCTATCACATGAGAAAGAGTTAAATGACTGGGAATAATAGCTGGGAGAAGAACTTATGCAACAAAAGAAGGCCATTCCATGGATCCGGCAGAACAAGTCAGAACCAGAGGTTAGAAAGAGGCAGAGTTCAACCTGGTTTATACTGAGAGTAGTGTGATACAATAGGGAATTAGTGACCCCAAGACCACTGCAAGTGTTGAAGCAAAAGGCTGTCAGTAGAAACCAAACCTGAGTTGAAGGGAAACTTCAAAAAGAATCATCAGAGGAAAGGCCCACAGGAATCTGTATGCTAAGAAATGCCTCCAAAAATCCTGACTGAAAACTATGTTTATACTGGCTGCTAGAAGACCATGTACCAGAATAATTATAAAAGTTATTACTGCATTGGAAAAAAATATCGCAACAGAGAACCTTTACGTTCTCTTCAATTTCTAAATACTGAGAGAGCAAGCAATACCGCAGGGCAATATTCCCATCATCTGTAGAACCGAATCTCTTCAGGCAAACAATATTAGCACAGTGTGTATTAGTAGAAGCCTTAACATGGCATGATGTCTAGAATAATAAGTTTCTAAGGTGTTTTTCAGAGATCTTAAATTCTCAGGTACTTTAGAAATGTTAACCTTTGAAGATTTTCTGATTCCCAGGTACACTGAGAAGGTACCTATGTTGTCAGTGCCTGAAGAAGCAGGAGGGTAGAATGAGAGCAACTTCAGAGGCCAGCGGAGCAATGCGAGCGTGTTGCTGGTCTCGCCCAGACCCGGGCCGGATATACCGGGGGAGACCGAGCAAATGTTAACGTTACCCGTGTTGATTCTTGTTGGGTGACTGCTAGAGCTCCGTAAATCCAGACTCACACACACAAAGTTCTCCCCTCCTCCCCATTTCTACCCTAAAGAAAATGCAAGTGCTTACCGTCATTTCTGAGGAAATTATTAAGCAGCTGGAAAAGAGGAAAACTGTCCCAGGAGTCTTGTGGTTGTGCTTCCAGTGCAGTATCCATATCCACTGTGAATAAAGCCCAAAATTTCTCTGCATGCTCTGCCAATAAATCAGGCCACCAGGCAAACGCCTATAAACAAATAAAGAAATAATGTAAACATACATTACCTGTTAGAAACATACACAAATACTGTAAAAATATGTCACTAAAAGTGAAACTGTAGGACACTATTGTAGAGTATGATACCAAATGTTTTAATATTTCTAGTCACAGAAAAAAGAATTGGAAATAAATATGCCAAATAGTAGTTATGTATAAATTATGAGATACAAGGAATTTTTGTTTTATGTATTTTTCAAATGTTCTAAATCAAAAATGTGTTTTAAAAAATAAAGCAATAAATGTCATTTTACATTTTAATTCTACATTAGATTTCATATTTTATTTATCAATGCCAAATTTGTTTACTATTTAAATACACGTATCTACAAAATTATTTCCCATTTAAAAAAGATTACATTTTATTTGTAGTATTTTTTTTATGAATCTAAGGTCTAAAGCTAAAACACACTTTCACAGAGAGGGATTTCCTGACCCTCCAGTGTAAATTATGTCCTCCTAGATAGTCTCTCTGATACCAAGTATTTCCATTTCACAAGACTTAGTACTGTGTCTATGACCACACATATAAATATTTTAATGTCTGCCTCTTAAATTAGACTGTAAACCCCACAGGGGCAAGGCTGTGTATGTCCTGTTTATTACTTTATACTCCACTGGGCATTTTTTAATGCCTTTTAGGTAGTAACAATAATCACTTTAAAAAAATCTCTGCTGTTTAGATGGGTGAAAAGAGTATTTACTTTTTAGGAGGTTCTCAAAAATAATGTGGCCTGCCCATGTAACCTGGCAGCAGGCCCACCAGCCAGCCTGCCTATGGATCCTACCAACCAGACCACCCGGAATATCTGACTGGGCTGACTGGTGAAGGCTTTCCCTGCTGAAGTCAGTCGTAAAGAAAGGAAGAAGAGACAGTTTCTTCAAATGCACAACACCAAGGTAAGATTACCAGATCATGAAGAATCTAGAAATAGGACACCAAACAAAAGAACAAAATAAAGCTCCCATAGACAATCCCAAAGAAATGGAGATCTATAAATTGCCTAAAAACGTTCAAAAATTCTTTTAAGGAAGTTCAGTGAGCTACAAGAGAACAAAGACAGACAACTAAATGAAATCAGGAAAATAATATATGAAAAAAATGAGAAGTTCAACAAAGAGAACCATAAAATGAACCAAATAAATATTCTGGAGCTGAAGAACACAATAACCAAAAAATTTAAAGGACAGCTTCAACAGTAGACTTGATCAAGTGGAAGAAAGAATCAATGAACTTGAAAACAAGTAATTTGAAATTATCTAGTCAGAGGAACAAAAAGAAAGAATGAAAAGGAGTGAAGAAAAGCCTATGAGATTTGTGGTACATCTTCAAGTGAACCAAGTTGATATGTATTATCAAATACATATTTCTGGAGTTCCAGAAAGATAAGGGAAAGAGAAAGGGCCAGGAAATTTATTTAAAGAAATAATGGCTGAAAACTTTCCAAATCTGAAAGAAATGGACATACACATTGATGAAGCCCAAAAGATCCCAAATGGGTTGACCAAAAGAGGTCTACTCTGAGACACATTATAACTAAAATGTCAAAAATTAAAGACAGAGAGAGGATTTTGAAAGCAGCAAGAGAAAAGTGACTCATCATATACAAGAATAAGGCTATTAGCAGATTTCTCAGTAGAAACCTTAGAGGCTTCGAGGGAGTGGTAAGATATATTCAAATAGCTAAAGAAAAAAGTGCCAACCAAGAATACTATACACAGCAAAACTGTCCTTTAAAAATGAAGGCAAGATAAAGACTTTCCCAGACAAACTAAAACTGAGGAAGTCTGTCACCACTAGACCTGCCTTACAAAAAGTGTGAAAGAAAATTCAAGTTGAAACAAAAGGATGCTAAATGCAACACAAATGTATACGAAAGTATAAATCTCACTGGTAAAGGTAAATATGTAGACAAACAATACTGTAATGGTGGTGCATAAATAACTTTTAACGCTAGTATAAAATCTAAAAGACAAAGGTAGTAATAATAACTATAACCACAAAAATTTGTTACTGGATATATAGTACAGAAGAGGTAAAATTTGACATGAATAACATAAAGTATGTGTAGGAAGTCCAAGTGCAGGATTTTGTATATGATTGGAGTTATAGGTTTAAAATAGATGGTTAAAAGCTCTGAAGTCCAGTTGAGAGGTCAGCTTTACCTATTAGTAATTAATTTAAATGTAAATGGATTAAAATCTTCAATCAAAAGACACAGAGTGGCTGAATGGGTAAAACAACAAGATAAAACTATATGCTTGCTATCTATGAGAAACTCATTTTAGATTTAAGGATACACATAGGCTGAAAGTGAAGGGGTAGAAAAAGATATTCCATGCAAATGATAACCAAAAGTGAGCAGGGGTGTCTATACTTATATCAAACAAACTACAGTATATGTTAAAAACTGCCAAAAGAAATAAAGAAGGTTATTACGTAATGGGAAAGGGTCAATTCACCAGGAAGCTAGGACAATTATAAAAATATAAGCATCCAAACATCAGAGCACCTAAACATGTAATCCAAACATTGACTCTGTAGGGAGAAATAGATGGCAACACAATTACAATACGAGACTTCAATACTGTACTTTGAATAATGGAGAGATCACCCAGACAGGAAGTTAGGAAACAGCAGACCTGAACACCACCAAATGGGCCTAACAGACACATACATACATTCCATACAACAGCAGTAGACTATACATTCTTCTCAAGTACTCATGAAACATTCTCTTGGAAAGATCACATGCTAGGTCACAAAAACAGTTTTACAAATTTAAGAAGATTGAAATCATCCCCAGTATCTTTTCCAACAACAGTAGAAAAAAGCTTGAAATGAATAACAAAAGGAAAAGAGAAAAAACATAGAGACTAAACAAGATACTCTTGAACAAACATCAGATCAAAGATGAAAGCAAAAAGAAAGTAGAAAACATCTTGAGACAAACAAAAAACATAACATACCAAAACTTATGGGATGCAGTGAAAGCAGTACTAAGAAGGCAGTTTATAGCAATGAACACCTACATTAAAAAATTTTAAAAACTCTCAGATAAACAATATAACTTTACACCTCAAAGAACCAGAAAAAGAAGAACTAAGCTCAAAGTTAGAAAAAGAAAGGAATAATAAAGGTTAGAGTATAAATAAGTGAAACAGAAAATAGAAAAACAATAGAAAAAAATCAAGGAAACTAAGAGCTGTTTTTTAGAAAAGATGACAAAACTTTAGTTAGATTAAAAAGAAAAAAAACAAAGAAGACTCAAATAAATAAAATCATTTAAATGGAAGGGAGACATTTCAACTGATGCCACAGGAAAGAAAAAAGAATCATAAGAGACTAGAATGAACAATTGTACATCAACAAATTAGACAACCTAGAAGAAAAGGATAAATTCCTAGAAATATATAATCTATCAAGACTGAATCAAGAAGCAACAGAAAACTTGAACAAACCAAAAACAAGTAAGGAATTTGAATCAGTAATCAACAACCTCCAAAGAAGAAAAGCCTAGGAACAGATAGCACTACAGGTTAATTCTATCAAACGTTTAAAGAAGAATTAAAACCAAGTCTTCTTAAACTCTTTCAAATAATAGAAGGGGGAACATTTCTTCTTTTTGCAGTACGCGGGCCTCTCACTGCTGTGGCCTCTCCCGTTGCGGAGCACAGGCTCCAGACATACAGGCTCAGCGGCCATGGCTCACAGGCCTAGCCGCTCTGCGGCATGTGGGATCTTCCCGGACCGGGGCATGAACCTGTGTCCCCTGCATCGGCAGGTGGACTCTCAACCACTGCGCCACCAGGGAAGCCCAAGGGGGAACATTTCTAAACTCATTTTATGAGGAGAATATCACCCTGATATCTAAGGCAGAAAAAGACACCATACGCAAAGAAAAATATAGGCCAATATCCTTGATAAACATGGATGTGAAAATTATCAACAAAATATTAGCACATCAATTTCAACAGCATATTAAAAGGACCAGACACTGTGACCAAGTGGGATTTACCCCTGGGATGTAAAGTTGGTTCAACACACACAAATCAGTCAATGTGATACACCAAATTAACAGAGAGAAGGATAAAAATCACATGATCGATCATCTCAGTAGATGCAGAAAAAACATTTGACAGAATTCAACATCCTTTTATGATAAAAATTCTTACAAATTAGGTATAGAAGGAACTTACCTCAACACAACAAAGGCCATATGTCAGAAGCTCACAGCTAACATCATATTCAGTGGTGAAAAACTGAAAACTTTCCCTTTAAAATCCAGAATATAGCAAAGATGCCCACTGTCATCACTTTTTTTTCAACACGGTAATGGAAATCCTTGCCAGAGCAATCAGGCAAGAAAAGGAAATAAATGGTATGCAAAGTGGAAGGGTAAAATTATCTTTGCAGATAATGTGATCTTGTATGTAGAAAAACCTAAAATACTCTATAAAAATTGTTGGAACTAATGGACAAATTCAGCAAAGATGCAAGATATAAAATCAACATACAAAAATCAGTTGCATTTCTACACACAAACAATCTGAAAAAGAAATTAAGAAACAATCTCATTTACAATAGTATTAGAAAGCGTAAAAATTCTTAGAAGCAAACTTAACCAAACAGGTGAAAGTCCTGTAAACTGTAAGTATAAAACACTGATGAAAGAAATTAAAGTAGTCACAAATAAATGGAAAGATATCTGGTGTCATGGATTGGAAGAATTCATATTGTTAAAATGTCCATACTACCCAAAACAATCTTACAGATTCAACACAAACCCTATCAAAATTCCATTGAACTTTTTTTTATAGGAATAGAAAAAATAATCCTAAAACTCATATGGAACCACAAAAGATCCCAGATAGCTAAAGTGTTCTTAAGAAGAACAAAGCTGAAGGCATCACACTTTCTGATATCAAAATATGTATATTACTAAGCTGTGGTAATTAAATCAATCTGGCACTGGCATCAAAACAGACACCTATATTAATGAAGCAGAATAGTGATCCCAGAAATAAACCCACACATATATGGTCAACTAATCTTCAACAAGGGTGACAAGAATATACAACGAGGAAGGGACAGTCCCTTCAATAAACGGTGCTGGGAAAAGTGGATATCCACAAGCAAAAGAATTAAACTGGACCCTTGTTTTACACCATATACAAAAATCAACTCAAAACGCATTAAATACTTAAACTTAAGACATGAAACTGTGAAATTCCTGGAAGAAAATACAGAGAGAAAGCTTCTTAACTTTGCCTTGGCAACGATTTCTTAGATATGACACCAAAAGCACAGACAACATAAGCAAAAACAGGCAAATCATCAAACTAAAAAGCTAATGCACAGTAAAGAAAACAATCAACAAAGGAATGGGAGAAAATATTTGTGAGCCATATACTGGATAAAGGGTTAGTATCCAAAATATATAATACACTCCTAAAACTCAAAGCAAAAAAAGAAATAACCTGATTAAAAGATGGACATGTGACCAAACAGACATTTCTCCAAAGAAGACTAACAAATGGCCAACAGGTATATGAAAAGGTCCTCAACATCACTAATCATCATTTGATTTTCAAATGCAAATCAAAACCACAATGAGATATCACCTCACACCTGTTAGAATGGCTATTATTAACAAAAACAAAACGAAAGGTAAGTTTTGTTGAGGATGTAGAGGAGAGAACCCTTGTACACTGTTGGTAGCAATGTAAATTGGTGCAGTCACTATGGAAAACACTTGAAGGTTCCTCAAAAAATTAAAAATAGAACTATCATATGACCCATCAATCCCACTTCTGGGTATATATCTAAAGGAATTGAAATAAGGATCTCAAAGAGATACATATTCTACCATGGTCAATGCAGTATTAGTCACAACAGCTAAGACACAGAAGCAACCTAAATGTCCACAAATGAATGAATAGAAAATAAAGTATGATATTTATATCCAATGGGATATTTTTCAGCCTGATAAAAGAAGGGGATCATGCCATTTGCGGCAACATGGTTGAACCTGGAGGATATTAAGTATAATAAGCCAGACACAGAAGGACAAATACTGTATGATCCCACTTATATGAGGAATCTAAAATAGTTAATTTCATAGGAGCAGAGAGTAGAATGGCTGGGGAAAGAGGGAAAAAGGGAGGTATTAGTGAAAGGGTACAAAGATTCAGTTATAGAAGATGAACACATCCTAGAGGTCTACATACAGCGCAGTGCCTTTGGTTAACAACACTGTATTATATGCTTAACATTTTGCTTAGAGGGTATATCTTATGTTAAGTGTTCTTATCACACTCACAAAAAATAATGTGGACTTCTCTGGCTATTGTATCTCAGTTTTGTTTTAATTTGCATTTGTCTAATTTTGAATGAGTTTAACATTTTACAAATGTTTTAGGGCTCTCTTTATACTGTTTTTAGTGAAATGTCTCTCAGGTCTTTTCCCCTTTATTTTCATTTAACTTTTGATAAGTGTTACAATTTTGTAACCAAATAACTACAAAGCACACACATTTCTGTGATACAGATGTTCTTGTTATTCTTCCAATTAAAAGTAACTTTTAATAAATGTTTAATCATACTATATACTCAGAGAAGTCCATATTTACTTTCAAGAACTTTCTAAGAACATGTGAGACTTGTGGTCGCAAAACTCCATTCAATTCCCTCCAGTATAAATTAGATTATAACAAAAAGAGTCAAACCACAAACCAAAAAAAGGTGGATTATAAAATATTGACATATTGAGTATTTTCTTAAAAACTTCTGTCACAATAATAATGTTCAATATGTTTATAAAAAACATTACCGTGTAACTAATTAGCAGATGGAAACTGAAGAAAACACTGGCTAAAAAAAAGAGTGGTGTAGTACAAATCACAGACTACAGAGGTAGGAACATTTTTAATGGTTGGCTCAAAGCATGTAACTTTGACTTTGCTGTATAAACATGTGAATGTGAAAACCTGCTGGAAGTGGTATGTTCTATGTAAACCAAGCTATTGCTCTTTGAAAATATTATATTTGAATAAGTTTTGTTTAAATTTCTACTAGAATGGTTATATGACAATAATATAAAAGGAAAAAAATAAAATAGCATACACAATTTCATTGCATATACCTTGCTCCTGTCTTTTAGAGCTGTGTTGGTGACATAGATAAGAAGAATCTGAGATTCCTCCCTCTGAGTAGAGCAGGATAGAAATGCTACTGAAAATGCGGCACTGCAAAGAGAGACATTTTCAAAGTCTCACTTCCAGTTCGCAACCAATACCTTTGCGAAAGGTTAAAATTAAGACAATAACAGCCACGTTAGGTCAAGATTGTATCAAGACTCTGAGAAAAATTTCCAAAGCTCTTTTTAAAGTTTACTTGGAAGACAGAGTCGTAGTGGGGAATGGAACATGATGGAAGATAATTTTCTTTAAAATAACAGCTTCAGGTCGGCAAGACTTTGCTATCAACTGGAAATTTTCATTATGTTTTGCCGAAGTATATATTTATGTTTCAAATTGTATCTCTGATGATGTTATTCCTAATGAACGTAAGCCAATCTGTGACGAATGCTTATTGTTCTAATGATGACCAGAGAAAGCTTTAAGGAACCACTGTCCTTGAAAACGAAAAGCAAGGGTTGCAGGCTGTTACCTTGAGAACACAGGGTCAGTTCTCCCACCTGTCCCCTCCTGCTTTTTGCCATCCCTCTGGGTGGCAGTCCTCGCACCCCGGGTTGGTGCTAAGAGCAGAGGCTATATAATTTCCGTCCTAGAGCGCCACTTCCTGGGAGTGGCTGAGGCTCCACAGCATGAGGGGCTCCACCAGGGAGGAGAAAACCCTTCTCAGCAACACACCCATCTGCAGGGCACCAATCAAAAGTCACGATTATCTAGGTTAGAGTTATCTTGGCTCTAAAGCTAAGCCACTAATTAGTGTAAATGAGACAGCACAGGCAGAAGGCAATGTTTAACTTGATTAAGAAGGAAATACAAAACAAAACTTGATTGTAATCCTTTAGCCATACGATTTCTATCAAAGTTCTAACAGTAAATAAATCTTGTACAGTGAGAACAATATTTGTGGCAGGCTGACAATACTCTGAAAGCCGTGTCTGTTTACTCAGAGTAGTTGAAAATAGTGGCAGGTAAGACTATCCCTGAAACTGGAAGCAGAGTACTGAGCTTTTGAACTTGGTGAGATTTAAGTGATGATGGGCAAATCAGTTCCCTCAGTGGATTTCCATTTCCTCATCTGCAAATTGCTAATAACGATACTTGTACCAGCCTCCTCCAGGGCTGTTTGGAAAAGTCAAGGAATATGAAAATCTCTTGCTGTACAGAAGTAAAAAAATGAATCATTATCAGTAACATAAAAATGAGACAAAATTCACACAAATCTTATATTGTGACTTTAGATATTTTTAAAATAATGATATCCAACATGAATGGAATAGTTTCTATGTGCCAAGTACAGTAAGTCCCCTACATACAAATGAGTTCTGTTGCAAGAGTGCGTTCGTTAAGTCCAATGTGTTTGCTAAGTCCAACAAAGTTAGCCTAGGTGCCCAACTGACACAATCAGCTATATAGTACTGTACTGTAATAGGTTTATAATACTTTTCACACAAATAATACATAAAAAACAAACAAACAAAAATAAACATTTTTAATCTTACAGTACAGTATCTTGAAAAGTACAGTAGTACAGTACAACAGCTGGCATACAGGGGCTGGCATCGAGTGAACAGGCAAGAAGAGTTAGTGACTGGAGGAGGGAGAGGAGGTGGGAGATGGTAGAGGCGAAGGACTGTCAGCAATAGGAGACGGAGGGCAAGCTGCAATTTCACTCACGCCTGACGCTGATGGCACAGGTTCTGGTTCCTTGCTGGATCCAAGTCTATCTACCCTCTTGAAAAAACGATCCAGTGATGTCTGGGTAGTAGCTCTTTTTTTCTCATCATAGATGACACGGTAGCACTGGATTGCATTCTGAACAGCTGCTGCAACCTTCGTGTACCATTCTACATTCAGGTCCTGTGCCTCAAAAACTAACAGTGCCTCCCAACTAAAGAAGATCCCCTTGCCATTTCCTGCATCGTGAATCTCTTAGTTCTTCAGTTACTTCTTCTTCCTCTTGTCTCTCTTCATCCTTTCTCTGGGCCTCCAATTCCATCAGGTCTTTATTAGTAAGCTCCTTGGTCTGCACAGGAAGGAGTTCGGTGAAGTTGTCCTCTTGTAGATCTAGCTTGAAATAAAGATACTGTACTACTGTACTCTATACAGTTGTGTACAGTAAAGTACACAAAAGCACAACCACCTGTAGAGGATGCACGCACGTGACAATGTACACCAGACAGGTGAACTAACTTACGTGATTGGATGTGAGAAAGTATGTTCGCATCTTTGAAAGTTAGCAACTTGAAGGTTCATATGTAGGGGGTTTACTGTAATATTCGAAAGGCTTTTTATACATTATCTTACTTATTCCTTTCAGGTAGATGGTATAATTATCCTTATCTTATAGGTTAGCAAACTCAGAGATTAAAGAACTTGCCTAAAGTTGGTAGGTAACAGAGCAATAATTTGAATCCAGGTCAGCTGGAGTGTAGAGACCAAGCTCTTACACATACAGCCTCTTCTTAATTAACTATACATGGCACAGGGCCTGTCTGTCTGTCGGTCTAGTGTTGCAGATCAGACCAATGTTAATGTCCTCTGATTTTTTTCTTGCCGGAGCACCTTTTAACGGTCTGATTTCTTTATATCTCTTCAAATTTCTTTGAGGTCTTAGGCTTTTGATTACTTTTACCCTCAAAATATAGTAAACATTTCATAATTTAAAATACCACAAAAAATATGGCTGCATAAATGAGCAAAAATAGCGTGTCTGATTTTGTAATGTATTACGTGCTTTTTTCCCCCCCAAGAAAAGATCAGCTTGCAATCCTGTATTTTGCAGATGATCCTAAAAGCCCCGGTGTCTAGGATACCCAGTGTCTAGGGTATCACCACAACCCCCAACATACACACAGAGCAACATAATGCTAAGGGGTCATATTCTAGAAATATTTAAGTGCTTTTGAGGAGCCAGCAGAATGGACTAAACTAGACTGGTGACACCTAAACTACTGCCAAACGAATCATAAGTTTTCTGCACTCTTGATTCACGAAAATCTTTCCCTAATTGTGTTCATAGACGAATATAAATACTGAAATAACCAAGTGAGATGAAGAACTGAAAATGCTTAAAAACATGTTGGGGTAAAGTGCTACTCTTAATATTATACATTTATAAGTCAGTGAGTGACTAACAAACATTTTTGATAGGATATTTTTGCCGATGCAGTTTCGTTTGAGAGTCACTGCTGCAAATTGAATTCTGCCTCTGTAGCTTAGTTGTATGAAAGCCACTTACTGGTCATCTTCTTCCAAAAAGAGGAACATTTGTTGGACCACAGGCTAATCTAACCCTAAACCCGTCCTAAAAAAGAAAATATCGATTTATCTCACTGGCTATCCAGATATAAATACTAGGCAAATAAGATGAACTCAACTGTTGAGATGAGTGCAATTTAGTTAGTAGTAGGTAGTAAACAGATCTTGTCTATAATCAAGTTTTGTATAACTACACTTTAAGATGGTCATTAGATATGCATGGTAGTAGAGAGGAATAAGGATATGAGGAAGTAAAAACAATGGAAAAAAAATCAAACATCCATTCTCTTTATGTTAGAATCCATCCAGACGCATAATCTGGTCCAGACACCGATGTTCATGCGAATGACCACATGCACAAATATGTGTGTCCGTACTGAACTCCTCTCCCTGCCCTGACTCTGCTGCTGGAGCAGCCTGGGACCCAGCCAGCTGGAGGGCAGGATGCATCAACCATTTACAGTGAACCGAGAGCTAAGTTGCAAATACCGAATTACCGCCAGACATACCCCTGGCCTACAGTGTCACTGATATGGTGGACAATATCGTATTTAAAATATTTCAGGGACCCTCAATTAAGATTCTGCTGCAACAATAAATCACAAAGTAACAACCTGAGCTGTGCTCATATCGATCATGTTGCCTCTCTCTCTGCCCCTTCACTGAGGGATATTTCCAGCCCTCCATCCCCATAGCAGAGTCCCAAGATATGCCAGGAGAAGAGCCTGACAGAACAGAAGGGACATCCCCAGGCTTGCACCATCATCCTCCTCTCTGCGTTTATATCCCTGCTACGATGCTAAGTGCCAAACCTGCCAGCAAAACTAGGACAAGGCACCCATACCTGCCATTCTACTGAAACCAAGAAATAACAATGTGGTTCCCTGGAAAGTGTGGAGTCTGGAGTTGGCCTGCGTCTTCACCCCGTCACTGACCAGCTGTGCACCTGGCAAGTTTTCTTAGCAGGAAAGTGCTGCGTGTGTGTGGAGGGGGTGGGCTGGTGAGAGCCTAAGGCCTTCTGGTCGGCATCTGGGACTTGCCGCCTTTGTCAGAGTGAGTGGCCTTGGATGGACAGTTGTCAGATCAGTTTGTCTAAATTTCTGGTCAGACACAGTCTCATCATGGGAATGTGGAAGACGTCCTTCGAGATTTTCTGGAAAGGAGTGTGAACTGTCTTTCTCAAAAGAAAACACAGAAAATCGGAAGAAAAGCCTGAGGGGAGAGGTGGAGAGGCCTTCAGAGAGAAGGGAGGACTGTGTTATGAGTAAGTTACTGTCAAAGATCTGAAGGACGTGAAACCTGCTTAACTGAGAAATTGCTGAAGGACAGAAACAACCTCTTGGCCTTGTGAAATGAACCGCCTCTGTGGAGGAAAGGAGAGGGAAATGAGAGGAGCTGACACACGGCCACTTGAAGGTCTCTGAGGCAGACGCGTTAACCTTCACCAAGGGAGCCGGGCCGGGTCCTCTTTTGTGCAGTAGAGTCTAGCCTGGACATTCAGCAAAATCAAGATCAGTGTACAATGCAGTCCATCAATTCACTGTGGAAATGACTTTGGAATCAGATCAATTCACCCCCCAATATTGTTCAAAGGAAAAGCTGGATCTCCTGGTTAAAAAAAGAAAAAGGCCAAAAAAAAAAACGGCTAAAAGATAAAACCAAAACCAAAATGGCAAAACCCTCTCAGCTGGCCTGTACTTAGATGGCCAGCAATAATTATGCATGCAATTACTAATAAGACACATTCACAGAACCAGTACAACAAAGAGTTGCCCATTTAAAGAAATACAGTCTTTAATTCCAAGGAGAGGGACTAAGGTGGCTTTAAAAGTGTAACCAGAGTGTGTTCTGTCTTATCTTCACATAAAAGAGTTATTCCATGCTAGAAAAATGGTGAAAACAATTTTGCTCACCTCTCTTCCCTGAAGAATCCCAAGAATTTGGAAGCATTGTGGAATGAAGACATGTCATAGTGTTACAAAGCATTTTAAAAAGAGGTCCTCATAACACTTCTATATTTTGGCATATAGTTGAGTTACATTTATGAGTTTTGATTACCTCTGTTCAAAAGAGTCAACTGTATTTTTGTGGATTAGAAACTAAGTAATATTTACATTTTAATTGTGTTTGGATACACTGTACTTTAACAAGCATGTAGTGGTTGCAGGGAGTATATAATGCTAATTACATTTAAAAGACAGGGGAGTTATTATTTCCCTTATTAGTGCAGGAAAATTAAATGTAATTTTTGTGAAATGTACAGGAATATTAGATGTACCTGTTTAGATGAAATTGGATACCCAATCAGAATTTTTTTTTAATTCAAAAAGGTCTAATACTCTGATGATAATGCCTTTTAACAAAAGACAACACGTACATACATTTTATCATATAATCATTTTCATTGTAACATAGCGGTAGTATTAGCCTAGAAAAGCTCCTCCTGGGAATTCACTTCAAATTATTGAAGCAGCTGTTTCTTCAGTTTAAAATAAAATATCCATAACAAGTTCACACATGACAGATGCAAGGTAAAAGCTAGATTCCATAGTGTGAGCTAGAAGCAGATGTTTTGAATGATCATATTTATAACCAGATACAATAAATCTTAGTTATCTATAGCCAGGTTTCATGAATATTCTTTTCTGAGAATTTGCTTAAAACGTACTTCCTGTAGTTTCTTGTATTTTTGAGAACAAGGCTTCATTAAATATAAATATTCTATAAATTCTTCTGTACCTGGTCTTTTTCATACTTACTCATTTCATGTGCTTCCTCAAGAATAAAAGCACTGTTAGGGCACTGAAATTTATTACATTTATTTAATCCTACACATTTCCCCTACCTAATTCAGTCTCTTGTTTTTTAAAAATAAACTCATGGCTATTAGAAAGAATGACACTTTTAAGTCTCAGAATAAGCAGTTTGCCTGATGAAATACCATTCTATATTTTTAGTGAATGTCAGTATATAATTAGTACTAGAACTTTTAAAAATCTCTTAAAAACGAAAGTTTAGTGAAAACTTAAAGAAAAGTTTGACGGTAAAAGTGAAAGACTGGAGTTATCAATCATACAGCTCCGAACGTCTTCTATTCAATTTTGGTGTCCTACAGTTTATCACTACTTTCCCTTTTGCACATTGATTAACTTACATTTCGAAACTAAAGCAATCGGGGCACAGGGGAAAAGCAAGTGATCTGGCATCACAAGATGGGGGTTCGTGTTCCAGCTCTGCTTCTTACTAGTCGTACACCTTAGGCAGATCCCATAAGTTCTCCCACGTTCCTCACAGGAAGACAGTTGTCAGGAACAGATACTAAATTATATACATATACAATTCCTTTGTAACATATAGGAGCTATATTTCCAGGAAATGCACACACGTTCTCAGTTTTCTGTAGATAAATGGCCAGATGTGTATCAAAAGCCACTTCTTAAAAAAAAAAAAAAAAAAAAAGCCACTTCTTCAGTGCTGTTCCCACTACGGTGAAGCATTATGCGACGCTTTATGTGACAGTTAAAACAAGCCATCACCTCTGCATGATGCTCTTCATTCTGCTGTAGGACTTCTATGCAGAGCTCTGCTAGATGAAGAACCTCTTCCAGCTTCCTAGCAGGAGTCGCCTGGTTCATGGTCTCTGCATTAAAAACAGATCATAATAATGTTACCTTGAAAATAAAAAGCCAAGCAGATTCTAAGATGTTAATGATGAGACCAGGGTGTTGAAATAGAATGAGAAAGCATAGTTTTGAGAAATGAGAGACAAGAAATACAAATGAATACAGTCTTTAAAAAAAAATCAGTACACAAGATTGCACAAAATATTTCACCCACAAAGCAATCATGGGAAACTGCAAGTGCTTTGCCATTTAACATATTACAACTAACAGGTGCATCAGCACATTAGATGCTCAACTTCTGCAACAAACAAGTTATAATTCTCCTCAAGGTCAGAAATACAAAGAAAGGCAGATACCACAGTCTTTTCCTTCTCTCTGTATTGTATTAGCAATACAATACCATTCTCACGAGATGAGTCATTCCTGGCATTAGTGAAACGCAGGCTTTTCTGTTGCTATTTAGATTTCCAGCCTGAAATGTCTAAGGTTCATGTTGATCTTAAATGGAAGAAGTACAAAGTCACCTAAAACAGCTCTGACAGGCTGCAATTAACTGATTTCCTCTCCTCCAACCGGGGAGGGCTGAAGAGCCATTCTTTAAAGTTGAAGGTTCTCTCAGCATTACAGCAAACTGGTATAAAAAGGCCAGGCCACAATGAGATTAAGTGCAGCTGAAATTCAGCAACAGAGAAGGCAAAGCAGTTGATTTCAGAGATAAAACGAACTGGCAAAAATTAGAGCTGCCCTGTGTAATGAAACTGTTTCACAACTGTGAGGAATAGAGTTTCCAATAAGGATACTAAAGATAAACGTTTCTGGACTCTCTCTTTGCCCCTGTATGGAGATTATAAGGAAGAGACATAAAATGTTTAGATAAAGAGCTTTTTCTGTGGAACCTAAGGAGTTTTCTTGTTTTTTGTTTTTTTTGGCAGGGGCAGGGCAAGAGATCTACTCCCTCTACATCTCCCTATAACTTCAGCCTTAACTTTGGAAGACTTCCATTTGCTCTTAATTTGTTCCCAAGGGACATACGATTCAGTGAAACAGCCTATGATTGGTGCTTGTTCATTAAACACTTCTTATAAACTCACTATGGGTCACAGTGTGATGCACGTGGGGTTTCCCATCCTCCAACCCTGATACACATCCTCCCAAACTCCCCTGCAGGATTAAAGCCACTGCTCATCTGTCACAGGGATCAAAGAGTAGGATGATTCTTCAGGAAAACAGTCGGCCAAACACAACAGAGTTGAGTGTGCCTACAATAATCTTAGCTGTGGGAAGTAGGAGGAAGTAGATGACATGTCCCTGCTCTTAAACCACTCAGACTCCAAAAATCACTGCTGCTGGGACCCTTAGACATCCACTATCCAACCTCCCGTCTGTTTCATCATCACTTCAACATCCTCAAACGAGGGTGAAGTCAAGGAGGCTTGTGACTTTGCACGACAGTCTGCTCCACTTGGGGGCAGCTCTCGCTATTGCAGTGAGGAAACTTCAAAGTTTGGAAACAGTGTAAAGCAAACAGAGGGGAGGCAGGCGATGTTAGGAGAGACTGCTGAGAGCAGGTGTATTTAGGGGGGGGGCCGGGATATCAGTGGGAAGATAAGTAGAACCTGAAGCAGGTCCTACAGGAGAAGCAAATGACCTGGGTAAGAGGAGCAAGGGTTTCTAGAAATGCTTGCATGTCAGAGATGTGGTGCGTTTCAGAGGAAGGTGATGATGAAGGTGGCTACAAGTGTCACCATTTATTGAGAGCCAATTACGTGTCAGACCCGGCACCAGGCACTTCCCATGTGTCATCACACTAATTTTCCTAACAGCTTTAAGCCGTTTGGTTATTTATTCATGTAAGTCGTAAATGAGGAAACAAGCTTGGAGAGATGAAATGCCACAGCTAACACGTGGTAAAGGTGAGACCGGACTTGGTGTGGGCTCTTAGCATCTCTACCCTGCATTTGCCTGGCTGGAGTAAAAAAGTTCTGGGAAATGATGGGTGAGGAGCCTGAGGTTGGATCGTGGCTTCCCTGGTGGTGCAGTGGTTGAGAGTCCACCTGCCGATGCAGGGGACACGGGTTCGTGCCCCGGTCCGGGAGGATCCCACATGCCGCGGAGCGGCTGGGCCCGTGAGCCATGGCCGCTGAGCCTGCGCGTCCGGAGCAGGGTTCTCTCAGCTTTTCTCTGAGGCTTTAAGTAAGAAAATAAATAGACTCAGTAACTATATCCTATCTGGTAACCTGGAGCAAATGTTTCTTTGCCGGGCTTCAGAATAAATTAATTTTGGGAGAACGTATTTGTGGTTGTGTAGTACAAGGAAGGACTGGTGGGGACCAGGTCTAGCGTGTGGAGAACTATGGGAAGACGGTAATGGGAACAGAAAAGAAGAGAAAGGTAGAAGGGACACTTTGAAGAAAGGACTTGCAAGCCTTTGTGAGTGACTAGAAATTGCGGGTCAGGGAGGACAATGACCTTGAGGTTTGGAGACTGCATGGCTCAGAGAATGGAGATGCGTGGCTGATGAAACCACCAAACGGGTCTTCGGTGGGCCACCCCACCTAATTACCATGTACATAAAATTTAAAGCAAGCAAATTATTCTAAACTAAAAGGAAAGTGGTGCATTGTAAAATCTGCATGCACAGGGAGTTAGGATATCTGGATCCTTTGCCTGGAAAACTACTCATCATTCAAGACACAGCTTTAATGCTACCTTAAATGTAGGACCTTCTCAAAGTTCTGGGGCTGGGTGAGTCGCTCCTCCCTCTGGGTTCCCCTATTACCAGCTCATGAGCTGTTACTAGACGAGGCCCAGATCAGTCAGAAACTGGGTCTCATGATCTTGTGCTCTCACTACCTTGAATAGGCTTTGGACCATGACAGGTACTTAATGAATGTTTACTGAGAATGCAGTAGTATAATTTTTGGGAAAGGGCATGTTAAAAGTAGAATCAATGCCCAAATTATTTCATTTCACTTTGTGTGGGATTGCAAATAGCTCTTCTGTCACTCACAAACCAAGGTGAGTGACAGCAAGTCCACCAATGAAATGCAGCTGTAGTCCAAGGACACTGCTCAAATAATTGATGAAGCTGTGTCCTTAAATTATTAGAGATTTTTGGGGAAGAGTTTTCAAAATAATTTTTAATTCTCAAGAGCGTGTCACTTATATTCTTTAATGTTTCCATCTTTAGATTTTTTTGTTTCTGCTTTTTTTGCCTGCATTGGGTCTTTGTTGCTGCGCATTGGCTTTCTCTAGTTGTGGCGAGTGGGAGCTACTCTTCATTGCAGTGGCTTCTCTTGTTGTGGAGCACGGGCTCTAGGCACAGGGGCTTCAGTAGTTGTGGCTCATGGGCTTAGTAGTTGCGGCTCGTGGGCTCTAGAGTGCAGGCTCAGCAGTTTTGGAGCACGAACTTTGTTGCTCTGTGGTATGTGGGATCTTCCCAGACCAGGGATCGAACCCGTGTCCCCTGCACTGGCAGGCGGATTGTTAACCACTGCGCCACCAGGGAAGTCCCTCCATCTTTAGAATGAGGGTGTTGAATTAAGTTGAGGATTCTTAACCCTAGGGGTTAGGAATAGGTTTTAGGGAGTCCTTGAACCCCTTAAAATTATATGCTAATTTTTGTGTATAGAGGCATTTTTGGGGCAGTGAAGGATCACAACTTTCAGATTCTCAAAGTAGTCTATGAGCCAAACGAATGGTAAGAATCACTGAACCATATATGCTCTAAGATTCCTTCTAGCTAAGAGAGGCTACGCTTCCTATAAATTTTGGGCTTTACCTGTATTGGATTATATCATTTCAACTTCATGAGGAAAGGGAAAGGCAACAAAATGTAATTGTTTTGATCACAGAAGAGAAACTTATTTTTCCTACATACTTTAGTACAATATTTACTCTATCCCTAAAACCATTCTGAAAGTTAGGGAATCAGGAGCCCCATTTCCAGATTAGGGAAAAGTGTCTTGGAGAGGTTAAAACAGTGATAATCCAGTGACTTGAATTCTTTTCCATTTTCAAATTCTCTGAATAGGATTAACATACACACACATACACTCAACTGAATATATATGTTCAATATAAATTCCTGAAATAGCTGAAAGCTTGAGTTTATAAAGTCACCATATCCTTAGCCACAAGTAGGCAATTATGGGAAAGAATCAAGGAAGCAACCTGAAAACGTATTTCTGTTTATGTGTGAATATATCAAAACCAGCTTTTACATTTAACACTCTCTTAAGGAAAAACTCAGAGTACCCCTGTGTTCTACTGAAACTTAAAAACAGTCTGAAACACTTTATTCTTTCTAGATTAAATTTACTGAGCATCAAAACTTTGTACTTGAACATAATGACCACTCTAATACTTTAAACAAACAGCATTTTTATCAAGTACACTATGTATGCCATCTCTGGCTGCCACTCATTTGAGTACAGCCAAGAAGTGTAATGCATTTTTTAGCCAGAACTCTACTAGACAACAAGGTTATCAACAGCTCCATTAAAATTCTGAGCACTGTGAATATTTGAGAATTCCCCCTTAAAATGTCCACTTTCCCTCTTTTTGCAACATTTCTACAGCATTACAGATGCCTCTATATTCTTCAAGCTTCACGCCAAGTTGCTGGTAGTTGGTAACGCATTTCAAATAGTGGCATTTAAAACAAATACACCCCAAAGTAGCAAGGTTTCTTGATGAATTTCAATGTATTGCTCTTGGCTACGATACTTCTTCATTCTGGAACACTTTTACTTTTCTATGGCAACATTGCTAGGCTCCTCCAAGCAACCCCTTGTAATTATGCACCTGTGTACGTTTAAGAAGAGATCTCACTGGAAAAAAAAGTCGGAGGTGGGGAGATGTAAGAAGACAGCCTGACCATTGTGTGTTAGCAGGCTTTAACTCTGCTCCCCTGTTTCAAAGAGGGTGCATACTCTCAGCATCCTCTCCTTGGCTGCCTCCTTTCCTGCCACTGCCTGTAACATTGGATACACAATGATGCTCATTGTGAAGGTTGTAAAGGGATACGGGGAGAAGGCCAGTAAAATCATTTCAGTCCATTTTTCTCCATATAAGATACAAAGAAATTTGAAATATTATTTGACCTTAACGTTCAACAGACTGATTGTATCTGTACTTGCAGCTAAACAAGGACTAGAATTCAAGATGGTGTTGGATTGAAGGGCTATGGTGATAATCCCACTGCAATACTGCCTCGTCTACTCTCCTCTGCATCTACATCATGATAACAGCTAGAGTGCACCAACATATAATTCCTACATATGCGCTAAGATTTCTTTTTTTTTAACATCTTTATTGAAGTACAATTTATTGGAGAAACTAATAATATAGTTTCTGCTTTATAACAAAGTGAATCAGCTATACATATACATACATCCCCAGATCTCCTCCCTTGCGCTAAGATTTCTTGCTGGTTCTTCAACATCCCCAGATTTTGTGGCCCTGAATTTGATTCAACAAACATATATTGCATGTAAGATATTGTACTAATAACCGAGGGGATAAAATGATGAACAAAACAGTATTTCTGCCTTCAAACAATTTATGTATCTCTTTCCCTAACCAGTTTATGAAGTAGAGGATAGAGCTGCATCCCATGCATTTTTGGTCAATATGAGGAAGTCCTATAATAAAGCTCTGATAAAGAGTGAATTAAATGCATTCAATATGTAAGAAAAGAGTTACTAGCTTGCAAGAAATAGGATCAAAGATATATCAAAAAGAGGGCTTTAAATTGCTCATGCGTAATATATGGAGTTCTTCAGAATCAAATTATCCTTTTAATGGGTGGGTGTTTGAGTTCAGAAACATTAGATCAGAGAAAGCAGCAGTCTGACACTGAGGTCTCCCATCTTTTTCCTCCTCCCATCTGAAGAAAAAGAACTCCCTCCCTCTAAAGGACAAAAGTCAGATGAATGCGGAGAAAGCCCTGACATTCAGGAGGTAACTGAGGCAAGAAACTTGTATGCCTGAAGAAAAGACTGGGGAGAACTGCAGGTCCTGGGGAAAAAAAGAAAAAAAGCAGCCACATAGCACAGGGAGATCAGCTCGGTGCTTTGTGACCGCCTGGAGGGGTGGGATAGGGAGGGTGGGAGGGAGGGAGATGCAAGAGGGAAGAGATATGGGGACATATGTATAACTGATTCACTTTGTTATAAAGCAGAAACTAACACACCATTGTAAAGCAATTATACTCCAATAAAGATGTAAAAAAAAAAAATCCTAAAAAATAAATAAAAAATAAAAGAAAAAGAAAGAAAAAAGAAGAAGAGGAATGAGGGGGAGAAAATGGGCAAATGACTACTTTCTAGAGAAAGGAGTTAAAGGAAGGCCTACAGTTTGGAAGGAGTAAGGATGTCAGCAACATGGAAGCATCTACATGGGACACTGTGGAGACCCAAGTAGTGAGGCTCTGCCTTGTGAGGTTTAACTAAACAAGGAAGTTGGGCCAAGGGTACAACACCTGAGTTCTACCTGAAACCCTAAAGTTCATTCAGTAGCAAGGACTGTCAGCACCCTCTCTGTGGACTGCTGGTCAGAAAAACTTATCTACCCACAGACCCCAATGAGAAATGGTGGAACGGACCCCTCTATTTCCTTGTGCTCCTTCTCCACCCAAGTAGACGGTGACTGCTCCCACCAGCCACCTCACCCTCTTACAAAAACATAGGGCAAAACCACATTACACACGTTGCGCACTGCTATGGGCACATACATGATTTGTACCAGTTAGAGAGATCAGAAACGGTTCCATCTGAGCTACCAACTCCATCTTAAATGCCTTTATCCATTCATACACCCCTTTAGGCCAGCCCAGCCGGCTCAGGAATTTCTACTGGCTCCCTAGTTTGTCGTAATTTAAACCTACCTTAATTCCTGTCTGGGATCAGTGTTCTTCCTCTTTGCATGATCCAGACTGAGGACTCAGTTGGAAAGTGTAAATTTTATTGAGATTTTCTGACCCACCCTTTAGCTCCAGGCATAGCAACCTGTGGTGAGTGATACAGTACCAGAGTCTAGTACAGCTAGGCCCTTGGGAGTCCTACCCCTGCCAGATCTCAATACTCATGGGCCTTTTCATCCCAAGAGGGAAGGAGGGCAGGAGATCAAACACTTTCCCATTAAACAAAACCCCTCCCCCTCCCACCTGTCTGCCACCTTTAGAGCTTGTGACTAGATTAGATGATTCCGGCGGCAGGGGGAGGGAATCTCCCTCGACTTAGTCCCCTAGAGGGAATAGTATATAACTTTCTGGCTAAGAAGACCACCTCAGAATCCAGGAGAGAGGCGGTGTCTAAATCTAAACCCCACTTCTCCAGCCTGACCTATACTTACTTGCCCAGTATGTGACGCCCCAAGACTTGGTACTGTCAACTGATGCAAAAGGATGGAGAATCACTGACTCTCTCTTGACTGCAATCTATTATGGTTCTATGACTGCCAGACATAATACATCACTCTAATCAATGAATGGAGTATTTCAGTATAGGTCTGTAGTTTGCAACTTCATCATGCACCAGAATCACCTGGAGGGCTTGTTAAAACACAGATTGACAGCACTACCCCTAGAGTTTTCAGATTCAGAAGGTCTTGCTTGGGGTCAAAGAACTCGCAGTTCCTAGGAGATGCTGATGATGCTGGTTTGGGGAATGCACTTTGAGAACTACTAGTGTTTACGAAAAACAAAGATGAACTGTTTAAGCTTCAGATTATTTCCTCCTTTACCTACCTGAAATCAAGCTACATATATATATATATATTTTTTTAAAAGAAGATGTTGGGGGTAGGAGTTTATTAATTAATTAATTTATTTTTGGCTGTGTTGGGTCTTCGTTTCTGTGCGAGGGCTTTCTCTAGTTGTGGCAAGCGGGGGCCACTCTTCATCGTGGTGCATGGGCCTCTCACTATCGCAGCCTCCCTTGTTGCGGAGCACAGGCTCCAGACGCACAGGCTCAGTAGTTGCAGCTCACGGGCCTAGCTGCTCCGCGGCATGTGGGATCCTCCCAGACCAGGGCTCGAACCCGTGTCCCCTGCATTAGCAGGCAGATTCTCAACCACTGCACCACCAGGGAAGCCCAAGCTATATCTTTACATAAACTTCATTTTAGGAAAAAGGTGACTTTTGTGTAGAATCGGAACACATTTTACCTTTCAGTATTGTTATCCCAGATAGGATGAGGTACATATTTGGACAATCCTTAGATGAATGAAAATAATCTACGATGTTATGGCCTGCCTATGGACGTTTAAAATCCATGAGAATACCAATGCCACAGATGTTTGAAAACAATAGGTCTGTGGCCTCCTAATTCCAAGGCTCCCTTTGGGGCCAACTTGTTTAATGACCCTGTCATTTAAACCAACAGTTGCAGTTAATATCTCCTTGGAATTAACCATGCTAATGATACACTGCTTTCGAATAACTGTCCTGCAGTCACAGTCACGTTAGCTGCTTTACCTGGATTATCTTTTGCATCAATAAGTTCATTTTTAAGGAAATGGTCAGCTATAGAGCAAAGGAGAATTGGACACTGGACTAGAGGCAATGGCAGTCAAACTGGATGCAAACTGAGCCATCTCCATAAGGCAACAGCCAGTGGTGATCCATGAGTGACTGGCCATAAAAAGGCAGATACCTCTGGACGTAAATGTCAGTGACACTTCGTGAACCTTCCTTGAGGAGGAATATGGAGGCATCGTCTCCTCTTAAGATCTTAAAGACATGATGGTGATGGAATTACAGAGAGAGGATTATTAGGACACACACACACACACAATTTAATATTATTTGGTTTAACATTTGTCACAGGCTTTTATAATTATGTGACTTATAGGAGTGGAGAAATAGGGGGGTTCCCTGGTGGCCTCATGGTTAGGATTCTGGGCTTTCACTGCCATGGCCAGGGCTCAATCCCTGGTCGGGGAACTGAGATGTCACGCAGTGCGGCCAAAAAAGGGAAAAAAAAAAAAAAGATTGGAAAAACAGACACCTTGGTTTGAGTTTTATTAAGGTTTTAACTTAGTCCTTTCAGCTGTTGAGATTCTGGCTCTCCTTAAATCTGTGAAACCAGAAGATCTAAGATCTCACAGGAAGAAAATATCTGCATCGTGTTGCTGACTGCAGAGCCTGTGAAGGCTTGAAAGAGAAAAAAATTTTCTTACATGCATATTTACTTTGCTCTGGTTAGCTCTGGCTAGAACTATGTGGTAGGACTCTAATGACAGCAGAAATTTTCTTCCACTGGCAGTTCCGTCAGCTAGTTGCATAACAGGGGCTTTTCTAGAGACTGGGCTTTAGCCATGATAGCTCTATCTGTATTCACAACACAGATTACATTCAGCAGCTGAAACTGAGAAATGGTCCCTTCCCTGGTTTACTGCTCTTCATATATATATATCCCGTATTTACTTCTCCCCAATATAATTCAGATTCAGAAACTGAAAACCATCAGAATAATCTCAATTATGCCATGGCAATACTAAATTATCATATAATTAAAGCCTATAGCGTCTTAAATTTCATGCCTAGATCTTCTTGTCTTCTAATTACATTTACCTGAAACAAGCAGCCTGTCCATAGTCGTTTGTTACATTCCCACAGAAAGGGAATAATACCCTTACACCTCCACACTTATACTTCTCCTGCCACTTATGCTCTTTTTTTCATTCTCAGGGAGAAAGTCTGCCTGTGAACAGTGGGGGTTAGGCAAGCAGGATCCAGTGAGGCAATGGAGGTGAAGATGGTTTGTTCAGGAATGAGCAGTGATTACGGGGAAAGGCATTCCAGAGGCTTGCCAGCTGGGTAGCAAGCTGAAGGAGAAGAAACGAGAAGTTTCCCAGACACAGCAACTACAATATGAAAGAGATAATTTGAAGATTTGTAGCCTTGGGTGCTAAGAAATTAGTCAAAAGATCTTGACGTCTGTACATATGTCTTTGATTCCTTTGACACATAATCGAGATCTGTTAGGGCAGCCAGCTCATGCATTAATGGTGATAAAGTATTTGATGCCAAGATTTGGAGAAAGTCTCCTAGCTGGACAAGTGTAAAGACCAAGTGTAGAGAGTAGGGTTGGGCTTGGTGACTTCCTGAGTATTTCTATGGTTGGTTTTAACATCGTGGGTCTGCCTGCCACTGTGAATGTGTGTGTATGCACCGATGATGCCTCAGGGATATTTTATAGGTTTCCCTTTTGAAAAAAATCCGGCATTACAAATTATTCAATTAGGTCTTTAAATTGAGTGCTTGAAGCTCTACGTCCACTTCGCTCTGGTCTATAAGAAATCTCCCTAATTTCCCAAACTAGTCATCTGTCTAGGCTTTGAGTACTTACAAACTCTGTTGAGAAATAAAGAGGTGAAATCTGTCAGTTTGCATTACTCTCGTTTTGTCCAAGTGAAAAGACTTTTTAATACATCTAAACTACTCGGATTAACAAGGTGCTGCAGAAGCCACACTGCTGCATGTCACTTGGTTACCTGTTGACATGTGTTAGTAAATAAATAAGAGGGTCATCAATCAGTTGGTTTCAAACCCTGGATTTAGAGAATGATAAATTCTACAGAATTGCTCATGAAAGGAGGAAAGCTTGCTATTTCAAGACTGCATTTATCTGTGAATCACATTCCATATAAAAGTAAAAATAAAACAAAAACACAAAAAATACATGACACACTGTCAAGTGAGCTGAATAACCTGACATCATTTCTGAGACCTTTTAGGGAACAGGTGTTGAACACTTGTAATGAGATTTCCATGCATCTTCAGAGGAAGGAGATAGGATTCTAGCAAGAGCTGTTCAGAGTGTTACAGATCATGGCTGAGGGGACAGTTCTCAGTAAGGAACAAACTGAAAGAGATATTACATAAACGTTTGGTTTTCTCAGGAGGTGCTTATGTTTTAAGAATTTTTGCAGAAGGCAAATGTTCACACAAGAGAAGCTTTTGGAAGAATATAATTTTTCCAGATCCTGAGGAATCTGGGATATACTTAATTAAGTCCTCCTGATACAATATCTTGTGCATTTACCTCATTATTTTACATCTTCTTCTGAAACTCTGAGAGTCAATGTGGTTCATGGAGCTTTCATTTCAGAGTGTGAAGTATTTTCTTCCAAGCATAAATGGTTGGTTGACAATTCTATGTAGAAAATGAAGTAAGTAAATTGGACACTTAGAAAACTGAGGATGTGAAAAGGTAAAAATATTAGTTGAAGATAGTTACAATAAAGAGTAATGATGCATTTATAGGGATAGATGTTTTCTTCAATACTTTGAGGTCTCTCTGGAGACCACGTTTTTATCAGAGAGGGCTTCAGTTTATTTTAATCCATTTAGTGAGCCCTTCTTTCTAACATCTCTGAAACAGCCCATCCTTCCATACTGACTTGTGGTCCCACTTTATTCTCGATGAAGCATATCAGTCTCCCATTTATACATGACTCTGTCTCTGCATTCCTCTTCTGAGTATCTGCCTGATCCTGGGCTTTGGTGATGGCTCTGTAATTTGTCTTAGTATCTGGCAAGGCAAATCTCCACACTGTTTTATTTTTTCCTTAAGGTGATATAGTTTTCCAGTATCCTTTATTCTTTTACTTAAATTTTGAAGTAACTTTATCAAATTAAAAAAAAAACAACCCTGGAATTCTGATGGACATTGCAGTGATTTTATAGATTAATTTGGGGGGAGAGTTTATATATTATTAAGTCATCTCTCTTAAGGGCATGAACTGCCTCTACATCTATTTACATTACTCTCTGTGATCTTTATTTGAATTTCAAAATTTTTTTTATAGAGGTCTAGGAAGTTTTGTATAATCTGGCTAAGTTAACTCTTGGATGCCTTATAGTTTGGTGGTTACTATGAAAGGTACCTTATCTATCTATCTATCTATCTATCTAGTTGAATGATGGTGCAGAATAGTGTTTCTGAGTGTGGTCCATGGACCACTGTGGATCCCTAAGACCTTTTGGGGGCCTGCATAGTCAGAAGTACTTTCATAATAAGATGTTTTGCCTTTTAAATTCCGTTGACATTTACAGTAATGATGCAAAAGCACTAGTGGGCAAAACTGTTACCTCAGCATGAATCAAGGTTATGGTGCTAAATTATACTCATCACGTATTCTTTATCACCATTCACTCAAGAAAAACAGCTAGTTTTACATAAGAATGTCCTTGAGGAAAGAGTAAAAAATTATTAATTTCATTGAATCTCGCTTGAGTATACATTTAAAAAAGTATCATCTGTGACAAAATGAGAAATTTGCATAAAGCACTTTTGTGTACTGAAGTATGATGACTATCTCAAGGAAAATTGTTTGTGTGACTGTTTGAGTCCAGGGCTGAGCTAATTGCTTTTTGTTTTCTTTCACAGAGAACCACTTGACTACTGGCAAAGTATGGTTATTCAGACTTGGAAATTTGGTAGACACTTTCTGAAAAATGAAGTAAACCTCTCACTTTAAGGAAACAATAGATAGTATCTGTTGCCAATGATAAAATGGGAGCTTTTAAGGAAAAGTAGAATTTTAGAAAACTTGTATCTGTCAGGAGCTTGACAGCTTCCTAATACTTTAAGACTCTTCTGATGAGTCGGGGGTGATATTCACAAGGGTGATTTTTTGATATTACATAATATTTGTTAACATTAAGAAGATTGCAATTCACTGCATATTTTTCAAATAATCAATACATAATGTTAAAAATTATGCACGGTGAAAGATCTATTCAAAATACATGATAAACCAGTGGAATTTAATGTAATAGCATGAAAAGTTCATTGATGTACTTTCAGACTTCACATTTCAATTAAACTGTAACAAACTTCCAGTTGCCGAGTTTTGGTATAATATCAAAGAAGGAAACCCACAATTATCTGAAAAGTTTTCTAAAATATTCCTCCCTTTTCAACTACATATAAGCCCAGATTTGTTTTTCGTGTCTTAACCAAAATAATATATTGCAATAGACTGAATGCAGAGTAGGTATGAGAATCTAGTTGTTTTCTATTAGGGAAGCCATTAAAGAGATGTACGAAAAGGTAAAACACTGTAAACTTCTCACTACATAGTTTTTTGTTTGTTTTGGAAATTTTTTCTTTCATAAAAATGTTTCGTGTTGACAAGTAATGAGTTTATATTTATTTTTAAACAATGACATTTTATAAATTTATTTCTAGTATGGTAAATATTGGTAGATATAACCTACATAAACAAAAGCTCTTTGGGATCTGTGTTAATTTTTAAGAGTGTGATGGGTCCTGAAACTAAAAAGTTTGTGGACCTCTGATGTAGAGAAAGGCTATTGATTTTAACAGGCTGGCTTTACAACCTTGCTGAACTTTTGTATCTAATAGGCTCTATTTAGATCCTGTAGAATATTCTAGGGAGATGATCATTTCATCTGCAAACAATGATGGTTTTATCTCCTCTCTTTCCAATCTTTTGATTCACCTTTTTTTCATTCATTTTATGTAGAGTCTGAGACTCTCAGTACTGTGAAAAATGGAAGTTTATGTACTTGTCTTGTTCCTAATCCTAGAGAATGCCTTTAAACTTTCTTCATTAAATATTCACTGTAGGTCTTTTCCTATATGGATTTTATAAAGCTAAGGAAGTCTATCTAGGCTAACAGCCTATTTTTTTTTTTAATTTTATGGCTAAGTGTTAAACTGTTTCACCCTTTTAAAAATATCTATTGAGGGGCTTCCCTGGTGGCGCAGTGGTTGAGAGTCTGCCTGCCGATGCAGGGGACACGGGTTCGTGCCCCGGTCCGGGAAGATCCCACATGCCCCGGAGCGGCTGGGCCCATGAGCCATGGCCGCTGAGCCTGCGCGTCCGGAGCCTGTGCTCCGCAATGGGAGAGGCCACAACAGTGAGAGGCCTGCGTACCGCAAAAAAAAAAAAAAAAAAAATCTGTTGAGATCATTTGATCTTTAAGTTTTTTAGTTTTTTGATGTTGAATCACTTTTATATTCTTGGAACAAATCCCATTGACTATGATATATTATTTTACAAATACACTGTTGGATTTTGTGAGCTAATATCATATCTAGGAATTTTGCATAGATGCTTATAATGAAATGGACCTGTAATAATTCTTTTTTAAAAATTTTACTTATTTTTGGCTGCGTTGGGTCTTCATTGCTGCGCGTGGGCTTTCTCTGGTTGCACCGAGCAGGGGTTACTCTTCGTTGCGGCACACAGGCTTTTCACTGCGGTGGCTTCTCTTGTTGCAGAGCACAGGCTCTAGGCACGTGGGCTTCAGTAGTGTGGCACACAGGCTCAGTAGTTGTGGCCTGCAGGCTTAGTTGCCCCGTGGCACGTGGGATTTTCCCGGACCAGGGCTTGAACCCATGTCCCCTGCATTGGCAGGCGGATTCTTAACCACTGTGCCACCAGGGAAGCCCTATTTCTCTCTTATTCTATTGTCTTGATCAGGTTTAGGAACCATGATTATACCTGCTTCATGAAATGAACTCCCCTCACTTCCCATTTTACTGAACCTATTTTGGATAGGAATTATTTGTTCCTTAAAAGTTTGGTAGAACTTACCTCCTAAAACAACTGGGTCTAGGAATTTGGGGATGGGAGATCTTTGACAACTATTTCAATTTCTTTCAAATTTATTGGCCTACTTGAGTTTTGTTTTTTGTGCTGACTTTACCAATATACAGTTTTTTGAGACTTTCAATTTTGTATTGGTTCACAATACTCTATTATTTTGTTTTGTGTCTCTAGTTACTTTTTCTCTTTCATACTATATTTATCTGCATCTTTTTCTTAACCAGTCTGATGGAAGTCTGTCTTACTCTATTTCTATTCTCCATATCACTTAGCTTTCCTTTTGTATTGTCTACTTATTTCTCCTTCCCTGCAGCCCCCATTCTGATCTCCTAGGTCACTATCAAGTTCTTCAGCTATATTCATCCTGTATCCTGTTTTTCTTACAACCATATTATTTTCATACCCAATATTTCCACTTGGTTTTTCATGACTTCTTGTCCCTGCAGCAAGAAGGGACAAGCTAGCATCCTCCTGTAACACCTTGAGAGTATTATGCTCAATTTAAATTCTTGCTCCATCAGTTCCAGGTGGTACATATCACCTATCGTCTTTACTAAGAGCTGCACTCCTTAGGAGTCTAGTAATTTTAGTTTGAGAGCTCACGATCATTTGGAGGTACAAAGAATGGGGTGATGGGCAGGCTTGTGTCCTTTGCAGGGACTTCGAAAAGACAGAAGCTTAAGCTTTGGAGCAGAGAGTTCCAGGCAACACAGAACCAACACTGATAATTTCCTTTTCCTACTAAGTCATGAGGCAACTCCTGTGGACAGGGATTCACCATTAATTTGTTGGATTCAAAGCAACAGCACTTGGTCAACAGTCCTGTAATTCACCAGGCTACAGCGTTTGGATGTAGAGGAGTGAAGGGATGAGCAGCTGTGGCTCAGCCCTTTCCTATCTTCATCAACATCTCACTGCAGCACAGCTGAGGCCCTGTTTTGCTAATACCACAGACACCACCTGACCTACTGCTACCAATTCCAATGACAAAAGATAAGGAGTTGGACATCTCAAGGCAATGTAGTGGGGAGGCAGGAGCAGAATTTAAAAGTTTTCCTCCCTTCCGCTCTCCTTCTGACCAGCCATGCTCCAGGCTAGTGTAACTAACTCCCCACAGGACAGACTGGTGACATTGGAAGCCAAACTTCTTTGGGCGAAGTGGCGTGAAGGTGAGTACAATGAAGGTGAGAGTATAGCCTGCTTTTTGGATGGTAACTGAAAGGAGGTGTAGAGCTCAAGATAAGGCATTATTTAGGGAGATACCATGATTATAAATGGAAGGGAAACATGTAAAAGAAGACGGAGGTACAAGCCACAGGAGAAAGAAGAGATATATAATGCAGTAAAATACATCCGGAAAGAGGTAAGTGGAATTGGGGTCAACATGATAGGTGGACACGTTGGCCTTGAAGAGGAAGATACCTCATCCCCTGATGATGCAGAAGAGAAGACACAGGTGAGTATAAATAACAGGAAGTTGGGAGGTACAGAGCTGGAAAGCTGAGGCTTACTATGCACTTTACAAGATTGAAAGGAAGTGTCTGCCCTTAAATAACCTTTAACTTAGGTGTCATTTAAACTTAAGCTCAAGTTCCTATTATAGCCTGATCCGGAAGGAGAACATTGTTCAAGATTGAATCAAGTTTTCATTTTTTTTATATGTGGAATTAGCTACAACTGTCTCTGATTGAGATCGTCCTTATCTATTGTAATTCACACTCAAAATAGAATGACATAAAAATGGAGAGAAATGATGGATGACTCATTGACAAAGAGACTGTGGATCAAGGAAAAGTTCTGCTCATTTGGGTCGCAAATGATCTCATGGCATTAGAAATCACTCGGCACTGGTAATGTTAACCCCAGTATAAGGGACAGAAAGCCAAAAGCAGAGGGCAGCAGGACAGAAGGCCAGCAGTTGTTTTAGACAGAGTAACACATACTAACGCTTTCCAGAATCAAACGAAGATCAGTCAGCAAGGATGTTAGAGGAACGCAGACCCAGAACTAATTTTAGAGGAGAGAGACCGAAGTGTCTTTAAATGTCTCCATGCTTTGGAGTTGACAGAACCCTCGTCCTTTGGTCACTAAAGCTGTGGGTAAACAGTGGGTGCAGAGGTCCCAGGAGTGCTGAAAGCACTGCCATCGGGTTGCCACTGGTGTACAAGGGTGCACCTCATCTCTTCATTTGACTTTTCACTTAGTTGGTTAGTGACCTGAGTGTGCCGAGAGCTACTGAGCAACTGCACCACACTCTTGTCCTCTGTCCTAAGCTGACAGAAGGTACATACAGAGCTTGAAAGCTCTGTCAGACATAAGCAAGTCACGCCTTTACTTGCCTTTTCTAATCAATAATCCCTGCAACTCCTGCTTGTTATATTCCCAAACCAGTTTTGGATACATGGGGATGAATCTGTCAACGTTGTCATGAGCTGACTAATTGACAAGAACACAAATTATATAGTGCGGGGTTCTTATCTTGAGGGGCTAGCGAGTTGGTGGGAGAGAAGTTGGGGCAAATGTACCAGAAATCCTCATTCTTCCAGATCAGATGTGGAAATAGCCAAAGTGAATTCATATTACTTACGTAGTACTTAAAAGAGAATATGGTTTTAATACTTTCTGGCACATACATTATATAGAATAAGGCTAACGGTGTGGCAAGGAGATGTGAAAGACATCTTATTCAATATATTGAGAAGAACATGCTGATAAAAATAGTTTAAAATTAGCATTTCAATTGTATCATACTCGGTGATAGAATCAAAGTAATTTATGGTTATCAGAAAACAATTATCGGGCTTCCCTGGTGGCGCAGTGGTTGAGAGTCCGCCTGCCGATGCAGGGGACGTGGGTTCGTGCCCCGGTCCGGGAAGATCCCACATGCTGCGGAGCGGCTGGGCCCGCAAGCCGTGGCCGCTGAGCCTGTGCTCCGCAATGGGAGAGACCACAACAGTGAGAGGCCCGCGTACCGTTAAAAAAAAAAAAAAAAAAAAAAAGAAAACAATTATCTTCTTAGGTAACTTAAATAGTTCATTGACCATCTGAAAAATACTCACAGCTTTTCTTTGTATATAGTGCAAAAATAAATTTTAATTTGATCCTATCCAGGTAATCACAGATGCTAAATCAGGGTAGCTCAAGCAATGAGTTTTTACTTATATGCACATATTGCCTTACAAACTAAAAGAAGAAAAAACTTTACAGATTTATATGATGTTCTCAAATATTTTAAATAAAAAGACAATAGGTCATTCTCTTTGTTTCAGAGCCGGAAATCGTATCTATCAATTTGTCCCTAAATCATCAGGTGAAATCATCAGAAGCAGACATGGTCACAGAGGTTTTACTTTCAGGCCTGTCCCAGAGTCCAAGCCACACTGTCCAAACAGGCTGGACAGAAATTCTTCAGTTCTTTAATTTTGTTTTATCATTTCTAAGGTGAGGGCCCTGTTTCTTTTAGTATACAAATTACCTCCTGCAAAGTGTTGCCAGTGCTATGGGAGTGCAAAATTTCAGGTCTATTACTTAGGCATTGTAGCCTGAATTCATGGTAACATATAATACTCAAAAATTTTAAGAATCAAATTTATAAGGAAACTCAAAAAACTTTTATGAGAGTACACTGCTAAGTTATCCTAGAAATATTAATATGAAATTATTCATTAACAAAAAGCATTTTCATCAACTGTGCAGTTTATACACTCATTTCTGTGCACACACATGTCCTTCAGTAGAACAGATTTCACTTATTTATTATTTATCGCTACACTCTGACAATGAAGTGCTAAATTAAAATGCCACCCAGATGGCAAACACATCCTAATGACGTAAGGATGGCCACAGTGCAACTTCTCCACTCAAAGCAAGCAAGCAGCGTGGCCCTCTGGGAAAGCATCTCTGTTCTGTTCAACTGAGACTTTGAAAATGAAAGCACTGGGGGTTAGACCTGGGAACCTGGCAACCAGAGGGCCCAGAGAGATCATCACTGCACAAAGCCTCTGCCTGTTCATTCCATGCTACCTTTTGTTTAGGGCACCTCCACGTTTTGAGATTCACAAGAAGCTTAGGTACCAAATTTACATAAAAGATCTCAGGTCAAGGCAAGCTCTAAGGAGTGGTCTCCCTCTTTTATCGTAAGTCACAATATGTTATGTAGTTTTCAGGAGAAGACAGGGACTGTTATTAGATGTTTTAGAGTTATTCTTGTCCATAAAAACTTCCGTGAATTAAAGAATGGATTCTTCTTTATAAGTAACAGCTAATCTGCATCAACAAGGTATGTGATTTAAGAAAAATACAATGAGAAACATAAAGTTTCAGTATCATTTTGAACCTTGGATTATAAATAAAAATAATCTTACTATTACATAAAAAGTTAGGGATAAAATTAAACCAAAGAAGAAAAGTAGCTGATTTCACAACAGTGTAAATCTCAAACTTTTCTTAAAATTAAAAAAAAAAAATTGCTTTCTAGAAGTTTCAAGTTCTTAAAATGGACTATCTGTTCTCATAAGACACATGTGAATAATTCCCAAGAAGGAAAGAAGGCATTTAGAGAGAGGTCATCTGTTTTATTTCATCTATTACAGAGTTGTAAAATTCCTTTATTCTGCAAATTTGTGCTGCCAGTGGAGAATCTGAAGAATTCCCAAGGATAGACAAGAACTATGAGTCAAACTGAGCAACACGCTGAATTATAGAAACAACGGAAACAGGTTAGATTCTTAACTATCATTAATACAGCTGCTGTCTATAACTTCTGGCGTCTGTGATCCAGAGTTAGTGCCTCCTCACTCCCACGCTACACCATTGTAAAGGGCATGAAATTCTGGTTTAATTGTTCCAACCTTGTTATTTTTTAGCGGTTAGTTTTTGCTCTATATTGTTAATTATTCAGTGATTGGTTTGAATGATCTTTTGCAAGCCAACCTGCCAGCTTACAGATGTTCTCTCTGCTGTAAAGAGCCTGATCACTCTCTGGGACATTAACTCAATCGTTTATTCAATGAAGTACTTATCGAGTAACACCGCACCAGGCACTTTTCTTGGCACTGGAGATACAGCAGTTTTGAAATACATAAGCCCTGCCCTTGTGGGGCTAACATTCTAGGACAATAGCTGGGTGAAAGAACTATCTTGTGTGTTAGATCAAATGGGCTATGGAGAAAAATAAAGCAGGGAAAGGGAAGAGACATTCGGGGTTGGGGAGGCTGCACATTTTAATCACGTTCAACACCCGACACTTAACATGTGTCCGGGAAAATAAAAAGAGTCAGTTTCTGGAGTTCAGCTCTTAGCCTTCCAACCAGACACCTGTGTTGTCCAATTCAGCAGCCACTAGCCACATGTGGTGGATGAGTACTTGAAACGGGGCTACTTCTAATGGAGATGTGCTGGGAGAGGGAGATGCCCATTGGATTTCAAAGACACAGGAAAAAAATAATGTAAAATATCTCAATAGTTGTGTATACTGAATACATTTTAAAATGATGATATTTTGGGTATACTGGGTTAAATAAGCTATATGCATAAAATTAATTCCACGTATTTCTTTTTACCTCTTTAATGTGACTACAATTTTTTTTCCAAGTTACATATATGGCTTTCATCATATTTCTATGTGCAGCACTGTTCCAGACTCCTTTTTAAATGTCCGTGAATTTTAACTGAGTGCAAATTGAACTATGCAAGCTTGCCAAGAATGGAGAGGAAGGAAGACATAGGAAAATAAGAAGATATCTTAATAGGTAGACAGTGGGTTCTAATCTCCCACTTACTAGCTATGTGACCAGAGACTGGCTGGTAGATAATAACCTCTCTACTTTGGTTTACTAAAAAAGGAATAATAATAGTAGTATTTACTGTAAAGGCTTGTAGTAAAGAATAAACAGATACATGTAAAGTGCTTACAATAGTGCCTGGCATGTAAGTGTTTGCTCCTATTATTAAATAAATATTATTTTTGGAAAAAGAGACGCTACCAATATTAACCCTTGGCTTTTGTGATGTGTGTGAGGGGTTTATCAGAAAATGCCATGACTTTGGATCAGACAGCCTTGGAGGCAGGGCAGCCACGGGGAGAGGAGCCCTCTGGTGTCCGAGGAACATGGGTGCGAATCTCAGGTCTGCTGAATTTTAATAGCAGCACAACCTTGTGCCAGTTACCGCCTTTTTCTGAAGTCTTAGTTACCTCTTCTGTAAAATATCTGTTTTGAAGAGTTGTTTAAGGAACTCCTGAAGCAGTGTAAATGAAAAACCTCTGGGGCAACAGGCAGGTCAACAGACGACAACATGATGACAAAACTTGAGCCAAATTTTCCTCTTCTCTATGTGGAACAAACGAACAGGGGATAATGATTATAATGCTCAAGTGCGTGCTGTTTCAAAGTCTTATCAAGCATTTAAGCTCTTACATATGCAATTGATATTCTCATTTTTACTCACTTTTAAAACCACCTCCAAGAACATTTACTAGGTAACCCTGTTAACTGGCAACCAAATACAACTAAAGGAATGTAACGACATTTCTTAAAAACCTCTCTTCTGTTACTTCAGAAGTCTTCAATGGAGGGTAGCTTTCCCTTCGATTCTCTTAAATTACTGAGGCTATACTGATTTTTTTCTCTTTTCTATACAAGCATTTGACTTTTAAAAAGTATTTTTCCCAGAGTCTGCAGCCCAGACAGTTGAGCCATGGTACGGTGTTAAACACAAGTGAAGGGAAGCCTTTCATCTGGTTGGAAGTGCTGTACACAGCGGACAGCAACTGTCACAAACAGGGCAACTGCCTCTGCTCCATCCTTGTCATGGCATATGGTGGCCCCTTCCTATTTCACAGGGACAGGAGTGTAGTCTCTGTAGGCTGGGGATCAGGACACCTGACTCCAGTCCCAGCTGGCTGACTTATTTACTCTATGGCAAGTGGGAAAACCACTAACAACCCTAGACTTCTTGTCTGAAAGTTATATAAAAACTATTTTTACAACAGAAATGTGGGAGATAAGATGCTATACGAGGTTTTGAAGAAGTTTGTTAAAGATCATGGGGCTGCTGCTATCACAGCGGGCTGTCATAAGAGGGGATGGTAATATTGTTTTCTAATTCATCTTTTCTAAAGTGCACTTCAGCGATCATTGTAGGTGTGTTCTTTCCCCTTTTCCTGGCTCTGAGTGTTTTGTTCCTGACACTTTTTGAGGTCAAACACTGGGAAAGAAGTGAAGGTCGGAAAAAAGAAATAGCATCCTGAATGGAAGACTTCAGTTAAAAACAACCCAAACAAACTTGTCCATAAGACTGCACGCAAAATTTGACTAAGATGAGAAAACTCAGATTAGAAAGGTTCATCACTTGTCTCTCATGCCACTGATTTCAAATGGAACTTAACTAATGGACCTCTTGTCTCTTTCCAACTACTAAGTACCTACTTTGTGTCATGGGCACAGTGCTGGGTGCTGGAGATACAACAGTGAACAAGTTCAGTAGAGACCCTGCCTGCAAGAGGCTGAAGCGGAGATGGACAGGATGAATACATAATGGCCCATTAATTAAATTAATTACAACTGTGGGACTTCCCTGGTGGTGCAGTGGTTAAGAGTCCGCCTGCCAATGCAGGGGATGCATGTTCGAGCCCTGGTCCGGGAGGATCCCACATGCCGCGGAGCAACTAAGCCCGTGCGTCACAACTACTGAGCCTGCACTCTAGAGCCTGTGAGCCACAACTACTGAAGCCTGCACGCCTAGAGCCCGTGCTCCGCAACGAGAAGCCACCGCAATGAGAAGCCCGCATACCACAATGAAGAGTAGCCCCCGCTTGCCACAACTAGAGAAAGCCTGTGTGCAGCAACGAAGACCCAACGCAGACAAAAATAAATACATACATAAATTAATTACAACCGTGATAAGTGGCGTGCGCGCACACACACACAAAAGTAACAAAATCTTTAAAATCTCAGAGACCCAGAGAAGAACTCTTTCCTAGCAATTTCTTGAGAATGGGATTTTATAACCTCTGCTCATTACTATGATTAACAACTTTCAAAGTTAAGAGCTGCTTACTTTTTACTTAATAGCATTTATGCATTTTTACTCTCAGGTTATGTTCCAGGAGTGATAAAAGAAAGATGGTCCTCTTTTCTAGCTGTCAGAGTCCTTCAAATATTGGCAACAGCTTCCAAATAAGATTAGTGTACGTGGTTAAAACCTAATGCATAACATTAATACAGCCTCAGGTGTTTTGCTTTGAATTCATATCAAAAAAACATTGCTGAACTTTTGTAGAGATAAATGGCCTATATTTTCCATACAAAGCATTAGCAACAGTTCCAATAAAATCAAAGTCTTTTCAGTATCTTAGTCAAAGTGATCTAACAGGAGCCCTGAAAAGGAAAGAGCTATTCATCCATATCAAAACACAACACCGCCACATTAGAAATAATGACACATGCATGTACAAACATTAATTACCTGTTTCCTTTTCTGCTGGGCCTAAAACACAAGAGAAGAGAATTTAGGAGAAAAACAAACTCTACACGTGTTGCTCACTCACGTAACGTAAAAGACCAATCAAGCAAAGAAAAGTAGCCCATTTCCTATTTCTAACTTAAAGTCGACTTTGGTCTTGGTCTGAGCATAAAACAAAGCACTTGATTTTTTAAGATACAAAAAAAGGGGGAGAAGGGAGAAAATGAAAAGGATAAAAGCTTTTCTTATCTAGTAAGTATGCATTTTATTTTTTTTTTGAAAAGAGACTGCTCAGCAGTCCTACCTGACTAGATGTCTAGGATCCTTTTTCTAGAATGTTCTCACACTGGACTCGAGATAAGAGAGGGGGTGACTCCAGAAAGGAAGAGGTGGGAGAGTTCCCTGCTCACTCTCCATTGGGTCCTCTTTTAGGCTTTTCTCTAACACAGACTTGTTTTTGTGTGTGATCCAGAAGAATAACTATTCCTTTCTGATCACCATTGTTAACGTGTTTATCCAGCTGATTAACGAGAGGAGCCCATGTCTGTGTACAAATAAAAGAAAGTTCTTCATTTGTCCATATTAAAATGGACTCTACAACTAGAAAATAAATACAGAGATAAAACAAAAAATATACTGCATATCTTTTCAGTATTGTTGGATAAGGTAATGGTCAAAAATAACTAAAATAGTTAAGACCAAAAGGATTCTCATAGTTTTTTGGAGCGCATTCATAATATTTAGATAAAACAATATTGTGTTTACTCAGGTTGCCTACAATTTTTTCTCTTTGCCAGAGTTGAAAGGTTTTCATATGTCTATTTTTATATCAATCTTTCAATCCATGTTCACAATACCCAATATTCCCAAAACATGAAAATTGTTTGAAGGAGTATTCAAAACGTGAAAACCAATCAGTTTATCTTCCACTTTCCCCAAATGACCTAATATTCATTGCTTCTGCTTTGACACAACATGGTATCATAATTAATGATGTTAAACTGGTATCTAAGGAGGTTTCATGTTGTTACTCTCGTGATATAATATTGGTTGCTATAGTGATGGGATGGCTTTTTTGTTAATCACTCAGGAGGCTGGCTATCACGTGCTTGTTAGAAAGCTTGATCAGATTTGGAGAGAAAAAAGGATATAACACAGCCAGTTATAATCATCTTTTTCATTGTCCCAATTTTGATGAATCTATCACAGTATCAACTCATTAATAAATTTATAATTCATTAAATACAATTTTATATTAAAAGTTACTAAATTTTTTCTAACAGATGATTTACTTTTTATTTTTAGAGATAAGTATTTAACACTATAAACTTTTTTCCTCCCTAAGTTAATGCTACATGTATTACACAAGCTAGTTTTATGATAATTAAAGAACCTGAGGTCATTTCTATTACTTTTAATTATATCAGTCAAAGGATTGTCAGATAAAAGCTGATTGTGTGACTTTGCCACAAATTTCAATCTATGTATTTCTAAGTTATCTTAAACCTTAAATGAATAAAATAATTATCCTTAATGAATAAAACCTGAAGAAAGAGAAAAAATGCACAGTCCTCTCAAGAGAGCTAATCTTACAAATGCATCAATATATTGTAAGCAATTAAAAGTTGCAGGAAATTCTATCAGTTTATTTCAGCCCTCACGACAATCAACAAGTTTCCTCTTTCTCTGAGAGATGCTGCAGAACCAAAAATAAAATAAAATAATACTACACTGTTACTGATCAGGAAAGAATACACTGCCCATAGTTTAAATGTTAGACATACTTACTGTAATGTCAAAAAATACAACCCATGAAAACACGTTTTGGTTTCTTCAAAACTCAAAGTAAGAACAAAGGACAACTTAAGCATGAATCCTGGGTCTTTCATTCAAGCAGAGTCCCAGGAGGCATATTAAGGCAATGAATAGGAAAAAGCTCTTTAGTTCACCAGCTGAGATTTTAATGAGACATTTCCCTTTGCCATGGCACAGGTTTGTTCAAGAAAGGAAAGGACTTCTCACAGAAAAAGCAGTTAATAGGCAATGTTGGCTCTCACTGCCATTTCGGCAATTGCTCACTGCACTGACCTTCTATCTTGGCATATTCTGTGAGTCTCGTGTAATTGATCAAGGCAGCTCTCTCAAGACATTTTCTGACCACTTTTTTCACCTCTTCCGCTGGTATGGGAGTGGCAATATCTTTCATTAAAACCTAGAGAGAGAGAGAGAGAGAGAGAGGGAGAGAGAGACGGCATAACATACTAAAAATCAAGTACACAAATTGCCCTAGACCTATTGGTAGGAAGGGGTCCTAGGTAACGCTGGGGGAGGTGATGAGTCAGCACTCCACAACCGGGAAGTAATTTCTCCCAGTCTTGGCTCCGCCTGTCTAAGCATCATTTATGCACATCAAAACCTCCCTTGCCCAAGCCACCATTCAGTGTGACTGTCACTTTTCCTCCAGGGACCCACAACGCCACTAGAGCAGCTGTTTCAAAGGAGGATTACAGTCCTTAGGATACTTTGTAATAAAGTTTACCTTGCATATACCTGATTTAAAAGCTTTAAATCTTTTGAGCAATATATATGAAAACATAAATTCCATTAAAATAAGCATCATTTATGGGCTTTATAAAAATCAAGACCACTACTCTCACTAATTATACTTTAGTTATTTTGATCTGCTGGGGATAGGGGGAACTTCTTTGTCTTAGTGAAATGAATGGAGTATCAAATGTTAAAACACAAGGAAAACTTCCTGAAATTTAAAAGAAAAACAAAAAACGGATTATTTTCTGTTGGGTTCCTAAATTGTGTTTTTGGATTTTTCACTTAAAAGTATTACTATTGGCAAATGGAAAATACAATTGTATCCAGAATTCAAAATATAATGTATTTAAGTACTTTTATAGTTACTCATTGATAATTTTCCTTAAAACTTTCTTACTGATAAAACTGCTCACAGTAAGTTTTGATTATACAATTAGTCATACGCTATTTTCCATATAATTGATGTGGCTTTCCGTGCTTTGCTTACATTCAAATTCTACAATATACAGGTATAGCAAAATCTTAACATAAAGAAGTCAATACTTTTGTAAGTGTTCTGACTATCCTATTAGTCTTTTACTTTGAAAGAAATATTGAAAGAACATGAAGACATCCATTTCATGGTTTGTTACTTCATTCTATTTCGATCAGCCTCGGCACTGCGGATTTTATAATCTCAAATTCATTCAGTCATTCTAGCACTGGTGATCCTTGACAACATATTTTCATTTTGTCAGACAAGGCTTCCTTCTGAAAACAGCAAACTTTATCACTTAAAGATTTCCTCCCCTAACAAATTAAATTTTTCTTCATATTTTCACATTAAAAATCTTCAACACTGATGTATATTTGGCACTTTAATTAGAACTGCACATTAGACTTTTTATTGCCAGAAAAATCCTTGTGTTTAGAGTAAAAACATATAAGCATTAACAGGCACTATCATTTTTAAGGTGATTATTACTAAAATTTAAGATTAATTTTACTATTAAGCTTTCCCATGGTGCCAAACTTTCAAATAATAGAAATAGCTGTTAAAATTAGAATGTCTGTATCTATTACAGAGGTGAGTCTAGGGTTGAAATCAGGCAATATTTCACAGTATCTAGGAGCTGGACACTTCATTTGAAGTGCGTGTGGGGAAACTAAATCCCCTTTCCTGGAGAAGCACAGATAAAGGGCTAGCAAGTGCAAAAAGGGAGACACACAATTTGTTTCATGTTTCCGCCCCAAGTTCTTCCAAGATACCATTTGTATCAAGAATTCACAGGTAGATTTTATTTTTCTAAGATTTCAGTAAGTACAGAGACATGAAAATGAAGAAATAGCCCTTACCATTTCTCTTTCAATTCAGCAAGAGACATGATTAGTTACTGTAAGTGGAATAAAGGTCACTGTTCATCCTGCCACCTGTCAGTACAGGGCACAAGGGCATCTCTTCTGTTACTAACTCTTCCCTGCCGGGGGGAGGATGGGAGCTCTGCCATGGAAACCAGCATATAGAGAGGCTGTACTAGGTACCCAAGATGGGATGCCGTTCCAAAAAGCAAAGCTGCCTTTAAGGATTTTTATCTCATTGATCATACCTTAATGGATAGGATGAAATGAAAACTCTGAAAAGCCTGAGTTACATGCAGCTTTTAATATTATAAAAATTCTAATAAAACAGATAATTATGACAATAATATTTCTATCACACCATTCACAGTAATCAAGGATAAGACAGGGATATATAGATAAAACCAATCTATAATCCAAAGATCTCACTTTAGTCATCAGTTCTAGCCCTCCTCTCCCAAATCCTTAAATCACTGAACAATGTCTCCCCTTTTTGCTTTTCAGAGGTGCGAATAAATAATATATTATCTGCAATTCCTTGGGCAGAAAAATCAACAAGAGCCAAGTGCTTAAAGTCAACAAATCAGGACCAGAATAATCAAATCAAGAGATAGAGATGATCCCTAGATATTCTTTTTAATACAGATAAGGAATAAAACTTGTTCACATTACTTAAGCTGTTAGCTTCCAACTAGCACATGAATAGTTTTATAGACAGGTGAAAGGATACTTCCCTTTTTTTTTTTTACTGGGGTATAGTTTGGGGTAGAATTGCTTTACAATGTCGTACTAGTTTCTGCTGTACAACGAAGTGAAACAGCTATTTGTATACATATATCCCCTCCCTCTTGGACCTTCCTCCCACCCCCCCCCTCCCTTTACACTTAATCTACCACAAAAACAGCAGTGGAGAAGAGACTTTCATTAATAAATTATTTCTAGCATGGGTATAACACCTTATTTGCTATTTACTTTTTGTATATTTCTATAATTTCATGACTTCTATAATCATCAATTTCTGTAATTCATGAATTCTTTCAAAGTAACACAAATTGAACTGAAATAAATTCTGAGATAAACTTAGAATGAAAGAAATTATATGTTTGTGAATATTAAATGTTAAACTCTTATAGGTATGAGGGATATGACAGACAGAAGTACAAATAAGTCAGGGGGATAATAAAAGACAACTGTAAAGTCTGAAAAACAGATAATTGTACTTATCTGAAATAAGGAGGGGAAAAAAAGAGGTGGGAAAAATGGATACTACCAAAAAGATGATAACTTTAACCCTAACTCAGCATAGGATGGCAGTGGTAGGCTTCAGAAAGGCTTTGGAGAGGAAAAGCAGGATATAGAAGAATTTGAATGTAGCAAGAAAAAGTGAGAAACTGATGAAATGCAACAGACCCAGGTGACACCACACTCATGAGGAATGGGACCATTTGCCTAGTTCAACACTGAAATACACAGCCATTGAGAATGCAAATAGTACTTAAAAAGTAACGTTCAAACATACCCTTTCAAGTAATGAAAGTGTAGCTTTCAGTGCACCTTCAGGTCGTCCAAAGGGAAAACAGTATCTTTAAAAAAAAAGGGAGGAACAAAAAAGTCAAACATTTAATATCCAAGACTGCTAAATAATTCCCTCTTCTATAACTTGGTGTTATTGGAGAACATTTGACCCATGCATTGACCCATGCAGGAAATTTTTAAATGCTGAAATTTACCTAGTCCCATGATTCAAATGTCTTAAACAGTAAAGATATAAACTGTGATGCAAAAGGTTCTCAAGTTTCGATGATACATGTACAAAAATACAGTAATCAAAAAGGAATCTCTAGGGTCCTATAAGTAAAGAGAAACTTAAAATGCATTTCCTACTAATTTCTTGTTTAAGGTGTTGTTATTCAAGCTCTATGATAAAATGAAACGATTCCCCCTATTTCCTCCTATATTTATGTGCGATTTAAGATGGAAACACACACTGCATACATAACTTCTAGGAGAAGCAAGGTTCCGGCTCCCTCCTGTCCTTACATTTGCTTGCCTGTCTCTGCTGGTGTCTAGCTCTCCAACCTCCCCATCCCCTCACGTAACCCTTCTGCAGCTCTATTGCCCGCAGTCATTTATCCAAAGTATTTCTAGTCCCATGTATTCCTAGTACACACCAACAACTGGAGGGCAGGTATTCTGAAATCAGGGTCAGAGTTGGGAGGATGCGTAGGCCCCTCAAAAGTTAGCTGCCACATGGTGGTGACAGGTTTACTGCTCTTTACAAGAGGGTCCCTCTTCAGGTCACTTTCCACTTAGAGAGTACAGAATGTCAGGGCCACTTCATCCTGCGGGTGCCCCTCACTTGTTCAACCAGGTTCAGCAAAGCCTCCCTGACCGCTGCCTCAGCCCCAAGATGAAGTGCTACACAGGCAGCTGGGCTGTCGCGGACTGACATTTTGCTCTTAGACATCTTCAAACTAATAACTTGAAAAGTTTACTTATTTCCATGTCTTTTGCCATTATCCAAGGACTAAGTAGACGTATTTTCTAAGACGTAATTACAAAGAAATTCTTTTTTTCCACACTGTAATTTGAAGAGGTTTCCCTCAAAAGCACATATAGTTTAAGCTCACGTTCTTTTACAGGACCAAATTTTAAAGAGAAACTTTACTGGACCTAATTTTAAAGAGAAAGAGAAAGATGGATTCCTCACAAAGCCGTAGCTGAATTTACATTCGGATTAGCTTTTAGTTTTGCGAAACTTCCATTCGCGTCAGATAAATGCAAGTAAGTGTCTTATAAATCTAGCCACTCACCTTTTTCTTCAGAGCACTGTTTATCATTCCATTTACTGTTAAAACTTTTCTTCACTTAATCTTGCCTCTATGCATCCCCCCCACTACCTCCCCCCGCCCACACATAAAAAAACATGACCAATTTATTTTGATAAGAGTTTTTCCTGCACAGTGGTGCTTTTTAGAGCATTAGCAAATTAGTAAAGTAGCTTTAGTCATTTTGTATACCATAAACCTTAATCCACGTTTAAATAAAACACAAATTGGGTTCTTGTAGTCCCCTCCTCCTGCTTAAATCTTTTCAGTGTTTCTGCATAATCCACCCATTGTCTTTCCTATTGTTTATTTCCATTAACCTATGGGTGACACATTTTATGAATGGAATGTTACTGATCCCCAGATTACATTTAGCATTTCAGAGCTTTGAGGTCCCACTGGGTATGCTCTGAATTAGCATTAGCTGCCCATGATGTGTAAATAATTCAACACATTTACAGAGTACAAGTAATCCTGAATCAATAAAATACAGAAAATAACTACACAGAAGCTTAATTAATCTTCACAAAACAAGTTTTAAAAGAAGGGAATCATTTTGTTCTGCCTTTCAGGATAAATATTTTGGGTTTTTACCACTTTGATAGCTCTGTAATAGCTAAGCAAAGTGAAAAACACTCAATTAACAAAGAAAATTCAACCAAGTTTAATACCTAATCTGAATAAATCAAAGTCACGCTGATTTTCACTTTAGTCAATTAATTACACAGATAAGTGAGCCTGCATAGACCTGTCCAATGATTAAACTGGTTTTCTTTGACTTTTAAATTAAAATTTTAAATACAGTATCTGTTTTTATCAGTTGTATATGCACATAGCCTGAAAGGGAACTTTTCCTAAGGGGATTTTTATGAAAAACGTAAATCCTTTATGTCAGTTCCACCCCCATTTCCCAAGTAATTTCTCGAGAAAAAAATGTTTTTAACTTTTAGCTGATTCTTTTGGTATTTAAATGTCATATCCCTAACCTACATGATAATATTTCAAATTCTTGATTTTCCAGTTTTAGATATTATCCTACTAACTTTCCACTATGGAAGACGAGTTCTTAGCTTTTTAAAAAAAATAGATTTAGAGGTGTAAGTGGCATACAATGAACTACACAGATTTAAAGTATACGATTTGATAAGTTTTGACATATGTATACACCTGTGAAACCATCACTACAATCAAGGCAATATACATATTCATGCCCCTCAAATGATTCCTCCCGACTCGTGGGGCCCAGGCAACTACTGATTTACTGTCATTTAGATTAGTTTGTGTTTTCCTATAATTTCATGTAAGAGGAATCATACAGTATTGAACTTTTTTGGGTCTGATTTCTCTCAGCATAGCTGTTTCGATATTCTTTCATGCTATTGCAATGTATCAACAATTCATTCCTTTTCATTTCTCAGAAGTATTCTAATACATTTTTTTATCCATTCCTTGTTGACGGTCATCTGACTTGTCTTCATATTTGGGCTATTATGAATAATGCTGGTATAAATATTCATATTAAAGTCTTTGTGTGGATGTATGCTTCCATTTCTCTTGGGGAAATACCTAAGAGTGGAATAGTTGGGTCATACGTTAGGTGTTTAAATTTTTAAAAACTGCAAACTATTTTACAAAATGAGTTGTACCATTTTATATGCCTATCAATCACTGTGGCTTTAGTTTATGTTTCCCTAAAGAGTAATGATGTTGAGCATCTTTTCATATGCCTTTTCACCATCATATATCTTTAGTGAAATATCTGTCAAAACAACTTTTTATTGGGCTGTTTTATTTCTTATTGTTTTAAGAGTTATTTATAGGGAGTTCCCTGGTGGCCTATTGGTTAGGATTCTGGGCTTTAACTGCTGCGGCCCAGGTTCAATCCCTGGTCGGGGACCTGAGATCCTGCAAGTTATGCAGTGTGGCCAAAAAATAAATAAATAAATTTATATATTCTAGATAGAAGTCTTTTGTGGGATATGTATTGTGAAAATATTTTCTCCCATTCTGAGATTCCCTTATAATGTCTTTGGAAGATCAAAAGTTCTTAATGTTGATGAAGTTGGAAGTAATATTTTTCCATTTATGAATCACGATTTTGGTGTTTTATTTAAGCATCTGTGCTTAGTCCAAGGACACAGAGATTTTCTGTTTTCCATGTCTATCCATCTTGAGTTAAATTTTGGATCAAGTGTGAGGTACGGATCCAGGATTTTATTTTACATTTGGATATCCAATAGTTCCAGCACCACTTGTGGAATAAAGTATACTTTGCAAATTACCTGTACATTTGTTGAAAATTAATTGACCATATGTATGTGAGTCTATTACTGGACTCTCTATACTACACTACCTTGATTATTGACTTTTGAGTAGACAGTCTTGCCTTGTTTTTGACTGTAGGTGGAAAACATTCAGTCTTTCCTACTTTTTTACTATTAAGTATGATGTTAGTGGTAGGTGTTCCATGATGCCCTTAACAGGTTAAACATATGACATGTGGTAATAATAATTATTTTGATACTACTGTTTACTAATTCTATCTTCCCTGTCAGTTTCACTTTTGCTTGTTTTTTTTCTCTTCATTGGTCGTATTTTACTACTTCTTTGTATGCCTAGAAAATTTTGACTGGATGCTAGACATTGTTATTTTACCTTCTTGGAGGCTGCACGCTTTTGTATTTCTTTCAATACTCTTGACTTTTGTTCTGGAATGCAGTTAAATTACTTGAAAATAGTTTGATTCATATGAATCTTGGTTTTCAGCCTCATCAGGAGAGACCATGACAGTGTTTATTCTAGGGCTATTTTTTTTCCACTACTGAGGCAAAACCTTCTGTATTCTACCTGATGCTCATGAATTAGGTTTCCACTCTAGATATTGAAAACTGGAATTACTCTTAGCCCTGTGTAAAGAGACCCCTGTAATCCTTTCACATAGTTCTCGGCCCAACTTTGAATAGTTTCCTCACATCCATGCACAGATCAATACTTAGCTGAAGACGCCAGGAGGACCCTCAGCAAATATTACTTGTAGGTCTCTTTGCTCTCTCCTTTAGAACTTGGAGTTGAAAACTCTGGCAGCCTTACCCTCCATGGACTCTCAGCTCTGTCTCCTCAAGTCAGGGTGTCCACGGGGATCCACCCAGATTCCTCCTCCCTGGACCATGATCTAGAAACACTGTGCTGTCAGTAAGCTGGGGCAATTAAAGGGCTTATCCATTGTTTTCCATTTCTCAGGAATTACTGTTATTGTCTTATGTTTAATATCTTGAAAAGCATTTTTTTCCCACATATTTTGTCTTTAAAAAATTGTTTCAGGGGCTTCCCTGGTGGCGCAGTGGTTGAGAGTCCGCCTGCCGATGCAGGGGACACGGGTTTGTGCCCCGGTCTGGGAAGATCCCACATGCCGTGGAGCGGATGGGCCCATGAGCCATGGCCACTGAGCCATGGCCGCTGAGCCTGCGCGTCTGGAGCCTGTGCTCTGCGACGGGAGAGGCCCCAATAGTGAGAGGCCCGCGTACCGCAAAAAAAAAAAAATTGTTTCAGGTGGGAGGGTAAATATCATCCCATTACTCCATCTTGGACATAAGTTGCTTTTTTTTTTTAAGACCACTTTCCACCACCCTAGACATAATTTCTGTTCCTCCTTCCCTTAATGCAGTTACATCACTTTTGTGTGTTAGACCGAAATTCAGCATCTACATTAATTACATAAATGTCCTAGATAACTGAAATGTATCCAATATGATTACTTTCTAGTGTCACTATTTTGTTTATAATACTTTGCTATATTTGTTTTAATTTCTTCTTTTTATTATGTACTTAATCTAATACAATTCCAAGCTCTAACACAATTAATATAATTCCAAACTCTATTCCAAGTGGGTGAAACTTCTCTCAATATGTTAAAATAGCTCAGTGTTTTGTCAATTTGATCTACTTGAAGAATGTTCTGACCTGCTCTGGTTAGAACTATTTCCTCTCTAGGCTCAGTTGCCACTTTGGGGTCTCTATTAGCTACCACTATGAAGATTCCCTCCTCTCTCATGTTGATTTCCTGTCGCAGGGATCTTAACTCTCCCTCTTTGTTTTCTCCTTTGTCTTGGTAAATTGCATTCCCCAGAAAGGGAATATGGGAAGCACACCTTTTGATGTCCAGTATGCCTGAAAATATCATTATTCTACCATTACCCTTAATGGAGACGTTTACTAGTGTAGAATTCTAGGTTGGAAATAATCTTTCCTCAAAATTGTGAGGCCACTGATGCATTGTTTTCTGGATATCAGTACTGCTCCTCACATCAAAATGAAAGCTGCAGAAGAAAAGGATCTTTTTAAAAATTTTGTTCACTGCCCGACACACAGTAGGCACTCAGTAAATTACTGTAGAATAAAGCAGTGTTGAGAAGCCATTCTGATCTTGATGCTTTGTATTTCAGCATCCTCCCTTTTATCTCCAAGATTGTGAAAATTCATAAAAATGCACTCTAACGAGTATCTATTTTAATCCCTTGTGCTTGGTACTCAATGGGCTCTCTTAATCTGAACACTTATGTCTTTTAATTCTGGAAAATTGTTTGGAATAACTTTATTGATAATTTCCTATCTTCAACCTTAACTGTTTCTGGAATTCCTATTATTTATGATGATGAAACTCTTAAGCAGATCCTTCATTTTTCCTGTCTTTGTACGGTTGCCCCTTAGTATCTGTGGGGAATTGGTTCCGGGACCCCCATGGATCCTAAAATCCACCGATACTCAACTCCCTTATAGCTGCAGATTCAACCAATCCAAATCGATCTGGCCAGGGATGTGAAACCCAAGGATAAGAAAGGCCAACTGAACTCCTATTTTCCTATCCCTGCCACCCTCCACCCTGTACTTTCTGGAAGATTTCATTAACTTAATCTCTCAATAGTATGTAAGTATTTGTGTCATTTGCATCAATTTCTAAGAGTTCTAATTTTTTTCCCTAAGATTTTTTCTTTTTCTTTTTTTAAGCAACATCTTGTTTTTGTTTTATGGATGCTCTATTTTCTCAAATCTCCAAGCATATTAATAACAGATTCCCACCACCCCCTCCACCATTTCCTTCTTCCCACATAATCTTTCTTTTTTCCCCAAGTTGCTTTTTTGTATTACTTGTTTGGGCTCTGTCTCCCACAGTAAATACTTTCCTCAAATATCTGATGCCTTACCTTGGCTGTCAGATCATTTTCAAAATTGCGTTATTAAAAAACTGAACGGAAGCTATATGCACCTAGGTGGGTACGTGCAGACTGTGGTCTTTGCTGAAGGGCAATAGAGCTGGGCTGTTTCGGTGGGAGTCTTTCTTTTCCACAGCTTTAGGTCTTTTCTCTTGGGCTAGTCAGAGTCCCGGGGGAAGGTACTTACAATATGTATGGAAAGTGTAAGCCTGCCCGCCAGCATTTTGGGTGTCAAGTGTGTGAGTTGGAAGGAGAAGGCTGTGATTCTCAGATTTCAGAATAACCATTTATCTAATCCCCATGTTTCTATGTAATCCCAAACTCCAACTGTGCCTGATGTTTCCTCCCCTCCTCTACCTCAGCTCAGGTACCCTCTAATTTTACCCTCTCCAGGGAACAAACCAGCAGCGCTCTTCCAGGGAAGGGGAGGGGCAGCGGTCTGGCTGATGAGGCGGAAAGGAGATCTGGGGATCTAAGTGTGTCTTAAGCAGATTTACAACAGATCATCCTTTACTCTTAATTTCCAGGAGGGCTTACAACTGGCAATTCCGAACGTTTTGGTGATTGTATGACATAAATCAGATTGCTTCTCTGTATTCCCCATTGCCCGTTTATGATCCAGTTTTTCCTGGGTGGCTAAATTAGATACCATCCATCCAACTGACTTCCACATTTTTAACTTATTTTTTCCATTTTTTTTTCCCTCTTACTCTTGCTGTCCTTGTGGGTTTATGTCTTCTGAAAAGTACTGTTCTGTTGTTTTGGTTAGGTTCTGTGAGGAAACTGAGCCAGACATGCATTTAATCTGCTGTCTTTAACCAGAAGTTCCTCATTTTTGTTTAATTTAGTTTGCCTTATTATTTTACCTGTATCTTTGAAATCCATTTCTGAAATACAGTTGGGCCTGAATAAATAAATTTCTATACAAGAGTTATTAACAGTACTCTGGTTACTTCTTTAGTGTGAGTTGATAAGTAATTTACGTTCTTTCTAAATTTTAATGTAAGTGGCTAAGGAAGATCACTTGGCAGAATCCTTAGGAAGATCTTCATGGAAAATTTAAACATTTTTCTATATTTGCCTATATGGATACCTAAAATTTCCTCTGCTTTACTTTAACCCCATTTCCTCTTATCCAGTTTTCTATGGACTCAGGAAAAATAAAACTGGTAAAATTTATACAAACTCTACAAATAGCAAAAGGGAATATAAAAGTCAGCCTAAAATGTCTAGACCAGTTTAGTTCAGTTCTTTATAGTACATCAAAGAAATAAAAACAAAAAAGAATTCTAGCGTACATCTTTACAGACATTATTAAGAGAAATAGAGAAACAAAACTGTAAGAGAGCGAATACTAATACAATAAATGATGTGGACAACTGTCATTCCCCGCCTCTACTGTGTAGCTGTAAGCACTGTGGGGGACAGGACCCGCTGGTGGGCTGGCTCTTACCAAGCTAACTCGATCGTGGCGGTCCCATGGCTTGTCAGTGACTGAGGACCTAGTATGTGGGCTTCCTCTGGCCCCTGGGTTTGGTTCAGGACTGGGCCTATGACCTATCTAGGGCAAATGAGATATGTGGGCTGGTTTGCTAGGATCTTCTAAGGAAACTTTTCACCTTAAGAGAGAATCACAGAAAGAGACAGCCTCTACTACCTTCCCTTTCAACTCCAACATGTATGGATGTGAGGCCAAGGAATTCTGTGGTCTTGTTACCCATCTGGGGATGAAGCCATCCCATAAAGGAGAATAGCCGTGTGAGAATTACAAAGAAATTGAGCTATGGCTACTAAATTCAGCCTGTCTTAAAGTCCACCCCATCTGAGACCTGCATGTAAGTGAACATATCCATTTATTTGTTTAAACCAGTTTGAGATAGGATTTGTTACTTGCACATGAAAGCACTACTACAAATAACCATAGAGACTTATAGTTACTGATGTATATAGTCAACTGAATGATCAGCTCTGTCTCAATAATGTCAAAAACAGGAAAATTATATACTGACTTTCATTAAATGACAAACACAATAAATATAAGGGTCTCTACACAACCTAAAAGACAATACTCTTAACAGCAAATGCAGAAACATCCTCTGCAAATGTGTTTCCTAATATGAATTTATTGGCCTTTTGGGAAGAACAGTTCTCCAATGTGAGACTGTTCCATGAATAGCATTTCTAAATCCAGCACTAAATGACTGCCCCTATGCCCAGTTATCATGACAAAGAAAATCCTCCCTCATTCACTTACCTTCAGGTAGTGGTACCAGCCCCAGATGAAAACACCAATGCAGAGAAACAGATGGATAGTATATCCTATGATAATTTTTTCCTTCAGTATCATTTTAAAGTAAGAGTCTAAGCTTTTCATATTACAAATAAGGAAACTGAGGCCCAGAGCAGCCACACTCTATTCATATGGTTAAACAACAGTGTTTTCAAACTGTTGAGGGGGAATATTAACCGAATTTATTTTTCAGTAAGTTCGCATGAAATGACATACCTGCAGCATGACAGATATGCTATAAGATGCAATACACTGACATAGCAACATTTTATACGATCTAATGATGAGACTGATAGAAAAAGGTATATTTCTGTTTTTAACCATTAGGTTCTATTAAGCTAACTGTAATCAGGGGAAACAATATTATCAAGATATTTATCCGTCACCCTGCAAATGCTTCTTAGTATCAATACTTAATTTTTTTGGCAAAGAAACTGTGCTAGATGCACTGTGGTCCTTGTTCTCACAGAATGTAAATAAAAGGATAACTAAGGACTATATGATAGGTGACCAGGGCATAGTACAGATGATGAATGCTAAGAAGACTTTAGCTTTTCCACTCTCTGCTGGAATAAATGAAAAAGTCTCCCCTGTGAAGGTGGGGCTTGAGTCTCCTTGCCTGGCTATGCAGTGAGAGGGAGGAAAAGCCCCCAGAGCTGGGGGAAGAGGCTATGCAAGGCTGAGAACTGCACAGGGCTAGCAAGAGGGCCAGTGGAAAGGATACTGCAAGGGGCGGGTTTGCACTACTGAATGAGTAGTGCAAAAACTGAAGGCAGGCTGAGAAGCAGAACGCAGACCTAGGAACGTGGATCATACCTTGCGGGCAATGGAGGAGAAGCTACTGATTGTGCTTGAGCAGTAGCAGAAAGACATAATAAACATTTGTAGGGGATTAGAGGGTTGAGTGAATTAAAGAAACAAACACTTGTACTAATGGAGTATATACCTGAAATGGCTTATCTGATTCTCTAAAAGGGAAGACAGTCTTTCCTTGATCTCCTCAAACTTCTCTTTTTCTTCCATTGAGATAGTTCCAATTCCATCAGGCCTGGAAAAAAAGAGTCAGTAATTTATTGTGATAGAACATTTACCTTTTTTAAAAAGTATCTATTTATTTATTATTTATTTTGGCTGCACTGGGTCTTATTTGCAGCACACGGGATCTTCGTTGTGGTGTGCAGGATCTTTAGTTGAGGCGTGCACGCGGGATCTAGTTCCCCTATTGGGGACTGAACCCGGGTGCCCTGCACTGGGAGCGTGCAGTCTTACCCACTGGACCAACAGGGAAGTCCCTTGAACATTTACTTTTGTATATTTTATATCTTTCTATTTCCCTGAAAAATCCAAATAATTAAGGAAAATGCATATTGGTTCACAGTATACATACTACTTGTGTCTACACTGGAAATTTATTGGAGGTATTTATAGCCATTTGCTTCATGTTTCGACCTGGAATGAATGGAACAGAATTATTCTCTTTTAGACAGCCTTCAAGGTAAAGGATTACAATAAATATTTTTCAGATCTACAGAAAACAATGACTAGTCCTTGAGAATAGCAGTAAAAAGTGTTTTATGGTGATACCAAACATTTGATCAATTAAATATCGTGAATGGAATTATTATAAAAAATATACTGAATGTAAGCTAAAATGTCTTAACTCCTTCTCTTCCAAATAAAAATTAAGCTAATGTGAAACTGGAGATTTAATTTTAATTGTTGTAAGGAACAGACATTTTGGATTCATGCAGTGGTGTACTGCTCTATTTTTTTGTTTAAATATAAATGAAACATGAATACTTGAATAAAAATATACAGAGAAGAAAGACCACCTATGTTTCAAGATTTTTGTGCTGAACCAAATATGCCTATGAAGTAAAGTATCAACTTTATAAATAAAGTAGTACCTTTAAAAGTAGCAACAGGGACTTCCCTGGTGGTGCAGTGGTTAAGAATCCTCCTGCCAATGCAGGGCACACGGGTTCGATCCCTGTTCCGGGATGATCCCACATGCTGCGGAGCAACTAAGCCCGTGTGCCACAACTACTGAGCCTGTGCTCAAGAGCCTGCAAGCTGCAACTACTGAAGCCCACGTGCTCTAGGGCCAATGAGCCGCAACTACTGAGCCCGCGTGCTGCAGTTACTGAAGCCTGTGTGCCTAGAGCCCGTGCTCCACAACAAGAGAAGCCACCACAACGAGAAGCCCGCACATTGCGACAAACCACAACTAGAGAAAGTCTGTGTGCAGTAACGAAGACCCAACGCAACCAAAACAAAGAAAAAACAGTAGCAACAAAGATTGAACAGAAGTCTTCTTTTACTAAGATTAGGATTGAAACCATAAAATATATCCAATAGGGATTCAGAATTTATTCTATATCAATTTAAGTATCTGGTAGTATAGCAGTCATCTAAAATTTTGAATATATGAATTTCACTGTCTGTTAAAACAGAGAAAAAGATACATTAATTTCACATTTACTTTAAGTATTTATATATTTCAACAAAATGAATCTTTTGCATTTCTTAACACCAATCATATCTTTTCAAATTAACTTATTTTTCTGAAGGTTGTTTTAATTTCCAAAGATTTATCATTTGAACTTACTAATTTTTAATGTTTATGTATAAAATAGGTACAAGTGAGGATTATGAAAAAAATGGGTATTTAAAATAACTTTCCCAACAAGATTTTTATTTGCTGTTCCCACTGTTTTTTACCTAGACACCTAGACATGTGTGTGTGTGCATTTTTGATACTTGTAAACTAGTCAGTTAGGATAAAAGCAATTAATTCTAAAGTTATACCTGAATCATACTGGCTTAAAGACCTTTTATTCATATCAAAGCATCATTTTTCCCAGAAAAAAAGCATCATTTAAATCTGAGAAGTTTTTTCTAAAACAGAGTAAATAATTTGTTATTTCAGAAACTTGCATCCTGCTTGAATTTATGCTTTGAAAATACTACTTACAATTACATTTCATTCTGATCCATCAGAATGCAGTTTGAATGTTAACTGCAGAAAAACTAAGGGCAAAATATTTGGTCTTTCAAAATTTTTAGGAAGTAAAAAAGAAAGTCTGATTTTAAATTCTAGAGCAATGAACTATGAACTAACCCCAATGTTTTAGAATAATTTAACAATGGATTTGTTTTCACATATTACTTCAGAGTCAACTCCTACCAAGCAAACAATAGCACAAAACCCGGACTGTAACCTAAGCATAACTACTGCCAATGATCACAAAAGTTGAACTGGATAGTTCTATATAAATCATTAATTTGGGAATTTGGGCAGACAAGAACTATAACTACATTATGCTATTACATAGAGAGCAAAACATCCCATACCACAAAGTTGCAAGTGGTCAATTCACTAAATACACCTATGCAAACTTGATGAAAAAGAGCAAAGAACTTCTCTTTACTGTTCTGATGATTGACATGGTCCTTTGGCCTTGCGCTCTGACAGATGCCACACAATTATATTTGAGTGAATTTTACTGTCTGTTTCAACTGTCAAAGGAGATTGTAATCCACAGTGACAGAGTACATTGGTGGGTCATATGAAGCTTCACTGGGGCACATCGCCTACCTGACTGAATGAGGCCAGGGGTTCAGTCAATGAACAGCGAGAAAAGTCAGTCGGGGGGAATGTCACTCGTGTCACTTTCACTGAGATAAAGACTGTTATACACAGTGAAGGGCTGTCACTTCACTGAGCTTATTACTAAATTACGTATACATCTGACAGGTTAAATACATTTTATATTTTGGACTTGCCCTTATTCACATATCTTTATTTTAATCTGTATACCAGACTATATTAGGTATATGAAGTGGCCTTCTGTATCTAAATTATTGAGGCTAAATGGCAACTGTGCTGCAGTCAAGCCTAAAAGTAACAGCTCCTTCTAAAATCATTCTTCTGAGTAACTGCAGATACTTCTGTTTCATCAATATCTTCTTGTCATAGCTGCTATTAAAACAAACACAGCAATTATCAACGTGCCTCGTACTGTTCTGTTTTATATGTATAACAACATAGGATGCCCACAGCAATCCTTTCTCTAGTCTCCAAGAGAGGAGTCTGTTGAGCCTCAGGGAGGTTAGGTGACTTCCCCAAGGTCACACAGCTTGTAAGGACAGAGCCTGGACTTGAATCTAGGTCTCTTGCCTTCCAAATCAGAGGCTCTCAGTGCCCATGCCTTATTGTCTTTCCTCTGTGTTTTAACAGAAAATCAAGAACAATACGAAAAATCCCTAATAAAAAATGGAAGCTATATTTGAGAAGCAACAATGGTGGAACTATTTTAAATACACTTCCTCACGTCACACATTTTCTATGTTACCTGTGTAAGGCAGAGAGCTTAAATACCAATACAGTTTAAAATACCTACCACTGAATCAGTGATTCAGTTAAAAAAGACCCTAACAAAGGAAATCCTAAAATTTGCGCTTTCGTGCATTACGACATAGGTACTTGCAGAGTCCTGGAGAGATATTTAAACCAGTTTCATTTGATGAACATTTGCCTAGTAGACTCAGGGTAATAGAGATTCAAAGTATAATAGTTTTATAAGCTCAGTTTATAAATTAATTTGTCAGCTATATGTTCAAAACATTTTCAGAACTTGACCACCCTTGACCACTTCTGCTGCTCCCCTGGTTCCGGTCATCATCAGCTCTTCCCTGAGTATGGCTGTAGCCTTCTTGGTCTCTCTCTCCTCCAGTCTTTTCTTTGTCAGAGTGTTGGCTACACACTATTGTGAGCCATTTTCAAGTGTGAGTCATATCCTTGTAGTGGTAACACTCATTGTAAAAGCCAAAGCCCACTCTGATTTCCTCTGCCCCCTCATGGCAAGACTAGCCATGCTGGTCTCCTAGCTAGTCGTCAAACAGAGGAAGCAGGCTCTGCCTCAGGGCCTTTGCACGTGTAGCTTCCACTGCCCAGGAGCCTTTCCCTATGCACACATATGGCTTGCTCACTCACTTCCTTCTTTTTATTTATTTATTAACATCTTTATTGGATTATAATTGCTTTACAACAGTGTTAGATCTGCTTTATAACAAAGTGAATCAGTTATACATATACATATGTTCCCATACCTCTTCCCTCTTGCCTCTCCCTCCCTCCCACCCTCCCTATCCCACCCCTCCAGGCGGTCGCAAAGCACCGAGCTGATCTCCCTGTGCTATGCGGCTGCTTCCCACTAGCTATCTATTTTACGTTTGGTAGTGTATGTATGTCCATGCCACTCTCTCACTTTGTCGCAGCTTACCCTTCCCCCTCCCCATATCCTCAAGTCCATTCTCTAGTAGGTCTGTGTCTTTATTCCCGTCTTACCCCTAGGTTCTTCATGACCTTATTTTTTTCTTCTTAGATTCCATATATATGTGTTAGCATATGGTATTTGTTTTTCTCTTTCTGACTTACTTCACTCTGTATGACAGACTCTAGGTCCATCCACCCCAATACAAGTAACTCAATTTCGTTTCTTTTTATAGCTGAGTAATATTCCATTGTATATATGTGCCACATCTTCTTTACCCACTCATCTGTCAGTGGACACTTAGGTTGCTTCCATGTCCTGGCTATTGTAAATAGAGCTGCAATGAATATTTTGGTACATGACTCTTTTTGAATTATGGTTTTCTCAGGTTATATGCCCAGTAGTGGGATTGCTGGGTCGTATGGTAGTTCTATTTTTAGTTTTTTAAGGAACCTCCATACTGTTCTCCATAGTGGCTGTATCAATTTACATTCCCACCAGCAGTGCAAGAGTGTTCCCTTTTCTCCACACCCTCTCCAGCATTTATTGTTTCTAGATTTTTTGATGATGGCCATTCTGACTGGTGTGAGATGATATCTCAGTGTAGTTTTGATTTGCATTTCTCTAATGGTTAATGATGTTGAGCATTCTTTCATGTGTTTGCTGGCAATCTGTATATCTTCTTTGGAGAAATATCTATTTAGGTCTTCTGCCCATTTTTGGATTGGGTTGTTTGTTTGTTTGTCACTGAGCTGCATGAGCTGCTTGTAAACTTTGGAGATTAATCCTTTGTCAGTTGCTTCATTTGCAAATATATTTTCCAGTTCTGAGGGTTGTCTTTTGGTCTTGTTTATGGTTTCCTTTGCTGTGCAAAAGCTTTTAAGTTTCAGTAGGTCCCATTTGTTTATTTTTGTTTTTATTTCCATTTCTCTAGGAGGTGCGTCAAAAAGGATCTTGCTGTGATTTATGTCATAGAGTGCTCTGCCTGTGTTTTCCTCTAAGAGTTTGATAGTGTCTGGCCTTACATTTAGGTCTTTAATCCATTTTGAGTTTATTTTTGTGTATGGTGTTAGGGAGTGTTCTAATTTCATTCTTTTACATGTAGCTGTCCAGTTTTCCCAGCACCACTTATCGAAGGGGATGTCGTTTCTCCACTGTATATTCTTACCTCCCTTATCAAAGGTAAGGTGACCATACATGCGTGGGTTTATCTCTGGGCTTTCTATCCTGTTCCATTGATCTATATTTATATTTCTGTTTTTGTGCCAGTACCATACTGTCTTGATTACTGTAGCTTTGCAGTATAGTCTGAAGTCAGGGAGCCTGATTCCTCCAGCTGCCATTTTTCGTTCTCAAGATTGCTTTGGCTATTTGGGGTCTGCCGAGACTGAACCAAGAAGAAATAGAAAACGTGAAGAGGCCAATCACAGGCACTGAAATTGAAACTGTGATTAAAAATGTTCCAACAAACAAAAGCCCAGGACCAGATGGCTTCACAGGTGAATTCTATCAAACATTTAGAGAAGAGTTAACACCTATCCTTCTCAAACTCTTCCAAAATATAGCAGAGGGAGGAACCCTCCCAAACTCATTCTATGAGGCCACCATCACCCTGATACCAAAACCAGACAAAGATATCACAAAGAAAGAAAACTACAGGCCGATATCACTGATGAACATAGATGCAAAAATCCTCAACAAAATACTAGCAAACAGAATCCAACAGCACATTAAAAGGATCACACACCATGTTCAAGTGGGGTTTATTCCAGGAATGCAAGGGTTCTTCAATATACACAAATCAATCAACATGATACACCATATTAACAAACTGAAGGAGAAAAACCGTATGATCATCTCAATAGATGCAGAGAAAGCTTTCGACAAAATTCAACACCCATTTATGATAAAAACCCTGCAGAAAGTAGGCATAGAGGGAACTTTGCTCAACATAATAAAGGCCATATACGACAAACCCACAGCCAACATCGTCCTCAATCGTGAAAAACTGAAACCATTTCCACTAAGAGCAGGAACAAGACAAGGTTGCCGACTCTCACCACTCTTATTCAACAGTTTTGGAAGTTTTAGCCACAGCAATCAGAGAGGAAAAAGAAAGAAAAGGAATCCAAATCGGAAAAGAAGTAAAGCTGTCACTGTTTGCAGAGGACATGATACTATACATAGAGAATCTTAAAGATGCTACCAGGAAACTACTAGAGCTAATCAATGAATTTGGTGAAGTAGCAGGATACAAAATTAATGCACAGAAATCTCTGGCATTCCTATACACTAATGATGAAAAATCTGAAAGTGAAATCAAGAAAACGCTCCCATTTACTGTTGCAATAAAAAGAATAAAATATCTAGGAATAAACCTACCTAAGGAGACAAAAGGCCTGTATGTAGAAAATTATAAGACACTGATGAAAGAAATTAAAGATGATACAAACAGATGGAGAGATATACCATGTTCTTGGATTGGAAGAATCAACATTGTGAAAATGACTCTACTACCCAAAGCAATCTACAGATTCAATGCAATCCCTATCAAACTACCACTGGCATTTTTCACAGAAGTAGAACAAAAAATTTCACAATTTGTATGGTCACCTCCTTCTTATCTCTACCGACATGACTCAGGATGAGCAAAGTTATCTCTAACCACCTGGTGTAAGAGTGTTATCTCCCACTTCCACAGGCCTGTTTATTACTTGCCGTTGTATATACTGCCATCGTCCAACACATGATATATTTATTTGTTTATTGTCTGTCTCTTTGTGCTGCACTCCTAGTGCATAGAACAGTAGCTGGCATACAGTTAATATTCAATATATAAATGCTAAAGAAATGAATGAGTGCTATATAGAATAAAAAGTATCAGTTATATATGATTATAAGAATTCATGAACTAGTAATATCACATAATATTATTACGTATTAGTATTAATATGGCATGAATTATTTGGAAAATTTTTATTATGTAACAGTAGGTAAAATAGAAAAATTTTTGAAAAGCAAGCTAGAGCAGGAATTATAGTTAAGAATTCTGGGTAAAAAGATCTCTAACAAAAAATTTGCATGTATTTACACTTAGCAGAAAATTTTTAGTGTTTACCTGCCATGAAATGAAGTGGTTTTAATCTCAAGAATAGTTTTCCTGAGATAGTAAAAGCAAAAATAATAATGCCTCTTTGACATTCATAAAACGATGATGTTAAAATGTGGTTATTTAAAATTCTAACAAAGAAGACCAGTTTTCTGATTTGAATGTTAACTGGGGTTTAACGCTATGCCTATATTATTATATTATTACGTTAAAGCAGTTCCAATGGGAAGGAAGTGTATGTTCTTGTACCAAGAGTTAACATTTTCATTTTTTCCTGAGGCTTGTAGTTACAGAAGTTACATGATTTTAATAAAAATAGAGTGTTCTGTGAAATAAATTTAAGATATGAACAAGTTATAAAGCAGGTACACTTCTTTTAGTTATAGATACTGTCAAACGAGCTATGACACAGAACTTCCTTCCAGTATTACATAATAAGCAATTGAACACCACATGCAGTTGTGTCTATGTTAATTATACTTGAAAGATTCTTAACAAACAGGATCATACAACACAACTTTCTGCCACTGATTCATACTGAATAGACTGATCTTACATCTGCCTATGGGTCATATTCTGTTTTCACAGAAACCATCACATGTGTGCACATGTGCACACCCATGCACACACACGCACATAGAGAACACCTTTTCTGAAAGGCGGATTCCTCCAAAAAATAGTTCCTATACATATTAAGGCCTGTACAAATTAATTTTACTCAATTCCTCCATGAACTAAGGGATTTTATAATTTGTGCTATTCATCAATCTGGCATATTAGGTATTTTAAAGCAAACAGAATCCTTTCTGTACATGTGACATCTTGTCATGATTACCAATTCCTTCTGTAATGAGTACAACATAAGCTCTAAAGTGAGGAAGATGTTCTGAAGAGACAACTCCGGAACAAGAGGGAGGCACAGTATTACCCATCCATTTCCTGTGATCTCTGATGGCTTTTGGGGTAGTTCAGAGAACAGTTTCCATGAAGGGAAATGATGATTTCACTGTTATTTCAAGAAAGGTCTGAGGAGAAGAGTACACAACTGGGTTGCAGAGTTGGGTATTTGAGCAGAAGAGAAAATATCAAGGAGGGGATCTGCCTAAATGTTCTGATGTGGACGAACCCAGTAACTTCACTTCCCTTGGCTCGACAGTAGACAGTTCATGTGTTTTTCAGTATCATACATTTCAGAGGCCCATAAGACTAATACAGACTAATTCTGGCATGTTTAACATCCATTTCATCTGGGTGAATTTACGTAAAGACGATTTACTGGCTGCCAACATACTTTAAGGAGTAATGGTTCTGTGACACACTCCAACAAAAAGGGTGAAACGCCCCATGTATTTTTTTTTTTTTTTGAACACCACGAATCATGAGACCTTGTTGGAGGTTCTTAGTGCAACAGTGAGGTCTGAGAAGGCTGACAGTAAAGAAATGGGTTTAATTTGTTTTAATAGCACATCCGAGAATTGTTTAGTCATGGTATCTCCCTACAATTCCCACTTAAAAAGCACTATTTAGTGCTGATGAGCATTTGTTCTATTACTCAATGAAAACTATAATATCTTCTGTGGTTATTTTCTTAATCACTTTTATCAGTGGGACAACTTCTAGATACTCGAAGGATAAATGTGCCCTTTGCTTTATAATCTCTAGGAGTGGACATACCACCTGGAACAGGGTGCTTGGGAAGTTTGTGGGTTGAATAAATACACCAGGAGTTAACATATAGAAAAGTCCTGTAAATTGATGAGATTTCCTTTACCTTCCTGCCTCATACTCCCTCCCTCCCCAAACTCCTCAGGTAGGTTTGCTTGTCCTGGAAGTTTGGTGGTTTGTGGTAGAAGATATTTTGCAAGCAATGAGTGGGCAAATGACAAAGTTCATGGTGCTTTTGAGTTTCTTATAGGCTTCTTTTACCTGCCCTCTCTGATGAGGAATGTATGACATCTTAGCTTCCTCCAGAGAGAGTGAGAAGGCAGGAGGCACCTAGAGGGTGGTATTTCTGAATTGTCAATTCTGCCTACAGCACAGCAGGTAAAAGTCACTTTGCACTTCATGTATTTCCCACCAATATCCATTTGTGAACAGAATAAAAAAAAAAAAAACAGAGGAAGACACAGGACACAAGAAAATAAGAAATGGTGGAAGATGAGGGAGAAAACAATAATCTCTCATTTTTGTTCTCAAATCTGTAACACCTCCTATTGTTTCAAACAAAATGATGTATCACTTGGATGGTCATATAATATATAATCAGTGTCCTTTTACTTCCCCTAAAATTTTCAAATATACAGAAGAAGAAATTAATTCTACCCCTATACATTCATTGAAATAGAAGAAACAGATTTTCTAGGAGAAAATATCTTGGAAATGAAATTTAAAAATCATATTCTCTTTTTCCAAACCCTCGTCCCTCCTGATCCTTTCCATATTTGAATTTCCATCTGTATTCTATTTTCTTTGGAGGTTTTAGATACTTCTACAAAAAAAAAAAAAAAAAAGGCAGGAATCTGACACTATGAAGATACGTGATCTTGTGACTTAGTTTTTGTGGTGAAGTAATGATGGACAGACAGGTCAAGGTCAGGTATCAAGGTGTCTCATAACTGTCCTCTCCCGGAACCAATTAAAATACTGCACAAAATTCTAGAACTCAAGAAAAATAAAATATCAAGAGGAGTTTAAAAATAAAGAGAATTAAGGTTGATAGTGTTCTCTGATATAAGTATCATCTCTGCCTAATATTTTTAAAAATAACTTTTTTAAAAAATTAAAGAACTATATACACATCATAATTTGGGAGGAGAATTCAGAAAAATACAAAGACAAAAGTTTTCTTAAATGCCCCAATCAGAAATAACTGGTAATACCATTTTGTAAATATAATCCAGCCTTCTTTCTATAAATCTATACATATATTGCACATTCTACTGTATAATTTGATTCTTTTAGTGAAGTATAAACATCTGCTCAAATCATTTAAATATTCTAATATATGCTTTTTAATGGAAGAATGATATTTCATTATATGGATGTACCATATATTTTTTAAAAAATTTATATTGGAGTACAGCTGCTTTACAATGTTATGTTAGTTTCTGCTGTACAGCAAAGTGAATCAGTATACAGTATGTATACGTATACATATATGCCCTCTTTTTTGGATTTCCTTCCCATTTACATCACCACAGAGCACTGAGTAAGAGTTCCTTGTGCTATACAGTAGGTTCTTATTAGTTAACTATTTTATACATAGTAGTGTATATATGTCAATCCCAATCTCCCAGCTCATCCCACCCCCACTTCCCCCCTTGGTATCCATATGTTTGTTCTCTACATCTGTGTCTCTATTTCTGCTTTGCAAATAAGTTCATCTGTACCATTTTTCTAGATTCCACATATAAGCGATATTATACTGTATCATACAGAGTGACTCTGTGACTAACTTCACTCTGTATGACAGTCTTTAGCACCATAATATATTAATCCAATATTCTATTGGTAGAAATTTAGACTTTTTCCATTTTTTTCCTACCATAAACACTGCTGTGATAACCAATCTCACACTAAATATTTTTAACCCATCTCTGATTGTTTCCTTGGGATAAATTCCTGAAAGTATATTGTTAGGTTAAATAGTACTATGGATCAAACTGTATTTCCCTAAAAGTTCATATGTTGAAGTCCCAACCCCCAATATTACTGTGTTTGGAGACAGGGCTTTTAGGAAGTACTTAAGGTGGAATGGGGTCATAGGGCTAGGACACCAATCTGATAGGATTGGTGGCTTTGTTAGAAGAGGAAGAGTGAGATCTTTTTCTCTCTCTTCTGTAAGAACCCAGAGAGAAGGGAGTCACCTACAAGCTAGGAAAAGAGTCCTCCTCAAAGCCCAACCACACTGGCGCCCAGACGTCTAGTCTCCAGAACTGTTAGAACATAAATTTCTGTTGTTTAACCCACCTAGTCTATGGTATTTTGTTATGGTGGCCTGAGCTAAGACAAATGAGATGACACTTTCAGGCATTTGATACATATCACAAAACTGCTTCTTAAGAAAGCACTTACCAGCTTATACTCTGACCCACAGTGTGTGAAATTATTAATTTCCCTTTAACCTCATCAACTGTGGTCTTCATCATGTGTTATAATCATTTTCAATTTTATATATAAAAAGGGTATTTCATTGTTTCAATTTATTAATTTCTATGTTGTAAAATGGCACAATCTTGCTGGTTACACGGGGTCTTTCCACGGGCCATAAAACTCACTGCATTTAACTCATGAAGAACATGTAATTGTGAGATCTATTTATGAAGTGCCCCAACATGTCACCTATAAAGTTTGTAAACATATGGTCCAATGTCATTCATTTACTTACTCAACAAATACTTATCGAGTACTGGCCAGGTCCTGGGGATACAATATAAGCACAACAGAAATGACTCCTTCCCTAATAGAATTTATAATAGGGAAAGGCATAAAACAGAAAAATTAGAGAGTAAGTGTACATTACATTTAAGAAGGGCGAAAGTACAAAGCTCTGATGTAGTTTGAATTTCAGGTAAGGATTCACTTTGGGAATATTAAAGCTGAGATGCAATGGATGAGCAGCAGTCACTAGGGGGCACTTGAAGCAGAGGGGTTAGGGAGAGAGTCCCAGGAGGTTCTCCTTTGAGATGTCCCAATGTTTTTCTCAAAATGCAAGTCTTATCATGTGATTTCTGCTCCTATTATAGTAGACTGATGTGGTACTCCAAAAGTCCCTCTTCACTACAAAACTCCTGAACACTGAATAAATTATAGCAAATACAGTTAAATGTTATGTTGTACTTATAAGAAAGTAAAAAAATCTCCCAAGAGCAGGAAAATAAAAATGAATTAGGAGCTGAAATCAAAGTAGGGGTGCATGTGAATACCAGGGCTGCCTTAAGGGCAAATGTCGATTCCAAGGAGGTTCTGTAGCTGTGTTGTTCAAGGGAATGCACCACGGGCTCAGAGACCTAATCTGCATGGGCAGCTAAACTTGAGATGCCTGCAAAAACTGGGACGCTTGAATGGGCTATACTATCAGTGAAAGGATGGGCTAGAAAATCAATATCCTTGCAAAGGAGGACAAACAAGGAAATCTGTCTGTTTGTACAACATCTATAGACTGAGTGAAAAGAGTCTTTCTTGAGAATACGCACCACTTGCCTGACCTCATTAAACTGGGTACCACCTGGGCAATCGAGGAATCTCCAAGACGGAAAATAAAACAGCTCCAGTAGCACCTCCTATCACCAAGTAAAAGCAAGAGCAAATCCTTTTGCGAAGCAAGCATTCTCCACCCTGGCCTTGTAGAATTTCCACAGATTAATCCAAGTATATGTGCTTACTACAAAAACTACCAGCAGAATAAGCAAACGGTTGACCATGGCAAAAACATCAGCAGAAACAATGGATCTATTTAAACACCTAGAAATTTTAGCTATTGCAATGATCAGAATACAAAATAACTAATTATAAAAGGTCTAAGGAAACAGAAAAGGAAATAAAAGCCAAGAAAGGAAATGAGAGCTACTCAGAAATTACCAAATGGATTTAAAAAAGAACCTGAGAGAATTTCTAGAACTAAAAAAATTTAATAATTGAAATTAACAATTCAATGAGTAGGTTAAAAAAGCAGGTGTCATAGCTGAAGAGAGAAGTGTGGAAGTAGAGCAAGGGCCAGCAAATGATAGTCTACCACCTGTCTTTGTGAATCAAATTGTATTAGAACACAAGCCACACTCATTCATTTACATACCGCCCATTCGGCTGCTTTTGCTATACAGTAAGAGTCAAGTAGTTGTGACAGACCATATAGCCCACAAAGTACAAAATATTTATTATGTTTACTGTCTAGCCCTTTACAGAAAAAGTCTGCTGAGTCCTGAAGTAGAAGACAGAACTAAAAATATTATATAGAATGCAGCTGGAGAAATAAGTAGATAGGATATGTTTTAGAGACATTAAGAGATATAGAAGATAAAATGCCTAATATATGGGTAATTGGAGTTTGAGAGAGCAAGATTGGAGGAGAGACAATATTTAAAGAGATTACAATATTCCAGAACTGATGACAAACATGGATCTTCATATCCCAATCAAGGTAAATTCAAAGAAATTTGCACTTACCCAATATCAGCGCACATGGATCAGAAAGCCACAAAATTCCCAAACAGAATTATTTAAAAAGAAATCCACACTGAACAGTGAACCCATAAAACACAAAAGAACAAAATAATCCTAAAACTATTAAATCAAATCTCCCTCAAGAGAATGGCAATGAAGCCTTCTTAACCCAGGAAGTCAGAAGAAAATGGAGTACTATCTGCAAAGTTCTGAGAGAAAATAACTGTCAGTGTAGAATGTATAACAAGCAAAATTTTCTTTCAAAAATGTGAATGAAACAAAGAAATTCCAAAATTCATTATCTATAGGTATTCCACTGTATGAAATTCCAAAGAATATATTTTAGGAAAAAAGTAATTTCTAAATTGAAGCAAGTATTGAGTATAAAATAATAAAAAATAATGTCTAATGTGTAAGATTAGAAAACAAATAAGGATACAGTTAAAATACCAGATAACATAAGCATGTAAGCCAGGAAGCTGGTGACTGGAGGGAAATGTTCTAAGGTCTCTGCACTTGGCAGAAGGAGGGGAAAATTTGCTGATTAACATAAGATTTAAAATTTTAGTCACATACATGGTAAAATCTTCAAAAGGTGAAAAATGTAAATGAGGAGAAAAAAAGAAAATACACTGGGTGAAACAAAAAGGAGGCAAGAAAGAAACAAAAAGCTTAGAGACATGAGCCAAAGAGTCCAAAATAAAATGGTAGAAATGAATTTACTCATATCAATACAGATGATAACTGTAAATGGACTAAACTAATTAAAAAACAGAAATTGTTATATTGGATAATTAAATCAGAATCTAGTGTACTATTTATTTATTTATTTTTTTAACATCTTTATTGGGGTACAGTTGCTTTACAATGGTGTGTTAGTTTCTGCTTTATAACAAAGTCAATCAGTTATACATATACATATGTTCCCATATCTCTTCCCTCTTGCGTCTCCCTCCCCCCCACCCTCCCTATCCCACCCCTCCAGGCAGTCACAAAGCACCGAGCTGATCTCCCTGTGCTATGCGGCTGCGGCTGCTTCCCACTAGCTATCTACCTTACGTTTGGTAGTGTATATATGTCCATGCCTCTCTCTCGTTTTGTCACAGCTCACCCTTCTAGTATGCTATTTATAAGACACAAGAATACAGAAAGATTAAACGTAAGAATAAACATATATCAGACAAATGCCAAAAGACGGCTACGCTAATAACCATCTAAATAAACTTTAATGTAAAATGCATTATTAATTATGAAAAGGGTCACTAAATCATAATAATAATTTCCATTTACCAGGAATATTTAATAATTTTTAAACTTGAATACACCTAAGAAACAGTCTCAAAAGCAAAAATTTGCAGAAGTAGAGGAAGAAAACACCACTGCAGTGGCAGCTTTCCATTCACCTTGGTCATAACCCCACAGCTCAAGCAGACAAAAAACCAGTAAGAGTTTAGAAGATTTCAACCACAGAACTCCTGCTTGCCCTACCAAGCTACAGAATATACATATTTTTTCAAATGACATGAAACACTTACAATATTTAACACATAACTGGACATAAAGAAGTCTCAAGTTATGAAGAATCAGTATCATACAGATTACATTCTCTGAACACAAAGAAATTAAGTTAGAAATCAATTTTCAAGAATATAACCCAAAAAAAAATTCACTTTCCTAGAAATTCTAAAATATACTTATAAACAATCCTGTGTCTAAGAAGAAATTATAATGGAAAGTTAGAATTACTTAGAGTGAATTTGAATCAAATACATTATCAAAATGCATATATGTAGCAAAAGCAGTACTTAGTGGAAATTTAACCTTAAATACTTATTTTAGAAAAGAAGAAAAGATGACTAGTAATGAGTTAAACAGCTAATTTAGGAAGGTAGAAAAAATAATCCAAGAAAGTAGAAGGATGGAATAATAAAGACAAAGTGTAATGAAATGGTTGACTACAAAAGGGGGCACACAGGGGAACTTTTAGGGTGGTAGAACTAGCACTAGGGTGGTGAATATATGACTCTATGCATTTGCCAAAACCCACAGAACTATAAGAACTGTGTAGCAAAAAGAGTGAACTTTACTGTATACAAGCTTAAAGAAGAAAAAAAAAATTCTATATCAACTAGGACGCTGAGGGATCCCAGGATGGAATGCATATCGTGCAAGTGGCTCTAACTGTACTGTATGACATAACCTCATTAAATAGCGTGGGGGAAAAAAGAAGGTGTCATATTGAACTTTGGAAAACATTTTTTTTTTTTTCTTTGCGGTATGCGCGCCTCTCACTGTTGTGGCCTCTCCCATTGCGAAGCACGGGCTCTGGATGCACAGGCTCAGCGGCCATGGCTCACGGGCCCAGCCGCTCCACGGCATGTGGGATCTTCCCAGACGGGGGCACGAACCCGTGTCCCCTGCATCGGCAGGGGGACTCTCAACCACTGCGCCACCAGGGAAGCCCGGAAAACATTTTTGATTGGAAACTCTAAGGCCAATAACTAAAGGCCCTGTACACAGTGTACTCTAGTTGGCAAATTCTGAAACTGCTTTACATGTATACTGGGGTTGAACAAACAAGTAAATGGATGGGATGGTGGAAGCCAGATTTCTCACTGTTGAAGAGAGAAGTTACGAATAAGCAAGAGAGGGTGGCTAATATGAGCTTTGTGGTATTGGACTAGAGGCGGAGACATCAGCATGAACTCATGGGTTAGTATACACACATACATACATATCACCTAGCTGTGTCCACTCAGAGGGCCTGGAAGCAATGGCATCCCAATAGCAATGAGCATATCCATCATCCTGATCTTGGTTTCTATATACCGTTCTCTAAGAAAAGGTATCAGGGATCTTTGGAGAAATGGCTGATTCTAGGGCTGAGGCAGGGAAAAACCAATATGAACTACAAGCATGTTTTAGAACCAGAGAGTAAGAAAGTGCTCAAAAAAACACACCAAAGGGAGTCTGCCTGAAAGAGCTCTCAACGGCTAAAGCTGGAACAATTCGAGCAGCAAAACAAAGTAGTATTGGATTATAACCCAAAGTACAAAGTAACTATACATGAATCCATATTGATATAAATAAGTGGTTGACTAAATACACAGGGGACAAGAGACAAATCTTCATTGCAGAATTATTCCAATTTACTGTATGTAGCTAGTCCTCCCTCTAGGAAGTAGGGTTTAATTCCCCTCTCTTCTTGAGTATGAGTTGGACTTAGTGACCTACATCCAAAAAATAGCACATGGAGACAGCAAAACAATATCTTTACAGTGGAGAAAGCTGGCAAACACTACCTTAACTAAGTGATCAAGGTTACCATGACCAGCTGTGTCTTGTAGATACCATGTGCTCCCAGAAAGGATGAGATGAGAGGGTATTTCATTTCTTCAAAAACCTGTGGCCCCAGTCTAACTGTGAGAACGTCAGAGAAACCCAAATTGAGGGACCTTTGACAAAATACTTGGCCAGTACTCCTCTAAACTGTCAAGGTCATGAAAAACAAGGAGGAGAGACTGAGAAACTGCCACAGATCAGAAGAGACTTGAGGACTGAATGTAATGTGGTATCCTGAGTTGGACCTTGGAAAAGAAAAAAGGGCATTTTAAAAAAAAGAAACAACAACAAAATACCCCAATGGACTGGTGAAATCCAAATAAGGCCTCGTGGTTAGTTAAGAGTAATGTGCCGGGCTTCCCTGGCAGCGCAGTGGTTGAGAGTCTGCCTGCTAATGCAGGGGACACGGGTTCGAGCCCTGGTCTGGGAGGATCCCACATGCCGCGGAGCGGCTGGGCCCGTGAGCCACAACTACTGAGCCTGCGCGTCTGGAGCCTGTGCTCCGCAACAAGAGAGGCCGCGATAGTGAGAGGCCCGCGCACCACGATGAAGAGTGGCCCCCCACCGCTTGCCACAACTGGAGAAAGCCCTCGCACAGAAATGAAGACCCAACACAGCCAAAAAAAAAAAAAAAGAGTAATGTGCTAATATTGGTCTTCTAGTTTTGACAAATGTGCTGTAGGAATGTATGACATTATTATGTATGTAACATTAGACTAAACTGAAATACAGAAACTCCCTGTACCATCTTTGCAATTTTTCTGTATATCTAAAATTATTCTAAAATCAAAAAGTTTATTTTTTTCAAAAAATTAATGAAATGGAAAACACAGAAGCAATAGAGTTCAACAAAGCCAAAAATTGCTTCTTTGGAAAGACCAATAAATTTCGCAAACTTCTGATAAGATAGATTGACGGGGAAAGAGAGAGAGAAGGTAAAAATAAACATTTTTAGAATGTAAAGGGAAGATATTTATAGGCAGGAAAAAAAGTATAAAAAGAACAATTTGAATAACTTAATATCAATGCATTTGAAAACTCTGATGAAATGCACTATTTCCCAGAAAATCATAACCTGACAAAATTAACTCAGGAAATAAATGGAAAACCTGATAGTTCTTTAACTATAAAATAAACTGATGCAGTGGTTAAAAATCTTTTCACAAATAGGTCCCTAAGGCCAGATGGTTTTGTTTTCCTATTTTTTGATGTAACTTTTATTTTTTGGAATAGGAAAAATATTTCTTTCTTTATTTATATTGATGTATAGTTGATTTATAATATTATATTAGTCCCAGGTGTACAATATACTGATTTGATGTTTTTATGCATAATACTCCATTTAAAGTTATTATAAAATATTGGCTATATTCTTGCTATTATTTACGTTATATGCTTATCTCTTGTTTATTTTATACCTAGTGGTTTGTACCTCTCCCAGATGGTTTTAAAAATGGGTTACTGATAGACCTTTCGAATCTCGAACAGAACAAGTGGGAAAGCTCCCCAACTCATTTTATATGGCTGCAATACCTTGGATACCAAATCCTGACAAAAACAGTATGAGAAGGGAAAATAATAGGCCAATCTTGTGCCTGTTTAGATCAACACAGATCTAAAAGTACCAGACTGAGTGGCAACAGTAATGGTAAATGGTTCAGATGTATATATACAGCTTTTGGGTTTTGTTTGATTGTTTTCATGCAACAGCATCACATACTGTGTTCTTTAAAAATTTTAGTATGTTGGAAAACTACATGGAGATCCAATGCAAGACCCCAAACTCCTTTCCACACTTTAGATGCTAAGAGGCTTTAAAGGTCCCAAGCTTCAGAAAGGCTACACCAGAAAAGTAGCTCTTGCTTCTGTTCATTGTTAACTTGATCTATATTCAAAGTCATAGTGAAAAAATCCCTTTGCTTTATCTCTTCCTCAGTGATTTACCTTCAGTAGGCTCTTTCGTGCACTGTTTCAGAAAAAACCAGGAGTTGTTTGCTGTGCATGAATGGTGTGGAGGGAAAAGAGAGAAAATTGACTAGGTGACCTTAGTAACCGTTCCCCCCAACTTGCAGCCTGGCAACTTCCTTACTCTGGATGATGGGATACCCGGCTCCTGCTTCTGGCTGTGTCTATGCTGCTGCCCCATTAGGCCCACAATGCTTTCCAGCAACACGAGGGGCTGGGACGGAAGGGGGGTGATCCCAGAACCTCCCCATGGCTCCTTCTAATGCTTATGGGTGGTAGTTGAAGTGAGGCACCTATTCAACGCTTTTCCAGTCTCATCTTCCTGCTTGAGGCTTGTATAAATTGTGCTGCAGTAACACCACTATCAAGTTCACCTTTGCACTGTCAGTCTTTTACAGAGCAATTCCCCAAAGCTTATTTAACTACCATACCATATGTAAAATGTCACTGTTTGATATTTACGTGATATTTTTGTCATTTACAAAGTGCTTACATAATCGTATTTGACCTATTCAGGAACTCATCAGGTAGGCAGCATCGATGATATTACTCACAAGAAACAGGTTGGGAAACTGAGGCCCAGGACCAACTGCTCCAAATGAAATAGCTCAAAAGTGGGGGAACCTCGGCAGGAAGACAGTTGTGCTGACTCCTAGCTCCGTGCTATTTCCAACTTAGTCAGTCTCTACCCACATCGCTCACTTTCTGTTTCTGCCTTATTTTAAAGAGCATAATTATCTTTAGTATTGAATTCCAGCTTGAGTAGGGGTAGATATTTCTGTTTGAAAGTCTGATTGAGGCGCATTTGGGTTGTACTATAGTTTCTGATAGAATCAAAAACGGTTCCTCAGTGTATATTTAAAAGGCCCTCATTGGTAACTTATCTCTTCCACCTCTGCACACATATCACCTGGGATAAAATCTGTCAGGTTAGCCGCACCGTGTAAATTTCACCTTGCGATGACATTGTATCTGGTTGCTCCCCCGTCCCAGAAGTGAGTCTCTAGATTCACAATGGGTGTGATACCTAGACTTAATTTCTCTAAGTCATTTATCAACGACTAGAATTAAGAACTGGTAATGAAAATTCTTGATGAGCCTATTTGATGCAGTCTTCTATGATGTGACTCAAAATATGCAACCTTGTCTCCAAAATGAGAGGCAGGAAGTTGAGGCATGACTTCTGAAGTGATAGGTAAGAGGAAATGTTATGATCTCTGAAGACGGAGGTATTGTGATATGATGATTTGACTGATTCCCGTGAAGGTTGCCTATTACTCTGTGATATGATCTGGAATCCACAGAAAGTAGGGATTACTTTCCATATAAATTATAGTCACGTTGTACTCCCTGTACCCTGTACTCGAAAGCTCGCACAGCTGAGCTGGTCTTTGCCGGGTGTGTAGCAGCTCTAGGATGGCCCTGCTAGACCGTACAAGAGTCAGCGACTCCACTGCATCCCTTACATTAAACAGTGACATAAAAGCCATTTTGTGTTGCTGCTTTAGTTTCTCCACCATCAGCCTGACTCACAAAACCAAGATGTCTAACCATGCACATCAACCTGGAACCTTGCCCTACAGGTATCGTCTCCGAAAGTCTCTTTTCTCCTCGCTGACAGTCCTGAGCTGCGCTAACGCTGAGTGCGGGGCTGTGTTCTTCACGGCCGTCCGTGGCTAGCATCCTGCACGAGTGGGTCGGTTTCTGTCCTTGACTCACTTTTCTCTTTCTTCCTTGGTCTTAGTACCAGCCAGACCTTTTCTGTTTAACTCTATTCTTTTACTCCTGAAACACTCAGAGTGCTATTCAGAGACGCTGTGTCTGCAGGGAAGGCACACGCCTAAGCGCGCTCAGCGCCATGTGACACGATGGGCTCCTGGAAACGGTTCAGATCCAGACAGCACTGCTGTCCTTCGTGTCCATCCATAACAAAAGGCAGTCTTCTTTTCTTTTGCATTTTTGACAGAGGCGGTTCAGGTAATGAGCAAAACGACTCTTTGAGTGTGTGTCTTGACAGACGGAAAGATGATCTTAACAAGAGAATACGGCAAACACTGTAGAAAAGTCAGACTTGACATTGACAGTATTTTTAACGGAAGTCTGTATACATATGAGATGCCACAGACAGGGATGAGAGAAGCTTATTTTCACAGAGGGAGGTTGCTAAAACCCAGAATATTCTATTAGCAAAGAAATTAAGAATATAATTATTTACACGCTGAAATATTTCCACTGAGCAACTACCTATTTTTCACGTTTTTCCTCCTCTTACAATTTACATGCTTGTGGCTGGCTGACAAAGGGAAACATACTAGAATAATGACTAATCAATACTGACAGAGTATTTTATAATTATCCAGGACCTTCACCTTAATATTTCCCCTTTTCCATATAAGAACGCCCATTTCAGAAATGTTAAGTGATTTGCCCAACATGGGTCAGCCCGCAAATTTCAGAGGCAAGATGCAAGTAGAGATCTTTTGCCTCTTTTAATTCTTTCATCGAGACAGCACGACATCTCTGAGTGACATCTGTTAGACTCTAAACATTATAGGAAACATTATGCCTTTTGGGTTATCTTGGAATATTTCTACCCCAACTGAGGTTCAAATTTCCCTAAAACCTATACTCCTTCCTTTCTTTTTTTCTTAAGTTACATATGACCTAAATGCTGAATCAGAGACTGACTCAAATTTCTATTCTAAAGCACCACCCAGAGATACCTTCATAGGTATATATTTTAACCTGGAAAATGAATTTAATGTGTAATATTAAGTATAATATATGCACGAACGTAGAAACATACCTTACATGGTATTTTACAGTGTACCATCATAAGGAAAACAATAGTTTACAGAATAGAAGTAACTATGGCAACCCACAGGTTCAAATCAGGCTGCCTCCCAGGTGGTGGCAGCAGCTCCCAATGGCCTCAGTAACTTTCCATTAAAATGTGTCTCAAACACATACATTTTGGGGGCACATAAGCTGAATTTTCCACTTAATGTTCTCAATTTAATTTTACCTTTCTGTGTTAATGACTAAAATAATCTGATCATACAGGGCTCTCTGGGTTTGTCTGTTCCACTGTAACCTTCTTACCCTCTTGCATTTCAGAGTGCTGCCTAACACTGGGGGGCCGAGCTTTTGATATCCATTGGTCAGGAGGAATTAAGACAGTGCCCAGAGAGATAAGAGACAGTTTCTACTATTGTACAACAGCCCCTCACTTTGACTATCAAAGGTTAGCCATCTGGTTATTCTCACGGTCCCCTGCTTGCCCTGCCACCTCACCCAACAGCCACCCCCCCACAAAGTATGCTGAGTGTGGAGGGTTTAGCTTGGGGTAATAGGAAAAGCGACTAAACTCTGTAACACTGCCCTAATTTCCAAGTAAGGCTGAGTTCCATAATGAGGTGAAAGTCTGAAGAGATTCTGAGATTAGGATCGGTCTTATTTTATTGTAGGATGAGAAAAGGCAGCAGTGGGGACTTCAGCAAGTACTTATTCTACACCCACTATATGCAAGGCACTGTGTTAAGGTTTACAGAGGATAATAGGGGAATGAGAAGTAGTTTTTGCTTTGAAAATATGATCTAGTGCAGCAGAAGCAGGCGTGCACGTGTGCGAGTGTGTGTGTGCATACAAGTATACATGATAAAGTTTATAACTACAGGCAAAAGGTTTGTAGTGTTTGCTTGAGTTAACAGAAGTCTTCTTAGAGGAATTTTGTGATATCTGACTTTAAAAACTTGAAAAAAGAAACCTTACAAGGAGGATAAACAGGTTGTCTGGGGTAAAGATTATGTCGCGAAGAATACCGGGACTTCAAACGAGGTAGACAGAACATGATGATATTGGAAAAACCCGATACTTGTAATTTATTTTTAATTTGTTAATGAAATGAGAATCACCGAAGGCTTTTGCAAAGGAGTATGGTAAAAGTTAGCCTGTAATTTTGAAGGTGATTGCTAGACTAATGTGGGGAGGAAAAAGCAGTAGAGAGATGAATAAAGGTAGATAAGCAAGAAAAAATAAAGGCCAGAATTAGGGTAGACACAACGGAAATGCTAAAAGACAAATCTGAGGAGTACTGTAAAGACAGAATATTGACATTGGCAACAAAATGGGGCTAGGAGGTAAAAGGGAAAGATAAATGAAAGACGAATGGCCATTACTGGAAGTGATATTAATACAAATAACAAAGTCATTCATTCATTCATCAAGTATTTACTGAACACTTACTTTGTGCCTGAGCGTTACTTCTTGTCAGGCACTCTGCTAGGAGCTCAGAGAGGTACAGGAGCGGGTTTCATGAGATGATGGATTTCGTTTTAAATGTGGAGAGTTTAAGACATCAGCAGAAGATTCAAGCTGCCAGTTGTAGACAGAGATCTGTAGCTTAGGAGAAGAGTTGGGTTGGAATTATCTGTATGAAGAGAGGTCATACTTGAAGCTGTGGAAAGTGGCAAGATCACCAACACAGAATTTTTCACTGAAGTAGAAAAAAATCCTCAGAAAGAAGAGAGCAAGTTCAAGAACAGACGTGAGAAAATGCCACACTTGGGGTCTGGAGAAACACGAACTATGAGCGAAGAGACGGCCAAAAAAGAGAAGATAATAGAATAAAATAAAAAGAGGAGCGCTGAGATAGCTGCATCAGGGAAAATGAGAAGCATTTACAGAAGCACGGGGACTTGATATTCCACAGCGTCACCTCTCCCATGAGAGTAAGGAGGGTGGAGCTGGAGAAGGCAATCCATTTCAAGCAGCATCACCGGCAAGTGCGGAGCTGGGGGCCGAACGGGGGAAATGGTGAGAGGAGTTTGGTGGGGAGGAGAAAGAGAACCATGGAGAGGTAGCTTGACGGGACAACAGTACTTAAGACAATGTAAACTATCCCTTCACAGTTTTTTGACCACTCACAAGCCAGGCACTGTTTAATGCGTTTAATCCTTATCACAACTTATGATTTGAGAGAGATACTATCTTATGTCTTTCTTAAAGATGGAGAAATAGAGACAGAACTCGATGCAGAAACTTGCCCTACCTCATCTAGTTAGCAAGTACTACCACTCTGTTCTCTTGTGCGGCTAGATGAAGCTTAGGCTTGTGGGAAGAAAGGAAATATAAAGGGGGGAGATGGAATAACGGGTGAGGCAAGGTACAAAGGGGATGAGATAAAGGGCATCTCCTTTATGGGAGGAGCCCCACCTAGTGAAGGTTCCCTGGAACAAGATGGGGAGGAGAGAGGGAACAAGGTGGAGAGATTTTTAAGGTCAGAGATGCATCGTTGCGGGGGCCTGCATTAGGTGGTATTTTGCTCTTTTGGTAAAACAAGAGGTGAGGTCACTGGCTTAGAGTGCTAAAAGGGGATACTTGTTCCTCAAGTGTGGATTAGGGAAGGGGCTGGGAGGAGACTCTACATAAACCCAGTATTTGTCTCGCTTTATCGATGAACACTTGTTCCACAGCGGAAAAGCAAGGATCATTAGGTATACACAAACCTGTCAACAAACCCTACCCAGACATCCACATGCATTACAACAGAAATACAGATGACACTTAAGCTGGGCAGACCCTAATACTGGGTGGTACATAAGAACTAAAAGGCGACTTCTAATCTCATAGATTCTCTCTCTCTCTGTTTCAAGTGGCTTTAATGGCAAAAAGAAACATAAAGTGCAGCCCACCTAAATCACCGGCATATTGATGTACATTTTTCCTTTGTGGGTTTTTTTTTTCCTCTTGCAAGAAGCATTTGCTATTTAAAATCTGTAACTAGGTGATAATAGCATTTTTCTCTCTTCCCAAGTCACCCCTCCACATTTCACTGTGTGTTTGCAAGTAAAAATACCTGTTGCCATGCACATGAGAGGCGCAGAACGCAAAGCTGTAATGAAGCAGGGTTGGGTCAATGACAGCACCGTTTTCTGAATGCTCCATCAGTTCTGTAAGGTAGCAGAGGTGTCTATAACAGCCCCTCACGCCATAACGGGCACAGTACTCATCCAGCACAAAGACTTGGCCAGGGCTAAACCACCCCTGCAAAAGGAAGAACAGAAATATATATATATATATATATATATATGTTTTTTTTTTTCTCTTTCTGTACCAGGATTTGCTTTTCTGTAGGCACTCTTAGGCATTATAAGCGGAAGCTGCGTTACAGTGTCTTTTGACAATATTTTTAAAATTAGTAGTATGTTTCCTATTGTTTTCTAAAGAGCGAATGTCATCAATTTTGGAACTGATCTGGGTCACTGACAACGTGAAAGCATCCTGTCTTTATTGCCACAGTGAGGCATGGGCAACCGTTCTCCACTGTCACTCACAATTAGTCAAATTTATTCACAGCATCTAAACTGTTGGTCACAAAGAATGACATTACAAAAAACTTCAATCTCTATACGAATCAACTAAAAAGAGAATGGTAAAGCAGACCTGATAACTGAAATTGCCTAGTTTCCAAAAGCATTTTATAAAGTGAACTAAGAGAATGTCAGTAAGTCTAGCAGTGGTAAACATGTACTACTTCGGTATTTAAATATTTGGGATATTGTTCTCATTCTATTGTCTTTCTATGACCAATACAACAAAGTTAATGTTTTACAGCAGTAGTTTCTGGTTCTCTTGAAATGAGATGTTAGGATGGGTGTGTATGCTTGGCTAACAAGAGAGGGCCAGGTTAGGTAGAGCTGGTTTATAAAATATTTCAGGGGATTATATGGATTAATTTAAGATAAAAAAGAGAAAGAAGGGGAAATGGAGAGTTTTCAAAGGGGGCAGCATAATTGTGCAAGAGAAGGAAAAGAACAGTGAGAAATACAGAAAGATGAGACTGCAATAAAAAATAACTAAAAAGGAAGAGGAGAAAAAAGAAAACCAGAATACTACTTACTGTGGTGATAGTATAGGCACCGTACCAGACATACTATGTATATATTTAATATTTAGAACCATCATGCATAGTAGTTACTATGACTCCATGTTACAGATACAGAAACTAAAGTTCAGAGGTAATCAGTGAATTGCTCAAGACGACAGTGCAAATCCGCTGCTGAGCCATGATTTACACCCAGGGTCATCTTGCGCTCAAACACTCTTTCTAATCACACCTACCCTCTAGGTGCAGTTGAAGACACACTGTAGTGTTCTCCTCACACTTCATATGGCACGTGAGGTCATCCACATAATGAAAACGACTTTTGACAGTTCAGGAACTAACCCCACAGAGTGGAATCCCAGAGGAAAGTGTTCTTATTGATGATCAGTCTACGTGTGCTCGTCCACAGAAAGATACATTAGGGTTTTGTGATGACTTGTTTTACTCTCCATGTAATTGTAAAGTTTGGGCTGGATTGGGTTTAAGCTACACAATTACTTGTTGAATAACAGGTACTTAAAAAAGAGTCTATAAATGAATTAATGAACCATCAGCATGATCATGGCAATAAATTGTTTAATTTCTTCCTGTCTACTGAAACATCTCTGATGAGCTGACAGCACATCCTGTCTAAAATCTTATTTTAAAGAGAGTGTAACTTTACTGCATGCAGCTACCATGCTCAGTAGCCAACAGACTAAGTGGTGATAGAAATAGGGATATTCCAGCTGGAGAAATTCCAGAGGAACTGCCATGAACAAAAATCCTTGGATTTAAAGGTACATACGATTTTTAGGCTATAGTTTAATGCCCACATTCTAAGGAGTCAAGCATTCCTTCTAAATGTAAATTATACTTTGTATCCCGAATTTTGGCTGGTTTAAACACAAAGTAGCAGTTTAGCTACTCGATTTAATGCCTTTTTTTTTTTTTTAAAGGAAATTCAAATTATCTTTGGAGGGTTAGATGAAACTAAAGCTTTCCTCTCTCTGTTACATACAGCCCCTGTCATCGTATTATTTATTGCACTGTTCCTTTTCCCTGTCACTTAGATTGTCTTTCTAGGAACAAAAGAGAGACATGAACAGTATCACCATTAGGTGAGCAGAATTTAAACCTTAAAATGTCTGTACAGGTGTTAGTAAATTCTATCACAGAGGTTTTTTATCTTTAGTAAAGCCTTCTATTTTCATTCCACCTTCTCTGGAGGGACTGAGAAACCACAGTTCAGAGTCTGTTTGAGTCCATTCTCCTGTCTATTGAGTGGCACAGCAGTGGTCTTCAAGTGTATAATTTTCAAATTGGGAAGCAATCGATTGGAATCCTTTATCCCTAACTCCAACTATAGTTATTAAATGAGTCAGGGATAATAAAAGGCTCCTTCATAACAAGTATTTCTCACTTTAAAAAATCTTTCACTCTAACCTATAGGGGACGAGATAGACAGATTTGTACTAACCAAGCAAGAATAGGAATCGTTCAGTCTGTGATCCAAAGTCTGCCTCTGGAGTATTCTAAAAAGGAAGGCGTGGTCTAGCTTGCAGGGATTCGCAGAAATAAACTCATCCATACCATGTTTCTGAAAACGGTCTGCATCTGTAAATTCAGAGAGGCATGTACATTTATTTTTGTGGTTTAATAACAGGCAAATGCGCTTTTTGAACAACACAAAATGTATGTCTCATGATAACAGATGACTACTTTCCATTACATAAAATATGACGCCACAAATTCAGCATATAACCATAAAATGCAACATTTTTTGGAGCCTAAACAAAAACGACAGGGAAAAATCTGCCAATCGTTTGGAATGAGGAAATTCTATTCACATTCAAAGCTACTTCAAATATCCATCACAGAAATCATCTTTTTTCCCCCTAATTTAAGAAAACTTGATGCATTTGAAGTATACATTTACTGAAGGAACTGCCTGGAAAAGAACCCGGGCCTATTTATAAAAAAAAACCGACAACGATGGCTAGAAGCCTGCTTTCCAAATGGCAAACTAGGGCAGAAATGAACATACTAGCTTCAGCTGGATCACTTCCAGTCTTTTTTTTGTAGGGAGCTTTTAATGGGACCAACTTTAATGTAGAAATGGCAATGAATGCTCTCAGGCTTCAAGTTTAAGAGACATGAAAAAGGGAGCATCATGCCTGTGCAAATATGCAGACCAAGCACAACGTCCCAAATGGCCCTTCAATCAAAGGCCCAAATTTATTGTTCTTTACAGATTGCATCTTTCAACGCCTATAGACCCTGCGGGTTTATCAAAAGGCAAGCTTTTATGATTGCTTTCATTAATGGTATGTTTTGTCAACGTCTTCAATGTGAGTTATTTACTAAGGAGAGAGAGAGAGAGAGAGCGCCACACACCACCCGAAAGGAGTGCTGGGGTGTTACTACATTAGCTCTGTTAGAGATGTCGCGCATATTGGGCAAGCAATCAGTTATCAAGATAAAAGTGGGCTCTCCTCACAGTGGTAGAGCTGAGGCTCCATTGTTCCTTAAAATTCACGGATAGATCTCATTACTGGTCATCACAAGAAGCAGAGTCCTAAATGTAAGCTAAATGCAGTTTTTAAAAATCTATATGGTCCAACCCTAAAACTGCAAAGGAAAGGAGACAAAAGCTTATTGATTAAACCCAATTATAGAGTCAGGCTCATAATAAAACTCAATATTGATCTGTGGACATGATGCTAACATAATCAGTCACATTTAGATATTTAGCCCAGATCATATTGATCCATGTCAAGTTCAACTTTCAGCCATATTTGTGGACGGAAGAACTATATAATTCAAGCTGAAGGGTCTTCAGAATCACATGTAAAAAGAAAAGATACACAAACTAATTTATATCTCACATCAGTGACAGATATCAAGAGGTGAATGCAGCAAGCAAGCAATGAATGGCCATTCATCAATGATGTAAGGGATACAGTTATGGTCCCTGGAGAAAGTAGCATATGTATTCTTTTGCATTTAGTAATTACTTATCTGAATGATTAAGTACATTACATGTTGTAATTAGTGTTAGTTGCATGAACACTGAACTAAACTGCTTTTCCTGAACTGAGAAATGAGATAATCCAACTTCTCCTGTATTTTATTCTTATGTCTGATAGTCTTTTAATATAAAGTTAAGTATATGATCATGTGAAATAATATCAAATGTGGAGGAAGAATATTGAAAAATGCAAGGCATACATACTATAAAATCAGAAGATTTTGTATTTTAAAGAATTTATCTTAGAATCTTCATCTCTTCATTTGAGTAAAAAAATCTTTTAGTATCACCTTTATGAAATTAAATGACTAGTTTTATAAAACATCTGCTGAATTTTATTCATTATTTCTTTCACCAGAGAAGGTCATAACAAGAAGTTAAAAATAACACCCATTAATGGTTTATGTGTTGAGAAAAGGATATGTAATAAACTTCAGAGAAAAAAATCCATAATTCTCCTTTTACTATAAAGGTTTGTAGAAAAAAATTCTTATTTTAAAATAATGGGTATACAGTCTTTAAATAAGATACACAAGTTTCTGAAAAAAACTGAGTCTATAGTTCATTCCCATAATTAAATCATATTTTCAAAAATAAAGGTACTTTATGAATTATCTTCCTTATGAAATATAACTCAAAACCATATATTATTTAATGTGAGAAACCTTCCCAAATCACACACGTAAAAGGAAAAGTACTTTTCTAGCAAACAGTATTACTGATAAAAATAATATTTATGATAGCAATTTAAGTCACAAACATAGAATGTACATTGACGGTGAAAAAACATACAGGCAAACAAACCGACTAAAATTTTTATTAAAAACAGCAACAACAACCTACAATCTCTTCAGGGCTGTAAATTCTATGAAAGTGAAATGTACTTTCTATGCTATCTGATCAGCACAATTCAAAATATTTTATGTAAATAAACTTCACCATGCACTATTTTACCATTAGTTTCCATGAATTTATGAATAAAAATAAATTAGAAAGGCAATAAATTAGAAAGGTTTCCCTGTGTGGGAAACCTTTCATTTTAAAATCCTCTCATGAACTAAAGTAAAATAGGAAAATAATTATCATTAAAATAGCTAGTGTCTTATTTTTATAAAAGAATATTTTCATAAAGTTTTCTCTTGGAATAACATGTCTTTATTAACTGTGAGGGTAACACAGAGTTATCATCTGGGTCAAATGGAAAACATGCTTTCAATCAATTACATAACCAAATCCAAGGCTTGGAGACTTGCTTTAAAACTGAGTTATACTCGATCATCTTCAATTCATGTTCACCATAACACAGAATTATGGTGATGAGGCTTAAACGGAAAATTATTCATGGCACTAATCAAATGTTCAATGACAACTTAGCTCAGTTCAGTTTGTCTTCTGAAACAATATAAGGAAATCATCGAAAGAAACCAACAAGATAAGAGCTAAAACAATGTACTGTAAAGCTGTCATATATTGTGATGATTAATCTGCGGACTAAGTACAGATGTTGGACATGATAAATGAGGGTACTGGTGGAGAGTTTCTATGGTAACATTTGGATACATGCTCCAGCGTCTTTAGGTAGTACTCTCACCAGGTGTGGTAAAAGTGGGTGGAATAAAACCCAAATTGAGGAGGATTACTATTGGCTATAGATTTAAGAAATTATAGAGGCTTTATTCGAATGGGACCTGAAAATTTAAGTTTTTCATTAGGGTAATAGCTATTGGAAGTCAAGAGAAAAGAATAATTAGCAGGTTCACAGTATCAATTTAAACAGTTAACAACGACTTGAAAATAGCTAGCATAGAAAACCATGTGAGGTCTACTAGCAAGCTGGCAGGTCCCACTGTGGTGGGAGGGCTATTTGGTGGGCATTGACCACAGCCAGCTCCTATGTGCTCAGGAACCCAAATCCCAGGAAGGGTACCTAAGTCAGAAATCAGAATGTGAGAAGGGTAAAAATTAACTGAAATGTTTCTCTTTCCTTTGCAACTAATTCTAAGGATGCTACATGTTTTTCTTTTTCTTTTCTTTTCTTTCCTTACCTTTCCTTTTCTTTCCTTCCCTTCCCTTCCCTCCCCTTCCTTTCTTTCTTTTTTTTCTTGCTGTTCCTGGTGGTGTGAGAGATTAGGGATATAAAAGGGAAAGGGGAAGAAAAAGAGAGTTGGAGGAAGGGGCAAGAACAGGACGGCACCGTAGAAGAGGAGGCCATTTATCAGCCTTCTGAGACCACTCAGGTGCTTGGTCCCAGGCCTGGGACTCCAGTACCAAAAGGACTAAGAAGATGGTGCTGCTAGCTAAGAGCCTGTCTTCTCTGCAAAACCTTGAGCTCAACTAAGCAGCAAATGAACCTTTGAAATACAATAACTTGTTTTAAAATTATCCTATGTTCAGGAGTTTGCCTGTAGCTGCATTTACCACTACCCACCCCAATTAGAATTTCCTTTTAGCACCAACTCTCACTGAGCTTGAAAATTTACAGCAAGTTAAAAGTGGCACAGAGAAGTACCACTTCTCTTTTTAGAGCACCCATATAGACTTCAATAGGAAAAGTTTAAATGTTTTAAAATTTTATGTAGATTATCTTGTTGGTATGTTCACGTACATATGGTTTATGCTGAAGACCTAACAATAAAGGTTGGTAGATATATTCATGAGGGGTCCGTTCATGCCTCTATTATTAACCCAAATAATTTCTTAGCTTGTTTTCGTTAATTGATTAAAAATGAATGTATGGATTTACACATCTTACTTTCTGCAGCAAATAACAAATAAATAATACTTGTATATGATGACAATCTTAATCAACACATACAGACCTATAATCATAGGCAAAGTACACAGATATTCAACATTTATTTGAAATAATATATTCAGTATAAAGTAGGATATACTTTACTGATGAAGGGTGAAATTTAACTTATTAGATCAATCAGGAGAATTAACTTATAAAGTTAAATAAGTTTACAGTCTGATTTAAGAATTTTTTAAAAGTCTGGCTAAAATTGAAAAGAAGGTAAGTACTCTGGTTCATTTTTGACACTGATTTATTATTGAAAGTCAACTAGTACTGTGTTGTATTGTATTATGTAACATACACATTATATGTGTGAGAGGAAAATGAAAAAAAGAAAAAGGTGCTTGCACAGTATTTTGTTTGGGGACCGCAAAGAAGGACAGTTTAAACAACGTCATCCATCTGGCAAGAGGCAGACTGAAGCAGAAAAACTCAACAGTACTCCCCCAACCTCACTCCAATTTACCCTTTTCCTTAGAATTTCTGTAGACCTTGAAAGTCAAAGAAATATGGATGTAGAATAGATACACTTACCGGATAAATCTATAAATACACACCATTATATATACTTTTTAAAAGATAATAAGGTTGTATCCTAATAAGTTAGATTTCATCAATTTATTATTTTGATCTGACTATCCCTAACTATTTGGTATGCTTGGATTTAAAAATGAGCTTTTCTTTTTAAAGTTATAACATAGATTGTAGAAATTCAGGCAAGAGAGGCAATGAATTAGCAACCAATCCCTCCAATTAAACGCATCCACTGTAAATATTTTAGGTATCATTCTACATATATTTAAAAATCTTTTTTAATAGAGTGAAAAGAGCATCACATATATAATTTAGCATTTTTCTACTAAACATTACAGAGAATTTTTTGCATGCTGTTGTTAACACCTTCATAGCCGTTTCCTTTATGCCCACATGAATGATAGATATTAGTTTGTTTCTACTTTCCTGTTGTGGCAAAAATAAACATTTCTGTTTCATAAATGGTAAAGTTAATGTAAATATTCCAGGTTTGCCTAGAAAGCGGTATCATGATACCATAAACAAGATCATGATATTACTTTAAAAAATCTTATCATTATATGACAAATCCACAGCCAACATCATACTCAATGGTGAAAACCTGAAACCATTTCCTCTAAAATCACGAACAAGACAAGGATGCCCACTCTCACCACTATTATTCAACATAGTTTTGGAAGTTTTAGCCACAGCAATCAGAGAAGAAAAAGAAATAAAAGGAATCCAAATCAGAAAAGAAGAAGTAAAACTGTCACTGTTTGCAGATGACATGATACTATACATAAAGAATCCTAAAGATGCTACCAGAAAACTAGTAGAGCTAATCAATGAATATGGTAAAGTAGTGGGATACAAAATTCCTGCACAGAAATATCTTCCATTCCTATATACTAATGATGAAAAATCTGAAAGAGAAATTAAGGAGAAACTCCCATTTACCACTGCAGCAAAAAGAATAAAACTAGGAATAAACCTAGGGTTATTCCTACCTAAGGAGTAAACTTAGGAATAAACCTACTTAAGGAGACAAAAGACCTGTATGCAGAAAACTATAAGACACTGATGAAAGAAATTAAAGACAATACAAACAGATGGAGAGATACACCATGCTTTTGGATTGGAAGAATCGACACTGTGAAAATGACTATACTACCCAAAGCAATCTACAGAGTCAATGCAATCCCTATCAAACTACCAATGGCATTTTTCACATAACTAGAAGAAAAAATTTCACAATTTGTATGGAAACACAAAAGACCCCGAATAGCCAAAGCAATCTTGAGTAAGAAAAATGGAGCTGGAGGAATCAGGCTCCCTGACTTCAGACTATACTACAAAGCTACAGTCATCAAGACAGTATGGTACTGGCACAAAAACAGAAATATAGATCAATGGAACAGGATAGAAAGCCCAGAGATAAACCCACGCACATATGGTCACCTTATCTTTGATAAAGGAGGCGACAATGGAGAAAAGACAGCCTCTTCAATAAGTGGTGCTGGGAAAACTGGACAGCTACATGTAAAAGAATGAAATTAGAACACTCTTTAACACCATATACAAAAATAAACTCAAAATGGATTAAACACGTAAACGTAAGGCCAGACACTATAAAACTCTTAGAGGAAAACATAGGCAGAGCACTCTATGACATAAATCACAGCAAGATCCTTTTTGACCCACCTCCTAGAGAAATGGAAATAAAAATAAGCAAATGGGACCTAATGAAACTTAAAAGCTTTTGCACAGCAAAGGAAACCATAAACAAGATGAAAAGACAACTCTCCAAATGGGGGGAAATATTTGCAAATGAAGCAACTGACAAAGGATTAATCTCCAAAATATACAAACAACCCAATCCAAAAATGGACAGAAGACCTAAATAGACATTTCTCCAAAGAAGATATACAGATTGCCAACAAACACATGAAAGGATGCTCAATATCACTAATCATCAGAGAAATGCAAAGCAAAACTACAATGAGGTATCACCTCACACTGGTCAGAATGGCCATCATCAAAAAATCTACAAACAATAAATGCTGGAGAGGGTGTGGAGAAAAGGGAAACCTTTTGCACTGTTGATGGGAATGTAAATTGATACAGCCACTATGGAGAACGGTATGGAGGTTCCTGAAAAAGTAGAACTACCATACGACCCAGCAATCCCCCTACTGGGCATATACCCCGAGAAAACCTTAATTCAAAAAGAGTCATGTACCACACTGTTCACTGCAGCTCTATTTACAATAGCCAGGACATGGCAGCAACCTAAGTGTCCATTGACAGATGAGTGGATAAAGAAGATGTGGCACATATATACAATGGAATATTCCTCAGCCATAAAAAGCAACGAAACTGAGTTATTTGTAGTGAGGTGAATGGACCTAGAGTCTGTCATATAGAGTGAAGTAAGTCAGAAAGAGAAAAACAAATGCTGTATGCTAGCCCATATATATGGAATCTAAAAAAAAAAAAGGTTTTGATGAACCTAGGGGCAGGACAGGAATAAAAACACAGACATAGAGAATGGACTTGAGGCCACAGGGAGGGGGAAGGGTAAGCTGGGATGAAGTGAGAGAGTGGTATGGACATATATACACTACCAAACGTAAAATAGATAGCTAGTGGGAAGCAGCCGCATAGCACAGGGAGGTCAGCTCGGTGCTTTGTGACCACCTAGAGGGGTGGGATAGGGAGGGTGGGAGGGAGACGCAAGAGCGAGGGGATATGGGGATATATGTATACATATAGCTGATTCACTTTGTTATACAGCAGAAACTAACACAACTTTGTAAAGCAGTTATACTCTAATAAAGATGTTACAAAAAATCCCATCATTACAAAAAATTTAATATAGTGCAGCAAAAAAGTATCATAAAAATACTTACCCTTACCAGCTATATAGGTCAGCAAAGAAATGAAAAACATATTTAAACATTTAAATAAATGTTTAGAAACGTTTATTTCGAGTCATTTTAATTTCATGTTATTTTCTCAGTTTCCACTAATGACTCTAAAAGTTGTTCTTCCGAGAGATGATCAAGAAAGAGAAAAAGAAATAATACAGAAGCCAAGGAAGGGAGGAAAATACTAAAGGGAAAACTACTCTCTGGAGCAGTCAAGTCGCATCTCTGATGAAGGTCATGGTCAGTAGCTCATTTGGATGAGGTAGAAACAGATTTTTCTTTCTTCTTTCCTTTTCTTTCTCTCTCTTTTTTTTTTTTTTCTTTTTTAAAGAAAGGTAAAACAGCATGGTCTGCTCTGACAGAAAACTTTACTAAGAGCCTGGAATACAAGAAAGCTCTTAACGCGACTGGAACAGTTTGGCTTTTTAGAACAAATTTAGCTTTTTTAAAACAAGTTTATCAAGGGGCTAGAAAATTCAGTTCCACTTAGCCTGATCAACACTGCCTTGACAACACATTGTTATCTAATAGAAAGGTTTTGCTAGAAAGAAATTATACGGCTATCTGAATAAACTGATTATTAGATCCTTTACTCAGTAATTCTGTATCATGTAGTCATGATATCAATGTTCTAGACCAGTGGTTCCTGTCCACTTTTCTTGCCATTGTGTGTAAGATGGTTGATATCCTTTATGGTACCAGCACACTCCTTGGGTATTCCTTGCACACAAGATGTAAAGAAAAAATACTGGAACACAAGTGAATGAGGGAAACATTTTCACAAAAATAATTTTCAAGTCACCGTAACTCGGCAGTTCTCCAATGGGGGTAAACCTTCTCCACCTTTTCCCCTGTCCCCTGGAACATTTGACAATGTCTAGAGATATTTTTGGTCGTTAGACCTGGGGGGGGGGCAGTGCGATCAGGTGCTACAGAGAGCTAGTGGGTAGGAGACAGGGATGATGCTAAACATCCTATAATACACAGGACAGCCCTCCCCGCAACCCCTGAAACAAAGAATTATCTGGCCCAAAAGGATAGTCTTGCTGAGATTGAGAAACACTGCTCTAACGAAGAAAACAATCACTCTGCTTCTGATTAAGACAGTGTCATTAAAAACAGATTAAACTTCCTACCTGAAACAACTAAAAATTCATGTAAAAATATTTTTTAAAATGTTCTCAAAATTTTGGACATCGTGCAACATAGGAGAGTGATTCCTAAGAGGTGGGGAAACAAATGACATGAGCCTTTTAGTTGCCCCAGGTTAATGCCAGGAGAAACTTTCAAAGCTGTGGCTCAGGGAAGGAGAACCCAGAGAGAGCCAGTGGTCTCCCTGAGTTGAAAAGATGGAGTTGACAGTTCAGGAAGGCCAAGGCTGCTGGAGTTTGCAGGAAAGACTATTGTTCCCTCTCGCTGCCCCATTTCGTATTCAAATGAATACTGACCACCTCACGCAAGGGAGGCAACAATATGAAGATGGGGAAAGAACCACCCTAAAGGATTAGACGGGCCAATGCCCCAGATTCACACAGAGCCTGGAGCAGTGCCTGTTCCCAACAGCCAGAAAATAAAACCTCAAATTTCACTGGTCAGCAGTTGGGGTCTTTAAGAATAGTCTTGGTCCAGAACTGGGGACAATTAACCAAAACCACACCAAGGCTGGGCTTCCCTTGTGGCGCAGTGGTTGAGAGTCAGGCGGCACGGGTTCGTGCCCCGGTCCAGGAAGATCCTACATGCCGTGGAGTGGCTGGGCCCGTGAGCCATGGCCGCTGAGCCTGCGCGTCCGGAGCCTGTGCTCCGCAACGCGAGAGGCCACAACAGTGAGAGGCCCGCGTACCGAAAAAAAAAAAAAACCTACACCAAGGCACATTATAATCAAATTGCTCAAAACCAGTGGTTAAGAGAAAATCTTTAAAGCAGCTTGAGAAAAAATCCACATTATATACAGAGGAAGAAACAAAAATGATAGCACATTTCTCATCAGGAGAAAAAAAAGCAAGTTAGCAGAGAGTGGAGCAAAGTCTTTAAAGTACTGAAAAGAAGCATCTTTCCAAGTGAAGGTAAAATAATGACATTTTCATATAGAAAAAAGCTGAAAGCACTACAGAAAAGTCAAAGGAAGTCCTTTCAGAAGTGAACTATCTCTATAAGAGAATACAGAGTGCTAGGAATGGTAACCACACGGTTGAGTATACAACATTTTCTCTTATTATTTAAATTTCTTTAAAAGGTAATTGACTGTTTAAGGCATAATAATAATATCAATGTATTGTGGGGTTTACAACATCTGTAGAAGTAAAATGTATGACCAGAATTGTGCAGGGGCCAGGAAGGGAGATACGGAAGTATACAATTGTGAGATGCATAGACTACGTATGAAGCACCAGCATCACTTGAAGATGGATCGGGATGAGTTTAAAGGTGTACACTTCGAAGCCTAAAGCATGTAGGAATCTGGAGGTGAGCTCATATTCCATCTTTATTTGGCCTAAAGTACCTTTGTTTAAGATGTCTAAATGTAATACTATCGGGTGTCTAAAAAAGAACAGAAAATAGTTATTTGCTGCATGAAAAGTATGAGAGGAGAGAAGAAAATAATGAGAGAAGAAAATAATGAATGTCAAAATGCTGCTCCCTGGAGAAGAATCTTGAGAGTGGAAGGGTGTTGAATGAAAAGTTCCAATTTGAGCTTACAGTTAAAGACAAACTGATTTATTATATTACAGAAGGCACCAGAGAAGTTTTGAAAAGGAGTATAACAAGTGAAAACATTTGGTTTAATGATTATTAAAGCTACATTTGAAAATGTTTCTATCATTATTACATAATTTGTTATTAATTACTTGTAAATTAAAATGAAAAATTTAGTTCTTAATGATTTACATTAGCATCGAGAAAATGGCATGAATATAAAGGTATCTAGAAAAAGAAAGTTGCCTTGATGACTTTTTCTTCCGACCTACAACAGAAAGTAGGCCTATTATCCTTTTGGTTTGTTAGGAACAACTCTAGAAGGTTACGGTCCATCATTGTGGTATTCTGGAATCTTAATGCCAGTTTGGATTTTGCAATACTTTTCCCATTTCAATAGAACACGTACGTTAAAATTACAGTAAGTTAAAATCAATTTTCTTTTATGCTCTTGAGATTCCCAGAGACATCCCAGTGCTTGGCAAATTCATGACTGGAAATCATAGGCACCATTTATTCCAGGTTTGTCTGAAAAATTAGATAACTGATTCTATAACTACTAAAATGAACTATTCTTATTCAATTAGGAATCAGTTAATGATGTAAACTATAATACTGAACAAATTTGACTCAGGCAATTTTGTATCTTATTAAGGTTATTAATTGATAATCAAATTATTTTTTAACCAAACTTACAAAGTTGAGCATCTGCATGGAGAGTTCCTCCTTTAGGATTCAGCTTCTGGGCCTGAACTGCAGGAATGGGTTTGTATGATTGACCTGTGGCCCTATACATGGCCTGAACCCACAATATTCTATCCTGTTCATCCTCACTTGCAAATATTACAGTGTCTCCTTCTTTAACAGCATTGAAGAACATCTGACCACCCTGAAGGCCTGTGGAGGAAAAAAAAAGATATTGTTTAAAATGTACACAATTGGCAGATTTTGAGCTCAATGCCTTGAATCATTTTCAGTTGAGGATCAAATCCAGAATCCAAGAATTGAAGGAAAACAATAAGGCGATGCTATACACTTCCATATCACTTTGGAAATTAAAATTAGCTTAGGGAACCGTTCATAACAAAGCAGCACTCTGCAAGACATACAAACGTACCCCAAAGGGATGCATAGCAAAGTCTGATATTCCATGCCAGAGAAGAACGTCATTATCTGCCGGCACATTCCTCATTCTATATGCAGGAGATATATATGACCAGTTTAGCAGTAAAAAAAAATACAGGCAAGACAAAAATGATACGTTGCATGGAATTTTACTTTTGCAAAATTCTTTCACAGAGAAGATATTTTGCATTTTAAGTGATCGGTGAATGTGATCACGGACTTCTATTTTTAATCTATAATAATTTCTTAATCTATTCATTAGTATCTCTATATTTCTTAACCTCACTTTATTAATTTCATTAATCTCCATATATTCATTCATTCACTTATTCATTCACTCACTCATCTCAAGCACTGAGTGTCCAGTACTATACACAGCATTAATATATTAGGAGGGAGGGAGAGAAGTACAAGAATATGATGCTGGGGAGAAAATTAGCAGTATATAATATACAGTTATTCATTAGCTATTTCTTTCCCTATTTCTGTCTCTTGTACCTTTTGCTTTTCAGTAAAGAAGTTTCTGAAAGCACTGCTGATATTTCTCATATAATTTCCCCGTTACAGTAACTTTCACATATTTCATCCTTGTACTGAGATAACAGAGATAATGAGTTATGGCTAAAACTAAGTAGCCTCATAAAGATATAATTCAAATCCTATCAAATCTTGTCTAGGTATATAAATGGAATATGTACCATTCACTGAATGGAGTTTGAAATGGAGAATAGACACAGGATATTTATGACAACTTCATGAATACATGAGAGGCAGGGAAAGTGATTCAACTAAGAATTACCTGGGTGGGGATCTGTGTAATCCACAGTGTATCCTTCAAGCTGCATTAATTCTTGTGGTTCAGACTTTTTTTCTCTATAACTGCACATAGCAAAGGTGTATTGGCTAACCTGCATGAGAAAAAAAGTTTACATATTGGTTACATTAATTTTTTTTTTTTTTGCGGCACGCGGGCCTCTCACTGCTGTGGCCTCTCCCGTTGCGGAGCACAGGCTCCGGACGCACAGGCTCGGTGGCCATGGCTCATGGGCCTAGCCGCTCTGCGGCATGTGGGATCTTCCCGGACCGGGGCACGAACCCGTGTCCCCTGCATCGGCAGGCGGACTCTCAACCACTGCGCCACCGGGGAAGCCCCTACATTAAATTTATCTTCTAGGTTTTTCTTTATCAGAAGACTCTTTGACCAAAAAAACCCCCAAACATATGATCTGCATATAAATTATTAAATGTTCACATTTTTTATACCTTGCTCAGAGATTAAGCACCTTTCATTTATCAGCTTGCAGTTAGGCCTTTCATGCCTATGACCCAGCATTTCCCAGTTTGATGACCTGCTGGCCAAGATTCCATGAGCTATTTATTAACAGAAGAGCCATAAAAAAAAATAGTTGTGTTAAAAATAAGTTTGGGACCATAAAACTTCTAGAGGGAGACATAAGCAGAACACTCTGACATAAACTGCAGCAATATTTTTTTTGATCTGTTTCCTAAAGCAAAGGAAATAAAAGCAAAAATAAACAAATGGGCCTTAATTAAACATAAGCTTTTGCACAGCAAAGGAAACCATCTACAAAATGAAAAGACAACCTACTGAATAGGAGAAAATATTTGCAAATGATATGACCGATAAGGGATTAATATCCAACATAAAAACAGCTCATACAACTCCATATCAAGAAAACCAAACCGCCTGATTAAAAAAGTGGGGAGAACACTTGAATAGACATTTTTCCAAAGAGGACATGCAGAGAGCCAACAGGCACGTGACAAGATGCTCAACATCGTTAATCATTAGGGAACTGTAAATCAAAACCTCAGTGAGGTATCACTTCACACCTGTCAGAATGGCTATCTTCAAAAAGACCACAAACAAAAATGTTGGAGAGGATGCGGAGAAAACGGAACCCTTGTGCACTGGTGGTGGGAATGTAAATTGGTGCAGCCACTGTGGAGAACAGTATGGAGGTTCCTCAAAAAACTAAAAATAGAACAACCATATGACCCAGCAATTCTACTCCTGGGTATATATCTGAAACCCCCCCCCCAACAAAAACCCACTAATTCAAAAAGATACATGCACCCCAATGCTCCTAGCAGCATTATTCACAATTGTCAAGGTATGGAAGCAACCTAAGTGTCCAAAACGAGATGAACAGACAAGGAAGATGTGGTTTATATACACAATAGAATACTACTCAGCCATAAAAAAGAATGAAAATTTGCCATTTGCAGCAATATGGATGGACTTGGAGGGCATTATGCTAAGTGAAATAAGGCAGAGAAAGACAAACACTGTATGATATAATTTACAGGTGGAATCTAAAAAATACAACAAACTAATGAATATAACAAAAAAAAGCAGCTGTCTCACAGATACAGAGAACAAACTAGTGGTTACCAGTGAGAAGAAAGAAGGAGGGAGGGGGAGGAGATTAAGAGGTACAAACTACTATGCTTAAAATAAGCTACAAGGTTATATTGTATAACACAGGAAGATAGTCAATATTTTATAATAACTATAAATGGAGTATAACCTTTAAAAACTGTAAATCACTATATTGTACACCTGTAACTTACATAATATTGTACATCAACTACACTTCAATTAAAAAAAAGTTTGGGAATCATCAGGTTAAATAAAGACAAACAGGCTTCTTTTACTGCAGGTTCTTTACGGCCTTTAATATGCTAATACACATTGTGAATCTCCAAGAATGAGACATATTATGAGCATTCTCAAACATATAATCATGGAACCACATTTTCAAGCACACGTATTTCAAGACTTAACCAAAGTAAGAAAGATCTTAATAAGTGTTGGAAATTTATTGGGCCACATAGCCAACCCCACAGGAAGGTCCAGGGTGGAGTTAAGGTTTTAGGCAGCCAGGGACTCAACATGGCCAAGGTCTGCTGTCTCTCTGCTTTGCTTCTCTTGAGGAACTGGCTTCATGTTCTTACCCTGAAGTCTCACCGGGCTAGAACCATAGCTGCCAACAGCTCCGCAGCCACCTCTGATTGCCTCAGCTTAGGTGTAAGGCCGTATGTGGACCATTCACTGTGGCCAAGGGGCAAAAGTACCACTGTTAGCCCAGTCCGGGTCTGTGGCAAAGACTACTGAATGCTACAGTGGGCAGGCTCTTAGAAGTTCCCCCAAAGCAGTGGGGGGGAGGTGCTGCTCCGAGCAGGAGAAAAAGATGTCTGGTGGATTGATACCTAATTGCAAAATTTCCTACAACACAGGTTTCCAGGGAAGACACTTTGCTTAGAGTTCCCTTTCCCACTTCCGAACAGAAATTAAAACTACGGAAACATAAGCACACCTTTCAGTAGATGAAGATTACTTAAAGAGGACTGAAAAAGGAACTAATTAGGAAAGAAAAAAAATAGATTACATGAACCAACACTAAAATTAAGAACGTCTCCTCATTAAAGGATACCCTGAAGAAAGTAAAAAGGTGTATGCAAAGTATATATTCAACAAAGAACTAATATCAATGTGGGGTGATTTGTAGATAAGAGCAAAAACTGAGGTTACTTGGAGAAGAGGAAATTCTGCCTCAAGACTGCAGCATTGACTCCTGCCTGAGTTTCTAGCCTGCTGGCCTTTCTGGAGAACCCTGACTGATACCAAAAGACTTATGATGGATTATGAACACTTGATCCAGCCAATTTCCTTCCAGGAACTTACCCAAGGAAACAAATGGACAAATACTCAAAGATGCATGTGCAGTGTGGAAAAACCAACAGTGGTTTGATTAAATACATTATGGTATAACCCCACAGGAGCAGAATGCCATACAGCCACTGAAAGAAATATGACGGTTTTTTTTTTTTCTGGACATGAAACTATTTCTAAGATATAACATGAAGAGCGGATTTAAAAAATGTAGAGTGTGCTTTTTTTGGTAAACACTCTATATACACATGAATAGAAGGATGTATACTGAAACTATAAATAGTGATTATTATTAGATAGTACAATTATAGGTCACTTAAAGTTACTTTTTCAGTGTTTAAAGTTTTTTTCCAAAGAATATTAATTACTTTATAATGAGACTTTTTCTATTTTGGGAAAAAAAACCAAAGCTTTGTTTGGGAACAGCGAGTCCAATAACTTGAGACACTTGCAGTTCTTACTACTCTTAGACTTCCTTTTCTTTTTGCTTTCCGTATCTTATAGATGGCCAATGAATTCACTTTCTCACCTGCATATGCCTAAGGCTTACAGATGAAACCCACTGGCTCCCATCGGAGCTTCAGTTTCTTTGTGTAAAAAGGTATGACTGTGGGTGTTTCTTTAGGGGGTGTTGGTAAGTGGTAAACTGTAACATTATACTTCCATTATTTATTCTGAAAAGCAACTCACTCTCTTACTTAACTTAGTCCAAAATCCCACCATTCTTCCATAAAGTGATTTAACATAGTGTTAGCTTAAAAATATTATGAAATATTTCAAGCGTAAAAAACATGATAATATATTAACATGTATATACCCCCCATTCAGCTTTGTTCAATCATAACTTCTTGTATATATATATATATACATATATATATATATATATATATATATATATGCTTTAAGCCCCCACCCCCGACCCCGGCTCCTCCGGACAGAAAAAGTTAATGCCTACATATTACACCTACTCAAACCCATTTCCTTTTCTCTCTCCCCAGAGGTAATCATTATGCTGAATTTTGTGTTTATTATTTCCACTCATGCTTTAAAACTTTTATTTTACATGTAAGTTCTTGTAGGTTCCTGGACCTAGTTCCAACCTGTGTGTGGGGAGAGGGTGAGGGGTGGTTTCTATACCACCACCAAAACAATGCTCTGGACAGCAGTTGGTTTTCCTACAACTTAACTCAATTGTGATACTATCTGCCAGGAGATAGCATCAGATTCCACAGGTGAAGGGTTCAGTCTGAAAAGCTTGCCCTCCCACTCCCCCTACTTGAGATGCCAGTTGCAAGCCTAGATTGTTTACCTGTGCTCTGGTCAACCGGTTACAGACTGGAGGTTCCCATGACCCCCTCCTGTCCTTCAGAGGCCAGTTGCAAGTCCAAGTTGTTACCTGTACTTCTGACCAAATGGCTATAGATCAGAGGTTCCCAGTATTGCCCCACACACCCCCTCGGGTTCAATTAATTTGCTAGAGAGACTGATAAAACTCAAGAAACCCATTTACTTACTAGATCACAGGCTTATTATAAAAGAATATAACTCAGGAAATGCCAGATGGAAGAGATGCATGGGGCGAGGTATGGAGAAACAGTGAGGAGTGTCCATGCTCTCTCCCAGCACTCCATTCTCCGCAGATCTCCATGTGTTCACCAACCTGGAAGCTCTCTTGAATGCCCTCCTTTTGGGTTTTTGAAGCTTCATTACATCGACATGATTGATTAAATCACTGATCACTGGAGATTTATTCAACCACCAACCCCTCTCCCTGCCCCAGAGGTCAGGGTGGGTGGGACTGAAAGTTCCAGCCCTCTAATCCTGTGGTTGTTTCTCCTGACAACCAGCCTAAGGTGCTTCCCAAAGTCACTGCATCAACATAACACCTTTATCACTCTCATTACTTAGGAAACTCTCAGGGTTTTAGAAGCTCTGTGTTAGAATGGGGATGATGGCCAAATATCTATTTCTTTTGCTTTTAACTCTCCTAAGTGTAGAAAACTGAGTGCTTTGCTTCTATCACCAGCTCCCATCGTATAAAGCAGTGCTCATTATATGCTAATTCTACCTTATTTTAGTAATAAATAAGGTAATAATTATACTTAAGTATACTACGTATACTTAATACTTGGTATTAAGTAATACGAAATATTACTGTACTAACACTATTATTAATATACTAATATTAACATTTAGTCAGAAAATATTCATTATCAAATATGTTATCTAGTCAATATTTATTTGCCCTTGTCTTTTTCTTTTTTTAATTTTTATTTATTTATTTTGGCTGCGTTGGGTCTTCGTTGCTGTCTGTGGGCTTTCTCTAGTTGCGGCGAGCAGGGGCTACTCTTGTTGCGGAGCACGGGTTCTAGGCGCGTGGGCTCAGTAGTTGTGGCACACGGGCTTAGTTGCTCCGCGGCGTGTGGGATCTTCCTGGACCAGGGAAGAAATCTGTGTCCCCTGCATTGGCAGGCAGATTCTTATCCACTGCTCCACTAGGGAGGCCCTCGTCCTTGTCTTTACCCATATTTTTTTTGTGACCATTATTTCTTGAATTACACTCCATCATTCTGAGTTCAATTTCCTTCTTCCTTCCTTTTAGCAAAAGCTGAGTCAGTTTTTCTTTTTCTTTTCTTTTTTTTTTTTTTTCTTTTTTTTGCGGGCCTCTCACTGCCGTGGTCTCTCCCGTTGCGGAGCACAGGCTCCGGACGCGCAGGCTCAGCGGCCATGGCTCACGGGCCAAGCCGCTCCGCGGCATGTGGGATCTTCCCGGACCGGGGCACGAACCCGTGTCCCCTGCAGCGGCAGGCGGACTCTCAACCACTGCGCCACCAGGGAAGCCCTCTTTTTCTTTTAAAATGTCTTTAATTCTCCCTTACTTATTAATGATGGTTTAGTTGGTTATATATAGTATTTTAGGCTAGTAATCTTTCAGCACTTTGAAGATACTACCCCATTGTCAGAAGGCTTATATATCTAAGTTGAAAAGTCTGATGGAAATCCAGTTGTGGTTCCCTTGTAGTTAATCTGCCTTTTCTCTCTGGTTTCTCTTAAATGTTCTCTTTATCTCTGTTGCCCTGCAGTTGCGCTGCAAAATTTCTACTTTTATATTTATCGTAGTTAGTACTTGTTGTATTTCTTATATCTGATAATGCATGACTTGTATCAATTTTAGAATCTTGTTCAGTATTTTTTCAAAGGTTGAATCTGTCCCATTTTTCCTGTATACTGCCTTTTCTTCCAATTCTATCAGAAGTATCTTGAAACTGTAGATTCTTTCCTCCACATCTTTTAACCTCTTTACATGTTTCATGTTTCTGCATTTCTGTATGCTGAATTCTGAGTTATTTCTTCAGATTATAACGAATACGCTATCATTAATTACATCACTAACTTTCTCTTCAGATGTGTCTAACCTACTGTTTAACATGTCCAATAAGGGTGTAATTTCAATGACTGCTTTACATTTTTAGTTAGTAGTTGTGCATAGTCCCTTTCCAAACCTGCTTGTTTATTATTTCATAGTGTTACGTTCTTTTCTGTTGTTGTTTTGTTCTTTTCTTATACTTCTGAACCCACTTATAAATTTCAATGCCTTAAATACAATTATTTTATAGTTTATATATGTGATATTTCTATTACTGAAATTCTTGGGGGTGCAAATAGTTTATTATTCTATAATTTTAAATTACGAGCTCATATCCAGCACAGTTTTATCCGTAGATCTCTTATAAAGCCTAGGTTAAGGGATCATTTCTCTAAAAAAAAAATTTTTTTTAATGCCAGATGCCTCAGATGTATCACCAATCCAGAAGTTTTTTTTTTATGTTAATTTCTTAACTTGGATGTTTCCCTTATATTTGGAGAAATAAATTAGAACTTCAAAACTTTCTGAGTCAAGGCTCAGTTACATTCTCAGGCATCTATTTTACTCCACATTCCAAACCTAAGGCCAAAAAGAAATTTACCAGCCTGAGGGCAGGCTTCTTCTAGTCTACCATTTCCCTGAAATCTAACTCTTTTAAGTTCTTTAGGAGAAAGTCTCTGTTCCAAATTCCCACTTTGAGAATGCCTCAGGGTATGTTTTCTTTCTCTTGGAGTGAACAGTAAAATCCCTAGCCCCTGACAGACCAACATCAATATCCCTTGTCCCATACCCCAGCCCCAGGACAGCCACAACGTCAACTCACAAGCTTCACTATTTGGTCCCTGAGGTTTTCCTTTCTTCTTACAGTTACGTATGTAAAAAGATGTGTATTATATCATATTTCTAGATGTTTGCCATAAAATAATTCTTAGTATTATTTTTATGACTAGCCAACACCACCAGTTTAAACCCTTTGGCTAACTTTCGATTCTAATTTTGTTTTATGGAGTTTCTGAATAGTAGGTCTAAGTTTTATATGCATGAGAGAGACTATACGTGTCTTTTTCACCACATTCCAGGAAAAAAAAAATCTATGATGGATAGTATATAAAACCAAACATATGTTCAAATTTGTCTTATAATTAAAACATAATTATTAGACACCAGAGACTATTCCAAAGTCGTCATTTTGTGATTATTAACAAAACAGAAATATTTATTAAGCAAATCATTCATGTTTTCCATTTCATTCTTTTGGAGAGTCTTCAAAACCTGACTAAAAGAAAGTCTCCTGACAAATCACCACAGGAACGATCTGGAACCCGCTGGGAGAGAGGTCTGCCTTCCTTGCGAGGGTTAGCAACAATCTCCAGTAATTACCAGCTGGAGTACCAGCAACCACTGCATCTGCTACTCCAGACAGGCTATCCGGCAAGACTCGCCCACTTCTATGCATTTCTTCACCTGAACTGCCGAGCAGGAAAATATCACCTTCGCCTTTAAAATCCCACTTTCCATGTATTTCTTTATCTAGTAAAACCCTACTCCCCCTTCCAAGACCCTGACAAACGTGTCCCCTTTACCTTTCTAACTGCATTTCCTGTGTGTTGTTCCCTGTTTTTGCCTCACTGGCTCCTACACTGTCTGGCATATAGTCCCTGCCTTTTAATTTCTCCACGAAATCCAACTTATTTCAGTTCGATAAATATTCTATGAAGCCACATTTGAAAATGTATTCTATCTGAAAGTACAAATCACATACTTACCTTGTTAAAAAAAAATAATACTAATAATCCAGCAGCCCAAATTACCCAACGTGTACTTAAATGGATCCTCCACTACTTGGCACACAAATGATATTTGATTTTTTGAATGTCGAACACTCCACTTAAAATGTTCAGGAAATAATAAACATGAGGCCAAATTCATTCCTTCATCTAAAGAGCCTGTCCTGAGTACCCATTATGTGATGGGCACACCTGTGAGGGCCACGGGGACCCAGATCGTACTCCTTCAGGATACACAGCTGTGATGTGACCACAGTCATAAAGCCATCAAAATGCTAAGAAAATGCAGGAAAAACAAAGTGAAACAACAGATAATATAGCAAAAAATAATATGGGAAACAACTAGTTAGGGAGTGACTATTCATATTAAAAAGAAATTCTTAACCTTCTCAAAAATAAATGGTTCATAAAAGTAAAGAGATCTGTCTATATTTTATGTATTTCTACTTAGAGAAAAAAACAAGGCCAAAATAATGAAATGTACTGTAAACTGAAAGCTGATCAGAAAAAAACAGTAAGCAGTTTTAAAATTGTAGTGGAACATCATAAAATGTATAATTTCATTCAAAATCCCAGATCTTACATATATCAGATACACATTATATAATAATACATGGGATTGTACTTCTCAACATTATAGATTTACTTTTTTTTTTAAATTAATTAATTAATTTTTTGGCTGAGTTGGGACTTCGTTGCTGTGCGTGGGCTTCAGTAGTTGTGGCATGCAGGCTTAGTAGTTGTGGCGCATGGGCTTAGTTGCTCTGCAGCACATGGGATCTTCCCGGACCAGGGCTCAAACCCGTGACCCCTGCATTGGCAGGCGGATTCTTAACCACTGCACCACCAGGGTGCAACACTTTTTGATAGTATTGTCCTAACATTCTACAAGGTATTTACTTAATCAGTAAAAATTCACCAATGGAATAAAACATTGTTACATTTGCTAGAATTACAGATTTCAATCATGTGGTGAGGATTTTTAATACTTTGGAAACTAGAGGCTGTGATACCTAGAGGACTCAAGTCTCACTAAGTGACAAATAGTTACTCTCAGAGCTAAACGTCACTGAAAAGAAAACATATGATTATCCTCTGAAATATACTGGTATTGAGGGATGAGGGTTATGGATCCCCGAGGTTGTGACCTCAACTTGAGAGTTCACGGATGTGGAAACTGACTTTCCTGAGGTCACCCAGAAGGAGATGGTCATCTTGAGTGTAGAACACAAGTCTCCTCAATCCAGTAAGTACTCCTTACGATATACCACATTCTAATTCACATTCTGAAACTTAAAAACTGTATTCCCAAATAACAAGCCAATTGCCCCTTAATTTCTGGCAAAGTTACTATTTAAGAGATCTATAAGAGATTTAGTTAGGTATCTGTAAGAAACTATAATCAAAGACTACTAAGGGTAGGGGAGAGAAAGAAAAGTGAGTTGAACAGCAAGCAAGTTGAGGCATTTCTCTCAGGTACATATTCAATAAATCACCATCATTTGTTTTATAGTACTGTTAACTATATCTTTAAACAATATAAAATTATAATCCTTTCATATATTTAATACTTCTCTTGAATTTTAATTGGTCTGAATTTAATACTGTCATCCTACTTTCTCTGTGTTTTGGCCTTTTGTTTGTGGTATATCTCACATAGGGATTTTGGTTTTTATCCCACTCCGAGAATGTTACTAGGTCCATTTAACTCATTTATACTAAAAATTCATATATATACGTATATATCGCTGTCTTCTGTAATATGGCTACTACAATTTCCTTGGCATCCTATTTTTAATCTATACTAGTTACTTTAAAAGTTTTCAAAGACATCATTGACCCTATCTTTTCTCTATTTATTGAAAGACAAATCATTTTTTACTGTGTCTTATAGAACTTGAAAAATGTAGCTTATTTTTATCGCTCCATTCATTAACTTTCACAAAATCTGGAGTTTAGTTTTCACATATTGTTATTATTCCTTAATTACTTCATATACCTATAACGTATTTTAGGAATCATCTTTCACGTTTTTGAGTCAAAATATTTTATAACAGTAATTTAGATTTAGCTATTTCTTATCATTATGCTCTTTAATTCTTTTATATTTTAAGTTTGATATTTCTGAGATACCACACTCATTCACCTTTCAAATATCAGGAACTCCACTTTAAATATTTTCAGGAAGGTGAATTGTATCTTTTCTGAATCTCCACCCATACTATAATATTTTCTAGTGCTTTTATTCATGAACAACTTCTTGGATGTATATTACTTCTCAAGTCACACAATTCACCATCAAATTACATATACTGTAGATACACTCTATTTCCCATCAAATAGAGTATATCTACAGTATATCTCTGTAGATATACTCTATTAAGTTCAGTAGTTGAGTGTTAAGGAAATACGAGGCAACATACACATCTTTTTTTTTTTTTTTTTTTTTTTTGTGGTACACGGGCCTCTCATTGTTGTGGCCTCTCCCGTTGCGGAGCACAGGCTCCGGATGTGCAGGCTCAACGGCCATGGCTCACGGGCCTAGCCTATCTGCGGCATGTGGGATCTTCCCAGACCAGGGCACGAACCCGTGTCCCCTGCATCGGCAGGCGGACTCTCAACCACTGTGCCACCAGGGAAGCCCTGTACACATTTTTAACTGCAGAGAAGTGTGATAGAGTGATAAAAAAAATTTTGATGCATAATACTTATTTCCTAAGAATAAAATTCTGTTGGGGAACAGTCATAGAAATAAGAATTCAAGGAGAAAAAGCTAATAATATACAATTTGCAATGGTTACAGGTGCATATAAAATCACAACAGCATGTAAATTCTATTGAGCATTTTTACGATTAATTTAATGGTTTTATTTTAGAATCTGCATCCGTTGCAACTATTTAAATTTATGATAAAAAGTTTACAGTGATCTATAGTTGTAAAAGATTTAATTTAAGGGACATACTAGGAAAACAGTTTGAAGACTGATGTGACTGCTCCTGCCTAACTGGTCTTTTTTTAGGAAGACACATCTGGTCCTTCCTTGATACCTTTTAGAACTGTGAGAATTAGTCTTTCATTCCTTACTAGTCAGAATGGTAAGTAACGGGCTGTAGTTTCATGTACATCTACAATTTTTATTATCTTCTTCCATGTTCTTATGGGTCGTTTTTCCCGTTATTCATTCATTCATTCAACAAATACTTACTGAATAACTACAGTGTATTTTTCTAGGCCTTGAGGATACAACAATGTCCCCAGCACCAGAATCAGAAAAAAAAAATTAGAAAAATAAAATCAATCTCACATAGTGAGGTGGAGAAGACTGAATTACAAATAAACAAGGAGATACCTACAACAATTTTGGGTGGTGAATTGCTTTGAAGAAAAATAAAGCAGAGCAAAGAGTATGTCATTGAAGGGAGTCTATTTCTGATAATGTGGCCAGAAAAGGGCTCTCTGAAGACAATCGTATTTCAACATTGGAAGCATCTGAATCGGAAGTGAAGGGGGATAAGCCAGGCTTAACAAATGAGTCTGCCATTTCAAATCCAAGTCCCAGTTTCATATCCCCCTCAATTGCTTAACCTTACTCTTTCCAACTTATCTTTGACAAGACTCTGGACAAATTACTTTAAGCCCTGTATAGTTCAGTTTGATTTTCTGTAAAACAGAGACAACAATGACTCATGTTATAAAGGGCTTTGAGAGAACTGGAGATACTGACATAGAGCACCTAGCACAATGCTTGCCTGTTATGCAGTGGTCTCCCAATAAATCAAATCCAACTGTCAGGGAACCATCAACCTTCTCTCTATGTTTTTGTGTCTTCCTAGAGTCATTTCACTGTGGGTTAGAGATGCAGTTTGTTCTGCAACAGGTGTGAAGATACCTGACTGACTTGGGGATTGACCCGATTTGGGGGCTGTATGCTTCCATGCTGGGAATGACTAACGACTGTTGACTTTCACGCCTCAGCCTTCTGCTTTCCAGCCTCACTTGGTTCTCTCCCCCTTTAGCTTTCTATTTCTCCCCAGTCTCATGCGTTGTTTCTTTCCATTAAGCAGACAGTGACTATGTTACTGAAGATACCTGTTGAATGAATATGTAAATGAACAAGAAACTGAGGGAGAAGAAAAATTGGAGATGCTTTTAAATGTAGTTTTAGATATTAGTCCCTCCATTTCTAATGGACATTATCTTGAATACATATTTCAATGTATATTTAAAAAAATTATTCTCTTAAAACAATAAAGATTAATCTCTAAAGCTCTTTATATAAATCATGTTCGTGTTGTCACACATTAAACAATCCAGAATTAATATGCATAACGCACCTAAAGTGCTAAAAATGTGCTTGCTATTTAAGATCTAGCCTTAAAAACTACCCGCCAAAAGGCTACTTGTTTTTTTCAGTCAGTGTAAAACGCTTACATCAACGTTGCTCTTTTCTTTATATAACCTGAAGTACAGGTTCAGTTGCTGTTTTCTGCTTTACGTATTGTATTTCTAGCTACCTTTAAATAATACAATTATCTCTTAACATGATGGATATGTTTAAGTACCAATTTCAAAATCTTTAGAGATACCAAGAAAAAAACCCAAAGCCAAAAAAACCTCCAGCTTTAGAGAGATCGCCTACTTTTGAAAGTCATGGTAATTTAAATGGTATTAAATATGTATTATTTTGTACTTCTTTTAATATTTTGTTTACTCTAATATCTCAAAAGTCCCCTAACAGTCCTGGAGTCTATCACAGATAATTGGGCCCAGAGTTTTAATGAACAGTACAGATGGAAGAGTAACAAAATACCAACGACCAACGAAGCTGTCACTGACAGTTAGGAAATCGGACCCAGGAGACAACTGAAAAAAGTGCAGTTTGGCTTTCGAATACTCTGGCTCAGGAAGCAACTAACTACGAACACTATCCTTTTGACTCATTGGCTCCTGGTTCCGCTTCCATAAAATGACGCTGTGTTTTATGCGTTTGATTCCTCTAACGTCCCCAAGCACCTTCACTTTTGCCCATCTCTTTTGCAAGGTCATGCTAAATCACATTCCAGAGGCAAACCCTACAATGAACCTGTAGGATATATTCAAGTGAATCCTTCAGAAGAGTGTCAACACCTTGTAGCTACTGGTTTGCTCGCCAGTCTCCAGAGTGAGGGTAAACTGGAGGAGTTGCACTCTGAACGAAAAGAACTGTCAGTATCAGTTGGCACTAACAGTTAATGTATGCTGCTGAAGGATAAGCTACAGGGGCCAGGGGTTTACCATGCTCCCCATGCTTCCAGCTGAAGGCAGTCTTGCAGCCTCCACTCTGCTCCATCTTCGCATACCAGGGAGTTAGATAGAAACAGGTGGTCTGACCTATTCTGATCTAGCATTTGTTTTCATGTATAAGCTTACTTATAAGCTTATATACTATAATTGTAATGGAAAATCCATTCAGTGGAGAGACAAGAGCAATGATAAACATTCAATATCCTTAACCCAATCCACTCTTAATAACTCCATAAAGAATGGATTTGTTGAGAATTGGGGGATATAAACAGACTTTAATCTGAGGACAGCGTTAAATCAGGTTTTGGCATCATTACCTCTGATGGGGCACCTGAGTTGCCGAGGTCCCACGAGGTACCTGCATCTGGTCTGCGAAACCTCCCATTTTATTTTCAATTGCCAACCTGTTTAACACCTGTCTGTGTCCACACGTGTAACCGCTAACGGTGAGTTCTGAGACACCACAGCATTCAGGTTTGTGTGCCGTATTCCTACCGCAGGGATCATGTTAACAGCTGGCAGCTTAGCAACTGCCACCGTCTAATTTCAGTAAAGATTAAGGCTTAAAAATCCTTAGCTGGAAATGTTCTTGGCAGAGGCCAAAGGTGCTGCTAGAGTTATTTAAAAAAAAAAAAAAATCCCAGAGCTTAATTTAATCAAGGAAAATGAATATATCTTCAAGATCATGATGGATTTGAAGGAAATATATATTTACTGTCTTGACCAAATGGCATCAAAAAGATTTAGCAATCAGTGCATAAATTAGAAAGAGGAAAGGCAGTCTTTTTAAAACAATGCTCAGACCGAGTCACATATACTCTTTTACTGAACAAATATTTCGGCAGTTTCTACTCACAGTAGATTATAAGAAAGACAAGGTCCTTATTTTCATGGAGCATATATTCTAGAAAGGGTAAAGAGATAATTAAAAAATAGATATATAAGGATGACAACTTTGATTAGAGAAAAATTCTCTGAAAAAATATAAAACAGGGTAATGTGACAGGGAGTCACTGTAGATTGGGTGGGTAAAAAAGGCCTATTTAAGGTGACATTTGACCTGATACCTAAGTGGGTAGGTAGAATGAGCCAGTCACAGAGGACATATAAGCAGTAGAAAAAATGTTCAGAATTTCTTTAGATGCGTTTAGGGGTAGCCAAGCAACAACTGAGTGGAAGAAAGGTAGGGAGACTTAATTCAAAGGCATATTTGCATAGGAATCACACTTTAGAAATAAACTCATATTATCATATATTTGAGAGAGGGGGCTGGTGACTTGGAGGTGCTAAACTCCAGCTCTTGGCACCGCGATTAATCTGGGCGCAGGGCATTACAAGTCACGGTGCTGCTCAGACACAGGCAGGGACTCATCAAAGAGGAAGCTAGAGGCCACAATATGTACAATATATCGGACCTTCTCTAGGTTAGAGTCAGAGGTTATTCTAAGTGTAATGGGAAGTCATGGAGGGATTTAGACAGAAAATTGGCAAAATCTGAGTTATGCTTCAAATAGATTATTCTGGCAATGTGAAGAATAGATTGTAAAGAGAATGGTAGAAAGTAGAAGCAGAGAGAACAGCTGGGATTCTATTGTGAAAATCCATGTGAAGATAATAGTGGTTTCAACTAGAACAGGAGCAGAGAAGATGGAAAGAATTGAATGTAAGCAGGATACTGTTCTGGCTGTAGATAAAACAGTATTTTCTGACGGACATGGGGGCAATGAAAAAAGAGTCATCAAAGACGACACCAACGTTTTGGTTCAAGTATGCTCAAATATAAGTCAGTTTTTATGTTCCATATAGAGGTTTGAGAAGGAACCCAAATTAAAGGTGAGATATTAATTTATCTTACATTTACCAAGTCTTAATTATGTGGCAGGAACACTACACATGTATGTGTAAAGATATATATGCATACGAATGCACGCATATACATAAAGATATACACATACAGCATTTTAAAGTTGAGTTTTATAAAACAAAAAAATTAAGTCCATTAAAATTTAATTCAGATAAAGGATATTGTCACAATATTGCACATTCCTCATTCATAGGGCCTTTGCTCTTTCATATAGATATGAGCTAGAAAAGAAGAGAAATAGACATTTCTCTGCAATCTAAACATGAAAATAACAACGCAAAGTTTAAGGGAACACAGGGTATACGCAAAAGAGGAATTTTTGCATTTGCGATCATATCCTGATCTGTATGAGATACTCCTTACCAAATTCGGCCCTACTCGCACTCTACTTTCTTTTATAGTTTTAGCTCTTGAGACACAGGTAAATGATATTCTAGAACCATTTTGAAGAGTAAGTGCATTAGTTCGCTAATGCCCAAAGGTAAATTGTATAAATTAATATGGCCATTTTCTTGTTTTTGGTTCTTTTTTTTTTTGGCTATGGAAAACTCAATTATCACAAAGCAAAAGTTATCTTAAAAATGAAACTTAAAAAAATTCTTTTCCTCTGAGATTTTGTTCCAAATAAGCTCCACAACCAGAAGAATTTTCGAGTTTCTTTCACACGTGCATTTTGAAAGATAATACATGCAACTCGACACATAATGACCATTAACTATAAAAAAAGACAAATTCAAAAAAAAAGTTTTGGTGAGTATTTAAGCATTCATGAGTCAGCTAGAGCTTTATAAATCTTACTTCATATTATAGGTATCTATGCCTTTGGCCCAGCAATTTCATTTCTATAGGAATACTCCCAATACACCTAAAGATTATGCACATATATTGATTCCAGCATTATTTGTTGATTAAAAAAAGGAACTTAAATGTCTCAAAAAGGGGAATTGTTATATAAATTATCTTAATCTACACTATGGGATCCAATCGTCCATTAAAAAGAATAAAACAGATTTTAAAATACTGACATGGTAACTTTATGATATATTTTAAAAGAAGAAGTGGCACATACATACAATGGAATATTACTCAGCCATAAAAAAGAATGAAATTGGGTCATTTGTAGAGATGTGGATGGACATAGAGTCTGTCATACAAAGTGAAGTAAGTCAGAAAGAGAAAAACAAATATCGTATATTAACACATATGTGGAATCTAGAAAAATGGTACAGATGAACCTATTTGCAGGGCAGCAATAGAGAAGACGCAGACATAGAGAACGGATGTGTGGACACAGGGGATGAAGGGGGTGGTGGGATGAATTGGGAGATCAAGTTTGACATAAATACACTACTTTGTGTAAAACAGACAGCTAGTGGGAACTTGCAGTATAGCACAGGAAGCTCAGCTCAGTGCTCTGTGATGACCTAGATGGGTGGGATAGGGCGTGGGGTGGGATGGAGGGGATATATGTATACACATAACTGATTCACTTCATTGTACAGCAGAAACTAACACAATACTGTAAAGCAATTATACTCCAGTAAAAAAACAGGAGGATCAAAACAATTCACAAATGTATCAATACATGGAATGATTCCATTAGGGTTGGATTAGACTGAAACAAGTTTAAAAGGTCAAACTACTAGCAATGGTTATTTGGCTATTGGGGGGGAAGACTGGAATAAGGTGGCCGTGCTGGTAGGGGTGCTGAAGAGGGCCTTTCATTTGCTGCCATAAATACTTGTGTATGGTTTGGTTTTATCCTATACTGAGTATGTCTTGGGTTTGTACATTTTAAATCAGTTTAAAACATGAAGCCAGAGAGCCACTACGCTATGACTTTCTTGACTTGACAGAAGCATATTTATTCACTTTGCATTACTATAAGCAAACATCAGCTTATGTCCTAAGACTAAACCTAGACCATATAATTTCCTGCAGTCAGTGGCATTCTCAGAACTGTGACAGTAGCCTGCTGCAGTGCTTCTCCAGGTGTGCTGAATATTTCAGATATCAGTAGGCTGGGGCAGCCACTTCTTTAAGTTTAGAGGAGATTTTGATGGCATGCCACTAACAGAGTGGTTCTCGTATGTCTGCAGCATGTAATGATCACTCAGGGGCATGGCTGACTGTTTATATCCTGTGCCAACTCGGCTGATGTGTAATTAACATTATGTCTTGATAGCCTGCTGTTTGCAGCAACTTCAAGTCATGATTCTGACACATCGACAACAAGCAGTGAACACTCTGATACAGGGCCAAAGCAACATAGATGTCTATCTTCTTCAGTTTCCAGGCATGTCATACGGTAAGTGGCCTTCATGAGCATGGGACTCTTTATGCCATCAGTCACTGGCCATTTCTTTAATGGAGTGACACTGTTTTGTACTTCGTGAAATGAATGATCCACAGTGATTATTCGTTTTTTCTGTTTGTCTTCAGATCAATTGTAGTTGTGTGCATTAATTTGATCATGGCACCGTGACAGAGGACATAAGAGCTTAGCCTCTAGAGACTGACAGAACTGGATTAATCACTTGACGCTACCACTTACTAACTGTATAATTCTGGGCAAATTATATAACCTCTTTGTACATCAATTTAATCTGTACAGTGGGGATAATACCTACCCTCAAATAAACCTTATTCTGAAGAGTAAAAGAGATAATGTAGTAAAAGTGCTCCCCATAAATGCCTGCCACATTTGCATAATAAATATTAGATTAAATATAGCAATAATTATATTAATAGGTGAGTGATTCAGGAATTTTTATATTATCAGAGAATATGCAATATCTGGGGGCATACAGTTTTTTGAATAGGCATTAGCTGAATACAGAATTATGAAATAATTCAGTTTGGTTAAATCATAAATACAAGTATAGAATTTTAAAGCTACTGAATGGTTTATTATAATGAACTAAAACATATTAGTGTCATAAGTACTTTATGCCAATGATATCCTCCAAATGTAATACTAAAACACTGAATAAGCATAACAAACACATATAAGTTTAATACAAACACATGTAAGTTTTGGTAAGAGTTCAAACATATTCCTCAAAATCACTGTTCTTTCAGTTTGGCTTGAACCAAAATTTACCTTCATGAAAAACAAATGCAGCCTCTTAGATACATGAAAGATCTAATTAATACTGTCACTATACTGGCTTCAGAATCTAAATGGGGTCCAAAACTAATCTTACTTAGAAGCTAAATAAACACCCCACATTGATAAGTAATTCATTTTCCCATTTTCAACTCTGATTTAAATGTTTATACAAGAGTCTTTGAAAAGTCTCTTCACCTCAACAGCTCTGCAAGTGTTCCCTTTGAACAATGACTTTGCAGCTGACCAAACCCGACTCTCAATCAATTTTTATGAGTACAAATTCTTGGGCTGATGGCTAGATCTCCAGCTGTATCACTCATATAATACACACTCACAAGTGGTGATGAGATTCACATTATCACCAGAGCACCATTCTGACGATGGCGGCAGCAGACACAGCAGGGGTATACTGTCCTCTCTGAAAATGACTCCTTCACCTTTTAATAGTGCAGCCTGCAGGTATAGATCTACGAACTATTTGCCAATAGAATGAGAGCTATCTTTAAAAATACTGATAAAACTACCTGGCTCTTCCCAATGAGTCTTTCTTGCTCAACCTCCATACATACCCATCTTGATTTTGAAGTGGGTACATTCAATTTGTCTTCCCATTACATTTGGAATTGAAAGGAAGATTCAATTGTATTTAAAACTTCAAAAAGTTGCCAGACTACTGGCGTGTAAATCTCAAAACACTGGGGCATGGGATTCTTTGTGTGAGTACACGTACTTACATATATTTGGGTAAAGATACAATGCTTAAATATGACTTCAAATTTTAAAATGATACCTCAGGTAGAATAAATCTGAATTCATGATAGTTTGGTGGTGTTTCTCCTAAATTTTAATTACGGGGTATAGAGGTTTACCTCCTTTGGTTTAAACTGAATTTTGCCTTTAAAATGTTAAACATATTTTTGTTACGTGGAGAACTTTCTAGCTCTCCAAAGACATGGTTAATGTTCCTAAAAGACATACCAATTAATGATCTCAAAAGTATTCAACTTCCTTCTTTCATTTCTAAACTCTCTTATGGGGTGACAAAGTATACGTGGTTGTTTTGTAACTTGATTCTTGTGATCATATGCCAGAAAATAAGGTAAGAAGCAAAGGATTACCTTGAACTTTACCTGGCCAGAAGCATGAGGTGTCCATTTGACCTCTCAAAACTGATCTGCTAAGGCCTAGTTTTCATATTAAAACAGTCAGTATATAAGAAACTCTTTAGCCTACTGTCACTTCACTGGATCTCTACACAACAAACACTCTCTGATTCATTCTTTAAAAAAAATAATGAAAAAAAAAAATGAAAATGATCCAGCAATCACATTCCTTGGCATTTACCCAAAGGAGCTGGAAAGTTATGTCTATACAAAAACCTGCACACAAACGTGTATAGCAGCTCAGTTCATAATTGCCAAAATTTGGAAGCAACCAAGATGTCCTTCAGCAGATGAATAAATAAACTGTGATTCATCCAGACAATGGAATATTATTTAGTGCTAAAAAGAAATGAGCTTTTGAGCTATGAAAAAACATGGAAAAACCCTAAATGCAAATTCATAAGTGAAAGAAGCTAATCTGAAAAGGCTACATATTGCATGATTCCAACTCTGTGACTTTCTGGAAACGGCAAAACTATGGTAAAAAGATCAAGGGTTGCCAAAGGTGGAGGGGAAGATGAATAGGCAGAACACAGAGGATTTTCAAGGCAGTGAAAATGCTTTGTATGATGTTACAATAATGAATAGTATGTTTGTCCAAATACACAGAGGTACAACACCAAAAGTGAACCCTAATAAAAACTATGGACTTTTGATGAAGATGATGTGTCAACGTAGGTTCATCCTTGATAACAAATGTACCATTCTGGTGAGTGATGTTGACAGTGGAGGAGGCTATGTCTGGGGACAGAGGATATATAGGAAATCTCTGTACCTTCCTTTAAATTTTGTTGTGAACCTAAACTGCTCTAAAAAAAAATATCGACTAAAAGGTATGACATGCTGAACATCTGTGGTTACTGGGTGACATTCTCATGTGCTCTCATACATATTTCCACCAGTTAAACCCTAGGCTTGCTAAGAGTCAGTAGCGTTTGCTTATTAGGCCAATAACATCAGCTATTGAACTTATGGGAACTTATGAGATTCTATGTAAATGAATGACATATGACTATGAAAAAGAAGCTGCACTTCGTACAAAAAATCAGTTGAATGATTGGAAAGATTTGACAAAGACAAGTCACTAACACAAACTTGTCAAATTAGATGTGGGTGAGACATCTATAACTGGAGAAAGATCTGCACTCAAACTGCCTGGTAAATGCACTTCAATTCTTGTGCCAATGTCAAGAAATTAAACCTGGAAACCAAAGAAGATGGCTTATAGGTGTCGTTTTTGGAGGAGGATCACTGAGAACTCCCAACAGGGAGCCCTTTCTCAAAGCAAGTGCTTGGGGTTTATATCAAAAGATCGTCAGTGTGTGTGCGCACATGTGTGTGCATCTTTTAGTAAACTCGTTGACCAAATACTGGTTCTATTTACATAAGAAAAAGTCACACTTTACCCAGGGGAAAAAAAGCACTTTTGATGAAAAGGTTATACTTTTCGTGAAGTTACCATGCTATTATGGCACATCACTAAAATAATTTTATCCAGCAGTTGATAGATGGCTTTATTTCTGGAAGACAGCAAATAATTTTCTTTCCTTGGAATTTCACCATGTTAATCTGATCTGGGCTATTTAAACTACTTACGTGTGAATAGGAATTGATGAGATTTTATAGACTGTTTTGAGTTAAGGATCCCAAGAGAGCTTCTCTTTCCATATATATTCACTGGGAACAAAACAGCTTGGATTTATCATGAAATGGAATGACTATTACTCAAATTTATTCTTTAATGTAACTTTAACTAAATGAGTATATTCCATGAGCAAAGGTCATCCACGATTCAAAAACCAAACCAAAACAAAAAAGAGTCAACTGAAGTGTACATTCCAATATCCTGTCTACATTCAGAATCCTATCACAAACAAATCTACCAGTCAAGGTAATTTAAAGACCTGTACATGTGAATAAGTGATATATATGGTACATTTTTATTAAAATGCATGTTTCTATGTATTAAGTTTTATCTATGAACTATCGAACAATGCAGTGACTCTCAAGGTATGCTCTTGGGATCCCGGAGCTCTCCAAGATCCTTTCAGGGACTTGGGAAGTCAAAACCATTTTTCTAACAATATTCAAACATCTTTGCCTGTTTCACACTTACTCTCTCAAGAGCGTATAGCGGAGTTTTCCAGAGGCTAAATTTCACCTGAGATTGCGACAGATTGAAGGCAGAAGCTGATGTGAAAATGCAGCTGCATTCTATTTTATTAAGCCAGAATATCACAGAGGGGTACAAAAGCATACAGTAATGCCACTCATATCACTAAAATGTTTGGCCTGAAAAATAGTTATTTTAAATAAAAAGGTTATTTGCGTTGGCATATAATGGGCTTACCACTTTTATTTTAAAATGAATTAAAACTTTTTTAAATTTCTCAGTTTTAATTTCTGATACAGTGAATATTGATAGATACAACCCACAAAAAACTTGAGAATGGCTTAGAGTGATTATGTGACAGGAAAAAAGTCTACTTACCTGAACAAGAACAAAGTAACGTTTTTTCCATCTTTTCCAAACCTTCTGTCCAAGGGCATACAGATATCTGGTAAGAAAAACAAGTAAAAGAATACTTTACATGAATAGTGGTGTGGTTCCACGTAATCGTATTTCTTCCATAGGTATTCATTCTTGCAACAAGCCTGCTAAAGGCAAAGTTTAGTTCATTTGGAATCTGTGACAGCACGCAGCTTCTGTGTTACAAAATGACTGAGCCTGTTCTAAGGCTTTTGAAAGGGAATTGATTTATGTGGCTTGTCAACTGTCAGTTCTTCCCACAAACTGAGCGAAGTTGGAGTTAGAAAGGATAATCAAAGAAGTAGTAGGAATTTTATTCTTATACATATTTCTTAGGAGAGACAAAGGCTACGAATTGAGGCTATAGTACCAAATGTTTCAGCTCTCAGCTGACCGGGGCTGAGGAGTGTGGCCTCGCAGGGAGCTGGCTGCAGAGTCCAGAACCCATGGAGAAGGGTCGCTGTTCAGCTGAGTGTTCCTGAGATGTGCCTGCACCAATCTCAGTTTCCATTTCCTCAACTATCAAATGAAAGGACTGGATGTGATGATTTCTGAGATCCCTGCCAGCTCCATAATTTGGAGATTTGCCTGACTTATGCAAGCTTCTTATTGCAAATTTTCCTAACTATGAAATTTAGATACTAATGAAGATGACACTGTATAATTTAACACAGTTTCAACCAAGGCTTTTGTTTAACTTTGCACTGCTATTAGTAACCTAAATTGAAATGATTCAAGTAGTCAATCATTGGAGAAGAGAACTTTTGTTCTTACTGAATATACAGATGTAAGCTTAAGTATCAAGGAGGAAAGAGAAGAAATTAAAAATTAATCAGGTATGAGTGTGTCATGGAGAGCTATTTAAAATTATACCACATACCTCCTACAAAAGTGGGAAACATTGTCAGAAGTTTAAAATATGACAAATAGAGAGCTAATTTTTAAATTAAAGTAAGACTTTTCAGTATTTTATCACAATCCCTTTTTCTAATGTGGAGGTTTAACACTGCTGAGGCTATTCAAACTAACTTAATTTATAAATAATTCTGAGTGATTTAAAAAAAGGACTATAGCTAATAGTTTGTTTAGGGGCTTAAAGTCTTCAGACTTTCTCTAAATTTTTAAAACTGAAACCTTAGCTTGAATTTTTAGTTTCTGTCTTATGAAAATAATTCTCTTTTGTAAAACAAAACAAACATACTCTTTGCCCCCTTTTGAAAAAAATACGGGATATTAGCTAAGGTGTGCTGAAATGATGGGATTTCTTATTCACTGCTAGTGGAGTGTAACATAAGACCACCTTCCTGTAGGATAACATGGCAGTATATAGAAACAGTCTCCACCTCTTCATCATGGAATTAGGGAAATAATTAGATACATACACAAAGATGTATGCTACATGGATACTTAGAACAGCGTTATTTATATTATGAAAAAGGTGACAACTTAAATGTCCAACAGTAGGTGAATGTTTAATAAATGCTAGAAAATGCATAGAAATACTATGCCACTGAAAACATATTTTTGATAAAATAACAAAGAAAACTTCATTGCATAATATTATGGGAAAAGAGCAGATTCAAAACTATTGATACACAAATACTTAGTGATTTGAAATTTGTAAAAAAAAAAATACAAAATAGATATTCCAAAATTTTAGTAATAGTGCCTTTGAGTGGTGGGATTATGGAAGATTTGCGTTGCCTTCTTTATTCCCTGTATTTCTATATTTTCTGAATAAAAACATACGAACAAACATGGGGTTACTAAAAGTCGACATAAATCCTAGGCTCTTGCCTAGAAAGCATCACCCCAAACTGCCCAAATTAATTATATATTTTCTTTCTCTCAGACACATCAGCTAGCTGAAGGGTTTGGCAAACTTCTATTTGGTTCTCACAATACCCTTGATGACCTATCGTCTGCGCTTGTGGATGTAATGCGAATGCATTTAGAGTCTATCAGAAATATCTACCGCTACTGTTCTCACCTGTTCACTATCTCCTCCTGAGGGCCCCTTGAAACCCTTTGCCCCATCTTTGCTCTAGCCTCTAATTTCTCTTCTATGGTGCCAGTGATAGGTGTTTAGTTGCTCTCTTTCTGTCTCCCCTATGTAATTTTCCTCTGCTGAAAGGCATACACCCAAGCTCCTATTACAGGGTTAACAGCAATGACCTCAGGAGCTATACACTGTGGACACGACAGATGCTCTCTGTACAAGTTCACTAGCAAGGAGTGCACCAAATAGCTGCTGAGGAGCCAAGAGGGCATCGGGAATAACCTCTGCCTGTGACCACAGGCTGGTTCTTCAACGTGTCTCACTTAGCATGCTGCTGGGCTACTAGGTCAGACATAAGTGAAAGTGAATAGGGATACACAAACCATCAACACCACAAGCAAGTGTAAGTCTTGCTGACAGTGAAGGTTCTGCATAAGGGATAATACTGTCATCTGCAACCTCATTAAAAATGATGCCTCACCACATTTGGAATGAAAAGGTATGGTTTCTGTGAAGACAGAAAGCAGAGGGGTGGGTGGATGTACACGTGTATACTGAAAGATATTATTAGAATAAAAGACAATTCAAGACTGGAACCAAGGTAAGCATTTGAATGTTGGGCCTTGAGGTATTATGGACTATTGCACTAGAATTCAACAGAATATATACAGAAGAAGTCACAATTGATCAGACACTTCTAGAAAGGAATTGCTCATAAGAGTTTTAGTCTCTATATAAGAAAAAAATGACATTCAACAAAAGTAAACATTTCTGCATAAAGGAAATGTTACAAATGCTATGTAGGAAAAATATGATAGCTCCTGCCCTTTAGTTTTCATATTAGCCAGACAAAAATTTTACATAAAATTTTTTTGAACATATATAAAAGATATCAGAAAAGTTAACTATACTGAATAAGAACAGATTAAACTTCAACAACTCTGAGTTTTTTCACTATAAGCATGAGTTCTGGAATCAGGCATCAATATCACCATCTAGCTGCTTTTTCACTGTATAAAAGCAGATTCTTGGTGTAAAAGACACATTTAAAATTGAGGGGAGAATGAAGAAAAAAGATGTTCATCAATGTCATTTAAGAGTAAAAATTCACAAACCATCTAAGAATCAAGCAGTTAAAATGATTACGTTGCCATTAAGAGTGATGCCAAAATCAAAAGCCCAGGACCAGATGGCTTCACAGGCGAATTCTATCAAACATTTAGAGAAGAGCTAACACCCATCCTTCTCAAACTCTTCCAAAATATAGCAGAGGGAGGAACCCTCCCAAACTCATTCTACGAGGCCACCATCACCCTGACACCAAAACCAGACAAAGATGTCACAAAGAAAGAAAACTACAGGCCAATATCACTGATGAACATACATGCAAAAATCCTCAACAAAATACTAGCAAACAGAATCCAACAGCACATTAAAATGATCATACACCATGATCAAGTGGGGTTTATCCCAGGAATGCAAGGATTCTTCAATATAGGCAAATCAATCAACGTGATACACCATATTAACAAATTGAAGGAGAAAAACCATATGATCATCTCAATAGATGCAGAGAAAGCTTTCGACAAAATTCAACACCCATTTATGATAAAAAAAATCCTCCAGAAAGTAGGCATAGAGGGAACTCACCTCAACATAATAAAGGCCACATATGACAAACCCACAGCCAACATTGTCCTCACTGGTGAAAAACGGAAACCATTTCCACTAAGATCAGGAACAAGACAAGGTTGCCGACTCTCACCACTCTTATTCAACATAGTTTTGGAAGTTTTAGCCACAGCAGAGAAGAAAAAGAAATAAAAGGAATCCAGGGCTTCCCTGGTGGCACAGTGGTTGAGAGTCTGCCTGCCGATGCAGGGGACATGGGTTCGTGCCCCGGTCCGGGAAAGATCCCACATGCCGTGGAGTGGCTGGGAAGCAGCCGCATAGCACAGGGAGATCAGCTCGGTGCTTTGTGACCACCTAGAGGGGTGGGATAGGGAGGGTGGGAGGGAGGGAGACGCAAGAGGGAAGAGATATGGGAACATGTGTATATGTATAACTGATTCACTTTGTTATAAAGCAGAAACTAACACACCATTGTAAAGCAATTGTACTCCAATAAAGATTGAAAAAAAAAAAAACTACAATGAGCTATCACCTCACACCAGTCAGAATGGCCATCATCAAAAAATCTACAAACAGTAAATGCTGGAGAGGGTGTGGAGAAAAGGGAACCCTCTTGCACTGTTGGTGGGAATGTAAATTGATACAGCCACTTTGGAGAACAGTATGGAGGTTCCTTAAAATGCTAAAAATAGAACTATCATATGACCCAGCAATCCCACTACTGGGCATATAACCTGAGAAAACCATAATTCAAGAAGAGTCATGTACCAAAATGTTCATTGCAGCTCTATCTACAATAGCCAGGACATGGAAGCAACCTAAGTGTCCACCAACAGATGAATGGATAAAGAAGATGTGGCACATATATACAATGGAATATTACTCAGCCATAAAAAGAAACAAAACTGAGTTATTTGTAGTGAGGTGGATGGACCTAGAGTCTGTCATACAGAATGAAGTAAGTCAGAGAAAAACAAATACCGTATGCTAACACACATATATGGAATATTAAAAAAAAAAAAGTTTTGAAGAACCTAGGGGCAAGACGGGAATAAAGACACAAACCTACTAGAGAATGGACTTGACGACATGGGGAGGGGGAACGGTAAGTTGGGACAAAGTGAGAGAGTGGCATGGACATATATACACTACCAAATGTAAAACAGATAGCTAGTGGGAAGCAGCCGCATAGCACAGGGAGATCAGCTCGGTGCTTTGTGACCACCTGGAGGGGTGGGATAGGGAGGGTGAGAGGGAGGGTAATGCAAGAGGAAAGAGATATGGGGACATATGTATATGTGTAACTGATTCACTTTGTTATAAAGCAGGAACTAACACACCATTGTAAAGCAATTATACTCCAATAAAGATGTTAAAAAAAAAAAAAGACTGAGGCCAGAAAGAAAGATAATGGAAAATCATAATAATGTTTTTAAAAAGCTGTCACATGAACTTATACTGTATGCATGGGGAAAAAAATCCAGAAAGATGTATCAAAATGGGAAACCTGAAGTGAGTATCTGGCTGGTGAGATTAAAGATAAATTTTATGTTCTTCTTCACACCTTTCTCCATTTTCACAGTTTCTATCTTGAGCATGTCTTCTTTTTTGTTGTTGTTGTCATTTAAGTAAGGTATACTGGTAGATTACCTAAAGTAAAATTCACCCATTTTAGGTATATAATTGGACGAAACTTGAAATAGGAGGGATGTAACCACCACAGTGAATTTATAGAACACTCCCACCCCCCCACCCAAAGGTTCCTTCATGCCTTTTTATGAACCATCTCCTCCTCACATCTGCAGCTTTGCAACCACTGATCTGATTTCTGACCTTATAGTTTTTTGTTTTCCAGGATGTCATATAAGTGGAATTACACAGTATGTAGCCTTTGGTGTCTGGCATCTTTCACTTAGTATAAAGTTTTCGAGATTCAGCTTTTGTCTGTATCAGGAGTTCATTCCTTTTTATTTCAATGTACGACTTCAATGTGTTTATCCTTTTACCAGTTGGTGGACATTTGAGTTGTTTCCACCTTTTTGGCTATCGTAAGTAAAGCTGCTATAGCCATGCACATATAAGTCTTTGTGTGGGCACATGTTTGCATTTCTCCTAGGTAAATATCTAGGATTGGGATTACTGAGTTACAGTGAAAGTGTGTTTAACCTTATAAGAAACTGCCAGATTGTTTTCCATGGCTGTACAATTTTTCATTGTCATTAACAATGTATGAGAACTCATCTTACTTTTATCATTAGAAAAAAATCACTTTTATTAAGGATTTGAAGGATGTGGGCATTACAGCTCCATAAACAATACTTCTGACATGACTAAGTTGAATATCTATAGACCAAAGATGAGGATCTTTGTCACTTTATCTTGAGTACAGTGGCGAATTCCTATAAACTTTAATGGTTAAATGGGTTTTCCAGTTTTCAAAGCTGTTCTCAAGTTCTGATATGCAGAGCAGTCTAAATTCTCCGTAGGTGGGTTGTCTTATCAGGGGATGATTAAAGTGTAAAGAAAGTAAGGAAAAAGGAGCCAAAATCATTTGAATATTTGGTTACAATCAGATAATCCATTTATTAGAAAGCATCTGTAAAAATCAAGATGCATTCTTTTTTTTTGAATTTATTTATTTTATTTATTTTTGACTGCGTTGGGTCTTTTTCCTTTTTTTTTAGTCATCAGTTTTATGCACATCACTGTATACATGTCAGTCCCAATCGCCTAGTTCATCACTCAAGATGCATTCTCTCGTGACTCATCTTTATGCCTAGCACTGCTGCTGAATTCAGAGTTCCATTTTTTTTGTTGTTGTTTTTAATGTTGAGTGTTAGGTTATAAATGATCTCTTTTATGGATGAAAATCCAATACATTTTTTTTAATTTCAGAAAAATACACTAAAGTTACATTTAACATATTATACTAGGCAATAGATTCATTTCGTTATACTTACACAGCAATGATTACTGAAAAATGAGTTATTCTGTATAGAGGCTGTATATTCATCTATAATGAATTTTTAAAGAATCTGTATACAATAGGTTGACTTCAAACAGTCATAAAATATAATTTGATCATTCTTTAATGATTTAGAAAAGGATCCTATAAACATCTTGGGGTCATTACCATGAACTTCAATTATAACTGCATAGTTCTGTAAAAGGAGAAGGTACACCTGGTAGGACCAAATCTATTTGACATACAATGGCAATAGTGATGATTAAACAAATCCTTGAGAGTTATTTACTTGTCACTTATTTCTGTTTCATAAAAATAGTTTAGAATTTAAGAAATCTATTACTAATATTATTTTCTTGCTGTCTGAACTCTGGAAAAATTCATTTTTTTAAAGCTTTATGAAATCTGATTCTACCCCATAAAGGTGTAGAGAACATCTTCCAAGAAGTGCATTTGTCACCTGAGACAGAGAGAGTACCTTGGCTCGTACGGTAATGTTGTTAAGGGGTTGCGGTCTGCTCTGCAACTGTATTCTCCCTGAATATTTAGTAACCTGCTGAGTCATTACTAGCTTCCTCTCAATTGTAGGATTATCTCAAATTAAAAAAGTTTTTTTTCAGAGTATGTAAATTAGACCTGCCAAATACCAGGCAAACTGGGAACACACATTTAACTGGGTTTTGTGTGACAATTTACAATGTTACCCAATAAAATAAATATTTATCACACAGCATGAGACCAACATTCTCTAATGAGTGAATTTTTGTCACCTTATTTAAAGGTTTTAAAGAGCAAACCAAAAGCAAGTCTTCTGTTTTAGTTTTGGTGGGGTCTTCAACATGATTCATTTTCCTCAACCTACAGAGTTTGATTTTAAACAAAACATGTTTTCTCACCCTGTTAAATTATCTCAGTTACTAAGAAATGGATGGAGGGAATTCCCTGCTGGTCCAGTGGTTAGGACTCTGAGCTTCCACTGCAGGGGGCCCAGGTTCGATCGCTGGTCGCTGGTCGGGGAACTAAGATGCAACAAGCCGGGTGGCATGGCCAAAAAAAAACCAACAAAGAAATGGATGGAAGAGGAACACATACCAGCAGTTTTCACAGTCGTAGTCATATTACATTCTCCAGTACTCTATACTAGAGTATGACCCTAGGAAACAAATTCCCTAATCGGAGTTAAATTTGATTCAAGATTTTTTAAATGAGGACAGAAGATATATTCTAATGTATGTAACACAGTTCAAAAGCACATATTTCCAATGCTAAACTGATACTAAATATAACACTTTTTCCATCGAAATATTTCCAATACATCACAATACTCATGTAACTAGAGTATTTTGGGTTATTTAAAAATAACTGCTCAGATACTATTTTAAAGTGTTTGCTTTCATCAATACACCCAACTTAAGTAAGGTATTAAGAAGCTGTTCCCTTTGAACAAAAAATTGCCTGCTTAACTTTAAAATCTTCTCTTCTTACATGGGATTAGGTAACAAAGAAATTAGCAGCCCTGACACAAAGCTCGGATTTAACACATAAGAGTAAAGCCTTGAAGCATTTGGTTTTATAAATCAGTATAAATACAGCAATAATCTTAAAGTATTAATCCCTCTTCTAGGGCTGTTTCTAATTGAGAGTACTAGTTCCCCCAAAGAAACATAGGAATCAGCTAGGAAACAAGGCACAAAACAAACTAACGTGTTATCAATGATCCACTCACCTACGACTTTTTTTTTGGTATTTATTTCTAACTATTCTTAGGTTGTGCTCTATCCTCAAATATCAAAGCTAAGAGACAATGAACGTTATGAATTTCTGCTTGTATATTTAAAATATGGTATGGACACAGATTATGTACCAGGCTGTTAGGAAAAATGTCAAGAAAAGAGAGAAAAAAAAGAAGAGAAAATAAAAGTTTTGGCATAGCCAAACCTCAAGTCAATACAGTTACTATCAACAAAGCAAACGGGTCATTATTTTTCATCTATTACATCACATTTATATATGTCATTAGAGAATCTCAATACTTAGCATTAAAAATTATACAACCTCTATGGTCTCAACGTGATCCTTAAAAGAGTTATCTGTTAACTTAAGAAGCCAGCTGGAACACATACCACAGTTGCTTCTAAAAGTTTTCATTTGTGGACAAACAAAAGCAGAGTCTTAATGAAATCCATCAGAATGTTCTGTGACAACAGGAATAAAAACTTTTCTGTAGAGATATGTTGATCATTAACAACATACATTACTCTATTACCAATAAAATGGTCTCAATATATTTATGGAGTAAAATGAAGCTTGGTAAAAATAATCTTCAAGCAAAACAAAAATCAGTAAAATATGAAGCTTATTTTTGCTGAATTTTCAAATAGATATTTACATTTCATCACATGTTCACATTGCAATGCTTGTAAAACAAAATTACTTTAAATGCTTGTTTTTTATTCAGTACCCCTTGAGTATTTTTTTTAAAAAAAACAGATTCCCATATAACATTCTGTGATTTGCCTTCCTTTAAGCCAAAAAACCTCTGAAATTAGTTTTACTAATAAATTAAGCCATTTTCTAGAAATGCTATATATTATTTGCTAATATATATAGTCACAAAAGTTAATGAAATTTCAAGAGCTCATTCTGATTAGTTTTAATAACTGAGATTTAACTCATCTTCATAACACAGTATGTCTAAACTACAATATACCCTATATTTTTCTAGTATAGTAAAGAAACAGCTAATATTCTCTATGCCATATTTGAAATAGAAAATGGTAATATGAAATAAAGAACTCATCTATCCAAACGCTTTAAAAGCACCTTATAAAACCTTTCTAACTTGAAGATTGTTCAAAGAACACTTCAACACACACAAATTCTCCAGACATCTTACTAAACATTGTAGTTTAGTTTCAGTTAGGGTGGTGGCATACAGTTCTAACAGAAAGGAGCATATGATGATTTATTTGCACGGAGTCCATGGTGTGGGAGTCCATGGTTTTACTTTATGGTGAAAAATCATCACTAATGAATATTTGAAAAACATAATTGTATACAGAAACTGGGAATTATGCGGTGCTTGAAAAAAAAAGACTATTACTTTTGGCAGATCACTTATGACTCTAGCTTTTTATTCAAAGAAATGGAACAATCAATCTACATGTTGAATGATAAAGCCTATTCTTCTACGAGCCTTCATTTCTCAAGGAAAAATACAGGAAGAAAAAAAATCAATATATAGAGTAGTTTAGTCCTGGAAAGGGCTTTCTTAAAGAGAAACCTCAGTCAAGGTTGAAAGAGCAATTAATGCAGGCTCAAAAATCTGGGCCATTCTGATAGAGTTCGGTTAACATGTGGCAGAAGTAATCATCCACTTGTGAAAATGATTTTCGGTTCATTCTCAAACACCTTTCAGACACTCATGATCCCATTTAACTGACAACAATACAGGCTATCCGCGGGCATCACTGCATTTGATGTGAAAACCAATAGGGACCAAATGCCCTCAGGCACTTTCAGTCATTCCCTGCAGTCTGTGCTCACAGCTTCCCCGCATAAAAGGAATCTTCCTTCTTTCACTACATTCTTTCCTTTATTTAACCCCACAAGATTAAGCCTTTTTTTTTTCTTTTTTTTTGGTTTTGTTTTCAGCTAAGGATGAGAAAAAGAAACTGATTCAAAACAACAGTGTGACCTGGGCATTAAGAAACCTAGAAGTGAATACTTTCCAGTTGGCTTTTATATACTTCCTGAATTCTTATGGGAAAGAGAACAAGAGGTGAGGCTGCAAGGAGAGGATCATCACCAAACAAAATCACAGAACATTTTGAAAGAAATGATGAATGATGAAAAATCAGAAACTCCTATTGTTCAGTAAGAAGTTAAAATGCGCGTGCTATGTCAGCAGGAGACCTGTGACAGCAAAGGAATAAAATGTAGTTCTTCCTTTTCTGTATCACGTTTTGTAGAATCAGCAACATGAACTGCCTCCCCCCACCCTTTTTCTGAGAAGTCTCATCTTCTGCTAGTTTAATCTCAGCTAGATGGGAGTTAAACTTGAGCTCATATCAGCATTTTCAGATTCAGTCTAACAGTCTAAGGTATAAATGCTATCCTTTAAAAACTGGCTTGCTGGGACTTCCCTGGTGGCGCAGTGGTTAAGACGCTGCACTCCCAATGTAGGCGGCCCAGGTTCAATCCCTGGTCAGGGAACTAGGTCCCACATGAATGCCGCAACTAAGAGTTCACATGCTGCAGCTAAGGAGCCCTCGAGCCTCAACTAAGACCCAGTGCAATCAAATAAATAAATAAATATTTTTTTAAAAATTGGCTTGCTATTCACAAACTAGAATATGAATATAGGCAAACTGCCAAGATGAGAAGACCATAAAGCCCTATTCCACCCTCAGATTAAGACATCAAGATCTACAAGTGACCACTCTTAAAGGAGGTGTTCTAATATAAATGGCAATGCACTACCACCTAGAAACAAAACTGATCTGGGTAAATTATACTATAAGCAGTTCTACAAAAAGCAGTTTTAAACAGCTAAACACAAGCCAAACCATGGAACTAAACCTGTACAGAGAAATCTTTTGTTATACAGGCAGTTTTTCCTATATTTTTTGATAACTGATCATCAGTACCCTTTTATATCTCAATTAGCAGAAAAGGTGCCCCAATACATATTTTTTAATGGTTCATGACCTTACCAATGCTGATATTTAGAAAGTTATATAAATATGTTAGGGTCTCATTCTAATATACTCTACTACAGAGTGCATATTTTGTAGGCATGGTTTCATGTTTTTCCTCAGTTTAAATGTCCTTCGAAATATAATAATACTTTTCTGCATGTGCAGAAACTTTACTGCCTTGTTAAAAGTTAAAATTAGTGACCTTTCCAAGTTGATTATAAAATGTCTCAGAAGAGGACAAGAGGGAAAAAATGTCACAAGAATGTACTGAGTAACCTACCCCAACCAGGCAAACTTGCTTAGAGTCAAGCCTATGCCTGCATCTCCTGGGAGAAGGGTGGAGGGTAGCTGCTATGAAGATGTGACTCTCTAGGGGCTATGACACATTCCAAAGGGAAGGATGCTCCGCACCATTTAGCAAAAAACTCTGGCACACGTGATGATGAAAATGAAATAATTTACTTAGGCACTCCTAGATATTTTTGTGATACAATCCATTACGCTTTCTTCTCCCTGAAAATGCAAATGGTTTGGAAATAAGGAAACAAAAGTTTTAGCAAAGGCTTTTATGCATGTATCATAGTACATATTATTTATAAGGCATTGGAAGGTACTGGAACTACCTTCCCTTTGGGGGCACAAAATTCCTAAAGCAATGCAAAATGGTCACACACTTTTAAACTGTATATACGGTACAGGTAATCCTGAGTTAACACAGATATGGCAGGCCTCAGTTTCCTCTTCTGTAAGTGGATATATCTGTTCTACCTGCTTCATATTTAGGCTAAATTCAAGTGAAATACGTACATAAAACGCCCATTTTATAAACTGCACACACTCTAAAAAGAAAATCATCGAGAAGATAATTTGGGATTCCGTGTTTTCCACTGTGTGTCTCAGGACATCTGGATAGAAAGAAGTAGTACACAAAGACAGAACGAGTTTGGCAAGCAAATAACTGTGAGAGATGCCGAGCTAAACAAAGCTAAGTGCTGTGTGTGTGTGAGGACTAGTAAAAGCCTGTAATAGACCTGGGAAATGAAACGCTGAGGAGTGAGGACAGGAGGGGGGAGAACAGTGCAGGCAGCGTCTCCAAAATTACAGACTCTCTCTCACTGAAGACCATGTAGCAGTCACGCTCTCCAGCACACACTCTGGGAAGTTAGCTGGACCAGATGACTGCTGATGAGTCTTTAAGCACTACAACCATATAACTTGGTTTTTGCATTCTGTTCAGAATTAACTAATATCCTAATCATGATGAAAAATATCCTCTTCAGGGACTTCCCTGGTGGTCCAGTGGGTAAGACTCCGCGCTTCTCCGTGAACTCAGGGGCCCTGGGTTCGATCCCTGGTCAGGGAACTAGGTCCCACATGCATGCTGCAACTAAGAAGCCTGCATGCTGCAACTAAAAAAAAAAAAAAAATCCCGCATGTTGCAACTAAGACCCTGCACAGCCAAAATAAATAAGCAAACAAATAAATAAATATTTTTTAAAAATCCTCTTCACTTCTGACACTGCTTTACTTAGAATCTATAAACATTTATATTTGAAAACAAAAAGTTTTCTGTAAAATTTGGATCATAATCGCCATGGATTATGTTTGATTCCAGAAAGGTCTCTTTTTCTGTAACGTTATTCTCTGGTCTTAGTTAATGAGGACATTTTGGAGGGCTCTGAAAATTTAGAAAACAAACTGCCTATGTCCATCTTTAACTTATCTTCATGTGAGTTATTTGTAAAGGTATTTGAATTCCTCCTGACACTCGGCATTCTGCAACAGCCTTGTTTTACCTAAACTGTATCACTTGAACTTCACTTTTGTGCTTTGTGACCAATCTTACCTGCCATCAAGGAGGACTGTGAATTCTGGGTCAAAATTTGGACTGAGCTGTGAGATCCCCTTGCTGTCCTGCCAGCTCTGACCTGTACCTTGGCCTCAGCGTCTCAGTCCCTGTTCCTTTGAGCTTAAGTGGTTGCTTTGATAAGTTGCCCAATACTCCAGGCTGAGGACGCAGCTTTGCTCTTGTTCTTGCGAATCTTTCTCTGACACCCTGCTCTTGAATTCTAGACTTATTAGTTGGTCACAGACATTTCCAAGACAGCTCATATCTGGAACATTTCTGTGCTGATACTTGATACTTTTCTTGTGTTTTTTTTTGGACACCAAGTGCTCCTTTGTACCAATACTCTGAGTTCTTGCTGCTCCCCTGGTTGTGTGTTGGCTGTGTGTTGGCTGTCTTACCCCATCAGTCCCACATATCTTACAATTCCATCCATTTCCAACAGTTTAAATTCATTTAGTTCTCACCTCTCATGTTTCCAATTTCTTCCCATCCCTCAGAGTTCAACTATCACTTTCTCAGAGAAGCCCTCCCTGACATCCCTAATGAGGTCATACGCCCTTCTTACATGTATTTGGTGAGATGTGGACATTCCTTCCACAGCCCTGCCATGGTGTATGGCATGGCACATTGGATGAATGTCTATTTCCAACACAACACATTAAGGTCTGTGAGGGTAAGGACCACATACATCAGTTACCACTCACCATCCTGTCTCAGCACTGTGACTTTATACAGCAGATATTCCATAAGCGTTTTTGGAATGACTGAATGGCTATTTCTAGTCTTGTCATTAGGAATGATTATAAGAACATAATGAAGAAAGTAAATCTTCAGCAAAAATTTATATAATATGTACAAGTGTAAAAGAAAAAGCCTTAGACAGACTTTGGATTTTCCATAAAGTTGGTATTTTCATATTTATCTAATCAAGAGTATTCAAGGTTTTAGCAGCAGAATTTTATCCTGATATTTAACTTAATACAGAAGCTCAGAACACAGAGGAAAGAAGAAGTGGCTGCTGGGAAAGGAGGAACCGAGTCCAGTTCGCCTACAAGCCCATCAGTCACGAAAGGGACTCCCAGGGTTTCTGGCAAGACAGTTTGAACCACAGCTGGAGATGGCCCCAAGGTCACAGTATCACAGGGGCCTTTAAGTTAAAATGCAATAGAATATATTCTCTGTCTAAAGATTTCTAACTCCCGCATATATATATATATATATATATATATATATATAATGTATGTGTGTGTATATATATATATATATTTTTTTATCTTTCATGATATACAAACATGGTTGGAGTTTTTGAGAAGGCCCAATAATTTAGTACCTCTTTTCTTTGCCTGAGTTCCAAGCTAACTGGCTAAAGACAAAGAGTTGTTAAAAAGGGTTAAAAGATCTCCTTGGGCTTCCCTGGTGGCGCATTGGTTGAGAGTCCGCCTGCCAATGCAGGGGACACGGGTTCGTGCCCCGGTACGGGAAGATCCCACATGCCGCGGAGCGGCTGGGCCCGTGAGCCATGGCCGCTGAGCCTGCGCGTCCGGAGCCTGTGCTCCACAACGGGAGAGGCCACAACAGTGAGAGGCCCGCGTACCGCAAAAAAAAAAAAAAAAAAAAAAAAAAAGATCTCCTTATTAGTGATAACAATAATACTGGAGAATGTGGCTTCTTTCTGTAAGAAGTGGGCTCCCTTATGAGGTTCAGTATTACTATCAGACATACTTTCCCCACTCCAGTGACAGACAGCGCTGGTCAGGCCACGCCTGTCCACGTGGCGATCCCGCCCCTGACAAAGTCACACAGGGGGCAGCAGCAAGCAGTCGCCTGAACAGGTGTTCCAGGGACAAATGGAGTGGAAAGGGCTGATCTACGCATGCCCAGTCCCTCCTCTCAAGCTAACTAATCAGATGCACTAAAAAAAAAAAAAGAAAAAAAAAGGGGGTAGAGAGAAGCCAGGAGTATTACTGTCACGGATATTCCTCCACATGGAGGCAAATATTGGGGCACAGAATAAGAGCTTTTTCCAAATAGAGGTGAAAGAGTGAAAATATGAGAGACAGAGACAGAGAGAAGAATGACAGAGAAAGAGAGAGTGAGAGGGAAAACGAATGAATGATTTTCTTAAGTCTCTTTAACTTCTAACTGCTATGTGCCTGGTATGACTTTCACTATTTTTCACCTGTAAAATAGAAAGAGCAATATTTGTTCTGATTATAACAGACAGTGTCATTACAAAAATCTAGTTAAATGATGTGTGTAAAGGAGCCTTTGAAATTATAAAGCATAATGTAAATGAAGGCATTATCATCATCTTTATGATAGTAATAGTAGCAGTATATACTGAAAACGATTTCAATCTAACTTTTTAAAGGACTCTTTGGAAAAGGTTGGGGAGAGTGGCAATGAATTCTTCAACTTTTCCCATTTACGAAAAAAAGACTTTTGAAGAGTGGCACAAAAATTTAAGTATACATTTTCCTACAATGAAGTATAACTATGATATCACACAAGTTACAGCAAAACACCTAGTTCTTTTCATTCATCAGATAAAAGCAATATTTCTATAGAGTGCATGTATTATCTTTCCCAGCTACTGAATTCCTTAGGTTCTTAAGAAATTGCTACTTAACCACCTACTAAAAAACTCTAGACTGCTATGAAAAAGTACACTTTGATGTTCAGTTTCTCTCTCACATGCATCTATTTATTTGGAGGAGAATGAATAATAAAATAAAGGTAACAGTAATAAGAGGGCTATGTACAATCAGGTTGGGATTCATTGGGCTACACTTGTAAAATGTTTCTCCTTTAACTTAAAGCTTAAGAACTCCACTTATTTACTTACTTGCTTATTAAACTATAGACACAATGCTTCTGCCTATGAATGCAGGATACAAAGAAAAATGAAATCAAGATAGTCAATAGAGGGCTTCCCTGGTGGCGCAGTGGTTGAGAATCTGCCTGCTAATGCAGCGGACACGGGTTCGAGCCCTGGTCTGGGAGGGTCCCACATGCCGCGGAGCAACTAGGCCCGTGAGCCACAACTACTGAGCCTGCGCGTCTGGAGCCTGTGCTCCGCAACAAGAGAGGCCGTGATAGTGAGAGGCCCCCGCTTGCCACAACTAGAGAAAGCCCTCACACAGAAACGAAGATGCAACACAGCAAAAATAAATTAATTAATTAATAAATTCCTATCCCCAACATCTTCAAAAAAAGAAAAAGATAGTCAATAGAAAAAAAAAACCTTTGACATTTAATGAAACATATTCAGAATTTCAAGTCTCAGATATTTTTGGTTAAAACTGACATTAGTGACATCTTTGATTATTCATATAGTGCTAAACATTAAAGTTTTTCTGTATTAATGTGATAAAATGTCTTGACAAGTTTAATATGTCCAAAATGAACTACCACTTCACCTAACATTTTCTTACATTGTTTAAAAAAAGAAAACGTCTTGAAGATTACTTAATACTACTTAAATAATGCCACCTTTATTATCAAGTTCTCCATTCAGTAGATAAAAACACTTTGTTTTTTGGGGGGGATGCTTGCACCATCTACTGGAGAAATATATTACTACTTTTGTCAAAGGACAACTTTAACACCATTTCCAAAGATTCTTGTGAGGTACTTCCCTCCAAAATGCAACACTGGAACAAAATCTGGTCCTTTTCTTTGTTGCATGTGTCAGTAGAGGAAATCACCACGTTTTTCCGTAAAACAACGCAAATATACGTTAGTTCAAGTAAGTCAATATTTCCATCTTAATTTGACAGTTATTAATCCACCAGCAAAAGTAATAGATGTGGAAGACAGAGAAACACAGATGGAGGAAAGGAGATTATACAACCATTTTACTATTTATTTAGAAAGTATACAAACACCTAATTTTAAAATGAATATAAGCAGAGGCTCTCTCCCATTCAGTCATACAGCTAGGGATAAAGACTAGAATGGTCAGATGAATTGGTAGAATGTCAAGATTACTTCACAGAAGAGAACTGAAACCATTCTGAAGGTATCTCTGGGTTTTTCTTATTAAATAACCACAACCATAATAATATGGAGGGTAAAAAAATCAGTACACAGAAGACAATGATCTCTAAATAGCTCTTTTCCCCTCTCTCCGTATGAGGTCATCACCTAAAGCAGAAGAATTTAAGATCTGTTCATTTTCAATTAAGAAGGCCGGCTATTTTTTTCCTAGCAAAAGAAATGAGAATCTTGTTTGAAGGTCCATATCACAATTACATCTCTGGGTGTGGGATGTGATTCAGTTGCAGGCACATATATATCTGCTTTTTAGTGGGATGCATGATTATTAGAATTAACATAAATTACACTGTAACTGTAATTGTTAAGAATCCAAATAATTTTCAATTTATGAGAGGCCCTACCCCTTCCTCTCTCTATAATTAGAGGAAATAGACCAAAAAAAAAAACAAAAAAAAAAAACCCCTCACTGCAGAGACTATAAGACATATCCTGGAGTTGCTGCTCCTTAGTGATAATTGATTTATATTTACTTTGTGCATTTCAGGACGGAAGATATGATCACCATAAACATTAACAAAAGGTAGAAAATACGATGAATAGTGAAGATAAACTACCATGGGAGTACCTATAAGTCAGAGAGAATCAGACAGATGACCAGAGGTGAATAAATGATCCTTAATCGTCAAATAAAATTAAAATGTACTTATGAACTCTAAAGAGAAATACAGAATTCCAGTAAACATCAAGGCAATTTTAAACAATAAAGTCTGAAATTTAAAAACGTTTAAATAAGTTAGACTTATTTTGCTAGCATTCAAGTTAACCTTTTGAATCAATCTGAAATTTAAAAAAAATCAAAAACAAAAACCAACAAAAGTGAGTAAAATGACAGACTGTAATATTACATCAGAATATATCCCATCATAGCACACATCCTATGTTGATATTCTTCGTATCAGGTAACTATTCACAATGCATTTCATCATTGTTTTCTTTATAACAGGTTACATTTCATTTTTTGAGATTTACTGAATTCCAGGCATTGTACTTTGTATTTTACATATATTATCTTGATTAATACTCATTAACGATCCTATTAGGTAGGTATAGTTATTGCTACAAACGACAGGAAACATACAGTTTATAACCAACTTCCAATACTTTCAATACTATAGAAACTATATATTAAGGACCACCTTTAAGTTTTAATTAGCAACACTCACTGAATATACTTTCTGACTTTGCTACAAGATTCACTTCACAGTTGTAGTTAATTGTGAGGGAACAGGCCCCAGCTTCTACTGATATATACATAAAACGCTTCTCTTCACCTAAGGTTTAACCTCTCATATATGGAGAAGGTGGTCTTGAGCTCAGAACAGGAATATCAAGACCGCTCCTTGTACACTGGGTGAGGCACATCCTGTCCTAGTTGCTGGACTGGTTGTGAATGGGAGGCGTTTACTTACTTAAACAGGAGGCCGCTCCCTGGCGCTGGGTGTTAACGTAGGAGTCTTCATTTGGAGAAAAGACTAAGAGCAAAATAGCAGGGGACCCGCATGAAATGCCATCTAACTCAGGCCAGCTTTTTGGATAGACCCCCTAGTATCCCAGGACAGTAGATAAACAGGTCAGAATCTATAGAATAATGGCAAGCTTTACTGGTAGTTTCTTATACTCTCTGTGATTACTTTCTTATTTGTTCTCCCTTAGCATGAAGACTTTCAAAAGCTCTACCTTATTCTAGCTGACCAAAGAGAAATAGGAAGGGAAGTCTATCATGGGAGAGAAAGAGAATGAGATGAGGTCTAGCACAGGACGGAGGAAGGATGTGAGAGAGTATCTCCAGGAGGGGAAAACTCGGTCCCGACCTCACAGTCCAGTCACCGTATTTCCAGAAGATTCTCCTACCTGACTCAAATCGTTGGAGGTTTGCAGTTGTTCTTTTAAGGGCAGAGGCATTCTCTCCCAGTAGTTTCCACTAACTCTCAGAGACGAGGAGCAAAATTAATTTATTAAAAAGAGAATTAGCATAGTCCCTACACTAATATAACACTTAGATAAGAATTCTGAAACTGTTCAGTTGAGCCTCAGTTTTTCTTAACTGTAAATAGAGCTAATGATTGGTTCTTAATTGCCTTAAAGGGTTATCATTAGGATCAAATGACCCAATAGGTATAATAGCCCTTATAATAAATATAAAGATACTATTAAGACGTAATACTGTTAGCAGTATTACATTAAAATCTAGGTCATGTCTTGTTACTATCACAAGGAGTTAAATATGAGAAATTCCATTAATTGGCTTATTTATTTACATAATATAAAACAGATGATTAAAACTGGTTTCTTGGCCTTCCCTGGTGGCGCAGTGGTTGAGAGTCCGCCTGCCGATGCAGGAGACACGGGTTCGTGCCCTGGTCCGGGAGGATCCCACATGCCGCGCAGCGGCTGGGCCCGTGAGCCATGGCCGCTGAACCTGCGCGTCCGGAGCCTGTGCTCCGCAACGGGAGAGGCCACAGCAGTGAGAGGCCCACGTACCGCAAAAAAACAAACAAACAACAAAAAAAACTGGTTTCTTTTTGGGAGGGGGGATGAAAGTGACTCATCAACTAACTGTTGTGACTCACATGGACCCAGCTGTATAATCACGAGCAAAAAAATAAATTTAGACTCATTTATTGTTAATGTAGGAGAGAAAACTTTCCTGAGAAACATTTTCACAACATTTCAAGCACATCTGATAAGTTAATTTTTAACCTAATGATTTTTAACAGTTAGAACTTTTTAAAGTATGTCGACATTCACTTATTCTAATCCAGTGCTTCTCAAGTGTTATTAGCAAGCAACGAAATCATGCACAGAGCGCTTGTGAAAACACACACTGTTGGGTCCCACGCCCCGAGTTTCTGATCCACTGCAGCTGGCCTGAGAATCTGTATTTCTAACAAGTTCTCAGGTGAGGCTGAAACTCCTGGTCCAGGCAACACACATTAACCACTGGTTAATCTATACCTATTCTGAAGCTTGAACAAAAACTTCAGCCACCTCGAGTATATGTTTAAAAGGTATTTTACCTAAAAGTATACAATTAGTTACGGTTTCCTTATAGTAGTATTAGGAACAATTTTTCTAACTGAAATAAACCTAACAAAATAACATTTTTCCCTTTTTCTTCTTAAATTTGATCATAGTGCCCCCAAGTGCATGAAAATGTTACTAACGGGAAAGGAAAACAATTCTCACTGGGAGGGAGTTAGGTAAATTTATCTTTGTATTTGCCAGGATACATTCAGGACAGGTTAACGGAATAAATACTCACACATACTTTGGAAAGGCTTACCACTCTTTCCCTCAGTGTTTTATTTATAAAACTCTAATGTCGGGTCAAGTAATCCCCAGATCTCTTTTAGTGCTTAAATTCTATGCTGGCGTGAAGTAAGCACAAAAACCTATTTAGAATCAAGTAGAATATAAAGAAATAACAGAGAAACCAGTATTATTCTATGCTCTTTATTCTCACCATCACATAGCTCCTCAAAGCTGTGATAGGACTGCAATAAGCATTCATTTAGGGTTTAGAAACAAAATATCCGTACTTAAATGATCGAATATAATGCAAGGTGGTTAAATGGGCTCTGGCTAAACACTTGCCTCCCCAGTGCGGCTACTTGTGCCACAACCCTGGAGGAATTGTTAGGAAGAAAATCAATCTTTCTTCCTAGGCGTAAATAACAGTATCTTTACAGTACACTCCATAGCAATTTGTATATCATTTTGTAGCACTCTAATTCATTTAAAAACTTATCAGCTGAATTATATATATTCTTTCACTTCAACGGGCATATACGGAATCAATAAATTAAAGGACCTTAGTCAATGCCACGAAAGGGATACTGCGGACGGGTTAAAATTATTTCTAACATAAAACACTGGTGAAGAGGCTTGGGGCTTAAAGGCTTGATACTGACTAAATGTTTTTCTTAATTTTCTTACATGCATGTATCTCTCTGCCTACCTTCCTCCCACCTATTAGCATTTATTTATATACATGTGTATCTCCATCTCTTCGTCATTTTTCATCATTCTCTTAATTTCAGAAAAGTGACATCTCTTTCAAACGTATATCCACAGTCTCACATTTTCATAAGCCGCTCACATAAACTCATTCTGCCTAACAGAAGGACAGAAATTCAAAGGGTTCCGAGGAACACAGGCTTCGGTGGCACTGGTACACGCTGTAAGGGGGGCTAATGCGTACATTTACCTCTTCGCATTTCCCCTGGCTTCCTTAGGCCCGTGTATTTCTCGTACAAAATACCCTGAAAAGTCTCATGTTATTTCATGCCAATTAACAAACTGTTAACATGTCATGTTAATAAAAAAAAAGCAATTGACCTAAGTAGAAGGGCTAATTAAATGGAGTAAGATAATTAAACGATTCTCAATATGTAATCAAAAATTATGGCTGGAAGTGTTTCACAATGTTGTCTTTTTGTTTTCAAGTATCTGCCTATCTGCAAAATTCTAATCATTGTATCCATATGCAGAAAAGATCCAGTGCAGATGTTAATTTGTTGCATGATAGAAATCAGGTGTTCAATTACAAATAATGGGGTGTATGAGAGAACGTCCAAGACTTCCATTTAGCTGAACACACGCATCTCAACCGGCAAGTGATTGCAAAGCATTCATATTGGAATTAGCTACTAACATGCACCCAAGGCACATCACATTCAACTCCTTTATTATCTTCATTATATAATATTCACATCTCCAGCCCTGTGTGTTACTTACTTTGCTACCGATTTAGGAGTTTGAATATTTGGTGATCTAAATTCTATTTATTGCATCTGGATTCTTTTAAAGGGATGTTTTGATTTTTATCTAAACTCTAGAGCACTTTAACATGAGCAATTTTGTTTCCTAATATTACATTTTAAACAATCAAAACCAGCTGCTTTTGTACTAAGGTAAATTCCTTGAACTAAGAATATTCGAAGTTTTTAACATGTAAAGCCTATTTCAACAAAGCCTTCTCAACATGGTATCTAAATGTATTTTAGCAAAGTAACCACATAGAGGGGCCAAATATATTCACTTGGCTAAAAGATTTGCTTTTTTGAATATAATTTACAACAAAGACACAAGCTTAAAATTTACTTATTAAGATATTCACCATGCCAAGCTTGTAGACTGACACAATTCTGAGAGTATGAATAAATACCAGACTGATGCTGAATTATGTCCTAAATCAAGACCCTAATATTCAGAGTTTGCAAATTAGTTATTCAATAACTAGCAGGGCCATACCTCTAAAACCTTAATGTCAGATAATCACAGAGGAGACAACGAAAAAGATCATCTGATTAGATGGCAGAATAACAGCAGTGTACACCAATGGGGACTTCATTATTTTAAAAGAACATATGAAGGAGGTTTAAAAAAAGAAAAGTGCATTAACTTTTCATTCCTTTCATGCTCTTAAAATCACTTTCAAAATATGTGACTGTCTAAGGTTCCTTACTCATTAAGAAAATAAACAAATGCTATTTCTGAGTATGTGGCAACTAGCAAAGCCTCAACAATTATTCAAAGGTAAGAATAGTGAGGGATAATTCCTGTAACCAAGAGATCCAACACGGTGACCTGATGGGCCAAATGGGGCTGCAGATATGCTCTGAAAGCCCAGCATCACAAAAAGCGATTCTGAATTTCTTTTTATAGGGCATGTTATCTTGATTCCACTAACCCTGACTATTCTACTCTTCCTGACCTTAAAACTTAATCATTTCACACTTTCGTTTGGCTTGCCTGGCCTATGGTGCCATTTGAGTTTTGTGAACACCTGGTTATCACTTGAGAAAAGTGTTCTATATTCTTAGGGAATGTTGTCTGGTGGTTTAGAGAACAAGCTCTGGAACGAGACAAAATTGGGTTTAAATCATGGTCACTTACTAGTTATAAGACTTTGGTCAAATTCCTTAACCTCTTTATGCCTCAGTAATCTCTGTAAATTGATATAATAGTGATATCAATCATATTATACAAATGATACATAAATACATAAGTTATATAAACATATAAGAGTTGCAAGAAATAAGAATACATCATAAAAATAATCAACTAAGAATATATTTATATTCAAGTAAGGTTTTTTTAATTTAATTTTTTAAGAAGAGTTTTAGGCTCACAGAAAAAATTAAAAGGTAGGTATGGAAATTTCCTTAGACTCTCTAGCTCAATACAAGCAAATTCTTCCCAATACGGACATTTTACACCAGAGTGGTATATTTGTTACAACTGATGACCCTATATTGACACATCACAATCACCCGAAGTCCATAGTTTAGGACATGGTTCACTCTTGGTATTGTTCATTATATGTATTTGGACAAGTGTGTAATGATACATATATACCAATCATTAGAGCATCATGCAGAGTATTTTCACTGCCCTAAAAATCCTCTGTGTTCTGCCTATTTGTGCATTCCCTACCTCCACCTCTTGGCAACCACTGATCTTTTTATTGTCTCCATCATATTGCCTTTCCAACAATGTCATATAGTTGGAATCATACAGCATGTAGCCTTTTCAGATTGACTGCTTTCACTTAAGTTTACTTAAGGTTCCTCCATGTCTTTTCATAGTTTGATATTTCTTTTTAGCACAGAATAATATTCTGTTGCTGGATGTACCACTATTTATCCACTCAGCTACTGAAGGACATATTGGTTGCCTCCAAGCTTTGGTAATTATGAATAAAGCTGCTATAAACACCCATGTCCAGCTTTTGTGTGGACATAGTTTTCAAATTCTTTGGGTAAATACCAAGGAGCATGACTGCTGGATCATATGCTATGAATATATTTATTTTTGTGAGAAATTGCTAAACTGTGTTCCAAAGTAACTGTACGATTTTGCATGCCCAACAGTAATGAATGAGAGTCCCTATTGCTCCACATCCTTCCAGCATTTGGTGTTGCCAGTGTTCCAGAATTTGGCCATTATAGTTGGTATGTTGTAAGATAAGTTTTTAACAAACTTCCAATGACAGAAAATCCCTCTTATACAAGTTATTTTAATAAAAAGGAAAAAGAAAAGAATTGAGGAAAAAACTGCCCAAGAGGTTTAAAGAGATTAACATAACTTTGATTCCCCAAATTAAAACTAAATGCAAACATTAAAAGAAATAAAGTGTAGGCCAATTTCACCTATAAACAGAGATGAGAAATTTGGCAATGGAGATGAATATATGAATTACAGAAGAGAAGCCCAACTAGTTAAAAAGCAAATGGAAATTTACTCAAACTCATTAGCAGTCAGATAAACTGATGAGAATATTTAAATTTCATTTAATTTTAAATAGTTTCAATAATAAAACATGCGTTCCATGAACATAAGGATGGTTGAACATCAGAAAACCTACCAATGAAAATCACTATATTGATGACTTAATGGAGAAACATAATATTACTACCTTAATAGACACACAGAAAGCATTTGATAAAGGTGAACAATTTATGGTTTGATAAACAATTTAGTAAAGCTGTATATCAAGAACATAAAGCAATCATCGTGCTTAATAAAAGAAATTTTAGATATTGCGATGGTTAATTTATGTCAATTTGCGCCATGGGGTGCCTAGATATTTGGTCAAATGTTATTTTAGGTGTTTTTGTGAGGATATTTTTGGATGACAGTAACACTTAAATCAGTAGACTGAATAAAGTAGACTGCCCTCCCTAATGTGGGTGGACCTCATTCAATTAGTTGAAGACCTAGCTAGAACAAAAAGCTGACCCTCCCCTGAGTAAGAGACAATTCTCCTGTCTGACAGCCTTCAAACTGGAACACTGGCAATTCCTGTCTGAAACCTTCCAAACTGGGACACTGGCTCTTCCTGGTTCTACAGCAGCTTCTGGTCTTTGGACTAGAACTGGACCACTGGCTCTGTAGATTTTGGAATTGCCAGCTTCCATAATCACAACAGCCAACTCCTTATGATAAGTCTCTTAGTGCACACACACATGCGTGTATGCGTGTGTGCGTCCTACCGGTTCTTTTTCTCTGGAGAACCCTAATACAGATTTAGTTATTCTAAAACTGAGAAAAGGCAAGCTTGCCTGCTGTCATTTCTAAATAACATAGCATTCAAGGCCTAGGCCCATTGTATAAGACAAGAAAAAGAGAGAGTAAAGACAGCAAGTTAAGAGGAAGAAACTGCCATTATTTGCAGGTGACACAATCACCTACAGAAAAACTACAACAAAATCAATTGTTAGAATAAGAGAATTGATCAAGTCAGCTTATTACAATCAGTACTATGCTTCTATCCCACAAAAGTAAAGGTGGAAGGATGGGTTGCCTTCCCAACAAAGTTAGAGGCCTTTCTTATTACAACATTCCAAAAGGGAGCTCTATGTGGGTTAAAGACATAAAAGTATAAGATAAATCTTTAAACCTAAAAGAAGAAAATAAAAGGGATTATTTCTGTGACTTAGGGGTAAAAGATCCTTTTAAAATGACTCCAAAAGCACAAATACACAGAAAGAAAACTGATGAATTTGACCAAGCGTTTCTGTTCAACAAGGTTATCCGTCAGATAACAGATCAAGAGGGTATCTGTAACAGCTAAAACCAACAAAAGTATGTGTATATCTGATTCTTGGTTATGTATGGGGGAGAAATTCTGACATAGGCCTACAAGTGGACATGAACAAGGACAATCAAGGGGGCACTGTGTATGGTGATGGACTGGAGAAGACAGTTCAGGTAGGTGGTCATCATAAGAGGACTGCATAGGTAAAATATGATAAATACTATGGAATGTACATAATATCAAGAAGCAATGACCTAGAATAATGTAAGCATAATTATGTACATAGGTCTTAAATACTTAATGTTTAATGAAAACAAGAAGTTGAGTATCTTTAGCACAAAATATATAAACTTAAAAGACATACACATACAAAACATATTCTATAAGGTTACCTAACATTCAAAGATACACTCTCCAATTCAGGATGGACACCTATGCAGGTAGGAGCAGAGTAAGAGATGGGACAAGGGATGAAAGGACTAAAAAGTAAAACAGAGGAAGAGCTGGTGACAGTGTGCCATGAAATGAGGAATATGAGTATGTGAATTTCTGTGCCTCAGATTCTAGAGAAACATGTAATTGTTTAAACTCTTCTCAAGTACACGTCCTTTCAGGTGAATTTATTTTAACCAGAAGTTTTTGAGATATAATCTAGAATTTTAAGTGTCCATTGAATATGACTACATTTATAAGTTGCCATGGAGTGTTAAGAGAACATGTAATTCATATAATATTGACATCATTATTTATTAAAGAAGATTTTTCCCAAATGGTGAAAAATGCTGAAACAAAAAAATCAATACTCAAGGAAGCTGAAAACAATTTAGGTACTCAGTGTTATAAAAATTTTAAAAACATACTAAGTTTTAAAGTATTATAAACTCTATCTGTTCAAGTTCCATGATCAATCCAATAAAAAATTAACTTGTACCAAATTAAAGTAACCTTTAAAATTTTATGACTGTTAACCTTTCCCAACCACAGATCACTTTAACAAAGTCTGCTGTGGGTACGGTCTTGAATTTGGAAGTAAATTTATATCTCAGCTCTTACAGATATTCAAACTAATTATTTCAGAATGAATGTAGAATGACACCTTAATTAGTAATGCATCCCCTGGCAATTTAGATTCTCTTGCTTCTCTCAGCAATTAAAATGGCAAGGCATACTATTAAGGTCCCATGATTCTTCATACCTCTTCCTGACAATTACCACAAGAAACACTAAAGGCAAGATCGCAGCTATAATCCATTCACTGAATATTCGGTAGCAGGATAAACACTTTCTCCTCCTTGCCTAGTAATTTTTCATTTCACTTATTACCCTTCAATCATTAATGCAACTTGTGCTCTGTCTCACAAAGTTCAACTTTTCATTTTACATAACCTATTAAAACCAACTGATTTTGTAGGAATGCAAGTAGTAGGGATAATTTTAATTAAGAAATAATTTTTAACACATTTATTCATGATATGACTTTAACAGTCAGAACATTAAATACATAGAGTGGTTGATGTTGGCAGAAAATAACAGTGGTGGAATATGAGACATCAAAAATTACTGTAGGCCAAAAAAAAAAAAAAAACAAAATTACTGTAGGGACTTCCCTGGTGGTCCAGTGGTAAAGGATCCGCCTTCCAATGCAGGGGACGTGGGTTCGATCCCTGGCCGGGGAACTAAGATCCCACATGCTGCGGGGCAACTAAGCCCACGTGCTGCAAACTACAGAGCCTGTGCCGCAACAAGAGAAGAGAAAACCCGTACGCCACAACTAGAGAGAAGCCCGCATACCACAGCGAAGAGCCCGCGCGCTGCAAAGAGTGCCCTAAGGAAGATCCCGCGTACCACAGCGAAGACCTGATGCAGCCAATTAAATAAATATTAAAATAAATTACTGTACATTGAATATATTAACATAACAAAGATACATGCACAAAATTGCTGATACGGCTGGTGGGATCAGAGAATAAAGAGAAGCACTTTTTTTTTTTTTTTTCTTTGCGGTACGCGGGCCTCTCGCTGTTGTGGCCTCTCCCGTTGCGGAGCACAGGCTCCGGATGCGCAGGCTCAGCGGCCATGGCTCACGGGCCCAGCCGCTCCGCGGCATGTGGGATCTTCCCGGACCGGGGCACGAACCCGCGTCCTCTACATCGGCAGGCAGACTCTCAACCACTGCGCCACCAGGGAACCCCGAGAAGCACTTTTATTTTTAACTTTTAAATACTTAAGATTCTTTTTCTCTCTCCAGTTCCTTTATTTTTTAAAAAAATTTTATTGAAGTATGGTTGATTTACAATGTTGTGTTTATACCTAAGATTTTTTTAAAAAGTTGTTATTATGAGGTGACTTCTATGTTGATTCTCTTATAATTCCAGTTTTTTATATTAAACATATATTATTACAGTAATAGGAAAATCTCAGTCACAGGAATTATTTTTATATAATACTATATCATAAAATTAAAACACGGCATTCACATGTGTGAAACTTCTGAAAATTGTAAAGCACTATAAAATTTAAAGAATCTTTCATTAAGAACAAACATGGCACTTATTTGTAAATCATAGTTTGAATTAATTATTGTTTACTGAGAACAGCTAAAATGTACTGAACATTTATGTGCCAGGCACTTTAGTGATGCTAACTCATTTAACCCTCACAGCAACCCTGTGAAATAGGTGATTACCATTCCACTTTACAAGTGAAGAACTGAGGCACAAGGCGGTTAAGAAATTTATGCCAGGAGTACACAGTGATGGGGCTACAGCCGGGTTGTACACCCCCAGCCACTGCAACAAAGTCGTACTGCTATGGTATTACATTGTCCTTTAGTAGTTCTCATTATGCCTTAAAACATTTCATCAATTATTCACATCTTTCACTACAAACACACCTAACACTATCACTCTCTCAGATATACTTAGTCAATCTGATGGTTAAACCTTTCTATAAATTTATTCATTTTATCAAAATGGACATCTGAGTGATTTCCAGCAGTTCCCTCAAAACCAGGGGCATGGAGATGAAGTGATGAGGGTTAGCTGGGTTTCTGCTCAAGAGGAAGTTAGATTAACAAACGACCTTTCTTGGTACATCTGTACTAGTGTGAGAAAATGTGTAACCTAGTATCAGACTGGCAGGGTTTGTTAATAAAAAAGTGGAAATAATAAGGTTGTGTTAGGAAAAGCATGTTCAGTGTATACAAACTGATCGATTTGGTTGAAGCTGGGGGTTTGTATTGGGTATGGAAAGGAGAAAAAGTTGTAAAGACTAGATGGGGACAGGTTTTTGAAGAATTTGAATGCTAGGCTAAAAAATGTAACTCTAATCCTACAGACAATGGGGAAGCACAAGAAGTTTTTCAGTAGACATATTAAATAGTATTCCTAAATTCCCGACTGCGTTGGAAAACAGGTGAAACAGGAAAATCAGTACAAAAGTCACTGAACAGCTTTTTGGGTTGTTTTTGTTGTTGCTGTTAGAATAGAGATTGAATTGGGGTTGGCAGAACGAATGGATTTATCTGTGGGAAAGACTATAGAGAGAGAGGTATTAACTACAATGGGTGAAGAGGAAGTGGTTAAAGACAAATGTAAAGATCAGTCTAACTGGCAGAAAGGATAAGGCTCCCAATTTCACAAAGCTGGAAAGAGCTGACATTCAAATTTTCTCTGACTTTTGTTCTATTGCTATGCCCTTCTAATCTACCGTCAAAAGAAATTAAAAAAATTTTTTTCATAAGTTCTGATACATGAAATAATCAAAGACACTAAAAGATACTCACAGTTTTATAAAGGCAATAAACATTCCTTTTTTAAAATTACGAAAATAAGATGTGCTTTTCCTCTGACTTAATACTAGCGTACTATCCCTTAAGGATATCAATGATTCCAGGATGAATGATTAGAAATGTTAATACTTGCAAACCCTTTGCTCATGCTCATTCATGTCATCAACACTGGTACTAATGAACATTTAAATTGTGGTGATGATTCTTTTTATAATCAGAACACACGTCTATCTGACTAAAACAAGCTCATTTGCTATCTTCCCCACGATCATGGGCTTACAACGATTTTCAGGCATTTCAAACACAGTCTCGATGGGAAACTGTGGCTGTGATGTTACCTCCTGTCACCAATACCCAAACCTGCTAAACTCCAGCTCTGATCATAAAGAGAAGATTAGGAAATATTCCTAATGATCATGTGTTATTTGAAAGAATTACCGAATTAAGTACACTACTAGACACGTTGGGACTACTTCTGAAGAGATTGTTTTTAATCAATTCTGTATTTCCAGACACTACCCTATCGATCACTACTTCCCACCAACACTCATTTTCGTCCCTTTGGACCTCTCTCATATGCCCCTAAGCTATTTTACTCCTTTTGTTTGGGGCTTCCCAATGAGGCCAGCTTTGCTGCAACATACGTTGGTCAAGTTCTTTTAGTGCTGTTGCCCTTCCCTGATGCCATGCTTCACTCTTCCTAACTTATGTAATCTTCAGGTGCCTACATTTCTTGATGATTTGGGCCATGTTTGGACCCTTTGAAATCTTTACAAATCTTGGTAGCAATCAGCCCATTCTTTTGCTTGTCCCCTCGACTCCTCTCCCATGTAATGTATCCAAGACCCTTCCTATCTGACTGATGGCCAAAGTGCTGGCTCCTTTTTGGTGTCTCTTCATTCTTCTTCGGCAGTTGTCGGGAAGAATATTTTCATGAAGTATTTTTGAGCTTATGTAAATGGAGTAAAAGTGTTCACCAAACAGAACGGACAGAACAACTCCTGAAATAAATGGGACTACTTCAAATCAGGAGGCGCTACAGGAGAAAGAAAGTGAGTAACTTATTGATTCCACAGAGATAGTATGAACAAAGCTCAAGCCTAGCTCTTTTTTGCCCTTAATAAGTATGGGTTACGTGATCCGTCATTCTTATATACGAACCCTGAGGTATAATGCTGCCCACACAAAATGCTGCTAAAGCCTCCTTCTACGTTCCAACCACATATCACAGGAATAGTCTAAATATAAATGTCTGCAGATAATAGATATTAGAAATTTACTTCCTCCATCATAGTTTAGACAAAAAAGCTTTTTTAAAAAGCTTTTTTAAAAAAAGAAAGCATCGCTATAGAGAATAACAAAGTTTTTAGACAAGAATACATTTTTTTTTTCATAATATAACTTTTAGATTTCATACAGAAATCTGTGGACTAATGAAGTTTCCTGCACTTCGTCTGGGGCAATAATGTTCTGAAGCACACTCCAATAAACTTATATTACAGTGGTACCAATTAGACAGCATTATAATTTGAAGTTTATAACCAATATATCCAAACAACCAATCCAAAACCTTGAATACAAAAGATCTGTGAACCTAAGTTGTGCATTCTCCTCTTTCTTTGGAAAAGAAAACATTCATTCATTCAACAAATATTTATTTAGCTTCTGATAAGTGGTAGGCAATCTTCTAAAAACTGGGTTTAAAAATAGCAGTGAATAAGGCAAGGTACTTATCTTACAGAAACTAGATTTGGTTGGGGAGCTAGTTAACAGCAAATCACCCAAATGGAGATAACATTCTAGATGGTGAGACAGTCTATAAGCAATAGTCACTACCTATAATATCGGGTAATAAGAGTTTTAAGGATTGAAGCAGGTTAAGAGAGCTGGCAGCAAGGCAAGAAGAGCACCGTTCTATACAAGGTGGTCAAGATGAGCCTCACTGCAGAGATGGTATCTGATCTGAAAACTGGCAGAAGTGAGGCGGGGGTGGATGTGGAGTAAGAGTATTCTGTAGTAACATCAGTAAATGCTACAGTCCTCTACCAGGAGCCAGCTAAGAATGTCCAAGATGCAGCTGTAGAACTCTAATCTCAAAGACACTAATCACTCCCAGTGATTATTTTCATAAAATGTCAGCATATATAATTGACTACTCAATTACCTGAATGTCTTGGGTACTATGCTAACTACAAAATAAAAGTCTTTTACTCAGTAAGTATTGCATAAGCTATTCAGGCTTACCAATGCCTCCTTAAACAAAGCACATACACAACACTAGTTTAAAAAAACAAAAAAAATACCTGAGATGAAATTAAAACTAACTTATTTGGTATATACAAATTGAGATCAACAACTTATTGGAAAGAGAACAAATTTTAATACCACAAAGAGAAAGATCTGATAGACTGTTTAGACCTATGTCGGTCAAGTAATACTTGTCTAATGATTTAAGGAAATTAAAGCTAGCAATTGCACTAAACCTACAAAAGGCACCACACTAGTTATTTAAAATAATACACTTTGAGAGCACATGCCATTTTTCAAAGAAGTTAGACTGCACTGGACTAAAATAAAGAGAGAAATTCTATCAGATTCTTCTCACTTGCTATGAAATGATCTCCAGGTGTTCTTTCTTAGAACTGGAGCTTATTTCTTAGATAAATCATTCAGGTCAGTTGCTCAGACACAGTTGAAAGCTCTTAGGCAATACAGTTGACCCCTGAACAACGTGGAGACTGGGGTGCTGAACCTCCACTCCGTCAAAAATCCTCCTATAACTTTGGCTCTCCGTATACACGGCTCCTCCGCATCCTTGGATTCAACCAACCGCTGATGGTGTGGTACTGCAGTATTTACTACTGAAAAACATCCCAGTATAAGTGGCCATGTACAGTTCAGATCCATGTTGTTCAAGAATCAACTGTATTTTCCTCTTCCTTCCTTTGGACATAGAGTAGACAAAATAAAGTGAGCACCCAAACGTACACACTAAGAGAAACAAACCACCGCCACCACCTACAGCCATAACAGCTGTCAAATAAAAATGTAAATTAAAGCCTAACAATAAGCAGAAGGCCCTAATGGGGGATTAATGGGGATATAACTTTTATACTCTCAAGAAATCAGTGAGGATTTGTGCACTGCTATTGTCCCATCTGTCTTTGAGCGTTTTCTTCCAAATAAAGTCAAATGATGTGATGTGATTATAATGTGTATTATAGTTTAAGGAATTATACATTTTTTTAATGTTTATTTTAATGATTGTTACTAGTTAACTGAGAATTTACTATGGAACAGGCACTGTGCTACATGCTTTATCAGTCAGTATATCTCATTTCATGCTCAGGACAATCCAACTTCATGGTGGAGAAAAGTGAGGCTATGAGAAGTTAAGACCTGACCAAGTTTGCATAAAAAGTGACAGGACTAGAATTTGAACCCAGGTCTAACTTCAAAGTCTGTGTTCTGTGTCACTCTGCACGTTGCTTCATGTCTATGGAAATGTCCTCAAAGAGAATAATGCGGATTGAAAATCACTTAACTGTTTCCACCCTGCCCAGGAATATAAACACTTCCATCTTTCTTTCCTTAAGGGAATCCTAATTTTAGACGTAAAGAATTAAAAGATTTCAGAGCGGGAAGAAACTTAAAGATCATTTAATGAGTTCAATATGTTGTATAAAGATGAAGAAACCAAGGAGGCACGTGACTGTGGACTCAGTGCTACCTGAAAGCAGAGCTGGCTGGAGCCCAGGTCTCCCAGTCCTGGCCCCCTACTGCCCAGCTGCAGCCCTCCTGAGTGCTGGAGAGGAGTAGAGCAGGGGGTCAGAAGTTGGGGGTGAAATGGAAATGTCTTATTTCTTGAAGTGTTTTTGTCTGTTTCATATTTTAAATATTTAATATTTTTCCTTCTTTTACTAGTATCTCAACTCAAAGATGTACCTGCCTTAGGGTTTTATTAATAGCTAAATATATTATTACTGTGAGCTAGCCAGCCACCCCTGTAAGCACATTATACACATTAAATGTTTCTCCTCCAGACAATTCTATGAGGTAGGTTCTACCAACATTTTAATTTTGCAGATGAGCAAACTGAGGCAAAGTTATGAAAGTTTTATAACTTGCCCAAGATCTCCTAGCTACTAAGTGATGGAGCCAGAATTTGAAGGCAGGCAGTCTGGCTCCAGAATTTACACTCCTAAATGACACTGTCCCTTTAAGTACTGGAAGGGCAGGACTCCTCCCAGGCTAGGCTCTCCTGAAGGCATCCTCTCAAAGGTCTCCCTAACAATCAGATTTCTGGTAAAACAAATTTAACTGTTTTTAGTGAAAAGAAAACCTATTTCCTTTTTTTTTTTTCAGTTCAATAAACTGCATTCTTTCATCATAAAAGAAGTATGATGACATCACAGAAAATTTGGAAAACAATGTCACCCACAGTTGTATTCTATTTAGTAGGTCTAGTATATATCCTTTCTGAATTTTCATATGCATTTAACACCATCAGAGTACAAACAATTCTATATTGTGCATTTTTCAAATTAACCTTATACAACAGAAGCCTGATGTTTCTAAGTCAGTCATGATACTTCCTTTCCTCGCCTTGAGAGGATTCAGATATACCCCCAAATCTGCCACATCCCTCCCTGTTGCCCCCGCTTTTACCACTTCTATTCCCCCTGAACCCTTACACCCTCTCTCTGATGACATACTACGGAATGAGTAAAATATGCACCTGGCGAGGCCAGGGAGGAAATGATTCACTGAGTTATAATTTTCCAGGGGTCTAAGGAGCCGTTCAAATTTTGTAGCCCACTGTCTCCTTCAGTAATTGGTGAAACTGAGGCCAAAAAGATGCAGTGACTTACCCAAAGTTAGTGACAGAACTGGGGCCAAAATACAAGCATCTTGGCTCTTAAACTACTGCTTACTCTTCAAACTCTTATAGTACTGTCCTCCATCTATGCCACTATTCAGCTACAAGTACCAGAGAAATGAACTAAAAATAAATATCTTCAAATAACGTACAAATTTTTCTTGACCTTCCACAATGCCCAGGCCTTTAACCAGCCCAAGATTTTTGCTTTATTAACACAGTGTTACTATTTCCAAACTTCTGGATATGCACAAATGCACAAATAAAAAGTACCACTGTGTCAAGTATATAGTACAAAAATTTTACAGCAAGGCATCAATCAAGAAGAGGAAACCATTCCATTACAATTATGTGCATTAACTCTTTATAAAATTTTATAGTATTCCTAAATAGTTTTCACGATACCTTCTTGAAAAGTGCTCCAAATTAATTAAGGTAACCAATGAATATGGTCTGTGGTTTCTGAAAGAAAATAAAGAAAAAAGGAACTCATCTGCTACCCTTAATTATCTGACCTAAAGTACCTTTGTTTAAGATGCCCAAATGTGATACTGAAGGGTGTCTAAAAGCAAGAGAATAGTTATTTGATGCATAAAAAGTAGAAGAAGATAACACAGGTTAAGATGTTAGCCTCCTAGAGAAAAATCCTGTGTTGAACAGAAAGCCACAGTTTGAGCTTAAAGTTGCAGACAAACTAATCCGTCACAGGAGAAATCAGAGAAGTTTTGCAAAGGAGTATAACAAGTTAAGACATTTAGCTTAATAATTATTAAAACTATGTTTCTAACATTATAATAATTTATTAATCACTAGTTAATTAAAATGAAAACCATAACTCAATGATTTATATTAGTATATATAAAATGACATGAGTATTAAGGTATTTGGAACATTTTTATCATTCTACAATGACTAAATCAACGTTTATAAAGGACCACAGACAGCCCTTCTCTCCTGAAAACTGTATCCAGAAAAAGAATCAATCATTTATTAAGAAACTAGCAAACACTTTGTCAGAAGTTTTGGCACGGCTACAAGGAGTGGGATTTCTATGAAACTGGGGTAAGCCAGATTGAGGTAATAAATTGGGAATGCAGAGATGTCAAAACATGGTTATTTTAGACAAGGACATGTAGAAAAGTCATGCTAAAAGGTCGATTTAAAATGAGGAATCAATTTTCCTTGGAAAAAAAAACCCCGACTTGTTTTTTTTTTGGAAGGTCCAGACCCTCTAAGTAAGCGCCACTTTGCCAAAAATAAGATTTTCCTCCTTTTGGTCTTCAGACTGTCCCCTAAACTACTTGAAGATAATAAACCCTAAGTCATAAACAAAATAATTCAACTTCATTAGAGTGCAGTCATTTCACTTTAGAGCAAATGCCACACTTGAACATTAAGAGTATGACTGAAAGGTTCCGTAGGCATCACACAGCAGACCCTGAATGCCTGGCCGGTCCTCTCTACAGGGAAGCACACGAAACCAATCAAGCAGCCAGCTTGGGGCTTATGCTGTTCTTCCTGCTGGAAGCTCACATGCTGTCTTGCCCCTACAGCAAGCAATGGGCCCAGGGCCTTTTCTACATTTATGATGTAAGTTAGGGAGCTTTATATATGATACTCTCAAAGTATTTCAAAACACCTATTCATTCAATAAATGTTCAAACTGCCAAGCATGACTTTACACACAGAGAATTATGAGATTTATATGGTAGTGATTTGGCTAAAATTTTATCTTACTGATTTTAACTGTGAAATAATCCTTCTATAGTTATATACTCATGAAGTTTTCTTTTTCTTTCTTTCTTTTAACTATAAAAGTAATCAGCTTCATGCAGACTACGTAGATCCCGGTCATAATGCTTCTACATATTTGTGGCAATTGAATTTTCATCTTTCTCCTTTTCAGTTGTAGATTTGTCATAATAGTCATTTGCTTTATTAGCCCCATTTTATTTTGCCTTTCTTTGGGCTGAGAAAATAACATTTGAATTAGGAAAACATGATTTAATAAAAACGACGACGGTAGTTCTGAGATTTAAGTTAATACTGCCTCTCAGCCACTAGGCTATGCTAAAGGACAGTCCATTTGTTCACGAACACTTCTGTCTTCCAGCCACCCCAAAAAAAGGAAGGAAGATATATTCTAAAGCTGAATGTGAATTATTTAACACTTAAAACCTAGCTGGAAATTCATTTAACAAATTTATATAAGAGTTTATGTAATTAGTTTATATGACATACCCCCAAAGAACAAATGAACCCAAATTTTTTATTTTTTTTTTTTGTGGTACGCGGGCCTCTCACTGTTGTGGCCTCTCCCGTTGCGGAGCACAGGCTCCGGATGCGCAGGCTCAGCGGCCACGGGTCACAGGCCCAGCCACTCCACGGCATGTGGGATCTTCCCGGACCGGGGCACGAACCCGTGTCCCCTGCATCAGCAGGCGGACTCTCAACCACTGCGCCACCAGGGAAGCCTATGAACCCAAATTTTTACTAGCTAGATGTCACATAGTAATGTTTAGTTTGGCTTTGAATGAATGAGTCGTCATTATGCTTATGTTATCCAAATTAAACATCTATTTTCATTTGCATGTAGTCAGTCCTATTAAAAATTTATAATGTATAGTCATGGACTGATTAATTACCAGAAGCATGAGCTTTAGATTGGTTATATTTTTCCTTCTGGTTCAAAAAAAGGTCATTTTAAAATGCAACAATTGGGGCTTCAGTAAAATCCATCTGTGAAGCACCACAGAAAAAGATGTATAAGGTTAGGATTGTCATGTGTGTGTCAAGTCATGTTTTCCCATATACATCTAAACACAGGGGTGATATTCAAAATATTTAAAACTGTTACCACACAGGCACTGAGAAACCTAGACAGGTGCTTGTGGTCCCTGCCCATAGTGATAAATTGCTATCATAGCAATGTTGAAATTCTGGTTGATCGTTATTATTACATTCAATAATGGTCTTACATAGCTTTTTTGAATAACTATTAGGAAATATGATATTCTTAATTATGCTCCCATAACACACCAACTAGCAGAACAACGTCACAGATATTTTCAATTCTAGAATTTCTTCCTTTTACATACCACAAACTGCAGTTACCCAAATGTCTGGCAATGCCTGCTAGTATCTTCGTAAAGGCAGGTCACAATAGCTCTCGAGCTTTACAGATTAAATTCAGAAACTATGAGACATTCTCTTTAGTCAGCTCTTTCACCCATAGTCTTGGGCAGAAGTCAACACCAGAACCATTCTGGGGGTCCTAATTTAGTCAAAGGTCTCTGAGATGTGATACAAACCAATTCTCCTTCGTTGCAAAGGAGTGATTAAAAAAAGCAAAAAAAAAAAAAATTCAAGTCTTAGAAAGCAGCTAGATCGCACCACTTGCCCTGAAGCATTTTAGAGCAAGAAAATGCCAAGGATTAGAGCAGAGCTTTCTTTCCACGGGAGCTGAAGGCTTCAGAACTTGCTATGTGCCCAACTTCATATTCAATCCTGGTTCTTGGGTCAATCTGAAGGCTCAAAGGGTATTCATCACAGTGCTGCCCATGTGTAAATCAGGGGCCATCTTGGCGTTACAGTGCATAGGTTCCCATTTCTTGCTGTACTATTCATCAAGAGACTGAGTTCAAAAGAGTAGGGAAATAACTACCATGTTTGGAACATAATGTGTTCTTTTTTTATCTCCCTCTAGTTTCTACTAGTCTCTAAGCACTTTAGAGCAGTAGTACTCTCTCTAGTCTTAAAGCACTCTCCAGCCATACCAAAATTGTCATGGCTGGCTAACAGCCCTTCCAGATCTCCTGCCTATGTATAGGCTATGCCATGTGGCTGGTGGCTGGACTGCCCTTCCTCCCCACTGCCCACCTGCTGAATTCATCCCTCAAGCTTCATCTCAAAAGTCAGTTGTCTTGTGAGACTTTCTTTGACTCCAGCTAGAATCAGGTGTTATTTCCACCCGTTCCCATTCCTCTCTTGTAGCGCTTATCACTATTATCATTATTCGTACACAAGCCTGAATCCCTGGCTAGCCAGTTCCTTCAGGCCTGGGATGGTATCTCATTGAGGCTTGCTCTGGTTGGCACAGAGGAAGTGCTCAATCCATGTCTGCTGCATAAATCAACAGTGAGCAGGTAGATGGAAGTGGGAAGAAAGAACTCTCAGTATTAAATCCCAGGAACTCCATCTGCATCATGAGTCATAGTTAGACTCTGCATTACTACATTAAAGACGCCATACTGTGGGATACCTAAATTATTGTTCCCTTTCTAAGAGCCCACCCGCTGAGGTCTTCTTCCCCCAGGTGAGACTAGTTCTGACACTGCATACACTACTGCCCACCCAAACCAAGGAAGCAATATGGTCCTTAGAGTCTCATCCCAGCTCTAGTAGATACATCTGGGCTGCCTCCTGCTCAGAGCCTCACTTGGTTTTCCCTAACAGTCATCTAAAGAATCCTTATCTTGTGGACTTACCAGTTAACTCTGCCACAGTGCCAGTGACTTGGCTCCAAAGCCAGCAGAGATGCCCCTCTGTACAGGCATGCACACAGACTGTTAGACTTGCTGCTAAGCTTGGGAGGAGACACTTTAGCAACTGCTTCTCTCCTTAGTAAGAAAAGTCTTCACATTCTTTCCTAGCGGCTAACACCCCTACGCTAGAATTTGGCTGTAGCAAGTCCTAAAGTATTAATCTGAGAAAGACCTGGGTTTTAAAAAACTCATTGAATTGTACTGAAGAGTTCAGACCTGTCTCCTCATCAGCTACAAGGGAAAAAGAATCTCAGAGATAGAAGTTGACTCTGACCCACAGCAATCCCCAGGGGCCAGCCCCTGCACTTCTGGTTATCCACCAACATCAGTTTCCTCCAGTATTGATCTAGTTTCTCACTCACATATTGCAATGAACACTCACGCCCCTCCCGTCAAAACTTGTACAGCCTCCTGGGTTATATCTGAACCACCATTAAACTCTAATGTAGTCTATGTAGGTTTAACTATTTCTGGGGATCTGAATTCTAGGCTTGTTTCAACTACTACTGTATTTTGAAATATATCTTACACGTTATCTCCATACATCACTGTTCTTTATCAATATAAGTGATGTGCAATACCAACATAATCAAGTACCAATAGTGTGTTAGCATGCAATCAGTTATATTAACTAAGTACCCATGTATTCAGCTATAAAGATGTCTACAGATTTAAAAAATTAAGTTAACCTATTAATGTAACTTGGGGGGAAAAAACTCCATGGGAATGTCTGATATATTGGCTCTCAGTAAAATGACAAAAGTGATACAATGGAATCCAATAATTCAGGAGAAAAACATCTCCAAGCACACTCACCCACTATGTTTCATGTGTGGTGGTTTATCCATTCGCACTGCCAATTTGATCTTTAAGTCAGAGTCCTGGCTGTTTTTTGGAACGATCATTCGGTGCAGCTCAGCTGACTTGGAGCTATTAGAAGTTGGGTATAATATCACCTGTAAGGGACACAAATAACACATTTAGGTGAATACAGAACGTCTAAGGAGTAGAACTGAAATCTTTTCTATACATTTTCCTGTTTGAAAAGGTGGTGTCGTGCTCAAATGTGTCTAATAAACCATTTCACTCCCCCCACGGCAGATGGGTTTTCAATACAGACTGGTTTATTTATTTATTTTTTTGACAAATATGTGTTTTCACATTATCACATAACGAGTTTTCTTCCTGTGTCACTTCATAATGAATTAATAGCACGGCGCCTACGGGTGAATTGACAGTTGAAAAATACTTAATAGACACCTATAATTTCAAGACCACTCTAAACTCCTCAGAGCAAAGAAGTTCAGAAAGAAATAGTCTTTGAAATTACAAATAGCATGCTCAAAAAGCAAAACCAATTATTTGAAGCAGCAAACATATACCTCATGTTTTAATATTTTCATTGCAAAGCAGTGTTAAAGGAAATCAACCCAATTAGAGATGGAAAAGACGGATCGTCGCGTTTTCTGCTCTAGATCAATATCAGAGAAGGATTTTTTTCCTGACTACATGTTCTCAAAACTATAAAGATGATATTATGATGACTGAAACAAAGTAATTATTTTTAATAAAACTGCCAAATTATCAAGTCGTTATTTCACAATCCCACATTCCACAGAGCCAACACAGGAAAGAAAAGCTTACTCTTCAGATGTTACGTACCATGTAGATAAAAAAAAAAAAAAAGTATTTTCCCCTTTTAGTCAGTCATGACACTACTTAGACACAGCCTATATTCAAGCCTTAATGAATATTTTTAAATGGGAGCACTATATTCTGAAGGATAAAATGAAGATATGAAATGCAGTACATCATATTTTAAGCCATTTCTTATTTTAAAGCAACGTGAAAAGTAAAAAAGCTTGAAGTTTCTAAGAAAATGAAAGAACTATAAACATGCTCAGGTATGATAAAATGTTTTCAGAGCACATCATGGCAACTGAATTTGACATGCTCTGTCAAAAAAAAAAAAAATCTTCATTTCCATGTATGAGTGAAAATATGCATGGAGAAATCTTCAGGCAAGGCTCTTTCTCTCTCTAGGAAAAACAACATAGTCATAGTCTCCAACTTCCAAGTTGTTAAATATATCTACTATTTTGAGACTTTTCTCAAACCTATCCATAGCCAGGTTCAGTCCAGCGTATCTACACACTTCAGCATATAAATGCTCAGCCCAAAGCAGATTAAACGGCATTTGTGACGTTTTCAAAACTTATGATCAGATTCTAGAAAGAGTTCTTTTTGACTGCTGAAATAGCCAATGGAATATTTTACAGATTCTTTCTTAAACAACAGTAAAGGAAAATAAATGAGTAATTTCTGGCTCAAACCAGCAGACAAAGGTGTGTCATTTTCAACTCAGAAGGTGATTCCGCAAGAAGAGTCAAAGACTAAAGAGCTATACATCCTCTGTAGCTTTTACTGCTATTTCCCAGCAAGTCTGAAAAGCTTTTTCTATTTCTCCCCACCCCATCCTTTTAAAAAGAATTTGGCACGAACCACCTACAGACTTTATTCCTTTTTAATTCTTCTTTCTATGTTTATATGAACATTGGTATTGTTCCAAACTCTAAATGTCGTATACAGGAAGAGAATATTTAAATTAAAACTTTCGACAATTTCTCATTTTCTAAATGCTAATAATGGGTTACTAAAAAAGGTCCCCAAATAACTGCAGTTTATCCCCAAATAAGGATCATCTCAGTACTGAACACCATCATTTCTGCCACATTTTAATGTTCTGATGGGTACCTCTAACTGAAGTCGGTGGAAGGATTTCCTGCGTATCTCTGTTCAATTAAACATTTGAGTGCTTACTCTGTGGGGACACAGAAAGATGAAAGAATATGGAGGACTCCATAAGGAGTTGATGGTTTCTTCTTATCAAAGCTAAAAACTCAGATAATATCTGGTAATATCACTTCTTTCTCTTGCCCTTCTATCCCTAGGGTGTGCAGCAGTTTTCCGATATTGTTAGTCTCTGGGTTTATTCACCATCGTTTGTTTGGCTTCTCTGTTCTATCACACATGTAGCTAACTCCCCGTGTTAAATTTCCACCATTTGAATGGCCTGGAATTTTCTGTCTTTCTGGACAGACTCTAATAAAGATGTAAACACTGCCATATGTAACAAATGAAGGCCCAGAGATATGAAATCTATTACTTCTAAAAATGGTACTGGTGAACAAACTCTGTTAAATTGTTACCAGGTTCCCAAATTGTACAAGCAGAAAGTGATCATACTCCTTTCCATGATTCAGCCATGGATGATAACAGACAAGGAAGAAGCACCCAAATGTGTAGAGCCCAAAGGGCCAGGGAGAATAAAGGACAAAACAATTCTTTTCAGATGCATAACAAGGGTCTAATCAAGAGATCCTGAACACTGTCAGGCAGGGTGTCTTCACAGTGCCTGCCATGACAGCATCTCACTGTTCTCCCTGGACACGTATTGCTCTGTATTTCCCACTTCACCTTTTTTTAGAATGGGAAGCTTAACTGTAGCTTTCCTGCCCCCTGCTCCACTGCTATATATTGGATTTGTGCTTGAGCAGGGTGGGGAGGGGAGACGGAACAGCAGGCAGTGAACACGAACCCTAGCTCATTGGGCACCAGGCTGCAAAGAGCCACAGCTGGACCTGATTGAGATGCTGGACCTTGAACTGGAAGTAAGGACAGGATGAAGCTTTGGGTTGTCTCCCTTGAAGTAAATGCATTCTATGGGTAGTTGGAAGGGTAACAGAATTGTTGTTACCTTGGCTATAGGGGTGAGCTATGGCAGATGATCTAACGTGTTCACCAAGATTCATGCTTTCCCTAGTATAGAACTGTTGCCAAGAAGCAGCTAGCCAGCCATATTTTCTAGCTCCCCTGGCATCTAAGTAGGGGCACATGAAAGTTGTAGCTAATGGAATATGAAGAAAAGTGGTAAATCGTTTTGGGGAATGATGATTAAGATATAGAAGTGAAGAAGGTATGCCGTCTTCGCTCATCTGCTAGCCAAAGGCAGAGGACTCCAATGCTCTAGCAAATAAGAGAGCCATAAGAGGGAAGAAACTAGAGCCCTGAATCACCACACGGAGGAAATCTACCCATCCATCAGGAACACCCATGATAAACTGTTATACAGGCACTATCGTTTTAAATTACTGAAATGTTGTCATTTGTTACAGCATTTAGTATACCAACTAGTACATCAACACAGAGTTTTGCTGCACAAGACTTGCCCAGGTAGTAAGTCCTTGAAGAATTTTCTTTCACGATAAGCAGATAAACAGTTCTACTTCAACACGACTTAGTTCACGTTCAGAGAGGGATGTCTGATGTTGATGGTACAATAATTAGAATACTTAAGAGACATAATTTATTAAGGATTCTTCTTGTATTTTAGGTTCACACATAAGTTAAATCGTAGCTCTGTGCAAAATAGTTAGCTTCTTACAGAATTTAGCAAAGTAGCTTATTCTTTGCTATTCATTTCTTAACTTTCCTACACGTATTTCTGCTTCTTCTAGTCTTTTAGTTTATTTTTGTCACCAACACTTTAAATGCCTTGTCATTTAGCATAACACAACACATTTTATGATTTATCTTAAATATAAAGCCAATGTATCTTCTTCATAATAAAACGTCAACATTACTTTCCATCTTTGCTAAAGTGTAATGGAAAACACAAAATGTTTTTTTCAGGCTTTGTTTAAAATTCTGTCAAATTTAATAGAGTCAAAACTTAAAATGAAGTGTAAAAATACACATGTACATAACATCTAGAGTAATATGGGGGTACAGAAGGATCTTTCTCTTAAAATATACTTGTACAAACTGACACCTCTACATTATTTTTCTTCTATTAAGATACATTAATTAAAGCCAAGCCATGTGCATCTGTACATATACATTATTTGAACTTTGTGGCCTATGAATTCACGACTTTCTAAATTTCTAAACTGTTTCAAAACTAAAAACCTAAAAACTGGGAGGAACAATCTAGAAGAACTGAGAGGGAGCTAGGTAGGCTCTGGGGTGAGGTAAAGAATTCACTGCCTTGTCCCATAAATCTCTCTTAGTCCAGAGGAAGAAAAAAAAAGACCACATGACTGCAGCAATTGCACTGTGGTCTTTGAGTAAAATAATACAGCTACATTTTTGGTATGAATCTAGCTCGGAGATAGGTGCAATCAACAATTCTTAAAGGAATCAGGACAGACTTCATAGAGGAATCACTGCTTCATTTTGGAGTCTAAAAGAATACATAAGATTTCTAAGATATTGTAAGATACAATATACAAGACACAATAAAAGACACAGGGAAGGGACTGATAAAGACATGAGGCCATTGCAACTGACCCACCCTTAGAAAGTAGGCACACAATCCCGATGCTGACATTCTTACCACTACCTTTGCTTCTCAAGCCCTTCCCCAAGCGTGACTGGTCAGCTCTTTGTTCCCAGGGGCCTATCCTTAGTCAGTTTCCATTGCTTGCCACCAAGGGAACTTCAACCAGTACAAACGTTCATGACATTTTCTGCCATGTCAATTCTCTACCTTATCAAAAGGTAAGGGGAGAGCCCCGTGGAACAGTAACTTTTAAGGGTTAAGAAAAGGAAGAGAACTCTATAATCAAGACCAGAGGCCAAGGAGACAGAAGAAAAACCAGAAGGGTGGGATGCACGACATTCAAGGCAGAGAGTGTTTCGGGGAACAGGAAGTGGCCGTCAGTGCCAAATGACACTCAAGAGGTCAAGCGTGGCAAGGAAGGAAAGGCTACTGCTTGGTTTAACAACAGAGAGGTCACTAGAGATCTCAGCAAGAGAAAGTTTAGGTGAGGCCAGACTATAATGGCTTGAGGGATAAAGTCTGTGAGAGGAATGGAGGAAGACATCACTTAATTCTTAAATGAACAAGATGGGGTGAGATAAGCAAGATCGTTTTGGCTGGAAGGGGGACTGTGTACAAAGGCGGGGGCGGGGTGGGTGGTGAGGATATGGCCACGTAGACTGAAGAGGGTAAGGAAATGGGAAGGTTGTGCCGATAGGTGAGATCCGAAAGGAAGAATGGGGATAGACTGTCAAAGCATAGGTTTTGCTAAGGAGTTTGTATGTTATCCCATAACGTGTAATCCAAAGATGCTTCTAAACCAGAGAATGACATGATCAAAACGTCATACTCTTGTGGAAAGGATAATCCCTGTCTATCCAGCTGTATACATTCTAGAGAGGAGTCATGTGTAGTCAAGTGTCTAACATCCAATTAAGAAATGAAATGGCCTTAGAAATACATCTTTAAAACAGAGTAAGAAGGGACTGAAAATGCTTTTAGCTGGAATGTTTCAGTTTGTGATTAAAATTTTTTTTTTTTTTTTTTTTTGCTGACAATCAGATGTCCTTGAGGCATAGGGTATTTTAAGGAAATGTCCAAGGGATCATCACTCCAGATAAGTAGAGCTATCTCTACGAGAAACCTTGACTTTTGGGGTTCAGTTGACATTTTTCTAACTTTCTCTTTCAACTGACAAATTTTTCAGTTTAGCAAAGATTCATGACAACTATGCCTTGTGAACCTTTTAAGTACCTTCTTGAGAGCTTAGAACCTTAAGAAAGTATGTACAGTGAAAGGACCAATTGAATTTACTTCATTTCAATAAATTTTTATTTAGCACATGTTAATAACTAGCATGTATTTTCTCCAATATCAGAGTCCTGTATTTTCACTGTATGGAGAAGATGAACTGGATGACTTCTGAGAGAAATCTACAATACATCCTTCTTAGTAACATTTTCCAGTGTTTTAATACACCTGAGGTTTTTTAGTCTAAATAATTTCTCCTTTAATGTCATTGCTTCCTGTCCTACTTGGCTGAAACAAAGAACACCTGCTCACTTTCACTAACACGAGGTCCTTCTGTATACTGAAAAATTAGCATTAAGTCTTCTGTGAACCTTATTGTCTGTAGGCTAAATCCAGTTCCCTTTATTTTCAAAGCTGGAAAGAATCCTGGAATTTACAATATAGAACTGATCAAACTCCCAACCCCTTAAAAATGTGCTGATGGCCCAACAGGAAATTACACATTTCCTTCCTTCTATATAGTACTTTTTTTTTTTTAATAAGAAAAGCCTTTAAAAAAATGAGTAAAAGAAGAAAAAGGAAAGTATTATCTGAACTATATATTTTTTCTTGGCATTTGCTTGTTAAAAAAATAGGGGTTATAAGCTTTGTTATTTGCATGATGGGGGTTGGAGAGAGCATGAAAAACAAACATCAAGGTGTGTAAATTCTTCCTAAATCTTGTCTGGCATCACTACTTAATAATGAACCACTGTATGAAGGGGCTCATGGACTGCATTTAGCAGAGTATGCTCCTTGAGGGCAAGGGCTCATAGTGATACCTAGAGTAATTCACCTGTGGCTGCTAGTGTAATTTAAGCCAGTATCTTTAATTAAGCCATGCTTTTGTTTTTGAAATTGAAGTACAGTTGATTTACAATATTGTGTTAGGTTCAGATGTACAGCATAGTGATTCAGTACTTTTGCAGATTATATTCTATTATAGATTATTATAAGATAATGGCTATAACTCCCTGTGCTATACAGTATATCCTTGTTGCTTATCTATTTTATATATAATAGTTGTAGCTTAATCCCATACCCGTAATTTGTCTCTCCCTCCTCCCCTCTCCCCTTTGGCAAACACTGGTTTGTTTTCTACATCTGTAAACCTGTTTCTGTTTTGCATATACATTAATTTGTATTATTCTTTTAGATTCCACATACAAGTGATATCATATAGTATTTGTCTTTTTCTGACTTATTTCACTAAGGATAATATGGTCTAGGTCCATACATGTTGCTTCACATCCTAAACTAGACACTTACCAAGTGTTTGTTGCATAGATGGGTGGATGCTTAGAGAAATTAGAAATAAAAATGCAAACCAAACATTGATAACTTCATTGAGGTGAAAAGAGAAAAAGGCTTGCCAACTAAAGTACTGCCAAAACTTGATAACAGAAAATGACAGTAGCAAAGGCAGAATTGGTACGCCACTTACTTGCCGGTCTCTAAAAGCTTCTGCAACTCTCATTTTTCCATTTCTGGACTGTAACGGGTAGAATATTTAGTCTCCCCCAAAATGCCTATTCCGAATCCCCAGAACCTGTGACTATGTTACTTACCTGGCAAAGGGGAATTGAGGTAGCTGATGGAATTAAGGTCACTAACTAGTGGGCCTTAAGAAAGGGAGATTATCCAGGTGGGCCCAGTGCAATCACAAGGGTTCTGGGAGGTGGAAGGGGAAGGCAGAGGAGTGACGAAGCAAACTGACATGAGAAACACTTGACCAGCCATTGCTGGCTTTGGAAATGGAAGAGGACCATGCATGAGCCAAACACAGGCAGCCTCCAGAGGCTGGAAAAGGTAAAAAAACCTGCCTTCTCCCTTTTAGGTCTTCTGGAAAGGAACACAACCCTGCCAACACCTTAATTTGAGCCCACCAAGATTCGCTGTGGACTTCTGACCGGCACAGCTGTAAGATAATAAATTTGTGTTGTCTTGAGCCACTAAGTTTTCAGTAATCTGTTAAAGTTACAATAGGAAACCAATACACAGCCAATAAAAGCTGCGCTCTGATTACAAAAACACTAAATTTACCTTTTAAAAAATTTCTTCTACTAACTGTGTCATTCAAAGATTCTTACAGACAGATTTCTATCATAATCTCTGATTACTTTAAGATGTTTTGGGGTGTGATTATTTCTCTCACTTTCCTGAGGTATTCTGCTTGCATTAAATCTTTTGAAAAATACTCACTCAGTGTTACTTAACTTAAAGTTTTCATTTTCCTCACCACAAAACAAAAGAAAAAATTGAAAAGGATTCACAATGAGACAGCTTACTTTGGTTACTAGAATGAAGACCATCATGCATATATTTCTAACAAATTTCAAGTTCCATATACCCAAATGATCAAGGATTACATCTTCTATTTCAGTCTTCAAGAAAGACTTTGAAAGACATAGTCAAATTTGTCAAGATATTTTTCAGGGCTCAGTTAAAGATACTGGCCTTTACTAATCTTCATATATCACTTTTATTGCCTGTAAGTTCTCAATTTCATACTTCTCCTTGAGTGGAGCAATATATTCCATCCGAGCTACATCTGTGTCTTTAAGACTTACGTAGACAGGAAAGCATTATTATTCTTGATCTATTCCCCTCAGCCATAAATTATGAATAGCAGTAACCTTTATATTTCCTTACCAATAAAGTTTCTATTAGAGGACACTGCATGAGTAGCTTTATCATGTTTCTTTTTACTAGTCTGGTTATAATAATGCCTGGCATTTATAAAGAACTTTTCAACTCAGTGCCTCAAAGTGCTTTGGGAAATTTAAACTAATTCTCACATCACCCTTAATAGATAGGCATTGCTCTTGTTGTGTAAATAACTTGACACTGAAGTTAAATGAATACCTAAGGGACATTACTTCAAGATAACAATAGACACTTTCAATTTTACATACCCTCCCCAACACATTCCCTTCATAATTTCACATACATTATAATAACCAATTTAGCTTTGTTCTCATTCTTTGGTTATTAAGAACTATAAGAACTCTTAGAGCCCAAATCAATTTTATTTCTGTCAATCCATACATAGGATGGTAGGATGGAAAGGAGGAAGTTATGTTAATGCCTAAACTTGGATTACTTCAGTTGCAGTCCTTAAACTGAAGACAATTATAGCAAAGTGTTTGGGAACTGAAAAATTTACAGATAAGTGTTGGTATTTTTATTAAAAACCAACTGCCACCCTGAAGAGTGAACGTGAATTATTATTCTTCATTTGAATACGGAATCAAAGCAAGGTCTAATAATTACAAGCTAACAATTTGCCAAAATGATAAGATTCATGAAAACCTTCCCAATTTGTCATTCTATACGTATACAAACTAGTCAGAAATCCTTTATAGAAAAGGAAGATAGGAGAGTAGGAGGTTAAGAATTCTCAGTGTTCCATTTTCACATGCTCCAAAGAACTGCATGAATTTAGAGAAATATGACAAGATGGAAGTAGTGGGGAATAAAGGTCAAGGGAGAGAGGTTCAGTGACCTGTTCATGCCCTCTTGGCTATTACGGCAGAGCCAAGACCAGAATCAATGTCTTACGGAAGGAGGTTTCAAACTGTCAGTTTGTGATGCTCAACAACTAAGTAATCTGAATGTTGGACCTTTGACCTAAAGACTTTATTTCTGACTCATTCAATACATATAATAAAAACTAGCAGGGAATAAAGTACTTAGCTTTTCAGTATCAGTGCTAGAGACAATAAAGGTGGCTATTCCTAAGAGGTTTTGTATAGCTCCCAGAGGCACAGGGACTTCTTCATGCAGTAACTAAAAGAAGAAGTTAGTAATGGATGTCAGGATGTTCCAACCTGCTTCTTCTATACATTATAACTAGGAGATGGGCTGAACATCCTAGAACCTCACTCTTGCTATAGGATCCAAACCATGTATCATTCCACAGTTGCTGTTTCAGCTTATCACTTGGTTAGGGAGCTCAGGTGTTCAAACAAAAACTGTCTACGATAACTCTGCAAAGGAGAAATGAAACTGAAACTTCAGGAGATTGTTCATTTGTTCATTCATCCTTCCAACAATAATTGGACACGTATTACACATCAGAAACTGTTAGACAGGTGCTATTGCTGAAATAATATGTTCTATGTCTTACCTTCAATGGGAAATGGAGATATAATATTGTAAGGCTCATAAACTATACACGAAGTGTTATAGTATCATTTGAACTTAGACTAAACATAAGCAACACTTAAAATAACAGTTACCAATAATAAGCAAAGAAGAAAAAATGGAACCATAAAAAATATTCAATTAGTCTAAAAGAGGAAAAAAAGGAGGAAAAAGGAAATAAAGAACATATAAAACAGAAAAAGCAGCTAAATGACAGATTTAATCATATCAGTAATCATATTAAAATACAGTTTAAATACTTACTGAAAGGCAGAGATTGTCAGATTGAATAAAAAATAAAGACCCAATGATATGCTGCTTCAATCAACATATTTTAAATGTAAAGAAACAAATAGATTAAAGGATGTAAAAAGATATAATAAGCTAACACTAGTTAAAAGAAAGCTGGGATAGCTAAGAAAAAGAAGATTTTAAACCAAAGTATATTACCAGGGATAAGGAAGTTATTTCATAGTAACAAAGTGGTCAATTAATGAAGAGGAAATAGGAATCCTAAATATTTGTGCACCTAATAACATATCTTCAAAATACAAGCAGCAAAAAATGACAGAATAGATCCATAATTATCCTCAGGTTAGTAACAGTCTCTCAAAAATTGCTTTTTAGGGCTTCCCTGCTGGCGCAGTGGTTGAGAGTCCACCTGCCGATGCAGGGGACACGGGTTCGTGCCCCGGTCCGGGAAGATCCCACATGCCGCGGAGCGGCTGGGCCCGTGAGCCATGGCCGCTGAGCCTGCGCGTCTGGAGCCTGTGCTCCGCAACTGGGGGGGCCACGGCAGTGGGAGGCCCGCATACCGCAAAAAAAAAAAAAATTGCTTTTTAGAAAGTAGATACAAAAATTCAGTAAGGATATGGAAATAACAGTAACTTGAACTATCTGACATGTATAAAACTCTACTGAACGAAAGAATATGCAGTCTTTTAAACTGTGAATGTGGAACATTCACAGGATAGACCCTATTATAGGCTATAAACTAAGCCTCAATAAATTTATAAAGGATCCAAGTCATATCAAGTATATTCTCTAAGCCCAATAGACTGCAATTAGAAATTCATAACATAGAGAACTCCAAAAAATCTCTCACATATGTGGAAACTAGCACAGTTTTAGTAACCCATGGGTCAAAGAAATCAAAATAAAACTTAGAGAGTATTTTGAACAGGATGAAAATGAGAAAAAAATCTGTGGGATGCCACTAAGGCAATATTTAGGGAGGGTGGCACTTAGAGCACTAAATGTCTATATTAGAAAAAACAGATTTTTCTCAAATCATTGGCTTCAGCTTTAATAGAAAAAGTATCATGAATTAAACTCAAAGTAAATAGAAGAAACAATAAAGATCAGAGCCAAAATAGATTAAATAAAAATTAGCAGAAGGAACTTTATCAACTTGATGAAGGGGGTCTACCAAAAACCTACAACTAATGTTATACTTAATGTTCAAAGACAATGTTTTTTCCTTAAGATCAAGAATAAGACTAGGATGTCCACTTGCACCACTTCTATTCAACACTGTATCGGACATCCTAATAAGTACAATAAGACAACCGAAATAAATAAATAAAACCATCTAGATTGGAAAGAAGAAGTAAAATTGTCTTTATTTGTAGACAACAATATTGTCTATGGAAAAACAATCAATCTACCGAGATACCAGTAGAACTAGTAAGTGAGTTTATCAAGGTTGCAGGATGTAAGATCAGTATAGAAAAGTCAACTACATTTCAATATACTAACAATATCTAAATTAAGAAAATTAAAACTAACAAAATGATGCTATTTAAAATAACAAAAATATGAAATACTCAGTGATAGATCTGGCAAAAGAAATGCAAGACCTGATCATTGAAAACTATTTAAGACATCACTATGGGGAATGAAATAAGACCTAATAAATGGAGGGATATACTGTGTTCATGGGTCGGAAAACTCAACTCTGTTGATCAACTCCCAAACTGATCTACATATTCAATGCAGATTTCTTACATATGGCACCAAAAGTACAAGCCATAACAGAAAAAAAATTGGACTTCATCCAAATTAAAAACTTCTGCTCTTTGAAACACACTGTTAACAGAATGAAAAGACAAGCCAAATTCTGGGAGAAAAATATTTACAAATCATAAACCTGATAAAAGATGTGTAAACAATATATTATGGTCTTTCCAAACTTAAGAATAAGAAAACAAGTAACCCAATTAAAAACTGGAAAAATGTCTGAACAGATTCTTCATCAAAGAAGAGGTACAAATGAAAAGTAAGCATGCAAAAAGATGTTAACATGATTAGTACTAGCTGTTACTGAAGTATAAACTAAAACCATAATGAAGTAACACTACACGCCTATTACAAATAAGGAATTGGTACAGTGTGTACGTTGAATACTTGTTCTATCTGGGACTGAGGCAGCCCTCTATTTTTCTGAGGAAACTGAAATGTCAACTTCTGCTACTATAATCACCCACATGGACCCATCATGCAGGATGCCTATTTATAACTTGCTCTTTTAGTGGTGAGAATGTAAGGAAATGCTTTCCTCTACCTCTACAGTGAGGATGCCAGCCAACTCCTCAGAGAAGGTCTGAGGGAGACTCACTGAGGAACAAGTGATGCACATTATCAAAGGTTCCTTTCCAAGTCAGACTCAGGATGGCAGTAAGTCCTCTCCTCTAGCACTTCACAGCATGTAATTAATGAGACAGATGTAATCAACTGCTGCTAGAAAATACATCTAGAAAGACTTCGCATCATATATGAATGATCTCTGGCCCTTCACCTGTCTGTGGTCCCTTTCTTGTCACTGGAATGGCTTCTGAGATATGATAACAAAGGCTTGTGACAAATGGCTACATGAAAGGACTAAAGGAGGAAGGAGAGCTTTTCCGTGATTTTTAGTTTCAGAAAAGGAATACCACTTGTTAGAACTACAAAAATAAAAGTTTGCTCTGTTTGAGGAGGTGAATTAGACATATATGAAACGCAAATGAATTTCCATTCCATTTTGCAGCAAATGATATTAACTTGTTGGCTAAAATAGCAGTCATTGAGTACCGGCTATTTCAATGAAATTGGACCTTAAATTTTGCTTTCAAATGGAAGTAAAATGCCTATGATTATGATTTCACTAGCAGCTTCTTTAATGCTTTTTTGACATATATAGATGAATCAAATTTATATAATGCTGGAAAGTTTAATCCTCAAATATAAATTTTGTCTGAGTGAAGGGAAGGCCTAAAGTGATTTTTATGCATTTAACTCTATAATTATTTGTGAAAAATCAGAATTGTTAATTAGTCAATAAAACATCTGTAGTCTATTCCTGATCTATTACTCTGTATGTTGAAATAAGTTCTGTGATGACTCCCTACAAACCAGGCAATTAGAGACATGTTTTAAACTCTATAGGTCCTAACCAAGGTGCCTGAAAGATAATAGTACATTTTAATGGAATAATCTATTGAGCAAGGCTAATTTATCTTAATATTTAAAATGTACCTGAAATTTCCATATAATATCAATATTTAAATTTGTAAAACATGCATAATGATTGTCACTCTGCATTATTAGCTATGAACATCTCCATATTAAGAAATGTTTACTAGAAGTACAGGTGTTGAAATATTATTTAATCAAATGAGAAAAAAAGATGACGTTCTAGCTCCACTGCACCATAAAGGAAAATAGATTCTGATTTATACACTTCTCCAACCTCAGGGAGGCAGAAGAACCAGCACCCTCCTGTGTATATTGATGATGTGATACCAAGGCCACAAACTTAGAGTGTATGAATAGACAATAGGTTCTTTTTCTAACAACTGTCAGAAAGAATGTCTTTACAGCAACACTCTAAAACTAAAAAGTTATTTGGGTAGAAACTTCAAAAATCCATTTTGGGGACTTCTCTGGTGGCACAGTGGTTAAGACTCTGCCTGCCAATGTAGGGGACACGGGTTCGAGCCCTGGTCCAGGAAGATCCCACACGCCGCGAAGCAACTAAGCCCATGCACCCGCAAGCCACAACTACTGAGCCCGTGTGCCACAACTACTGAAGCCTGCGCTCCTAGAGCCCGTGCTCGGCAACAAGAGAAGCCACCGCAATGAGAAGCCGGCGCACCGCAACAAAGAGTAGCCCCCACTCGCCGCAACTAGAGAAATCCTGCATGCAGCAACGAAGACCCAATGCAGAGGGGAAAAAATCCATTTTGGACTCAAGAACACCATTTGGCAGGTTAAATAGTACCCAGGAGTACATTAATTCATTCTGAAAGACTCAATGCAAACTGCATTGCTCACAAATAGATGCCTTGTGGGATCATTTAGATTTTTATATGGCTATGTTACAAAAGTCCCGCTTTTAAATTTTTGCGGGGACAATTGATTATGATGAACTGTATAAGTTTGGGTGCTTAACTGGTCTACTATTTACCTGCTCGGACATACCCATAGTAAGAAAAATTCCCTGTTCTGTCTCGAGGTATTCCCTTAGCACCCGGTAGAGGGCTGGCCACCAACTTGGATGAAAAATCTCCATATGCCACCCCCGTTTCCCTAAATAGGTATTTGCATTTGCCATCTACAAACAAAATCTGCAGGCCAAGCATTTGCCAAAGAACATATCCTTTGAGTGCCTAATGCCGATTTAAATTTGAGCTATCATTTCACAGAACTATGTGCTACAACAGATCTTTTTTTTTATGTGTTACTAGTTCTCAACCCTGGCTGCACCTTAGTATCGGCGATGCTATTTGTGCCAGTGCCTCTCGACCCTATATGCACATTATCAGCTCCTGAGAAGTGCTTAGAATTCTCTTTCCTGGGCTCACCCTAAACCAACTAAAAGTGTGAGCCCAGACCTTGAGTCTTTTCAAACACTCCCTGAAGCAGTTCTTATGTGAACATCAAGTTGAGACGCACCATCACAAATGACAGTAATAAAAGCAGCCAGACAGTACCCTAATAAGATTCAAATCACTGTATAAAATGATATAAAATGATTATGCATGAATTGGCTTTAGCTTAAATAATATTCAGTTCCTGCTTTAAGTCATGAAATTAAATTGGTCCACACCAACACCAAGATTTGTAAAACAGTCACATTACCTCATCTATGAAACGTAGCATTTAATGATTGTTTTAGGGCATAGACTTTGGGGTCAGAAAACGGGAGTTCAGATCAGGACTCTCGCAGTTGCTAACTGAGTGGTCTTAACCTCTGATTCTCACTCTTTAACTAAATATGGACTGCTACTAGCATCTTCAAAGAGGATTAAATGGGATATGTGAATACTAAGCAGTAATAGCAACCAGTAAATCAATATAATGATAGAAAAGGAGAACAAGAAATGACAACACAGTGTGTATTTCAGACAAGGGGTCACAGATCCAGAGAGTAAATGACTCCAGATAACGCTTAATAAAAAGTCAGTGGAGTTAACCTTACTCAGTATGGCAAAACTGATCTAATAAATCCTTCAGTGAGCTGCTTGGATGAGAATTATTATGATAGACCTGTTGAAGGAAATCTCCATAATGACTGAACCTGTAGTATCTTCAGTGATTTTTACCATTTAGAATATAAATAAGCTTTATCTTCTATTGTACTAGGTTACTTTTGGTACGCGGGCCTCTCACTGTTGTGGCCTCTCCCATTGCAGGCCTCTCACTGTTATGGCCTCTCCCATTGCGGAGCACAGGCTCCGGATGTGCAGGCTCAGCGGCCATGGCTCACAGGGGCAGCCGCCCTGCGGCATATGGGATCCTCCCGGACCGGGGCACGAACCCATGTCCCCTGCATCGGCAGGCGGACTCTCAAGCACTGCGCCACCAGGGAAGCCCTGTACTAGGTTACTTTTAATGAAGTAATCACACATACATCCTTACTGAGATACGTTCTAAGGACAAAAAGAACTACAAAGAAATACTGACCATTAGTTGGTAAGTTCTTTGTTGGTTATGGTACTGGTACATTATTTCTGGAACAATTTTGTATGTATTACAAGACAGAAGATAAGTAAACATATTGACGCTGCAGGGAACCTGTAAACTCATGATTTTTAAAAAGTATATATTCCTTAACCATAAGTGATGATACACAGAATGTTGATTTCTAAATTCCATTATCACTAAAAAGAATCAGTGCTGATTACAGCCCCGGGATAGGGAGAGTACAAGCTGAGTCAATCAACATCTCAAGCTCCAAAAAACAAAGACTGATGCTATCAAGCTTAATTAACTTCACTAATACCAGGAAAATCTACTATTATATGACTCCCGATATGATGCTATGGGAATCACAAAACATCACCTATGTAGGGTTCTTCCCAAAAATGTTTAGCTGAATCCAATCATGAAAAAACAGTAAGACAAATCCAGAAGGGAAAACATTCTACAAAATTAAACTCGTTAAAAATGTCATCATCAGGGCTTCCCTGGTGGCGCAGTGGTTGGGAGTCCACCTGCCGATGCAGGGGACACGGATTCGTGCCCCAGTCCGGGAGGATCCCACATGCCGTGGAGCGGCTGGGCCCGTGAGCCATGGCCGCTGGGCCTGCGCGTCCGGAGCCTGTGCTCCGCAATGGGAGAGGCCACAGCAGTGAGAGGCCCGCATAACGCAAAAAAAAAAAAACAAAAAGAAAATCATCATAGACAACCCCCCGCCCCGCCCACCCAATATATGATCCTGAATTGTATTCAGGATTGGGGGATGGGGAAATCCAGCTTTTACAGACATGCTAGGATAATAATGGGACTCTGAATGTTGACTATATATCACATACTAATATTCATCAATATTAAATTTCCTAGGTGCAATAATGGAATTGATACAAGAAAATGTTTGTCTCTTAGAAAATATAAGCTGAAGCATTTTGGGAAAAAAATGCTGAAAAGCCTTTTTTATTACAAATCTGTTTAAAACTAAGCTTTACATTCTGAAATAATTTCAAAAATTTACAGAAAAGTTGCAAAAATATTATTGAAAGTTCCTGTATACCTCTCAGAGTTTCCCCCATAATTAACATATGATACCATGGTACTTCTGTGAAAACCATGAAACATACATTGTTACATTACTCTTAACTAAACCCCAGACTCTATTTGGATTCCATGGGTTTTTCCATCAGTCTTTTCTATTCCAAGACCCAATCCAAGACACCACATCGCATTTAGTTGTCATGTCTCCTTAGTCTCTTTTGATCTGTGTGTGACAGTTTCTGAGTCTTATTTTTATACCTAGACAGACTAGAAAAATACTAGCCAATTACCCTGTACAGTGTCCCCTAGTCTGGTTTTGTCTGATATTTTCATCATAATTAAACTGGGTTTAAGTTGGGGTTTTCAGAAAGAATATCACAGAGGTGAAACATGCCGTTCTCATAACATCGTAACAGGAGTACATGATAGCTATGTGGCATCAATGGCAGTGTTAATCTTCATTACTTGGTTAAGGTAGTGTTTGCAGGTTACTGTTTTTCTCTTATATTGCTTAGGTGTACATTTCTTACCACTCCTTTCAGTGCAGTTATGTTGTACCTTGTAATACAACTAAGTTCATCTGTGTTAATCTGCATACATTAAAGTACATGCTTTACGATGTACAGTTCTTCTTGTTTATTGAAGTATGGTTGATTTACAATATTAAATTAGTTTCAGGTGTACAGCATAGTGGTTCAGTATTTTTACAGGTTATAAGTTATTACAAGAAAATGGCTAAAATTCCCTGTGCTATACAATATATCCTTATCTATTTTATATCAATACATAGTAATTTGTATCTCTTAATCCCATACCCCTAACTTGGCCCTCCCCACTTCCCTGTCTTTGCTGGTAGCCACTGGTTTGTTTCCTATGAGTTTGTCTCTGTTTTGCTATACCCGTTTGTTTTATTTTTTAGATTCCACATATGATTTCCTTTTTGAGTTCTTCATTGACTTTTTTTTTTGTGGCTGCATCGGGTCTTTGTTGATGTGCGCAGGCTTTCTCTGGTTGCGGTGAGCAGGGGCTACTGTTTGTTGTGGCGCACAGGCTTCTCATTGCAGTGGCTTCTCTTGTAGCTGAGGACAGGCTCTAGGCGCGTGGGCTTCAACAGTTGCACCACGCAGGCTCAGTAGTTGCGGCACGCAGGCTCTAGAGTGCAGGCTCAGTAGTTTGGCACACGGGCTTAGTTGCTTCACAGCATGTGGGATCTTCCCAGACCGGGGATCGAACCCATGTCCCCTGCACTGGCAGGTGGATTCTTAACCACTGCACCACCAGGGAAATCCAATCCATTGTTTTTTAATAGCATGTTTTTTAAGTTTGCACGTCTTTGTTCTTTTCTGTTTGTTTTCTATAACTGACTTCTAGTTTCATACCATTGTGGTCCAAAAAAATGCTTGATATAATTTCCATCCTCTCAAATTTGTTTAGACTTGTTTTGTGGCCTAGCATATGATCTATCCTGGAGAATGTTCCATGTGCCTTTGAAAAGAATGTGTATTCTGTTTTTGGATGTAATGTCCTGTAAATATCTACTATGTCCAACTGGTTTATTGTGTCATTTAAAACCACTGTTGCCTTATTTTGTGTCTGGATGATCTGTCCATTGATGTCAGTGGGGTGTTAAAGTCCCCTATCATTATTGCATTACTGTCAATGTCTCCCCTTATGTGTTAGTATTTGCTTTGTATGTTTAGGTGCTCCTGTATTGGGTGCATACATGTTAATGAGAGTAATATTCTGCTCTTGTATCGATCAATTTATCATTATATAATGCCCTTCTTTGTGGTTTGTTAAAGACTTTGTTTTAAAGTCCATCTTGTCTGATATGACTATTGCTACCCCCATTTTGTTTCCATTTGCATGAAATATCTCTTTCCATTCCCTCACTTTCTGTCTGCGTGTCTTCAGTTCTGACGTGAGTCTCTTGTATTATCCAAAGAGCCACCCTATGTCTTTTGCCCTATGTCTTTTGATTGGGGTACTTAGTCCATGGACACTTAAAATAGCTATTGATAGGTACCTACTTATTGCCTTTTATTACTTGTTTTTCTGTTGTTTTTATAGCTCTTCCCTGTTCATTTCTTCTTGCTTCTTCCATTGTGGTTTGATTTTCCTTAGTAGTATGGTTGTGTTCCTTTATCTTAGTTGGTAGGTTTTTAATTTGTGGTCACTGTGAGGTTCATGTATCTACTTGTTTTAAACTAGTAGTCATTTTAAGTTCAAACACACTCTAAAAGAGCCACATTTTTTACTCCCCTCCTCTGCACCATTTTTAATGTCATATTTTACATTTTCACACGTATCCCTTTACAGTTTTTTGTGGTTATAGTTGCTTTTACAATTTTTGTCTTTTAATCTTTGTACTGGCTTATGTAAGTGGTTGATCCTCAGTCCTTACTATATATTTGCCTCTCCTAGTGGAATTTTCCTTCTCCTATAGATTCCTATCTTTCCACTTAAAGACACTTTAACATTTTTTAGGATAGGCTTAGTACTGATGAACTCTTAGTTTCTGCTTGCCTGAGAAGTTCCTTTTGTATTCTAAATGATAATCTTGCTGGGTAGAGTATCCTAGGTTACAAGTTTTTCCCTTTCAGGATATTGAATATATCATGTCACTCCCTGCAAAGTTTCTGCAGAGAAGTCAGCTGATAGCCTTATGGGGATTCCCTTGTATTTGACTCTTCTCTTGCTGCATTTATAATTCTTTATCTTTTGCCATTCTAATTATGATATATCTTGGTGTGGGTCTGTTTGAGGTCATCATGTTTGGAATCCTCTGTGTTTCTAATACCTGGATATTTATGTCCTTGCTCAGGTTTGGAAAGTTTTCAGCCATAGTTTCCTCAAATACATTTTCAATCCCCTTCTCTCTTCTCCATTCTGGGACCCCTATAATGCAAGTATTGGTGGGCTTAATATTATCCCAGAGTTCTCTTATTTTTATTTTTTAAAATTTGTTTTTCTTTTTGCTGCTCTGATTGGGTGATTTCCATTATTCTATCTTCCAGATCACTTACTCATTCTTCTGTATCATTCAGTGTGCTATTCATACCTTCTTGTGTGTTTTTTTTTTTTTTTTAATTTCAGGTATTGAATTCATTTCTGATTGGGTCTTTCTATTTTTTAACTTGTTAAAATTTTCACTGTGTATATCTATTCTTTTCCCTAATTTAGTTAACATTTTTATTACCAATATTTTGAATTCTTTATCTGGCAAATTGTGTGTTTCAATTGCAAATTGTTGAGGTTTTCTCTTGCTCTTTCAATTGAGAGCAATGCCTCTACCTTCTCGTTTTGGTGAACTTTCTCTGCCTCTATGAATTTAGGTGAAACAGTTACCTCTTGTGGTCCTGAAGGAGTATTCTTATGTGGGAGAGTCCCCATACAGACTGTGTCCAATGCCTTTGGTAGGAGAGCTGGATTTGATGAGGATGCAAGTCACTTCTTTCCTCAGGGTGTTCTGGCAGCTATGACCTTGGTAGGGGGTGGGGCTGGAGATGGAGGGGCTAGAGCCAGGTGTGAGGCAGGACCTCCCCTCTGCTCAGTGGCCAGCAACACCCTATTGGGGGGAGTGATCTGATCCCAAGTTGCTGGAGCAGACTCCCTGAGGGTCAGGCCTGAGCTGGCTCTATTCCATTTAAGTATGTGTTTATCCCTCTCCCTGCACTGGGGACCCTTGCCCCAGAGGGGGTAGTGCTGAAGCAAATGGGGTCCTTGGGGGCTCTCTGCTCCTGTCTGCCTCAGACAGAAGTCCAAGCTTTCTCTGCCATGCTGCCTGTGCAGGCACCCACAATAGTTTCCCTCGCTCTGCTCAGACACAGCCTCAGGTGCAAATCCCTCTGTCCCTAACAGCTGATCCCTCTCCCCAGCCTCTGCCACCCTTGCCCTGTGGTGGAACAACACTGCAGGGCGGGGGGGACCCACATGGACTCTAAGCATGTATGGGGGTGATGAGCTGTGGTGGAGCGGCTGCCACAGAGATCTGGGCTGCTTTTGATGGGCTGCTTAAGTAAGTGCCAACAATGGCTGCCACCCCCTCACCCAGGCTCTGCCCCAGTACCTGGTAGTCTCCGTGTCCCACAGCTGAGTCTTCTCCCCAGTCACGGCTGCCCAAGATCCCATGTCTTGGGAAACCTGGCAGCTGCTAGAGCAGCCCTCTCTTCACCCTGCCTTGGGGGGCAAGCCAGTGTGCTCGTGCTGCCAACAAGCTGAGTCCAGTGTTCCCAGAGCCCTCCTGTTAGCCCTCCTGTTCCCAGAGCCTCCAACCAGCCAAGGGGGTTCGTGTCCCCTGTTTAGGACCCTGGGACTGGGGTGTCTAATCTGTGGCTCTCACTGCTCATTCCTCAGGGCAGGCGTTCAGCCGTGTATTCTCCCTTTTCCTCTAAGTTCCCTTCCAGGCACACAAGTCCCAACCTGATCGTTTTTCTTCCCTTCCTACCTGATTATATGTGTATCTTTCTTACAGCCTTGGTTGTATAGGAGTCCTTCTGCCAGTTTCCAGTTAGTTTTCAGTGAGAACTGTTCAACATGTAGGTGTATTTCTGATGTACTTATCAAACACATGTGAGTTCCACATTCTCTTACTCCTCCATCTTGATTGATCTCCTCCTGTGACGTACAGTTCTATGTGTTTAGGCAAATACATACATTCATACATCCAATACCCAGTATCACATAGAAAAATTCCTTCACCTTGAAAGATCCCTGTACACCCCTTTTCAGCCAACCACTTCCCCCCTGGGTCAATCCATGGCAAACACTCATCTGTTTTCTGTTTCTATAATGTTGCCTTTTTTAGAACAAATCATACATTATGTAGTCTTTTGGGTCTGACTTCCTTCACTTGCATTTAAGTTTCACCTACGTTGTTTCATGAATTAGTAGTTCATTTCTTTTTACTGCTGAATAGTATTCCACTCCATAGATGTACCACAATTTATCCATTACTCTGTTGAAGGACATGTTACTGCTTCCAGTTTTTTGCGATTATGAATAAAGCTGTTACAAACACTCACATGCAGGTTTTGTGTGGACATGAACTGTATAAACCCTTGGGTAAATACCTAGGAGGGCAGCTGCTGGGCTATATGGTAAGTCTACGTTTAACTTTATAAGAAACTGGCAAGTTGTATTCCACAGTGGCTGTACAACTTTTCATTTCCGCCAGCAAAGATTAAGTTTGTTGATTTGAATCCTTGTCAGCTTTTGTTACTGTTAGTTTTCTTGTGTTATATCCATTTAGTGTATCTTCTTGTGCTATACGTCTATTTTAAAGGCTGTGTTACTCATCTTTCAAATACCACACAAAATTTTAATTAAAAAACTTCACTAAACTAAGATCCCCAGATACAAGAGTTATATCATTTTAGACTACAAAGCTCAGTAATGCCTTTTTCTTCAAATTAAAATGTTGTTACTGTTTCTAAGTATAAAAGTAGGTAAATATATAGAAAACATTACGAGTAGCTCTACCCTCCAGCGATGACCACCATTCTCTTCTAATTTTCTTCTAATTGCACACATGTGGTCAGATTATAACACATCTAAAGACCCAAAGTGTAAACCAAGAAGGAGTCTGATATGTCTGAGGAACAGAAAGAAAGCCAAACATGAAGGAAGAATGATAGTAAGCAAGGTGTGTGTAATAGGAGATGAATTTGGAGAGAGATCAGTTCAGGCAGAGCAGAGTTCTTCAATGTTGGTGTGTGTCCAAATTATAAGGTGGCCTTGTTAGAACAGACTGCAGCACCCCACCCCCAAGTTTCTGTGCCAACAGATGGAGAGTTGGGTCTGAGAACTTGCATTTCTAACAATTTTCCAGGTGTTGCTGATGCTGCTTGTCCAGGGTCCCACTTTGACAACCCTTCTTGGCCATACGACACTATGATGAGGGGTCTGATTCTTTGTTCCAAGTAACTGAGAAGACAATGGAAGATTTTAAGGACAGAATGATGTGATTCTGTTTTGAATTTTAAATAGGTCATAGTGGCTGAGGTGTGAACGCTGGATCAGAAGGAACGAGATGACAAATGAGGAAGCAGTAAGCTGACTACTACTAGTGAGAAATAATGATGTCTTGAATTACGGTCAAGGAAATGTTAAAGTGTGAACATACTCAGTATAAAAATTTAAGAAAAAGCTGACAAAACTTGCAAACAGATTGGGTATTAGAGTCAAAGAAGAAGAAAAAAAGGGCATGCTGAGGTCACCTGCTTGACAATGGCCCCTATGGAAGACTTGATGGGGTTGCTAATCAAAAGTTCTTATTTCAAAAATATTTAGTGTGAGATATCTGTTAATACACAATTAGAAATACCAAGTAGGCAAGTTGGATATACAAATCTGAAGCTCCAGAAAACTAATTTAAAAATTGGAAGTTATTAACCCAGAAAAACATTTATAATCATGGAACCTACTGAGGTCATTAGCATAGATCTATGGATCTCGAGCAGGGGTGCTCCCAGGGGACACTTGGCAATGTCTGGAGACATTTCTTACCATCTTTACTTAAGAGGGGACGAGACTACTGGCATATATATTGACTGGTCAGGAATGCTACCAAATATCATAAAATGCACAGGAGTGCTCCTAACAACGAAGAATTATCCTACTCAGAACATCAATAGTGCTGAGGTTGAGAAACTCTTATACAGATAGAAAAATTGTCTTTCATGTATCACAGGAACAGGGGAGCATGAGGTCTTTCTCAGATATACAACTGATTGGAAGATATACCACTCATGTACATAATTTAAAAATTGCTTTTATATATATAGATATCTATATCGATCTAGAGAGCTGAAAAATAAATTAAAAATACCTTAAATTACGTTATAGCTTTAGACTTAAAATGGCTGCTATTACACAGTGAAAAATAGTTGCAATAAGGAAACAAGGTAAAATGAATGTAACAATAATTTAAATGAGAAACCCTGATTCACAAATCCATCAGACCACGTGCAGTCTCCAGGGTCCTGCGCTTAGATTATGCCACCTGTATACCTTTGTTGAATGAATAAATGCACAAATATATAAGCACATGAATGAACGAACATTATGGTTTAGCTCTCTTAGGTATTAAGAAATACACATAACAGGGAAATAGAAGAGGAAATCTAGCATATGAATGCAGACTCACAATTTCTGGAGTGTGGGTATCGATTCACAAAATCCCTAGAAATGAAAAAAACTTCAAAGGTGAAAAGGATACAGAAAAGGAGGAAGAGTTGAAAGGAACAGAAATCCCAACTTTAGGGGGAAAAAAATCCAACATACACACGAATCCTAGCATCCTTCGACACCTAGCATCACACCAGCTACCCACCATTACCAGCAATTTTCAAGTAAGATTTCTTAAGGCTTTATTTTCTGTAAAATATATATGAAAGCAGTGCTCAGGTCTGGGTAAGATAGATCCACATTACAGAAGATAACTTTATAGTCTACTCACTGGAACACATCTACCTCGTTAACAAAAGTGCAGATAATCTTTCACAGAGAGGTGTTAAGATCACACATCTACCATAACGTCAGAAGAAGCTGAGAGATACTGGATTAGAGGATAAATATGTTACAGGTATGAAGAGGTGACTATAGGAAAAAAACAATTCTATGCTAAAAGGTGTGTGGCGAAGACCTTCTCACAGGGAAAATGAGAGAGGTACAAGAGATAAATACACTTAAGAGATATTCTGTAATCAATCTAATCACAACGAACATAAAGAGCAGATGACTTCAAATATGAAGAGGATGCTTGTAACCCACGGACAGAAATGTCTGAATTAGGGTTACCTTTCACCAAGAAGGACAAGTTGGCCTATACCATTCACTCACTGGCCAGTGGAGTACATGTGACAAGAATGACTCAGTCAGTGACTAGGACCTTATGTGTTCCCCTTAAACACCCAAGGCCTATCACAATACTTTCTCCATTACAGCAATTACGTTTAGTAAATCAGAGCTGTAAGCTGGGCTCGTGGGAAATTACAAATAAATTATTAATGTACGAACAGAAGGTTTACACACTGCATACTGGTCCACCTTAACTCTAAATCAAGAGAAGTTAAAATTGTGCTCTCTGGGAAACACGGAGCTGAGCATAACTCACCCTTCCCAGTTCTTTATCTTCAAGGGCCAGGACCCCAGTGCTTTCCGTGAAGAGTTTTACTTTGACCACAGGCCGTGGATGAGTAGTGGTAAAATCTCCTTGGGTTCCCCACCTGCAATGAAGTAACAAAGATTCTCTTTGAAACGCAGCATTAATTGTGTTTTCCATGTAGATGTGTTTCCTTAGAAGGCAGATTAAGCAATGGAGAATCTTTCATGGCTCAGAGATTTTTATCTTTGCTTCTGTTTCTGACAGATGGCACAGTCAAGAAAGAAAATAACAATAAGCTTTACAGCTTGTAATAATTTTTCAGCTGTTCTAAAAATTAGCACATTAGAGTACAAAACACTGTGTGCCGTAAGGTTAAGGTAAAGCATTAAAGAATATATATATGTAACTGAATCACTGTGCTGTACACCTAAAACTGACACAACACTGTAAATCAACTATACTTCAGTTTTAAAAGAAAGGTAGAGCATTATAGATAGAGCTATTGGAACCTATTTTATTAATTCAAACACAAATCACAACACAATTTTTATGGATGGCTGGGGAAAACTGTTAACGGTTGGAGTGTGTAAGAGGTCGTTTCTCAGAAATTATTTTTGCATGCTGAAGATTTCACACCATCTCTTCTTACAGAGTCTTCACTAGATATTTTATTTATATTTTTAAAAGTGGAGGTAATCATCTCATGCCTTACTTTACATGATTTTTTAAAGCTCCTGTCAAAAGGAAAGAAACAAGCACCATAAAGATAGGAGCGTTTTGCCATTAACTTCCCAGTACACTCTGCTAAGAAGGAAGTCAGTCTGTCGATATCTGGCTTTTCAAATCATAACAAAATAACATGCTCCCTTGGCTTATCTTTTAATTAATAGCATCTCATCTTTACCACATACCAACTCATTCTAGTCTATTTGCAGACTCAGATAGCACACACCTGATACTAAAAAATCTTATCAATGTTTCTCATAATTCTGAGATCAGACGTGATATTCAGCACAGCATAAAGAAAACACCACCGAGAAAAACAGACATAACAGGAAGAAAAAGAGAGGCTTAATGAGATAAGATTCCTGCTAAAAGTAAATAATCAAATAAAAATACCAATTTCTTATTTAAAAAAAAAGTTTACCACATTCCTGGCACTGTCTAAACTTTATTTTATAAACCTTATTCAGAAAGCTGAAATACAGAAAGCTGACGTAAGTATACCAAAAACTAAATAATCATGATGTCTTCTCCGATCACAGCCGTTTTAATTTTTAACATTGTGATACATGTACAGTAAAAGCAGAGGCCATTTCAATGACTGAAGAAACCTGCCTCAAGATGCACTTTGTTCTTTTGAAATTAAAGTCATACTTCAGAGGGAAGGGAGAGATTCATTCAGGATGGAAAGCAACTTAATTTCTATTTTAGATTTCTAGAAACTGATTAGCAAAGAATCTTTTTGCCATTTCATAGAATTAAGATGGTCTGAGATAAAGTAGAGCTAAAATAGGAATAAAAATAAAAATAGATTCAGAACCAAAATAAGGAAGGAGAGAACAATTCTTAATTTAGAGTGTGGAATCTTAAGCCTTGAATACAGTCAGCCGATCTGGATAACAACTCCGGAGTTGACGCCCATGACATACCCTTCTCTTTATTGAGTAACATGTTGTTAAATTTGGAAAACTAACTTTTGGAGACATTTTCTTATAACTGAAATCAATGATTTTTAGTAGTCATGTAGACACAGCCTAATAGTTTTCCACAGAATTTGCTGATCTTTTAAATTAAATTCTCTTCATAAAAATTCTTTGGTGTATTACATCAATGATATTTTGTCTCCTCTAATGTCAAAAATCCTTTGAAACTATTATTACAGTTTTAGATGATTATTTGAAATTCCTAATCTACTCCAATATGCAGTTCTCCAAAGAGAAAAATATTGACTGACCCTATTAACCATCACTGAGGGACTTGGTGAGTTTTGTCTTTTACCCTCATCCTCCTGTAATTTTACCTGAAGGAAGGGAAATGTGTTACCAATTCCACTTTGTTGGATACAATAAGACAAATAACACCGCACATGGAAAGAGCTGTGCTCACCCATGATCGCACGAACTTCCAGAAAACTGCCTACTAACTCAGATCCTTGACAAACAAGCATCTTCAACATCTGTTCTTCAATCTTTATTCACTGTGGTACGTCTCTCATTTACTCATTAAAACCATTTTATTGTGAACATCCTATATAAGTTGCCTAAAAGTGAGACACAATGTAAATAATAATAAAAAGAAAATCGATATTCCCACAGCTCAGGTTAAGATGGAAAATGTACCAGGACATTAGAAGAGCTCTGTTCAGGTCTGCAGTGGTCACATCTTCCTCTCGCCCCTACTCCACACTACCACCAAAGTAGCTAGGATTTTGGATTTTGTGTTAATAATTCCCTAGAATTTCTTCTTCTTCTTTTTTTTTTTTTGCTGTACGCGGGCCTCTCACTGTTGCGGCCTCTCCTGCTGTGGAGCACAGGCTCCGGACGCGCAGGCCCAGCGGCCATGGCTCACGGGCCCAGCCGCTCCGCGGCATGTGGTATCTTCCCGGACTGGGGCACAAACCCGCGTCCCCTACTTTCTTCTTAAAGGGAATATTTTCAGCATTTTACCTCTGAGTGTGTCCTTCTTCGTCTCTTGTAATAGTCTTTATTTTAAAGTCTATTTTGTCTGATGTGAGAATTGCTACTCCAGCTTTCTTCTGATTTCCATTTGCATGGAATATCTTTTCCATCCCCTCATTTTCAGTCTGTATGTGTTCCTAGGTCTGAAATGGGTCTCTTGTAGACAGCATATATACAGGTCTTGTCTTCATATCCATTCAGCCAGTCTTGCTCTTTTGGTTGGAGCATTTAATCCATTTGCATTTAAGGTAATTCTTGATATGTATGTTCCTATTACCATTTTCTGAATTGTTTTGGGTTTGTTTGTGGAGGTCTTTTCCTTCTCTTTTGTTTCCTGCCTAGAGAAATTCCTTTAGCATTTGTTGTAAAGCTGGTTTGGTGGTGCTGAATTCTCTTAACTTTTGCTTGTCTGTAAAGGTTTTAATTTCTCTGTCAAATCTGAATGAGATCCTTGTTTAATTTCTCTGTCAAATCTGAATGATTTAATTTCTCTGTCAAATCTGAATGAGATTTAATTTCTCTGTCAAATCTGAATGAGATCCTTGCTGGGTAGAGTAATCTTGGTTGCAGGTTTTTCCCTTTCATCACTTTAAATATGTCCTGCCACTCCCTTCTGGCTTGCAGAGTTTCTCCTGAAAGATCAGCTGTTAACCTTACAGGGATTCCCCTGTATGTTATTTGTTGCTTTTCCCTTGCTGCTTTTAATACATTTTCTTTGCGCTTAATTTTTGAAAGTTTGATTAATATGTGTCTTGGCGTGTTTCCCCTTGTATTTTTCCTGTATGGGACTCTCTGCACTTTCTGGACTTGACTATTTCCTTTCCCATATTAGGGAAGTTTTTAACTATAATCTCTTCAAATATTTTCTCAGTCCCTTTCTTTTTCTCTTGTTCTTCTGGGACCGCTATAATTCAAATGTTGATGCATTTTTATGTTGTCCCAGAGGTCTCTGAGACTGTCCTCAATTCTTTTCATCCTTTTTTGTTAATCTTGCTCTGCGGTAGTTATTTCCACTATTTTATCTTCCAGGTCACTTATCCTTTCTTCTGCCTCAGTTATTCTGCTATTGCTTCCTTGTAGAGAATTTTTAATTTCATTTGTTGTGCTGTTCATCACTGTTCGTTTACTCTTTAGTTCTTCTAGGTCCCTGTTAAACATTTCTTGTACTTTCTCCATTTTATTTCCAAGATTTTGGATCATCTTTACTACCATTACTCTGAATTCTTTTTCAGGTAGACTGCCTATTTCCTCTTCATTTGGTTGGGCTGGTGGGTTTTTACCTCGTTCCTTCATCTGCTGCATATTTCTCTGTCTTCTCATTTTGCTTCACTTACTGTGTTTGGGGTCTCCTTTTCGCAGGCTGCAGGTTCATAGTTCCCATTGTTTTTGGTGTCTGCCCCCAGTGGGTAAGTTTGGTTCAGTGGCTTGTGGAGGCTTCCTGGTGGAGGGGACTGGTGCCTGTGTTCTGGTGGGCAGGGCTGCGTCTAGTGGTATGTTTTGGGGTGTCTGTGATCTTAGTATTATTTTAGGCAGCCTCTCTGCTAATGGGTGGGGTGGTGTTCCTGTCCTGCTAGTTGTCTGGCATGGGGCATCCAGCACTGGAGCTTGCTGGCCATTGGATGGAGCTGCGTCTTAGCGTTGAGATGGAGATCTCTGGGAGAGCTCTCGCCGACTGATATTATGTGGGGCCGGGAGGTCTCTGGTGGACCAGTGTCCTGAACTCAGCTCTTCCACCTCAGAGGCTCAGGCCTGACACAAGGCCGGAGCACCAAGACCCTGTTAGCCACACAGCTCAGAACAAAAGGGAGAAAAATGACAGAAAAAATAATAAAAGAATAAAATAGGATAAAAGTATTAAAAATAATAAAAGAAGAGAGCAAGCAAACCAACAAACAAATCCACCAATGAGAACAAGCGCTAAAAACTATACTAAGATGAACATAAAAATCAGAAACAAGTCAGTCACAGACAGCAATCCCCAGGGCTACAGTTGCTCCCAAAGTCCCCCTCCTCAATTTGAGATGATTTGTTGTCTATTCAGGTATTCCACAGATGCAGGGTACATCAAGTTGACTGTGGAGATTTAATCTGCTTTTCCTGAGGCTGCTGAGAGAAATTTCCCTTTCTCTTCTGTGTTCGCACAGCTCCCAGGGGCTCAGCTTTGGTTTTGGCCCTGCCTCTGTGTGTAGGTCGCCTGAGTGCATCTGTTCTTCGCTCAGACAGGAGGGGTTTAAAGGAACAGCTGATTCGGGGGCTCTGGCTCACTCAGGCCAGGGGAGGGAGGAGTACGGTAGTTATAATTGGAATGTGGGGAGAGCCTGCAGCGGCAGAGGCTGGCATGACGTTCCAACAGTCTGAGGCACGCCGTGCGTTCTCTCGGGGAAATTGTCCCTGGATCACGGGACCCTGGCAGTGGCGGGCTGCACAGGCTACCGGGGGCGGGGCGGGTGCAGTGTGTGTGTGGACAATGACCTGTGCTTGCACACAGGCTTCTTGGTGGCTTCATCAGCAGCGTCAGCGTTCCATGCTCGTCTCTGGGGTCCAAGCTGATAGCCGCGGCTCGCGCGCCCATCTCTGGAACTCATTTAGGCGGTGTTCTGCATTCTGTGGGCAGACAGGGAAGGAATCCTCTCTCCTCACGTACCCTGAAACAATGGTCTCTTGCCTCTTAGGCAGCTCCAGACTTTTTCCCAGACTCCCTCCCAGCTAGCTGTGGTGTATTAGCCCCCTTCAGGCTGTGTTCACGCAGCCAACCCCAGTCCTCTCCCTGCGCTCTGACCGAAGCCCGAGCCTCAGCTCCCAGCCCTGCCCGCCCCAGCGGGTGAGCAGACAAGCCTCTCGGGCTGGTGAGTGCCGGTCGGCCCTGATTCTCTGTGCGGGAATCTCCCCACTTTGCCCTCCGCACCCCTGTGCTTGCGCTCTCCTCCGCGGCTCCGAAGCTTTCCCCCGCGCCGCCACCCGCAGTCTCCGCCCGTGGAAGGGGCTTCCTAGTGTGTGGAAACTTTTCCTCCTTCACAGCTCCTCCCAGAGGTACAGCTCCCATTCCTATTCTTTTGTCTCTGTTTATTCTTTCTTCTTTTGCCCTACCCAGGTACGTGGGGAGTTTCTTGCGTTTTGGGAAGTCTGAGGTCTTCTGCCAGCGTTCAGTACGTGTTCTGTGGGAGTTGTTCCACATACAGATGTATTTTTGATGTATCTGTGGGGATAAATGTGATCTCCACATCTTACTCCTCCACCATGTTGAAGGTCCCTCCTCTACTGTGCTATTTAAATCTATTTTATCCTTGATGATTTTTGGTATCCCTTATATAGCAAGGTGTAAGTATCGAGGTCTCCCACCAAAATTGAAATTTTTGTCAATTTCCCTTTGTATTTTTGTCAACTTTTGGTGTCCTTTTTGGTGATGTAAAGTGTTCAATAGTAACCATGCCCTTTAAGTATGAACAGTTTATTTTTTCACGATCCCAAGGTCATGATTACTTTTCAACCATCAGACTTTTGTAAAATTAGAGAACTAACACTATGCTAGGAACGGTGATAAGGTACAGACAAGCTTAGAGAAGTCAGACAAGGAATCTAATCAATATATTCCAAGTAGAGACAGTAATTTATTAGAAAACAAAGAGTTAAAATTTATGAGAAATCATTAGTAATCTATAACTTGGAAGGGAATCCAGAGTATCCATTCTCAAAACCAGTATGCCAATGAAGGCAGGAAATAGATGAATATCAGAGGCCTGATAGGCGATCCACAAGAGTACATTTACCTACAAACCAGGTCCAGGAACTCTGTATGCAGAGTATGGATTGCTAATGGCCAACTCCTGTGAAATGAGGAAAGCTTAAACAACATGCTTTCAGGCAGGGAGAAGCTGAGGCACAAGGATACTGGCAGATCCTAACTAACAGCTAGAGGTCTAAGTTTTTATGGACATTTGACAAAAATGTGCAATTTTAAAGAGTGCATGAATATAAATATGGTGACACTTAACAGTCCTTATATATTCCAACATTCTAGGATACAAGCAAACTGGCATCACCTTGATAATTTCTCCTCTGAAAAATAAGTTAAAAAGATATGTACAGTTAAAACATGCTTATGAATTCTGTAACGAATGAATTAAAAACCAAAGTCTCCCTCCCCCTCCACCAAAAAAGTCAGGGAAGAAAGGAAAAAGATAATAGGCCTATCTTCAATATTCACCATGATATTCCTTGTTTTCTACTTAATTGGCATGTTTAAACACTTTCAGGAATTAATACTAGTTATCATCTTACTATTTTCTCTGTATTATGTGATGAAAGAATACACTACCCTTGCTGTCAATTTGCTTTGTTTCAAAATGCGTTGCCTTTTTCTACATCTATGAATGTATTATTTATGAGGATTAAGACTTCCAATGCAAATCTTCCAATCAATAAAATATCTACAAAGCACCTGCAGGTCTTCGTGGCTATGAAAACAGGGTAGTTCGTATACAACTGAAATAACTGACATTATTTATGTATTTGCTAATAAATAAAGTATGCTGGAAATTTGTATCAGGAGCCAAAATATATGTTCAATTTATTCATCCAGTAAGACTATTTCTAGGAATTTATCCTAACAAAATAATGTGTAATAAAAAAGTAAAAGCAGGAACATATTCCCTATAGCATTAGGTATAATAGCAAAAGCAAGCAACTTAAATGTCTAATATTAGGGGAAGGATTATGTCAATTATATGGCGCACAATGGAATATTTTGCTGCTACCTATGACAGCTATGAAGGTGATGTACAGCCATGCATGATGTATTAAAAAAAGAGAAAAAAAGAGGGGACACAAAACTGAATCAGGGCCTTTCATTCATTCAAAAAAAATTGATGAGTACCTTGTGTGTGCCAGACATATTCTAGTGTCAGCAACCAAAGTCTCGCCTCTTGAAACATATTCTAACAGAAGATTATAGACAATAAACATTTTTATTCTTCTATTCTGTAACGTATCTCTCTCTACCCTTGCCCTGCATTCTTAACCGCTAGATACCTCCCATGGCCTCAGAGAAGTTAGAGAACTAGATTTATATTGTGATCGGAAAGAATTCTCAGAAGTTAATAGCATATTTGTTTTAAAGTATGTTGAAAACCATGAGCGGTACAACAGTTATGTCAAAAACCATTCAAATCCCTTAACTCAAAATTCTTATTCATTGTGACCACATAATGCACCATGATTACAGAAGCTAAGAACTTAAAAGCAGTCTCAGTCTATATTCCTCATTATAACCAGCAGTAACGAGTTAAAGATATATGTAACTCAAAAAATTATTTCATCCATCATCTTATCTCTTCATTGTTTTATCTAGCCAACTATGTGACTGGTATTGGGAAAGGCAGTGGGCATTCAAAAAAAATCAAGACAACAGATCCTGTACTAAGTAAACTCATAGTAGTAGGGGAGACAGACATATAAACTCAAATATAAACAATAAACTAAATCATACAGAACTGAACAGGGCTCTAAATTGTACTTTTAAATTACTTTTGAGGTCTAGCACTTTCTCTTTATTAGTCATCTGCATTTCTGACTTGCCTTTTTATTACCACGGTCCATTTCTCTCTTAGCAGGCTTTCTATCAATTGGTGATTTTTAAAAACTCTTTGTAAGATAGACATTAACTGTTTCCATACATATGGCAAATATTGTCACACTTGGTTATTTTCTATTTAACTCATATGACTTTGAAACTGGGATTCACATATATACACTACTATATATAAAACACATAATAAGGACCTACTGTATAGCACAGGGAATGCTACTCAATACTCTGTAATGGCCTATATGGGAAAAGAATCTAAAAAAGAGTGGCTCTACATATATATGTATAACTTATTCACTTTGCTGTACACCTGAAACTAACACAACATTGTAAATCAACTACACTCCAATAAAAATTTTAAAAAAAAAGTTTAAAAAATGTATAGTTTAAAAGTATTAGGTAGCTAATTCTATCAATTTGATTTATAGTCTCTGATGTTGACATCCGACGTTAAAAGTTTCTTCTTAACCAAAGATTAACCAAAGATGAATATTAACCTATATTTATTTCACACATTTCCACTGTTTAAATCGTCAAGTTGTCTGAAATTTAGTAGTGATATTAAATTTCAGTTTCACTTTTCCTTTTATCCCAATCTCATTTGGTTTAAAAGTCAAATGCATTTACTATTATATAAACTTGAGGTTGGTTTTGAATTTTCTGTCCTAAATATCTATCTCCTGAGCTGTGCTATTCTGTTTTAATTCTTACAGCTTCATAAGATATCTGTTAGAACAGAAAAAAGACATTTTCAAATTATATTTCTATTCAAGAAAAAGGGAGGTCTCCGTGAACTAAAATCTGTTCTGATATTTCTTGGTGAAGACTTTTTCTTCTTCTTCTATGTAGGTCTCACGCATTCCTTGTTGAACTCATTTCATAGTACAGTTGACCCTTGAACAATATGGGGGTTAATCCCCATGTAAGTTATAGTTGACCTCTATCCGCAACTCCTCTCCATCTGCAGATTCAACCGACCACTTACTGTGCAGTACTGTAGGATTTACTGTTGAAAAATATCCACATGTAAGTGGACCTATGCAGTTCACACCCATGTTGTTCAAGGGTCAATTGTATTCATTTTGCAATTCTACGGAATCTATTTCCTTTATACTGTCTGACTATTGCTCTTATATAGGAAATTTACAAACCCTTATTTCCAATCTAGTGACTGCTTTTTAAAATAAAGTCTTCACCAAATTATCTTTAATTCTATTACACAAGTTGAGTTATTAAAATGATCAAAACTCAGTGACATAATTCAAATACATCACTAATTTTATAATAAAAACATTAAATAAGGATCCAACTACAGAGGTAGAGATCAGTCTTTAAAGAATCACATGTAATTCTTAAGATCTTCCATGCTGCAATTACTTAACCAAACAATCCAACTATAGATAAGTTATCATTTTCATAATTTAGGCATTTTAAGATTAAAATAATGCAACATGCATCCAACAATCTTTGCCTAAATAAAAGTTTCGGTTGATAAACATCCAAACATCAGATATTTGGCAGCACTGACTTAGATACTCTCTTGGAAAGTAGAAAACACTTCCAAGTTTTCTGCAATTGATTTCAAATAGGTCTGAGGTCTCTTTCTGCTGTCCTACAGGGAATTTGCCCAAGAAACTAGATTTGGATTCGCCCAATTCATGATGAACAGTCAGGACTGTCTTGAGTTATTTTCAATTACTCATATTTGGTGACAAGGTAGTTGGGCATTCTTCACAAGCTCCAAGGACCAAGAAGGAATAAGATGCTTGAGAATGGGATGCAGTGAGTTCATGAGGAAGGCCTGATGGTATGTTGTACCCACAAGAGTTTCAAAGAGTTATCATCCACAGACATGTGCCTTCTTGGGGACTGGATGCCAGGGAAGTTTGCCTGGTTGACTGAGGGCAAACAGCTGTGTCTCTGCTTGTGCAGCTGTCTTTATGCAGCTGAGCTCTAGCATGCTTTACTTACATAAAGAAACCTATAACCCTTGCCTGAATCTGTTGGTATATTTCTGTCAGCCATTGTCCCACTCATCATGGCCATGAGTATTCTAAAATCACTCTGAAATAGATGTGTGTGTAAAATAGGTACATTAATAGGACGTATAAAATATACCAAGCAGATACAAGACCTCACTATTACAAATACACAGGACTATATTTTTAATTGAATTATTTTAAATGGGGATTAATTTAAAAAGCATTACAAATAGCCTGATTATTAATTACATGAATATAAATTAAATAAGAAAACACTGAAAGCATTTTAAAAATTGTTAAGCACTGTATAAATCCTTTAAAATATAGCATTTGATTAATATGAGCAAGTAATAAGACAGTTTCATGGAAAGCTCTTTTTAAACAGAAGACATTTTTGGAAGAACAGATCTTCAAATTTAAAAAGTTCAACATTTCTAAGTCATTTCCCAGGGCCCAAGTGTTTCAGAGTTTTATCCAAAACTGATGGACTTATGCCAAAGATTAATGGAAGAATGGTGAAGATAACTACATTTTCATGGGAATTTGGATGACTGGTGATGTCATTTACCCATCAAAACTATGGTCAAAACTATCAGAGGGACTTATTTGAAAAATTTAATTGATTGCAATAGGCTGCTGGAAACTCAGGTCTGGACTTTTGCTAAAACGCTGCAAATGAAGATACGGATTTGAGAATTATTAACATAGAGATGGTAGAAGCTATGACAATGAATGAGCTTGTGAAAGGTGCCCATTAAAAGTCAATGATAATGGGGACCTGTATCTTACAAGTCTAGGTCCATATATGTATCCATATGCTTGTGTGTGTACCTAAGTGCATACTTATTTCTAACAATTTAAATTGTTCCATAACTTGTACTTTAACACTACGTATTCTTTATGCATCAGTACGTGGATTTACACAATTTTTAAGACTTGTAAAGCATTCCCCTTATATGGCTATGTCACCATTTATTCAACCACTCTTCTGTGAATGGATCCTAAGGTTGCTCCCAGTTTTAACTATTACAAGAAATACTACAAAAAAGTCTTTCTATATATTCAATTGTTTTTACAACAATATTAAAAACAAAAGATCAAGGACAGAATTCCAAGACATCTTTTATGTTCTTAAATATTAAAGGTTTCCTAAGTAATTAAAAAGGTTGATTCATAAGAAATTTATCTATGTATTACATAACATTTGTCACAAATAGCTATTGTAATTAAAACTCCAGATTTGAAAATAATGCATTGTAATACAAAACCCAAGATTACTGGATAGAATTTCAAACTTTTATTACAAACAAACACCCCTCCCCTTCAATTTTAATAGTTACTCTGTAGAGCAGATTTAAATTTCTTCCCTTAAAAATATACTGAGTATATTTTAAAACAATTTTCTATATATTTAATGGAACTAGTTTAAGTTAGGTGATCAATAATGTTTATAAAAGTTGCCTTACTTATTGTCGTAACAGTTGACATACTTCAAAAGTATTTGAAATTTCAATTTGAGATATCTAAATTGAAATGCAGAGGTTAATGATATGCCCAGGGCAATACTGTGGTAATGAATAAAATGATGATATAACTTCCTAGGCCATGAGGATAACATTTATTCAACAAATCACATTTCCATTTAAGACATCATAGTATACTACTGTATCCTTTCAACAAAACCAAAGGAATTATTCTGCATAGCTATCTGTGAAATACAACAACCTTAATGAAATTAATGACAAGTGTCACAACATTGTTCTAAAGAGTTTCATATAAAGATGTGTGGGGGGGGAAACAGATTGACTAAAAAAAAAAAAAATCCGAACCAGTATCTGAGCCCTTGCCTCAGTGGAGTAACAGTGGTAGTGAGACAGGGCTAAAGAGTGCAGGTCCCAGAGACAGTCTGTGGGCTCAAACACCAATTCTAATGTGCAAAGGGACTCCAGGCAAGCAACTCTGTCATAACTAACATTTCCCGCATAAAACTGTTGAGGTATAAATGAAGACAATTCATATTAATGCTCACAGTGGCACAGCACCTGCCACACAGAAAGTGCATACAGAATGCTAACTATTACTATTAGGATCCACAGTAGTATTCCTTTAGCTTTACTAAGCAAAGTGATACCTACCTGGAAAAAAACTGATAGATTTGAACGTTAAGATTTTAATCTGTTCCATAAAACGGCAACATTAAAATCCAGACAATATCAGAAACTAGAGAGAGATACCAACTAATAGCAAAAGACGACAAAGGAGAAAAAAAGAAACAGGAAGAGAAAGAGATGGGGGAGAAAGAAAGTAGGGGTGAAAAAGAGAAGAACAATGGAGAAAGAGGGTAGAGGGGGGAGAAAAGAAAGGAGGATTAATAAAAGACCAATCTGGAAAGGAGACAGAGTAGTCTGGATCTTAACCCATTTTTGCACATTATCTTTAATCTTTCTTTTAAAGACAATGTACAGTCTAAATGCTGACATGATGCTAATCTTAATAGAAGAAATAAAAAATATCCTTTAAAGTCACTAAGTTTGATCACTCTAAGCTTTGGGAGGAGCTTTCAAAAACACCACACTAAAACCTTTTTATTATGATGAAAAGACAATACAAAGTTATCTGTTTCTTCAACATGACAATGAAGAAATCCTGGGATGGTATCTTGCAGTTTAAGGTAGAACAATATTTGGGGATGACTCAGGATGGGTAATGATCACTTTCATAATGAAAGAAAAACGCTCTGGGCTTCACCTTCATTCTGGCTCTTACCCTCTACTCGATGATGTCTCCGCTAGCCTTCAAAGAGCTCCATTTTGTTGCTCTCAAGATTGGTAAAGCCTCAAGAATAATAGGATAAAATTCTCCTCTAAAGTCTGCATTTCATTTATGAAGTTATTCAATGCCATTAAACTTCCATATCCAGAGTACAGAAATCATTATATTTGAACCATTTTCTTCTGAACAAGTCTAACAAGCATGTTAGCACAAAATCGGATTTCAGGAACGACAGAAGATATAATCTCTCATACGCATTTTTCTTTTTCTCCCTCAGAGCAAGGTAGTTCAGAGACATTAGCTTGATGCCTCTAATTTTAAAGAGAACCATTTGTCACATCTTGCATTACAATTTTACTTGGTCAAGAAAGCACCCAAAAGTAACTTTTTATAAGCTGAAAATCAAGATTTTTAAGAACTTACATTTAGAAAGACAGGCTAAATAATTGATAGAAGATAAATTAACTTAACTTTAAAGCATAAAGTCCACTATACACATATAAATCCCTAGAAAAGGATTTAAATAATAAAATGCAATGGTGTAAAACTGAGAGCATAAACCACTACAGAAATTTGCCAATGTATGTGCATGCTGTTCTCATACCCGTAACTTTGAGGCTTATGTGAGAATATCAGTCTGATTTTTTTCCTGTTTTTTTTGACATGAAAATAAAAGGTGGATGTGTTATATAAACTGGAATTTAAAAAAAAAACTTTCAAATGTCATAGAATTCATGCATTATCCTTTAAGGATAAAAAGAAATTTAAACTATACTGTTTCCAAATACTACGTTATAATTATCACTAATCAGTATAGCATACTGTTATTAGTAAGTTGGAGTGTCCATCAGTTACTAGTACAGGTGACCCTTGAACAACACAGGGGTTGGGGTGCTGACCCTCTGCGTAGTCGAAAATCCAAGTATAATTTACAGTCAGACCTCCCTATACACGCATCTGTGGATTCAACCAACTCAGATGGCGCAGTACTGTAGTATTTACCAGTGAAAAAAATTCACGCATAAGTGGACCCATGCAGTTCAAAACCCATGTTGTTCAAGGGTCAGCTGGTGCTTGCTTTACCAGATCTTCCAATGATTACTCTTTAATTTGATAGAATTTCAAGCAGGGGTTAATGTTCTTTGGGGCTAGACAATATGGGCATGAAAATATTTTGCTTTATATATTTTTTAATGTGAAGGCCTTGGAATTGCTAAAGTAATACAATGTTAGCGCATCCCATTCTTAATGACTTACATTTGAAAGCAAATGCTCCTCAGCTGTTTCTAGCTGCTCCAAAGGCAAAAGACTCTTGGTTGTGTCTTCAAGCAGTAACATCGGGTGGGGGGCAGGGGGGTTGAAAGGGAGACAGCAGACTGAATCATCTACACAGGCTGTTTTCTCCTAGAAAAATCCCTCCTGGGGTCTCCCTGCAGATAAAACTACTTTTTTTTTTCATTCCTAAATGACTATTTATGTGAAATAAAAAGATTTGCCAAGTGCAGAGTAGTTTGGGAACAACAGGAGAAGTCTCTGAATTATACCAACATCTCAGATTCCAGAGAGGGTCGGAGTCACCTGGGACCATCCTGAAGGGGTTAAGAAGACAGCCAAAAGCAACAAGCACTCAACAAGAGCATGACGTATGGAGCTGAAACAAGCAGATCTAAAGCATGCAAAACACGGCAGGGCGCAAACCAGCCCCAAGGGCATCAGTAGGGTACTTGTACTCCAGTCCACTGCCCGGAGGACATCACGGGAAGACGCAGGAGGAATCCGGTCAAGGAGCCGGATCTGGCAATTTTCATAGGACACAGTCACCTCTGCCCCTTGGTGCTTCTAGACCCTATGAGACCTACCCTGTGTCACTCAGGAAAAGAAATCCCCATTAGCTGGGGACTTCTGATGGCCGGTGACTACTTAATTTTGTGATACTTTAGAACGTAAATGCAACGCAGACGTGCTTTTAAAAATTAAGGACATTTAAATTGATTTTTTTGAAAAAAATGTTTGATCCTTATGAGACAACGGGAACTCTGTTAAGGTTTTCAAGGAGTGAAAGTGATTTATGTTTCTCCATAACTTACCTAATTGGCACTTGAGGAAACATTTTAATAACGACACTTTAATTCTTGCCTCATTTGTGCAACCTCTAGAACGATATTTAATAAGCACCTAGTATGTGACCATTGTAGTGATGAGTGTTTTAAAATACGAAAATGAAAGAAAACAGACTACGGCATCCAGGGACTTAGCTTGTGGGAAAGGGAGAAGCGTGAAACAAACAAATACTATATAGTACAGATTAAAGGTACATAGTGGCCTCCACATTAAGACCAAAGTCTCCCCCCTACTGCATCATCCTTCTACGTTTATGATTTGTCTCAGCAACAACAGCTAGACCCCTCACTGCAACCACCACTGTGCTCTGTACATAACAAGCAGACATTACATATTCAAGAGAGAAGATGATGATGTGTTAAAAAAAAAAAAAGTACAAAATTTGTAGTCTAAGAGGACTGGGCTTGAAAAGCTGAGTTAAATCATGTATGTCAAACTTTTTGAGGATACATTCTCCTACCTAGAAAACAGGAATAGTAGTAAGTCCTCCCTGACAAGGATTCAGAAGAATAAATGAAATCAGTAAGAAAACACCTATCATAATGTCTTGAAAATTAGAAGGGCACACTAAATAAATGACTATTCTCAATTCACCCGAGCACCCTATTCTCCCGATGTCAGGATAGAGATCCAAGTGAGTAAGTCCTGACTGCTTCCTCATACCCGTTTCTCTGAAGGGAAAGCAGCCCTGAGAATGACCGTACATTCTGTTCTCAGCCGAAAGCAGCAGCAAATACATCAAGTAGGACAGAAGACAGGTCCTGAAACACCACAGGTTTTACCCAGTTTAGGTGGGGATGCAGGTTTTGCTGATAGCTCTTTGACTTCTGGGAAGTCCATCAGTGCTGAATTAGCTCCAGAAAACACGGCTGATGCATGTTTCGGCTTTCTGCGCCCCTTGGTCTGTGAGAGTAAGGCACAGTTACTTTCACACAGTCATGGTACCCAATTTCGAGGCACGAAGCACTTTGGGGAACGTTGCATCCAAGTCTAAGATATAGATATTTGGAATTCCTAGAATCCTTATTAAATCTTTACAGGTGCCACTTGGAGGAAATTCTGAAACAAAATAAAATGAAAATTCCAGTCCTATGGTACTTTGTAACAGCACAAAGCTGGTGCTTATCTTGGTCAGGCTAAGAACCTGATAGTCCAGGTGGAGCTTTTGTCATCAACATATCAGTGGGAAATCTGGCCTAGAGAAGAATTTCTTAAGATTCAAAACCAGCTGGCAGGTCTCTCCCCCGTTTTGGTTGGCATGTGCAGAGGGAGGCTTGGGATTTTTTGTTTTCATTTTTTGTTTTTTTCCTTCATTCATTCTGTCCTTGAGCTATGGTTAGCAACAGAGTCTTACCTTCAAATGGTGGAGATATGGTAAAATGTAAAGAATGGCTACAGAGGTGAGCTGACCAGAATGACAGAGTCAAGAAACAGGCCAGGGGCTTCCCTGGTGGCGCAGTGGTTGGGAGTCCGCCTGCCGATGCAGGGGATACGGGTTCGTGTCCCGGTCCGGGAAGATCCCACATGCCACGGAGCGGCTGGGCCCGTGAGCCATGGCCGCTGAGCCTGTGCGTCCGGAGCCTGTGCTCCGCAACGGGAGAGGCCACAACAGTGAGAGGCCCGCGTACCGGAAAAAAAAAAAGAAACAGGCCAAATCAAGTAGTAGGGATATGGTGGTACACACAGAGCAGCGCATGGCCCTGGAAGGAATGGCCAGATGATGCAGATTTGGTGCAACCCAAAAGAGTCAACTACGGATGGGAAAATCAGAAAACGATAAACCAGGAAAAAGGGTACAGGAGAACAGGGCTAAGGTAACCTGAGAAGCATGATTAGAAAATCTGTGGTGGTCTTTACTCAGCTACAGAGCTGGAGTAACTACTTGTGAACGATTAACTCGCTTCCCGCAATGATGCGAGAAGATACCGCTGCTTTACACATGAGCTATCCTTACAAATGGTTCTTTCCCACCAAACTCCACAATATGAAAGCAGTTCCTTTTTATTTTCCCTAGAAAAATCCTACCACTCTGAGATGTACTAAGCAAGCAAGTCTATGTTTATGAACAGAAGCAAAAACTCTGAAGTACACTGAGGTTTCTACCATAGAAGATGGGAAAGGGTAAAAGAAAAAATTTAAGATAAGGAAACAAAGACACCAGAATGAAGATTAATATCCTTACCATGGCATACCCGGCCCTTAGCTATGCCTCAGGCCTCATGTCAACCATTCTAACCCCAGTCGATGCCCATCCAGAAGGTTCCCGCCATAGGGCAGCTGAACTTGCCTGTTCCTTCATTAGTATAGATTCCTAGTTGTCCCATGATCCTCTGCCATCATCCGATTAACTACTACTTGTCCTTCTGTTGAGAGCTCAAGGGTTACATTCTCAAAAAGACTTCCCTAGCCAACTCCATTTGCAGCACTGGACAATCCCCCAAGTAAGTAACATTACTGTGACATATATATTTGCCTAGGATCAGATTCCTTTTCTTCAAAGCAGTTAACTCAGTTTGTAATTATGTGTTCCTGTACATGTAACAGGGTGTCTCCCTGCTTTAGACTTCAAGCACCATTGGCAATAGCTCTTTCTTTTTTTTTTTTAATTTTTATTTTATTTTTATTTACTAGCCATTTCTGATTTTAGTCATCACTTCAAACCCAGTACCTGTGTGGCACTTAGCACAGAGCGACTCAATAACTGTTTGTTGAATGAATGAATGACACCATATACTTTATTCTAACCAGTCCTCAAAGGACTATGAAGTGATTCACAGCAGTTGAATGACCAAGTTTGGTTGATAGTATATTTTACTGAGCTATACAGTTGTCTCTTGGTATCTGCAGGAGATTGGTTCCAGTATCCCCCTCAGATACCAAATCCATGGACGCTCAAGCCCCTCATATACAATGTCGTAAGTATAGTCGGCCCTGGGTATCTGGCGGGTTCCACATAAGCTGATTCTACCAAATGCGGACCTAGTGCCTCTGGCTGAAGCTGTGGATGTGGAACCCACAGATGTGCAGGGCCAACTTACATGGAAGGAGAACTGAGATCAGGAGCTGAGTTTCTTTAATTACTGCCACATCGGACAACTGCACAAGTTGCATGCACCAGAGCTTTAGATCAGACTTCCATTAATATATACAAAAAATATAGAAAATATTTCATGTTTACAGACACACAGTTCTGTGGATAACGCAACCAACTCAAGGTGGGGGGATGGTGTTAAATAAGAGCAATCATCTGAATCTGAAAGCCGCTTTTGTATTTTAAAATATAACATTACATTTAACTAAAATAATATTGCCAGTAATTTTAATATATTTATAGTGGTTCAGAAATATTCTCAAATAAGTGAATTTCTACGTATCAGAACTGTCACGGCTGATAAACAACACACGTACGCTTTTTAAGTGTTTACCTGAGACTACTGTCCGTTTCTTACCCAATCTCTGTCTTAGCCAACTGTGAAGATGTGGAACTTTCTTTAGGCAAAATTTGTTAATGAGTAACGTGTGTGTTCTACTAATTTATTCAATAAACATTTCATTTAGTTTTTAAGAGCTTAAATTTATTTAAGCTCTTTTTGGTGCTTGAACGAAATGATTTTGTGGTATTTTTCCACTTGTCTTTTTGGGTACACGTTTCTTGTCCTATCATCACTGCACCTGTGCCCTGCTTAAGTAGAGAATTAGTACGGAATATGTCACAAGAATTAAATGCTACCTGACTGCTTAAGTAGTAATCATAATTTTCTCTATGAGGTGAATCTGATAGAGCACTTATTCACTGAAGTCTTCCCTGAAATAAAAATGAAATACGGAGGCAGAGTCTGTTTGTACATATTATAAGAGCAAATACTAAAGATCAAAAAAGACTTTGTCTCCAATTTCCCTTTGAATACCTCACAAACACTAACTTAACCAATCACATCATATGTCTGATATGTTTATAACTTAAGAAGAATCACAAAACTGTGGATCATATTCCAATTTAACCCAGTAAAATACATCTGCCACAGTTTCAGTGGAAGTACACAGAACTTGTGTAAAGCCAGGTTTGGCTTACTCCTAACACTTTTAAAGGGAATAATATGATTTTAGAAGATGAAATACCTGGGTCCTCTGATCACCAAAATCATACGTATTTACAAACCAGGTGGAATTCAGTTGCCTGGTTAGATATTTAATTATTTTGGAACTACAACTTCCTTTTTCTTTATTACCTATATGCATATATTTTTAGCTGCTGCTTTGTTAATCCTTATTTACATATGCAAAAGTTAGAAGTAAACAATGTGGCTGGAAAATTATTAAGTGGAAACAAGCACAGTTGTGTATCTGGTTAAGTAAAAATATTCTACCTTTGGTACAAAGATGTCTTTTTGCAAAGTACCCATATATGCTTTAAAAAATTAGAATATTATAATAGCTTTAAAGAACTTTACAATTCCAGCTTAAATTTAAGGGGCATATTCTCCGAGAAATTCCATTTGATTTACACAGGAGATTTTATTTATATATAACATTTTTGTCACTGCACCAACGTTCTGGATATGCAAGATGGGACGGCAGTGTTGTGTTAGTTGTAATTTGTGAAGATCTGGGCCACAGAAAGTGATTTGTACACTGTCACTCAGCAGACTGTATTTCACTGTGTAGTGGGTGGAAATTAAGGTGACAACTGGCTCCCAGTTGCTCTCAAGTCCATTCAGACTCAGGTTTAACTTTCTCATGCATGAATACTAGAAGGCTGGCAGTTTTATTTGCATGTCTTATTTTTGTTAAAAGTGTCCTTCTTATGGATGAATTACTCTCACTGATGCTTAATAGAGTCAAGAGAATTTTGTCGTCAATTATTTGAGGTCAAATGCTTCATCAGATAGAGGTCAGTCACTGAGCCGGATACTGGGAACACAAGGCTGCACAAGACCTGGCCTCTGCCTTTCAGGGGCTCACAGTTTTGGGGGAGCAGCATACAGAGGCAATTACAACACAGAGTTCCAGACTATACACAGGTGCTAAGGAAGCTGCCTTAGGGAAATGGGGGACAGGGGTTCAGGACAGCTTCACAGAGCAGAGCACCCTAAACTGAGCCTTCAAGGAAGAAAGGTAAAAGATAGGCAGCTAGGTGCAGAATGAAAGGTAGGCAGGCCATGGGTGAGAACAGACAGTGGCTCTCCCCAGGGATGGTACCTCCCCCTGTTAGGGGCATTTTAAAACGCATATGGGCAGAAGCTATGGAAGCTAACTAACCTGTGATAGAAGGGATAGTTCCACTGATGAAAACTGCTCCCGTAAAAATGCAACAGCGCTCCTGCTTGGAAACACTGTGGCTGGCAAGACGTAAGAGGTGGGGTGGAGTGGTCAGTGGCTGTCAGGTAAATGTAGATAGAGTCTTTCATCCTGAGGGCAAAGGAAAGTTACTAAAAAATGTTGAGGGAAAGGACATAATCAGATTTGCGTTTTAGAAATTGGACTGAAGTAAAGGAAAGAACAGAGGTAGGGAGACCAAATAGAGGCTTCTGAAGTAATGTTAGCAACGGCCCAAACAGAGGTGCTGGCAATGAAGATGTGGGAAGAGAGTGAGATTGGCTGGACATTACGGAAGCAGAATCAATAGGATTTAGTTGTGGGGATCAGAAAGAGAAAGAAATGATGAATGCCCCCATTTCTGCTTTGGCCACCGCTATAATATAAAGGTACCACAAACTGAGATGGTAAGCAGAAAGGAGGAGTCTGTTAAAGGTGAAAAAGAATTGTTTCTATTCTGAACATGTGGAATTTCAGAGTCTGCAAGATACCCAGCTGAAGATATCCAGACAAGAGAAGGATATGCTGTCCAGTATTAATCTGCATAACTACAAAGAAGACTCTAGATTGTAGAATTACTTTTAGTAACAGCTTTCTCAACTTGGAAGTTTTTTTCTTTGTATTCTACCACAGGGGTTGGCCCATTATAAATGTTTCTTTCAGAATGAACAATACTGCACACAATATGAATTACTCACCTATTAAAGTAAGAGAGAATAAACTGTATCTGTTGCCTATCTAATAAAAGAGAGTGATTATATTCTACTGTGAAATTATTGCTCATCCATGCCATATGGATAAATATTCCTAGATCAAATTAATTATCCTCCTTGTAATATATCTTACTTTACATAAGTGGTGCTATAAAACTGTGAACAATTTTGATCACTTTATAAGAATGTGCTGTTGGAGTATTACATCTTTTGATTGCTTTTAAGAAAAGGATCATTATAAAACGGACGTACACTTTTTGTCCAGGCCATCACAAGCTACATGATGGAAAGAAAACAAAGCAAAACAACACATGCAGTAGCTAAATAAAGGAATTAGCCTCTTTGCAAGCAGAAAGGGCAGCCCTGTGGAGTCAAAGCAACAAAGCCAGGCTCAGCTTGGTGCAAACAAGCTTTCTCTTTCTAAAGATGCCACCAACTGAGGGAAAACAGCAAAGGTCACTGGCTAGGTTGGGGACCTTCTCTGAAAACCTGAGCCATGAAACATTCACAGATATGCCCAAGAAAATATTAATCATGAAAATTTAATGTAATCACTAATCTGTCTGATGATGAGGGAAACAGGTCCAGCTGTCAGCAGGTCTCATCACAAAAGTGACTAATCATATTAAGTTCATAAACCTGCTCTGAGCCTTCCAGAAATAGTTACTTCTGCAACTTTAATGGGTTTGCAGCAGAAATCGAGACCCTTACTCTAAGCCATTTACCATTCTAGTCCCACTATAAGTAGGATGTACACTTAAGCAAGGGGCTCAAATAAATACTGAGGTCCACCAAGTTCCTGCTATGACCTGAATTTGCTTGAAGCCAAACTTAGAAAAACATGTGTTTTGGTCCTAACTTGCCAAGGGTCTTATTTACTAAAGAACTAACGAGTCTCTCCCCTAGACGTTCATTCTGGAGCTTTCACCTAGAATGGAGTATTTGCAGAGAAATAACACGAGAAGGAGGTAACCTGAAACACTGCCCCTTTGTAAAATAAGTAATTGGATGAGAACATTTTGAATTTTTAGAGGGAACCTACAGGAAAAGGTGTTTGACCCTGATAGAAATGTTGACTTTCACCTACTGGTAATATTTTAATAAAAACACAAGTTGTTACTTTAGGAACACAGTTTTTAAATATGGAAGATAAAAGGTTAAGTTTTTACAACTCTAAGATTATATTCATAGTAAATAGTTTAACTTTTTTTTCCTAGACATCAATCCTATTTAACTGTAACACAGGTACGAAAAGAAGAAAAATGCCTAAGAATTTGTCTTTGCCACTCTGGCAGAGCTATGTAAAAATTGTGATTTTTTTTCTCCACATGCAAATATTAAAAATTTTAAAGATTCTTATGAGAATTTGCCAATTTCAGTATGATCCAAATGTTGCCATCTGCCAGCAAAGCTATATTATGGCAAGAAGAGGAAACTTAAACATTAGAACACAGTGAGAATTTCCCAAAGTTGCTTCAGGTAAAATTTTGCTATTTTATAAGCCAAAGATATAAAATCTTTGCCAACCAAATTCATCTTGCATTTTATGTAATAAGGAAATTTGTGCCAGGATAACAAAAGTGTTACTTGTCTAAAAATTGACTGATTCTTCACGTACATTTCTTTTGCCAAACTTACTGTCACTGTGGTTTCTTTGGTCATCTTAAGTCAATGAAGTGTTTTCTGAGAACAAGAGAAATTCAAGAATAGGCTTCTTTTCCCATCTTTCAAAACTCTCTTTAAATGATGCGATGTCAATATCTTTGATGCCATATTTCCAGAGCTGATAGTTTTAATTGGGAAGATGGAAAGTGCAAAACAAACAAACAAAAATGCCCTGAAATTTACGTAAGACTTATTCTTTCTTTAAAACAAAAGAAAGCTTAAGGAAAAACACTCTCACATCTTCTAGATCATAGGGTTCCCATGCATAAAGAGTTCTCTTCAAATTTCAGAAAGAAGAAAACATACCGTGAACAAGGGGTCTCATTCAGCAAAAGTTATCTGATAATTGTCACTACTTTAGATTTATTTAAGTGTCTACTTCCTTCTAAACAGAAAGGCTTAGAAATTATGATTTTTGAAAATACATTAATTTAAAAATAATCAGCTTGTAATTAATCTTACTAAATAAACTAGTGACAAAATATCTCATAAGTAAAATTTAATAAGGAGAGTCACTGTCATGAATAAAAGTACCTTAGCAGGGGAAAAAAATGTTGCATAGGTGGTTTAAGCAGAGATTTGTTAAGTTGATGAATCTTTAGTTAGACTATGTAGGATAAAGAGAGACTCAAAATTAGAAATGAAAGAGGGGACATTACAACTGATGCCACAAGAATCATATGAGACTACCATGAACAATTATACACCGACAAGTTGGATAACCAGAAGAAATGGATAAATTCCTAGAAACATACAACCTACCAAGACCAATACGTAAAGAAAAAGAAAATCTGATCAGACTTATAACTGGCAAGGAGATTGAATTAGTAATCAAAAACCTCCCAACAAAGAAAAGCCCAGAATCAGATGGATTCACTGGTGAATTATACCACAATTTTAAAGAAAAGCTAATGCTAATCACTTCTCAAACTCTTCCAAAAAATTAAAGAGAACACTTTGAAGCTCATTTTAAAAGCCCAGCATTATCCAGATACCAAAGCCAGACGAAGACACTACAAGAAAAGAAACTACAGGTAAATATCCCTGAGGTACACAGATACAAAAGTCCTCACAACATACCAGCAAAACAAATTCAACAGGATGTTAGAAGGATCATGCACCATGACCAAGTGTGATTTATTCCTAGGATGCAATAATGGTTTGACATATACAAATCAATGTGACACAGCATATTCATAGAACAAAGGATAAAAATCACATGATCATTGCAACAGAGGAAGAAAAAATGTTTGACAAAATTCAACATACTTTTATGATAAAAGATCAACTAAGTACAAAAGGAATTTACTCAATATAATAAAGACCGTATATGACAAGCAGACAGCTAATGCCATACTCAATGGTGAAAAATAGAAAACTTTTCCTTAAGATCAGAAACAAGGCAAGGCTGTCCACTTTTATACAACATAGTAATGAAAATTCTAGCCAGAGCAATTAGGAAAAAAAATTGTTTTAAAGGATACAAATGGGAAAGGAAGAAGTAAAATGATCCAGATGACATTATCTTATATGTAGAAAACACTAAAGAGTACACAAAAAACTGTTATAACTAATAAATTCAATAAATCTGCAGAATAATCAACATACACAAAAACCAACTGCATTTCTGTACACTAACAACTATCCATGAAGAAATTAAGAAAACAATCCCATTCACAACAGTGTCAAGAATAACAAAATATTTAGGAATAAACTTAACCAAGGATGTGAATGACTTACAGAATGATAATGATATAAAACTGATGAAAGAATTTAAAGACAACACAAATAAATGGGAAGATATCCCATGTTCACAGGTTGGAGGAATCAATATTGTTAAAATGGTCATACTATCCAAAGCAATCTACAAATTCAATGCAATCCCTATCAAAATTCCAGTGACATTTTTCTGAACAGAAATAGAAAAAAATCCTAAAATTCAAATGGAACCACAAAAGACCTTGAATAGCCAAAGCAATCTTGAGAAAGAAGAAAAAAGCTGGAGGCATCACGTCTTGATTTCAAAACACATAACAAAGCTACAGTAATTAAAACAGTATGGTACTGGCATAAAAACAGAAACATAGACCATTGGAACAGAACGGCAAGAACAAAAATAAACCCATACATATATTGTATGATCAACTTATCTTCCACAAGGGTGTCAAGAATACGTAATGCAGGGGCTTCCCTGGTGGCGCAGTGGTTGAGAGACTGCCTGCCAATGCAGGGGACACAGGTTCATGCCCCGGTCCAGGAAGATCCCACATGCTGCAAAAAAAAATAAAATAAAAAAATAAAAAAAAGAAAGTGTAACTTTGGGCTTCCCTTGTGGTGCAGTGGTTGGGAGTCCGCCTGCCGATGCAGGGGACATGGGTTCGTGCCCCGGTCCGGGAGGATCCCACGTGCCGCGGAGCGGCTGGGCCCGTGAGCCATGGCCGCTGAGCCTGCGCGTCCGCAGCCTGTGCTCCGCAACGGGAGCGGCCACAACAGTGAGAGGCCTGTGTACCACCAAAAAAAAAAAAAAAAAAAAGAATACGTAATGCAGAAAATGTAGTCTCTTCAACAAATAGTGCTGGGGAAACTGGATAGTCACATGCAAAAGAATAAAACTGGACCCTTACTTTACACTACACACAAAAATCAAGTCAAAATGGATTAAGCACTTAAATGTAAGGTCTGAATTTAAACAGATCCTAGAAGAAAACATAGGAAGAAGTTTCATGACATTAGTCTAGGTAATGATTTATTGGATATGAGACTAAAAGTATAAGCAACAAGCAGAAAGAGCCAACTAGGATTACATCAAACTGAAAAAGCTCCTATAAAGCAAAGGAAACAATCAACAGAGTGAAAAAGGCAACCTATGGAATGGGAGAAAATATTTGCAGACAGTATATCTGATAATGCGTTAATACCCAAAACATATAAGGAACTCATACAACTCAGTAGGAAAGAAACCAAGTAACTTGATTATAAAATGGACAAAGGACATAAACAGCCATTTCTCGAAGGAATGTATACAAATGGCCAACGGGTATATGAAAATTTGCTCAACATCAGTAATCATCAGGGAAATACAAATCAAAACCACAATGAGACACCACCTCACACCTGTTAGGATGGCTATTATCTAAAACAACCCAAAAGATAACAAGTGCTGGCGAGGATGTGGAGAAATTGGAGCCCTTGGAACACTGCTGGTGGGAATAAAAAATGGTGCAGTTGCTATGGAAAACAGTATGGAGGTTCCTCAAAAAATTAAAAACAGAATTACCATATGACCCAACACAATCCCACTTCTGGGTGGGTGGGTGGGTGGGTGGGTGGGGGTGCGTGTGTGTGTGTGTGTGTGGTGTGTGTGTGTGTGTGTGTGTGTGTGTGTGTGTGTGTATGAAAGACCCGAAATCAGGATTTCAAAGAGGTATACTCCCATGTTAACTGCAGCATTATTCACAATAGTTAAGATACGGAACAGCCTAAATGTATATCAATGGATGAATGGACAAAGATGTTTTATATATGTACAATGGAATATTATTCCACCTTAAAAAAGAATGAAATTCTGCCATATGTGGCAATATGGATGAACCATGAAGGCATTATAAGTAAAATTAGCTAAGTCACAGAAGGACAAATAGTGCATGATTCCACTTATATGAGGTATCTAACATGGTCAAATACATAGAAACGGGGAGTAGAATGGTAGTTGCCAGGGACTGGAGGGAAGGGAAAAAGGAGTTGCTGTTCAACAGACATTTTCAGTTCAGTATAAATTCTACACATCAGCTGTATGACATTTTGCCAATAGTCAACAGTACTGTATTGGGCCCTCAAAAATTTATTAAGGGAAGAGATCTCATGTTTTTTTTTGTGTGTGTATTCTTACAATAAAAAATAATTTTTACTTGCAAAGAATGTCAGTCTTGATCTCATTACAACTACTGCAATTATATTTCATACAGTTACCTAACTTAAAAAAATCTCTATATAATAATGTATACATACATATTATGGATATTACCCCAAAATGAGTTTTCCTATGAAGGAATATAAAACCAGCATTAGGATGAATGTAAAAAATAAAATACATTATTATATGTGGTATTATGTTTATATATTTATACTATGTTTATGTATTATATTATACTATGTTTAAGTAAAAAGTGCTAATAAAAGGAGAGTGTGCTGAGATCAACCTGGGTGCAAAACCTGCACCAAGCTGAACTGGTCTTAGAACATCATTCACATTTCTTGGGCAGAGAAAGGCAAGGGGAAGCACCCTGCTCTCACGTACAGAGGCATGACCATACCGCATTTTTGACCCTGACTCTGCGTGCATCTCCCGGTCACCAAGGCCATCTGAACACTCTGATTTGCAGAAACAACCTTCTGTATTCCCTTCATTCCAGGGAGAGCCTGCAAAGGGTTGCAGGATATTTTTCCCAACTGTTCTAGATTTCCCTGTATCTGAAACAATCCCAGTTATATAAGTTGCACTGAATTTAGGATTAGCCTTTCTTTTACTGATGCACACGTCAGTTGTAATGGGAGTCCCCAGCTGCATTTCTATTCCACGGCTCTAGTACAGGTCACGCTTGAGTGCCCTGCACATAATGTATTAACACGGTGCCAACATGGGAGACGCGGCTGCGAAGTTACCGTCAACAATGGCAGAACACTCTGCTGCTCAGAGCTAGTGATCCTCTGACAGCTGCATTTTACCAGAGCAGATATAAATCTTCAATGACATCAACTGAGAAACAAACCCAATATTGATAGTAAATAGATGACAACCGAAGAATGTTGTTCCTTCAAACTGACACTGGAGCATTATTCATGTTGAAAACGACCTCTTTTTGATTGAAACTAACTCTCAAATCTAAAAAAAATTGGTCATGGGGTTCTCATCAAATAAATATTGCATGACAATGAAAACACCCAAGCCAAAAATCTCAGACGGGACTCAGGAGACAGAAGCAAATTTCGCTTCATAAAATGTTCTTTCATGTTGTCAGCGGCATTGAATTTTTCTTCAACTATGAGCCCCCTCCTGAAAATTCTCAACTTGAAAGCAGGGTGCTACGAGAAAAGGTTTAAAGAAAGTAGGAAATGAACACAAGATTTAAAAAACTGAAAAGCAAAGGCTATAACAAAAACTGGTGAGTATATGGGGAGAGGCAAAAGCAGAAGAGCATGGTCGAGTGTTCCTGCATACGTTATGTCAATTAACTCACAATACAATCCTTGATATAGGCACTACTGTCCCCATTTTACCAATGAGGAAACACACACATGACAACATGGCTAACCTGGGGTGAAGCTGAGATTTACCCTCTGATTTGTCTCCTTCTTTGGCTTCGAGCCATGTTACATATCCACTATCATCACCCTGAAATTAACATTTTAAAATCCTGAAATCTGAATTTTAAAATATCTTACTCCCTTTCCAACTTATTTCATTTCTAATGTATTTCTTTCTATTTTTAAATATTATAAATTCTGCTGAAATTCTGAAAATATGAACTTATTTTACGAACTCACACCAAATGCTATACAGGTTTCATAAAATGTCTTTCCTACTTATTAGCATTCTTCTCATTCCTTGACTGTTCTGAGGATCCTGGAAAATCCTTTACATGTACTACTCCCACTCTCTCTTCACAGCAATGCTCTAAGTAGTGATTACTGTGCACGTGTCTCAAGAGAACATAGGTCCTTCACTGCTGCCCACCAGGTGCTGGACCTGGTCTGGGTGAAGATGTGCACTGGTGGAAGTGAGCCCCAAAGATATCTCTTTGGCTGCCGGTCTGTACTCTAGGACAGGAGCAGCTAAGAATAAAGGCATTTCTTCTGTCTGGGCTAAGCAGTCTGCATCTGAAACACAGCAACAGTAAAGTCTTTTGACCACAGGACTTGGTCTGGCTCCAGAACACTACATGTCCTAGAAAAGCGGCCTTCAACCTTTTCCTCATGAACTTCCTAAAATAGTTTTGAAAAATTATGTACCCTCTTCACACATTTTTTAAATTGACATCTAGAATTTTTAAATATAAATTTAAAGAGTTGCAAAGGGTATAATTTCTGGTGTGTTGGAAACATTGACATTTAATTTGAAACAGTGATATCATTCTTAAGTGGATCCAAGGGAATTTATCAGAGCAAAATGATTCCACCATTGTCCATTCAAAAAAAAACACACCTGTACAACTCCTCTTTAACAGAAATTTGACACTATTTTTTTGCCCTGAACTTATACTTTGATTCTCCTTACCCCTCATAAATTTAGAATTTTAGCCTACTATATTTTAATGCTTGACCATTTTTTTATATATTTTTTCAATCATTGTAAGGCTCAACATGGGAGGTGGAGAGTAAGAAAGAGAGAGGGAGGGAATACATATATTTCCTTCTGGAATATACCTCAACATTATAATAGTCGTATATGACAAGCCCACAGGTATCATACTCGGCAGCAAAAAACTGAAAGATTTCCTTTAAGTTCAGGAACTAGACAAGGGTGCCAAACTTACCACTTTTATCCAACATAATAATGGAAGTCCTGGCCAAAACAACTAGGCAAGAAAAATAAAAAGCATCCAAACCCAAAGGAAAAAGTAAAATTGTCTGTTGGCACATGACATGATCTCATCAATAAATGGTGCTGGGAAAACTGGATATCCATATGCAGATGGTGTATCTTACACCACACATAAAAATCAACTAAAATGGATTAAAGATGTAAACATAAGGCATAAAACCATAAAACTCCTAAAAGAAAACACAGTGGAAAATCTCCTTGACATTTGTCTAGGCAATGATTTCTTGGATATGACACTAAAAGCCCAAGCTACAAAAGCAAAAACATCCAAGCAGGACTACATCAAATTAGAAAGTGTCTGCACAGCAAAGGAAACAATCAACAGAGTGCAAAGGCAACCTATGCAATGGGAGAAAATACTTGCAAGCTGTATCTCTGATAATGAGTTTATATCCAAAATATATAAGGAACTCATACAACTCAATAGCAAGCAAGCAAACAGACAAACAAAAAACCCAATGAGAAAATAGGCAAAGGACATAAATGGACATTTCTCCAAAGAAGATATACAAATGGCCAACAGATATATGAAAAGATGGTCAACATCCGTAATCATCAGGGAAATGTAAATCAAAACCACAATGAGATGTCACATCACACACGTTAAGGATGGCTATTTTCTACATAATAAAAGATAACAAGTGCTGGTAAGGATTTGGAAAAATTGGAAGCCTGGTAACACTGTTGGTAGGAATATAAAATGGTGCAGTTGCCATGGAGAACAGTACTGAGGTTTGTCCAAAAATTAAAAGTAGATCTACCAAACCATCCAGCAATCCCCGTTCTGGGTATATACTCAGGGACATAAAATCCTCATCTGGAAGAGATATCTGTACTCCTATGTTCACTGCAGTATTATTCGCAGTAGTCAGCATAGGGAAACAAATTAAATATCCATCGTAGAAAGGAAATGTATATGCATACAATATAATATCACACAGCCTTACAAAAGAAGGAAGTCCTGTCATTTGCAACAGCATGGAAGTACTTGGAAGACATTACTTTAAGTGAAATAAGCCAGACACAGAAAGACAAATATTGCATGATCTCACTTATATGTGGAATCTAAAACAAAAAAAAGTCAAACTCGTAATAACAGAGTAGAATGATGGTTACCAGAGCCTTGGGGGTGGAGGAAAAGGAAAGGAAAAGTTTGTACCCTTTGATCAAAGGGTACAAACTTTCAGTTAAAAAAGGCTTAAGCCTACACATACCCACGGGTGACCACAGCTTAATTCTATTGATACACTGAGACAGGTCAGCGTCAATTTTAACCCAGAAATTCATTCTTTCTGTTGTAAGCTCTAAGAAAATAAGTAGATGGGACACTATTATAGCAATGTCTATCAATTTGTTTGCTTCCGTCCTATTTGATTGTCCCAAAATAATACAGTGATTGATAAGCAAAAACTATTTCTCCATCATTCAGCAGCTGAAAACTTGAATAAATCCTTTGCACTCTGTTGATTGTTTCCTTTGCTGTGCAGACACTTTCTAGTTTGATGTAGTCCTTGAATAAATAAATAAAACTTAAATAAACTTTGCTGAAAGCAGAGAAATAGACGCCATCTAATTTACAGGAGGATTTATTACATCACAGGTAAATTGCTTTCCCAAAACTAACAGGAACATCTAAATTTTTCCTTTTGAAAGGTGATGTGGAGGTTTTTTTCCACTCCAGAACAAACACACCGTGGTTAAGACTCAAGTTGGGTTAGAGGTGTACCTTTTTTTGTAAAGTCAAGGAAGGGAGACTGAAAGCGGCTTGAGAGAGAACTTGCGTTTAGCAGGTTCTTTCCTAGAAAGAAGGGCTTTAGGGGAGAGGACTTCTGAACTAGAGGAATCATATATCAATTCTATTAAAACTGAACTTGTGCCTGTCTATCCCTTGGCAAGTCATCTTGTTTACGCAGGTGGTCCCCCATCTCAGGGTAGTCAGCACAGCAAGGATCTGGAAGAGATCCTGAATCCCAGCCGCAAGTTACCAGACAGAAGCAGAAGAAATGGCCCTTTAAAGTGAATATGTTTTCCAAGGAATTTCTAGAAAAATGGGAGCTCGGGGTGTGAGAATGAGGACTAAACATCGTGTTAATCAGGGTAGGTACTGGCTCAAGTGTCATAGCCTGACACCTACTGAGAGACTGTATTTTTTAATACTCTAAATAGTAGAGAAAAAAACTTCCATGAGCCATATTACTTGCGGCTGGTGCTAGACAGGAACCAGGAGGTATATTATAGAGCCTTTGTCTTTAAGGAGCTTCCAATTTACTTGAGCCATCTGCTAAGAAAGTTAAATTCAAGCAGGAAGAGGATATGTGGGTGATGTTATTAAAGCAGTAGCTCAGGGGAAGCAGAAGGAAGGCAGCTAGAGGATGCATCATTCTAGGACGGAAGGGTGTGATGTCAGTAGTTCCGGGCAGCACGAGGTGTGTCTCCCAGGAAGTGCACCAGAGAAAAGTTAAATGTGTACATTCCCCATGACAGAAGGCATTTGCTACCCAAGAGAGGATTACAAAGAGTAGCTACATTAAAAGACATTTTGCCCCTTCACCTCTTCCCCTCATCCCCACCTCCACCCTACCCAAAACTGGTAGAAAGAGCATACAAGCAGGCAAAACAAGCAGCATGTGAGGAACAGAGAGCAGCACCCTTTCCCCCGGGCAGGTTTCTGGGAAAGCTGGGAGGAAGGAAAGGAAAACCCTACCCTTTTGAAATGGGTAGGTTTTGACTTAAAGTGGTCTGAAATTTTAATACCCGAACATGTTATTTAATACCTGAAAATGGGCAGCAAAGCTATGGTTTCTGCCAAGATCTCTCCCAAGGGCAGGGGAGGGTGACCCTGGAGCACGTCTGAGAGCCGTACCAGAAGAGAAGTTAAGTTTTTTGCTACTTACACTTTGCCAAATTTATCCCGTGCAATAAACTGGCTATCCAGATCAAATAAAATAATGATGAAAGCAACTGCAAAACACTGCTCTGGAAAAAAGTCACGGATTATAAGGGGCAGTTATTTACAAGCTGCAAATCCATCCTCGAGATGTTGATAATCACAGTTATATACACTTTCTCCCAAGCTCTCTCACTGCTGTTTTCCATCAGTGCTCTTCAGCAAGCATCTGGAATCTTAATCGATCACATTTTCCCCTCTAATTCAGATGCCACGAATTATGAGGATCCACACATTAGCTTCCTTTACTTGCAAATAAACTCTCCATGAACGTAGTTTCTGTATATGGCCAGTGTTCGTCTCTTTAGGCCTCATTTTCTTCAGCACCAGCAGTATGAGTTTTCGAGAAATGTTATTTCTGGTGAATTTACGTAAGAGGAAGGAACCTCATATTTTTAAAGATGGAAATGATAAAAGATGAAACTTGTGTGCTGTCTGAGTGTTTTCCTTTTGATTCATTAAAAACAGGCATCCTTTTTGATAGATCATTTAAAAATGTAGCATATTCTCTCTCTCATCAGCAAGAGTAGCTGGCTGATGAATTACACTTCAAAACTAACGCTGGCATTAGTAAATTAAAATGAAAACTACTATGTTTTTAAAAAGCACGGTTACCTTTCTATTGGTTTATTTGAAATCTGTATTTAATCTCTCTTAAACACTTGTCCTAGTAGCTTGTCATTCTGATAAGCTTTCCATTTATAGTGGCAATATTCTTTCAATAGTTTCACAGATTATTACAATTATGGTTCAGAATTTAAAGTTTCCAGAAACGGGTAGTGAAGCCTGTGTTTCCCATCATTTTCATGAGGTAGAAGAATGTTCTATACTAAAAACCATAAATATATTTCTCTAATGATGCAACTCATCAGTTTTTCTTACTGCTCCCTGCCTCTCTGTTTTATTACTTTGAAGGGGGGGTGGGGACAGAGACCAATTAACCTTCAAAGGTCTTTAATAAAACAGCATTATGGATGAACGAGATAGAGAGTACAGCAAAACACAGTGTTGCTTCCCCAGGATCTTTTCTTGTGTGTGGCAAGAACATTTAACATGCGATCAACCGTCTTAAAGAATTCTTAAGAGTATGATGCAGCATCGTTAACTATAGGTGTGATGTTGCACAGCAGCTCTCTAGAATTTAGTCATCTTGCATGACGGAAACTTTAAGCTCCTCAAATAGCAACTCCCCATTCCCTGCTCCCCCAAGTTCCTGATTTGTTTTTAACAACGCATTTCCTTCCTTCTACTTCCCCAGAACCAAGGTCTAACTTGGCCCTCCATAGGGTATTATTAGCTTTTATGCTTTTAGGCACTCAAAGGATGCTCATCATCTGCAGGGAAAGTGCTTTAAGATCACTACGTATCAGGAGATTGGTGACCACTACATGACCGTGACAAGTCACTCCCTACCCCTCTTTCAGCTCCAGCTGTCGTCTGACTACCCCTCCACTTCCTTTCAGCTGGTATCGTTAAGGGTATGGGCTAAAACTGAAATAATGAAACGTCTGGAAATGGTAGGAAGCTATAAAAGTGGAGCAACAATGCTTCTGTACCTCATTCATAGAGAACAAAACTTTCCCTGGTTGACCGAGAGACTATGAAACGATGACTTAAAAATTCAGAAGTAATAGAATTTTCTCCACTGAAAATACCATTTGTCTACATTCCTTTCCCTATATTAAAAAATCAAAATTAAAAAAAAAACTTTAATAGATGACCTCACTACCACTCTTCACAAATCAAACTTGTCTCTAAACACCACTTTTATTAGATCCCAGGTTCCATATTCTAAGTCATGTACCAACCTCACATGCTGTTTTCCACGTTAACTGCTGGCAGGAAATCTGAATTACAAGAATGAAATAAGCAATGGCTAGAAATCGTGATTACATTTATTGGAAATATGGACTAAATAAGGCACCTTAATTAGTATCAGACAGAAGAATGAATTGATCTCCAACAAAGCACAAAGTGTTGAAGCAATAAGATTTAGAAAACGTGTCCAAGGCATAATTCACTATGATGATGGAGGAGACGAATCTCTTTCCTGTTGTGCAAGATGAGTTCAAGATAAAAGTCACCCCACTGCTGAAAAGCTGCAGTTGGTCAGCATTCAGGAGATACATTTTTAAGGAAATCTGCCCCTGGGATACAATGAAAAACAAAAATCTTTTAATTCTTTTTAAAAGTTAACTCAGTCTGCCTGAAGAAACAGGTAAGATATTTTAGCCAAATTTCCTTGTGAAAAGAGTAATCAAAAGCGTATTGGAGGCTTAACTGTAATATTTTCTCTCTAACTCACAAGTGTTTTAATTCATTTAAATTATGCATGTATATGTTCCCTATTGTAGCATCTCTTTATGAATACATTGAGTTTATTAGAAATAAAATGAGACGTATTCTGTGAAAACTTTTACTATTTGTGGAAAAAATTATTGTTAAAATAACTACTTATGTAAAAATTAACTCATTTGATTGACCAAATATTTAAGTATCAATTAAATAAAAGACTTTGTAGAGATTATGCTAAGTGAAAAGAAGCCAGATACAAAAGACTACATTTTGCATATCATTTATATGAAGTGTTCAGAAAAAAAATGACAGAGCTAGAAGGCATACGAGTGTTTTCTTGGAAGTGAGTAAGACTGCAAATGGGAATGAGGCAACTTTGTGAAATAATGTGTTTTGAAACTGAATTGTGATGATCGTGGCACAAGTGTATAAATTCATTAAAAATCATCTAAATTTCAGTAAAAGAATTTTATGCTATATAAACTATACCTCAGTAAAACTTTAAGAAAAGATTCTGTAAAAACATCATGACATTGAGATTCTAAGGGCATTTGCACTCCCTTGAGAAATCACGGAGTACTAGAGTAGGGTAGTGTTTGTGACACCCCCCCCCACAAATTAATATGTTGAGGCCCTAATCCCCAATGTGATGGTATTTGGAGGCGAGGCCTTTGGGAGGTAAGTGGGCTCAGATGAGGTCATGGGAGTGGAGACCCATGAGAATATTGGCGTCCTTATTATGGGATGAAGAGAAATGAGATCTGTCTCTTTACCATGTGAGGACACAGCAAGAAGGCAGCCATCTGTAGGGCAGGAAGAGGGCTCTCACCAAGAACCCAACCTAGCAGGGCTATTATGGTTCACTATATAATCAGGATTAGTAACCAGAAAATACCCACAAAGAAAAATCTATCTCCAGATGGTTCTACTGGTAATTCTACCAAACACATAAAAAATAATTAATACCAATTCTTCATATCCTTCCAAAAAGTAAAAGAATTTTATGAGGCCAATATAAAATCAGATAGATGCCAACAAAAAAAAGGATATTATAGACCAATCTCTTATGAATATAGATTTTAAAAATACTAGAGAAAATAATCCAGTAGCAAAAATAATTATAGGGTCTTCCCTGGTCACACAGTGGTTGAGAGTCCGCCTGCTGATGCAGGGGACACAGGTTCGTGCCCCAATCCGGGAAGATCCCACATGCTGCGGAGCAGCTGGGCCCGTGAGCCATGGCCGCTGTGCCTGCGCGTCCAGAGCCTGTGCTCCACAACGGGAGAGGCCGCAACAGTGAGAGGCCCACGTACCGCAAAAAAAAAAAAAAAAAAAAAAAAAATTATATACATCACGGCCAAGTGGCAATTATGCAAGGTTGGTTTAACACCCCCCCCCACCAAAAGCATATAATGTAACGTACCATATTGATAGAACAAAAGGCAAATACTATATGGTCATCTCAATAGATGCAGAGAAAACATTTGACAAAATCCAACACCCTTTCATGGAAAAAAAACCACTCAAACTAGGAATAGAGAGGAATTCCCTCAAACTGATAAGGGGCATCTATGTAAAAGGCACAGGTAACATCATGTTTAATGATGAAAGACTATGCTTTTCCTCTAAAATCAGGAATACAAGGATGTCTTTTCTTGCCACTTCTATTTCACATTGTACTGGAGGTGCTAGTCAGGCCAATTAGGCAAAAAATGAAATAAAAAGCATTCAGATTGGACAGTAAGAAATAAAACAATCACTATTTGCAAATGACATATAGTAAGAAGTCTAAGAAATCCAGTAAAAAAGTACTATTAGAATAAACAAGTTCAGCAAGGGTATGGAATTAATATACAAAAAATCAACTGTATTTCTATACATTGGCAATGAAAATCCAAAAGTGAATTTAAAAGAACAATTCCATTAATAATAGCATCAAAAAGAATAAAAATACTAGCAATAAACTTAACCAAAGAAGTAAAAAACATACTTTGAAAACTACAAAACACTGTTGAAAGAAATTAAAGATTTAGATACACGGAAAGATAGCCCACATTCCTGGGTAGGAAGATTTAATATTGTTAAGTTGGCAATACTCTCCAAACTGACCCCAGATTCAATACAATTCCTATCAGAATCCAAGCTGGTGATATTTACAAAATTTTTGCAGAAATTGACAAAGTGAACCTAAAATTCATAAGGAAAACCAGAATAGCCAAAATAATCTTGAAAAAGAACATATTTGGAAGACTCACACACCTGATCTTAAAACTCAATACAAAGCAATGGTAATCAAGATAATGTGGTACTAGCATAAGGATAGACATATAGATATATCAATGAAATGAAACTGACAGTCCATAAATAAACCCATGTATCTATCGTCAAATGATTTTCCAAAGGGTACCAGGAACATTTAACGGACGAGGAGTAGTTTCTTCAATAAATGGTGTTGGGACAACTGGACTGTCATACACAAAAGAAGGAAGTTTCACCCTACATCATACCATGTACAAAAATTAAAATGGGTCAATCACCCAAATGTAAGGGCTGAAATTATGACAGTGTTAGGAGAAAACACAGGGGTAAATCTTTGTGACCTTGGATTTGGCCCTGGATTCTTAGATATGACACCAAAAGCACAGCAACAAACAAAAACTAGGTAAACTGGACTTAAAGTTGTAAAACTTCGTGCTTCCAAAGATAGTACCAATAAAGTGAAAAGATAATATACAGAATGGAAGAAAACATGTGCAAATCATATATATGATAAGGGTCTAGTATCTAGAATATATAAATAGTTCTTTCAACTTAACAACCAAAAGGCAAACAACTCAAAAAATAGGCAAAAAACTTGAATAGACATTTCTTTCTCTAAAGAAGCTATATGAATGGCTACTACAGCATATGAAAAGATGATCAACGTCATTAGTCATTAGAGGAGAGCAAATCAAAACCACAAGATACCACTTTACTCTTACTAGGATGGCTATATATTTTTAAAAGTCAAACAACAAGCACTGATGAGAATATGAAGAAATTTAACTCTGATACATTGCTGGTGGGAAAATAAAATGGTGCATTGTGAAAAAGCATTTTGACGGATTATCAAAAAGCTGAACATAGAATGACCATATCATTCAGCAATTTCATTCCTAGCTGTATACCCAAAACAACTGAAAACAGGTACTCAGATGGGTATTTGTATACCAGCCCTAACTGCAGCATCATTCACAGTAGCCAAAAGGTAGAAACTGCCCAAGTCTCATTAGCCTAGATGAATAAACAAAACGTGGTACATACATACAATGGAATATCATTCAGCCACAAAAAGGCATGAAGTCCTCACACATGCCACAAGATGGACGAACCTTGAAAATATGCTAAGTGAAAGAAGCCAGTCACCAAAGAGCACATATTATTGTTATATATGATTCCTTTTATAGGAAATGTCCCAAAAAGGCAAATCCACAGACACAGAAAGTCAATTAGTAGTTGCTTAAGGCTGAGGTGATTTGAGGCTGATACGTAAAAGGTAAGGAGTTTCTCTCTGAGGTGATGACTATGTTCTAAAATTGACGATGGTTGCATAACACTGTGAATACACTAAACCAGCTAATTTTTAAAACAGACACCAAACCCCTCCCTTGACTCCATATGCCTTGCTAGAAACGGTCCCAGTTTCTCTGTCTCACACAGCCTCCTCTTGAGAGGTTTTTAACCTCTTAAAGAGCTGTTTATCCTCATTATTTTCACTTCACCGTGAATTAGTAAATTCTGACTGAGTACCTACGAGGTGCTAAGACATAAGATCAACAGGACAAGAGCTCTGTCCGAAAGGACAGAGGAAGGGAAACAGTACAAGATACACAGATGAGGAACCGATGAATCTAAAAATTATCAAGTGATGAGCCAGAAAATATCCCCTCAGCATTGCGTTGTCTAAAGGAAGGGGCTGTTCTCAGCAAGTGATGTTTAAGTTTCTCAGTACTAAGGATCCAGCTATAAAAAAGGTAAGAGGCAGAGCAACTGCAGGCAGAGGGAAAGGCAGGTGCAATGATGAGAGAAGGCTGAGAGGAACTTCGTGAGGCCCAGGGAGGCGGAATGGTAACTGACCGGGGGAACAGAGAGACAAGGTGAGGCCCCAGAGGGAATGAGAGGCTGGTCAGGGGAGACCTGTAGGGCTTTGGAAGGCAGGGTGAGAAGTTTCAGTTTGTTTCCTCTCAATCCCATAACACTCTGTGCACATCTGTCCTGTTACACTTAATTCTCTGTATACCTCCTTAGACTTTGCCCCAAAGAAAATCAAAGTTTCTCGTTCATCTCCATCGAGCCAGTGCTCAGCCAGAACCTCAGAGGTTGAGGTTTCCTGAATGCAGAATCCACATATGGACACCGTTATAAGGCAAAAATCCTAAGGCCTGTACGAAATTCTAAATAAAGTTTAAATGGAAGAAAAAGTGTCATCGAAAGGCAGTGTGCAAATGAAGGCCAGGCAATTTTCATTTAAATTCCCCTGGCCCACGTGGTTATTTCTACCAGAGACTGTGATGTTTCCCACGTTTGAATCAGTTAAAAAGAACATCTTCCAAACTTAAACTCACTCCCAGAATCTGAAACATAAAACTGCCAGCAAAGAACAGCTTTAGCATCTCCAGTTACTGCACGGTAGTCATTAACCGGTTCTCTAACTCGAGCCTACTCGCTAAAGTATCCCAAGACGTTGTCTGGTATCTACCTCAGCACCACCACAGAGCTGTAATACACAGAAATGGAAAAGCTATAGATTACATTTCTAGTACCTGAAATAGGATCAAGCACTGCCTTTTAAATAACACATGATAACAACACATGCATTCCTTACAAGTGACGTACAAACATTTAATTGCCTAATAATTAGCTTCACATTTGCATGTTGGATTTTCTGTTTGTGCTACACAGGGATTCTGCATAGCTCTAATTATAGCCTCATTATCCAGAAAGGCACACACTGATTCTAACACAGTAGAGACAAAGCTAGCCAAATAACAGTTTCAGAGTGTAAAACCATACGATTCTTCAAAGAGATAAAGCACATTTCTTCAAGAGGGAAGAAAGGCTTCCCTGGTGGCGCAGTGGTTGAGAGTCCGCCTGCCGATGTAAGGGACACGGGTTCGTGCCCCGGTCCGGGAAGATCCCACATGCCACGGAGCGGCTGGGCCCGTGAGCCATGGCCACTGAGCCTGTGCATCCGGAGCCTGTGCCCCGCAACAGGAGAGGCCACAACAGTGAGAGGCCCGCGTACAGAAAAAAAAAAAAAAAAAGAGGGAAGAAAAACACATTTTTTTCAGCTGGCTTACTGTGGCCTTGAGGCTTCGGCCTGGTCTGTCTGCAGTTTTTCTCCTCCTTCCACTTCCATTGTACAGTAAACAATTCGATTGGGAGCGACTGACTTCAAACCTTCCACTTCCATTATGACAATCTAAGGATAAGAAAAACGTTTCACTGATTCGTCAAACTGACAACACTTAGCAATAGAGACGGCAGTATGAACCACATACGATTAGGAAGACCAACTGATAACATTATCTGGCAATATCATGGTATTTTATCTTCTTCATAATCCACCTTTATTCATGGAAGGCAAGTAACATTTTGAGAAAGTCTGGTATCTGAAGACGCATCTCCTGCCAGTTATGAGAGATTCAAGTCTCTAAATATGAGCCACAATGAAGTAAGTGAGATATAAACTCAGAGCCTGAAAAGACATTATGGCAGGTCTGCATGAGGCAAAGCAGAATCATTAATGAAAATTCAGTGCATGTGTTAAAAGGATTCAGGTTGAATTCCACATAAGGCGACTGGTAGACACTGTCACCATCACACCAATTCATTGATATCCATACATGACGTCAGAAAATTTCTATGTTCACTTATTTTATATGACTACTAGCATTTATAAAAGAATTTTCTTCATAGCCACTGTTTACCTTATGAAAATATGGAAAATATAACTTGGCAATGAATATCTTACTATTAACTTAACAAGGAAAACAATTTTCCCCATCCATTAAAGGTATATACCAATTTGATGTAGTCTACTGGAAAAGGGTGGAAAGACTGATATTACCTTATATATTTGTAACTCCTGGGGGAAAGGGAAACATAGTTTTCAAGTGTGCTTTTTATGTCTGTATAAAAGACTGCCAATCTTAAAATATTATAACCTAACATTCTTACTGGATGTACACATAAAATATAACTATTACTAAATATCATTTATAATAGTTTTTTAAAATCAAAACTTGCATCATTCAGTTTCCTAAATTCTCAAAATTAATAAAATATATTCAATGACCTTTTTATACATGCACATGTACTGATCTCCTGTTGTATATGTATAAACAAGATTAATAGCATCATTCATGCCATGTAGCTACCAAAATATCCACTAAAAAGATGTGTGTCAGGGCTTCCCTGGTGGCGCAGTGGTTGAGAGTCTGCCTGCCGATGCAGGGGACGTGGGTTCGTGCCCCGGTCTGGGAAGAGCCCACATGCTGTGGAGCGGCTGGGCCCATGAGCCATGGCCGCTGAGCCTGCACGTCCGGGGCCTGCACGTCCGGAGCCTGTGCTCCGCAACGGGAGAGGCCACAACAGTGAGAGGCCCGCATACCGCAAAAACAAAACAAAACAAAACAAAACAAAACAAAAAAAAGATGTGTGTCATTTATTGATCTTTTAATACATTATGAAAATCATTACACTCTTCATAGAGTTCTGATATGAAAGTTCAGGCAAAAACCTCAAAGGAACAAACCATCTTAAAAGAAGTTTTCTTCCTTTCAGTTCTGGTACAACAGCTTTTTTTTTGTAAATACAAATGTCTATTATTTTTGTTGCATTTTTTCATAAAAACATATGGGAAACTGATCACCAAAAAATACGGGTCAAATTCAGAACCATTTTCCTCCCCCAGTCAAGGCTTTTGTCATTTTGTCACACTGAAACGCATACCAACATATGAATTAAAATGAAGACAACTGAAAACAGACTATGAGAATTGATAATAGTAACAGTTTTCACAGTCGCTCTAATACTCAAGGAAGTTTAGATGAAGTACTAAACATGAAGCAGAATTGAGTACACAAGATAAATCTAGAAATCCTGATGGCACTGTTTCCTATATGGGAATATGACTGTTTGTCCTGCATCTCTTTCTGTAGCGTGTTTAATAGCCAAAGTGCAAGAGAGAAGAAAGGAAGCATCTGCTTAACACTATTTCTGTCACCTCTACTACAAAGCTACTATAAACAGGACCTCCTAAAACATACGAGTTGTGAAACAGTTTTCTGTCCCTCAAAACAATGCTCCCGTCTGTTCCGGGAATGTTCTATCCTGCAGAATTGCCACTTTCAAAAGACGTAACTTCTGTTATGAATCCACACATATAAGTAAATAAAACACAGTTCTACAGATCTGACTTCCAAAAGGAATTTGAAACGTGCAGCTAGTCTCAATCATTAATGATAAAGGCAGCTAAGAATTCCATGGACCATCAACTAACCTAAGTTATCTTAGGCAACTGTTTCAACCAATTGCCAGTAAAACTTGATAATGAAACTACAGAAAATAAAGCTGATCTGTGTTCTGCCTTTTCTTCCCAGATCTCTGGATAACTGACGTAATCAGGATAAAACAAAGTTATCCTAGAAGCATAAAGAAGGGAGGCATGTACAAAATATGAAACCAGATAACACGCTTCTGGATAATGCACTGTCCGCCCACAGAGTTACATGGCACTCAGGCATGTGCGGGTTGTGGGTAAAGGCAGCTGAGCAGTATGGTGAATAGGGGGACCACACACGTACCTCCAAACACGGAGGAGGTCACAGGGTCTGCCGGCCCTAAAACACTCAGTGTGAACATCAACTATATTCATGCCACTGACACCATTCCCCTTACAACAGACTCATAACTTCATGGATGAACGTTTTCCTAACCTTACTCGAATATTAAATTGTAACAGACCGTTGTTTGGCTTAGTGTTTTGTGAGTTAGCTTGTCTCTTGCTTTATAAGTCTCTCTGAAGGCTTCATAAATGAAGAGACATAAGAGTAATCTTGTGAGGCTAACTGCTGTGTTTGGATACCATCAAAGTTCCCAATTCAATAAACAATTATTGAGTCAACTGTTTTAGGCTGTTGGCACTGTTTTAGGCTCCTGGGATACCTCAGTAAACAAAAAAGAAAAAAAAGGACTTTAACTTCCTAAAGCTTACATTCTAGTAAAGAAAGCCAGATAATGAATAATAAATATAATAAATAACTGATTTATATGTTAGGTGGTGTGGTGCAAGAAGGGAGGAGTGGGTAGAAATTTTAAAGAAATGATAAAATTTTTAGCAGTGTTTCAAATCTGCACTTATTCCTTTGACTCAGACTTCAGTTCCTAGAAAAACTCCTTCTCCACTGGACCAGCTCTAAGCCTGACGGATGAAATGTGAAACCCTTAAAATGGATTAACTGCTTGCCCTTCAGAGTTTTCTTAGGCTGAAATCTGGTGTCTGATGAGCGAGGCCTGGATAATGGGCGAGAGATAATTATTCAATTTAGCTAGGCTGAGGTCAGAGGCCTTGGGGCTGGAGGAGGTACCTGGTCCATTCCCTCAGGTGTCCCATAGACAAGCACTGCGTAGTCTGCCCTGAAAGAGACTTCATTTTGTTGTGAGACACAACTCCTCTTTAAAATACTGTAGGCAACATGGAACAGATCTGTACTATGCCATGATAGGGAAATATCTGCCTCATATAGACCCAGTAACAGAGGATGTCAAAACGATTGTAAAAATATGGAAGCTTCTCAGATCATGGCAAAATGAAGTTTTAACTCATTTCATCCTCCTAACACCCTTTTATTGCTAACTGAACAACCCTGTTTAACATACTGGCAATGAAGCACAGAATAACAATTCATAGTTTCACAAAAAAACTAACTCATGAGCATAATTTTGTTTTCAAAAGGGAAAGACAATTCATAAAAGCTAATTACTTAACAATGGTGTAAGATTTTTAAACAATAGAGAAAAGAGAAAGTGTTTTGAACTGTTTTCAGTTCTTCATGCTTATAGAGATAATGGTAGGTTTAAACATTACACAAATCATTTGCTTTCCAAATTATTTTTTATTATTAATGAATTTAAATGCCAAACTCTTGTTAGAAAAGTTAGACTGTAATTAAAGAATTGACTTTGTTTTGTACAAAACCTTAAGAAAAAAAGAGTTGGCAGTTTTCATGTTAGTTGGCAGGAAACCTGACGCAGGAATGATTGGGAAATTCTACACCTGAGATACTATGTAGTTTCAAATTAAACATCCTGAGGTTATAAGGTTAAAGAGACTGAGAAGAAACCCAGGAACAAAGCCACTTGGCAAAGTTATTAGCTAATCCCTGAACTGGGTATGGAGTCAGAAGAAAATCTCCTATTTCTACCCTGACACTGAATTGAATCTATTAACCTACAAAGAAAATGTTAGCCTGGAAGGGAAGAAAGACAGGCAGTTGTCTTATCCTCAAGCTTGAATTTCTCTTAGAGTTGAATAAGTGGAGGAAAGAACAGAAGCAGACATTTGCTTTTTCTGCCATAAACGAAGCAAGCCAAGTGTAAGAGGCATCAACAAAAAAATCTAAAGCTGTACCTCCTAAGACTCCACATGTTTTGCTTTGTCAACGAGCAAACTCAAACAGCAGTACTGGGACCTAGCAGAGAGAGGACATAACAACGCAAGAAAGGAGTTACAAGCTTGAATTTTTGAGAGGCTAAAAATTTAAGCTGGATATTGCAAGCGTATGTGCGGGTGTTGGGCATAAACCCATACACATATCCCTGGATCAGCCCATATACAGAGTTGAGCAGTGAGGAAATGCCATCATGAAAAATATCCACGGGAGCAGTGGTAGGGGTCAGGGATCAATGTCTTTGGTTTCCAGTGATCTGTATAAAAGGGATGAAACTCTGAAGTCTTGGGGAACACAATTTTAAATGCACAACATTTATTCTCGTTTGTTTTTAATGATATCTACTGTACCTGTAATGAAACGGCAAATCCTAGAAAGGAAGAAGTCTTTACTTCTCATCATCTATAGTACCAATACTGTACACTACAGCTGGTTTATGCGATTTGATTCTAGAAAGATGATCTCGTAGTTAAAGCAGATTAAAAACAAGAATAACCAAAAGCTTGAAAGGAGTTTCCAAATGACAGAGAATTCAATTATGTGTTTAAATCCTATTTCCACTCAAGCGTGTTTCAGTGCTTACTCTACCAATAAATTTCCACCAGCCTAGGTGGCGCCAAGAACACTTGCCTCAAAACTTGTATTATTTTATTATTTAACCCTAACACCACTGTTACGTTTAAAGGACAATTTGCGTTAATTTGCATTCACACTCTGATTGTCTAGCAAATGAAGAATAATTTAACTTCTTCAAAATATACTACATTGCTTTAAATTTGAAACGTTACCACCAAGGTCAGCGGAAATGACCCTGTAGCCTCATTTACACTGCCGGAAGCAAACACGGGATAAAGCCACTTACCTCTAAGGTGAATGACAGCACCACGTCGGACTTTGACAGCTGAATCTCATTCTCATCTCCTATGTCCAAAAAGGCAGAATTCTGCGAACGTTTTAATTTTTGTAATTTAAATTCTGGACCACCTTTCGAAACTGGAAGACTCTCCAAATTGGCCATTAGCAGATTCACTGAAGACCGCAACTCTTCGATATACATATTCTCCATCTCTTTTGCTATAAATCTGGGGAAATTTCTTTCCTTGAAAATAATTTTTAAAATAATAATGTTACACAAGTCATATTTCAATTTTATCGTAAAAGATTATATGATGGCTATATACTCCACTGTCTTAGAAATTGTGATGCTCAATGATACTTTAGTCTCTAGGCTTTGAAAGCCTCAGGCTTTGGCAATTTTGATTATATTTAACTGTACCTTATCTACCTTATGGAGGATCATTATCATAAAAAATGATCACATGATATACATTTTCAGCTTAACTTTATTTTTGATATGGTATTTATTTAAGGGAAAAACCAACTCTAAAAAACATACATGTAAAGAGTTTTAGTGTATAGATGAATCTTAATTAGCCACTGATATCTTTGAAATACTTGGAACAACTGGTCTATAAGAAGAATGTTCAGTATATACTGCCTCTGACTGTTAAGAAACAAACATTTTAACAGTATCTCTCTTTCATACCACTGATGTGTTAGGCATTCAAATTGAAAAACCTTTACTATGAAATAGAAATATGGCCATACTTCTAAAATTACTTAACTTTCATGTCATACAAATGTATCAAGATCCCTTATTGCCATAAATTCAGTTTTTTAGTAAAGGTTTAGAAAAAATTAAGTTTAAAGCCTAATGTAAATTTATGATAAAAGCTGTACATGAAAAAGTAATAATATCAAATTAGGAGATTCAATTTTCTTCCCAAATTACATGAGTGTTGCCATTCAGTCCTCAGACCTCTGCAATCAGACTTCTGTTTCTTTCACTCAGTTAAAAGGACATTCCAAGTATTGATACTTAGATAGATATTAACAGCTATCGCCAAATTGCCCTTAGAGAAGGTTATACCCATTTACATTCCCACAAATAGCAAGTGAGGTTTCCTCATACTCTTGGCTCTTTCTTTAACCTCTGACAGCCTGGCACTTAGGTCTTCTCTCTGAAAGGTAGAGGGTATACAGCTTTATGATGGGAAATGCGATGTAATGTAATGACAGCGGTATAAAACTGGCTGGGGGATGACAGCCTCAAGCTCCCATCATTCAAATGAATGACTGCCTAATGTTCCAGAAAAATCACTGCCTTTACTACTGTCTCCTTTGGCATCATTCAAACTGTTACCTAAGAAATCCCCATCTCCAGGGTGAATGGAATACATCCACAATGCATTCATCAACCTGCCCCTGGTCTGACTCACTTGCACCAGTCTGTTCATGGGCTGGAAAGGAGCATCTGGCTCCACCTCATGAATCATTCCCAGAGTCCTGGACCACCTGTTTTTCTTTTCCCCCAATATAACCTTGACATATTTCTTTTAAAATAATTTACATATAATCAATGTTAAAATTGCGTATTTATACCACAGAGAGATTAAATACCTACATCCATAGTAAACTTTCCCAAGGAAGATTCTTAAGTATCCTTTTAATATTCCTCTATAGCTTGAAGCAACATTCCCACACAGTAAGTTTGCATCCTCAGGAAAAACACGTAACTACTCAGTTATATAGTAACTTGGTTTCCTTTGGGGATGCAGGGAATAATGTTTTGGATAGTTTTTCAATACATGCAAAAGAGGAAAAAGAAAATAAAGCATAAAAACATTTTTACATTTGTGGACTAATTTTAAAAGCTGTCATAAAAAGCATCCAAAACTCAGATATAAGGCAAAAAGGTGAGGGAACAGGTCCTTCCAACGTCATATGTGAGCAAAGGCCATCCAAGGACCATGTGGGGGAAATGTACCTAGTTCAATTTACTGTTTACATTGATTAAAGATCCTGTTTACAAGTGAAGTCACACGTTACTTTGTAGAATTTTGTCTGGTAAAGATATAAATAATGTGTGTCTGGTGACTAAGATAATCCAATGGTTATAGTTTAAATCCCTGTTGGAAATTAACCAGTTTTTTTTAACCACTTTTATATCTAATACTTGAATCTTACTTTAACTTTGCCTAAAAACACCTACTTTTCAAATGCCCTTCAGACTAGTTTTAACATCTAACTAGTGTGCTCATTAATTATACACTGAGTACAATCATTATTGTTTGTTCATTTTATATTCATGTAACAGTCACACTTTTGCCTTTTAGAAACATTTTAGCAAAGCAAAAGGCAAACATATCACATGTTTGAAAGTTTGGATGTACCAGTTATTTTCTCCAAATTTTTAAGGTGTTTTTTAATGGAAAACTTAGCATTAGCACATGAAAAAAAAATCTATTCTTACTTAGCTTTCATTAAAAACACTTCAGTCATTATCATTTTTCAAGGAGGAGACTGGCAGGAATCACCCAAATTAACTGTTTCATCAGCATTTTCAAACTTTTCAGGAAATAGACTATACTAGATTTTCTTTTTCTCTCTGGGGAAAAAACCCCAACAACTCTCTTTTAAAGCTTTGAGGTTTGTCGATAATATTTCATAAATTTTATTTAGCCTGCTTATGTTGCCTCTTTCTTGGAAACAAAACCAACTGTACAACTAATGTACATATTAAATTTGATCTTTTAAATTAGAACAGCATCAGAAATAGGGTTATTCTGTAGTTTACCTGTGAGTTGTTCCTATAAACCACAGTTTCAACGTTCTAATTTAGTCCTCTGTACAGCTTAGCCCATTAGCAGCCCTAACGCACTATATACATTAAAAAAAATTTGCTCCATAAAATTTCCATTATTCAACTTTAGTCACTGTAAGCGTTCTTAACTTTCCAGTAGATGAAGCATGGACCAGAGTGGTAGGATGAACGCGGTGACAACTGTCAGATCGTGGAAATACTTTGAAGATAGATAGAAATGGATTTCCTGATAAATTTGGCATGAGGAAAAAAGGAGGCAAAGATGATTCCAACTTTCTGACCCTGATGTACTAGAAAGACAGTACTGCCAAGAACTGGCCTACCCTGACCACTTGACTGGAAATTTTCAACACTCTCCTTCCCTCCCACATTCCCGATTCCACCTTCTCTGCTTTATTTTCTAAGTAGCAAATGTTCACCTTCCATAATTCAGTTACAGTAATTACTGTAAGTCTCTCCCAAATAAAATGTAAGCTCCCTGAGGGCATGGCAGGAATATTTTTGTCTGGCTTTATCCTAAGAGAACTACATTTGTCTGGATGTATCCCAAGTGCCTAAAATAGTGCCTGGTTATCTTAACAGGTGTTCAAGAAATATTTATTCATTGAATTTATGAATAGCAAAATTCAGGCTCCAAAAGGTTAAATAAGTTGCCTATATCGAGGAAACAGCAATCATGGATCTGGCCCACAAGTCTTTCTGGCCCAGTCCAGCCATATTTTTTTCTCCTACTACTTCCTAATTATGCCTTGGCTAAAATATTAAAGTCAATATTTACATCCCTTGAAACAGACTTCTGCCCTGTGGTTTCAGTGTTATTATACTGTGTTGTAAAGCATGACAGGTGCTACTAATAGTTGACTGCAAACTATAAACTATGAATAAACCACACTTCTGGATTTATGAGACTGAAGAGGTATCAGGGCCTAAGAGAGCAAACCTAAGCTCTGGAGTCCAAAGACCAGCGTTTGAGGTCTTCTGATTTGTTAAGTAATCTTCCCTAAACCTCAGTCTCCTTGTCTATAAAATAAATTCATTATATCATCTGCCCTTGTGGATTCACAGGATTATTGTAGAGATCTAAGACAACAAGGTCAGTAAGTTATAATTAGCCTTATATTTTATGAAGGTGGCTTAAATTTGGTGAAACTGAAGTAGAAGGCAATTAAACATGCTCTATCTGCTATGTCAATATATTTACCAAAAGGCATTATATTTTGGGGTGTTTTTTGCTGTTGTTGTTGTTCCAATCCCATCAGTTCCAATTCCTTCCTTCTCCACGCTTTTTTTTTTTACACACACACACACACACACACACACACACACACTGTATTTTATTTTTACTGACACCAAGCATTGTAAATGGATGACCACAACAGAAGCAACAATGATTGCAATTATCAAGCACGAAACACACTCATACTATGCCATAATATTGACATTCAGTCCAGGAATTCTCCACTGTAACAGCTCCTTTACTTTAAGTGAAAATTGATTTGTATATTTTTTGCCTCTGAGTCCTTGTGGGATTTTTTTTTTTTAATTCGAACAGAAAGTCACAAAAATTATAATCATCCTCATCAGTTCACTCAGTCCCATGTAATTTTTTTTATCTTGATCTTTTGTTAGCACTTTTATGAGTTCATCAGTTTTCCATTAGAGTTCTGAAAATGCTTATTCATTCAGTTCAGCAGTATAGTCAGTTCCCAGACACCTGTCTCCACGCTTTTTCTACTTTATCAGCACTTCTGATGAAATCATCAAGGTCCCCGCAAAGAGAAGCTGCTGTATGGGCATCACTGACCCTGCTCCTCTCACTCAGTCCAGAGGTTACACACACACCACACATCCTCTTCCACAGACATGAGCTCGGGGACACACCCAAGGCTTTCCATCCTGTTCTGTAACCCTCTAGAAATTCATCTAAACTATCACATATTCAGCCAGGCCCTTGAAGAAGTTCAACTTATGACAGTGTGTACAGCTCAGGTACAATCTAAATACAAGTAGGCAACTGAGAAATGCTGATCACAGGTCCAGAGTCCTGCCCACACTGTCGGGCACATCTCTCTGGATTCTCTCTTAGCCTCAGGGCTTCAAGAAAAGCAGTGCCCTTCCAGACACAGACAGCTTCCAACTCAGGTTAGGATTCTGGGGAATGCATTTCTCTCCCTAAAGCTTCCCAAAGCCTCAAGCTAATACTTGATTCCTAGCCTATGAATTCCACTTCTGAATCTCTAGAATGATGTAGTACCTCTCCAGAGGGTGGTAACAAGATGTGTTGTCTTTTCACTCTCTGCCCTTGGCTTGGTTCTCACAACTTACGGTCATCTCTGTTACCCAATTTCTCTCAATTTTCTATGTATTTCTATTTACATCTATTTCTCAACAACTTGGCTACTTTTAAATTTCATACACATTTAGATAAACACAGTACTAGTCTTAAAACTTACATATTCATAAATACATTTTTCTTTGAAAAACACAAAACTTCAATAGTCACATGCAGTATGGGATATATCTCCTTAAAGTGCTGGAAAAGTTCACTATCTTGATTTGGGAGGTAGTTAATACAGGGCGTATACACATTCATCAAGCTGTAAACTTAAAATCTGTGCACTTTGCTATATACATGTTATGCCTAAAGTTTTTAAAAAGAAGAAAAATCCCCAACAGAGAGGATTCTTCAGAGAGACAGGACAGAGACAGACACAGAGGGAGGGAGGGAGAGTCTATCAAATACTCACATTTTTCATTTAGCAAAAGGAAAAAAATCTTATTCTCAGATCAACAGCATTATAACCTCAAGTCTATTTTAAGAGACTAAAATTTTATTTTTACCACTGAAGTAAATTAATGCATCAATTTACTAGAGAATGATTTAGACAAAGAGTTCTCAGAATTAAAAAGAAACTCATGGCTTTTGTTTGAAATCTATTTCTGTTCACACAATGATTGTATAAATAAAAGTAAACAAAATATTGTATTCAATATGCCCTATGAGACTCTGTACTAGAAACTTCAAATTATATTTTTCATCCATTCAAATATTAGTTGACACCACTGTGTGCCAAGCACTGTGCTAGATACTTCAGAATACATTGTATGATTCTGCAGGCAGGATGGTTTTCTCTCATGCACTAAGCATGATTATATTATGCTTAGTGCAGTATTAAAATTCTTCTAAGTCTGGCAGTTTGAGAAATTCAGGCATTGCTTTAAGAATAATCTATAAAAGTTACCACTGAATTTAAACATCTTATATAAGGATGGATATGTAAAATAGATAATGTGCTCCATTTTAGATAATATGCATTCAGGTACCTGGGCTTAAGAGGTATGCATGGAGATGAGAAAATAAAATTATGCTGGCTTTATCTATACAGAACTCTTTCAGCTCACAGAAATCTAAGTACAGAAAGAAATGTGGTACAGTATATCAAAGTTAACAATTTACCTTTGCCATTTTCTCTGCCAACTGCAAACGACCATCAAGTTCCCTTCTGATCTGGGCTGCTTGTTCATCTGCATTATCCAACTTGAAAATAAAACAGAAATCACACATACATGATTACTTAATGGCAGTGACCTACAGATTAAAGCAAAGACAAAATGACTCTGAAAAAACTTCATAAATTCTCTCAACTACCTACTGAGAACACAGAAAGTTGTTTAATTAGATTGACACTCTAATTAAATTTCTTGGGCACTTTTCATTGTGGTTTGCTCACAAAAAAGGTAATAAATCTCTAAGGTTAATAGCTCAGCTTACCAAAAAATCTAATTATAATAATTCTTTGCCCAACCTGTCCACAACAGAGCTAAACCAAGAAGTCCTTGTTTCCTTGAGGATGCATTAAGCTGTCATTAAGTTTATTCAGGCCATCCTTCTGCCTTCATTAAGGTCAGTCCTAAATAGTTCAAAATAGATAAATCTCTTGTTTTGTTCTTTCAAATTCCCAGAATGCATTTCTGGATAGTGAGATACTGAGTAATGTTTCACTTTTTTCCTTGATCTTTCAAAAAATATTTCCTTCATTTTTATAATAAGTTTTTATTTGTGCTAAACTATCAAGGCACTATTTGATTGATTGCTGTAACTTTCTACCATTTAGGTCTTCATATGCTCCTCATTCTAGTACCAACAGGCTCATACTGCCAAGAAATCCCTTCACAGACCGGCACCACGTTAGAATTCCATTCTCTTGTTCTAAATTTGACTGAAAGCTTAGCATGCTATCCTCATTTTTATAGATATTTCCATCTACATGGAATATTACTTTAACTTCTCCACTGACATAATCCTTAACTTTTTCTATAACCTCTTTTAACTTTTCCTCATGATTCCTTCTATCTCCCTGTATTAGTTCATTAAGACCTCTTAAATCGAGGCAGTCCTATGGGCCAGGCCATGCACGGTGTGGGCTGCACTGGGTGGGTTACAGATGTGAACAAGGCCAATGTTTCTCTTTAATTCCTTCCCCTCTCCCACTTCCCTCATTAAGAAGCCTAGACCACACAATACAACCATACTTTAGTAAAAGTCCATCTAAAAATTGGATTAGTACTGAGTACAACATTAAACACCCAGGAGAATAAGATTAACTTGTCCATTTGCTGAAGAACTACAAATTTACCGTGTTACATTAAAAAAAAATAGCCTTAATAAGAAAAATTCTGAAAAAGAGGAGTAGGGGCAAAGCAGGTCAGTAGGATGGTGGTGTCAGAATGTATACGAAGGGTCAAGAAGAAGGGTAGGTGCTCCAGTAAGAGGGCACCAAATGTCTGGAGGTGAGAGCAGACAGTGGTTTGGGGAATGGAATGGGGGGAGAGGGGGAAGAAGGGAAGGTTCATGAGAGATGGGGCTGGAGAGAGAGGTGGGACTATTTTATAAGCCTACTCTTCGCAGGCAAATTAGGGAGGTTGGAATTGGTTCCTATAGCACCGGGATTTCACCGGGAGGTTTTAAACAGGACTTCGGAAAGGTCACTGTGCCTGTCTCCATCACAAACAGGTTAAGAGGGACATAAGGAAGTCTACCTGTCCCTCTATATCAATCCATCTATCTGTTTAACAGATCTAAGGTCACCTTTCCAAACATATTCCAAAAAATATGTTCCCAAGTTTATATAAAAAAATCAACTTTATTTAAAAACAAGTTTTTAAATAGCCAAGATTTTCTTAAACTAAATCCTTGTTGTAAAGGAGTTGCTATATCATCTCAAAAAAAAATACACTTTTTATTTTAATTGATTCATATTCAAAATCAAACAGAAACAAGTCTCTCTGTTCACTGCATCTGAAGTCAAAATGACTTACATTAAAAACTAACAAAATTATTAAGGAAAAAAATAGATGATAAATGCCTATTCCAGGTAACCGAAATCAAGGTCCTAAAAACAAAAATTATGTGTAAGAACCCTAAGTACAGTACCTCAAATACAGTAAACGTAATATGGGGTATCTTCTCATTTTGCTTAAATGCTGATAAATATTTTTCCACAAAAAAATAAAATGGTTACTTGCAGTGAAGAGTTACAGTTCCACCAAGAAATAGCATTTAACATCTTAAAACCTTAAAAATTCTCCTTCATATTTCACCACAAAATATTATTTAACATCTTTAACTAGTTGTATCTTCATATTAACAGTTCTTATTTAACTTTAAATGGAATTGTTTCAGTCACTTCTGCAGTCTGCAAGTGTTTTCTTTCTGAGTTTTCTACTACTTTAAAAAAAATATTAATGCCTTAACTGCATATGTCTGAAAACATATAGACAAAGAAAAGCAGAGCATTACTGTACTAAACTGTCCGTTAATAGCAATCAGAGACTGAAATGTGACTGATGACTACAGTGCCATTTCTGTGAAACCAGAAAAGCATACTCCCAAACATGTTTACAAAAAAAAGAGGAAAAGCTAATATAATAAAGACAACCAATAAAACTTTTTACTGGTTGTCTTTGTTTTATGTAATGCTAGACAGAATTCAAGGAGGTAAATCAGCTGGTTAACTGTAAGTAAGAATTTTAGTTTACCATTCCATGTGCCATATGTTTTGTTTTCTTTTGAGTATTACCAAACTCAAACACAGTTGAAAGTTTATATAATTTTTATGAATTTTTTTAAACATCTTTATTGGAGTATAATTGCTTTACAATGCTGTGTTAGTTTCTGCTTTATAACAAAGTGAATCAGCTATACATATACATATATCCCCAGATCTCCTCCCTCTTGGGTCTCCCTGCCTCCCACCCTCCCTATCCCACCTCTCTAGGTGGTCACAAAGCACCGAGCTGACCTCCCTGTGCTATGCGGCTGCTTCCCACTAGCTATCAATTTTACGTTTGGTAGTGTATATATAGCCATATATGTCCACTCTCTCACTTTATCCCAGCTTAGCCTTCCCCCGCCCCATATCCTCAAGTCCATTCTCTAGTAGGTCTGTGTCTTTATTCCCGTCTTGTCCCTAGGTTCTTTATGAATTTTTTTTTTTTTTTAAGATTCCATATATATGTGTTAGCATACAGTATTTGTCTTTCTCTTTCTGACTTACTTCACTTTGTATGGCAGATTCTGGGTCCATCCACCTCACTACAAATAACTCAATTTCGTTTCTTTTTATGGCTGAGTAATATTCCATTGTATATATGTGCCACATCTCCTTTATCCATTCATCTGTCGATGGACACTTAGGTTGCTTCCATGTCCTGGCTATTGTAAATAGAGCTGCAATGAACACTTTGGTACATGACTCTTTTTGAATTATGGTTTTCTCAGGGTATATGCCCAGTAGTGGCATTGCTGGGTTGTATGGTAGCTCTAGTTTTAGTTTTTTAAGGAACCTCCATACTGTTCTCCATAGTGGCTGGACCAATTTACATTCCCACCAACAATGCAAGAGGGTTTCCTTTTCTCCACACCCTCTCCAGCATTTACTGTTTCTAGATTTTTTGATGACGGCCATTCTGACTGGTGTGAGGTGATATCTCATTGTAGTTTTGATTTGCATTTCTCTAATGATTAATGATGTTGAGCATTCTTTCATGTGTTTGTTGGCAATCTGTATATCTTCTTTGGAGAAATGTCTATTTAGGTCTTCTGCCCACTTTTGGATTGGGTTGTTTGTTTTTTTGATATTGAGCTGCTTGTAAATTTTAGAGATTAATCCTTTGTCAGTTGCTTCGTTTGCAAATATTTTTTCCCATTCTGAGGGTTGTATTTCCGTCTTGTTTATGGTTTCTTTTGCTGTGCAAAAGCTTTTAAGTTTCATTAGGTCCCATTTGTTTATTTTTGTTTTTACTTCCATTTCTCTAGGAGGTGGGTCAAAAAGGATCTTGCTGTGATTTATGTCGTAGAGTGTTCTGCCTATGTTTTCCTCTAAGAGTTTGATAGTGCCTGGCCTTATATTTAGGTCTTTAATCCATTTTGAGTTTATTTCTGTGTATGGTGTTAGGGAGTGTTCTAATTTCATTCTTTTACATGTAGCTGTCCAGTTTTCCCAGCACCACTTATTGAAGGGGCTGTCTTTTCTCCACTGTATATTCTTGCCTCCTTTATCAAAGATAAAGTGAGCATATGTGCGTGTGTTTATCTCTGGGCTTTCTATCCTGTTCCATTGATCTATATTTCTGTTTTTGTGCCAGTACCATACTGTCTTGATTACTGTAGCTTTGTAGTATAGTCTGAGGTCAGGGAGCCTGATTCCTCCAGCTCTGTTTTTCTTTCTCAAGATTGTTTTGGCTATTTGGGGTCTTCTGTGTTTCCATATAAATTGTGAAATTTTTTGTTCTAGTTCTGTGAAAAATGCCACTGGTAGTTTGATAGGGATCGCACTGAATCTGTAGATTGCTTTGGGTAGTATAGTCATTTTCACACTGTTGATTCTTCTGATCCAAGAACATGGTATATCTCTCCATCTCTTTGTATCATATTTAATTTCTTTCATCAGTGTCTTATAGTTTTCTGCATACAGGTCTTTTGTCTCCTTAGGTTTATTGCTAGATATTTTATTCTTTTTGTTGCAATGGGAAATGGGAGTGTTTTCTTAATTTCACTTTCAGATTTTTCATCATTAGTGTATAGGAAGGCAAGAGATTTCTGTGCATTAATTTTGTATCCTGCTACTTTACAAAATTCACTGATTAGCTCTAGTAGTTTTCTGGTAGCATCTTTAGGATTATGAATGCTTTCTTAAAGGTTGACTCCTCAGTTGAGATAACTGCAGTTTCACATGCAATTGTAAGAAATAATTGAGAGATATCCATTGTACACTGCCCCGTTTCCCTCAATGGTAACATCTTACAAAACTAGACCATCATGTACAACCAGAATACTGATTGATACAGTCATCCATCCTATTCCAATTTCCTTAGTTTTATGCACACTCATTTGTATGGATTTCTGTACAATTTATTATCTGTCTAGGTTCACTCAGTCACCACAGTCAAGACACTGAACAGTTTTAACACCATATGTTGCCCTTTTATCACCACACCCACTTCCTCCACCCAATCCCCAGCTGGTTAGTTTTATACAATGTACCTCATTTTCAGAATGTTTAAAAATAAATTTAATAAGGCAAATAGATTTTAATTTCCATTATTAAATTGGAGATGTGCTCCCATGCACGAGAGATTAACATTTATAAACAATGGATTGGGGCCACAGACCTCTTTAATCTACACGTTCACTGCCTAGGTGCTTTCCTCAAAGCGCATGGCCATAAACAGCATCTATTCACTGATAACTCCCAAGTATGTATTTATAGCTCCAACCTCTCACCAGAGGGCCAGTCTGTTATTTTCAACTGCCTACCTACCATTTCAACCTGCATGAAGACAAGGCACATTGCATTTAACATGCCCCAAATGGAATTTTGATTGCCATCTCCCCACCTCAATCACTCCTTCCGTGAGTAATGCCATGTCGTATAAATGGCACACCTATTTACCATTTGTTCAAGCCCAAAGCCTAGGTCTCATCTTTGACCTCTCTCTTTCTTTCACAGCCCACAACCAATCCAATTAGAGTTATGTAGTGAAACCCAGAATCACATAGTTGAAGGCAGACCAAATCCAGGTACTCTTACTCCTTGGCCAAGACTCTTTTTTTGCGTGGTGTAGTGTATCTCTAGCCACTTGAAGTGCATTTCACTTTGTCAATACAGTTGTATACATCATTATGGTGAAAATAATCTTTTCTTTTCTGAAAACTTGGTTTTGCACACTACCTCCTCTCCTCCTTCCCCTCAAGAAAAAAAAAAAAGTAGAAAAAAGCCCATATGGATGGTTTAATAGATGTGGGACATCAGACTTTAAAATGTTGGTGATGTATCCATTTCTAGTGCCTGATTTGGGCTGTGAGATAAAGACAATGGGGATAATTTGGGGAAAATGGAGTTGGTGGTAGAGGCCAGAGACAAGTCCTCACTCCACAAGGACATCTTTTAATTTCATTTTCTTTTACTTTAAATTCCTGATTACAACACTTTATACGACAATAGATTACTTATATCTCACAGATATCCTTTCCTGGCACAGAATATTTTCCAGGTCTTTCAAAGAGGGTCATTCAACCCTGACCATAACAGATGCCCAAACGTATCTTTATTCTCTGCAATGCCTTGAGTATCTATTATACAGAACATTTTATCACTTTGATTATCAAAATATTTCAATGTCTTGACAAATATTCAGTACTTTTATTTTCCTCCTGTTCATTACACAGGGATTGCTGTTTCCAAATTCATTATTCTCTTGGCTATGAAGTTCTTAACCTGGACCTTCAGGAGTCTGGACCATTCAAGTTGGGAGCAAAATTTGGAGAGATATGCACTTTTCTCCTTGAGGAATTGTTTGAATTTCATAGCTTACCCAAAGGGGTGGTTAACTCAAAAGAGGTAAAGAACCATGGCTCTAGGAGAATCTTCTTTATAGAAGTCTCTATTCATTTCTTCTACAAGAGGCTGTCTGGCTTCTCAAACATAAGCAATGGAAAATGGCCACCACAGGCCTACATCAACCTTACCCTTTCGAAGATTTGTTAAATTCTTCATAAAAGGACACTAAGACAAAGGCTCTGAACAATGTTGACTGAATGGCCCACAATTACTTTACTAACTCTATGTTTTTTATACACCTACTGTACAGCAAGCACTGCTGAAAGCTATTCTGTAGCTGCAGAAGTAGTGGCCTTCCAGGAGTTCACATTTCATACAGAAAACAGTAAAAACAGCATTTAAAACAGAATAGAATTGCCACCAGAAAGCTACTGATCAAGGAGTGTGGGAAATCAGTGATGGAAGAGATGTTTTTCCTGGTTGATAATATCAGGATGAATTTGCTAAAATGGAAATATTAAAAAATGGACTTTGAGGAATAGAGAAAATACTGATCTGATGCCGCATCTATTAGTCTTGACTTGCAAATCTCAAACCCTGGGCTCTCTGGGCCCCAGTCCTCTCAAGTTCCATGGAAACAGTTCTGAAAAGAGAAGGTCTCAGAAATCAACAAATCTCCCTTTGCAGAAGTCCTTGGGAAGACCCAAAGACTTCATTGGTGGCCAACTATCTTACAGGTAAGAAAATTTTAAACCACATAAGAACAACCTTACCAAGTTTTACCCAACAGCTTCACTTTATAGCATCTGATATCATTCTTCTAACGCTGTAAAAACTACAAACATCAAATACTCAAATTCATTAAATTTGCTCATATCTTCAAGAAAAAAAAAGCACTTTTCATAGCACTGTTTAGCATCATTGCCCTCTATGATTAATCTATTTTCTAGAACCAGGATAACTGTCTTCACATTAATATTGTCAATCACTAAAAATGGGGATTAATAGCTGTGTTTTTCCATAATGATGCCTTTGTTTGCGCTAACCCCAGTCAATTGTGCCCTTCTCCCAGTGAAAAAAAAATTAGTTCTTTTCTGAGTCCCCAGTCCAATTATGGCATATCTCTTTTCAAACAAATTATATTCTGTTACTTTCTTATAACATTCACCTTTATCTTTTAGTATGAAATATACAAGTAGACTAGGATTTGCACTGTTACATAAATAGTGTTTTCCCTGAGATTAATTCATTTGCTGGTTATTCTGTTTATATCATCTATAAATCTGGTGATCTAGAGATAATACATCATGAGAACGAATTTGCACAAACCTAACCCCAATTCCAAAAGAACACTCCACCCAACATTATAATTTTCTCACAGCCCAGTGTTTGACTTATTTGACAGTGCCAAATATGCATGGATTTTGCAACATAGCCTAAAAACCCTGGTCAAAAGCTGTATTAAGAATTAGCAAATTCATTTACTTCATCAATAAATTTGTTAATTTTCTACCATCACTTGAATCAAATTACTTATCGTGAAGATAGAGTACTGATTGTTCCTGCTCTGTTTTCTGTGCTGAGCCCCCTCATTCTCTCAGCCCATAAGCACACAGTTGGTCCTTCGCTGTTCTAGACAGAGTCTCTGCTGTTGTATATGATGTCATAACATAACTCAGCACATAGCTCTGGCCTCTCTCCTGAGTCCCAGTTCTCTATCTCCAGTTGAAGGCAAGGTCTTTCCTTTCAGGCATCCAACAATGGCCTCAGCTAAGACTGAAGTGTCCTTCTTTACAATCCACTCTTCTTCATGGCTGCCCTGTTTCTACACATGATTCTCACTACCCTTGATCAGGCTAACATCTTAGAAGAGGAGGAGGAGTAAAGGGCAGGGGGATGGAAGGATGGGTGGAAGTGAATGAAAATAAGTGGATATGAATGAGAAAGAATGATACTCAAACATCTCAGCTTAGTTTTCAGGTCCACCCTATTTTGTACCAATCTCACTTTTTAACCTCTTGGATACTTGCATTATTTATACAAATTAGTTTGCTCATTATATATAAAACATATTACATTTCCCCAATCATATACCTTGTTTGTGTTTCTCCTGCCTGGGATGCTCTTCTTACCTACCTTCATTGTCCAGATCAATCTCCAAATCTTCTGAGAAGACTACCTGCCTACCTATTGGGTAACAAAGCAGGTACTATCTGACAACATGTCTTTCATAGTAGTCTTCTCATTATTCAACTTCTCAGATATTTATGACCCCTGCCTCACACTGCAATATATGACCCTTGTTAGCTCACCCTACCACCCTAACAAGAGGCCTAAACCAATCCATCTCCAATGGTGGGATTTCCGTAACCAGTCCCAGTTTTAATGTAAATGCAAGGAATAATTCCACCTGTATTTGAAAGGTTCTTGGACCCTAACATCCCTCCACACTGACCCATCTTCCATGAGGCAACCTCCCTCAAAAACAGAAACAAAAAAATCCTTCCTCCCCGCTACCTGATCATTGACAATTAGCCAGCAAGGTATACAGAACATGGTAACTAAAACTCTTTCTGCAACTTCGTGCAGCACAAAGAGCACAAGGAAGTGAAGTGATCCCCGTATTCTCAAGAGGGACGCATTGCCTGGATGCTGTTACGTCTGAGTCAGGGAGCACTCGGCTGCTAAAGGCAGAGCCTGTAAAGATCACTCTCACGTCTACTTGCTAAACTGTGCATAAGAAACCTGGCTCGGAAAGAGCAGTTCTGTCGCAGCTTCTCAGAGAACAGTTCTGAGAGTCTTAAAATTGCATTTCCCAAACCACACTTCCCTTTGAATACTACATAAAAGTAGGAAAAAGATGAACAAGTTAATGAGATATAAAATTAGCCTATGTGAACTGAACTAAACTATATTAAGTAATGGAAAAAAATGTTCAAAAGTAAGAACGCAAGAACTTTAACCTCAAACATAAAAACCAGGGGACTTCGACAGCCTGGAGACTATGCATACATCATTGCCTAAAATGGTAGGTGTAACTTCGCTAATTTTTGCACATCATGAAATTCTCCTTAGGATTCCATTTGGTATTAACATTTTATCTTCTAGACAGACGTCATGAGCTAACATTTTCAAGCAATTATTTACTAACTATACTTCCCTCAGTAAAATAATTGAATATACATTTACATTAATAATGATGAAACGGAGAGATTTTAGCACTAAGTAAAATAACACAGACACTATCAGCGACTTTAGAGGACGCTGTCAGAGCAGATTAGAACTTTAGCCTCATCAGGACTAGTAAGAGGTGAATTTATACAGCACTGTATGTCAGGAACCGTTCTAAGTGTTTGTAAACATCATTACATTTAAGCCTCAGAGCAACCATATGGAAGGAGTTCCTATCATCATCCCAGGTTAGTAATGAAAAAATCTAAAGCACAGACAGGTTTAAACGATTTTCCAAGGTCAAGGTCACACAGTTCATACTAGGCAGGGCCAGGGTCTGAATCCTATAGTTTGACCCCAGGGTTCAACGTAACCACCTCCCTCTCCTTCACGACACCTCACCCTCAGTTTCCATTCTGTCAGTCACTTGCCATGAGTGCCCACAATAGGAAACACGTTAAATATTACTGGACAATTTACGGTAAAAGGATTTAAATATTTATCCTATGTTCAAGTTGTTACAATGCAATAAGAGAGGCATGTATAAGTATCTATAATACAAAGTAGAATATCACAAGCTTTTCGGTATGCTAGGGAATTATACATTCCTCACGGATTTCCCCCTCTCCCACAATATTTAAGAAAAATGAGTGAAGGCAGGAGCAGAGCAGGCTTTGTGGAGGAGGAATTTCGCTTGATTCTTTAAGAACAGAGAAGGGGGATTCCAAGTGAAGAGAATAAAGTGAGACAGAATTAAAATTCAAGAAAATACAGGGTGTAGATGAGGAACAGGGAGTGCTTCGGCTCACCTGGCACAGGGGGTGTGTAAAGAATCGTCACATGGGGAAGAATATGGGAAAGAACATGGAAAGGCAGGTGGGGGCCAGGCTGAATGCCACAGGTGTTGAAAGCCTAGCCAAGGGCTATGAACTTCATTCTGCTGACAGAGGAGCCATATTTTTTTTCCCTGTTCAAAGTTGGGTCATGATGACAACAGGATGGTGCTTCAATAATATCAATCTGGCAATAAAAGCATGTAGGATTAGAAGGGAGGAAGCAGGTGAGAGGTTACTGTCACGCTCCATGTGAAAGGTACTGAAGCTTCCAGCTACGCGGGTGGTTGTGGAAGACAAGAGCAGACACTGCAATATAATGGAGGAAGTAGCAGTACCAGATTATTGTTTGCACTGGGAAGGCAATAATCACGAATGGCTCCTGGTGTTGAGTCAGAAAGCTGAACATACATAAATAGAACCAGGTTTGAGATGAGAAAAAAGAGCACTTTGAACCTGTTGAGTTTGAGAAGTTTCAGATTCAGCAGTTTGCCATGGATGTAGAGTGGAAAGAAGAGCTGACCTACGTGAAAAGGCTGAAAGACAGGGAAACTCAAAATAAGCATAGCGAATCTGTATTTTTATCACTGCAGTATTTTTCAGTGCAACAATCCTAATAGCATCTGAATTCTCAAACAAAACAGGGTAGCAAACCTATCTATATTTTTCAAATACTATTCCTCTTGGTACCATACCATGTACATAATGAGTGCACAAACTTCTGATTAGGCTTCGTGAAACAAGATGTCAGCCTCCTTCACCTGGAGACCTTCACAAAAGAATCATGAAAACACTTTGCAAACAGGAAATGACATCATTTAAAAACATTTAACAAGAGAGGCCTTTCTACCAGTTTGTAACAAACAACTGAAAACACTTTGCAAACAGGAAATGACATCATTAAAAAAAAATTTAACAAGAGAGGCCTTTCTACCAGTTTGTAACAAATAACTAGAATCATCACTGCCACCCATTACACAAGTAAAATCTTACTAAGACAATGATCAATTGGCCCTGCTCTATCTAAGGTAATTAGGGAAAACGGAAAAAAGAAATTTTTTTTCTGGTCTTAAACAAAGAGGGTTCAGGATATTATGACCCCAATAATCATCTAAAAGTGTCAAATTCACAGGATACTCTTTGTAAGCATACAGTCCTTTTTCTTCAGCCCTTTCAAACTGCTTTTTTAAAATTAAGTGCTTTGTAAAAAGTTGTTCTGACCCCCTACCAGAAGAAATCGGGATTTTGTGGGCCACACATTTCTAAAAGTCCGAAAGCAATAAACAATTAAGAACCAAGTCCGATACTGTGAGCCTGACACATAGTAAGGTAAGGGCTCAATAATTTTTTTTTAAATAAAATGATTCAATATACTAAATAGAAGGAATTTCTTGACTATATAATATTCTTCATATTAGCTGATTCCCTGAAGTTTTCCTATTAACACCACTTTCTTATTTTCTTGGTTCTTCTTTTTCTTTTTTTTTTTTTTTGCGGTATGCGGGCCTCTCACTGTTGTGGCCTCTCCCGTTGCAGAGCACAGGCTCCAGACGCACAGGCTCCGCAGCATGTGGGATCTTCCCGGACCGGGGCACGAACCCGTGTCCCCTGCATCGGCAGGCGGACTCTCAACCACTGCGCCACCAGGGAAGCCCTCTTGGTTCTTCTTTTAACCCACTCCAGTCAGGTTTACTCCCAACCACTCCAAAAAGTCTTCCCTTGTCAAAGCCAACAGTGGCTCTTCCACTTCACAAACTCAAGGGTCACTTCGTTGTTGTGTGGCACAGGTAAACTCTCTCCTTGCAATGTCTTCCCACGGCTTTCCTGACACCGCACTTTCTGGTTTCCTCCCTCTTCGCTGGCTCTTTTGCCTTTGTGCAGCCTCTAAATCCTGGCATCCCCAGGCCTCTCTGTCGTTGGCCCTTTTTCTTCTTGAGCCCCAGACTCTCCCAGTATGATTTCATAATGTCTCATGACTTAAATTAAAACACTAAGTTTATCAAAATGATTTCCAAATCTTTATCTCCAACTCTGACCTCTCACTGGAATTTCAGACTACCACCTGCCATCACATGGACGTATAACATTCTTATTTCATCAGGTACACAACAGAACTTTTGATTCCCCCCGCCCCCTGCCACATATGCCCCTGCCCCAAAATACTGCTCCATGGGAAGAGGGACCGCAATATATGGAGAGCCTTGATCAGTGGCTGACCAGAGTAGGTGCTATATTGAAAGAACACCCTCATCAAAGATGCACCATCAGGGCACAATTAATAGAAATGCTGCATCAGATAAATGCTGGAAATGTAAATGGGAGACAGCCATAGTATCAAAGGATACTATCTTTTCTATAAAACGTGAGTGAGGGGAATAGGTGGATGTTACCCGTAGTTCTGGAGAATGGTATGTCTTAAACTACAGGCTCCAGCGGATCCCTTTTTCTGCTTGAATTCCTGGGCTTTCATCATGTCCCTTTTAAGGCAAGTAGGTGGTCTAGTGTTCTGACTCAGGCCAAAGTTCCCAAGCGCGGGAGCACAGAAGAATTCCGAAGCACAAAACAGGGCATGGATCCAAGAGGATGTGACGCGACACCCAGGTGAAATCCAGTAGTCTAGGAACTTCACAGGCAACACAGGAAAACAGGACCACAGTAGGGCAAGGAGCAGAGCCTCATGACTACTCAAAACATTAATATGCAGGTCCTGTTCCACTTCCTTTTTTGTGTGTGTGCGGTACACAGGCCTCTCACTGTTGTGGCCTCTCCCATTGCGGAGCACAGGCTCCGGACGTGCAGGCTCAGTGGCCATGGCTCACGGGCCCAGTCACTCTGCGGCATGTGGGCTCTTCCCGGACCGGGGCACGAACCCGTGTCCCCTGCATCGGCAGGCGGACTCTCAACCACTTCGCCACCAGGGAAGTCCTCCACTTCTTTTTTAATAATGCTGCGCCATGCCCACAGGTGGGGTGAGGCAGGGGATGGGCCACATGTAATCCATTCTTTAGACCACAGAGAGTGATCTTTCCAGAACCCCAACTTGTTCCTGTCATTCCTTGCCTCACAGACCAACAGTGTTCCCTATCTCGTGACAGTTCCAAGCTCTTCCAGCCAGCATGTGAGGCCCCTTAACATTCAAGTCCTTTCCTAACTCTAGCTTCATCTGCTACTCCACCAAAACACACAATGAATCTCCCATAGACTCCAAGCCATCTCATTCTCCTCGTGCCTTCGTAAGCGTTGTTTTCCTCCAGTCTGCTGAATTTCTACGCATCTTCCAAAATCCAGGAATTGTCCTTGTTAGAACCTTCATTAAAGTTCCAACAGAGGATTGAGTTTCCAGACTTCCAAATCATTTCTTCTTCTGGGCAGAGAGCTAGACTGTTTCCCAGCCTCCTCTATACTTAGATATGACCATGGCATGAAGACCTCAGATGAACTGTCAGACCAGGGGTCCTTAAGCCTCAGCATCACGTAGGAAGCTTTTAAAAAACAGACACTTAGGCCCCACATCCACAGACTGTTTCACTCAGTCTGAGGTGGGGGCCCAGGTACCCAGTGGTTTGTAAAGCTCCTCAGGTCATTCTAATGTGGAGCCAGGGTGGAGCATTAAAGAAATCCACGCAAACTATCCAGTATCAAATTAGGAGACTGTCATCCACGTGTTCACATTATGCCCTATACACACCCTCAGAGACACACTGATTAATTATACCATTTGTCACATTTTACTTACATACCTGTCTCCTGACCACATGCAAACACCCTGAGGGAAAGAATAAAATCTTGTCATTTTTGTATTTTCATTGTTTCGCCCAGTAACTGATATTTTTAGAAGGCATTCAATAAGCATTTTTCAATGTATAAAATATATTTATCACATATATGTCATTTTGACAGAATATTTTCATTAACAACCATGAAAAACCTAAGAACAATATTCATATTATTATAGTTGGAACAGTAGATTCATATAATCTTTTATTCATTAATAGATGAAAACAGGTCATGAAGTGCATTGGCAAATACACTTTTCCCTTCCATTACTATTACAAAAATGCCTGATCTCTGAAGATTTGTGTTCTCTTATCATTAAGAAAAAAAAAAAAATGTGGACATGCTGGGATAAAACCCTAATTTCTATAGGCTAGATCTAAGTAAAGAAGAAAAGTCTAAAAATAAATGCATGGAATATCTGACTGTAGCCTATATTTTTATCTGATGAGATTTGGGAGAAAGCAGAAATGAGTGAAAACATCTTTAGGAGAAACCTTACTTAGAAATATTTTTATGTAGTTCCTCTACACGTAGGCCAAAGGTAAAAAAAAAAAAATAATGCATAGTCAAATGAAGCAACACTGATAAAAGTTATAACTTGATTTAAGAATATAATACAGTTGTATTCACAATTATAAAAACAATTTTTATGGATTACAGACCTAAATGTAAGGCTAGACACTATAAAACTCTTAGAGGAAAACACAGGGAGAACGCTCTGTGACATAAATCACAGCAAGATCCTTTTTGACCCACCTTCTAGAGAAATGGAAATGGAAATAAAAACTAAAAACAAAAATAAACAAATGGGACCTAATGAAACTTAAAAGCTTTTGCACAGCCAAGGAAAACTATTAGAGGAAAACACAGGGAGAACACTCTGTGACATAAATCACAGCAAGATCCTTTTTGACCCACCTTCTAGAGAAATGGAAATAAAAACAAAAATAAACAAATGGGACCTAATGAAACTTAAAAGCTTTTGCACAGCATAAATAAGATGAAAAGACAACCCTCCGAATGGGAGAAAATATTTGCAAACGAAGCAACTGACAAAGGATTAATCTCTAAAATACACAAGCAGCTCATGCAGCCCAATATCAGAAAAACAAACAACCCAACACCAAAATGGGCAGAAGACCTAAACAGACATTTCTCCAAAGAAGATATACACATTGCCAACAAACACATGAAAGGATGCTCAACTTCACTAATCACTAGAGAAATGCAAATCAAAACTGCAATGAGGTATCACCTCACACCAGTCAGAATGGCCATCATCAAAAAATCTACAAACAATAAATGCTGGAGAGGGTGTGGAGAAACGGGAACCCTCATGCACTGCTGGTGGGAATGTAAACTGATACAGCCACTATAGAGAACAGTATGGAGGTTCCTTAAAAAACTAAAAATAGAACTACCATACGACCCAGCAATCCTACTACTGGGCATATACCCTGAGAAAACCATAATTCAAAAAGAGACATGTACCACAATGTTCACTGCAGCACTATTTACAATAGCCAGGACACGGAAGCAACCTAAGCGTCCAGAGACAGATGAATGGATAAAGAAGATGTGGCACCTATATACAATGGAATACTCCTCAGTCATAAAAAGAAACAAAATTGAGTTATTTGTAGTGAGATGGATGGACCTAGAGTCTGTCATACAGAGTGAAGTAAGTCAGAAAGAGAAAAACAAATACCGTATGCTAACACATATATATAGAATCTAAAAAAAAAAAAAAAAAAAATTTGTTCCGAAGAACCTAGGGGCAGGACAGGAATAAAGATGCAGATGTAGAGAATGGACTTGAGGACACGGGGAGGGGGAAGGGTAAGCTGGGATGAAGTGAGAGAGTGGCATGGACTCATATATACTACCAAACGTGAAACAGATAGCTAGTGGGAAGCAGCCGCATAGCACAGGGAGATCAGCTCGATGCTTTGTGTCCACCTAAAGGGCTGGGATAGGGAGGGTGGGAGGGAGACGCAAGAGGGAGGGGATATGGGGATATATGTATATGTATAGCTGATTCACTTTATCATACAGCAGAAACTAACACAGCATTGTACAGCAATTATACTCCAATAAAGATATTTAAAAAATAAAAACAATTTTTAGAGAGGAAACTGATTCAATATTACTAATCAGATTCACATTTATTTAACTGAAATCAGATTCATCAATTATATATCATGATACATTTATTTTTTAAAAAAGAAGTGAATATTTATATAAATATTATAGCTAATTATTAACTCCAGAATTTCAAAAGTCAGGTATTATACGATCCAATCAGTCTTAAGGTCTTCAGTTGCTCCTTGCTGTTTCCTAAAACATAACAATTGCTATTTAATGACATTCACTTGAATATTTTCCTCAGACATTTTGAGATTTAAAATTATACACCCAGGAAAGATATATCTTGCTAACAATCATTTCCTCAGCTTTATTCTCCTGATTTGCAAGTGATTTTTGTTATCAAATGTAATTGTCTCTGTAGAATGTGCTTTTATATTTCTGCCAAAGTAGACAAATTATGTTAAAATGTATTATCAATCACATGATACTAGTTGAGAAAAAAGATGATGGCAGTGAAAGGCAGATACCAATTTCCTCTGAGCGATTCACATGTCTCTCCCTATTTTCCCTTTACACACCGTGAAAGGGGGTCTTCAGAACAGAACGCCTCATGGTTCCTGCACTTCCGGGGGAAGACTTTCACAGTGAGAGGGGCAGGAAGCACAGCAATTGCCTCTGTTGATTTTTTTAAAAATTCCTAGACCTCAAGTGCTTAATCTCCAAAGCTTGAGATTTCTAGGGGAAGGGAATCATAAACCTGAACACTATACTTTTTAACCATTCATAAATATTCCTGCTTATTCCTTACAAACACACAACCAGTTCTGTAATATTACTTAACACAGTTCTTACAGTCTTCAGAATATAAGGAATTTGGTGAGGGCAGGTGGGAGCGGTGTTTAGAGAGGAAGGTTCCAGGTAACTTTGCTTTGACTCTTGGGTAAACGTGGGTGAAACTTTCTTCAGTTAATGGAAGGAGATTATGAAAGATTAATGAAGGTTGCTTTCGGCAGAAAAGATCAGGATCTAGATGGCTGTAAAATTCAGTTAATTAATCCTCTTAAAAGGTAAAAGGAGGAGAATGACAGTGTATATGGTACTATGTATTCCACTACGCAGACTCCGGTCACTTAGGATTGTGTGTCTCTGCAATCTACAAGAGCCACACCCACACGTGCTAATGTCACCTCAAACCACAGCCCCAACCCAGCCCTCCTTATGCTAGCAGCTCCCCCCAGACGCCAGGGGCTGCTTCACATCTCCACACCGAAACATGCTCACCCCTCCCCCCTCACAGAATATTTAGCATCTTCTCATCCTGGTAACCCTCTTCATGACACACCTGAAGATTACACAATTCTCCCCAATACTGAATTCTCCTCAACCTCAAGAAGGTAGAGCCAGGGACTTACCACGCCACTGTGGCATTTACAAGAGTGCTTCCTTTGAAAAAAATTAAAGCTAGCAAATAACTAGATCTCCTTTCTATATTACCATCTGTATTCTCTACATGATTACAGAGAATGGGTTAACGAACTGATTTAAACACAGTGTACCACGCTTTGTCGTATTTTAAAATAATCTTTAAAAGACATTTCATTTCTGTTCAAGGAAAGCTGACTCCTTACCGGTACCACTTAAGTAACAATATTTTAATTCAAAAATATGTGAAATCAAAATTATTCTGAAGACTATAAAACACATAGCTTTAATATCAACTAACTGCATTTCTCTAAAAGTATGACTGTATTTATTTGAAATTCACTGCATTTCCTTCAAGTTATTCTGAAATTAAAGTCTTTACTGACAGACTGGGCTTCTTTCACCCCGTTAATATCCTGATTCAAGTAAATGATGGCTAACAATTTCAGATTCCGGTATTGTTATGTTAGTCACTGTAGAATGTACAGTTTGTGCTCTTTTCTTCATCTTTTTTCTTAGTGTTCTGTGCTATGAATGTGCACCAATGCAAACACGATATTCTCAAAGCAAAGAATCCAAAATCTGACAGGCAGTTTCAGTAGCACAAGAACTAATCCATGACATATGTGGGTTGTTCTTATGTTTTTCTGATAACATGTAAATAATTTTTCTTTCAATTATCCCTGGTTTCATAACTTAATTGTTACACATGCTATCTTCTAAATTAGCGCTTTTAAGAGTTTCCTAGAGGAAACTCTTCAATGCCTTAATTTTGAAATTAATAAGTTCTCGGCTCTGACCGGAAGCAATGTCAACACCCATGGCTTCTTCAGAAGACAGCTTCCTGTTTTTCCATTATGGATGCTAAACCTACAGCTCTGGGACAAGGGCTACAAAACCACGTGAGGCTCCTGCCAGCTTCAGGTGGCAGCCCTGGCACTGCTCCCTCCTCATTCACGTCCTTTCCTTTCCGAGTCCCCAAGAGCTGTCTGGCCGTTGCCAACCTGCACATCTCAGCAGAGCAGCTTCCTATCCTGAGCTTTGGACCCTGAAGCAACAAAACATCTTTGAGATTTCCTAGGAGAACACTGTTGGCAAGAACAAGGGACCAGACAGGGTAAATAAATACAGAAGCAAGAATTTTACAGTTAGCAAGAGCCTCAAAGCCTTTCCTGAGACACAGGGAAAGGGGAGTAAATTCCACCAACATGTACCTGGACCCAGGTGCCCGCAGCTTGGCTAGCTTTAGACCAAGCTGTTTCCCCGAGCCCTGCTCTACTAATTCCTCTCCTCACACCATTCCTTCCCTATAAAGGGCAGGCTATCTTCTGTGATTTCTATAGCCTTTTCTTTTTAAAACTCTGTTGAAAGACAACAAAGGAACAAACAAGATAGACAGGTCCTTGAGGGTAAAAGAAGAACCTCAGCTGTTTTTCTCAACAATCCATTTTCTTAATTTCTGTAAAATGATTCTTATTCCAAAGGAAAGCTCTTCCCTTACTTATGAGTATTTTTGTAATTTCTTTAAGTTAATCAAAAAATCTTTAAGCTTTTCTTTCAAATCTCAGAGCTGAAGAGAACTCTAGTTTCAGCTCAGACACGTAAAGAGCTTAGGAGAAGTCATGCCTCCCGTCTTTACAATAAACAGCTGGACAAGCTGAAAATCAATGACTTTTCTGCACTTCTCAGAGAACTGAGCTTTCAGGGCAAACCACTAACCCAATATCTGGAGACACAGGAAAAACAGAGATACTACATTTAAAGCAGAAGTCAATGGGTGCCAGAAATACAGAACCACTTATCTGACTAGTAATTCGAACAAACTACTGGAAGCTGAGGGCAGAGAGTGAGAAACTCCTGGGGTTGTAATCATAAAGGGGCTTCCGCACTTTCCTGGGCTTTCTTCCAGTGACCCCACCAAGTTCTCACGGTAAGGATCCAAGAAGGTTCCCCTTGGGAACCTGGCCGGAAGAGGGGGAGAAGAGCCACTGTTATACCGCCCAGATTCTTTTCCCTAACAAAGGGGAAAGGACTTTGTTAGAAGAAAACGCTGAAAACTTATTCTAGCTGGAGGAGGAGAAGGCCGCCCTCTGCAGTCCTTTGCGGCCTTTCTGTCCTGTCTATTTGAAAAATAATAATAATAACAAAAAACCCAGCATGAACAGGAGACAAGACTTCAAGGAAACAAATGGGGGATGCTTTAGCCAGGGAAGGAAATAAGGGGTGTGGGTGAGGAGGAAAACAATACTCGGGGACAAAGGTTAGAAACACTTATGCAAGGCTTCCCTGGTGGCGCAGTGGTTCAGAGTCCGCCTGCCGATGCAGGGGACGTGGGTTCGTGCCCCGGTCTGGGAAGATCCCACATGCCACAGAGCGGCTGGGCCCGTGAGCCGTGGCCGTTGAGCCTGAGCGCCCGGAGCCTGTGCTCCGCAACGGGAGAGGCCACAACAGTGAGAGGCCCGCGTACTGCAAAAAAAAACAAAACAAAACAAAAAAAAAACAACAACAACAAGAAACACTTGTGCAAGTTACAGCCCTGAGACACAGGCCCATGGAAAGACTGAGACTTTACCAAATGGTAGGATGAACACTCCCTTCTCCCCAGCACCCTACCACAACACCAGCATCGCTCCAGAAAAACGGCTGATCACGGTTAAAGAGCCGCAGATACAGACTCTCTGAAGAGGAATACTTCGGGAAGCCCAAAGTCAAGACAGGAGAAAAAGACAAGGACACTAGAAGAATGTGAAGCTTCTTGCGCCTGTGGCTACAACAAACATTAAACACAGCCAACCTCCCAGTCAGATTAACATAAATCCTCACACTAAAGGCGAATATACCGCAGTTTCTCTTACCTGATACAACGTGCCTGGCTCTCAACAAAAAGTTATACAAAGCATGCCAAAAGGCGAAAGAAGAAAAAGGAACACAGTCTGTGGAGACAAATCATGCATCCAAACCAGATTATGATGTCACACGGACGTAGTTAACTCACAAGGAATTTAAGTACCCGTTAATAATGTATGAAGGGCTGTAATGGAAAAAGTTGAAAACAGGCAAGAACAGATGGATAATATAAGCAGGGAGGTGGAAACGCTAAGAAAGAATCAAAGGAAATGCTAGAAATCAAAAACACTAACAGACGGGAACAATGCCTTCGAGGGGCTTATCAGCAGACTTGCTGATTCTGAGCAAAGAATCAGGACACTTGAAGGTCAGCCGAAACTTCCCTCTCTGAAATGCAAAGAGAAAGAGAACCTAAAAGTAAACAAAAAAATAAAAAGAACATCCCAGAACTGTGACAAGTAACATAAGTAGACATAACAAATATAACTAAAATACTGGCAGGAGAAGGTGAGGATAGGCTATAAGGAACGTTTGAATTAATAATGGCTGAGAATTTTCCAAACGTAATGACACACACCAACCCCTAAAATTCAGGAGGCTCAGAAAATACCGAGCGGGAGAAATACCAAAAAACTCATACCAGGCATATCATATTTGCACTGCAGAAAACTAAGCCAAGGAGAAATTATTAAAGGAAGCCAGAGGACAAGAAAACAAACAAAACACCTTCCAGAGAATCGAGGAAAAGAGCTTGATCGGACTACTCATCAGAAGCCACACAAGCAAGAAAATGGAGTGAAATCTTTAGAATATGTTAAAAGAGAAAAAAAGCTAACTCTACATCTAATGAAATTATCCTTTAACGATAAAGAAGAAACAGAGACTTTATCAGATATACAATAACTGGGGGAGTTCATTATCAGTAGTCCTGCCTTTCAAAAAAGGTTCAAAGAAGTTTTTCAGATAAGGAAAATGATGTAGGGCAGAAACTTGGATCTACATGAAGAAAGAAAAGTGTCAGAGAAGGAATAAATGAAGGTGAAATTATATATATATATATATACACACACACACACACACACACACACACGTATCTTTTACTTTTCTTATTAACTGATCTAAAAATTATCTGTTTAAAGCAAGAGTAGTAACAATATGTTTGGTGAACAGAGCATATTATAAGTGAAATGAATGACAGAAATTTCACAAGGGACGGGAGGGAGGAATTGAGAATTCTCTATTACAGGAGAGCTGTACGACACTTGAAGCCTTATAGTGTTATTTGAAGGTAGACTTAGATTAGATTATTTTAAAATACATATTGTAAGCCCTAGGGCAACTACTACACACGCTTTTTAAAAAAGATAAGTAGTGCATCAAAAGAGAATATAAAATGGAATCATATAAATGTTCAATTAAAATTAAAGAAGGCAGAAAAAGGAGGGGAGACAGAACAAATGCAAAGAAGAGTCAATACTTATAAAGACTGCAGAATGTGATCCAACTACATCACTTTATATACAAATGTTAGGTCTGAACACACCCATTAAAAGACAGAAATTGTCAGACTGGATTAAAAACAAAAACAAAAACCAGAGGTAATATGCAGCTGACTACAAGAAACCCACTTTAAACAAAGAATCAGACAGGTTAAAAAGAAACAGATGGAGAAAGATACACCCTGGTAACCATAATCAAAAGAAAGCTGAAGTAGCCATATTAGTTTGAGACAAAGTAGACTTCAAAAAAGAAAAAAAGATTATCAGGGACAGAGAGGGACTTTATATAAAGTCCACAAATTTATATATTAATTCCACAAAAAGACATGACAATGCTAAATGTGTATGAACCTAACAAAGCATCAAGATACATGAGGCAAATACTGATAGAACTGAAGGCAAAAATAAATCCATTATTACAGACAGAGATTTGAACTAGAAGTACTGGGTTGGCCAAAAGGTTCTTTCGGTTTTTAAGTAAAAATAAAAGATATGTTTTTCATTTTCACCAAGAACTTTATTGAACAACATATTCACTGTTTTTGTTCCACTACCTTCTGCCATTTTTCAGGCAACTTCACAATTCTATCTTCCCAAAACCTTTTATCTTTTTGAGCAAAGAACTGTACCAGGTGCCTTTTACAGTCTTCCAGGGAATCGAAATTTTTTCCATTAAGAGAATTCTGTAAAGACCGAAATAAATGGAAATCCAAAGGCGCAATGTGTAGTGAATACGGCGGATGAATCAGAACATCCCAGCCACGGGACTTCCCTGGTGGTTCACTGGTTAAAGACTCCGCCTTCCAGTGCAGAGGGTGTGGGTTCGATTCCTGGTTGGGGAGCTAAGATCTCACATGCCTTGAAGCCAAAAAAACAAAACATAAAACAGAAGTAATATTGTAACAAATTCAATAAAGACTTTAAAAATGGTTCAGATCAAAAAAAAAAAAAATCAAAACAGAACTTCCCAGCCAAGCTGTAACAGTTTTTGCCTGGTCATCAAAGAAACATGCTGTCTTGCATTATCCTGATGCATTTTCTGTTGACTAATTCTGGATGCTTTTCGTCGAGTGCCACTTTCAGTTGGTCTAACTGGGAGCAGTACTTGTTGGGAATTAATCGTTTGGTTTTCTGGAAGGAGCTCATAATAGAGAACTCCCTTCCAATCCCACCATATACACAACATCACCTTCTTTGGATGAAGACAGGCCTTTGGTGTGGTTGGTGGTGGTTCACTTCGCATGCCCCACGATCTCTTCCGTTCCACATTGTTGTACAGTATCCACTTTTCATCACCCATCACAGTTTGTTTTAAAAACAAAATGTTTTTGTTACGTTTAAGTAGAGACTCACATGTGGGAATATGGTCAAGAAGGTTTCTTTCGCTTATGTGGAACCCAAACATCAAAGCGATTAACATAACCAAGCAGGTGTAAATGATTTTCAGTGCTTGATCTGGATATTTTGGGAAGGTCGGCTATCTCCCGCGTGGTATAACATTGACTGTTCTCAATTAATGTCTTGATTTGATCGCTATTAACTTCAACTGATCTACCCGACTGTGGAGCAACGTCCAGGGAGAAATCTCCAGCACGAAAGACACGTTGTATCAGTCACAGCACCTTCTCCATACGCTGCACAAATCTTTTTTTTGTATTTTAGTTGCTTTTTTACCTTTCGTGAAATAATAAAGCATAATATGCCGAAAATGTGTTTTTCTTCCATCTTCAATATTAAAATGGCTACACAAAAATTCACCAATTTTGATACTTTTTTTTAAATGCGTGCTGCTATGACAGCTGTCATAATACAATCTAACAAAACTGTTTTGAATGAAGTTAAAGACAACTAAGCACTACTAGAGCCATCTGACAGAAAACATCGAATGAACCTTTTGGCCAACGCAATATGTTCCAAATCACAGAGGACAGAAACCAGGAGGTCAAAACCCTTGCTGTAGAAGTGATCTTTAAAAGTAAACAAAAGATTAATTTGAGTACATTTTGAGTAAATAAACATAAACTCGTAGGTCCACAGGAATTTATGTTATGACCCTGTAACATTCAGGATAAATTCTACTGCATTTGTAATAACTTATTTTAGAGGTCTACCTGCTCTGTGAAGACTTCAGCACATAGAGAACAAATATTTTATTTAGTTAAGGTTGGTTTCCCCAACACCTAGCAAAGTTTTTGGCTTGAATACTCGGTAAACATTTACTCAATGTCTGAATCTGAATTTTACTAATAAATTTTGTTCATCAATATTTAACTATACAAGTGAGCTACTGCTCCATTAAAAACAGAAAGTCCCAGTTGTGTTTCTTTTACAATGGAAGATTTTGGCTGTACAGTCATCCTCCAATATTATCAAAACCACCACCTGGTTTAATAATGCAGTAAAATCAATTATAGTGAAAGCATGAATTGTTCACAGGGTTAAGGTTCCACATTGCTTTTCCATTAATTAACTCTGCTAATTTATTCATTGGAAATGATTCACAAATTAGTAATGCAAAGTAAATGATACACATAGAATACAGAAATTGAGAAGTAGATTTGCAAAAAGATTTAAAATAAATGTAAACATATGTACATTATAAAAGTGTGACTCTTAATGAACACAGGAATTTTAAAATGCCAGAATTTTGGCAACTTAAATTGTATATTAGGGCACAGTTAAATAATTTATAGCTCTAAAATAAGCAAACAAAATACAACTAAGGGAGGAATACATTTAGACAAATCATAGGATCTAAAGATGAAAGACATGGAACAAACATGATATTATATTTAGTTTTTCATATGTATGATTAAAATAACAACTGAAGAGAAAATATATTATTTACTCTGTCACCTCTAAATTATGTAGTTTAGCAATCTTCTTCAATTCATTTCTATCTGGCTGGGTTAAAGAAAAAATTTTTGAAATTTCAGTCACTTCCATAAAACTCTGAAGATGAGTATCATACCTTTATGAAAAATTATTCTGCAGTGAGGAATACCTGTTTATTATAAATTGCCAAGCTTCTTCAGATAAGAGACGATTTTCACTTTACTACTCAGGGCATGCCCCATACACATATACCCAATAGGTATAAATCTGATGTCCTAAAATAGGGCACATGGAACAATTACTTACTGAATAAAATGCACAGATATTCTTCTCCTATCGAATAATTCTTTCAAAGCTTCTTCCAAATGTCATTATTTGACATATAAAAATTCAATTTCACTCACCTTTCCAAACAAAGTGATTAGAGAAAGTAAAGTATATCTTCATAGGCTTGTAAAGACTTGGTGTTCATTCTGTGAGTCAGGGGAATAGGAAATATCATGATCACTTACCTGACATGCATTATAAAGAAGTTGGTGTTCTAGTTTTTTAATTCCCAAAATCTGCTGAAACATTTCATAGAGTTGTTCCTTGCTCAGAATAAGTTCAGAAACAGCGCTCAGGGCCATCCTGTTTTGCTGTTTACACAAGTCCTCTTCACCCCTGTAAATGGCGTCATATTTGGCTATCCAGGAGCTCAGCACTGTCTCTTTGCTCAAGCCATCAATTTCTGGCAAACTCCGCACACGTTTTTCTATGTTTTTCTTAAACACCTCTCTGAAGTCATTAGCAGAACATCCTCCACTCTGAACCATTCTGGCCACTCGATCACTCTTCAGAAAAACCTGAAAACAAAACAAAAAGCAAAAGAAAACAAAAACCCACTTACAATTAGGCGTGGACACTAACACCAACTGCTTTTAGCAGTCCAAGAGTCATGACACCAAACATTCACAACGGTTCAAATGTTTCATAATACGCACTAACTAATGACGAAATGGAGGCTCCAAATCATCTCTCTCAAAATGTTGAAATGTTCAGGAGAGAAAATAATGAGTCTTGAGGAACTTGTATGACCCAACCTTGACCTACACGCTCCCCACCTGAAGGTCATGGGGATCTCTACAACTGAAACCCTTAAGAGTCGACTGAAAAGGTAATTGGAGATACGAACCCAACTTCCCTATGTGTCCTTGGGAGCTCTGGTTAGTTCTTCAGCAAAGGGAAGGTCCCTTATTGTCTGAAAATCTGAAGGCCAGTAGTGTGGTAAGTCTAGTGTCCAAGTCAATACCCTCCGGGTATAACTGTTAATCAAAACTACTCCACAGCTGGGGGTACACCTGTCCCCACCCCTGACTTCACTACCTCCCCAACTTCTCACACACCTCTTGTAGCTGGGAAAAATCGATGATGAAAAAGCAAACTCTAAAACTTTTAGCTGTCCGCTAATATCAAGTAAGAAGTAAAGCACAAACAATGACAACCAGGGAGAGAGACAGTTTTGAAATGGGTAGAAAGAGGTGGGTAATAAGTAATAAGGTCATACTGTGCAAGGGACATCAGACTTGGCCTCGAATCTCTCCTTTCTTCTAAGTCACAGACCCAAGTATCAACGAGTATCGGCCAAGATTCATGAAACATCTATTCTGTCATCAATATAATATTCCTAAGAAGCCTCTAGGGGTCATATGAGACTGATTTGATTCCTGTTTTCTTCCTATAATAACAAAAACTCCTTCCAAAGAACCCGTAGGACTATTTAATGCAGCCCCCATGAGTTATATCCGTTGTTAAGGCTTATGGAACAAAAATTCATGTCAGTCTTTTCCCTAAGAACTGACTCATGATACTGAGGTACTCCCAAATTATGACCCCACTAATTGCTCTAATGCTACTACCATGTCCGTCCGCATGTGGGCAAACAGCATGTGTGGTCTGTGCAAAGCAGCCTCATTTGTCCCAGCGACTGGCATCTCAGCTACCAGGTCCCAAACCTTCTCCCCACTTAATTTCTCCTCTTTTCAGACCATGCATACAAAATATTGTTTCCTATCTTTGCTCAAAGGCCAGAGGGGATTCCTGACTCTTGAATATTTTGGTTAACTAACGTACTGAATTAGGAGTGGTGAATTTTACACTAGGCAAACATGCATGACACACAGACACAGCGCTTCCTCTCTTTTTACTAGCTGTGGCTCAATTACAGTCAAAAGGACTCTTATTTTTTATGTTTCTAAGCCAAAACTAATTCTTAAGCCCCAAGTATAAGAACAGTGTCTTTAATTTATTTAGATGAAGGAAAATAAAATTTAGATATTTAATATTTTATCTAAAAATGCCATTTAACTACCTCTAAACACACAAGAGTCTCTCCAACTTCTTTCTCATCCTCATCTAATTGCACTACTCTCGTTGGGCACTAGGCTTCAAGATAAATGTTATACGGACATAATTTTTCTAATTTCTGTTACAGCTGTATCTTGTTAAATGGGAACGTACGGAGGCTCAGGAGTCAGAGGGGGCGGACTGCGCCAGTTGTCAGTCCACTGCTTTCCAGGGCTGTCTTCCTGTGGCCTTGCCACTGGTACAGTTTTAGAGGGTGCTGGAGGGACACTGGAGGAGGAAGGGCCCTGGTTCCCGGTTCTCTTCTTATACCAGGAGGCACGTGGCACCCACCCCTGGGGCAGCTTCTCTGCAGACCCCAAGGATGGCTTCGCAGGGCGCGCCCACACTGGCAGATTCCCGGGCAGTTCTGCAGTGCAGCACTGCAGAAGGCAGGCTCCCGTGAATCCTGCCGGTGCGGCACTGCAGTGAACTTGTCTGCCATCTGGTAGGATACGCCACATCTTCTCCGGTGAGGTCTGGATCCCAGGCTTTTCCAGATCTGCTCCTTCCTTGGGCGCTCTGCTCCCTGTATCTGCTACTCCTACATTCTTTAGTCGCCTATCGTAGCCAACCCCTCACTGTTTATAACAAATTTTCCCTGATCGATTATCGTGTGGTTTCTGTCTCCAGATTGCACCGTGATACAGAAATACTGAAATGCTGCATGGGACACTATATCTAAGAGAAAATATTTGAAATTGAAACAGCTTTTAAAAATTTGGTAATTGTATAAAGCTGGAACGGCAAGATGTTTTTAAAGCACAACATAAATGCCTTACAATTGGCTTCAGAAAACCTTTTAATTGCTTGATATCTAATACTCTAAGTTAGGAGGCATTTCATTTTTTTCAACCTCTTCTGTCAGTGCTAAATTCTACCAAGTAACCAAACAGTGTTTTTGAAGCAAGGGCGCTGATGAACTTAGGTTTTTGGAGTCTTAATTTCCTCTGTAAAACCATACCTAAAGCCATACTAACTCAGTCCAATTGCATGTTATTTAATCAACATTTAGTAAGTGGTAACAACATGTCAGGCATTCTGCTAAGTGTTGGAGACATAAAGACAAATGAGCCAAAGACCCTGCCCTCAAACAGCTCACACCACCTGAGAGAGACAGGATACACAGTAAGACAGAGGGTGGGAGCAATCATAGAGACCTATGCAAAGGTGGGGGGAAAGAAAAGGAAGTTACTAACTCTGTTATCTGGGGGACAAGGTTAGGGAGGAGAGGGGAACAGGACAAAGGACCCATGATTTGAATGACCTGTGGGGTGAGTAAGGGGAAAAGGTAGAAGAAAATACCTTTCAGGAAAATAAAAGAGGTAAAAAGCAAGAAGCATCAAATCGCATGACCTTTTGAAGGAAACATAAGAATTTTTATACTTCAGGAGCATCAAATATAAGGGTGAATGGAACACAAGTTGTGCCAATCAGACCAACAGAGACCAGATGGCCAAATGCAGTGTGTGCCAAGCAAGGAATCTGAGCTCTGCCGGTGGGTCAGGAGTCGATGATGGCCAGGTAACCTCGGTGCTGAAATACTGAGAAGCATGATTGAGACAAATAACTGGTAGCAGCATCAAGGGTAGATGACGACTGGCCAGAACAGAGATTGGGATCAGTTATCTGGAGACCAGGTGAAAAGCAGTAAGGGCCTCATCTAGGGCAATTCATGGGCTAAAGAGAGAGAGAGGCAGAGGAGAGACAGCTGGGAGACAATCAACATATCCTGCTGAGTTACAGGATGTGTAAAGGCAGGGAAATATGATTCACAGTTTTTACTGGGGTGTCTGGATTCCACTAGCTAAAAATAATTAAAGAATACAGGTGGAATGACGTGCGCGCGCGCGCGTGTGTGTGTGTGTGTGTGTGTGTGTGTGTGTTGCTTGTAAATGGTGGTGGGTATATGGGGGGCATGGTCCTGGATTACTAGTTTAGTTTTGGTAGAGGTCAGCTTTGAAGACCAAGTATAGTAAAAACAGAGTGAGGAACAAAACTCCATGAAATACCTATATTTACAAAGCTGGCAGAAGAACTGGATCCAGGGGAGGCTGGTAGCGTCAGAAGCAGAAGGAAAAATATGACACATTCGCAGTCAAGAGGGGAGACAGTCCTGAGAGAAAGAGAATCAAGTACCACAAGGGAAATCAGCAGAAATTTGATTGTCTCTACCACCATCTGGTCACCTTTGGCAGAGAAGATAGTAGAGTGGTAAAGAGTAGGAACTGATCTGCGGAAGGAGGAAAGGACAAGTTGTAATAAAGTTAAGACGGCAAATATTGGGTTGGCCAAGGAGTTCGTTCGGGTTTTTCCATAAGACGTTGCATAAGATGTTCCGTAACGTCTTATGGAAAAACCCAAATGAACGGCCAACCCGATATAAACTGTTCTTCTAGAAAGTTTGCATGAAAAGGGAAATGAGAGGAAGGCAAAAAGCTGAACTGGGAAACGACACGTAGGCAACGAGGGAGACAAGTCAGGAAAGAGAGGCAGCTTATGGTATGGATTACAGAAAATAGCGATGGTGCGTCACTTCTGAGATTAGTCTGTGGAAGCCTGCAGTGCACTCTCCCATCACATGCCCGGGGGGTGCAAGCTGCTGTGATGCAAGGTACTGAAGCCCTCGGTCTAACAGCCCTCAATGAACTGAGGTCAGCCCAGAACCACGGGGAGTGGACTGGAAAGCAAATTCATGACTAACTGAGCCACGAGTGTGATCTCAGCAGACAGCTTGACTGCAACTTCATGAGAGACCCGGAGCAGAAACATCCAGCTAAGCCTCTCTCAGCTTCCTAATCCTGAGAAATGCATGTGAGATCACATGCATTTACTGTTTTAAACTGCTATGTTTTGGGATAAATTGTTACACAGGGATAGATATACATGGTTTACACTGTATTCTATCATATTCATGTCATATATCCACATGGTTTATGTTCTTACTTCACACGGGTGTCAGTACCATCATTTCCTCAGAGGAAGCCCCAGCCCTTCCCCCTATTCATCATCACACCCCTTTTTTTTTTTTGCCGTACGCAGGCCGCTCACTGTTGTGGCCTCTCCCGTTGCAGAGCACAGGCTCCGGACGCGCAGGCTCAGCGGCCATGGCTCACGGGCCCAGCCACTCCGCGGCATGTGGGATCTTCCCGGACCGGGGCACGAACCCGTGTCCGCTGCATCGGCAGGCGGACTCTCAACCACTGCGCCACCAGGGAAGCCCCACCACACCCTTTTATCTTGCTCTGTTTTTCTTTTTAGCACACAGCACTACCAGATATGTATTTACTGTAGGTCTGTCTCCCCAGAATACAAGAGCCACCAGAGCAGTGACTTTGTCTTGTTTTCTAGTGAACCCAGTGCCTAACACAGTGCCTGCCTATAGTAAGGGATCGATAAAGGTTTGTTGAAAAAAGTGATGACTATCTATAGACACTGAATCCTCTGAGGCTAAAGAAGAGAATTTAGACAGGCACCTGGATCACAGGCTTCCTCAAATACGGATGCCCATGGGAGAGGAACCAGGAGATGGATAAACACCGAAAAACTGCAAGTGTAATAAGTGGTAACAGTGAACAGGAATGCACTCCAGAAGGCAAAAGAGATTTCGCCTGAGGGAGGAAGAGCAATGATCTGAAAGCAGGAATGAGGAACAGCCCTCCTGGCCCTAGATGTGGAGGAGAAAGGAAGGCCTACCATCATCAGAAGGCCGTTCCTCCCTGTGTCCTCGCTAAGGTTCCATCCCAACCATCATTAGGTCTGAGGGGCTCCACTTTGCACGTGTTCCCAATCCCAACACCATCACAAAGGGTGATCCACCAACCCCTCCTAATCTCACTTCAGCTTCAGATTTGCATCTCCAATACCACCCATCAGCTCTCCTGACACGTCCCACTGACACCCTAAACTTAACAAATTTCAGATGGGATTCATGACTTCTCCCATTATTTGCTCGACCCCCTGCTTACCTGCTTCAATGAGTATCAAAACCTATTTCCCTCCTGGAGAGACCTGGAAACCATTCTCAACTCCACCATCTCCTCCATGTTTATTTCCCAACATACAACTTGTCCCTAAACCTTGCTGGTCCTGCTCACCCTGGAATTCCTCTGAAATCCTTGCGCACTTCTTCACACCCCACAGAAGCCGTTCCTGCCCCTCACTGTGACTCAGCTGGCTAAGAACAACAGCCTCTTAAGTGGTCTTCCTGCCTTAGAAATTTCCCTGATAGCCACTCTACTCTCATTTTCCCCAACTTATCCTCTTCACTGGTATCTATCTTTTTTTTTTTTTAATCTGGCCGTTTAAATTCTTCTCCAGCTTAAAAAGTCTTTGCTGACTTTCCACCAAAAGTCATCAGCAAGGCCTCTGAGGCCCTACACTTCAACTGGCTCCAAACTACCTATCACTCTGGCTTCATCACAAATCTCTCTCTCTCTCAATCTCCATGCCCCGCCCTCCACCATCCTTCCTTCAAAAACTTCACGTTGTCCATCTCACCACAACCAACTTACCTCCTACCAACTATTCAGATCCCTGCTCAGTTGACCCTCAGTGATTCCCCGAATCACCTTGAATCGGCCATATCCTATGTTGTTTGTATGCAATCCTAGCACCCTTTCTTTTTCCTTTAAATTCACTTTATAACTGTAATACTTAACTGCAAATTCTATTACCATCTTACTTTTTACTCACTAGACAGTAAGCTCCATGAAGCCAAAGACTGTTTCATTCACCACTGTATCTCCCCCTCCATGCAACTGCATAATTTAAACAATTAACCAGTATGGTTTACTGAGTTTCAGTTACTTGCTTACAGAAGAAAGTATAGGACATGAACCTTGCCCATATGAACGGGAGAGGGAAAGATATCTCAGAGGGAAGGAGGCACGATGAGTGATGCCACAGAGAACTAGTTTTGTGAGAAAAATAAGATGTTTATTGTCTAAAAACATAATACTGTCTAATTCTCCATCTGTGCTGTTCTTGCAGAGATGACAGTTTTTAATTTTTCAGATGTTATCAGTTATGAAACTGTAACCATGATGGATTTTGTCTCATTAGATATCAACTGTCTTAATCCTGTGTCCTTTCATAAGAACAGTTAGCAAGTTAAAGGCGGGTAAAGTGTGACCACGTGCAAAGGCTAGTCCTAGATGCCGCTCTCCAAGCCAAGCGTGCACATACGCCAGCTTTCTGCTCTAGGCCCCAGGATCCTCAGTGAACTTCTGTCCGGAGAACACATAACAGGGGGCCATCCTGGTGCAGAAGCGGCCACGGGAACTTAGTATATCAACACACCCACCAATGAGCAGATATTCTGTCTCCCTAGAGCTCTTCACATATTATCTCCTTTCATCCTCATCATCACCCTGTCCCTTTCTCCATTATCATTCTCTTTTACAGATGAAGTGGTCAGGCTGAGAAGTGACTCGCCCAAGATCACAAAGTTACTGGGAGAACAGAGACTGAATCCCTGCCTCTGGAACCCAGAAGCAACATTTCTTTATTCTCCTTACGCACTCTTCCACCCCACCATACCCCACTCCTACCAAGGGCTCACCCCTGCACACCATGTATTTTGCTGGGTGCTGGCCAACACATGTGGAATCACCCATCAGTGACCTCCCTGTGAAAAGGCCACTGAATATACAACCAACTGAATACACACCTGGCGTGGCAGGGTGAGGGTGGGGAGTTACGATCCGGACATCAGAAAAATAATACACCACACATGCTACCTTTCTCCACATTTTACTGGGTTTTAACTTGTACGTGGGCCCTCTGAGAACCACCAACTGCCACCCTTCCCATTCACCTGCTCAGCTTCGAGACCAAAGAAGTTACTGAAGAGCTTAAAGTCATGGTGAACTAATAACACAACTGAGATGTGGTGACTGCAACGAGCAGCTGTGTCTGCAAAGGGTGAGTCTGCTCAGCTGTCCAAACAAAACCTCAAATACACTTTTCTACAAAAGTACTTATTGTTCACATACTGCTTTTGATCTGAAACATGCATTGCTTCTTTGACTCAAAAGGATTGTATACGATGAGAAAAACATTATCTGCTTGCCAAATCACTGTGGTCATCTATGACATGGTTCCCGGGAAGGCCACCAAGGTGTGTTCAGCCAGGAAAACGCCGAGAAAGTACAAGAGCCCCGCTTCAAAGAGACGCCTTTTTCTCCTGAATAATGACAAATAAAATACTGGCTAATGATTCGAATAATCTATGCGGCCCATGGAGAAACAGTTTCTTAAACTGTTTTTCAGGTGTTATCAATTCATGATCAATTTTTTGGTAAAAATGGATTTTACTAGATATCAAATAATTCCCAGTTTACCGGCATAAATACCAGTATTTCCTATTGTTCACTTCTCACGCCTAAAGCCAGTCCATGGCTTATATTCCCTGTTGGCACCCTGTTGTGCCAGCCTCTTCACCCATCCAAGTCCCCCTCAACCTACCTTTCCAGCCTTCTCTTCCACTGCTCCTGAGAACATATTTTCTCTTCCAATAAAGGGAACCGCTTGTTTAGCCTTTGACATTCTCTACAAGCTTCCTCCCCCTTACCGTACCTCATCCACTTGTTCCATAAATATTTAGCAAAACATATTCCCTGCTGGGCAATGTGCTCAGTGCTGGGGATTTACTGGTGAGCAAAATGACATGGGTTTGCTGCCTTCACAGAACTTATAGTGGAAGAAACAAACTACACGAACTAAAATGACCACAGCCTGATGTATACTACTGAGCATTTCTGGCACCGTAAGAGTCTGTAGCAAGACTTTGAATCTATCTGAGGAGGTCAATGGAGGTATGAAGACCAAGAGGAATCAGTTGGAAAACGAGGGGAGACCAAGGGACCATGTGGTAGGGTGGGACACGGCTGGTCTCAGCGGGCTTCAGTGAAGGGAATGAGGCTATAGTGGTGTGAGAAGAGATTGGAGAGAAGGGACAGGCTTTATAAGCCTTGGAAAGGTATCTGGTCTTTATCCCCAGAGCAGGGAATGCCACCCAAATATTTGTCAGAGAGTCACATGATAAAGACCGCATTTTGAAAACAGCTGAAGTTTACTCTAGGGGCTTTATTTATATTAACCCTCAAACACATAAGGTAGGTGTTAGTATCTGTTTTAAAGGTAAGAAACAAAAGCACAGAGAGGTAAAGACACTTGTCCGAGGTCACACAGCCAGATTGTAGAGGAGTGAAAATCTAAGCCCAGACCATGCAATCAAGTGTGGTGACTGATCAGCTCACGGCTCATTAAACTGAGTGGGACAGAGCAAGGAGCCGGGAGAATGCAGAGAATGAGGAGGCCGAATGCACTCCTGTTATCCTCTGCTCCTTTGTGGCACTTTCCCCAGCTTATGCCAGCTCTTCATCCTGTGCCTTCTTAGCACTTCCCATCCTCTCTGAAGGTATGAAATATACCTGTCCTCAAGCAAGCAAGTTCTGTACAGCATCACTGTATCTCTCCCCTGCTTAGACTATGAACTGCATTAGAACTGCACCTTTAAAGCCTCTGCAGGGTCTGGTATCATTGGATATTCAAATTTTACAGAGAATAATGAGGTTCTTATAGTCGTAATGGATTTTGGAAAGTTATTAAATCCGAAAAGGGGGGTAGTTTTGACCAGTGTGGAGTGAGGTTTTCACTGATTCAATGTAAAGAAATGAACATAAAGATTACAAAGTCATTCTAATAAAGCTAAATTTCCTCCATATTTTAACAGTAGAAATCGTATGTGCAAGTCACTTCTATGTAATACAATGTTATTAACAATAGATTGTGGGTTAGTTTTTTTGTTGTAGTGGTTAATGATCTTTCTTGGCAAAAAACTAAGAGGCTATATTTGACATTGGTGTTTTTTTTTTTAAATCCATGAATTCCCAAGGTTTATAAACCACTGATTTAACCAATCCCATTCCCTTTTCAAATGTTAAGAAATCATACCTTAAAACTGATAGCAATCTGTAAAAAAAAAAAAAAAAAAAATGTGCTTAGACCTTTGTGATATGTCTAGACCTTTATGTGTAAACTAGGAAGCAGGTGCTCACAAAAGACCCTGCCTTATAACTCACCTAAATCCCTTATATCAACTCTAAAGCCCTTAAAGCAAACCTAAACCCCCTAAACTACCAAAGGCTTCTCGCATTATCTGCGGGTAGGAATTGAGGCGAGTTTACATCCAAATGAACATAAATGTGATTTGAGAAGTATAAAACTATTTTTATGGAAAAAAGAATACACATGCTCTTCCCATCATCAATATTACAAGGTTTTTAGAAAGCTTTTTTCTTCTAATATTAGCTAATAGCAGATCCTTTAGTCTTCCTTTATAGATATCTTCCAACTCAATGATTAGCTTAAATCTCCCTAAGCCGATGGCAAACTCTCCTTAACCCTGTAACTACAGAGCCAGAAACTGAAGAATTTACCAAACCACTCACTCCGAGCACAAATCTTAACAGAGAAGCACGATCACTGAGCACTGGCTGGGCTTCCAATCTGCACAGACTGAAAGTCGTAACGGGAAAAAAAGATCATGTTCACAGTGGAAAAGGGAGCATGATAAATGTAAATTTGTGAAGTCAATTTCTATATGCATACATAAAGTGAAAGAAGGCATCACCCCCTCCTAATCAATCCCCTCACCCTTCCCCTATTTCATTCAATGTTTCATGGTATTATAGAAAATTTTAGAAAACTCTACAAGTTCCTGGGTTGGGCTGCCTCGTTCTGCCTATTTTATGAAGAGGTTTTTTGTTTGTTTGTTTGTTTTTTTGGGGGGGGCGCAGTTTGCCCTCATTATAATGATACAGAAAGTAAATTTTTTAAATGTATATTACATTTACAGTCTTATACTATCTAATGTTCAGTAAATCCCTAAAATCATTTATCTTTATTGTATGGAAGAAAATGTGCTGTTTCCACCTTTACAATATTCCAACCCCGATTGTGTAATGCTGTTCACCTCACCCTCACGTCTGCTGCACTGCTCTCCTCTCGACGAGGAAAGAATGTACCAAAACCTGGAAGGAAATCAGACCTGAGTGGTTTGCTCCCGACAAGCCAAGAGCCTTCAAGGTGTGACACAAGCTGAGAGACTCAACTGTTCTCGGGCACTTTTGCCACTGGTGGAATAGGAATTATATCCCTTTTTTCAAACAGTTTTTTTGAGTATTATATGAAATAATACAGTAAAATAAGCTTTTAATCAGTTATGCGAAGTGTGATCCGTGGACCAATGCCACGGATTGTAACCTGTCCCCCGACAAGTACAGAGAGTATGTTTGTAGAAACTTGCAGTGATGTGACATTGCCATGACATCCTAATACATGATTTTATACCAGTATTTTGTTATGAAAATGTCCAAACATACAGAAAAGCCGAAAAAAGTTTGTAGTGGTTTGAAAATCACTGACTTAACTGATCCTATTCCTTTATCAAATGTGAAGAAATCATTAAGTTAAAACCCACAGCAAACGATCTCTTCTGTTCCGACATTGACCTTCAACCTAGATTCCACAAATAACATTTTACTCAAGTTTTTCTTTCATATAACTATCCGTCCCCTCCATCAGTCCAAATTATTTTCACTATACATTTCAGAATTAGTGAAATGCATGATCTTGTGTTTTTACAAAATAATCCACAATGGATTGAAAATAACACAGGTCCTTTGCTGCAGATACATCATCTCAAACTTTTTTTTTTTTTTTGAGAAGATGGATGATGTCCTAATGTTGACACAGAAATTGGGAGCAGATATTTCTAAAAGCCAAATTATATTTTCTACAACACTATCAGCATACCAGAGAATGAGCTACTGTCCTTTCAGATGGAAGGTTTATAAAACATGAATCTTGAGGATTGCGAGGGGTTTGCTCCTGATAAGCCAAGAGCCTACAAGCAGACAAAGTTCCAAAATGAAAAAAGAATTTCTGGAAAGTAAATCAATCTTAAAAACAAACATTCTGTTAAGTCAGAAAAAATAAACCCCAAACCTTTTGAACTACATTTCCCTGGCTTATAATGACTCTCACTAAATATCTGTTGAACGATACCTTGTAGTTATTTGTTTTTCCACCAGATGGCAACTATGGGTGGAATAACAATGATTTCAATCTCCACATGTGATTTTCAGGATTGTGCAAGACTTCAAAGGTATAAATCCAGTCACCCTTCCAGAGCTTGAATTCCCTCACCACTGCTGCCGCCACCACCATCAAAACGACATCCAAACCACCAAACTCCTCTAGGGAAGAGAAACTCTCGGCACTCGGAGGCAATGGCCTGTCTATGGGCAGGACCCACTACCTGAAAGTTCTTTGTTTCCAGGGGGCAACACTCTCCCTGTAGCTGTCACTCTCTTACCTACTTGTAACCCCTGCAAGAGAAAAGACAATCTAAATTCTCCCCAGGCCATTCTTCAGGTGTTCAAGTCAGCTAACACTGTCTTCAACCTTCCAGGTTAAACACTCCTCAGATGACAGGGCGCCCTCACCAGCGTGAGGGCTCTCCTGGCACATGGCCCAGTTTTTCTCTGTGTTCCAGCACAGGGCCCTCGCTCCTTTCAGGCCTTTGTCCAGCTGTTCATCTTCTTGACAAAGCCTTCTCTATTTAAAACTGCAACTCTGCCTCTGACAAGTTCCCATCCTGTATTGTTTTTCTACACAGCACTTATAACTATTCAATAAATTAAATTTTTTTAATATAATTTATTTCCACTAGAAAGTAGAAAGTAAGCTCCATGAGGGCATTGGGTTTATTCACCCCTGTATTTCCAGGGCAAACCAATATTTAATGAATGAATGCATGAAATGATTCATCAATGAATTTGCCACATAAGTAAATTCTCACCATTAATGTGAAGAAAAGGACAGCAATTCTAGTTACAGAAGCAACGCTGCTATTAATGCAGTAGGAAAGGCCACACACCTTAAGATGGCCTGCTTAGATGCTCGATGGTCCTCCTCTTGTACTTACTTTCAGCTACAATGTTAAAGATAGTAAACTGAGTCTCCCTCCAGTGTTTGTGAAGCTGGTTTTACGGATCCAAACCGAGGAATTTACATAATTTTTTTTTTTTTTTTTTCTGCGGTACGCGGGCCTCTCACTGTGGTGGCCTCTCCCGTCGCGGAGCACAGGCTCCGGACGCACAGGCTCAGCGGCCATGGCTCACGGGCCCAGCCGCTCCGCGGCATGTGGGATCTTCCCAGACCGGGGCACGAACCCGTGTCCCCTGCATCGGCAGGCGGACTCTCAACCACTGCGCCACCAGGGAAGCCCCTACATGATTCTTTTTTTGAATTTCATCTTCAGCCCACCATTTTAGTATGTTATTTTCAGACCTTTAGTGAACAGGTGGTACTAAACACTATCCTTTGCCAGCGCGGACTGCTCAGTCCAGTGCATGGATTGCCCTAAGCTGTTTCTGCTTCTCAGGTTTTTTTCTGTCCTTATGCTTTGAAATTCATAAACCATCTAAAATCTATTCATCTCCTCACAACTCCCTTGGCAATGTGATAGTGGTGGCAGAGAAACCAGAACCGGGAGAGAAAAGGAGCAAGCATTAATGCACAAGCCATGCACAACAGAGCAGCTGGATACCTGAAATATGCCTAAATGTGTCTCTAGAAAACTTAACAGCAACTATTATTTGTGTCATGCTTTAAAATTCACACTTATTTTCATTTATGCTATTTCTGATGACAACCGTATGATGCATCCTTCTGTGAAAATGAACTGACCCTCTGTGACAGAAGAGGTTCTTAAACTGGAAGGTCCATCAGAATCAGCTAGAAGACCTGTTAAAACAGACTCTTGGGTCCTCCAGAGTTCCTGACTCCACAGGTCTGCAGTGGGGTCTAAGAATGTGCAGTTCCAACAAGTCCAGGTGATGCTGATGCTGCCGGTCTGAGGACCACTGTTCCGAGATGCTCTGCCCTGGGGCAAGGATATGAATGTGCAGGCCATCTGATGTAAAGGCTTGGTGTTCTTTTCAATAGGCAACTGTGCTTCCTAGGCCTGAACTTTTAAAACAAACTGCTATTATTAAGAGAATTATAAAAATTACTTTTTGCCCCTTTCCAACTTCAGAGGAAAGGAAGGCTCTATAAAACCCCTCTGACTGAAGTTTTTACACAAGAGAACTACCAATTCCAGAATCAGTACCTCCTAAATGGAAGTATCCTTTCCTAGAGCTTGACTGTCCTTCTTCCCTCACTCAGACACACCCTCCCCACACCCTCCCCTGCCCACACTCCTCTTTCCTAATTATTTATTTTGAGATCTCAGGAGTTACTGCTTTAACCATCCTGCTGCTAGCACTTTCAACACCTCTAGCTGGGATTTTTCTTCCAAGGCCTCATCCTTGAAGTCCTCAACACGAGACTTACCTAAACACTTTCTCCTTTACGTAAAAAGTAGCTTTCCAAGCTACCTGCAGTGTAGTGGTTAAGACCAGGAGCTGTGGAACCAGACCAAGTTCAAATACAGGCTTTGCCACATACTGGCTGTTTAACTTTGGGCAAGTTACTTAGCCTGGCTGGGTCTCAGTTTCCTCATCTAAAGAATGGGGGTACTAATAACATCTACCTCAGAGTTGCTGTTAGGACTAAGTGGCTTTCTACTGTTAAGTGCATATAACAGGTATACTGCAGCTGTTAAGTGCATATAACGGGTATATTGCAGCTGTTATTTTTCACAGCCACCTCACTGCCACCTTCACAATCATCAGCTTCACTCAGGCTGCTACACATTTGAGAGAAAAAGTCATACAACTTTGTAATTGGAGATACGGGTCCAAAATAGTAACATTAAATTTCACATAATAGTAAATTACAATTAATGTGAATTGTCTTGTTAATAAATTACAACAACTAAGTACTGCCTTTTGCTATACTGTTCCAAGTATCTCATTTAATTAGCACAGACCTATACTTTCAGCTATATAATGAACAGCACCTATAAGTTCTTTGGGTTCCTCAAATTCAGCATACTAAAAATTTGAACTCCCCTTCCACCCTAAACTTGCTTCATCTAACTATTTTCTACCTCAATGAATGACACCATCACCTCCTACTGGCCCAGGTCAGAAACCAAGGAGTCATCCTTGACTCTTTTTCTCAACTCCTTCTGACCCATACCCTTCTCTTCTGTATCCACTATGTGTTGCTAAACTGAAGATGAAAGCTACAGGTACAGGCAAGTTTTCAAACCACTGTGACTGTGGTCAGTAAGAAATGAAGTAGAAAATTCCTATCAGAAAATGAGATCAAAGAACATTACCCTGGACATGACCCACCTTCTATTCATCTCACCCAATTCACCCGTCACTGTTTTCGTTCATACTTTCATCTTATCAACTCCTGGATTATTGCAACTACCTGCAAAATTCCCCGTCTTCATTTTCCTAAACCAAAATTTTACATGACACTCAAAACTTCTTTAAAAAACACTGTTATTCACTGTTCCCTCCACGAGCATGCCCTCTGTCCCAATCCAGTAGTTCCATTTCAAATGTTATTTTCTTATTTAAGCATTCCTTGCCTTTCCAGTTGAAATCCACTCCTTCATACTCCCAGAAGCCTTTAACAATTCCTCTCCATGAAATGTAACCCTTTATAACTTGACATTTAGATTTTTACCTGTATTTTTCAGGAAAGTGAAAACCAGTAAAGCTGAAGGAATCAGAGGATAAAACTAGAACTTGACTAACATAAAGACTCTTTGGAAGAGCCCTATGGCAGTGGTTCTCAATCTTGTCTGCACATTGGAAACACCTGGATACCAGGTACCTGGGCCCCACCCCAGAGGTCTTGGGTGCAGCAAGGGCACTGAGCATTTTCAAAGCCCTTCACGTGATTCTGACATGCAGCCAACGCGGAGAAGTACTGCTCTATGGGGAATATAAAAAGGAGTTGAGATTAATAAAGGACTCTTAAATAGCAGTAAAGATCTGGTGGAAATCAGTAGAGATGACTCAGGGTAGGCAAATGGTACTGCAGAAAAAAAGTCTGGAAGTCAAGGAATTCAGTAGCACTTCGTAGATAGAGTAGGACTAAAATGGCTTACAACTGGCTGTAGGCTGAAGTTGGAGAAGATGAGATGGGCTTGGAAAGGATGGTTAAGGGAAACTAGGCTTGGAATGAGAACAAAGAGCAAGTGGTGGAAGTGAGGTCAAGTGAATTCAGAGAAGGAATTCTGAAAAAGGCGCCGTAAGTTGGGAGGTGTTCAAAGACGACAGAACTTCTGGGGCAGCAACGAATGTTACAGATGTAGGGAAGTTTCCAAATCAGGGTTACCCTGCTTATCAACAGTGATGAGGAAAATTCCTATCAGCAGCTGAAGTCAAAGAACACATATCTTGGAGGTCTGACGAAGATGACAGCATAGTTGCAGAGAGAGGTGTTATAAGCTGTGGTGTAGTTATTAAAAAAAAGGGACGTTTTTTGGAGAGATTGTGATGGAATAACTCTAACACCTGTGCCCAGGGACCAGATCATCTCTCCAACTTAAAGTACATTACCCACCCCCCCAAAAAAAAGTTCTTACAGTTTAGAAAACCAGGTATGTATCTTAAGATATTTCTGTATCAGTAATTGTAATAATCCTTATTTTTCATTACTAAGCACTAAACATTTTTTAAAATGAAGTACAAAACCAAATAAATTCTAAAAAAAAACCCAAAAAACCCCAGTGCTCACAGTAAATGATGGAGTGGGAACATGGAGTTGCCATTAAATGGACTCCTTCGCAGTTTCAACGTGTGAAGGTTTCCTCTGTACTTCAATGCATCTTCAAATTCTGATCCTTTCTCCCACTTGATTCCTGCACGCTGCTTCAAAAACCAGTGAGTTTTGCAGAAGGAGAAAACACTTTAACTGTATATACTAAGCATAAATACCATCAGAAATGCCAGATCCTGGCTCACTAAATCCTTTGAAATACATTATTGTAAATATTATGGCTGACCAACATCTCTACAGGACAACTGCGTTACAACAATCCTACAGCAAGAGGCAGGAATACGATCAGTGTAGTGTCATATAATACGAGGAACTATACAGGTAACTTCACCTATGGCATCGCCCAATCAGTGGTCAAGTGCTTTAGAATCATTTTCACTTCAGTAGATAGTAAATCCAATTTATCCCAGTTATAAGGAAAAGAGTTTAATTTTTATAAGGAGTATCAAACCCCTACCTAGCGAGGTGAGCAGGGGGAATCAATTACCAGAGAAATGCAAAAATATATACAAAGGAGAAATGCAAGGGAAATCCATTATGACACTGGTATTGGGGGCAAAATAATTCATATTATAGCCCCATGCCATTATGGCAAAATACATTTGCATCACTAGGTACAAGAGAAAATGGTGTAGCCCACAAAATAGGTAAAAATCTATTACAATGAATAATACCTAACATTTGACATAGCAGTGCTCTTTCCAGGCTCTAGTTATTAAACCCAGAGTGAAAGTGGTTTATTGATCTGTTTACAGCATTCTAAAGACAAGGATTAAAACTGCTATTTTGTTCTGACCTAAGAAACAGCTATGGAAAGAATTTAGTCCACTGCCTGCTACATGGTAGGCACTCAGCAATGACAGTTCCCAAGTTCACTGATGTGAGCTTTCCTTCCCCATTTCAAACACAGATTCTAACTATCCTTTAAAGAACATCTGTTGAAAATTCTCAAATCAAGACCACAAGCACACAGTGTTAAATGTTTGATGGTCACATTAACAAGAGACATTACATGCGAATTTCTTACACATGAGGGTTAAGTCAGGTCTAAGATTGACAATGACGAACAAAGTGGAAGAAAAGGAGGGAAAGAAAAGGAGAAAGCAACGAGAGTGCAGAGGAAGGATGGAAAGAACAATGTTGTGTCAGTGTGAAGAGCAAATAAATTCCTCAAGTGTTGGGTCTATCACGGAACACGTACCCCACATGAATCTGCTGAAAGTTCACAGAACTATAATAACCTGAGAACCCTGGGCTTGGGGACTGCCAGCATTACCAGATGCATTCATTTCCATTGCTCCAATGATTCCAGCAGGTAACCGGAGAAAGTCAGTCTAGCCACCCCTATAAGCTGCCAGCCCCTCGTGGCAGAGATGCCAACAGTGGCCAGTCTGAGAATGACAGCTTATTCTGGCTTGGGAATCCTACCAGATGTGGCTCCCATGGGGTCCTCCGTGTCCTGTCTCTTCAGTGTGATCTGTGGACCTTCAGGAAAGGACTCTACCCTGAAGATAAACTCAGGAAGACACATGAAACAGTGTTCCTGCTAAATCCTTCAGCAGCCTTGGTGCTATGCAAGTCCTTCAAAGAGCAGCTCTTGGGATTAATTTCATCAAAACACCTCTCCACGGTTGGGTATAAAAAAAAAACCCTGTATCTACCAAGCAAGGCATCACCCCCATCTGGCCGTCTGCCTAGTTTGTGCTGTGTCTCAGTTCTCCCTGGCCTTCGAGGAATGTCTTTCCTCCTTTAAACAGTCTTCTCTGGCACTGCAGTTAGAATCAACTACTGCCCTCCTGCCAGTCTCTGGATTCCAGTACCGTTAGCACCGAGCAACTCATGAAATTCCTCTTAATAAAGCTCTCTCTAGGGTTGCACAAGAAATCAAATCCTTGTGTCAGCCCTGGAGAGTTCAAAGCCCTTTGTTAAAATTACACATGCTAAATTGTAATACTGAGTTCTGGGCTAAAAATTGTAATTTTCTATATTTTCCAAAGCGATTTGGGATGAAAATTAGGATTATGTTCCCATTATTTTGTATGACTGGCATAAAACTGTCCAGTTTTTCAGATTAACACATAATAGTTACATTATTTAAAAGATAATAATTATTCATTTACTCAAATATTTGAGGGTCCGGCACTGTGCTGCATCCTGAGAATACAGTGAACAAAACAAACAATCCCAATATGTCATAATAACTTCTACATTGTGGTACTTATCTACAAAATAATATGACATAATTAAAGTGCCTTATTTAATTGCTAGGGAGTAGGGTGGGACACATGGGAAATAAATACACAATTACTAAATATAGGAATTCTTCACTTAAGTCTTTCTATACATTATGAACGTGTAACAACTATGATAAGCAATACTGGGCACTGAAATCGCTCCTATTCACTTAAGGAGTGCCTAGTATTTTATTAAAATTTCTATCATTATATATACGCAGATCACATAAGATGTACTCATGGCTGAACAGAACTATTTGTCAAAATACTAAAATTCTATACAACAAAATTTTCATGCCAAGAATGAAGAAAACACAGCACAATGACCTCAAAATTAGTATACTGTACTATAAATATCAAAAGACACATTTTATTCTTCCTAGTATATAAAAGGTAATTTATGTTTTTCAAACTTCATCGATAGTTTCTGTAATATAAGGAATGTGTAAATATGTTAATTTTCTTACCAAAATAAAGCCATATATATATATATATATATATATATATATATACACACACACACACACACACAAATTTAGGGAATAAAGTTTGTCCTTGGTTAGGAATTCCCTGACGGTCCAGAGGTTAAGACCTGGCACCTTTCACTGCGGGGGGCCTGGGTTCGATCCCTGGTCGGGGAGCTAAGATCCCATAAGCTGCATGTTGTGGCCAAAAAAATAAAAAGCAAAGTTCGTCCTTGGTCATGTGCATACAGAAATAAACATATATACTCACAGGAGTAACACACACTGACAAAAAGTTACATTTAGTAAAGGTGAAAAACGGGGAAAAAAATCCTGCTAGTACTTTTCTTCTGTCTCTGAGACTGGACAAAGCATGTAGAAAACTACCGAAGTAACAAAAAAAAAAGACACAGAAACCACACTTCAGACAAACTGCTTGTTAGTACTTAGGACCTGATTTCACAGACAGGTTTAATCCACTTCCTCAAAGGCCATGCTGTCAAGGTGGACGATGAACGTTTGCTGCTACTGAATTAGACGGGCCATCGTTCTGAGAAGCAGGGCACTCCTCCACGTGCGTCCCTTTATTTGACCTTCCCGCAGGAGGAAGTTCATTACTTGTGCCCTCTTCACGAGGTGACAGGATACCAGGCAATTCATTCAACATTAGAACTTGCACAGATTCTGTTCCATCTTCAACATCCACCTGAATCCCCAAAGCTTTAAGAATGTCACATTTGCACATGGGGCATGTCCCACGGGCTAGAATCCAGGGGTCAATGCAGTTCTTGTGGAAAAAATGTTTACAAGTCAGAATACGAACTGTATCATTAGGCTTATAGAGTTCAAAGCAAACTACACAGCTATCTCCATTTGGACTTACTTCCTTGTCCCCCTCTTTAAGTACCCGAAGTTGAAGCTGGCCACATGCTTTCTTGAGATCACTTGTTAACCGCTGCCATCTCCTGTTCTGAATCCTTGCTACCCAAAGTCTTTGAATATGATAAAAGATGAAATACGCTAGCGGAGCGGTTGTGACAATCACAAAAGAGACAAAATAGTGATTCATCCAGATGATGTGTTTTCTTCCCACCTCAATCATGACTGTAACGTGAACTCCCTTCTGAATTAAATGCAAAATCTCCATGCCTTTCAAGTTACCAATCATCACCACGACGATGTCTTTAAACGCCTGATGAGCCATGGGAAAAACCCGATTGCCAGTTCCTAGGAAGTTATAGATGATCACTCCGCTGGCTCCCTTCTCCACGGCCACCTTGATCTTCTGTGTGAAGGTACAGCCTCCCCGTTCAACAAGTGCGAGCCACGTCTCCGAGTTCTTCGATGTGCTGAAACTGGTACCAGGGTCACATGCGTTTTGCGTTTTTCCCGCTGGAGGCACGATAACTCCCGCCACTCTCTTGAGAGCAGAGCTTCTTCCAAACACTCCAGTCTCCCCCAACTCTGACAACATGCGATTCCCAACGTGAAATGATATGTTCGTGTATGCAGTCCAAACAGCTCTGGCTCTGCAACAGTGCTGGCTAAGCAGCCAAAGGAAACTGAATTTCATGAGCCAGGAAGAGGCAGTGCTGTTTCTCCGAGTGCCAATCTTGAGTAGATGCATCTCTCTCTTACTGCCTGAAGGACTAACCCAACAAAAAGATGTGGCTTCCACATCTGCTGACAATCAACATAAAATATTAAAGTGAAAAAAACCTTCTGGGTGAAAACAAGTTCCACTGTCTTCCAGCATGTTTTTGTAAGAAAGACGTCTTATGAGTTTCAGATGTTTTTTTGAGAGAAAGAGAAAAACTTTAGATTGAAAAAAAAAATCCCAGTCTCACTACTGTAACTCTACATACTGCTTACTGTTGGGTGGCATGATTATGACATAAAAGACAACACGGCCAATTAGGTAAGAGCTTAGAGCATGCTGTACATTTATTGGCTTGACTGTTTCAAATGTTGTTATGGGTAATTTCAGTGTTGTTACAGGATAGATTCAATCCTTGAGCTACTACATGTAATGTTACCTGGTATCACGTTAAACTAAAGAATATTAAAAATTGTATAATGCAACGCGTTTTAAAACCTGAAAACATATGCAAGAAAGACCATACGATTAACACTCTCCTTCACAATCAGTGAAGTAAACATCTGTATCAAAATGGCAAGTTTCAAAACCATGAATGAGAGTTAAAAATTAGCACTATGACCAGATATGGGATAAAAGTGGTAAGTAACACTGTTTTTAACTCACATTTGGTCACAGTGCAAATTTATCTATCATGTAAATTTTTTGAACTGAATTTATTTAATAAAGCTTGCTCAGAAATTTGTTGGACAGGTTTGGTTTTGATTTAACTTTTAAAAGCAGGGCATCCCGTTAAACCACTTCAGCCTCACTACCCTCACTCTTACATTGATTATACGTAGGGATGACAGCAGTAAAGACAAAAAAGCCTCATCTCATTTCTCTGCAGACCTTGGGTCTGCAGAGACATCTGTTAGTAATCTCACAATATTTTGAGGGAAGAGGAGGACGGGTACAGGGGAAAAGATTAAATAGAGCAATATTCGTTTAGCACAATTTACTTTGATCCAAAATGTAGCTATAGATTTTAAAAAGAAAAACTTCAAGGTCCTCACTTAAATTTAACCACTGACAGCAGTGACTGTTAAAGGTCATAGATGCTTTTAACAAAATGTTTGCCAAAATCAACAAACATCGTTGGTGGAAGACCTCGCATACACTGTCGGTTCTGCCTACATGCTGCTACACTTCGGCCAATGGCACAATATGACTTCAAAGCCAAAGAATGACATGTGAACTAACAAATATGGGCAGTCACTGGCACGGCCATACGCTTTCTCAGGGGTATCTCTCAGTGGTTCTCATTCACCAGCTAGGAAACCAAAGCCAAGGATTTTGACCTTGGACATAAATGTCTCTGACCTCTATGCATAGGGTACTAAGAGACACCTTAGGTTGGGTCTCACCAGGACTGCGGGAGCTAGTGTATTCTTATGAAATATCAGTCAACAACGTGACAGCTCAAAGCAGAAAAGAGGAAGGAGGAATGGTACCTAAAGGCCCAACACAAAGTGGCATTAAAAGAAAAGAACATTGATGTGACACCTCTGGCTCACAGTGGTCAATTTTCTTTCCCAAAGACCATTAATCTGATTTCCACACACCCACTCTTTAAAAAAGACAGTGAGGCACACAGTGGGTTGACTCACAAATTGCCACTGGAGTTGGACATCAATGCTTTAGCATATTATCCAGAGAGATTTTCATCAAAACAACAAAACCCACGTCTTCAGGCCTCTCATTGTTATACAGGTGTTCATCTACCAGAAAAAAGGAAGAGGCAAAATAAGGCAAGAGATACAATTTGGAAAGGCAAATGAACAAAACTGCAGTTCTGCTCTAGGTCTATATTATCAAAATGTCCCAAATAGAGACATACCACCATCTTAAGAGGAGCATTTACTAGAGTCAATTCTAGAAGGAAAATTTGCAACCATAGCCGATTCACCATGCTAGGATTTAAAGGGCTCTGGCAAACAAAGGTGACTTTTTTTTTATAATGCTGCCCTAGATTAGGCCTATAATAATTTAAAATATTTTTAGATACATAACCAGAAGTGCTACCATCTAAAATAATTATTTGGAACACATTACCTACCCAGTCAATACCTTTGGCAACCAGATTTTCTGGGTATTAATAAAATTAACCACGGAAAATTAAATCAAGATCTAAACCTATAATGAAGTTTACTGAACAGAAGTATTATTAGATATCAAAAATTAAACATATGGAAGCAAAGTATAAAAATGAGTATAAAGAAACTTTAAAATATTATGACTAACTCTCTGTGGCATCAATGTCACAATCATTGTAATTTGAAAATCAAGACTAAATTGCTTTTAATGTATACTAACATCCTTATTTAGATAAAGGCAAAAATGTATAACAAAACACTAGAAAAACAAGTTCAAATAGATGGAGATGATATGGAGTTTTATTTTTAAAGTACACAAATGTCACCCTCTTTAGTACTTGCATAGACAAGCTGCAGTTGAATTTTCTCTCTACATAAAGTGCTAAAAGAGAATTCATCTTCATTGTAACCTTTGGTAAGACTCAGTTACATCTTCAGGAGATTCTCTGGGTTTCTTAAGTTTTCAGAATGTGACACTTGCACATGGGGCATGTCCTATGGGCTAAAAGCCAGGGGTCGACGCATGCCTTATGGAAAAAATGTTTGCAAGCTAAAATACGTACTACATCTTGAGGCTTGTATATGTCAAAGCAAACAACACAACTGTTTTCATCTGGATCTAGTTCCTTATCCCCTTCTTTGAGCACCTGCAGTTGAAGCTGTCCGACAGCTTTCTTCACATCTGCCTTTCTCTGTCTTCGCCTCCTGGTGGAAGAATTGGGCACTCGAGGTTTCCAGGCACAGTACAGGAACAGGTAGGCCACCGTGGCAACCGCAAAGGTAAACAGAGATATGACATAATGGCTCAGCCAGGGCATGTGCATTCTCCCCACTTCAATGATGATCGTCACACAGACTCCTTTCTGAATCAAGTGCAAAAGTTCCATGCCTTTCAGGTTGCCTATCATCACTGCGACTATATTTTCCGTTCCCTGGTGAGACATGGGAAATACTTGGTTGCCCGTACCTGGATAGTTATAGATGATCACCCCATTTGCCCCCTTCTCTGCTGCCACGTTGATTTTGTGTGTGAAAGTACAGCCTCCTCCTTCAATGAGGGCCAGCCAAGAGTCTGCTCGCTCAGGCCTGCTGAAATTGGTCATAGGATTACAAGCGTTCTGATTCCATCCTTCGGGAAGTACCACCACACCAGACACCCTTTCCAGAGGAGAATGATTCCCAAACACGCCACTCTCTCCTAATTCTGATATACTCTGATTTCCCACCTGAAACGTTATATTCAGGTGGGCTGTCCAAATGGCTTTTCCTTTTGAATCAGGAAGGCTAAGTAGTAGAAAGATGCCAAGCCTCCACAGTTGAGATGAAACAGAAATACGAATTGAAGGAGTAATTCTAAGTAGGCTCATTCCTCCATTTGCCTATTAACTGACAAACATGAAGAAAAAAAAAACCATCCGTTGTAAAAGAAAGTCAAGAAGCTACCTTCAGGTGTTGGCGGTAGATCATTAAAGCACGTAAATGGAAAAGGCCTTCTATCTTGCTCCTTCTAGCATTTTTACTTTTGGTAGATTATCTTTCTCATAATGAAACAGAATAACAAGACTTGTTATTGGTACAATGTTATTTCAAGAAAACTGTGACTTCCTAATGGGGAAATAGTGACATCAGAGGTAGTTAGCCAATCCAAGAGTTTATATTAGTGCACTGCATACTGAAATCCTATTGGCCAAAAAGCTAGGCAGCAATGACTCATGTACCAACCTGAATAAACTCTAAAGCAAAAAAAAAAATAATTTTTTTAAATACCTCGAGTTTCTTTTCTACTTCTGGATAGCCTGAAAATCTGCCTCAGCACTTTTTGCTCATTGTTTTCCTATCTATAAGGCAAAGGAGAAATCGTTCATGTATAAGTGTACGTCCCTGTCCAGTCACCAGTTCTCAGATATGGTTCTGTGCTACCCAATATGCCATTCTATGGGAAGCAGGAACAAATCATTCCCTCTCTCTTCCAACATTAAATGCTTATCCCAGGCCTAAAGAGGGTAATGTAATATAAACTTTTACTGTTAGTCTGATATATTGCCATCTTGCAAGGCGAATTCAACTTTATTCACTAAAATCACTACCAAGAACCTATACTATGTGCTGAACAAGTACTAAGTATGGGTCATATGTTGGAGAAGACACAGACACCTACCTTGTGGAGATTATCTGGTGAGGGCAGATTTTAAACAAAAACACAAATGTGTAACTGCAAGTTGTGATAAGAGCTCTGAAAGGAAAACAGAGTATCAAAAGAAAGAACAAATGTAAAGGGGATCCAAACTTTGATTCGAGGCCAGAGGCCCAGGGCATTGCTCTCTAAGAAAGTGATAGTCAGTCTGAGGCTGGACAGATACATCAGAATTATCCAAGCAAAGTGTGAGCTGAGAAGATTCCGGGCAGAGGAATCGGCAATTGCAAGACCCTAAGATAGCAAGGGACATGGCAAGTTAAAGGATCTGAAGGAACATGAGTTTGGCAAAGCAAGAGAGGCAAAAGTTAAGGTGATGAGGGGAGGCGAGGCCAACAGCAGTCAGAGGTTCAGGATCATGAACCATAGACTAAGGATTTTGGATTATGTCCCAAGGACCAGAGAAACACACTGAAGGGTTTCAACCTGGGGAGGTGACTTAAGTGTTTCAAAATGTTCACTTTTTTAAAAGTGCACTTTGGCTTCCTGAAGTGGAAAATGGATTGGAGGAAGAGGAGAATAAATTGATGAGATGAGTGTCTTCTTTTAGGCAAAAGAAGACAGTGGCTGGGACTCTTGAAATAGCAGTAAGGATGTAGAGACAGACATATCAAGTTACTTTAAAGGTTGAATTAACATACGTGGTAACCGGAAGGGTAGTAGTGGGCAGAGCAAAGGATGACCATAGCTATCACAAGTCACTACATTACTTAGTTGAAGCAAACTGTAGAATCTTTACTGCTTTAAAGTTGCTTTAATGCTTGTTTGCGTTTATTTTAAATCTTCACCTGACTTCACTCAAGGATTCAATAAATTGGCAACACTCATTCAAACATTATTTACTATACACAGGACACATGCTACGCATGTCAAAAAGAAAAGGCAGCCTCCATTTGCTTGTGTGTGAAATAGACAGCAACATTTAAATCAGAGGCATGTTAAGAATTCTGTCATTTTCACAAAAGGAATTACTGTACTCCCTGGTCTGTAATATTTTAGTTAACATTTGCTGTTAAAAATAAAATTGGAACCAATCAACTTGCCCCATGCACAGAATTTTATGCAGGCAACATTTCAGTTCACATCTGAATTGTCTTTACATGTAGACTTTTCCCAAGTTCAAACAGTGTGAAATCCTGGCTTATTTATTAGCAAAGTGAAGCCTTACCACGAAGACAGTTATCATCATCATATCAGAGGCTGTTTGTTAAATATACCATTATTTAACATTTGAAGATAGAATTACATTAGTTTTTAAATCCTAACTTTGCTTTTCTGGTTTGCTGATTTTCAAGGTTGAAGGAGTTTAAGCAGTAACTATATGTCAGCTCAAAACATCTCAAATCTAAAGGTTCTTCATATGGTTGAAAAGACCAGTTTGAAAAACTTAGTAATTCATTGTATTTTCTCACCATATGAGGAAGCAGTTAAGGCAATGGAAGTTAGAACTTCCCCCCTCTTTCACCTGAGTCTTAGGACACACGCACCTACAAAAAACAATCCTTTATCTCTAACGCAGTGGTTCTCAAGTGGGGGATACTTTTAGCCCCCAAGAAATATTTGGCTATTTCTGGAGACATTTTTGATCGTCACAATGGGCATCTAGTGGGTAGAGGTAAGGGACACTGATAAATATTCTATAATGCACGAAACAGCCCTGTGCAGGAAGTAATTTTCTGACCCAAAATGTCAATAATAGCCTTGGGAGGGAGGAATCATCCCCAAACTCACGTGTCCCTGAGAAATGAGGCCTGAGCTCTTATCACAAAGTTTATAATTGGCAAAACATCCATCAAGGAGGATTCCTCAACCAGTCTCCGCTTCCTGTTGTCTTTGAAATAGAAACAGTGGACACCTGCACGAGTGCCTGTTAGTCCATGAAGCCTGATTAAAAATTGCATCCATTTGATCAGGACCAGATCCAAGAGTCTTCTGTGCTGGGGCCAGGATGTCTGGACAGGAAAGGAGGGAAGTGGGCAGTGGGGGTGGGAGAAGGAGTGGAAAATGGATAACTCGTGTTACTCTAATCTGTGACTTTTAGACCATTTATTCAATATATAGACTTTCTATCTTCTTAACAGCCAAGTATTAAAGAGGTTTTCATTAGCCTACCTGCCAGGTTCAACCAAAGGAGACTGAAATATACTAAGGCTGGCTGATCACGTTCAAAAATGCCTGCCTGTTCCACCTTGCCACTCTGCCTCTTTAAGGACAGTATGCTGATTTTTCTCTTACACAGGCCCATTTCATTATCCCCCAAGGTGGCTACTGCTGTTCCAGGCAGACCACATTCAGAAGCACAAAGAGACTTTTCTTCTCCCATCTCTCTATATAAGAGCAAGGCAATTTTCTTTTCCAGAAACCTACTAGACTTCCTTCAAGGTCTCTCTGGCTAGCAGTGCTTTAGAGACCCATGCTTAATGGAACCCCTGGAAATCAGAGTAGAATTATCATGATCAGCTAAGGTTAACCACGATTTATCCTGCTATGGAAAATCTCTTCCCTGACTGAGCACATGGCAGGAGGGAACACGAAGGTAATCAGTGCCCTGCCCCCAAAGGGAAAAGGTATGAACTGGAAGGTGAGTAGGTAAACAAAGTTCCTGAGGTTTACCCAAAGGAATGATACTTAAATAACCATTAACCACAGCAAACACATAATATTCACTATACACAAGGTACTGATATGAGCTGGAGCCTGTGTTACCAGGGACACAGCACGGCCCTGCTCTCAGGGGTCATCATCTAGGTAGAAGAAAAGAGTAATACACCAATTAGGTACATGCATATATATATATATATATATATCTCTTAACTTCTAGGTTCTAATTAAAATTCAAGAAGGTTATCAATTTCATTAACTTGGCGGGGGGTGGGGGGTGGGAATCAGCAGATCTCTATCCCTCCACTATTCATCAACCTCTGTTAAGAATGCTCAAAAGTCCAGAAATCTCTACTCTGAGAAGAAAAATAGCCAAAAACTCTCTGGGCAATGCTTTGTAATTGTATCTCTAAATGCAGGGAACCCTGAAGAGACTTCAATAAATTACCTCCCAAGTCACCGTATCCAGGGCTATGATATTATTAGAGATCTCTAGGAATCCACAAAGCACACTGGATTTGCATTTAATCTTGAGAAAACAACTGTATAGGGTTTCTGTGCGTAATTAAATGCATCATAATGGGATGTGACAGGAAAAAAACACTGACTCTAAGTAGCTTACTGAGAACAACAAAATAGCAAGTAATGCTAATGATATTCTCTGAAAGAGATATCTTTATTTCTAAAGATTTTTAAAGGCAAAACTTACTTTAAAACGTTATTATCTTTGATTGCAAATTGGTAAATCCTTATAAAAATTTCTTCTAAATTTCTCCTGTAAATTAGTCTCTACTCCCACATATTCTCCCAGACATATGCAATAAAAAAATTATTCTCCACATACAAATACACTTTTTCCACTTAATATTTCTGAACCCAGGAAAGTGTTCTGAATATGCTAAAATGAAATACAGTAAATTAAAAAATAATAAATCTTTGAATTACTTTCACAATCACACACTATACTAGAGGCAGGTACAGATGTGTGAAAGTCACAAAATTTACTCAGGCTCCTATTCATTATTCTTTATATTAACCAATAAAATAACTTGCAATATCACTAAAATCTCTGGTAACTAAGTATACTAGAAAGTAAAAATAGCCAAGACAGACATTCTAAATCACCATATCACTAGCCACGATTTCTTCGCTATGTAGGCCAGGATTACTATTCCCCTCTACTTATCTGCACGCCTAACAGTGGGATGGATGATGAAAGGGTAACTCGTGTAAGAGCTCCAGAAGTCTAAAGCTCCAAGAAGCCTTTGCAACATTAAAGAAAGGGAATTCTCACTGACGGTTCTCAAACACCTAACACAGCACCTGGCTCAAAGAAGTTTGTCTGAATGAATGATTAACATGATCAGGTTTACCACACTTGAATTCTTTCCACTGCTTTAGTTTGGCCTTCATAATCTTTCCACAATCTAGAGTTTTGCAACAGCATCTAATCTTCCACCAATGTTCTGCTCACCTTGAATTCATTGTTGCCAGAGCAACCTACAGAAAAAAATGAAATTTACAATGGCATTCCTGTTTGCCTAAAACCTTAGATGGCTCCCTCTATCCAAAGGGTAACACCCAAGCTTCTAGAAATGCAAATATAAGCCTCTCCAACCTGGTCCTCTTTCCTTCAATCCAGCCTCATTTTCTACCGTTATCAGTCCTGAAATGTATGCTTCTTCAATTCAAAGGGCTTATAGTTTCCTGGGCTCCTATTGCAGCAGTCACTATGTAAGCCCTTAGACAGGCTTTGTTCCTTTTACAAAACTCTGTCCCTACGGTAGGAACAGTAATCACAAAATGGCCCAATTACTTCCCTCCCAGTGATGCCCTCTGCAATGTGACTTAGCAGGTCCTTCCATCAGGTCGTGGGATTTACCTCTATACCACTTGATTTCAGATGGCCTGATAACTCAAGCTGGTGAACAGACTGGCACGGACGTGATGATGTGCGAGTTCCGAGCCTAAGCCTCAGGTGGCCTTGCACTCCTCCCCTCACTCTTGGGACCCCACCGTCCTCCAACAAATAAGGTCAGCCTGACAGGGAAGGACGCAGGTGCCCCAGCTGAGGCTACCCTAAGTCAACCTACAGATGGGCAAACATATGCGAGCACCCAAGATGAGCAGAGATGTCTCCATAATCCTGAGGTGACCACACATTCATGACTCAGTACAGCTGAGACCTCAGTTGCTTAGCCTATCTAGACTCCTGAGCAATGACAGATACTGACCTTTGAAAAAAGGAGTTTATAAAAGAATACTGCCCTTATATACAGTGAGTTTTTATACAGCAGCTGATATAGTTCCCTCTACAAAATGATCTATTCCATTAATCTCCAGGTCTGGGACTAAATCTTATTCTCATTCTTTCAATACTCAGTTTCCAGCACATTGTAAGTTCTCAATGAAAGTTAATTAAATTGATAGCGTCTTATCCTCCAAATTCTAACCTGTAATATTACTCATGCAATAATGCATCTACTTAATTTTATCTTCGTCAGGGTGATCATTCTAGTTAGAGCAATAGTTAAATATACATAATAAGTTTAACCTTTAATTCTTCCACAGATTTAATACTCATAAAACTGAATTTCTTATAGCTGTACCTGAATTCTAATAAGATAAATGAGCACTTGGAATATGACCAAATTATCTTAAACTTTAATGGGTATAAATCAAACTACATAAATTGCACTCTCTTCCACATTCTGAATTCAACTCAAGGTCTACAAAACTTTAACACTAAATTGAAAACAACTTTTCCTTCTCATTCAATCTGCCAAGTTACAAGACAGAATGGCAATCAACAGAGTAGAAAAACATTACTAGTAGTTTGGAAAGTAATGGGGGCAAAACCTCACACCACAGCCTGTGCACTCAGAGGACAGAGAAAGTAGCTGAATATTCCTCAGCAAACACAAGATTAAAGACTAAGGACGGTAATTGGTGGTACTGTTCTCTTTCTTTGAGCCTAGGACAAAATACATCTTAATATTAACTCAATCATTTAGACTGGATTTTTGTTCGAAAGGGCGGAGAGAAGGCAACATACTCAAAAAAGGAAAAAAAATTAATAAATAAAAGCAGAATCTTTTGAAGAACCACCAGAACTTGCCCTGTTCTCTGAACAGACTATTTTGCTCCTGTAGTTAAGAACCGCCAGGGATGAGGAGCCTGCTTTTGGAGCCCTGTCATTTCAAAGTTGCCCTAAAACCCTTAGATGCTAGACCTTCTTAAGCCACTATCGGGGTCATTGAAGGTTTTTTTTTTTTTTTTTTTTTTTTTTTGCAGTACGCGGGCCTCTCACTGCTGTGGCCTCTCCCGTTGCGGAGCACAGGCTCCGGACGCGCAGGCTCAGTGGCCATGGCTCACGGGCCCAGCCGCTCCGCGGCATGTGGGATCCTCCGGGACCGGGGCACGAACCCATGTCCCCTGCATCGGCAGGTGGACTCTCAACCACTGCACCACCAGGGAAGCCTTCATTGAAGGTTTTTATAAGCTTTGTCTTCCTAACACTAGTCCCCTGGAGTGCGGTTAACTCTGAGTGAGCTCTTAGCAGTCAGAAATAGCAGGGCAGCGGCGATTAAGATTTTCCCACTCAGATCCCTTACGTTTTTCCGATTCACAGGTCACAAAACCTTACTCATTTATTAGGTAATTTAATCCCTCCTGGGAAGCAGCAGAGAAGAAAAAAACAAGAATATGGAGTCATCACACTAGCAGAAACTGTACTGAGGCACAAAGTTATGTGCAACAGACCTGCCATGAAACCCAGTCTCTGCCATGTGCTAGCTGTGTGACGTAAGTCACACTGAGCCTCAGCTTCCTCATTTGTAAGATGGGGGAGTAAATGACTGCCTCTCTGGTACACAGTATCAGATGACCTATTTCACATCTCTTTGTAATTCACTAAGCACAGGGCTAGCTAGCATGGCAGGGGCTCAGCAAAGAGGCCCTTTCCCCCTTCCAATTTTATGAAGGCTCTTTTCTGTTTTCCACCTAATAATATTTTCTCATCCTTCAAGGCTGATCCCCATCTCCCTTTTGCAATCATCCCAGTCAAAACAACGTGCTCCCATTTTTTTGTGTCTATTTGACAGTCATTTAATTTTGCCATATATTATATAGTGTAGTTAGATGCTTATATGTCTGGCTATACTTTTGTTTGATTTAGAATGTCTTGGAAGAAGCAATGTCATCTTATTTCTGTAAATCCTGTTTCCTTCCCTTGTTCCCAGCACAATAAAATTTGCTCAGGGTCCCCAACCAATGTGTGACTTTTCAAGCACTTATTCTTCAAAATATTAAGACATAGCAGCAGCTTTCGGCAACCTCTGCATTATACGGTCATCCATTAAAAAAAATAGAACCGGCAATGATTTGCCATGTCGTCCCTCAGCTAAGAATTACTTTGACAACAGTTGTCCAGAAAAAGGCTTATTTAACATCACAGGATCAGAGGCCATGTGTCTCACATTTTCTCTCTAAAAGTCAAGAATTCCATCCACATCTCTGTATCTGAAAAATGATATAAAAATTGAGTTATAGCCATAAACTAACAACTATTTCTAATATATAAGCAACTAGACTCTACAATATTTTAAATGCTCCTTTAATTATCTTTTATATATCAAGATATATATATACACACACACACATACCTATATAGATATGTATCAAGTCATAAGCCAAATAGTCATTATCCAGAGAAAAGTATCAGAATAATTTTGTTCATTTCAGTGCCTCAAAGAAAGCCCTATCATCATATGAGCAGTAATAGTTACAGCAACTAACTTTCTCAACAACCCTTGAGGCCTTCTATTCCCGGCCCAAGACACACTCAAATCCTGCAACCCCTAGAAACCATCTGACTAACCAGGTACAAATCATGTTCTTTCTACTGTGAACTGCCTCTAATTTTTTATCACTAAAAAAACTTGTAGTTATACTTTAGAGTAAAAACAGTATATATCATATATATACATTTTTAAAATAAAAATAAATCAAGTACTATGTACATTTTTAAGAAAAAAATACTATTGTTCATTTTTCCACATCCTTTCTTAGGAAATTATATACTACCTGGTGATATTTTTCCACAGGTGTTGAAACAACATTAATTTACTTTTCATTCTAATAAAGGCTTTTTTGATTCTCAATTATAAGTTTTTTGAGGGTAGGATTTTGTTATATTCCTTTGTCTTCCTACAGAGCCTAGTACACTGATTTGTGTAAAATCAATTACTTATTTGATTTTTCATAATAAAAGTGATTCTCTGACACGAAGAACTTGGCAAGTCCTATTTTTCACATACGCTCCAGGATGACAATCCAAGAACCACCTACTCAATACCTACACGATTCTCTCACTCATTCATGCAAATATTTATCAAGAACCTACTATGTGCACAGTTCTCAGTGCTGAGGCTACAGCAGTGGTCAAAAAACCAATTTTCTATATTCATGAATCAATCTTTATTGTGTACCTGGGGATTCAAAGATGAATGAGGTCAAGGGTGTATCTCACCCAAGAACTCTGATGTGATAAATAAGTAATGTGAAGTAAACGGCAGAGCAGTAGGAAAGGATAAATCCTGCCCTAAGATGGAGCAGTTTATTCACACACTGTCCGGATACCCTAAGCTAAGGTACCACATTCACTAGTATGTTTCATGCAGTTTACAATAAAGCAGGCCAAACAGCACATGTGATCACAAAGCTTCCTTGACTCAGGTTCATGAAGCTCACGGAGCTGCTAAATTTCTATATTTAAAAACAAATCTTTGTTTCGTATCATGTTTCACAGTAGGTCTCATTAGTTTTAACAGGAATAGGAATTACTTAAATTTCACAGGTTTAATTAATTCTGAAGCTAAGCTGCCTGGGTTTGAAACCTGTATTTACACTAGCTCTGCAACCTTGGGCAGCTCACTTGAACTTATATGCCCTGGTTTCTTTACCTGTAAAGTGGGGAAATTAGCAGTACCAAACTCTTAGAGCTCTTATGAGGAAATGTACAGTATCTAAAGCATTCAGAACACTGCTTGGCTCATACACAGACCGATATGTGTTACCACCACTATCATCATCTTTATAGTCTTATTCACTTATTTTACTAGATAAGAGTGATGTCAGGGTCTTTAAGGGACTTTCTCAATCCTTTAATTCTAAGGAAGTCTCTATATTGACATAAAACATTTAGTATCACTTTTCCATATATAACATACATAACTACTGATCTATTGCATAAACGCCTGTTAACATCTGCAGCTAAACAGTAAGTGATTGCCCATTAGAGAAAGTATTTCATGATTCATAAAGGATGCATGATAATAGAGTTGCTTATTATGAATATTATCCTCTTAATGTATATGCCAACTTCAAAAAACAGGTCCTGGGCTTCCCTGGTGGCACAGTGGTTGAGAGTCCGCCTGTCGATGCAGGGGACACGGGTTCATGCCCCGGTCCATGAAGATCCCACATGCCGCGGAGCGGCTGGGCCCGTGAGCCGTGGCCGCTGAGCCTGCGCATCCGGAGCCTGTGCTCCGCAACAGGAGAGGCCACAACAGTGAGAGGCCCACATACCGCAAAAAAAATAAATAAATAAAATAATGAACGTACTTTGAAGAAATGCTTTTGGTCAAATATTGTGGAGAAAAAGAAATATATTGAGTAGCACACCAAGATCCCAGGTATTAAAGAGAGGTAAAGTAAACCAAATATCCAAAGGTACAACCAGTTTAAGAAGAGACAGATAGGGACTTCCCTGCTGGTCCAGTAGTTAAGATTGCAAGCTTTCAATGCAGAGGGTGCGATTTCGATCTCTGCTCAGGGAACTAAGATCCCACATGCCACACGGCCAAAAAACAATAATAACAACAAAGTTTAGCTAAAAAAAAAAAGATAATTCTTAATTGTCTATATAAAACAGACATACAACCAAGATGGAAAAGACTATTCATAAAATCACTGAAGGAGTACCATTTATGGAGCTAAAAAAATTAATAGCAGACAGACTTTGGAGAATTTGTAAGCCCTGAGTATAAAGATATATTTTCAATTTAATTGGTGATACAGGTTTACTAGGGTTTTTCACATATATGGATATATTCACACACACATACACATACTGCCATGGTTAGAAATGTCCATCACAGCTAAAGGCTACCAAAAATCTAATATATTAGAAAATCGCTACTGATGGATTAATTGTTGAAAACAGCTGTATACAGGAAACAACATGTAACATCCCTGAAAAGGGAGACCTTGAAATACATAAGCCAAAAAAGATCATAAAATCATAGAATACTAGGTTAGAAAGAACAATAAAGCCCAACCGTGCTTCTGAAGCATCTGCTGTCTTTGCGGAAGCACAAAGCCATGAAATTGAGATCATAATGGAAAGAAATTCCATGGCACTATTGAAGTGATACTTTAATTTAAAAATTATGGAGAAAAAACCCCAAATATACAATTTTACACAGAACAATAAGTGCTCCAATACTCATCCACTTAGTCAACAAGCTTTTGTTGAAAGCATTTGTGTGCCACAAAATACTTGCTACATTTGTGGAATAAGATGATAACCAGGGCAGAAATGGTTCCTTCAGGGAACATACATTCAAGAAGTCATTAAGATCTAGGTCGACATGTTTCTCAAAATACAGACTGAACCAAAGTCATCCCCAGGTGCAAGTTCAAAATTCAGATGCTCCATCCCAAGGAATTATGATTCAATAGGTATTGGGTAGAACCCAAGATCTGTTTTTAATAAGCTTTAGTGGAAAGAGTGAGGTTTTGGCTCTGCTATCAGCTATGCAGCTTTGGGCACTAGTCACTTAACTTTGTCTCTAAGATGGGAATAATTCTGTTTAAAAGGTTTATTCTGAAGAATAAAAACATTTTCGAAGTGTTTTGCACAGTACGTGGCACAGGTGTATTCAAATGGCACCGTGAAAGTCAGAAAATCTGGATTCACACTGATCTCAGATGCTTACCAAATATACAACAGTGGACAAGTCACTGAAACCTCTGTGAGCTTCAGTTTCTATTTATGGAATTTGTGGGTAGTAATATTTTCACTGTTTAGCATAAAGATACTGGAAGAAGAAAAAATAGATATTTTTGGTAAGCTGTAAGAAGTACCACAGAGGTAATTATAGTAGAGGCTACCAGCAGGTTTTTAAAATTTTATTGAAGTATAGTTGATTTACAATGTTTTGTTTAATTTCTGCTGTATAGTAAAGTGACTCAGTTATACATACATTCTTTTCATATTCTTTCCCATTATGGTCTATCACAGGATATTGAATATATAGCTCTCTGTGCTATACAGTAGGACCTTGTTGTTTATCCATTCTATATATAATGGTTTGCAGCTGCTAATCCCAAACTCCCAGTCCTTCCCTCCAACCACCTGCCCTTTAGCAATGACAAGTCTGTTCTCTATGTCTGTCTGTTTTTGTTTCGTAGATATGTTCATTTATGTCATAGTTTAGATTCCACATATAAGTGATTATCATATGGTATTTGTCTTTCTCTTTCTGACTTACTTCACTTGAGACTACCAGCATTGTTAGTCATAGCAAAGTATACTAAAATATAATCCTTAAAAAAGAGGGTAAAGACTTTTGTAGGAAAAATTGAGAATTTTTTAACCTTATTTTTCCAACAAAATTTACTTATCAAGAGTTTGAGTACTGAATGTGTGCCACCTGGGAAAATGGTAACTCCCCAAATGTAAATCAGGAATATAGACTCCATAGACGTTAATATAAATCTTAACCCCTTTGAGAACTTCACAAAGACAAGTTAGCTACAGTCTCACAAGCCAACAATTGTTGGAAATACTACCCAAAGAACAGAAAACCCTGGATCACCTAGCCCAATACTTAAACATTACTACCCACCAACTAGATAATAGAAATAGAAACACTGGAGCTCACAGAGGTTCAATGACTTGTCTGTTATGTGTTTGGTAAGCATCTGAGTTCAATGCGAAGCCACATTTCCTGACTTTCTAATAGGCCGCAGTCGTTTCCCAGCTGCCATTTTGAACACTCTTCAGTACTTATATCACTTTCTGTAACAATCCCAGCAAGCGATCATCTAATTCCATTGGTCGGCAATCTACCAGTTGTAAGCGAATCACCTGGAAAGCTTTTAAAAAGATAGATTCTGAAATTCTGATTCAGTAAGCCCAGGGCAGAGCTCTGGGATCCCTCTGTGCAAAATGCTTCCCAAGTGATTGTGAAGTGAGCGGGAATCTGGCCGCCAGTGATGCTGCACTCTCCAGTCCACTCTGTATCTGGGCAGTGCAACCAAACTCCAATAGTATTAGGTTAAAATCTTCCCCACTTCAGTTTCCATGTTAATTCTAGTTTTATCCTTGGGGCCACACACAACACAAGCCTCATCTGTCTTTAGGCCCTTCAAGTGATCTATATTATGGTATGTTTCAAATCTGTTATCACTAAACTTATCCACAACTTTTCATTTGTAGTTTGTACCCAGAAGAGCACACCAGCCTCGTTTAGAAACCAAATGGTGATACTCCTTTATTACAGGAAAAATATTCTCATTAACACAGCTTAAGTGTGCCTTTTACGAAACTGACAACCATTTGTAATATCTTTGTAATATCCTTTGTAATATCTTTACGAAAAACACTTTGTAATATCTTTGTAATATCCTTACGAAAAACACTTACTTTGGAATATATTTATTTTGGAGTCATTTTAGGTTTACACAAAAGTGTCACATGTAGTACAAAGAGCCCCCATGCCCCCCTCACCCGGTTTCTTTTCCTAATGTTAACACGTACAATACCACAGTACTGAACCAAAAATGAGTTTGCTTAATTACATCTTTTTACACAAATTACTTAACCCATTTCTTTCCTCCTGAACACAGACGTTTGGCTTTTCTTTTACTACATGATGCAAGTATAGGCCCTTACATTTCATCTATTAAGATTCAAGGCAAGATTTCATCTTGCAAAACTTTGACTCAAAGACTCAAGCTTTGGATACCCTATACTTGTTAAGATATTCTGAGTTGGGCTTCCCTGGTGGCGCAGTGGTTAAGAATCCGCCTGCCAATGCAGGGGACACAGGTTCGAGCCCTGGTCTGGGAAGATCCCACGTGCTGCAGAGCAACTAAGTCCACGAGCCACAACTACTGAAGCCCGCGCACCTAGAGACCGTGCTCCGCAACAAGTGAAGCCACTGCAATGAGAAGCCCATGCACCGCAACGAAGAGTAGCCCCCACTTGCCACATCTAGAGAAAGCCCTCACACAGCAACAAAGACCCAATGCAGCCAAAAATAAATTAATTAGTTAAAAAAAAATAAGGTATTCTGAGTCAAGGTTCAGTTAGACAGCATCCACTATTGCCACTAGATTCTTGCCACACACAAACATCTGGTGAGTAAGACTTCTATACTTTTATCTTGTTTGACAGGCCTAGGCTCGGGATAACATACACCTCCCTCGGGTTGCATTAAGCCACTTCTGATACATACACACCATCAATTAATTACTAATCCAACCAAGTATCTGTACATCCAGTTACTTTGTTAACTCTTGCAAAGATATTTCCCTGCCTCAGAAAACTTCAGACACGCTGCATCTCTATATTTTTAATTTGTACTAGTCTAATACACCTTTGTATGTTGTTCTTCAGCTGAGAGATGTAGACTATCTTCACACTGGAAGGAATCCATGCACCAGATGACTCTAAAAGTCCTCAGGAAAAAAGGGAACTCTCTTAACATCTACTGGCCACTCACTGAAGCGGTTAATGACACTGTGTGAAAACTGGTGCCCATAGGAAGTCCACAGAGAATTCCTGATGACTCAGAAACTAAAATCAGAAGAAAGAGAACGGTGGTATTGTAGTATTATCTCCCCAGGAAGAAAAGAATTCAATTTATCCTCATGAAATTAGTTCCTGGCCTTAAATATTATAAAGTTTAGTGAACAGAATGGCACAAGATAGCAATTTACTATTGAAATCCTGATTAAAAAGGATAAATTAGACATGTGGACCCAGAGGTAGCTACACTCAGCTATATCAATCACTGCCAGAAGATTTTTCTAAACAGCTTACTTCTCCCTCAAAGGATGTGAATAATTTCCAATTCTGTTTATCTCTCAAAACCAGGCTGCGGAATCTGTTTTTAAATTGCAAAATAGAATTGACAATGCTTTCAAGGAAGGTGGCAAATTCGCAGCCATCCTATCATACCAGTGAGCTTCTTAAAATGGGAAAGCCATTAAAAATGTCTTTTAAAAGGCTTGGGACTCTTCAAACTTACCTCATAGTAACTCCGAACTGCATTGCAAAACGCTTCATCGGCTACAATCTGGGTTTCCCCATTGAGGAAGGCCTGGAACCGTTCTTTCAGTAACTGCAATTGCTGCTTGTTAAGCTGCAAGAAAAAAGAGGGAATCAGATCAAAAACTAGCCAATCCATGAAACATAATGACTTTTAAAAGTTACATTTGCTACTTGTGTCTAAGATTTGATAGCTAGAATTAACTTATGGGTCATTTTAAAAATGTAGGGCACTGCCCCACATACTCTGCGATACCTGATATTGCGATGGAATCCAAATTTCTGCCCCAAACAGAATTCCCGTGATTACTACACTCTAATCCCTCTGTAGAGAGAAGAAAAAAAAAATCTAAAATTCGAATGAGAAACTAACTGGCAGCTGCCCTGAATAGAGAGAGCAGAAGGGACAAGTGCTCTTGGAGGTGAACGGCCAACCATCAGCTTTGGACAAAAGGTGACAGGAAAGACAGAGGGACCCAGAGAAAGAATCCTCTGGAAAAGACATCTGTTGTGTGCCAAAAGCCTGGATTCCATGAGTAAACACACCTCAGTGCCTGAGCTGAGATAAAGGAATGATAAGGAGGCGAACAGAGAGGCGATGGGGGGCAGTGAGTGCATCTGTAGGCAGGCTAGGGGAAGACCGTGACGCAGGGAGTGGAGTGGAAGTTCACAACCAGATTTGTTCACCCTGGGTCTACCCATCACAGTTACGGAGGGTGGGTTAGACACGAACCATGACTTACTAAGCATGTCCTCTAGTTATCAACTACAAGAAGAGGCAGCTACTTCATTTGTAGGGCGCACTACAAAACGAGAAAGAGAAGCTCCTTGTTGAAAAAATTAAGTTCAATACAGCAGCAAAAGAGCATTAAACCAAGCATGGGACCCTTCTCAGCAGGAGCCCCAGGTGGCTGCACAGGCTCATCCCCACGAAGCCAGCACCGACTACAGAGGCATCCACTTCACTAGAGGCAGGGTGCGTTAGGTCAAGCAGAAGCATTTTTTTTTAATGCTTAACTGGAGACAGAGCATGGTCTTGCAGATAAAACAACAAATCCTGAGATATATAAGGAACAGAAGGAGTGATCTTTCCATTTCAGTCATCCTCATCAGACTGTTAAAGAACTCAGCCCAGTTCTGGATTCTACAGAGAGATGTGAAGCATTTGGAAACATGCTGAGGATAAAATGATTAAAGGATTAGAAAGACTAAACAAACTGGTATGATTTGGCTTCCAAAAGAAGGCCGATATGAAGTAAGTTTAAAACTGTTCAAAAGGCTTACTAAAATGCCATTCAAATATGAGACAAGCTCTTTCAAAACACGGGTTTTATTTAGGGGTCTAATAAACAAGACAGCCTGTAAAGAAACTGCTGCTGGTAGTAACAGACTGATAAAGAAGTGTCCTATTGTGCCGCAGTGTAAAAAAAACCCCTTGCCCCGAGCAGTGGAGAGAGGAGACCATTCCATTTCTTTAGTAAGGTTACCTTCTTCATTTTAGGGAAAGCTAAACCAAGCTGAAAAGCAGGAATGTCACCACTATATTACACTCTCCATTTCTATAATATGAAGAGAATGAAAGCAGGAACCTTTCGTGTATGTGTACTAGCAAGGCAAATTAAGCCCATGCCTTTAGCTCTCTAAACATGGTTCACAAAAGGGACCAGATGAAAGTAGGACAGCAACTGCTGAGAATGAAATGGCTGAGAGCAGTCTAGTTGCCAAGCCCTGGGAACCGCCAAGAAGGGCTTCAACTTGCAAACCAACTGTCCAGGTAAAATAATGTAACTGGAAATGTACACGGGGGAACGACAATGACCTGGAGGGGACCTTAATGATCATTTGTCCCAACTCCCTCATTCAATAAATAAAGTAAATATTGTTCAAAAACTACAACCTAGGGATATCTTCCTTCAATTTTCTTCTTTCAGAGGCATTTTATTCTTTAAGAACTAAATCTTTTCAATTTCTAGTTTGCCAGTGTTTAAGTTCAGCCATTGTGGCAGTGAGTTATGTTTTGGTGATTATGTTGTGGGAAATTCAAGCATATGAATCAAGAGAAGGAGACGTGCACAAACCATCTTCTTGGAAACTCTAACAATGGTGGTGTAGTTCACAAAACATGCCAGAGGCACGTGGCTAAGTATAAGGCTTCAACTTCTTTTTTTTTTTTTTTTTTTGCGGTCCACGGGCCTCTCACTGTTGTGGCCTCTCCCGTTGCGGAGCACAGGCTCCGGACGCGCAGGCTCCAGATGCGCAGGCTCAGTGGCCATGGCTTACGGGCCCAGCCAATCCACGGCATGTGGGATCTTCCCGGACCGGGGCACGAACCCGTGTCTCCTGCATCGGCAGACGGACTCTCAACCACTGCGCCACCAGGGAAGCCCAGGCTTCAACTTTTTTATGAATAAAAATTACTGCAGTTACATTTAAGACATAAAATGACAGCCATATCCTAACGATATACAAACAGTCAATAAATGGATACTCCATTAGTACAGAGAAAAGGTCTACAATTCTACATAAAAGAGAGAGGAAGGAAAAAAGGCAATTTAGAATCTAGCAGTGGGAAGGCAGTCAGAAAGAATTTCCTAAAAGCTACTGGCATTATCAAAATAAACTATGCTATACATCAACAGATAGAGACCAATGTAATAGACCCATGAAATAGATCCAAATACAACCAGAACTGTACTATAAAATACCTTTATTCCAACTCAAATCAGTAGTAAAAGATGGTTTCTTCAATCAATGATGTTAGAATAACTGGGTAGCCATGGAGAAAAATATTAAGTTGGACCATAACACATGGTTACAGCCCAAATGGATGAAAACTTCTAATGTAAAAAAAGACCAAACCGTAAAGGTATTAGAAGAAATGGGAGAATTCCTTTAAACACGGGCATGAGAGAGATCTTTTTTTTTTTTTTTTTTTTTTTTTTGCGTTATGCGGGCCTCTCACAGTTGTGGCCTCTCCTATTGCGGAGCACAGGCTCCGGACATGCAGGCTCTGGACGTGCAGGCTCAGCAGCCCAGCCGCTCCACATGTGGGATCCTCCCGGACCGGGGCACGAACCCGTGTCCCCTGCATCGGCAGGCGGACTCTCAACCACTGCGCCACCAGGGAAGCCCCGAGAGAGATCTTTTTAAGCATGAATCAACATCTACAGGTCATAAATTTAACTGCCTAAACATTAAAAATAAATTTAGTATTGTAGTAATCATTTTGCAATATATGTGTATCAAATCATCACATTATACTCCTTAAACTTATACAATGTTATGTCAAATATATCCTTTTTTAAATAAATAAATTTAGCATGGCAAAACATACCATAAATAAAATCATTGGAAAAAAAGACTTACCAGAAAAAAAAACAAAAAACTTGCAACTCATACCCTAAAGAGCTAGTTTTCAAACATATAGGTCCTAGAAATTGACAAGAGTCTAACCTATAAGCCAACAGAAAGACAGGCAACATGGATGTACTCAGAGAAATGACTCAAGCTATGAAAACATGCCTACCTTACTTTACATTTTTCTTTTCCAAATGAAGTCTACCTGAGAGCAGAAGGCTCCTGGGAAGATGGTGGAGCAGGAAGCACCAGAAATCTGTCTCCCAGGGGCTTCCCTGGTGGAGCAGTGGTTGAGAGTCTGCCTGCCAATGCAGGGGACACGGGTTCGAGCCCTGGTCTGGGAGGATCCCACATGCCGCGGAGCAACTGGGCCCATGTAGCACTTGAGTAGCACTCAAGCCCCACATTAGCAAAAAACAAAACAAAAAAATGCCGACCACCTAACTTTTCATAAATAAAGGAGTAAATAATACTACATCCAAACGGTGGTAATACTATTAGCTTTATAAAAAAGTATGACAAAGTTCTCTTATGTACTGATGTGAAAATATCCTCAAAATATCTTGGGGAAGGAAACAGTATAGAACAGTATTTAAAATAAGCCACCACTTCCATAGAAAAGGGACAAAAATCAGAACATGTATTTGCTTCCATATACTGACAAACTATGGAAGAAGGATGGCCTTGGACACTGGACAGATGGAAAATAAGGATGAAAAAGATCTTTCAACCTATATCACTTTATTCATTTTTTAAGTTTTAAATCACAGGACCCTTCTTACATACTCAAATTTTAATTTACATTTAAATTAAGCTTTAGGGCTTCCCTGGTGGTACAGTGGTTGAGAGTCCACCTGCCGATGCAGGGGACATGGGTTCGTGCCCCAGTCCGGGAAGATCCCACATGCAGCGGAGCGGTTGGGTCCGTGAGCCATGGCTGCTGAGCCTGCGTGTCCGGAGCCTGTGCTCCGCAGCGGGGGAGGCCACAACAGTGAGAGGCCCGCGTACCGCCAAAAAAAAAAAAAGAAATTAAGCTTTAAGAGCCACTTTACACATTTTTAAACTCAGAACAATTATGACTCATTGCAGACAGCTTAAATCTGATCATCCTGCAGAAAGACTGAACAAACCAATTGACTTTCTTTAATTTCTCCTTTCAGGTATAAGATTTGAACTTGACTGTATATCCACCCACCCACCCCCTTTTTTTTTTTTTTTTAACATTTCAAGGTTGAGGATTTCAAAGAAACAGAAAGAGTCAGAAAAGAACCATAATAATCATGCTACTCAACATTCTAATCAATGCACTAATCTTTACAAAATCCATACCAGGTGATCTCTCGGTCTCCATTTGAGCCTATTGAAACTAAAATACACACAGACATACACACCCTACCTTTATACCTTGCAATGAAGCCTACTTTAATTTTAGACAACTATGAAGGATTGAAACCTGCTTCCTTATGCCTTGCATAAATCCTAGTTCTATACTACCTAAGACCAAACAAACTAAACGTTACCTTGCTTCTTCAACATAGCAATTCAGGAAGTTGGAGACAAGTACTAGATTATTTGAGTCTTCTCTTTTCTAGAATAAACTTTACCAGTTCCCCCAGCATCCTAAGAGTACTCTCCAGTTTGCCCATAAATAAAGCATTACATAGCTAAATAAAACTTATTTACATAAAACTCAATATAAGCAAGTACTTTGAAAGCTATAACATCATGAAACTCATTACAACAGCCATGTCCCTTCCAAAATATACTCAACAGACTGATGATGATTCTCCTAGGACCATGTGGCCAACACAGAGACAAGTGGGAGGGCCACTTCGCACATTCTAAGTACGCTATGTCTATTAACTCAAACGAAAAACAAATTAACTCTTCTTGGCAGTCACATCAACTGACTCACATCGTGCTTATGATCAACAAAAATTCTAAAACATTCTTACATGTGCTTCATTGAGCCGTGTTTCCATCCTGGCTAGATATATTTGGTCCATTGTTCCAGTTGATTCAGTTTTTTCTTTAGAATTCTGATTCCTTCACCCTGTGACCAAAGAACCCTCCTAGTTTTGTTATACCACTAACATAATGTGCTATCCATATTCTTCATCATCCAGATCATTATAAAAATATTCATCAATTCAGGATTAAGCAAGAGGGAAACCTGTCACATGCATACCTCCTGTCTGACACAACCAATTAACATTTTGGAGGGCAGCTGGTTTTATTAGTCAGCCTATATATTAGTTTTGCCCATATACTGTCTTCACCCTAGTATATTTACTAATGAATGAAGAAAATATTTTTCAGAAGTAAAAAAACTGACCACCAGAAATTATCTAATGGGAATTTTAAGAAGAGCTTTTTATATGAAACCAAATTGCAAAAACTTAACGGGAACATAAATATCCTTGCAAACATCTAAATAGAACCAAGAGATTTACCTTATAAAAAGAACACTTCAATTACTGACAGTAAAAGCTAAGTTTCATAAATCTTGGCTGGCAGTGATAATTTATCCATAATAATAGTGGCCTCAGAAAAAATACTTAATTTCTTGAGTTCAGAGATGTCTTATGCAACCTAGAGCGTTTTTTGTTTTGGGTTTTTTTTTTTTTTTTTGTCCCTGTTCAAATTATATCCTAGCCTTTCCATTCTAAGTCATGATCCCCTGAAGCCTTATGCCTGGATCTTGACTGCAGCAGGAGACCACCCATTATGCTACTCAGGAACCTGGCAACCACTGCTGTGCGGAGCCTACCTGGCCCTGCAGCCCCGTCATGAGTCTGAACACTCATGGTGGGGCTGCATGACCTCCTGGTAAGTGAAGGAGGCCAAGGTCAGACTCTATAGCACAGTGGCAGGTGACCAGTGGGTAGGTACCTCCTCCAGGAGGGTGGGTGTCGGTGTACGCACAAACCTTAAAGAAAGTAGAAAGACAAGCACTTCTCAAGGAGGTGAAAGGATTTATTCCAGGCACAGATGGTCTCTGAAATGCACAAAGGCATAGCTTTAACACCCGTTAATGAGATATAGCAAAAGACATTAGCAGGAAAAGACTATAGGATAGGTATTGTTTTCTTTTTCCCTTCCTATGGACACTCTACCAGAAAGATCTGCATAAAACCACTCAGGCAAAATCATCAGAGCCTTTCTGAAACAGACCTCCCCAAACTGCATGTCGGAACAGAACAACAAAGAGCCTCTGGCCCATTTCACACGTTATAATACCCTGTGGGAGTCACTGCTATTAACAATTTCCTATCCAAATAATTTCTCACTCTCTTCTACAGCTGCAGATACTTGGGACAGTGAATATGCCTATCTAAGACTACAAATACCAGCCTCACTTGACAGTGGACATGGTCAAGTGACTAAGTTAAAGCCAACAAGATGTAAGCACAAGTATATGTGACTTGCAGAAAACCATAAACGGTAGCTGAAGCAAGCACTTTTTGCCTCCTTCTCTTTCCTCTTTTCCCACTGGCTGGAATTTGATGTGCTAGCTGGGAATGTAAGCTTGCCCATGAAGATGGTGAAGCAACAAATAAGAGCCTGAGACTCTCCCAAACGTGAAGCAGCCATTACAACCCTGGACTGCCACCTCCCAACTTGCTTTATGTGAGAGAGAGAGAAACATCTATAGGTACAGATCACTCTTGGGGGCAGGGGGAGCTGGGCTTGGGTGCACTGGTCATATGTGACTGAACCAAATCCTAACTCATAGAAATCCCAATGAGAATACCCCGTCAGGGAGAAAATGCCACAGCACTACCATCCCTGGCTAGTAGGTTTATCTCAATTTACTCTACAACAAAATCTTCTTTCCATATGTTATCTTATATGAAAAACTCCTCATCCAGTGAACTTGCCCCAATGAACAGTGAACACCAGATTCTCAGTGCCTGAGGTAGACTACAAATAAAGTTAGTTTGACAGACTGAGTTCTACTGTCCCACAGTATTGAAAAGGGGAAATTTTAGAAAGCCCCAGATTTGCAAATACTGCTTTAACATATTTTATAATAAAAGCTATACTAAAAGATGAGTACAGAGCAGAAAAATCCCACTGCACTGTGAACAAATGGGTCCCAGGCTAGGCTTGCCCAGCTGCTAAGTATGACTTCTATCCACACTCTCACCGACCTCCTAGTTGAATTCAAGCCTCAGCAAAAGTACAAGTCACTACAGGGGACTGGCTTGGGGGAGGGGAGCTGCTGGTGAACACTGAAACTAGGGAAGTTAAATCCATGATTCTATGAATTTCCTTGCATTGTACTGAGCACACTTCACGCATGTCTCATTAAATCTCCCTAAATCTTCTAGAAAGTTCATCCTCATTTCACAAATGAGGAAGTTAAGCATCTCACCTAACTTCACATCTAGGAAGTGACAAGGGCAGAATCTCAACCAGTAACCTGATCTAAAGCATATATTCTTTCCAATCTCCATATTATTCTGTTTCCCTCACAGCCACGCTTTTTTTTTCAATAAGAGGTATGTAATTCCTGTATGTATTTGCTTATTTAACTCCTCCCACTACCATAAAACTAACTTTAGGATAAGAACTTCATTGTACCTCACAGCACTAATCCCATACTAAAATAGTGCCTCAAACCACTACAATGGATGAGAAAACAGTCTATTATGGATATCTTCACTCGTTTCATTATTTCATAAGGTTATATATGACTAACAGGGCATTAGAGTGAGTAAGAGCACAGGCTCTGGTTTAAGACTACTGTCTGTATCCAGTAACCCCCACAATTTGTAGGGTCTTCCACAGGTCATTAACCTCAAGGTGTTCACCGAGACAGCAAGGAGAGTAATAATGCACATTTAGTAGGGTTGTTGTCAGAAACACACAGTGGGGACTTCCCTGGCAGTCCAATGGTTGAGATTTCACCTTCCACTGCAGGGGGTGAGGGTTTGATGCCTGGCTGGGGAGCTAAGATCCCACATGCCTCTGGGCCAAAAAAACAAAACACAGAGGCAATACTGTAACTAATTCAACAGACTTTAAAAATGGTCCACATAAAAAAAAAAGGCTTAAAAAGAAACACATGGTGATGTTATTTCAACAACTTAAAGAAGCACCAGACAAAGCTGAATCTTAACATGGATGCAGGCACAAGCCTCTCAGATAGCCTCATCCACCAGAGGGCAGAGAGCAGAAGCAAGAGCTACAATCCTGCAGCCTATGGAACAAAAACCACATTCACAGAAACACAGACAAAAGGAAAAGGCAGAGGGCTATGTACCAGATGAAGGAACAAGATAAAACCCCAGAAAAACAACTAAATGAAATGGAGATAGTCAACCTTCCAGAAAAAGAATTCAGAATAATGACAGTGAAGATGACCCAGGAGCTTGGAAAAAGAAAGGAGTCAAAGATCAAGAAGATGCAAGACATGTTTAACAAAGACCTAGAAGAATTAAAGAACAAAGACCTAGAAGAATTAAAGAACAAACCAAGATGAACAACACAATAACTAAAATGAAAAATACACTAGAAGGAATCAAGAGCAGAATAACTGAGGCAGAAGAACAGATAAGTGACCTGGAAGACAGAATGGTGGAATTCACTGTTGTGGAACAGAATAAAGAAAAAAGAAAGAAGAGAAATGAAGACAGCCTAAGAGACCTCTGGGACAACATTAAACACAACATTCACATTACGGAAGTCCCAGAAGGAGAAGAGAGAGAGAAAGGACCAGAGAAAATATGTGAATAGATTACAGTTGAAAACTTCCCTAACATGGGAAATGAAATAGCCACCCAACCCCAGGAAGCGCAGAGAGTCCCAGGCAGGATAAAACCAAGGAGAAACACACTGAGACACATACTAATCAAACTGACAAAAGCTAAACACAAAGAAAAATTACTGAAACCAACAAGGGAATAACACAAATAACATATAAGGGAACTCCCATAAGGTTAAAAGCTGATTTCTCAGCAGAAACTCTACAAGCCAGAAGGGAGTGGAACGATAAATTTAAACTGATGAAAGGGAAGAACCTACAACCAAGATTACTCTACCTGGCAAATATCTCATTCAGATTCGACAGAGAAGTCAAAAGCTTTACAGACAAGCGAAAGCTAAGAGAATTCAGCACCACCAAACCAGCTCTGCAACAAATGCTAAAGGAACTTCGCTAAGTGGGAAACACAAGGGAAGAAAAGACCTACAAAAACAAACCTGTAACAATTAAGAAAATGGTCATTGGAACATACATATCAATAATTACCTTAAATGTGAATGGGTGAAATGCTCCAACACAAGAGACAGGCTTGCTGAATGGATATAAAAACAAGACCCATATATACATATGCTGTCTACAAGAGACCCACTTCAGACCTAGGGACACAGACAGGCTGAAAGTGAGTGGATGGAAAAAGATATTCCATGCAAATGGAAATCAAAAGAAAGCTGGAGTAGCAATACTCCTATCAGATAAAGTAGATTTTAAAATAAAGAATGTTACAAGAGACAAGGAAGCACACTACATAATGATCAAGGGATCAATCCAAGAAGAAGATATAACAATTATAAGTATATATGCACCCAACACAGGAGCACCTCAATATATAAGGCAACTGCTAACAGCTATAAAAGAGGAAATCCACAGTAACACAATAATAATAGGAGCACCTCAATACATAAGGCAACTGCTAACAGCTATAAAAGAGGAAATCCACAGTAACACAATAGTGGGGAACTTTAACACCTCACTTACACCAATGGACAGATCATCCAGACAGAAAATTAATAAGGAAACAGAAGCTCTAAATGACACAATAGACCAGATAGATTTAATTGAAATTTATAGGACATTCCATCCAAAAATAGCAGATTACACTTTCTTCTCAAGTGCACACAGAGCATTCTCCAGGACAGATCATATCTTGGTTCACAAATCAAGCCTCAGTAAATTTAAGAAAATTGAAATCATATCAAGCATCTTTTCTGACCACAACACTCTGAGATTAGAAACCAATTACAGGGGAAAAAATGTAAAAAACATAGACACATGGAGGCTAATCAATACGTTATTAAATAACCGAGATATCCCTGAAGAACTCAGAAAGGAAACCAAAAACACCTACAGACAAATGAAAACGAAAACACAACAATCCAAAACCTATGGGATGCAGGAAAAGCAGTTCTAAGAGGGAATTTTATAGCAATACAATCCTACCTCAAGAAACAAGACAAAACTCAAATAAACAATCTAACTTTACACCCAAAAGAACTAGAGAAAGAAGAACAAACAAAACCCAAAGTCAGTAGAAGGAAAGAAACCATAAAGATCAGAGCAGAAATAAGTGAAATAGAAACAAAGAAAACAATAGCAAAGATCAATAAAACAAAAAGGTGGTTCTTTGAGAAGATAAAGAAAATTGATAAACAATTAGCTAGACTCATTAAGAAAAAGAGGGAGAGGACTCAAATCAATAAAATTAGAAATGAAAAAGGAGAAGTAACAACGTACACCGCAGAAATGCAAAGCGTCGTAAGAAATTACTACAAGCAACTCTATGCCAATAAAATGGACAACCTGGAAGAATGGACAAATTCTTAGAAAGGTATAACCTTACAAGACTGAACCAGGAAGAAACAGAAAATTTGAGACCAATCACAAGTAATGAAATTGAAACTGTGGTCAAAAATCTTACAACAAATCAAAGTCCAGGGCCAGATGGCTTCACAGGTGAATTCTATCAAACATTCAGAGAAGAGTTAACACTCATCCTTCTCAAACTCTTCCAAAAAATTGCAGAACACTCCCAAATTCATTCTATGAGGCCACCATCACCAACATACCAAAACCAGAAAGAGATACTACAAAAAAAAAGAAAATTAAAAAACCAATATCACTGATGAATATAGATGAAAAAAGCCTCAACAAAATACTAGTAAACAGAATCCAACAACACATTAAAATGATCACACACCATGATCAAGTGGGGTTTATCCCAAGGATGCAAGGATTCTTCCATATACGCAAATCAATCAACGTTATACACCATATTAACAAATTGAAGAATAAAAACCATATGATCATCTCAAGAGATGCAGAAAAAGCTTCTGACAAAATTCAACACCATTTATGATAAAACCTCTCCAGAAAGTGAGCACAGAGGGAAACTACCTCAACATAATAAAGGCCATATATGACAAACCCACAGCAACCATCATTCTCAATGGTGAAAAACTGAAAGCATTTCTTCTAAGATCAGTAACAAGACAAGGATGTCCACTCTCACCACTATTACTCAACATAGGTTTGGAAGTCATAGCCACAGCAACAAGAGAAGAAACAGAAATAAAAGGAATACAAATTGGAAAAGCAGAAGTAAAACTGTCACTGTTTGCAGATGACATGATACTATACATAGATAAGATGCCACCATAAAACTACTAGAGCTAATCAATGAATTTGGTAAATTTGCAGGATACAAAATTAATGCACAGAAATCTCTTGCATTCCTACACACTAACACTGAAAGATCAGAAAGAGAAATTAAGGAAACAATCCCATTCCATTCACCACTGCAACAAAAAGAATAAAATACCTAGGAATAAACCTACCTAAAGATGTAAAAGACCTGTACTCAGGAAACTATAAGACAGTGATGAAAGAAATCAAAGATGACACAAACAGATGGAGAGATATACCACGTTCTTGGATTGGAAGAATCAATACTGTGAAAATGACTATACCACCCAAAGCAACCTACAGATTCAATGCAATCCCTATCAAGTTACCAGCAGCATTTTTTACAGAACTAGAACAAAAAAATCTTAAAATTTGTAATGAGACACAAAAGACCCCGAATAGCCAAAGCAGTCTTGAGGGAAAAAAATGGAGCTGGAGGAATCAGACTTCCTTTCTTCAGACTATACTACAAAGCTACAGTAATCAAGACAATCTAGTACTGGCACAAAAACAGAAATATAGATCAATGGAACAGGATAGAAAGCCCGGCGATAAACCCACACACCTATGGTCAACTAATCTATGACAAAGGAGGCAAGGATATACAATGGAGAAAAGACAGTCTCTTCAATAAGTGGTGCTGGGAAAACTGGACAGCTACATGTAAAAGAATGAAATTAGAATGCTCCCTAACACCATACACAAAAATTAACTCAAAATGGATTAAAGAACAAAATCTAAGACCGGACACTATAAAACTCTGAGGAAAACATAGGAAGAACACTCAGACATAAATCACAGCAAGATCTTTTTTGATCCACCTCCTAGAGTAATGGAAATAAAAACAAAAATAAACAAACGGGACCTAAAGAAACCTAAAAGCTTTTGCACAGCAAAGGAAACCATAAACAAGACGAAAAGACAACCCTCAGAATGGGAGAAAATATTTGCAAATGAATTAACAAAGGATTAATCTCCAAAATATATAAACAGCTCATGCAGCTCAATATTAAAAAAATAAACAACCCAATCCAAAAATGGGCAGAAGACCTAAATAGACATTTCTCCAAAGACGACATACAGATGGCCAAGAAGCACATGAAAAGCTGCTCAACATCACTAATTATTAGAGAAATGCAAATCAAAAGTACAGTGAGGTATCTATCACCTCATACCAGTTAGAATGGGCATCATCAGAAAATCTACAAACAACAAATGCTGGAGAGGGTGTGGAGAGAAGGGGATGCTCTTGCACTGTTGGTGGGAATGTAAATTGATACAGCCACTATGGAGACCAGTATGGAGGTTCCTTAAAAAACTAAAATTAGAATTACTATATGATGCAGCAATCCCACTACTGGGCATATACCCAGAGGAAAACATAATTCAAAAAGACACATGCACCCCAATGTTCATTGCAGCACTATTTACAACAGCCAGGTCATGGAAGCAACCTAAATGCCAATTGACAGACAAATGGATAAAGGAGATGTGGTACAAACATACAATGGAATATTACTCAGCCATAAAATGGGACGAAATTGGGTCATTTGTAGAGACGTGGATGGATCTAGAGACTGTCATACAGAGTGAAGTCAGTCAGAAAGAGAAAAACAAATATATGTGGAACCTAGAAAAATGGTACAGATGAACCGGTTTGCAAGGCAGAAATAGAGACACAGATGTAGAGGACAAATGTATGGACACCAAGGGGGGGAAGTTAGGGGGTGGGGGTGGGGTGTTGGGATGATTTGGGAGATTGGGATTGACACATATACACTAATATGTATAAAATAGGTAACTAATAAGAACCTGCTGTCTAAAAAATAAATAAATTTAATTTAATTTAAAAAAAAAAAGATGGATGCAGATGAACAATCAACAATAGACTGTCCGGAGCTGGGTTGTCCCATCGAGGAGCCACTAACCACACGTGGCTATTGAGCACTTGAAACGTGGCCAGCCCAACTCAACACACACTCTATGTCGAAACACATCCTGGATTCAAATACTCTACACAAGAAAAAGAAGATTACGAAACATCTCACTAACACTTGCATAGTGGTTACATGTTGAAAAAGTGTTTTGGATACATGGGGTAAAATAAATTATTAACATGACCTTTATCATTTTAATAATGTTTTAATATTGCTACTAGAAAACTCTGAAGTACCTGTGTGGCTCCCGCTATATTTCAATTGAACAGCACCGGTATAGAGAAATGTGCGAGATGCTGAAATGTCCCTTGAAGACACAAGTGAACGAAGCCTCGCTGCACCACGCAGAACAGGGGTGGCCTCACTCACAGCAGCAGGCCCCACAGTATAAAGCTTGTGACAAGTCTGTGCTATAACTGATTGAAGAGAAACGGAGCAAAGGCCAAAATGCAAAACCTAGGTATTTGCCTAGCGTTTTTCACTGTCAGAGAGTGAAGTAGGTGTTATTAAGTCCCATGTTATGGATAAGAAAACAAACTGAGAGGTGAAGATACAAAATCAGTTAGCTCACAGAACTAGGACCCTAGCCTAGGTCTCTCCTGAATCCAAGCCCACATTTTTTACCTGACCCTGCGTGCCCCCATCCCATTGGCATGTCCTTACATGACTGAGCCTTCATTCAGCCTACTCTTACAAAAGACAATCAAGCTAAGTACTGAGGAGTCATTCAGCAGAACTGCCTCATACTCCAGAACATGGCGATAGGTGAGAGAGAACACTGGCAAGTCTTGTTGGTGATTATCCTCCCCAAACCTGCTTTTTCATTAGCATCTGTTTCACCCACCAGAGTGAAACAGATCTATGACAGTAACTTCTAATCGTCCCCATTAATAACATAACCTCATCAAAAGCAAAACCAATTGTGATGGTTAATTTTATGCGTCAACTTGACTGAACAAGGGGACACCCAGAAAGCTGGTAAAAAGTTATTTCTGAGTGTGTCTATCATGGTGTTTCTAGAAGAGATTAGCATTTGATTCAGTAGACCGAGTAAAGAGATCCACCCTCACCAACGTGGGCAGGCATCACTTAATTCATTGACAGCTGAATACAACAAAAAAGGTTAAGGAAGGGCAAATTCTCTCTCTTTCCTTGAGCTGGGAGGTCAATCTTTTCTGGCCCGGGGACATCAGAGCTCCTGCTTCTTGGGGCCTTTCAACTTAGACTTAAGTATCCCACAAGCTTTCCTGGCTTCTCCAACTTGCAGAGGTCAGACTGTGGGACTTTTTGGCCTCCGTACTGCATGAGCCAATTCCTATATGATGTTTACATATATAATCTCCTATTGGGCTTCTATCTCTAGAGAACCCTGACTAATACACCAATCACCAAAAATAATAACAGCCTTAGCAATCTAGCAATTCAGAGATAACTGGGGGCTGGGAATGGGGGGCAGGGTAGAAGGTTCAAAGAGAAACAAACCTTAGGAGCTACTCTGAGAACTTCTTACTACAATCAAAAGTCACTCCTTCCCCCATTAAGGTCTGACAAAAATCAATAAGCCTTCCTCAACCAAGTAGTCTTGGAAGTTTACTATGGAAAAAAGACAGGAATAGGAGATAGTTCAGGACAAGCTTTGCTACCTTATAGTCCTACAAAGCCAGAAGAGTCTGTCATCATGAGCCATCTTTCAAACTCTAGTCAATGGTTTCCTACAAATAACACTAGTGAATTATGTCAAGGTACATCATGAGGGAACTGCCCTTTTGAGACAATATAATTTCCCCCTGACTAAACTTAATGTGTAATTTAATACCCAGTAGCTTATACTAATACCCAATAGGTTATACTAATTGACAACTTACTACATAAGAAGCACATTTCTAACCTCATTACAAGTATTATTTTAAACTTCCTATAAGGTGGGTTTTTTGTTTCAAATAGGAGGAAGCGAAGACCCAGAGAAATAAATAAAGTGGTCCAGTTCATGCGATTTAGGGGCAGGGACAGGTACACCTACTAGCATGCTCTTAGCCACTGGCTATCCTTGGGGTTTCTTCTGGAACTCCCCAAATCACATCTCCATACCGAGGTAAAGACACGGGGGCTACCAGAGCCTGGGAAAGCTGACCATGGGATTTGATGGGACTGAAGAGGCAAGTAAAGGCTCCCCTTCTTCCCATTTACCTCCAAAACATCATCTCATTCTCATCCACATTACTGAGCCTTTGCAAACACTTCCTCCTGCCTGGAATATCCTTTCATCCTTTAGGAACATAACTCAGATGAAACCGCCTAGAAATCATCTTCCTTCAGCTCCCCCCAAATTAAGTCATCTCATCCTCTCTGTCACTTCTGCACCTCATACATTCATCTATCATTTGCTTAATGTGGCTTTCTCCTTACTAGGGTACAGACCCCTTAAACAGCAATGCCAGTCATCTCTATATCCCCCTTCCCCACTCAGTACAATGTTTGTTGATTATGAATTTATCTATTGGTGAAGAAAATCCAGAGTGGAAGACAATATCACCATTCAATACTGCTTTTCTGGGAATGTATCCTGTCACAGCCATTGACAAAAGACACTAGCAGTGATATAATTGAGTGAGGAACAGGGAACAAACAGTCTTAGAAAAGAATTCCAAGATAGCTTATGTGTTGTCCAAATAATAAGTTCCTGGCCAGACTCGGTGAAGCCTGAAGAAAAAGCAAAGGATTTCTTGGTTGAGCTGCAGTGTGAGTGGTTCTGTTATGCAGATGATATTGTTCTTAGGCAGGAAGAACTCTGTGCCTCAGAACCACCTGGTACTGCATGAAAATGCTCTGTATGCCGAAAACATATTTGCAAGAAACAGTGATTTTATATTCATTATAAGGAATTCAGACGGGCTCAGCAGTAGACACATGCTGGCCTAAAAGCTCAGACACACTGACCAGCTCCAAGCCCAACGGCCTTTTCCAGTAGACAGTTAAGTCGTTTGAAATAGTTCCTTTTGAAAGAAGAAAACATGATATAAATTTGCTTTCCAAAGAAGTGTTTGAAGTTTTTACTTTCTTTCTAAAGTAGGTATGTCAAGGATGAGAAATGTCTCGCTATAAAGGGAAAACGGAAGAATAGGAAGGAAGGTAAGGAACTTTCAGCTTGCCATCTTTGTGGATCCATCCTTCTGACACACACAGCGGTAGAATCTAAAAAGAAAAGCATTAAGTCTACCTTACTCCTTTAATTTAGTGAGGGTGCATGTGACTGAAGGTTGCAGAAGCCCCAACTCAAAATAGCCTGTTAAACAATAAAAAGGCAGATTATCACATTTCTCAACAAGTCCAAAGGTAAGAGGGTTCCAGAGTCAGTTAACTTGGTCACTCGATGAAGTCACCAAGGACCCAAGCCTTATCAGTAAGTCTATATCCTCCATATGTTGGCTTGTTCTCAGATCTACTGCCTCCAAAGAATTCCACATTAACTCTACGCAAAGCATCCTCACAACAATAACCAAGGATTGAAGAAAATATTTTCATTCTGAAAAATGGAAAGAGGGAGGAGAAAACTTTCCCAGAAACAGCACACCCTCCAGCAGATCTTCCCCCACAGGTCACTGGCCAGAAATGATTCATGCATCCATTCCTAAAGGAACCAGGGAGGGAAAGTAAAGGAAATATCATGACTGACCAATGAAAAGTCACCCAGAGACAAGAAGAATCCAGCCACTCCTGTAGAAAAATAGGGACTATATATCTGAATAAAACCAAAGGCCTGCTAAGGAAGAAGAGGAGCTAGAACATGGCTACTGTGTGGGCAACACACTGCTGTTCTGTCCTGACCTGTCCAATAAGGAGGCCTGAACTGGAAAACCACACTCAAAATATCAAGACTAATATCTCCTTATGTCTAACACAAATTCCCTAAGAAATAACAAAATTCTACCTCTACCTAGAACAGAAATCTTAGCTGCAACATCTTTAAAATTTTCAAAATAAGTAAAATGATATTGACTACTGCATTTGTATCTACATATTTAGGGACAAAAATGCCAGGGTTGGGCTTCCCTGGTGGCGCAGTGGTTGAGAGTCCGCCTGCCGATGCAGGGGACACGGGTTCGTGCCCCGGTCCAGGAAGATCCCACATGCCGCGGAGCGGCTGGGCCCGTGAGCCATGGCCGCTGAGCCTGCGCGTCCGGAGCCCCGTGCTCAGCGACGGGAGAGGCCACAGCAGTGAGAGGCCCACGTACCGCAAAAAAAAAAAAAAAAAAATGCCAGGGTCACATTGCTCCCTTAACAATGAAAATTATTTCGTATTTATTTCTTTCTTTAACTTTACAAAATTTATCCAGCAAAAAAATGCTATACGACCTCTAAGACATCATGTATGTTGGCAAACTCAAGGATCTGTGAAGATTAAACAGATAAAAATCCTCTTCAAGAGTAACATTAAAAGAACTGAACACCTAGACTAGCATGATATAAATATTTGCTTTACACTTTTGGATTCTAAAACCAATTCTGAATTCAAGTACAGAAGACTGCTGATAAATAAAGGCAAATGCTTAGCACATCTGTTCACCAAGTGAGGTCAAATAAGGAGAATATATAATGATTTTCTGATTAAGAGAGAAAAGCAAAATGAGGGTCTATTCTACCACTTACGAAGCTAGTTTTCAAGTGATAAACAAGAAAAAAGAAAAAACAGGTAGAGGGAGTTTCAAGGATGGCAGAGTAGAAGTACCCTGAGCTCACCTCCTCTCACAGGCACACCAAAATTACAGCCATTTACAGAACAACTAGGGGGCGGCCCCACCTACCAGTGGTCCAACACCAGCTCTGGGACATCTGGGCCCTGCAGCCAGACCCCAGGACATGGCTCTGCTCACTAGTAGGCAGGTACCAACCTCAGGATCACCTGGACCCCAACTCCGCCCTCCAGTGAGCCAGCACTAGCCCCAGGAACCCCGAGGGTTCCCCAGCTGGCCACCTCATGAACCAGCCCCCCAGTCAGCAGTTGGCAGCCTCAAAAGAAGGCAGGACCTCGCAGCCAACCAGATCAGGAGCTGGCCATGCCTACCAGACCACCCATAGCAGTCAGTCTGTCACAACCGAAGGATCCACACAGCCCACTTGGAGGGCAATCCGAGAGTGTATAGCTCTAGTGACTAGAGGGGAATGCACTGGCAGGATACATAGGCTGTTACTTCTCCAAGGTTCGGAAATGTAACCAACTTACCAGATACGTAGAAATAAAAAAAAAAAAGTTAGGGCTTCCCTGGTGGCGCAGTGGTTGAGAGTCCGCCTGCCAATGCAGGGGACACGGGTTCGTGCCCCAGTCCAGGAAGATCCCACATGCCACGGAGCGGCTAGGCCCGTGAGCCATGGCCACTGAGCATGTCCGGAGCCTGTGCTCCGCAATGGGAGAGGCCACAGCAGTGAGAGGCCCGCGTACCGCAAAACAAACAAACAAACAAAAAAAGCCCCAACAAGTTAGGCAAAATGAGGCAACAGAGGAACAAGTTCCAAATGAAGGAACAAGAACTAAGTGAGGTGGAGATAGGCAATCTACCCAAGAAAGTGTTCAAGGTACTGGTGTAAAGATGACTGAAGATGACAGGAGAAGAAGACTGGAGGAGCAGGGCAAGAAAGTTAGAATTTTTTTTTAACAAAGGAAAAATATAAAGGACAACCAAACAGATGAAGAATATAATAAGTGACATGGAAAATACACTAGATGGAATCAACAGTAAACTAAGTGACACAGAGGAATAGATCACTGAGCTGCAAGACAGTCACGGAAATCACTGAAGCTGAACAGAAGAAAAAAGAAAAAGAAATGAGGGCAGGATTTCCCTGGCGGTCTAGTGGTTGAGAGTCCGTGCTTCCAATACAGGGGGCATGAGTTCGATCCCTGGTCAGGGAACTAAGATCCCACATGCCATGTGGTGCAGCCAAAAAAAAAAAAGAACCTAGGAAAAAAAAAGACGAAGGCAGTTTGAGACCTCCAGGACAACATCAAATGTTCCAACATTCAAGTTATGGGGGTTCTAGGAGGAGAAGCAAGAGAGAAAGGGGCAGAGAACATATTTAAAGACAATTATGAAAATTTCCCTAACTTGAGAAAGGAAACAAAGCACAGAGTCCCAAACAGGATCAACCCAAAGAAGGCCACACCAAAATGCACTGTAATTAACACGGCAAATATTAAAGAAAAAGAAAATATTAAAAGTAGCAAGGGAAAAACAACATTAGATTTAAAAAAAAACCCTCCCATAAGGCTATCAACTGACCTTTCAGCAGAAACTCTGCATGCCAGAAGGGATCGACACTAAATATTTAAAGTGAGAAAAGGAAAAACCTACAACCAAGATTACTCTACCCAGCAAGGCCCTCATTCAGATTTGATTGAGAGATCAAAAGTATACAGCCAAGCAAAAGCTAAGAGTTCAGCACCACCTAAACTGCTTCACAAGGAATGTTAAAAGGATTTCTGTAGGTGAAAAAGAAAAGGCCAAAACTAGAAACATAAAAGTTACAAAAGGGAAAGTCTCATCAGTAAAGGCAAATATGCAGTAAAGGTAGTAAGTCAACTATGTACAACACTAGCACAGGAAAGTTTTCTTAAAAAGTAATAAAATCACTATAGCCACAATAAGCAATCAAGGCATACACAAAACAGATGTAAACAAAAATAGTAATTGTGAAAGGAAGAGAACTTAAAATGGAGGGTTGTTAAAATACACTGGAAATTAAGAGATACATATCTATAGATTGCTATATATAAACCTCATGGTAACCGAAAACCAAAATTCTATCGTAGATTCACAAAAAAGAGAAAGGATCCAAACACTAAAGGTAGTCATCAAATCACAAGGGAAGAGAACAGAAGAAGAACAAAAAAGAACTACAAAAACAACCCCCAAACAATTAAGCAAATGGCAATAAGTACATACATATCAGTAATCATTTTAAATGTAAATGGATTAAATACTCCAGTCAAAAGAGAGTGGCTGAATCAATACAAAAGCAAGACACATATGCTGCTAACAAGAGACACACTTCAGATCTAAAGACACATGCAGAATGAAGGTGAGGGGGTGGAAAAAGGGATTCCATACAAAAGGAAATAAAAAGAAAGCCAGGGTAGCAGTACTTATATCAAACAAAATAGACTTTAAAACAAAGACTGTTACAAGAGACAAAGAAGGACATTACATAATAATTAAGGGATCAATCCAAGAAGAAAATATAATAATTATAAATATATATGCACCCAACATAGGACCACCTAAATATATAAAGAAAATATTAACAGACAAAAGGGAGAAATCCACAGTAACACAATAATACTAGGGGACTTTAACACCCCACTGACATCAATGGACTGATCACCCAGACAGAAAGTCATTAAGGCAACACTGGCCTTACACTAACAATGAAAGATCAGAAAGAGAAATTAAAGAAACAATCCCATTTACCATCACATAAAAAAGGATAAACTACCTAGAAATAAACCTACCTAAGGAGGCAAAAGACCTGTACTCAGAAAACTATAAGATGCTGATGAAAGAAATCAAAGATGATACAATCAGATGGAAAGATACACGATATTGTTTTGGAAGAATCAATATTGTGAAAATGACTGTGCTACCCAAAGCAATCTACAGATTCAATGCACTCCCTATCAAATTACCAATGGCATTTTTCACAGAACTAGAACAAAAAATCTTAAAATTTGCATGGAGACACAAAAGACCCCGAATAGCCAAAGCAATCTTGAGAAAGAAAAACAGAGCTGGAGGACCCTGACTTCAGATTATACTACAAATCTACAGTCATCAAAACAGTAAGGTACTGGAACAAAAACAGAAATATAGGTTAATGGAACAGGACAGAAAGCCCAGAAATAAACTTATGCACCTATGGTCAATTAATCTACGACAATGGAGTCAAGTCTATACAATGGAGAAAAGACAGTCTCTTCAATAAATTGTGCTGGAAAAGCTGGACAGCCACATGTAAAAAAAAAAAAAAAAAATTAGAACATTCTTTAACACCATACACAAAAATAAACTCAAAATGGATTAAAGACCTAAATGTAAAACCAGATGGATACTATAAAACTCCTGGAGGAAAACACAGGCAAAACACTGACATAAATTGCAGCAATATCTTTTTGGATCGGTCTCCTAGAGTAATGGAAATAAGAACAAAGATTTTTTTAAATGGGACCTAATTAAACTCAAGTTTTGCACAGCAAAGGAAACCATGAACAAAAAGACAACCCTCAGAATGGGAGAAAATATTTGCAAATGATGCAACCCACAAGGGATTAATCTCCAAAATTTATAAATAGCTCATACTGCTCAATATCAAAAAAAAAAAAAAAACCACACACAACCCAATCAAAAGACAGACAGAAGACCTAAATAGACATTTATCCAAAGAAGACATACAGATGGCCAAGAGACAAATGAAAAGGTGCTCAACATCACTATTATAGAAATGCAAATCAAAACTACAATGAGATATCACCTCACACCAGTCAGAATAGCCAACATCAAAAAGGTTATAAATAATAAATGCTGGAGAGGGTGTGGAGAAAAGGGAACACTCCTACTCTGTTGGTGGGAATGTAAATTGGTACAGCCACTATAAAGAACAGTATGGAGTTTCCTTAAAAAACTAAAATTAGGGCTTCCCTGGTGGCGCAGTGGTTGAGAGTCCACCTGCCGATGCAGGGGACACGGGCTCGTGCCCCGGTCCGGGAAGATCCCACATGCCGCAGAGCGGCTGGGCCCGTGAGCCATGGCTGCTGAGCCTGAGCGTCCGGAGCCTGTGCTCCACAACGGGAGAGGACACAACAGTGAGAGGCCCGCACACCGCAAAAAAAAAAAAAAAAAAAAAAAACTAAAATTAGAGCTACCATATGATCCAGCAAACCCACTCCCGGGCATATATATGAAGAAAAACATAGCTCAAAAGGATGCATGCACCCCAGTGTTCACTGCAGCGCTGTTTACAACAGCTAAGACATGGAAGCAACCTAAATGTCCACTGACAGAGGAATGGATAAAGAAGATGTGGTGCATATATGCAATGGAATACTACTCAGTCATAAAAAATGAAATTTTACCATTTGCAACAACATGGGCTGGCCTAGAGAGTATTATGCTTAGTGAAATAGGTCAGACAAATACTGTATCTTATCACTTATATGCGGAATCTAAAAAACAAAACTAATGAATATAACAAAAAAGAAACAGACTTACAGATATAGAGAAAAAACTAGTGGTTACCAGTGGGAGAGGGAAGTGGAGAGGGGCAGGATGGGTAGGGGACTAAGAGGTACAAACTACTATTTGTAAAATAAGCTACAAGGATATACTGTACAGCACAGGGAATACAGCCAATTTCTGGAGTATAAAGTCTAAAAATTTAGAATCACTGCATTGCACACCTGAATATATTATAAATTAAATATACCTCAATAAAAATGTAGTATTTTCATTTTAGATTAAAAAACAGGTGTCTTAAAATAAAGCCTGCTCCTGGGGCTAGTTAAGCTGAAAGGCTGTTTTGTGGTACACTGCCGCATCTAAGCAGTATGCCATATCCTCCTTCCACACTAATGGACTTCCAAGGTAGGGCTGCCAAATTAAATACTGGATGTCCCATTAAATTTCAATTTCAGATAAATAGGTAATGATAAAATATTTACATTAAAAATTTGAAATAATTTTTACTGTAAGTGTATCTCATGAAATATTTGGGTCATACTTGTAGTAAAAATTATCCATTATTTACCTAAAATTAAAATGTCACTGGTCATCCTATATTTCATTTGTATTGTAGCTTTCGACCTTCACGCTAAGTCTTTGATAACATCATTCTTTCATTCATTGCACTGTTTCTGCCTAGTTTATCTTTGCCTCTTCGGACTTGATACTGACTCCTAGTCCCAGTCACGTCAAATTCCTTAATCTTTTCAGTGCTGCCTGAAAAGGAAGCTCAAAGGAAATTTCCATAGCAGAGCTCAACCTGCTGTGTAAGATTAAATCCAGGCAAACAGATGAGATGCCACGAAGAGGAAAGTCTGATCATTTTTCTATAACAAAAAACCAACAAGTTTCCCAAATCTGGATAATCACAAACTTTGAAAAGCTTTTTCAAAAATGTACATAGCGAATACCTTACCTATAGCTACTACTTCTGAATTCTGAACAGAGTGGTCCAGAAAGCTCTTCAATTTTTTAAGTTCCTGGAGGTCTGATGTTCAGCTAGGTTAGGGGATTTGCTGGATCTGGTACTCGTTAGTTAAAAGAAATCTACCCAACTAAATCAAAGGGTAGGGAGGTATCAATGAATTGATTTAGATTTTCACACCATAATACTTGGCTGTAACTCCAGAATTTTAATTTTTGACCAACCTAAAGTGGAATGACAGATACACATGATACACAGGATAGGACTAAAACCAATTATTAAATTAGGCTTTTACTCATAACAAAGAAATAAGAGCAGATTCATCTTCTGCTTAGTATAGTTATAAATCATATTTTAAGACGTAAGTACTTCTTACATGTTACATCTTATCTGCTAGGAAAACCTAGAAATGCTTACATCTGAAGCAAATTTCTAATTAGGAACAACCTAACCTTAACTTGTCTGGATCTTACAAAAAGTGGTGGGTTTATACTAAACCCACAAGCTTGTTTTTTAATTTTAACTTTTATTATTATTTTTAAATACCCTAATATCCTGGCCATACCCTAAGAAATTAAAGCAATTCAAATAAACATGGAAAGCCTCTGGCTACACAAACAGAATAAACCTCCAAATACAACAAAGATGGAGGACCACTGCACAGTGCCACTCATTGTTGACCAGATGTCCCACGTATAGCACTGGTCTAGAAAGGAAACCTACACTATACTAAATATGCATAAATAAAGGCTTGTAAAACAGTGAAATGCTGTGTAATTCTGGCCATGACATGCATTTTGGTCCTAAAACCCCCGTCTACTGGTGCAAGGGGAACCTTTGGTTCCAGTCCATCTGCTGCCCACTTAGTGGGAGACACTGAGCCAAACCAGCTTGAAAGGAGAGTCGCTACTTAATTCATTAATATTTAGAAATACTATCAGCTCCATTTTGTAGGAGAAAACTTAAATTCACAAAACAGATGTCCAAAACAACTCAAAAGTGATTCAAGATGCCAAAAACTGAAAGATATTCTAGGATGTGAATACAGAGAACAGAAAACTTAAATATTTTGTGCTACAGCAGGTCTGAAAATTTTTCACACTAAAGACATTATTCTAGTGTTAGTTTCTTTTCAGTTAATTTCTCTCACAAAAATTCCGTTAACAAACCTCACTTATCCTTTATCTATTTACATTGCTAAGTTACAGAACAACCCCCAATTTTTTTTGTAGCAAAGAACAGCATATTCTATACTTTGTGGACAAGTTTTCCCAAGTCCTGAGTATTGCAAATTCCTGAAATGTACCTGGATATCATGGAGAAATTTGGCTACAAGGGGAGGTGAATAATTATAACATCAATACAGGGATCAATATAGAGTAATATGTTAACAATCACGAATATAATTTAGCACCAAAATCATTAGTATATCACAAGGAATTACATGAGGTAAAGTGAAAAAGACAATGGGTAAATTTTACAAATTCAAAAGCTTCCACGTGACAGTTTTGTGATTTATTTTCCAAATGTTAGTCACACACCCTACCTTTGTCATTATAGAATGCCAGACATTTTGATAGGCAAACTCTTTGGGGTATTGTACTCTTTCCAGGACCCCTTCCTTGTTAAGATTCCTGCGATAGGTTAGTATGCAAACCCATCAGTCCTTTACAACACAAAAGCAGCTTAACGTTAGTTGACTAAGCTGACACAACCTGCTCCTAAAAGGGTATGGCACACCAAATAAAAAATTTCCCTGCTGACTGGGAATCGAGAGAGGTAGAGGAAAAGGAAGAGGAGGAAGAAGAGAAGGGCTGGCTGGCGGAAGGAAGGAAGCAAGAGGAGGAGGGAAGATGAGTGGGAGTGCCTGGTATGCTGAGACTGGCACTTCCACTCTCGGAAGAGAGACATCTGGACAGAGTACCCAGTGGCTAGTCCTACAGTACAGCAAGTTCATCAGAAGTCCTCAGGTAAGAGATTACTTGTCACTAAATTCAACTAGTATCTATAAGTTAGATTCTTATTAATACATCTTATAAGCATGGTTTTGAAATAAAATTTGATAGGGTATAATTAAGTCGAAGAACTTTTCCAGGAAAAAGATGCACTTTATGCTACATACTTAGGAAGCATTCACTGTCTCAACTTTTATTCAGAAAGGCTATGTTGCTTTTAACGTTTCTTCAAATATTCAGCAAATGAGCAATTCAACAAGTATTTATCGAGAGCCTACTACATTCCAAGTACTGTGATAGGGATGGGAAAGACAAAGAAATAAGCCTACCTTCAAATAAAAGTTTAGTGATATTTTGGGGGAAAATATCCTAATTTTCCAATACTTTGTAAAATAACCTGATACTCTGAATGGAGTGTTCAAATACAGTTATGATTGAAGAAAGTAAAATTTTTTCTTCCTACGATCTTGGTTTATAATATAGTACACATTACCCAACAGCCATGGCTGTCAAAAATAATATGAGTAATTTAAAGCACACTCAGTTGCATATATACACACACACAAATACTTGCATGTACTTGCAGGCATATATACTCCCCTACCCACCTACTGGGGGTAATATTTTACAGGGAGGAGCTTTCCAATCAACGTCTGCAGGTCGTGAACAAAAAAAAAAAAATTGTTTAATTTTTAACCACTATGCAAAAATTTTAAACCATTGAATAACATTTAAATATTATTTAAATAGCTCCCTCCATGAACTTTCTTAATGAGGTAATTGTCGTTTTGGCAAATAAAACTTGATGTAGGGCAGTCCCCCCACCAAGTGAGGTGCAGGCCTACACAAATCTCATCTCTCCCTGACCTCTGGCCAAATCTGTCAGTAGGAAAGGTTTTGTCACAATTCCTTTATAATCAAAACTTTTTTTTAGCATACACATGTGAAGTACTTAGTTCTTATTCCATTTAATTTGCTTCTGCTTTTCACAATTCTTCCTTCTAACACAGAAAGAAGTTACCATTACTACTATCACTATTATTATTTTGTTATTGTCATTACCTTCTTACATTAGTATTTGTAAGTTGAATAGGATTGTGTGAATTTTATCAACTATTTATTAATTTATCTACAATTGGTTAATAAGACAAAAACAAAGTGACTCCAAGGAATTTGATAACTTGGAAAAATGTTTGCCTCTAAAATAATTAATGCAATTTAATTAAAAGGATTAAGTAAAGGGTCTTTAGAATTTTGAAATATATATTTCAATTTTTTAATCTCATGATTGTAGTATCTATATCATGTGAATTTCTAAATTTTAACTATTGAATTAGATCAAATTCGTATCTCAGTATTTCCTAATGCTATTTTTAATTTTTTGAAGTCTCTATTTACACATTCTTAAGAAAACAGGTTTAATTTTTTAAATCAAGTTTCTAAACTCCTAACAGCTCAGTCTCCTTCAGAAGTTTTTATCTAAACTGATTTAATTTTTACAGATCTCTTTCCACTAAAACGCACAACTTTTCTTTTTAATCCAGAATGTCCTCCGATGACAGTCACAAAGTTCTGCCACTAATTAGGCAATATGATGAGGACGATACAAAATCTAGATTTCTGTATTCCAACAATTTTCTGCAAACACAATGTCTCATTTCATGTAAACATTATCAAGTTAAGCAAAAGTACCAAGCAAACCAGGCTGATACCTTCCTAGAATACATCCATCTTAAATATTAAAAAACTACAAATTTAAATAGCTTGACAATTGTTTCACGAGTTAGGTTACAAGAGTATCATACTGAAGTCAAGAACTCAAGGTCATGCAACTAAGAGCTAAAACCAAAATCTCTCACATACACTGCAAAGTCACTTTATCAGCTTACGTGATATTATGGACCCTGTATTGCACATGGGACCAACGAAGCAAAGGATACTGGAAAGGCGTCAGTTGTCAAAACTTTTAGTACAAAGATGTCAGATGACAGAGACAACACTAATTCAAACTATTAAATCAAAAGAATTTCCATTACATATTAACGAATCCCCAGCTCTTAAAAATATTTTATTTTAAAAAAAATTACATCACTGGAAAGTAATGCTTGGAATAACACTACTTGTTTTGTAGGGAACTATCCAAACTACTGGGGATAAAATAGTCTGTGTGGTAGAAGAAAACCAGGAAACCAATAATACATTATACAAACAGGGCCTATGTTTATGTTCTGCACTGACAGGAATATGTAAAGGCTTTGACACCAAGAGTTTATTCTGAAAACATTGCAATTAACACATCGTTTTCTTCCAAAGAAGGCTTCCTATAGAAGTTTGCCTGAATTCCACACTAAGTTATGTTAACAAAATAGGGAGTACAATATAATCCAAGCTGCTACTGTCCCATCTGTTTTCAGCTTTTATGTGAAGAAACAGGATCAGAGCATCATTTATTGTTTCCTACCACAGCATACTGATGGTACAAAAAGGTTTAATAAAGAGTTTATAAGCTAAAGGTTTTTTTAAGAAAATTGTTAATGCTTTATTTCCACCTTGCAGATTTGCTGTTGGATTATTACTGGCTTCAAAAGATGGCTAACTTAATTGACACGACAGCACCAGAATGAACAAACTGAAAGTTACAAGGAGTCCATAAATATATATTGACACATATTGACACAGCTAATGGATTCAAAATAAAAATTCAAAGTCAGAAAGGGAGATTAAAACAAGTCACTAAGCCCTGTACAGCTGCTGTTATCACTTGTATCCTAACATTGTAAAACAGCACCTATGTATGCTCATAGAGTCATTTTGAAATCTTGATATGAGAAAGTTCATTCATGTTACAAAAGAAATATGCACATTTGTTAACAAAAGATTAGGTTTTAAAATACTTATACCTTTAACATGTAATTGAATTTCCAAACACATGGATGTTTTCCCATGTCATAATCATATATTATCAAGTCATGAATTCTTTCCTCAAACCCCATTCACATGTCCCAATCCCCTCTACCTTGTGCCTCACAGTGCAGTACAGACAGTATTGCCATATTCCAAACCTCCGGGGAGCATCCTTTGTATGGAATAAATGTGAAGGGTACTTCCTGGAATTGTGCTGCAAAGCAGCCCTCCCCCCTCCCCCTTTCTCCTTCTCTCCATATATTTATACATATGTATGTATTATAAATGTCCCTTTTCAGTGTGTTCCAGCACACTGGTGGGAAAGCTCTGAAACATGGTCAAGGGGCAATGTTTTCAAACACTGCTGTTCAGCTTCTGTTAACATAAGTTAAACAATTATTTTTCAAAGTGCTCTCTGGACTACCATCTGGCATCGCTGACCTCTACGTGGCAACACAAGAAGGGGATGGTAATGCCCCTGGTTGTGGCCCACCTGTCCAAACTCAGAATTCCAGTTCCTGGTCTAGATGCTTTGTAGTAATTTCTGTTACAATTCTAGACATTCTTGACATACCTGTCACCAAAAACTGGCTGAAATTTGAAAGTACTGAACAATCCTCTTATAGTAACACTCTTCTTTGGATTCAATCTCTAGTTGAATTTTTAAAAACAAGTAGCAACTATTAAATACTTGCAGATTAGGAGAAAAAGAAATTATAATTAACTGAAGTAAAAAAAAAACTCACAGTAGCCATTACCCACAGGATACTGTTTACACAGAACAGAAACACATTTTAAAAGTTAAGAAGAGGCTTAGGGAGAGACTGGTTCAAGATGGCGGAGTAGAAGGACGTGCGCTCACTCCCTCCTGCGAGAGCACCAGAATCACAACTAACTGCCGGACAATCATCGACAGGAAGACACTGGCATTCACAAAAAAGATACCCCAGATCCAAAGACAAAAGAGAAGCCACAGTGAGAGGGTAGGAGGGGAGCAGCCACAATAAAATGAAATCCCATAACGCTGGGTGGGTGACTCACAGACTGGAGAACAGCAACACCACAGAAGTCCACCCGCTGCAGTGAAGGTTCTGAGCCCCACGACAGGCTTCCCAACCTGGGGGTCCGGCAACAGGAGAAGGAATTCCCAGAGAATCAGAATTTGAAGCCTAGTGGGATTTGACTGCAGGACTTCGACAGGGCTGGGCGAAACACAAACTCCACTCTGGGAGGGCACACACAAAGTAGTGTGCGCATCGGGACCCAGGGGAAGGAGCAGTGACCCCAGAGGAGGCTGAACCAGACCTACCTGCTAGTGCTGGAGGGTCTCCTGCAGAGGCGGCGGGTGGCTGTGGCTCACCACAGGGACAAGGAGATGGGCAGCAGAAGTTCTGGGAAGTACTCCTTGTCATGACCCTTCCTGGAGTCCACCATTAGCCCCACCACCAAAGAGCCTGTACCCTTCAGTGCTGGGTCACCTCAGGCCAAACAACCAACAGGGAGGGAACTCGGGCCCACCCATCAGTAGACAACTGGATTAAAGTTTTACTGAGCTCTGCCCACCAGAGCAACACCCAGCTCTATTCACCACCAGTCCCTCCCATCAGGAAGCTTGCTTAAGTCACTTAGATAGCCTCATCCACCAGAGGGCAGAAAGCAGAAGCAAAAAGAACTACAATCCTGCAGCCTGTGGAATGTAAACCACACTCAAAGAAAGAAAGACAAAATGAAAAGGCAGAGGACTATGTACCAGATGAACAAGATAAAACCCCAGAAAAACAACTAAATGAACTGGAGATAGGCAACCTTCCAGAAAACGAATTCAGAATAATGAGAGTGAAGATGATCCAGGACCTCGGAAAAAGAATGGAGGCAAAGATCAAGAAGATGCAAGAAATGCTTAACAAAGACCTAGAAGAATTAAAGAACAACCAGAGATGAACAATACAATAACTGAAATGAAAACTACACTAGAAGGAATCAATAGCAGAATAACTAAGGCAAAACGGATAAGTGACTGGAAGACAGAATGGTGGAAATTACTGCTGTGGAACAGAATAAAGAAAAAAAATTGGAAAGAAATGAAGACAGCCTAAGAGTCCTCTGGGACAACATTAAACACAACAACATTCGCATTACAGGGGTTCTTATTGAGTAAGTTATTTTATTGAAAAGGCATACACTCCAAGTGATAAAGCAGATGTCAGTGGACAAAAAGCAGAATTAAAACACAAGACAAAGGATGGACTGAAATGCAAAAGTTAGAAAAGAAAATGAAATACCATTTTAATGAAGTTACATTTCTAATTTTTCAAAAGTACAAATAGAAAAGAATTATTACCTTGGTACATTTCATTAAGCAAATCACAGTGTAAATTAAAGGAAAATGATAGGGGTATTGCTTCTGAATTCTCAGAAATTTGGGGTTTCATTGCAAAAAGGCTTTTGAAACATCTGAATTCTGTAGAAGAAATTTCATTAGACTACACAGACAGACTTTAATGATTTTAATGGATTAACTGATTATTCAGAAATGAGACTGAAGGAATGGAAAATTCCTTCTTGCCTAGACCTTTGCTATTAATCCAACTGTCACCATTTCTGAAGAAAGCTACTTATCTTTGTGATTTGATTTTAGTATTACTTTGTCTAATTCTATTCAAGTTATATGGCAAATGTTTAAAGCTAGTAGCAAATGAAAAATCTAAATAAGATTAATTCCTTAAGTGAGCATATAAAACAGAAGACAGCTCATATGAATCTTTATCCAACTAATTCAGAATTTCAGTCACAAGCTTAATTTGTGTGTGTATGTATGTATACATTTGGCAAATATATGAATATAGGTACATATGTACAGTGAATAAATTCCTACAGAGAATATAACAGAATCGGTATGTATATGCATACTGTATATGTAGGTATTTACAGGTGTATATATATATATATATATATATATGCTGTATAATTATGAAACTGTATAATTAACTAATCAACAGTATATATCAATGTATTATTAAGTACTGTATACTTAAGCAAACAAGTCATCATTAGTTTCGGGAAAAAGGAAATACAATTATTGCACATATTCAGTTGTGAATATCTGTAAATGCATATATATATTTGGATAATATATAATTACATATACTCAACCAAGGATTGCCAGAGAGGTGAGAAAAGCCTCTAATATAAAAGAAAATAAAAACAAATAGAAAAAGGCAATTTGGAAGAAACAAACTATGCAGAAAGATCGTAACAAATCTATCCCTAATACTGTCTAAAAGATAAAAGATACAACATGAAAGAGCATAAAGCTATGAAAAATATTCAACAAAAAATGCTCTTGAAAAATATGGTAGCAGAAATGAAGCACTCCACAGACAGGCTGGAAGATAAAGTTCAAGAAATCCTCCAGAAAGCAGAGAAAAAAAAGCGCTACAGAATACCAAAGTGAAAACGAACTGGAGGACGAGCTAGGCAATCAGGCTAATTGGAAATCCAAAAAAAAGAATAGAGCAAATTGAAAAGCAAATCATTAACAGATCATTTTTAATTCAAGAAAATCTCCCAGAAAGCAAACTTGTGAATTTCCAGATTAAGGCTGAGTTCTCAGCACAAAGGGTAAAATAAACACGAATCCAGCGCATCACTGTAATAAACAGATGAAGAATTAGAATGGCTTCAGACTCTTCACTGGCAACTAAGACAACTGAGCAATGGCTTCAAAAACTGGGGGGGACACTGATTTGTACTTAAAATTCTTTACCCAGTCATCCTATCAATTGAGTGGGTGAGTAAAAAGGACATTTTTCAATATTCAAGGATTTTAAAAATATTCCTCCCATGCACCACCATCTCTGGGGAAGGATGTGCTTCCTTCCCCAAATGTGCTTCCTTCCCCAAAATGTGCTTCCTTGAAGCACATTTTGGAGGATGTGCTTCAACAAAATGAGATACTCTCTCAAGAAAGAGAAGGACAAGGTCGTAGAAACAGAGGCTTCAACTAAGAAGAGGCGGAAATCTTCGGATGAAAGATATGCACCAGCCCCAGAGGGCTACCCTGCCCAGACTGAAGCACTGAAGAGTTAAAAGTCAGATTTGTTAAGGGTTGTCACCACAGTGCACTTTGCTGTCATACCTTCTTTTCAATCTGATGAAGCCATGAGAGAATGGGTCCCTCCTTAACAAAGGAAAGACAAAGAAAAAGGTAGGAATCTAGGTAACAGGAAAAATAGAGAAGAGGCAAAGTGAGTATCCAGAATGGCAGCAAAGGAAAAGTTTTAGGAAGGAAGACCTAGGAGGCTGCCTACAGAGCAACCAGCCCAGCTAGGTACGTGGAGGTCTCCAGAGAGACGAAACCACAAAAACTGAATTAAAAGATGTCTTCCTGAACATAGACCGACCTTGCAGAGGGCCGTGTCGAGAGGCTTTTGGATCATGGGGGAAAATCTGCAACTGGTGCAGTGAAAACTAAGCAAGCAAGTCGCCGTTAGCTTCAGGAGAAAGAAAAGGAAATATGATCATACCACACAATTCCCAGCTGAAGAGTATTTGCATATACATAATAATATAGTGATCTGAGAAAAAATTGAACACCACTCTATGGGAATAATGAAGGGACGGAAGGAAAGCAAAGGAAACTGTGGGATAACAACACGAAATCCTAAACCATGATAATAGGAAATCAGCAGAGATAATGGCTAAAACTGATCAATACACCAGTATATGGGCATTATTTAGAAATACGGGCATGAGTAATTGTCAGAAGAGGAAAGAACAAAAATCGTTCTTAATGTTATGCAAGTAGATGGAGATAACACTGTAACACCATAACCATGTTCAAAAAGTACTGTATAGCCAGGATCCAAAATGTAAACTCCATCCTTGAGAATAAGGGGTTTTGTCCATTTTTATTCACTGTGCCTGGTATAAAGGAGTTGCTCTATAATGCTTATTACTCAATGAATACACAAATGGCCCTAGTAAGGTAAATAAGACAAGTTCTGGAGAACTTGGTTAGAAAACACCAAAGGGGTTCTATTTATGACAATACTGACGTGGAAAATACACATTAAAGGCATAAATGATAATTATTAAAGAAGGAAAAGCAGGATTTTCCATGTATTATTTTATATGTTATGGGATTTAGTGTAGCCAAGTAAGTATTATGAGTATATATTTATTTCATCAGTGTATCTAAAAATTTATATATTCAACTCGGCCGAAAAACTTGAAGATCCACTCCTTCAGGCACATAACCTCTAAAATGTTCTGAGCTCTCCTTCTCCTGACAGTTCCATTCAGAATTCCCCCTGCCTGGTTTGCCTCCCCTATTACCCTTCCCACACTTCTGCTTCATTCAAGTTGCTTCTCCTCAGCTGCTTCTAAGACTCGGTAAGTTATCACACCTCTCCAGGATACCTTCTCTGATCCCTAAGGCAGGAGACCCTATCCTAGGTGTTCCCACAGAACCCTGTTCACATCCCTATCACAGAATAGAACACACTAAGTTTCCTGGTTTTGACTCTCTTCCACTAGAAAATAAGACCTTGATCAGAGTAACTGTATCCTACTTATAATCGTACCTTCGGCAACCAGCATAATACTTGGTAATCCCATAAATGTCTGATTAACAAATACGTTTGTTCATTAATTTAAGTAATGTTTACTTAGCACCTACTACGTGTCAGGCGTTTTCTAGGCATTGCGACTAAAACTGTAAAAAGCACAAATCGTCTGCCATTGTGGAGCTTACATTCTAAATGGAGAGACAGGAACGACACAAAAACAGTGGTTCCCTGGTACCTGTGGAGGACTGGTTCCAGGAAGCCCACAGATACCAAAATCTGCAGATGCTCAAGTTCCTTATATAAAATGGTATATAGTTCAGTCAGCCCTCCATATCCTTGGATTCAGGGGGATGGCTGTATATATGTATAATATTTGTACAAAACACAATGGAAGACAGTGCTGAGTGTTATAAAGCAGGGTCAAAGGATACAGAGGGATAGGAAAGAGTACTATTTTAGAACGGTGACAGAAGGAAGAACTCTTTAAGGATTAAGCTAGAGAGCTAAGTGAGAGAGTAAGTCACTCAAATCAATGGGAAGACTATTCCAGGTAGAGGAAACCGCCAAACACCAAGGCCCAGAAAAGGCAATGTACCTGATGCATTCAAGGTAGGCATGCCGCTCACTGGTTAAATAGCGTGCATGGAATAATCTCACCCCTCTAAGCCTTATTTCCCCCATCTACACAGTCTGGAGTCTATTAAACTAAAAGCAACACTTGCAGCCTAGGCATCCTACTACCTGGCTTCACTGCTTCTGCGCCTCCTACCACCGCTCAGCTTGGGGCAGATGGTTGGCCAAGCGTGCTGGCTTTCTGAGACTTACAGAGTCACTCCCTGACTCTTTCTCTCATGAATTTAATCCAAATGGAGGGGTTCATCTGACACTGATGGATCACATCAATTGAAGGCTACATGTTCTGGCATGTAACAGAGTTCACACGCGCCAAACAGCGCGCTGGCCAGATCAGGATTCAGAAGGCTCACGGTTGGATTCCACTCCAGCGAGAAGTCAGGGCTCCAATCTGAATGATATCAAGTAACCTCAATATCTCTAAATCAAGGATTTTTAAGTTCAAGCCTAATAGTCTATACAATTCTTCCTCCTTATGGAAGACAACCAATTAATATGGCCAAAGAATTCTGGTCATCTTACACTGCTTACTTCTGACCTGTGTAAAAAATAAACAAACCCTGGCAGCTAAAGATAGTGCACAGAAGATGTAAGAACCTAAATATCTGATAAGCGCAGATGAGTGACTGACCAATTACTCACTGGGAGAGGGCGGCAGCCGTTAGGAAGTCATGGATCGCTAGTGACCAGACTATCTTCCTACAGCACCCACTTCGATGTCTATTCAAAAATAAAGCTGTCTATAATATTCCTAAAACTAAGGGCAAATACTCTTTGTTTGGGATACAACGTGTCCTCTCTGTAAAGAAAGGTATCAAATAACAAAAACTCTCATAGTTGAAGGAGCAGCTGTCGATCAACAGCCCAGAATGTGCTCTGCGAGCTGAAATGCAAATCGACTTGCTCAGTCAAACAAACCGATAGGGTAACCCTTATTATGTCTTACCGCTGAGAAAGACATACTCCAGGCAGATGATGTCTCCAAGGGCAACCACAGAGTTGGATGACTGTGGAGCCAATCCCAGGTGTTTGTTTTCTGGGCACCTATTTCTCTCGTGAAAGATAAACAATATGAAGATTTTTAAAAAATATTTGAACCACTGTCATGTGAATACAAAAGGAGTGCTTGTTAGCCAGCTATACTTTAGAAATATCTTACACTGATTTAAGAATATTCTTGTAACTGATCATTTTACCAATATGCCATTTGGTTCACTCTCCTCAAACAAAGCCAACAATTACTGTTACATGTCCCAAAGACCATGCTCATTGGACCACAGGGTAGGGAAACAAGGTGAACTATTCATTCCTTTCCCTTTCCATATACAGACAGATTCAGCTAAGAAGAACATGTCCCTTAACACCAGGATAATTTTGAAAAGCTATCTTGCTAACACCCAAGAAAAAGTGTTAGCAACGGTATGTGCCAGTGCAAGAGACAATAAATCTCAAGCAAGTAAGGGCAATTTAAAAGCTTTTAAAATGGCTTTTCAGAACACAGAAATGTGGCAGAAGGTGAGTCAGCAGATGATATCCTAGCTTACAGGATAAGGAGTGACAGGTGACAACTCAGGCCCTATTGATGGAGCTGAAGCTAAATCCCAGCTCCACCATTTGCTAGCTACCGGGAAAGTAACTCATTCTCATATGCTCTACAGCTCCCTTTCGTATCTGGAAAGTGGAGATAATAATAGCACCTACTTCACAGGACTGACATAAGAATGAAGTAAACTAATACATGTAAAGTAAAAAAGCCAAATAAATGTATAGCACTTGTTAATTACTTAATAAAAAATCATTATTCCCTAGGCAATGTAAGAAAAGATTCGGGAAAAGGCTGCCTACCAAAGCAGGTTTTCAGTGCTTATCAAACATAGACTGTTTCCAAGCAGACACTTTTAGAAATTTTATTTAGTGAGTTTAAATATGCATTTAATGTCTTTTTAACTTTTTTCCTAGAAAGTTAAGACATCTTCCTGGATTGAATGTTTCCTAGGTCTCCACGCTAAACATTCTTCTCATCTAATCTTCATGACTCTTGTGAGGAAGATGTTATAACGCCCATTTTACAGACAAGAAAATGTGGACTCAAGAAGTTAAGGCAACTGCCCACGCAGACAGATGACAGAGCCGGGATTCCAAGCTCAGGTCTGTTTGATTCCGCAGTCTATGTTTTTAAATGTCATGTTACCCTAGCTCTCTATTTCCTCAGAGCCCATGGCTGTGCCACCCATGGTGCTTTTCAAGAAAGTTTAGCTTCCCAGTTGGGGAGGGATTACTGTACGGTTATTTCTAAAAGGAAAAGTCAATAGTTGAGAGACACATTCAAAGGCATGCAGTTAGACCAACAAAGGCTTAAATGCTACACAGCTGGCACACCCACCGTGCCTTTTTCTTATTCCTTCTGCCTTACCCTAGACGGTGTGGTGTGTCAACAATTCTAGTAGCTGTAAATCAGTCACTTACTGACGTTCCAAATAATCTAACTCCAAGTACCTTTAGGACAATATGACAGTGGAAGCTATCACTGATTGGAAGAACCCCCAGGTTTTCAGTCTATTCCTGAGACTATAGTTGAAAAGGGGGAAGGAAGTATTTCATAATGGAACTCAGATAATCTATACTGCAAAGTTAAGCTTCTGGAATCCTGATAGCTGTACTGTAACTGACCTGTCGCCTCTCATTTTGTTATTTCACTGCAGAGACAATAAGCGCGCATTCCTTTTTATTCACAAATCTAGAAAACAGGTAAAGACTGGGTGGAAGAGATAGCTAAAATGAGTTTCTGGCCTTATATACAGCTTTTATTATAGTCTGCAGCCAGCTGTCAATCACAAATTAGCAAAGGGAAATGTGATAATTAAAGCCAAACTTGTCCCTTAATAAAGGGCTTAAAGCAGGCACCTTCGAGTGTCTGTAACTGCCAACCTAGCTGAGTGAGACAAGCATCTGACATATTAGTCATAGAAAACAGTTTATATTGGCAAGCCCAGATCCAGGGTTATGAACTTCAGTTGCTCTTTATGGCTCTGGTGTGCTTGAGTAGGGAGGGTGAAGGTAACATGAGCCACTTAGTTGCCCGTATCTGAAACATACAACAAAGTCATTATAAATCTAAGACAGACCAGACTGTCCGGAAAACAGGAATTTTTTCTTTCAATTCCTACTTTGTTCCCATAATTATTTAAAAGCAAATATAGGAGCTCAATAGACGGTTACTTAATCCTAAGGTCAAATAAAAGAGGAACCTGAAAGGTTTCAGAAGTGTCACATTAGCTAACCCACTGGACATTCACTAGTGATCTTTAAAACTGTATCAGTCACAAAGAACTGCAACTGCTTGAGCTGAAAACAAAATGCCTAAAAAGGACAAAATAATGTTTTCCGTTTTGCAGAAAGAAAATGTACGCTATTTTTAAAGTTTCTGCTTAGATGTGAAGAAAATCATATTGTGGATAGTTATATAAGTAATAACAGTTCCTCTGGAAGCCATATGTTTATACTTATAAGCAAATATTTTCCCTTTTATGTCTTGTATTTCAGTACTGAATAGCCCAAAGATCTCGTGCATATAAAGTCACAAGAGCACAGAAGATATATTTTATTCTAAAAAGAAAACCCAAATGAGGAATAACAACCAAGTTGCAAAACACAGAGCTTATGATGGAAAAATGTAGATAACCTGAAAGACAGCATATGCTGCTAAGCGCCAATATCCAAAAAAAGTCACAGCTGCCATAAGTATATATTTTTTCAGATCACAGCAAGGCTGCCATTCAAACTGTACTGTCAAAGTGAGTCTACATTTAATGAGATACATACCACAAGAGCTGGAGACCTCAGTAAGTAAGAGTGAGACATTAATGTGACTTTCTGCTTTTTGATTAGCACTGCCCTCCAGACAATTCAGCTTAGTTTTATGATTACTGGATAGACGGCACTTAGCTCTATTCTTCTGCCAACACGTGGTTTTAAAATTCATAGCTATAGAGTCCAAATCTCATCCTCTCCCTTTGACAGGGCTTTGGCAGCATTTCTGTTGCCTCCAAATTCAGAGCACGGCAGAGCCCTCCATGCCTTGGGAAAGCAGCCCTTGGATCCACAGCTTGCAAGGGCAAAATTCTGAGGATTCCTTGACATCTCCAGGCCACAGCATCTGTGATTCCTTGACTCCATCACTTTGTTCATTCAAAATCCATCATACCTCACCATTGCCAATTCTCTGCCCTACAAAAGCCCCTTCCTCGTCTAACTTATTTTACACATGGAGCCAATTTTTCTTGAAATGCTATCAATCCCTCTGCCAGAAGTCAATATCCTCAATGGTCTCTTAGATAAAATAAAACTAAAACCTTCCTAATTAAAGACTTCAAAATACTAACGGTTTCAATACCCTCATCTTTTTTCAGGGACAGTATGGGCTGTCCATGAAAGGTGTGGGCTTCAGAGTGAGACAGATATGGATCTGAATCTTACAACTGTTAACTGGGTAACCTGGAACAAGTGATTTAACTAACATCAGAGGCTGTTTACTCCTCTTCTAAAATAGGGATGGCAACAGAAATCTCAAATGGCTGTTTTGCGGGTGAAATTAATGTAACTGTCCTAATTACTGTTAGAGCTAACATTTATTAAGCATGTCTGTATGTCAGGTATTCTAAGCACTTACATAATTAACTCTCTTAATCCACAAGACTACCCAGGAAGTGGAAACTAGTATCTGTTTAAGAAATCAGAAAACTGGGGCATAGAATTGATGAGCCAACAAGTGGAACTCAGGCTTGTCTGCATAACTGAACCCACAGAGGGCCTTGCCTCACTTACTGAGAATGCCACGGGTAACAAGTCCGTTCATACGCTGCCAGCCACACAAAGAGATGCTCATTTCTTTTCCTTCTTTCCTGTCCCATCTCTAACTTACCTTACATCATGCAGATCATGCAATGAATTTAATAACTTACGTGGGAAAAGAAAATACTGTTATAGAAAAAGGTTTACTTAAAATATGAGAAACTAAGAGTGCCCCCTAATTTTTTTCTTTTTTTAAAAGCTCACCCTAAAGGAAGAGAATCAGGCGAATCATTTTGGCAAGTGACAAAGCAACCCCCTCAGAGGCGAATCCTCACACACACAGTATCTAACCCACAGGGCCACTGGTCCCAATGCTATGGACTGAATGTGGCAGAGGCTAGAAATTCTGAAGTTGTGGGCAGGGCAAATATTCTTTCTGCACATTAGAATTAGGGAGTTTTTGAAAATTATCTGTGCTGAGGCCCAACCCCAGGAATTAATGTAATTGGTCTGGGGCACAGCCCACACATCAGATTGATTCTTCAAAGCTCCCCAGGAGATCCTTACCTGCACCAGGAGTTGAGAACCACAGCCTTGGATGGTTAAAGTCTGGTGAAACACTGCCTCAAGTACTTTAGCATGTGGGTGTTGTTAAACCCTTTAAGGAAAGAATTTACTTTGCTGTTGTAAAAAGAAGTAGACTTATCTTTTAGAAAGGACACTCTGGTAGCAGGGAGGAAGAAAAGACCAGGGCCTGCTACAGTCTAGGCTCTGGGGAGACTGCATCCATCCACCCACTCACCCAGTAAATATCGGAACCTCTATTACTTAGCAGGCACAACAAATAAGATGAATAAGGCGCACCAACTCTTGCTCTCAAGAAGTTCCCAGTAGAGAAAGAGGCAAGAAAATTAAAATATTGTGCATTAAGTAGAATACAAATGCGAAGAATACAACAGGAGAAGAGAGGAAGGATGTGTAAATGTACAGTGAATAGCTGAGGTATCGTAAAACACTTCCAAGATGAAGCGGATTCCAGGTCTAGGCGGGAAGCTGCAGGAGTCACCAGGCAAGCAAGGCAGTAGATCATTCTAGGCTGTGAGAACCTCATATCAGGCTTCTGTAGAATTAAGTGATGCAGTGAGGCTGGGAAAAGGGCAATCGTGGGAACCTGAAGGTCGTCAGAGCTAGAAATGGCCCAGCTAAAGAGTTTTAGCTTCACGGTGAAGGCAGTGGGACACGACCAGCTGGCTTTAAAAATTGAGCTGACGTGCTCAGATGTGTGTTTCAGGGGAAAAATGCAGTCTGACAGCAAGGAAAAGATGGAAGAGAGGCAGATAGGAAGACCAGTCAGGAGGCCATTCCAATAAACCAGGTGAAGAACACTGAGGACTAACAGAGCTCTGGGAGGAGGGGTCGGGCGAAGAGTGGGGGGAATTCCACTTATTCAGGGGTAGAACTGGTACTGAGCTGATCCACTTGATATGGAGGACTGAAAGAAACAGGAGTTCAGACTTAAGTTAGAGTGACACTATGAAACCACTCGGAAAGATAAGAACAGAAAAACAAGCAGAATGTGGAACATGAGTAGGCCATGAAAATGCCAGAAAAATATGACTGTACTCTATATTTTGGAAAATAAAAGTCAATCAATTTCAAAGATACAGTAAAATACTTATCCATGAATATTAGGTCATACTTCTTCAAGAATGGTTTAAGATATAAATTTTATTAATATGTCACTTCAATAGGTCAAACTTTTGGAAATCATAAAGTGATCTTAACACATGCTGAGAAGGTACTGTCAAATTCAATACGGATTTTTGATTTTTTTCATTAAACAAATAAATCTTAGGAGTCACATTACAACCTTTCTCTCAAACCAAAGTGTATTCCTTTTGTGAAAAACTGACACTACCCATTAAAAGTCATAACAAAAAAAATCACTCATAACATAAGAATATACTTTGATATTACTTTCCATCTAGAAAACCTGAATTAACTGAATAGCTAAATTAAATAGAAATAAGGGAGTTCAGGAAATCCAATGGATAGAAGTGAAACTTGCCAAAAAAAAAAGAGCTTCCTGAATAGCAAAAATAATTTTTTAATGTAATAGAAAATTCCACTGGAAAATTTAATCAAACTAAAATAGGAAAAAAAATGCAAGGTTCAAAGATCTATATAGAGAACCCAAGTTTTTACTAAGAGATTTAAAGGAAAGCTTAAATAATTGGAGAAACATACCATATGTTTCTGGATGTGAAGCTGGATGTCAGTTCTTCACAAATCCGCATGCATAGTTAATAGAAATCCAGTAACTACACTGGACTCTCTAGACAAGATACCTCCACCATAAAAGGTATAAGAAAGTAAACATAAAAATCAAGGCTCTTGATAGCAAAGAACTTTCCAAGCAAAGGAAATAAGAATCAATGCTTTTAAATGTACAAAATTTTGTATGTCAAAACAGATCCCAAGGAAAACTAAAAAGCAAACAAACTGGAAGAAAACTGCACCGTATGAAACGGGCAAAAGTTAACTTTTAGAATTAGCACTGAATAAAACAAAAGACATGAACAATTCATATGAATGAAAACTTTTAAGTGTTCAACTGCTCTAGTATGAAAAGCACACTAAACAATAAGATTTTATTGATTAGATTAACAACTTCAAAATTGTGATGTTCAGGGGCTTCCCTGGTGGCACAGTGGTTGAAAGTCCGCCTGCTGATGCAGGGGACATGGGTTCGTGCCCCAGTCTGGGAAGATCCCACATGACGCGGAGTGGCTGGGCCCGTGAGCCATGGCCGCTGAGCCTGCGCGTCCCGAGCCTGTGCTCCGCAACGAGGGAGGCCACAACAGTGAGAGGCCCACGTACCACAAAAAAAAAAAAAAAGTTTGGGAAAGGCTTCTGCTAGGAAAACATTTTTATATGTTTAGACACATGCTAAATGCAATACAGTGAACAAGTATTACTTTTACTGGCATTGCTTTAATGTCAGCAAAAGACTAGCATACAAAACATTTAACATTCTTTTCTACTTGTAGCAAACCAAACTATTTTTCTATAACTGCACTTCAAATTCTCATCCCACTTTTCTTACGAAGCTTTCCTTAAATTACTTTTTACATTTTAAAGCAATGAAGACAGCTAGATCTCAGCAGTTTTGCTCTGTTTAGCGTTCACATTTTCTGAAACCCTGTTTGCTCTGCATGCTATATAGATTATAAACTTATGTCTGCTTAGTTTTCTGTCTTGTGTAAACTTTGCATATTATAGGTCTATTTTTTATTAGTAATAGGCTGTAAAAAGGCAGAAACAGCCAGAAAAAATCAATGTAGTTCACAGATACTGAATTAAAGTCTTGTTAGCATTTTAAGATTTTAAAGGAGAAAAAAATAACTTTTCAATTTCATTTAATTTCAACCACTGCATATCGACATAAGCATTCATCCCTAACAGTAGGTTTGAGTTACTGAAAGTTGTTTTTTGAACATAAGAAATTAATCTACTAAATTTTCTTTGGAAAAAAAATAAACATTGGAAACATACTTACTGACAAAAAAGTCACCTCAAGCCAATTTATTTCCTTCAAAGTGAAAGAGCTATATTTTCTTCTTTTCCAAAAATGGAACAATGTGTTAGCACAGGCTTATATTTAGCAATAAGAACCAGAACCATTTCCAAGGAACAGTTAGTGTAGACTCTCTGGTTTCTAGACCTGAATTCATTTATTTTCAGGTCATTTTGTTTAATAAAAGCATAGGTTATATCCATTCATCTGTCGATGGACATTTAGGTTGCTTCCACGTCCTGGCTATTGTAAATAGTGCTGCAATGAACACTGTGGTACATGTCTCCTTTTGAATTATAGTTTTCTCAGGATATATGCCCAGCAGTGGGACTGCTGAGTCATATGGTAATTCCATTTTTAGTTTTTTCAGGAACCTCCATACTGTTCTCCATAGTGGTTGTACCAGTTAACATTCCCACTAACAGTGCAGGAGGGTTCCCTTTGCACCACACTCTTTGCAGCATTTACTGTTTCTAGATTTTTTTATAATGGCCATTCTGACTGGTGTGAGGTGATACCTCATTGTAGAGATTTTCTACCAACTGCAGTTTATCCACTTACCATAACCTTTGCTACAGAACATGTCTCTTATCATTCCCACAGTCTAACTTCATGTTTGATATCCTCTTTGATCCCCAAGTGATTCAGAAGAATGTTTAATTTCTGTTAGAATTTTTATTTGTCTCAAATTCCCAATTTAAATGGATTTAGGCAAGCAAAAAAGGACTTAATTGTTTCTACTCTTTTATTGAAATTTTCTTTGAAACCAACTATATTTAATGTTTTAAACTGTTTCACGGGCACTAAATTTACATTACTTTTTTTTTTTTTTTTTTGGCCGTACGCGGGCCTCTCACTGTTGTGGCCTCTCCCGCAGCGGAGCACAGGCTCCAGACGCGCAGGCTCAGCGGCCATGGCTCACGGGCCCAGCCGCTCCGCGGCACGTGGGATCTTCCCGGACCAGGGCACGAACCCGTGTCCCCTGCATCGGTAGGTGGACTCTCAACCACTGCGCCACCAGGGAAGCCCTACATTACTTTTTAAATACGGTGCAGATGTATCCATAAATATTCAATATATATACTCACTCAAGCTTTTTGAGGGCAACAGGCAAATATAAATTTTGGGAGATTTGACTAGTTGTTAAATTTTGAAAGAACTGGTTAAAGTCTCTCAACTATGACTTAAAATACAAAATAACCTACCTTCTAGAAGTTTCACTTTTATGTATTTCAGTTACTGCATTGTTTTGCATTATAAAAGTTTTAGGACAATTATTCTTGGTCTCGGTATACTGTACCTTTTATCCAGGTGTGATATGAAAAAAAAGTAACAAACAGTACAGCATGATGTCTGTGAAGAGTGAGATCTCACTTAACTGCAAGCTAACAAATTAGCCTGCCACTGCTTTACAGATACCGGAGCAAGACATGAGACTCCTGGATCAAAGATAAAGCATATTATTATGCACAACACAGACGGCAGCATTAGCTTTATGTTTTCATGGGTTCTCCGTGGCCCAAGCCCCAAAGGGTGACGCAAAGTGGCTCAACGGGATGCTGCACACACAGTAGGTTTGAGTTACAGCTGAAGAATAGTGGAGTTTAGGGAATGCCACTTTTTGTTTTTAAAGGTGCTACTAAGCACATCTACCCAAACTTTGTCCCAGAGAGAGGCAATCTATTACCCCAGTTAGGAAAAAACCTGCCCTCTGTGCGAGAAAGAGATACTATATCTTTTTTTAAATACTGTATGTCTTTCTCACAAGTAGTTTCCTTTAATTTAGCATATTTTAACCCACATTTGCTTATCACCATCAAGAATTAAACACTATAGGGCTTCCCTGGTGGCACAGTGGTTAAGAATCTGCCTGCCAATGCAGGGGACATGGGTTCAAGCCCTGGTCCAGGAAGATCCCACATGCTGCAGAGCAACTAAGCCCGTGCACCACAACTACTGAGCCTGCGCGCCACAACTACTGAAGCCCGCACACCTAGAGCCTGTGCTCTGGAACGAGAGAGGCCACCGCAATGAGAGGCCTACGCACTGCAACGAAGAGTAGCCCCCGCTCGCCGCAACTAGAGAAAGCCCACGCGCAGCAACGAAGACCCAACGCAGCCAAAAATATAAATTAAAGAGTAAGTAAATTTATTTTAAAAATAGAATTAAACACCACATATGATGTTTTCCCCTAATAAAACATGACAGTAAACAAACTTTTAATCTCTCTTCCAGGCCAACATCAATTTTATTGACATTAAATTTCCCGATGTGCTTCCCAATAGGATGGCCTGTGCATTTTGAAACTCTTTTCCTAACTGCATTAAGATTCACAACCTTCTTATGAATGGTTATTTAAACTTAATCATGTTTTTACTAGTTTCAGTGTTTACTGCTACTTCTTCCATTTCACTTCTTTCCTGTTCCTCACCATGATTCTTTTTTTCACTTGGGTACTTCTACAAGCTCAAAATTTTTTTTCCTACTGAAGTTAGATGAGCATATACTGATAGTTCCTAGGCCTGTAAAACAACAATAATTTCCCCCTGTTGGAGTTGTCTCATTCAGCTACTGCTATTGACAACCAGCCACAGACGCAGTGCACACAATAAGCATTTATTCTTACACTCACTGGTCTTCAGCTGGAGCAGCTCTGCTCAGGCTGCAGGTAGACCAGGGTGACTGTTCCACTGGTCTCATTCTGGGACCAGGCTCAAGGAGCAGAAGATAGAGTCTTCCCATGGTGGAGGTCAGCAGCTCTCAGGGGGCCAACCCCAGCTCGACAGCACATTTCAAGCCTCTGCTCACATGATACCCACACATACTCCATGGGCTAAAACATGTCAAAAGGCCAAGCTTAAGTGAAGGGGTAGGACTACACTCTGCCCAAAGTGAGCATTTGCTGGACAACCTAAGTGACACTCATCTACAATTATACAACCGAGTATAGACTCCTTGGTCAAGTCTTCCCCCTCCCCCTCCCCTGGCTCCACTAACTAGTCCTTCAAGGTCTTCAAGATTTGAGGGTCAAAGGAAAGCAAAGCCCACTGCAGCAAATCTCCCATTTATTTTGTCAACAGTCTTCAGTAAGCAAAGTCAGGAGTCACATGTGCAGAATTTGTTGATACATGTCCAAAGCCTTCATTTTGTCATCCTATGCACTACCTCATCCCCTTCCCATGATGCTCCAATACACTGCTACTCTGAAACTACAGACTGACTAAAGCCTTTGGGGTGAAACCCATCCATTTACTGGTTACTTGCTAGGCAGTCCCATCTGTTCCATGTGTTGACTCAAGGGCCAGTCAGCATTTCTCTTTATCTGATCCTGTCTGCTGCAGAACTGCTACAAATTCCACAACGTCTCAGGCTACTTGGTGGCATCCTTCCATGTTTTCTAGCACTACTGCCAAGTTTTTTAATTTTTATGTATTTGTTGGTCCTTTCAACATTTTTAGGAGGGAAGTGTGTAGGCTCAACTTATCTTGACATCAGAAGTCCAAAAGAGAGACTATGATAATTTTAATCTATTTCTTCATACATTACATAATTTTACATAAATACATGAATATCACAATCATTTTTATTTTTCTTTTCTGCCTAATTCCACACTACTGCTTCACAAGCCTTCTCTTTATATACTGAGTCTTATAAACAACCTCTGAGCACCATCTGCATGCTACCCCACCCCTAAGTGAGAGCAACTGATAAAACTTTGACTATTTTTCCCTACACTCATCATACTACAGATACAAATATGCACACAACTACATGAACTGCACACAGAGATGTGTTAAATCATGGTTACTGTTTTGGTTTTACAAAAATGGGTAATTGTATAGTTTTGGGTAGGCTTCATTTCTCATTCAACTGTACCTCCAGGGAAACCTCCCCTCCTCCAAGTAATCTGGTTTAGCTCTGAACCATCTTTTAGGGGCTCCATAACGGTCCACGATATACGGCTGCACCACAATTCATACTCCCACTCCCCCTCTGACAGCACTTACATTCTTTTCAGCTTTATGACATTATAAATAATACACCAAAAACCATTCTTATGTGTATACCCTTACTTAACAGTGCTTTTACTCTACCGGGTAGACTCCCATATGTGGGAATGCTGAGTTAAAAGGTACGTTTAATTTTAATAGATTTTGACAGATCACTCTAAGAAGTTTTATATATAAGACTACCCTTCCTGCCACATCCATGAGAGACAAAGACAAAGCAGTGATAGAAAGCAACATGTTTGCCACTTTAATTTGCACCTTTTCATAAATGTGTTCATTTTAATTTGGTCTCCTCTGAAGTGTCTATTCATTTCTTTAACCATTATCCTGCTGTCTTCCTTGTCTTTTAGTAAGAAGTTTCTCCACAGAATTGCTATACTTTATCATCTATACCATATTTGCAGAGGGGGGAGACTTTTGACGTTGTTTATGGTATCCTCTGCTAATCAAAAGAGATTTCATGAAGTCGAATGTTCTTTTATAGTTTCTGTATTTCTTTTCTTGGTTAAGGAGGTCTCCTCTACTTCTAGGCTTTTATTTTTTATATTATGTCTTATCCCCTTTGTGCTTTATTTTATTCTAATACACAAGAGAATTCACATTTCCTTCAACTACACCTGTACCATTCAATAATCTATCCTCTTGTTTTTGTAATGAACTATCACTATCATATGTTAAATTCTCTAAAATATATTTCTAGATTTCACTTTGTTCCACTGACTTAACTATTCTTAATACCATATTGATTATAATGAATTTATAGTATTGGATTTAGAGAATATTTCAACTTAAGTAGCCAGTTTCCTCCTCAATAAGTTGTCTATTCTCAAAGCCCTTATTCTTCTCTATAAACTTTATAATTATTCCATCCAACTAAAAAAAACAGGATAGGATCTGAAATGAAAAGTCTTTAAATATGTGTATTTTGAATGACTTGATACTTGCAAGCTACTGAACCTTCCATCTAAGGACAAGAAATGTCCATCTACTTATTCGGATTTGATTTTACATCAGAAAAATTGTAGTTTGCTTCTCACATGTCTTAGGTTGATCTTGTTGACTTTACTAGTAAATTTAGTTTTGTCATTCTTCTAAATTAAATTTGTATTTCTAGATGTTTAGTGTAAAGAAGAGCTATTGATTTTGGTGCATTTACCTTATATCCAGCAACCTTATCAAACTGTCTTTTTTTTTAACTAGACTCTTGGGTTTTCCAGGTAAAAAATAACATCTATCAGTATTAGGGATAATCTTCTCTTTCAATGCCTTTGCAGGCTATTTTACTACCAACATTTACTAAAATCTTCAAGAACATGTTAAATATAGCATGACTAGATAACTTGGCTGGTATTGAAACAACACTAGCAGCAACTATTCTAAATTTTGAAGATTGGTTTTAAGTTTCTTTCTATTCCTATTTTTCTTAGTTTTCATTGGAAATGACTGATGAAGTTACCACACATCAATAGATGCTTTTCATATTACCTTTTGTATTTGGTCATCTGCACCAAACGTGTTAATGTAATCAATTATGTATATGAGTTTTCTGTTCTGTTCATATCTTTAGTTTTTTTGTTTTAACTGATTTTTTTGGTGCGTTTACATTTTTAATTTACCTTCAAGATAAACTTGCATTTTCACTCTGTATCTCTTTGTCCTAGAGTCTCTTTCTTTAATATTAATACTGCTCTATTGACATATTTTACATTTCCTAGTATCATTTTAATGCATCTCTGTATTTCAAACATTCTTATAAACATACTAACAACAAAGCAATGAACACAGCATATAGCTGGGTTTACTTTTCTAACCCAGTTTCATACCTGGCTTTTGATTTTATAATTTAATCTGTTCATGCTTAATATAATGACTGGTATTTTAGTCGTTTTATTCCTTCCACCTTACTTTGTGTTTTGGTCATTTTACATTGCTATTTTTGTTCCATTTCCTTATTTTTGAGAGGCTGATCAAGTTATTTTCCCCCTCATTAGTTTAGAAATTCTGCTATACTCTTCCATTCCATTAGTAGCCATCTTCCTTTTCCCTGTTCTCATAATCAGATGACTCTTCTTTGAAAACAAGAATACAACTACTCTGCTTAAGAAACTGAGTTTTCCAACTATGACCCTCTATTTACCCTCTTGTATCCCCTAGTAAGCTCACTCTTCTATAATTACTTTTTTTAATTTCTCCTCTCACTCTCCTCCCTAAAATCTTTTTAGAATGCTTCTTCTCTGCCTACCACTTCCAACAGTTAGGTTGTCTGATAAAGTTTACTTTTAATATTTTTAGGGAGGCTTACTGTGTCCTTCTTTTGCACTTAAATTATAAATCCCCAGACAGCTATCTCCACCCATTTAGGTTTAATATTTAAATAGCTATGAACCAACAATGTTAAGGTTTACTGTGAATACTTCTTTATCTTTTCCCATCTTGAAGTCTGTTCTAGTTCATCTACTATTTGGTTAGCATCTGTCCATAGATGGGGTATGTGGGTGATGTTCTGAATTTCTGCATAGCCTCAAATATGTTTCTTTCAACCTAGGCAGGTAAATGATGTAGGTTGGAAGTAAAATTCTTGGATTGTGGTCCATTTCTCTATATAATGTGTGGATACCCCCATCTCATCTCTTTCTGACTTACTGGCAGATGAGAAAATCAAGGCCAGCTGGATCCCACCTCCCACCATTTTCTTAAAATTATTATTTTTTTCTTCTTGTATCTATATGGTTAGACAATGAAGAATTTTGCCAGAATATATCTAAACTGTGGAGCTTTCTCACCAGGTGAGCCTAGACCTTACTGAGCCCTTTCAATTTGCAGGCCCAGTTCTTTCTTTAGCTCAGGTCAGAAAGATCGTCTCCTATTGTATAATTATCACCTTTCCTATTTATGTCCTTTACTCACATCACTAACTCCAGTTATTTTCATTTCAGGTCTCAAATCTACTCTCCAACTCACATTTTTCTCCTCATGATTTCTATCTTATCTTTTCATATTTTTGCTCTATGATTTGAGGTATTTTTTGCACTTAATCTTCCAGGACACTAAATCAGGTCTCAACAATGACCAACCTTCCTCCCCTTTATACAGAAACTTTTTAATTGGGAATTCATGCTTAAGATTTTTTAGGTGCCACAATTAAATCTTCATAGGTACACTTTTTTCTCCCTAGTGTTTAACAAACATGTCTCCTCCAACGTTTCTGCCTCACTTCATTTGCTTTGATTTTCCTCTCTCCAGGTACAGGTTTTATGTAAACTGCTATCTTGGCTCCAGTCTGATGTTGGTTCTCTAATTTGCACATTAGATTCACCTGGGTAGTGGGAAGTATAAAACTCCTAATGCCTAGGGCCTATAAAATGAGAATTGAAGGAAGTACTCAGGCATCAGTACTTATGTAAATTCCCCAGGTAAGTCAAGCTAAGAGACTAAAGCCCTAATGCTGTTCTGAATCTCACCCATTCCAGCCTGTTGCTGTCTCTGCAAAGGGAAGCCTCTTTGTTCTCAGGTCTACCTGTCCTCTCCTGGGCTCAGGAGCAGAGGTGATTCAGTCTAGCCATTCAGCTTCCTCTTGGATTTTCAGAGAGTCAAATATCCAGCACCCTTTTTTTTTTATTGAAGTATAGATGATTTACAATGTTGTGTTAGTTTCAGGTGCACAGCAAAGTGATTCTATTATACATTTTATATATATATATATACACATTATTTATATATATATGTAGACACACTATATATGTAAATACTTTTTCAGATTCTTTTCCCATATAGGTTATTACAAAATCTTGAGTATAGTTTCCTGTGCTATACAGTAGGTCCTTGCTGTTTATCTATTATATATAGTAGTGTGTATATTTTACCCCAAATTCCTAATTTATCCCTCCCTCACACCTTTCCCCTTGGTTAACCATAAGTTTATTTTCTACGTCTGTGAGTCTGTTCCTGTGTTGTAAACAAGTTCATTTGTATCTTTTTTTTAGATTCCACATATAAGTGATAATCATATGATATTTGTCTTTCTCTGTCTGACTTATGATCATCTCTAGGTCCATCCATGTTACTGCAAATGGCATTATTTCATTCTTTTTTATGGATGAGTAGTATTCCATTGTGTGTGTATATACATATATGTGTGTGTGTGTGTGTGTGTATATGTGTGTATATATATATCTATATATAGATGTGTGTGTATATATATATATATATATATACACACATATACACATCTTCTTTATCCATTCATCTGTCGATGGACATTTAGGTGGCTTCCATGTCTTGGCTATTGTAAATAGTAGTGCAATGAACACTGCAGTGCATGTATCTTTTCAAATTATGATTTTCTCTGGATATGTGCCCAGGAGTGGGATTGCTGGATCATACAGTAGCTCTATTTTTAGTTTTTTTTTAAGGAACCTCCATACTGTTCTCCATAGTGGCTGTACCAATTTACATTCCCACCAACAGTGCAAGAGCGTTCCCTTTTCTCCACATCCTCCACAGGATAGAAAGCCCAGAAATAAACCCACACACCTATGGTCAATTAATCTATGACAAAGGAGGCAAGGATATACAATGGAGAAAAGACAGTCTCTTCAATAAGTGGTGCTGGGAAAACTGGACAGCTACATGTAAAAGAATGAAATTAGGACACTCCCTAACACCATACACAAAAATAAACTCAAAGTGGATTAAAGACCTAAATGTAAGGCCAGACACTATAAAACTCTTAGAGGAAAACACAGGCAGGACACTCTTTGACATAAATCGCAGCAATATCTTTTTAGATCCGTCGCTAGAGTAATGGAAATAAAAACAAAAATAAATGGGACCTAATTAAACTTAAAAGCTTTTACACAGCAAAGCGAACCATAAACAAAATGAAAAGACAACCCTCAGAATAGGAGAAGATATTTGCAACCGACAAGGGATTAATCTCCAAAATAAACAAACAGCTCATACAGCTCAATATCAAAAAAAAATGACCCAATCATAAAACGGGCAGAAGATCTACAATACATAGACATTTCTCCAAAGATGACATACAGATGTCCAAAAGGCTCATGAAAAGATGTTCAACATCGCTAATTATCAGAGAAATGCAAATCAAAACTACAACGAGGTTTCACCTCACACCAGTCAGAATGGCCATCATCAAAAGGTCTACAAATAATAAATCCAGCACACCTTCATACCCTTACTGCCAGGATGTCTGAGACCAGGTTTTTTTCCCCCGGATCTGCCTCTTTAAAGCTCTTTATCCTGGGGTTCCAATAGTGTTCTTCCAGCGAGGTTCACACCATTTAGAGCAAGCCCCCCACCCCAAACACATGAACTAGTTCCCTTCCTTGAAGTCCCCACCTGGCACAAGGTCTCGCTTAACCCAGTTGCCTCTAGATCCTCCTGGGTTGGTCAGAAGAGCCAAGCAACAAGGTTCTAGAAGAAATAAACCATACACAGACCTTCAAACTATACCTCTTAGAAAGGATCAGATGGACTTTGGTCTTTTGTATGTTTCCACGTCTACAGTCAATATCTAAATACAATTTTTGTTGCTGTACATGGCAAATTAGCATCACTGGGTGATGGGCGAGAGGGGAAATGGTAAGTCAGCTAATAATGAGCATTAGAATGCCAACAGCAAATTTCAAAAGGGAGGGAGGAGGATTAAGCAGTCAGGAGACTGGGAGAAAGGACTGACAACGCCTGAAGCAAAGTCAACATGATACACAGATATAGACAAATAGACAAGGAGCACATTTATAGATTAGGTTTATACAACAAAGATGTTCAGCCAGAAGTGAGTGAACGGGGAGTGACATTCTTGTACCTCTTCTATTATCTGTCAATCTTGGGAAATTTTGCTTATAAGAATTTATCAAGAACTTTTGATATTCAGAGATTTAACAGTGAGTGCATGGTACCCACTAGGTAAGAAATATGTAGCACAACTTTTGTGAATAATGTTGCCTTCCAATTTTGAGATGTGAGCGTTTCTACTAATGTTGTGAGTCCTATATTCAAGACAGTTTTGCAAATGCTACTTTCAGAGCTCTCTCCATTATAAGAAAAGTAAAGGACAGTAAAGCTTCACCAGATTCCATTCTTTTCTTCTATAAAAGTAGTTTTCAAACTTGTTTTGCCCACCATTCTTTTTCCCAAAGGGGTTTAAATAAAAGCTCACACTGGCAAACAGAAGCCTGCGTATGACCCAATGCTCCCAGCCCTAAGCATCTCCCCACTAGAAACCAAGCTCCATGGTAATGAAGCCTTTATGTTTCTCAAAGCTACATCCCCATTGCTAGCGAAAGTAGGCCTTGTCTAATATTTAAGAACTAAACCCCCTAAGAATATGAAGGACTATTTGGAAACCATCCTTCCTGACTCCTTTGTGTAAGTAGTCTCTGGGTAAGCCATTCCACAAAGAATAAAACTTAAAGCACAAGGAACAGGTCATGCTCTTCCCAGCTGAGTGATTTGAGACAAGATGTCTCACCTCCCTGCATTTCATGAGGGTTTTACAAGGTGCCTCCCCCCTCAAAAAAGGTCTGAAAGTTTGGTCACCTGTGTTTCATGCCATTTGACAGCAGAATGAAGTATCATGAACTTGTACATACACTTCCCTGGGGCACAGCAGAAAGGACTATAAAAACCACAGGCCTATGAGCTATTTACTTGTTATTACAAAACTTTCTGAATGACGCACACACCCTGTAAACTGACAGTAACTCTCGTCTTTGAGCCCAGATACATTCCAGTATGAAGCCCAAATTCCAGATGACTGAAGATTAAAGTTCGAATGGACATTTGGAAATGGGCAATGAATCACCACCAGCTTTGTGTCCCCAATACAGGTGGTTCATCTTTGATACTAACCACAGTACACTGCAACCATCTGCTTCCATATCCATCAACCCCAGTAGAGGCTGGCTCCTCGAAAAAGAGAATCAACATTGTATTCATAGTAGTAATTAATTTAAGCGCCTAGTACACTGCACAGCTCATTGCAGGCTCCCAGTTACGTGTCTGGGAAGTAAATACAAATCTAGCGAAGTAACTGCACTCCAGGATGGCACTAGCAGGCAGGGCAACCTTCCACAGTATCTTTAATCACAGGCAAAAATTCACGTTACTCAGGGAATGAGGCAAAGTATTACCAAACATCTGATCCCCTACCCTCAACAAGACACCTCCCAAGGTCCAACACCAGCTTAAACTGGAGAGATATTTGTGCAGTACTTAAATGATCAAATTAGAGAAAAGGGTCCCTGACAAACAGTACGAGACTAGACAACATAAATGTCCTCCACAGGACACAGCATGCTACAGGAGACTGAGAAGTAAATATTAACTCAAAGGAAAAACCTGCCCAGCCATTCATCAGGCTGGAATAACAGACGCAGACAGAACCGGCGTCAAACAGGAAGCTATATTTTTCTCAAGGACATTCTGCTACTGTGGAGTGCCGTAATAATCCCTTTGAGTGTCTGTTTTCTTACTCATGGAGAAACTTAGTTCTCTAACTTCAAACAATCAGAAACTTTTGCTGTTTTGAAATTATAGTCAGAATGAAGCATTTCACTCTTGCCTGCAAGAATGATAAGTCCCTTAGACATAGAAGTAGCCTTGCTTTACAACCCAGGTGCAGAGCTTCAGAAAGAGGTTTCTGGATACAACATTCCACATTGCTCTTAGATTTATAGTTTCCAAGGAAACAGGACCATGGTCCACTTTGCAGTGATGCTGACCCATTTTAAACAGCTCTGTTCTGCTTCGAACCTATCAAAAAGTTGCTTCATTTAAATTTCACCTAAACTCCCTCCTTCTCCAAAATCCTGTAACAACTCTGTATTTTCCTTTCATTGGTGAGCAGTCCAATGAAGGGTTCCTCTGGTGTGTGGTCACCCTCACTGCAATGAGTCAATACACGTGATCTTGTTGGACTACAGCTTTGTCCCAGATGATCTTAGGCTGACTGGGCTACAGCAAGACTTTTTAGAAGCCGTCTGGTAACCACCCTTTCCATGATTCAAGATGAGTTTAGACTCAAGCAAAGCCTTATGCAATAAAACCAGTCTCCTGAGATGACAGGGCTCTACTTTGTCACCTGTGTTCAATCAGGCTTAAGTGGTCTCGTCCTCCCCAGGACATCAGTCCTCAGCCAGTCGCTAGGATTAATTATCTGCTTCAGCAGTAGAAACAGTTCAGTACTTCCCTTTCACTGACCCTTACTGTTTTCAACACTCAGAACACCCTGGCTCCTATCAGACACTGACCACAAAAGAGGAAATAGTACTTGCCCTCTCCAACTCTTTTTTTTTTTTTTTTTTTTCCGGTACACGGGCCTCTCACTGTTGTGGCCTCTCCCATTGCGGAGCACAGGCTCTGGACACGCAGGCTCAGTCAGTGGCCATGGCTCACGGACCCAGCCGCTCCACGGCATGTGGGATCTTCCCGGACGGGGGCACGAACACGGGGGCACGAATCCCCTGCATTAAAGGCAGATTCTCAACCACTGCGCCACCAGGGAAGCCCCAGAACCCCTTTCTTATCTGTCAGAAAGGAAGGCTTATTGCTCTACTACCCAACTTCCCCAAGGCCCAAACATTTCAAGGAAGGTTTAGCCTCTCATTGGTTCGTTGACTCCAAAGCCCCAGTAATTAGCAGTGAGAGCTCCTATTTAATTGCCTCAGCCACTTTATCTTGACTTTGGAAAACAAAGTCAACCTTTTCCTCAAAAGGAAAAGGCGGGGGGTGGCATCCCTAGTGGCGCAGTGGTTGAGAGTCCGCCTGCCGATGCAGGGGACGCGGGTTCGTGCCCCAGTCTGGGAAGATCCCACATGCCGCGGAGCAGCTGGGCCTGCGCTTCCGGAGCCTGTGCTGCGCAACGGGAGAGGCCACAACAGGGAGAGGCCCGCGTACCACAAAACAAAACAAAACAGTCTATCTTTTTGATTTCAGAGTAAATTTTAAAATGTTTCTAAATGTACTCGATCTAATTATAATCCCAATGTACTTGATCTAATTATAATCCTAAAATGTTTGTTCAAAGTTAAAGGCATGAGTATGAAGATTACCAAATAGGTTGATTAAATGACAAATGCGTCTTTATCTCAATTGTCATTAAATTAAATGATTTATATGCACCTGTCTCAAAATCATCACTGTCAAAGAAAATACATTTTATACTAATCTTGATGCCTTAAAGGTAACTAAATCAAATGGCTACGTCAGTCTGTAAACAACGGACCAATTCCCACATATCACATTAGCTTTCTGTGTTGAATACTGAAAAGGAAGAAACCTAAAACAAAAGGCAGACTCAGTGTCTGCCAATCAAACCAACATATCATACCAAGCAAAATGTACTTTTCAAGCACACCCTTTGGTGAACAGAGATGATTATTCTGGTAATATACTATGCTTGGGAAAACAAAAGCTAGTGTATAAAAATATGCCATTTTAAAGTAACTTCATTAAAAATGCAAGTCTTTAAAAGAAGCACCCTTACGATTCTCGAAAGTATTTAACAGCACGGTATTTTGAATTTTAAGTGAATTAGATTTGATGATCTTTCAAACAGTCTATTCTCTTTACAAAGCAAAGCAAAGCAAAGCAAGCGAACCAGCTACAAGATGTTCTGTTTTAAACAAGAACAGAATGAACAAATAAAGGTAAATGGCTCATTCCAGGCCAGGAAACAACTAACAGCAAAGGATCTGGTTTCTCAAGATCAACTGTTTACCTAACAGCATCATGCTTATTTATGTTAACTTCTAGTCCAATACATCATGGATAGGATTTGTGCAGTTCTAATATAATTCATGTAGAAACTATAATATTCCTATTGGATTGTTTTTCAAAGAATACAGAGTACAAATGAAGAAATATAAAAAGCTGTACCTTTCAGCCATACCGTTACATGCGCTAAAATCCTCCGTTTAAAAAAAAAAGCCCTCAAGGGCTTTATGATTTCACAAATTTTCCCTCATTGCCACTTCCATTGATTAAAACTCCTCAGTCCATCCCTCCAACCCCTGCCCTTTGAACATTATTCTTTGAAGTTCAAACACAGCATTCTCATTTTCACAAGCCCTTCAAGTATGTCTAATAAAACCACTCTAACACCATGGAGAAGCTCTAACCAAAGAGTTCTCTTTCCTTCCCCAATTACTTATTTCAATTACCAAGGAAAAAAAAAAAAGATGCTACGGAACTCCCCAAACACACTGTCTTCCTACTTGACCCAACCATCGCTGCCTGCCCAGGGCTACAGCTCACCCAGGCCCTGGGTCACCGTAAAAACGCTACCCTCCTTGATGCAAAGCCGAAATAAGCATATAAGCTTCCCCATAGACTAACTAGGTTATCTAAGATGTGAAGTATTAGTTGAAACAATGATAATTTTTTTTTACTATCAATAGCTAGAGGATATTTGTTTATTGCTTCTTTGTCTACATCAACCCATACACATGTCCTCTATTATCCCAAATAATGCAAAGCCAACCAAAGATTAGTCTTCACAAAGCCTAATTTTATTTTAGTCTCCATGTTTAATAATACAGAAGAATCTTTGACTAAAAACTTCACGAAGATCTTATTGAAATCACTACAGGAAACTTTACCATTGCTTCCATCACAGACCTTTTTTGTAAACTCGATTGTAGAGAGACTTCTGTTTTATTATAAACTCTACTTCATGAAGTTCTGTCCCAGGAGGAAAAATAAAAGCACTATACTATGGGTGGAATGTCTGAGGCTTCCTGAGCTCATAGAAGATTATTTATGCAAATTTGCCTGATCCACTCAATTTTTCCAAGACAGGTAGTATGGAGGGGGAGAAATCTCCCTTTGCAGAAGGCACTTGTTAACAGTTACTGTGGACAGCTAGGTATGATCCAGTCAAAAGACAGCCTCTATGCATTGCAAGGAGGACAGGTGCATCACCTGTCCAGGTGTACCTCACATTTAGAAAGGAGTCTTCCAGGCTTCCCTGGTTGTGCAGTGGTTAAGAACCCGCCTGCCGATGCAGGAGACACAGGTTCGAGCCCTGGTCCGGGAAGATCCCACAGGCCGCGGAGCAACGAAGCCCGTGCGCCACAACTACTGAGCCTGCGCTCTAGAGCCCTCAAGCCACAACTACTGAGCCCGCGTGCTATAAATACTGAAGCCCGCGTGCCCAGAGCGCGTGCTCCGCGACAAGAGAAGCCACCGCAATGAGAAGCCCATGCACCTCAACGAAGAGTAGCTCCCGCTCGCCGCAACTAGAGAAAGCCCGCACACAGCAACGAAGACCCAACACAGCCAAAAATAAATTAATTTATCTAAAAAAAACAGTGGTCTTCCATTGTGAAAATGCTATTCACATGTTCACATAGTCACAGGGTACATAAATCATAAACGGCTTTATATACAAAATCTTAAATAGATTCACGTTTGTTATCTTCCTACCATTCAAGAATACTGCACCTTCCCTTTAAGTGCCAGCTTTGAAATATTGCCAATTTATCTATTACCTGTAAAATGTGGTGAATAATGCAAGAAACCGAACACAAAACAATATTCTTTTTTTTAGATTAAGAGAGAAGCATGTTATAAGTGAGTGCAGCTCATTAATATACAATATATAATTAACCTAAAGAATTAAAAGTGAGGGCTTCCCTGGTGGCGCAGTGGTTGAGAGTCCGCCTGCCGATGCAGGGGACGCGGGTTCGTGCCCCGGTCCGGGAAGATCCCACATGCCGCGGAGCGGCTGGGCCCGTGAGCCATGGCCACTGACTGAGCCTGAGCGTCCGGAGCCTCTGCTCCGCTGCGGGAGAGGCCGCAACAGTGAGAGGCCCGTGTACCGCAAAAAACAAAACAAAAACAAACAAAAACAAGGAATTAAAAATGGAACCAAATTGTAGGACAAAATCTATGTAAGTGCCAAAAAGAGTCTGGACAAGGAGATGAAGATGTTAACACTGACAATCCAATTAGTGACTATATACTAACAACTGAACCTTGAACAGTCAGCTGTTCACTTTCTCTTATGGAGGATTTGGTTCAAAGCCTGATCGTAGTCATACCTCTTTCAGTCAACACATTTGCTGATGTAGAAGAAAAGTTACTGAACCACAAAATCAGGAGATGAGTTGACATCTTGGTTGTGTCACTTAGAAGCTTTAGAAAGACTTTAGAAAGGCTGCACCTAGCTCCTCAGAAGAAGAAGTGTAACCCCTGTCAGTCAAGTTATCCCGGGAGGTATACATCATATGCAAATGGTGCTCCATAAATGGCATTTACACGGAAGGTTTTTATCTACTGTCAAGGTCAGTAACTAGGAAATATTATGCATTCAATAAATGAATAAGCGAACACATCGAGTCCTAGTACAAGTTTTATTCCTACTAGACATTTGATTCACAATATTTTATGACAAATATTTTGATAAATGTAGTCATGTTGGAAATTTAACACATCTCAGGATTATCAAAATAAAGAGCGCAGTGTTCAACCTAACAACTTGTCAAAATAAATTAGAGAGAAAATTTTACCTCACAGATAATGCTTTTTTCCCCCCAAACACCCATGTAACCTTTACAAACACCGATCAAGTTCCAGAGCAGTGATTCTTTAACTTGAACATTCACAGGACTCACCTGGGAGTCATTCAGATTCTGATTCAGTAGACACAGATGAGACCTGAAAGTCTGCACTTCTAATAAGCTCCCAGATGATAATGATGCTGCCTAAATCCACTAAGGTTTATGCCAGGAATGCATAGGTGGTCCAACATGGAAAAGATGTCCTAATAATCTGTTACATTAGCAGATTAAAGGACAAAAGCCATGTGATAATATTAATGCCTGAAAAGATTTGATCCAGATATTTCATCACCCTCTGCTAACAAAAAGTACTAGCAAGCAAGGAACAGTATTCAAGGTAGGTTCTTCATTTAGTAAAGTGTGCCGAAGTATATCTTGCATAAAACCCCACACAAAACAGTTAATAGTAAAATATTAGATATGCTCTCATTAGATCAGGAAAAAGACAAGGATGTCTATTATCACTGCTGCTATTAAGACACATACTAGACACTAAGTAAATGCAATAAAGTGAAAATGCTAATCAAAAAATATACACAGGAAAGGAAGAAAAATTTTAGTTGTCTTTACTGGAAACTATAACTGTCTACATGTAAAAGCTAAGAGAATCAATTTTTTTTAAACTACTATAATTAATAAGACTTCAGTAAGTATTCAAATATAAACCATACAATTAACTAAAAATATTTTAAATCTCTAGAAAAAATCTTTAAAAGTCTAAAACTTATCACAATATGGGAAAAATCCATCTTTTAAAGAAATTCTTGAAGGACATAATAATAACCTGAATATATGGAGTGAAAATTTGTGTTTCTATTATGGAGGAACCTATACTGTGAATATGTCAAATATCTCCCAAATTACACTATAAATGCAAAAACAAAAAAAAAAAAACAGCTTTTTAAGACTGACACTGAATCTATAATTCATGTTCAAAGAGGAAAAAACCAGAGACGATAAAAGATCTTTCCCTTTCTCCAACAAGCTGAGTACATTCCTGCCTCAGTCTTTGCACATCCCACTCCCTTTGTCTCAAACGTTGTACCTCAAGTCTTCTCACTCATTGGACCTCAGTTCAAAAATGCCTTCTGATTTTGTCTAATGTAGATACGCACACGTGCCCACATGAACCCCCAGTGTAGGTCTATCCCATGATATATCTCAAACCATAACCATGGCATCCCATCCACCTGCCTACTCTTTGGCACTCCCATTAGAACATAAGCTCCATCAGCACAGCAATCGTGTCTCTCCTGTCGTCTCCAGGGACTGGCATAATACCTGACATTCAGGCTTAATGTTCTTTAAAAAAAAGAATTTGAGCATGTTCCTCAAAACACAGTGTCTCATTTTTCACTATTATCAACTATCACAATGTCTAAGTGGTTGGTTAAATAATTCCACATGTGTACAATGGAATAACATACAACCATTAAAATGATGTTGGTGAATAAGGATGACTGTTAGTCAAAGTAGATAAAACAGAATGTAGAGCAAAATCCCATTTTTGTAATCAAATTCATGTGAACAGGATGCACACAATTCTTACAACAACTAACCTCAAGTTCATAACATCAAGTGGTTTTTTTGTATTTTTAATTTTAATGCTTTTTTATGTTTTCTAAAGTAACCATGATTTTTAACAAGGAAAAGCTAATATAGGTGTGTTACTGTATGCGTAAATATGTATGGTTAAGAAACAGACCTCTTTACTTCCCAATTCCCTTATTACCCTTGTCCCAATGTATGTAACTAAGAAAAAAATATTAAAGAAAATTATACCAGTGAGCTTAATTATACCACAGAGCTCCGTGCTGTTTACAGAAATCCACTTAATTCTCCTGTACCTTGCTGCTTTAAAAAAATTCAAGTTGTAAGTGAAAAAAAGTAAATATTGCCGGTGTTTGTTCTGTAAAGGGTAGTCACAGTTCAGGAAGATACAGTTCTTCCCTTTCAAGGTAGGAACAAGAACAAAACCTCTGAATTCCCGCCCTGGTCATGTACAAAGAAGAGCGGGGGAGAAAGGGTTTTGTTGTTACGGAATCTCTCATTTTAGATCTAGAAGAACGTTAGATTGCTACCACTGTAACACAGAGTTTGTCATTTTCCACGGTGTTTCCTATTGGAAACATGTACAAAAATGGGACACAAACCCTAATTCACAGCAGCCTTTCACCACTAGATGGTGATCTTGTGTCTTGGTCGCTCTTGCCTCTGACATCATCAACCAAAGAGAAAAATTAGACACTCAATTCATCTTAAAACTTTAATGGTTTAATTAGTTAACAAGTAATTTGCAACTGAGCATTATACAGTTCAAACTCAGCTATCAAAACACTCTTTAGAACAGGGGTCCCCAATCCCCGGGCCGCAAACCGGTACTGGTCCGTGGCCTGTTAGGAACCGGGTGGCACAGCAGGAGGTGAGCGGCAAGTAAGCAAAGCTTCATCTGCCGTCCCCCCACCCCGCCCCTGCCACCTGTCCTTAGAAAAATTGTCTTCCACGAAACCGGTCCCTGGTGCCAAAAAAGGCTGGGGACCGCTGCTTTAGAATAACCAAAATGACACGCTTAAGTCCTGGTTTTTCTAGTATACACTTATACTCAAATTTAAGCGGGGCTGGAGGATGGATTACTTAAAATGCGAATTCTTATACTTAGGCTTTCTAGTTTTGACTTCCCACCTGTACTGGTGTTTTCTTTAACCCATCTTAAAGGGAAGGAACCACTGCCAGGCTTGCATTGAGGCTTACTGCTTCAAGTAACTGACAGCCACACTTGGGTCAATGCCTGGGACAGGTAATCCACTGTGGTCGTTCATTCCCAGCCATCAATTCTCTTGCCTCTCTGCTCCCTGATAGAAGAGGGGACTGGACCTCAACTCTGGTTTGTTTGGACAAATTTAGGGCAAAGCTTTAATCCTGACCCCTGCAGTTTCCTTTCCCCACATCAGTGCCAGGCCACCGGCATAATCATAATCCCTCAAAGAAGGGAAAACTGGTGAGCTTGTTTTTAAGTGACTTCTTAGAAGCCAGAACAAGACCTATGTATATAGATTGTGATTTGGATATAAGTATTTACAACCATGGAAGACTATCATGTTGCATTTTCACAACCACAGGTATAAACTCTCTACTAGTTACCTTTACTCTTTTAGGAAAATAGTTTTGATAAAATAAAACATCTAGTGTCTCTGAAATACTGTGCAAGTGAATGACAGTTTTAGAATCACTGAGAGTTGTGTTTAAAGACAAAAGATCATTTAGTTTACTATTTTCATAGAATATTTTCTTCGATGGCATTCTAAGGAAATGACAAGGATTTTGGTATAACCAGAGTATATGGTACCAAGGCGATGAAGCAGAAAATACTTAACCCTTTCTTAAACTTAATTATTATGAATGGCAATTATTACTCTAAATCATTATAGAGATGCCCTCAGGACACAATATACCATAAAGGGTCTGTTTCCCTAGAGCTCCTGGATTGTTCCCTAGATTTTCTAGACTGACACATTTTTAAGTTCCTAGGTCCTGCCTTGAAGTCAACCATCATTTTTCATTCTAATCACTATTGCTGCCTATAGAATCTCTTATCCCCACCTATTTGCTATTATTAATATCATACACTGAAAAACTAGGTAAGTGAGTTTGTTAGAACCATGTGTGAAACAATGAATAAACTTCGGGGATTAGAAAGGAGCATTCTTATCCATCACAAGCTGTGTACTTCAGTGGGAGGACTATGTTATACCTACTGTTAGCAATAGGTTACCCATTTAATATTAGCTGTGTCTTATCTTCCATTATTAACTACAAGTTCCTTGAGGGCAAAAGCCACACAGTACCTCCTTGTATTCCCAAAGCTACCACCCAGCAGAGTGCTTTGATTAACAATGAAGGAAGTCTCACACTTGTTTACTTCCTTTATACTTTAGATAGTTTAGGTCCAGATGAGTCAACAGTAGAAGCAAAGATCAAAACCCTCCATATTTACTAGCTTGTAAGGTAAGTTGTAGTGCTTCTATGTACCCTGACATGTCACACAAACATCTTTCCCGGTTATAATTAAGCAATTAGATTGGTAACCAGGACAAGTATCAGGAGAAGCCACAACTGAGGTTCTCAGAACTATGAAGGGCCGGTGAGAGGCCAAGAGTGACAGTGATAACGTTACAACACATAGCAGTTACCAGGAAACGTGCACCCTGTAACTCAGAGAAACCCCTCCGCCAACAACAGAGGAAAAGGGAAACAATGTGCACAGACACTACTAATTTCCTACCGGTGCTTAAACTTCAATAGGGTGATAAAAAGAGGCACACTGACCTACGACGCTAGCTCCTCATGGATGTTTTACATAGTTTTTCAAGTGACTTCTCCAACAAAACAGTACTTTCTCGTTTAAGTAGGAGTCATGCCTTTCTGACTATATTAATATTTATATTAGTGCTCTGGAAATGCAAAGCTTTGCCGCATGATCACTTCTAAAAGTAGCAATAAAAGGTACTAACCTTAGCATCTTCAGGTTTTTGGATATTTTTGCTGCGGCAGAGCCACCAGACCTGAGACTTGTGCTGTCAGAAGCTATTCATAATGTAGGCAAATTTACAAAATTATCTTGAAACTGTAAAAATTGATTCTACATAAGTGTTTTCTTATTTCTGAGGCTGTGGAATATTAGTGTTCTCTCTTGAATGAATAAATCATTTTTGTGGTGATCTCAGGTCTACACTGAAACAAAGTTGTTTAGAACTGGCAGTAAAAAATAGTTTGACCTGTTATTTTTTCCCTTCTCCTGCACCCAAACTAAAAATGGACACATCTAACAATGTTCTGATTGGAAATAAAGGCCAGGATCTAGAATTTATGGCCCAATTAATTCCTTCTCTAGTAACTTCACTACACTGGCAAGGACAGTTAGTGGATTTATAAATGCTACTTTAACACTGACAAATAATGTGTCTAGATAAACAAATTGATCGTCCAGAGTCTTGTCATTAGACTCTAATCATTAGCAACCCTAATGATTTTATCTTTCTCTCACAGCTTACCATAAAGTAGCCTGAAATACTCTAATATGGCAATCTCAGTGAACATAATAATGATCAAACCATGAGTTACTTAGATCAGCACTAAGAATTTTTGCCAAACCTACCACCTACGTAATCCTTCCCTCTGTGGTATTCATAATTGTATTCAAGTCTAGAAATCTGTTAGCTTAGCCTATGATCTGAAGATGGGGAATATTAGAACCAAAGTAAGTCAGCTGGAAGTTTTTTTTTTTTTAATGATTCCCAAAGAATTTTACAGACTGTCAGTTTATAGGAAACAGGGAGAATTTAACCTAGGTGGCTTAAACAACAAATTCATTTTCTCAGTTCCAGAAGCTAGACGTTCACGGATCAAGGTGTCAGAAAGTTCAGTTTCTTCTCAGGCCTCCCTCCTTGCCTTATAGATGGCCACCCTCATGCTGTGTCCTCACACAGTTTTTCCTCTGTGTGTACACGTCCCTGGCTCTATGTCCTCATCTCCTTTTGTCAGGACACTGGTCCCACTGGATCTGAGCCCACCCTAACAGCCTCATTCTAACTTAATCACCTCTTTAAAGATCTTATCTCCAAGTAGTCACATTCTGAGGTCCTTTGGATTAAGATTTCAACATATGAATTTGGGGAAGTACAGACACAATGAGGCCCATAACACTCAGGTACTCTCACTCATCCAATGAAGACACTGCTTCAAGTTCTTTTTACCCCTTTGTGGGTAATCCCGTTATAGTTGCCTTTTTATTAAATTTTTCTTCAAATTACTTTGTGGTTTCTGCCTTCTGATACACAGTGATGGTGCAGTTGCATTGTTTGAACTGGGAACCCCCTCACATTCTAAGTTCACATTTTTGTAACTTCAGCATTCCTGTAGTTTTGTACCTTTACTGATTTACAATTAAAGTAAAATGTAGTTTCGCAGAATTATAGTACAATTCTGTTGAATTCTCTGCACTTAATTACTCTTAACCACCATGACCACTTTACTGATCAAGACCATGAGGTCCTGTGGTACAACACTAAGAAACTGGGTAACAGCAGCTTAAAGTACCGCTAAAGTGACAAGATACCTGTAAACCACCTCCTTGATACTACAGAAGACCCATGCAAATACGTTAAGTGTCGCTTTAAGGCATACTAACAGTGAGATGTCAAACTAACTTTTTAGATCCAAACTGATGTTTTTATCATAAACATAAAGCAAGCCAAATTCAGATAGCTCTGAACAGAGGCAAACTATCCACCTGACACTCTGAAGCTCCAGCATTTGCCACAATACATGTCAATAACATTAAGATCCTGGATGAGTTTATGGAAAGCAGTATTTCAAGACCTCAGTCCTGGCACTAGGCATACTCACTATTACTAGGTTATTGTTTCTATGCATTTTCAGTAGAAAGAGGAAAATGTAGAAAATATGGGCTTATTTACCTTTAATTAAATACCTTTAATTTCATATAGACAGATATATAGGTATGTATATGTGTACATATATATGGAAGTTCATACTGATAATTCCAATTTAAGCTTAGGACTACAGTTGCTTATCTTCTTAGTAGGAGAGGACACTGGCGGGTTTCTGGGTACCTGGCAAGGCCCTATCACCTTGTCACCAAAACAGGGACACTTGCTTTTAATAATTCATTAAGCTCTATATTTGTTTCATGTGGTTTTCTGTATGTATATTAAATAAGTTGTTTCATATCATTAAAAAGTGTTTTTAAATAACTAAAATTGCAACATTAAAAAGACAGCACATTTTGAGATAAAAAATGCTCCTTCACATCCTAGTATAAAACAGCTTTGTAATATGGTATTTTAAAATATCCACATATGAACTGTCAAGCCATGAAAAGACATGGAGAAACCTTAAATGTGTACTACTAAGTGGCTTTTTACACAGCAAGATAATTTTTTCTAAGAACATTTTATTACATTACACTGTGCTAATAAGCAGGACTAACTACTGATTAGGGAGATAATGTGCTAAACTCATCTTTTATTTATCTACTCAGTCATTTAAATCATTTGCTGTTACCTTCTCCTCTCCTAAGATTCCAGTATTCTTGGTCCCCAGTTAATTGGAGATTTCACTGATTTCTTTCCTTCCTGTATACCTCCTTTCAAGAAACTTAGAAACTGAAGTCCCAAAAGACTACATATTCTGCTTATAACAGTATCTTGCTCAGTGGTTTCTTAAGCAAATCAATTCTTCATCTATAAGAAGGAAATGATATATGCATGGAGGTTTTATGTGTTGGAAAAGCATTATTCTGAAGGATTTTCATGGCACTGATACAAAACAGAACTTCAAAAAACATAAGTAGCATTTACTTCTAGTTGTAGAAAACAAAAAAGAAAACTAGTATAAAAGAACTTTCTAACATGGGGATTACAAGTTAAAACACTGTATGGGTTGGGGTGAGGAGTTATTTTTATAATAAGGCATTGGCCCTACCTTCAGAATTTCTCCACAGCACCCAGCACATAGTATTTATTCATTCAGTAAGTATTTCAGTCTTCACTATCTTCCAGGTATTACAGTAAATTAGATGCTAAAAATAAAACCTAGTTCTATTACTATAGTCATTTTTTAAATATTGATATAGTGCCTAACTATGAAGTTACAGAGGCAATGCTATTGCTTGTTAATGCACACTGAAAACCTATTTTCAGTTGGCTCTCATAAAGCTAGGATGCAAATTCTTCGGGAGGTTATACACAATGTGGAATGGAGCAGGAAAAGCTATGATAAAAGGACCAAGGGGCAAGGACCTACCACTGCCCATTCTTCTTTGTCCACACAGATTTCAAAGCAACATAGGCCAGAAAAGACTTTAAAAGTCAACGTTATTTACTATCTTAGAGAAACAGGCAAGCTAATTATGTCTTTATCTGTACCAAGTCCCTTTTGCCCCTCCCTGTAAGATGTTAAGTCAGTACCTGAATTTATGTATTTTTATATTCTTCCCACTCCCAATTTAAAGATATACTTAAAGCAAAATCATGAAACACTTTCATTTTCTATACAAGTCCAATTTTTAGACTTAATTATACAACAGCCTGTAAGAATTATAATGCTTAATTATGCCAATTTGTAATGATTACATTTAAGTCTTTTTGCCACTGTTATTGTGAAATTATATAACTCATTTCAATTTATTAACCATAAATGGAGTGTTTATAGTTCTCTAGTCAAAAAACACTTAGAAGCACCATCACTTGTAAATTACCTTGCTTACTTATGCCTTATCAAGGTGCAGAAATTCTCTTAAAAACCGAATTTTGTCAAAAAGCTGGACTTAAGTAAATGCCTGGAAATGCATGGAGGCCTCAAAGGGGCATTCTGACACTATCACTGCACTAAAACCATAAAATTCGATTTGCATTTCTCTAATGATTAGTGATGCTGAGCATCCTTTCATGTGTTTGTTGACAATCTGTATATCTTCTTTGGAGAAATGTCTATTTAGGTCTTCTGCCCATTTTTGGATTGGGTTGTGTTTTGGATATTGAGCTGCATGAGCTGCTTGTAAATTCTGGAGATTAATCCTCTGTCAGTTGCTTCATTTGAAAATATCTTCTCCCATTCTGAGGGTTGTCTTTTCGTCTTGTTTATGTTTTCCTTTGCTATGCAAAAGCTTTTAAGTTTCATTAGGTCCCACTTGTTTATTTTTGTTTTTATTTCCATTTCTCTAGGAGGTGGGTCAAAAAGGATCTTGCTGTGAAACTACAATGAGGTAGTTTCACAATGGCCATCATCAAAAAATCTACAAACACTAAATGCTGGAGAGGGTGTGGAGAAAAGGGAACCCTCCTGCACTGTTAGTGGGAATGTAAATTGATGCAGCCACTATGGAACAGTATGGAGGGTCCTTAAAAAGCTAAAAATAGAACTACCATATGACCCAGCAATCCCACTACTGGGCATATACCCTGAAAAAACCATAATTCAAAAAGAGTCATACCAGAACGTTCATTGCAGTTCTATTTACAATAGCCAGGACATGGACGCAACCTAAGTGTCCATCGACAGATGAATGGATAAAGAAGTTGTGGCACATATATACAACAGAATATTACTCAGCCATAAAAAGAAACAAAACTGAGTTATTTGCAGTGAGGTGGATGGATCTAGAGACTGTCATACAGAGTGAAGTTAGAAAGAGAAAAACAAATACCGTATGCTAACACATATATATGGAATTTAAAAAAACCATTTTTATAGTAAAAGAAATTACTGTGAATCAAGAAACTATGTCAACCGTCAAACAGAACTGTCGTTTTACTAAGTTTGTCATATTTTGGTTAACCAAAAACCTCCTTCAGACACTTTCGTTTCAAGGTCTGCGTACTGTAAAAGGCTGGGTGCAAATCCTTCCTAGGTCAGTCCCACAGAGCATTTACGCAAAGCTCAAAACTCAAATTATAAAGCACGAAGGGGAAAAAAAAAATGGAAGCAGTTTTATAGGTAAAAGCCAAGACACAGTTAAGGCGTAGAGGAGGCTAAATAAAGAGCCTGTTGTGCACAGACTTTGCGACACAACTACAATAAAGAAAGTGGTTTGAGTACGTTACTCCTGCAACTCATTAAGTTATCCTACACAGAACATATGGTTTGCTTTCCCTAATCAAAACTGTAATTTCATCGATCTGCAAAAGCTCACCCACTGGAGATGCTCTCCTAACTAACCCAAAATGCTAGCTAATTCCCTTCTAGCAAGAAATGTGCTCAAGATCCCGAGTAATGCCCAAACTAATAAAGGTATTAAAATGATTATGCTTTGACTTCATATCCAGAAAAACTGGTAATATAGCTAATTTCACAAAGCTGTACCCCAGAAAACAGCAATTTGTAACAAAGATCAAAACATTAACCCTCGTTTAAAAGTCAATGAAAATATGCAATTCTAAAAGTTATTCTGTCTTGGGCTCAAGCAAGAAGTGGTATAGGAGGGTGGAAATGTGGAGAAATACAACAAATAAATCTGAAGAAAAAAACAGTCATGGCTAATAATGAAGATTACCCAAAATTTCATGCTTTATCCCAGAGGATCATTAGACCTTGATGAGGTTAATACAAAATAAGCTTGTATGAGTTCCCACATGATTATAAAACTTTCAGTTATTACCTCTGAACTAGTAGCCTCTAAACTAGTGATAGAAAAATGTTTCCTTTTAACTCTCAAAGCAGCTCCAATTGAAATTATTCTGCTTAGAAATTAACTGAGTTATTGTTAGCTGAAAGAAAAGATGAAGTTCTACTTTCACAAAGGTTAAAATTTAAATTTAAGAAATTTCATGTCAAGCAGTGTGCGCCCTCAAATTCAATCCTTATGAAGTAGAGAAACATCTGATGCTCATCTCAAATTTCTTATTTGCACAATGCCGTTCCATTTTAGGGGGAAAAACCTCCTTACCTCAGTTTCCCCCCCTCCACAAAATGGGTAGACTAGAACCTAACTTCTAAGTTTGAAGTATTAAATGACAATGTGTATACAGTATTTAACACAACCTTAGCATATTATATGATTAATAGATCATTTCTGATATACCTGTGTCTCAATACTGAGAATGAAAAGGTAGCCAAGTCACGTAATAAAAATTTAAGTTAGGTATAGAGTTTCTGATAGCTTTACTGTAGAAGTATCCATTAGACAGTGCTTCTGACACTGATATACATATAAATCTTCTGGAAATCTTGCTAAAATGCCGATTCTAATTCAGGAGCCTTGCGGTGGGGCTAGCAATTCTGAATTTCTGACAAGCTTGGATGATACTGGTCCTGCATATCCATGGTCTTTAAGTAGCAGGGCTCTGTAATTGACTATGGATGGAGATTGCCTGCAATTTGAAGGGCTATTTTGGTTGCAAGGAACAGAGACTCCTCTGAGTCCACTCCAGAAAACTTAAAGCATAACCTGGAAGAGACCTAACTCTGGAGCTGGGCCTCTAGGAAAGTCTGTTTACCATTATGCACCTGGGTCCACTCTCCTCTTTCTCCTCTTCTACCCAGGTCCCTCACCACCTACTCCAGTAGGTGAGTATCAGACTAAGGGTGGAGGTGGTGGTGCTTGTGTGTTTTTAAAAAGCTCTCTGGAAGTTCTGCTGGACCTCCCTCAGCAGAGCGCGTAACACGCTCAGGCAAAAGGCACTGGCTTGCAATTACCGAATCTCAACCTCAAAGTACCCTCTTGCTCCTTGTTCTTCAGCTAAATGAAGTACTCTTAACTTTCCTGGTCCCTTAATGATTAATACCCATTGTTTAACCTAAAAGGTAGGAAACAGTGATGAAAACTGAGTGTTTCCATGTAACATTTAACTCTCACAGCAACCACCCAAGGTAAATATTTTTACCATCCCCACCTCATTGACAAGAAGACTAACGCTTAGGGAGGATAAGAAGTTTGTTCACAGTCACAGAGCTGAGGCCCATCTAGTTACGATGCCCATGCTCTTCACCGCACCCCGAAACAACTCTTGCCCAGGACTGGTGAATCTGAACTCACAGGCAATGTCTTTGAGTACCGTCTTTCTCAAAGCTTTGCCAGCAAAGAAATGTTAAACTTTTGAATTTTGCTACTCCGATAGTGAAGAAAAGACCCTTCTAATTAAGGATGACATATAATTGCAAATGTTTAAAGACCCTTTGCACTTTTCTCTTTTGTCTTTTTTTTCTAATGGGTTTTATTCCCTTTCTTTTCAGTTGGTAGCTCTTTAAAAATCAAGATTAGTCCTTATTCTGCGTCTGCCACGTAGCAAAAATTCTTAGTTTGAGTATGTTGACTTTGCTTATGATGTCTTTGGTCATGTAAATGTTTTAATGTCTTCTTTTAACCATTTCTGGGGTTTGAATCTTGTATTGGAACATTTTCACCACTCCTAAGCGCTTGTACTATTTCATTTTCAGTATTTAGAATTTATTCTGAATTTGGAATTTATTCTTGTGTATTATGTGAGGAACAAATCTAATTTTATATTTCCATATGGCTATCCAGTTGTTCCAACACTATTTATTAAAGTCTATCTCTTCCTCACTGATTTGATATGCCATCTTTTTCAGATACTAAATTTTGACAAATAAAACAAAATAATGTAGATGCAATCCAATAGCCAAAAACTAAACAGTCAAGATGCCCTTTAATGGTTGATTTAAAAGTTCAAGGTGGAAAAATAAATAGCAAGAACAGCCAGAAAAAGCACAGTAATTGCAATAAAGAGGAAGGCAGTCCAGCCATAGCAGATATTAAATGTCTTATAACCTCTCTAGAATTAATTCTGGCAAAATTACAAATACGTTCACACTTAATCCAAAAATCCTGTCTCTAGTGTATTCCAAAATACACTGGCAAGAATACAAAATGACTCAAGCACAAGGATATTGTCTCATTACTTGTAAGAGCAAACTATGGTTCGTCCATGCAATGCACTGATGAAGAGCTGAACTCCCTACAGAGACTAGTCTATATACAGAGTGATCTCAACAAAAACTACTAAATGACAAGCGTGGTGCAGAATAATGTTTCATGATTCTTCATGAGGGGGCATCGGGGGAGGGTGCAAAATTAATAGAAAATGTTTCCCAAAGAAACAACAGAAGGATAAAACAAACTATTAATATGGTCACCTACAGAGAGAGGGAGGGCACAGGGTTGGAAACAAGATTTCTGTGACTAGGCCTTACTGTAGTTTAAGCTTTGGAAACAAAATTTCTATTTTAAATCATTAACTTATTTTTAATTCAAATTTTTGCCGAGATAAGTGCAGAATCACACAGTTGTAAGAAAGAATACAGAGAGATCTAATGTTCACTTTGCCAGTTGGCTTCAATGGAAACATTTTGCAAAACTAGAGTACGATATCACAACCAGGGTTGTAACAGACAATCCATCTACCTTATTTAGTCTTGCCAGCTTTATCTGTACTCCTTGTGTGCGCACAGTAAGTTGCATATAATTTTATCACCTGTTAAGGTTCCTATATCCACTCTACAGACACAAAATCCATAAGGATTTTTCAAGTTGCCCTTTTATATATCATCCATATCCTTCCTGCCACCCCTCACCTGGTCCCTAAGCTCCTTACAAACACTAATCTGTCCTTGATTTCTAAAACTGTGTTATTTCAAAAATGCTATACAGTACTTTTGCTTCTGGGAAGGCTGACTAGACATACTTTTCACTATTCACGTCGTTAAGTACAAATGAAAACATTGGATACCATGTGAAACAAGCATAAGACTGGAAAAGAGAAAAAAGGTAGACAGGCTAGAAGCTGTGGGAAGCAAGGAAGGACATGGTGGTTGTATCTGCCACCTCTTATTACCCCTGATTTGGAGATGAAGATGTAGGAAACCTAGAAACACCAACAGGCCCAAGCCAAAAGAAAAAAGAAAAAAGCCCCGATAAAAGGCTTCTCTATGTTGCCAACGGACCAGGAAACGGGCAACCTAACAAAAAAGAAAACATTTAGGCAACAGCCACTCTATTCCACCAGTCACCACAGAAAGCCTTTACCACTATCCCCCCTCGTGCCAGCAAAGGACAAATGCAACCCTAGAATTCTACCCTCTTGAGACTAACAAGGCTTCTAGTACCCCTGCCTGGGTGGTGCCCAAGAAGGCCAAGTAGGGAGTGGAGATTGTTATGCCCACTGGGCAGTAATGGCACGCCCTCCTTGTATGTCAGTGGAGACAACGTGGGGGGCCTGCACTTCAGCCCCCAAACAGCAAGGCGGCCCCCTCCCCCTCAGAGGAGGAGGCAGAGGAGGCCTGGTGGAGACTACGGACTTTTACCATCATCCAGTGGGAACACCATGGGTCCGTGGTGAGGGAGAAGGAGGGCAGAAATCCCACCACACCCAGCAGTGATTAAGATTCCCCTACTCCATGTCAACTGCGGCTGAGTGAGGAACCTGGACTTCTATCTCCAGCGGCAGGAATGAGGCAGTATCCCTCTCTCCTGCCAGAACAGCATCAGAAACAGCCAGTTAAAACAAGATTTAAACAACACCCAGAGCCTCTCATAACATGATACAAAAATATCTAAGTTTCAATAGAAAAATCACTCATCATAAACAAAAACCAGGAAGACCTCAAACTAAAAAGGGACGATCAGCAGACACCAATACTGAAATGACATGTTAGGTTTACCTAACAAAGATTTTTAAAGCAGCCATCATAAAAGTACTTCAGGGAACATCTATGAATACATTTAAAACCCATGGAAAAAAAATAGAAAGCCTCAAAAAAATGGGAAGTTTCAGCACAGAAATAGAAGATATAAAGGAAAAACAAATTTTAGAAATGAAATATATAATAAGCAAAGTTTAAAACTCAATGGATGGGCTCAATGGCAGAATGGAGAGGACAGAGGAAAGAATCTGTGAGCTAGGAAACAGACTAGAAAACCAACAAAGGAAATACTGAAGAAAAAAAAAAAATGAACACAGCCTCAGCGACCTGTGGGATGGTAACAATCTAACTTTCATGTCGTTGGGGTCACGGGAGGAAGAGAGACAAGGGTGAGTCCGAAAAAGTACTGAAAAAAATAATGGCTAGAAACTCTCCAAATTTTCCATGAGACAAATCTACAGATTCAAGAAGCCGAGAAGACCCCAAACAGAATAACGCCAGGGAAACCCATGCCAAGACACAACATAATTAGAATTCCGAAATCTAACATTAAGAAAATAACCTTTAAAGCAGCTGAGAAAAGTTGACAACTTACCTATAGGAAAAAATTGATTTCTTATCAGAAAACAAGGAGGCCAGAAGGGGCACAATGTTATTCAAGTGCTGAAACAAAGAAACTGTCAGCCTACAATCCCACAGTCAGCACAATATCCTTAGAAAATAAAGGGTGAAATCAAGGCGCTCTCAAAGAAAAGCTAGAAAAATTTTTCACAAGTAAACCTACTCTAAGATAATGGCTTAAGTGTTTTCTAAACAGAAAAGAACACCCCTCCCACCCCCAGCCAAAAAAAACCCGTGGAACATCAGGAAGCAAAAAAGAATAAACTAAAAGCTGGGTAAATACAGTAAGCTTGCCTTCGTATGTTTTCTAAACTATGTTTGAAGTCTAAAGCAAAAATTTTAACATTGTCCCACGCGCTTCTAAACGTCTCATGTGGTTTAAATGAAATATCTACAACGATATTTTAAAGAGTATTAAGACCTAAAGGAAGGTAAGATTTCTATTCTCCAAATGAACTGGTAAAGGGATGATACCAGTAGAGTGTGATAATTTATGTGTATTTAGGTGATACCTAGAACCTCAAAAAAAAAAAAAAAGCTATACAAAGATATACTCACTACAGATAAATCAGAACTCTGAAAAACATTAAAGGCAAGACAAAGAAAACAAATGAAATGAGATGACAGAAACAAAACATAGCAATCTTAAGCCCTAACAGATAAATGGTTATATTGAATGCAAGTGGTTTAAATATATCAATGAAAGACAGACTGGCAAAGTAGATTAAAAAATATGACCCAAATATATGCTGCTTATAATAAACTCAATTCAAATATAATTATACAGGCAATTGAAAGTAAATGTAAGGAAAAAGACCATGCAAATGTTAAAGGAAATCAGGAGTGATATCAATATCAGAGCAAAGAAAATTACTAGAGAGGGACATTATATAATGATAAAGAGTCCATCCACTATGACAACACAGCCAACCCAAATGTGTATGCACCAAAAAAACAGAGCTGCAAAAATATGTAAAGCAAAACTCATAAAACTAAGTAATATACAAATCTACAGTTGGAAACTTCAACACTCCTCTCTCAACAGTTACCAGAGCAAACACACAAAATAGTCAAGGATATAAAAGAATAACACCAACAGCTAACAGGATCTGTGAACACCCTGCCCAACAGCAGAATACACATTCATTTCAAGTGTCATGAGAGCACACATCAAGATAGAACACATCGTGGGCCACAAAACAAACATCAAGAACTTTAAAAGAATTGATGTCATACAGAATACGTTCTCTGACCACAATGAATCAAACTACAAATAAGTAACAAAGGTGACAGGAAAATCTCCAGACATCTGAAAACTATGCAACACACTTTAAAAAAACATCTAACTGAATTAAAACATACAATACATCTAGATTTGAGGGACACAGCTAAACCACTGCTGAGAGAGAAGCTATAGAACTAAATGTATAGATTTAAAAAATCTTAAGTTCTCCCCTTGAGAGCCTACAAAAAAGTTAACTCAATGCAAGAAGGAAATGAAAATTAAAAAAAAAAATCAATGAAATTGAAAATAGGAAATCTACAAAGAAAAAATCAATGAAAAAAGCGAATTCTTGGGAGAAAAATAAAATAAATTCCTAGTAAAGTAAAATAAAGTGAAAAAAGACAAATTACCAATTGTCAAGAATGAAACAGAAGATATCACTAGAGATTCTGCAGCCATAAAAAATATGAGGGAATACTATGAAAAACTTTGTAAGTTTAACAGCTTATCAAAAATAAAGCACCAATTCCTCAAAACACAAAACCTGCCACAAGTCACCCAATATGAAATGGATCATCTTAATAGCCCTATAACTATCAAGGAAATTGAATTAGTATTTAAGGACACGCTTTAAAAAAAAAAAAATAAGCAGTCTCCAGGCCTAGATGGTTTCACTGGAGAATTCTAGCAAATGTTTAGAGAAGAATTAACCACAGTTCTATACAATCTCTTCCAGAAAATAAGAGAATGTTTCCCATTTTTAAATGAAGCTGGCATTACCTTGACACCAATATCAAAGAACAAAAAATATTGATACTATAGGTGCAAAAATCCTTAAAATATTAGATAGCATTCAGAAATACAGAGAAAGTATGTACTATGATCAGGTGGGGTAAAGTTCAAGGATGCAAAACAGTTCAACATTCAATGGTGGATTGTGTTGTTCAGATCTTCTATAACCCTGTTGATGTCTGTTTAGTAGTTCTACCAATGGCTGAGAGTGGGGTGTTTACATTCCCAATTGAAATTGTAGATTTCTTTCTCCTTGCAGTTCTACCAATTTTTGCTTTATTGTGAGACACTGTTGTTTGGTATGTACACATTTAGGATCATGATATATTTCTGGTAGACTTACCCTCTTACCATTAGGTAATGTCCAACTAATAACTTTCTTCCTTTCTGGAATCTAACTCATCAGGTATTGATATAGCCATTTCTATTATTTATTAATGTTAGCAGGGTATAATTTTTCCATCCTTTTACTTTCAACTTACCCACTGGTATTGAATTTGAAGTGAGTTTCGCGTAAGCAGAATTGTTTTTTTTTTTCTTTTTTTATCCACTATGCCAATCTCTGCAAATGGTCGGTGCATTTAGAACTTAATTTTAAGGTAATTGATATGTTAGTGCTTAAGTCTATCATGTTATTCATGTTATTATTTGTTTTCTATTTTTCTTCGTTCCTCTGGATCTCATCCTGTTTCTCTTCCTTCAGGTTACTTGAACTTTTTTTTTTTTTTTTTTTAGAACTCCTTGATTTCTTTAGTGTTTCAGTGTATCTCTCTGTATAGTTTCGTAATAGATGCTGTGGGTACTATATATATGAATTATAACAATTTGCTGATTCCATTTTAACACCTCAAGTGTGGAGAACTCACTTTCATTTAGGTCCTTTTACCTCCCCTGCTTATAAACATCATTGTTTTGCATATTGATATCATGATTTGTTTCAATCAAGTATGATTTATTAAAGTCATGAGGACAAGCTTAGTCTCTTTTACACACTCATTTATGCTGTTTCTTCTTCCTGATGCATCAAGATTTCTGCTTACATTATTTCCTTTCTGCCTGAAGAACTTTAGCCAATCTTTGAGCCAAAGTCTGTTAAGCAACTAGTTTCATCTGAAAAGCTTTTTATTGGCCTTTCTTTCCTGAAGGATAGTTTCACTGAACATAAAATTTGTAGTTGATAGTTCTGTTCTACTAGCACTTGAAAATATTCCGGGCTGCAGGTCAAGAAATGCTAAGTGTGGGTGGTCTTCCGTTGGGTGCCGGGGACACAAGACCCCCTGCCACTGTGCTGTTCCAATCTTGCTCACCTTATCACAGTTCAGAGTTCTCCTTTGGTTGTTTCCTACACCATTTTTTCTGGAACTAAAATGTATAAAAGTTTTAAATAGTTTTTAAGCATCCACCTCCAAACCACCATTTTAACAGCAAACATATGGTAATGGCGTTATTGTGTCCTTCCTCAAGAAATAACAGGGCCATTACGACCTTGAGGGCTCAGCCTGAGGTCAGTGTAGTAACACCTAGGTATTCTCTTGGTCAAAGAGCACTCCACTCTCTCCAACCTGATTAATTTTACCCACATTTTAAGGTTATATATGCAATTTATACTACTTGCATTAATCAATTTTAACGTGTTTTATTTTTCTTCAACACAAAAGTGAAGCAGAAAATCCAAAAGCAAAGCTTAAATCTTCTTCCTTTCACATTTCAAAGGAAGAGATACTAGATCAAATATGCTGACAAATGTTTTTCAAGACAAAAGAAATCTTGCAAACAGCATTACCAAACGAGCCTCCCAGATTCCTACCCTTGCATGCAAAAGCCACACTGAAAACAACTTTTTAAACTATCCTATGAATGAAGAATGATTGTTAAACTGGTAGACAGAGTAAGCTATTTTTTATATCTTATGTGAAGAAGACATATAAGTTTTGAAGGAAAAGCTTATAATTTTGTTCAGTTATTTAAATGGTCTACTTCACTCATAAATAACCTTAAGCCATCAGCTTTTTTTAATATAAATTTATTTATTTAATTTATTTATTTTGGGCTGCGTTGAGTCTTCGTTGCTGTGTGCGGGCTTCTCATTGCGGTGGCTTCTCTTGTTGTGGAGCACGGGCTTCAGTAGTTGTGGCTTGCGGGTTCTACAGCACAGGCTCAGTAGCTGTGGTGCACGAGCTTAGCCGCTCTGCTGCATGTGGGATCTTCCCGGACCAGGGCTCAAACCCGTGTCCCCTGCATTTGCAGGCAGATTCTTAACCAGTGCACCACCAGGGAAGCTCAAGCCATCAGCTTTTATCATTTCATGTATTAAATGTATTTTAGAACCACTTTAAAAATATAACTTGAGGGCTTCCCTGGTGGCGCAGTGGTTGGGAGTCCGCCTGCCGATGCAGGGGACATGGGCTCGTGCCCCGGTCCGGGAAGATCCCACATGCCGCGGAGCGGCTGGGCCCGTGAGCCATGGCCTGTGCTCAGCAACGGGAGAGGCCACAACAGTGAGAGGCCCGCGTACCACAAAAAAAAAAAAAAAAAAAAAAAAAAAAATATATATATATATATATATATATATATATATATATAAAAAACTTGAAAGTCTTAAAACAACGAGCCCAGCAGAAAAGATAAAGCTTATGTTTATAAAAATCTTCAACAACAGAAATCGTCTATGGGGCCTCAAAGATGGCTTTATAATTCAGAAGTTGCCAATAAAATAATTATAATTCATTTAGGCCAACCTCATTCAAAATAGCATAAGAGCAGCCACCTTTTCAAATGTGTGAACACTGTGACACAGAGCAAGAATATTTATGAATTTATAAAACAAGGCATACTATATAACTATCCATTATACTTCATAGCCGTGATCACAATACTATAAAACAGTACAGATAGGAACTATTGCCCCCATTTCAAAGTGAGACTACTTTAGACACAGAAAGTTTAACTAGCTTGCTCAAGGCCATACAGCTAGTAAGAGGCAGACGACCATTCAAATCCAGGCAGTCTGTCTTCAGAGTCCCTGGCTCCTAACCTAACACTACATTGCAGAGACACTCCAGTCCTGGGAAATCACCAAAGGAGCATGTCTATTGCAAGATTAAAAAAGTAAAGTAAATATAAAGTCTGTAAGATTATATTCTATTTTAAGTGAAATAAGGATAAATAGCACTCCATTTACTGACACTGCTACAGAAATAGCATGAAATCAGTTAAACTTTCTTATTCTGATGCTGCTAAAATCAAAGGATGCAAATCCCACTGATTTCAAAAGGCCTGAAAAGATAACAATCCAGAATAATATGCAACTATTTAAAAATAAGCAGTAAGTACCAAAATAAACTAAAAACAAATATAACTGCTCCCATATACAGTGCATCAGCAGAGGACAAACAGAAAAAACAGGCTTAATAGATATTTTTTCAATAAGTTGATTTTTCCATTTGTAATAACTGCAAAAAAATTTGCATCGGGACACTGGGGAATCTTCCATTTTTATTTAATAGGTTATTCAGACAGAAGAACAAGAAAAGCTAAAAGATCACAAGGCAAACAGTCTGTAGACAGCAAAAGTAGAAGGTTAAAGACAGTTCTAAGTTCAATAACTAAATATCCCCTTCAGCTATAAAATAACTCCATTCTACTGTATTTAATTTTTAAAAGTCATTTGACGTTTTCCATTTATAAAGTCCAGCTATAAAACCATGAAACTCAGAAGAAGATAGTTCTAAAATGTCATCATTAAAAGAAAGCAATCTGGACTTTCACTGAACAGAATTAAAAAAAAAAAAAAAAAAACAGATTTAAGTGGAAATAGGAAGAAAAATCTAACATCAGAAAGTTTTTTGGAAATTTTCTTTTTAATGGAGAAATTAAACATTCAAGGGCCATTCTATTAATCTATTCCATGAGAAATTTAGAAGCTGGAGGAAGTACCAGGCAAAACTCAATGTCCTAATAAGAAGTAGAAAGTAGGCTTCCTCCCTCTCCTTCCCCACCCCACCCCCCACACCCCCACACTCCCCGCACCCCCCAACCGCCTTGAGTAGGATCAATTGGGGCTGTTATTCGGCTCCTCTCCTGACTGCAAAAGGGAAACCAAGTTCAATATTACACCATTAAGTAAGATTTAAACAACTCAGACCTATATTACATCATCACCTTAAGCAAAAAAATATGATGATGCCTTACTGGTGTGATTTTGGGTCCCCCCGCCCAGTAAAATAGAAATGTAACTATGTCATTCATACCTGAAAAACAAACATTCCAGTCTTCAAAAGCATCAGTATCTTAAGTTTTGATGAAAATCTGTAACTGAAGATCACATTTGTATTTCAGTGGGATATATACAAATAAAGCTCCTTTTTTAAAGGACTTCAGATCTGGGAGTTATATTCCCAAATGGGGAAGTATCAATACCTCAACAATTCCTGCTGTGGTGGGGATGGGGGCGGTTGTTGTTTTACATTAAGTCACTGGAACTGCTGCCAGTAAAATTTCAATCACTCCCAACTTTCCATCTCAGCACAGGCCAAAGCCTGAACTTGTGAAGAAACTCACTGTCACACTAAAGCAATTTTGCCAAACATTGGCGATCCCTTTTTACTGAGTGCTGCACAAAGATGCTGATAAGAGGACACCACAGAGAAGAAAAGCATACACTAGGACTACCACTTTAGCTCTCAAATATAAAATAGACTGAAGTTTGTAATAAATGATAACCTTTCCCCTTCAAAACTAATGAAAATCTGTCTAGAAAAAGGGAAATGCTATCAGAGTGTAAGCTGTATTTCATCACTCCAAAGATAAGAGAATGGTTCCATTCTGGTTAGAGACTATGAATGCAACAAACAATGCTATAAAATACCTTCACTGTAAGTGTATAGGGTTGTTCATGTACTTGTGTATTTCATTCACTCTGAAGTCATTCAAAAATAAGTACTTACTATGTGCCAAGCACTGTTAAAATATATACATGAAATGTCGGTTCTGTCTTTCATGGAATTCTAGTCTAGTCCAGTGGAGGATGACATGTAAACAAATAATGTAATTTCCTCAAAAACATCAGCAAGTCACTTTCTTAAAAATCTCTGGCAAAGCCACCATTTGCAAAATCATGGTCTTAAGTACAACAGTTCGATAAACTAATATAAAAAATGTTAAAAAATCACGTATGTATGCATACACACAATACTAAAGAAAAGTGTAAACTTACAAAAGAATCCTGAATCACTAGCATGTGGAAATCTGGTCTTGTAGGTGGCCCTTTGCTTGTACCACTTGCTCAAGAAAAATGTGACATACAGATTGTCAAAGCCTGTTTACTCATAAATTAATCTTATCCTACCACAAATGTACCGAAGTCATCTGGAGATGTAAGTGCGTATTTCCCTGAGTCTAGTCTTCCATCTGCATTAAGGGGAGATGGAACATAAATAGACCTCTTCTGCCTGTGTTACTAGAAATCTACCAGCATATCCATGGGAGTGGACAGCAGTATTACTGTCTGGTTCCAGCTGCCATTTAAAGACAAGTGAGGTAATCACCACATATGTAAAAGAACAGATGTTAAAAAGCTGCTATATATATAGTAAGAGTAATTCAAAACCACGGCTGGCGAAACTGTAGAAGAAATCGCAGTACACTATGGAAACTGCCATAATATAGTTGAGACTATAAAGCACCAAAGTCCCCTTTGCCATGAAGCTAAGCATTTTTAAAAAGACAATTTGGGCAATGAAGATACTCAGTGTGATACGGTAACGGTTGATACGTCACTACACATTTGTCTAAACCCATAGAATGTACAATACCAAGAGGGAACCCTATGGTAAATTATGGGCTTGGGATGATTATGTGTCAATGTAGGTTCACAGTTAACAAATGTACCGCTCTAATGGTGAGGCATATGTGTGGGCAGAGGGTATTCAGGAAATCTCTGTACCTTCCCCTCACCTCAGTTTTGCTGTGAACCTAACACTACTCTAAAAAAATAATAATAAAGTCTTTATCTAAAGACAAAACAAAACAGTTTAATGATAGTGAAATAATGCATTTCTCTTTACTTTTGTTTCCCTTAGCTTCTGTGAATACATTGCTCCTCTTTAACTACAGAATGGCAGTATGGTACTTTGACATCTATTTCCTTCCAAAAAATTGGGGAAACAATCTAGGGAAGGAAAAAGAGCCTCACCGTCCATGCACAACTACTATAACATTTTCATTTATTTCCTTCCAGCCTTTTGTTCTGTCCATAACACTTTTATTTTACCTACGTGTGATCATGAGATACTACTTTAAAAGCAGAATGACAGGGCTTCCCGGGTAGCACAGTGGTTGAGAGTCCGCCTGCCGATGCAGGGGACGCGGGTTCGTGCCCGGGTCCGGGAAGATCCCACATGCCGCGGAGCGGCTGGGCCCGTGAGCCATGGCCGCTGAGCCTGCGCGTCCGGAGCCTGTGCTCCGCAATGGGAGAGGCCACAACAGTGAGAGGCCCGCGTACCGCAAAAAAAAACAAAAACAAAACAAAAATACAGGGAAGTCAAGAAAAGCCTTGCTGAGTTGATGATTAAGCAAGAGTGAAGGAGAGGAGGGAAGGATAGCTGGAGGAAGAGCATTCAAGGTTCAGGGAACAGTAAGAACACAGGTGCAGAGGTAGCAACATGTGAACATGCTCCACAAACAGCAAGGAGGTGAGTTTAGCTAGTGGGGAAAGTGCCAGGGGGAGGAGCAGGAGATGAGGTGGGCAGACCACGCAGGGCCTCAAGGGGCCCTGGAAAGACTCTCACCTGTACTGGGAATGCATGGAACCCGCTGCGGGTCTTGAACAGAGAAACAATCTGACCTGTGTTGTAAAGGAATCTCTGACTGTTTGTAAAGAGATGGGGGTGGTAAGGCGGGAAGCTGGAAAACAAGTTTAGAAGGCTACTGCAGAATCCTGCATGCAGACTGCTTTGCAATCTCCACTCCAAAAAACCCAATAAAAAATTAAGGGGCTTCCCTGGTGACGCAGTGGTGGAGAATCTGCCTGCCAAAGCAGGGGTCACGGGTTCGAGCCCTGGTCCAGAAAGATCCCACGTGCTGCGGAGCAACTAAGGCTGTGCACTACAACTACTGAGCCCACGTGCCACAACTACTGAAGCCCGCGTGCCTAGAGCCCACGCTCCACAAGAGAAGCCACCGCAATGAGAAGCCTGCGCACCGCAACGAAGAGTAGCCCCTGCTCGCCACAACTAGAGAAAGCCCGCGCGCAGCAACGAAGACCCAGTGCAGCCAAAAATAAACAAATAAATAAATTTATTTAAAAAAAAGAAATCCCACAAATTAAGTTTTGTGAATTAAAGAATCTAAAATGGAAATGATAGAAGGTGCATTAGGGATGTGCCTTATGCTAGAAAAATAAGGCATGACAACAGTCATTGCAACCACACCTAAGGAAAAGGCCGTGGCCTTCGTGCCAGTCCTCTGTTTGCTCTCCCATAGACTCCCCAGCTTTCCCCTTCACATGACTGAACCCCACGAACTTCAGCGCTCAGGTTTCCTTGACAGATTGGCTGTTGGTGTCTTAGGCTGCTGAGAGCCCAGCAGGTGAATGGACATCATAAGGGGGAGAAGTTCAGGGTATTTTCCCCCCGCTACCTCCTCTACTTCAGGGGGCACCTCCAGTGGTCACCACATCTCCTTCATTATTCCAGCTCTTGTGTAGGCAGCCCTACGTCCTGGGTTCTGCTCTCACCAAGGCAGCTCCCCTCCCTGGCTGTGACAACACCCATTCCTTCCTGTATCCCTTTAGCCCAAGGGATGATAGCAGTTTCCTGAAGTTGAGGCATTGCATGACAGATCCACACTTGCCCTCTGGCTCTCCAATACCTTCATAATTAGCTCCCTATATTCAATTCCCTCTATTAAACCACTTTGTGACAGTTGTTTTTCTGACTAGATCCTGACTAATAAACTCCTACATCAAAAGATACACGAATGTTCCTATTGTGTTAAAACCTTGACAATATCATATATCATCCCGTATGATCCACGCTATTCATATCCAATCCTTCCCAAGGAAATCACGTTGGAGGGATGGCAGGGGAGAAGGAAGAAAAGGGAGAGGCGCGGGCTTCCCTGTTGGCGCAGTGGTTGAGAATCCGCCTGCCGATTCAGGGGACACGGGTTCGTGCCCCGGTCCGGGAGGATCCCACATGCTGCGGAGAGGCTGGGCCCGTGAGCCATGGCCGCTGAGCCTGTGCGTCCGGAGCCTGTGCTCCGCAACCGGAGAGGCCACAACAGTGAGAGGCCTGCGTACCGCAAAAAAAAAAAAAAAAAAGGGAGAGGCGGGAGACACGGGGACATGGGGTGGGAGGAGGGTGGGAGGAGGGTGGGAGGAGGGTGGGAGGAGGGTGGGAGGAGGGTGGGAGGAGGGTGGGAGAAGAGGTGGAGGGCATGCACTGTGTGCCAGCTTCAGTGCTTTGCAAACATTTTCTCTGCAGCCCAAGGCAAAAGCCCCAGAGGTGCCTCCTGGCATACAACTCTGGTAGAAAACCCCATCCCCGTCCTTCTGGAGAGCCTGCTATCAGTCAACACAATCAGGCTGCAGGCACTACCTAAGCAATATCCTAGGAACTGCCAGAAAAGAGGGTCTTGCTTTCACCAGCTCCGTACTTGCACGCAGCATATAATAATCAGAAAGTCAGAAGAGGACATGTATGCACAGAAAAGTCAGTGGAGAGAAGTTCAAGCCATTAAGGCATCAAGACAAAGGTGCCACCCTCGTTTGCTATAGAACATCGCCAAACAAGACACCCCACACCACCACGCTGCTTAGCTGTGCTGGAACAAGGCGTGCTCCACACATGCAAGGGCTGAGAACTCCCATGAGCAACCTCAAGGCTAACACTTATTATCACTGCAGATAAATGTATGCATCAACAACGGCAGAAAATTTGCCTTCGAGTATGTGCAGAGAGCAACAAGTTCTATAGAAAGACACTTAAGATTATATTGTGCTGCATAACCGTTTGGTAGGAGGAGATGATGAATTGAACCCGGCGAAAACCCCCAGTGAACAGAGAAAATGGCTTCGGCACTACAACTGTTAGTCACCACTTAGTTTAATTCAAAAGGGAATCATGTCCTTGAAAATCATAGTATAAAAGGGACATCACTATATTTACATAAGATCTAAAAAAAATTAGATAATGTTTATTGACTTGTTATATATGAAAATATAACCCATAAAAGCTTTGAATGACTTAAAAGCCTTTCTCCCTGGAGGGGAAGTAGTTTGTGGTGGAGTCTGAAAGCTTTTTAAAATGTGACTTTGATCCCCATCTGCAAGAGAGGAAGACTGATGGGAAAACAGCATGATGCTAGAAAAAGGGGCTGCTGATTTCATGGAGGGATCACTTCCTTATTGGTATTACTAGTATTCCTTAGCAGTGTTCTGCCTGGACACTAGGCCTCTTTTCAAAATTGTGGAGGGGGAGACAGGAAGGGAACAATCCTGGGAAGTGAGTTAGTAGATACATTTATTTAGTCCTAACAATCCATTTCCTCAGATAAGAAAAGGTATACAGAGAGGGGTTGAAACATGTGGTTATTGTCATATTTGATAAATTACAGACTGGAATTCGAATTCCAAACATGGACAAAGGACCCTACCATTAACACTATAAGTACATCCAAGAGAATTCTGAGGGCAATGGATGAAATAACAGTAAATGGAACCAGAGTGATGGGATGTCATGGGGAGTCTGGCCTTGCAGTTGGAAGGTACAGGGTGTGGTCCTCAGGAAGAAAAAAACCTAGAAACAGGAATTTGAAGTCCTTCAGTTACAAGAGTGAATATGAAGCAAACGTAGACTGCATCTACATCTGTCCCCGAATCCCGAGAACTTCTGAAATCTACATGCTATTTTCCACTGCATAAAAGCTTCTTCTACAAACATGGCCAAAATTTATATTTATATTCTGCCCTCTTGTTACCAGACTGTCAGTGGCTTAACTAACTCTCATTCCAAATCCCTTTCTCTGCTTTCCTCCAGCACAGAGACCAGTAAGAAAAAACTACCATCCCAGCCTGATTTGCAGCTATAGTTTGGCAATAAGGTACAGAAAGAAGTCAAGGTGGGGAGGGACACTCCTTTCCAGAATAAAGTCTCTCCACAGCTCCTTCTCCTTTCCTTCTACCTGGAACAAATACCTGACCTGCAGGTAGCTGCAACCATGAAGGCAAAAGCTGCATGCCAGGGGCTTCCCTGGTGGCGCAGTGGTTGAGAGTCCGCCTGCCAATGCAGGGGACACAGGTTCGTGCCCCGGTCCGGGAAAATCCCACATGACGCGGAGCAGCTAGGCCCGTGAGCCATGGCCGCTGAGCCTGCGCGTCCGGAGCCTGCGCTCCGCACCAGGAGAGGCCACAACAGTGAGAGGCCCGCGTACCGCAAAAAAAACCGAAACAAAACAAAAACAGTCTGGCATGTCTCTGATGTGTCTCATGTTTTGACTTATCGAACTGTTTTTTAATTTCAGTTTGTATAATGTTCTTCAGAAATGTATTTCCCTTTGTGTATACCATTATTAAAATCAATTTTAGGGCTTCCCTGGTGGCTCAGTGGTTGAGAGTCCGCCTGCCGATGCAGGGGACACGGGTCCGTGCCCCAGTCCGGGAAGATCCCACATGCTGCGGAGCGGCTGGGCCCGTGAGCCATGGCCGTTGAGCCTGCGCGTCCGGAGCCTGTACTCCGCAACGGGAGAGGCCACAACAGTGAGAGGCCCGCGTACCGCAAAAAAACAAACAAACAAACAAACAAAAGCTGCATGCCAGGGATGGAACAGCAGCGAACAGGAGAAGGCTGCGTTATGATGGCATCACTGAGCCACCATCCCAGCCAGTGCGTCTTGTAAAGTGAGATAAATAAAGCCCAGTGGTTTATTAGACTTTCTGTTCAGAGCCAACATAATCCTCACTGGAATATACCCAAATCTTTCTCATGTTTCCCATCTTGGTAATGGTTCCTCATCCCACAAGTGGCACCAGCAAGATCCTAAGAATCATCTTTACATCCTCCTCATTCAGTCAGTCCTTGTTTGCTTCTCATTCTATTTCTTACACGTCTCTTACAGCCCTTGTCTTGTTTCTCCATCATCCATCCCTACATTCACCACCTTCATTCATACTCTCCTACACTACTGAAATGCCACCAAACTCCTCTCCCTGTCACCAAGCCGCCAATCTTCTTAGACAGACAAACCTCTAATTACAAGCTTTTCAGACACACCAACACGAGTTCTGGGCTCCTAGCCTGCTTCAAGAGCCTTCACAGGGTGGGGCTCAACGATTGCTAAAAAACACGTGAAAAGTTAGCATTTTAACTAAAGTTAGCATTTTAAACAGTAAAACAACATACCATGTGTGTCAAATATACAAAGCTGTCTAGCTATGGAGCAACAGTAAGGACCAGATGTCTGTTAAAAAATAAAAAACCAACTTAAAGACAATGTTCAAAGTTAGCAAGGACACAGTGAGATAAGTATATTTGTTACAAACTATTCATAGGCATATGTATGTACATTTGTTCAAGAATTATTCAATACATATTACAAATCTCAATATGTGCACACTCTTTATACTCAGCCTAGAAATGTGAAATCCATCCCTCGTCCCATAAGACATACTCAGATGCTCATCACAGCATAAATGTTATGATATGTATATATGAGGAAAGAGTATACAAAGATTAAAAAGTATCAGGAAGAGTGTTTTGAATAGGTAAATTTTCAGGATACAGTGCTAAGTGGGGGGGGGGGGAAAGGCAAGATGCCAAATTGTGTTTATAGCATAATCACCAGGGGAAGAGAGAAATGGAAATGAGAAGGATGAATTGTTCAGCACTCACCGCCCTTACCCTCTGGTTAGAGCATAAGTATTTCCCTCCAATTTCTCTATGTTTCTGGACTTTATTATAAGCACATATTATTTCTATATTCAGAATATAAAGAATTCTGGAGATTGATGAGTAATAGAGAAAAAGATGGTAAAAACTGAAATAGTAAAAGAGAAAATTGGGTTGAACTATTTTTTTTTTAATTTTATTTATTTATTTTTGCTGTGTTGGGTCTTTGTTTCTGTGCGAGGGCTTTCTCTAGTTGTGGCAAGCGGGGGCCACTCTTCATCGCGGTGCGCGGGCCTCTCACTATCGCGGCCTCTCTTGTTGAGGAGCACAGGCTCCAGATGCGCAGGCTCAGTAGTTGTGGCTCACGGACCTAGTTGCTCCGCGGCATGTGGGATCCTCCCAGACCAGGGCTCGAACCCGTGTCCCCTGCATTAGCAGGCAGATTCTCAACCACTGCGCCACCAGGGAAGCCCCGGGTTGAACTATTTTAAATGACAACTTTCCCTAGCCAGATCCAGAATGAGAAGCCCTGAGCATAGGTGCCCAAAGAGCAGGCACCTGGGATCAAGATCAATAACCTCCTTAGCAGTTTGACAGACTCTTTTACAGTTTGAGAATTCAAAATTCCCATTATGAGGTCCTGACATTTTAACATTTCCTATTCAAACAGTTTCCCATACAATCCCAACTAACTCCCTTTATAAAGCCACTGCTGAAGACCACAACAATACTCAAGTTTCCTTCTGTCAGCCTTTAATTGTAGGTAGCAATGCTTTAGGGGCATGTGATTTGTCCTACAATATACCCACATACTCCTGACTTCAGTATAACCTAATAAAACAATTTTAAATAAGAGCTCTTATACCAGAAACAAAGTAGTTCTGATCTTGCAAGAAAAAATTAAAAAAGACACCTGAATTAAAGATCCAAGGGTTTGGAGGCACAGAGATCTGAGTTAGAACTCAAACACCATCATTTACAAACTGAATGACCTTAAGCACATTGCTTACATTCTCTGAGCAAATACAGAAATAGAAATAAGATAAGCTGAAACTTCAAGACTTAAAAATGTCATTTAATCCTTCTCATTTCTTTTAAAAGCCATCGTGCATTTTATCCCTTTTTAACCTTCATGCTCTGAAGAACATCTCAGAACCTGGTAAACATTAATATTTCAGGCACATTATGTATAGTTGACATTTTTACACTCTATATTTTTGTGAAGATACAGACTATTCTGCTGAGAGGCCTCTGAACAGCAATACAGTGATTCTGAAATTAATGAAAACATTGGGGGCCTAGGAAGGTCCTCCATTAGAAAAAAAACCAAGTGAAAAGTGCAGTATTTAAGCAAATACTGCTGAAGAGAACAGTCTTTCATGAGAATAAAAGAAGCTGCTTTGTAAAAAGTTAAAATGTTCTCATTGTCAGGCACTTGTCTCTTGGTGGGGGAAAGACACAGACGGTACTACCTACTGAAGCCATTATCTATTGATACCGGCAGAGAGCAGGGCCTGAGGGCCTTGTACTATAAAAAGAATCAAGTAACTTTTGCTAAAAAGTTACTAATGGAATTCAGGTCTCCCTCTGACCTTAACACATACCTCACAAATTGATTCCCCTCATTACTCCCTTATTGGTTTCCTCCTAAAACTGCTTAAAATATTCAACTTACCTGGGTTTTATTTAATTGAAAGTTTATACTATTTTACATTAAATAGCCCAACAGACTCATAAAATTTCATGGACACAGGAGTCACACATACACACACACACAGATTGAAAAGAGTTGGGTAACTAATTAGATGAGAACCTTTAATTTTATTCTTACCTTTACCATTACTGGTTAATGCCTAGAGGCAAAATGCTGAACAAGCACGGTCCTTTTGAAATTCCTTTCTCCAACCAGATGTTTATATTCCATCATATCAAGGTCATTTTAGGAACTATGGGTCTTATTCCAGTTAATAGCTTCATTAATGCACAGGGGAGTCAAGCATAAAACTAAGTCGCAGAAAATTATAACATAATAGGGAATATGCACATAATATGAATACACTGTTATATCCTTTGATTCTCCTGAATTTTACATTACTCTGTGTTCCTAAAGTAAAGCCAAGAGGCAGATGAAAGGAAAACACTTGTTTGTTAATGACAATCAATCTGAAGATTATGATTAGAAAATTCATCCAAATAGAACGTTCCAAGATCTTTAAATGTTCTAACAAAGACAGCAGGATGATTTTAAGAAGCTGTCTCACCCTAAAGAAAAGCAAATACCACCCTTTACCGCCCAGCCTCCCTCCCTTTCAAGTTCACAAAAATACAAGAATTTCCAGGAGCTGAAAGACACACTCCTATAGCCATATTGAGTGTAAATAAGTGCCTAGCGCAACAAATTCTTTAAAAGCCAAAAGGATTGTTGTAACATTTTAGAACCCCCTAAAAATAAAGAACAGTAAAAGCATATGAGACAGGAAAAAAATGGGTCATGTAAAAACGACACCAGACTTCAAACTTCTCATTAACAACACTTGTGAAGCAATGCCTTCAAAGGTCTGAGGGAAAACGATTTCAACCCAGACTTCTATGGCCAGCCCATTTCTCTAGCAAAATAAAGGTAACTACAGACTTGCATGGATTTGGGAAATTTATCACACTCTCTCTTCCAAAGGCGCATGTGCAAAGGTTCAAACAAGAAGGAAAAAAAAGTGTTGCCAACTCAAAAGAACTAAGAAGGGAGAATGACAACTCAGCCTGCTGTCCAAACACGAGTTCAGATTAGTGTTACGCCTGAGGAAGGCTAAACGAGGGGGGAAAGGTAGAGAGAGAGATGAATGCTATCCTTTGGAATAGTGACTCTCAACCCTAATCAGACACGACATCCCCTGTGCTAGCTATTCCCCTCTGCCCTCCAGATCTATTTTCCCCCTGTTGTCTACCCTGTTCTGTGCCTTGGGGGACTAATGACTTAGAACAGCAAGCAATTCTGCTCTCCAGCTTCTCTCTGGGTTTCCCTTCTGGTGAAGGGTCAGCATCAGAGGAATCGGAGCGAAGGAAGACAAAGCCAGCAGAGTCGTGCCCTTTGCTCCCTCCCTGCCATGCACAGTCTCAGTGACTAGACTCTCCACAGCCTCTGTCAGGCAGCCTTTCTCCCGCCCAGCTCAGACCACAGCTCCCTCCTCCTGCTCTTGGAGACCCAGGGGTAGTAAGGGCTCTTCCTTCTGTAGCCAACTCTTGAATGCTTCACCATCCCGTCACTGGTTCCCTTAAACCTGCCTGATCCTCTCATTTGTGAACTGTCCCTTGGAGTGGAACAGGCTATCTCCTACTGGGCCCTAACTAATAAACCCCCTATAAATGCAAAAAACAGAACAATAACCCTTTTGCTATGCAGCAATGAAATTTATTCCTAGGTATATTACCTGCCCAGACCCGTTTTCAAAAATATAACATCCTAACAGGAACAGAAACAAAGTAACTGAAATAACATGTATATTAGTATGTAAATGCTTAGGCGTAGCTGGTCTACAAGATAGTGGATGTATGCATCTAGTCTTATATAATGAAGAAGTCAGAACTTAAGGGAAGTTAGGCGATATTTAACTGAAATTTATCAAAAACAGAGTGCTGACATTTTGAAATAAGGGCTAAGAAGTTTTTATATATGTATCCATAAAATCAAGGAGAATGTGAAAACTGAAAATGAAGGCTGACACAAGCACCTTGTATTGGTAACACAGTATCAGAAGCATCATTACTGTTGGTGACATTTTTCAAAATAGTGAGCAATGGGCTTCCCTGGTGGTGCAGTGGTTGAGAGTCCGCCTGCCGATGCAGGGGACACGGGTTCGTGCCCCGGTCCGGGAAAATCCCACATGCCGCGGAGCGGCTGGGCCCGTGAGCCATGGCCGCTGAGCCTGCGCATCCGGAGCCTGTGCTCCGCAACGGGAGAGGCCACAGCAGGGAGAGGCCCGCGTACCGCAAAAAAAAAAAAAAAAAAAAAAAAAAGCAATTCTCAGGAAACTTCCTGACAAAGTTCAATCTTCCTTCAATTTACCCAGAAGTTGTCGCACTAGAAAAATAACTTAGTAAACCCATGCAAAAAAACTTTGCATTTTGTAGATGAAGAGTTATGCTCTAGGCTCAAATAATTATAAACCGGCTTTAACTACAGAAATGTCCAACAGGGCATTCAAATGCCATGTGTGACGGACAATACAGCATGCATTCCAGGATTTCTAGAATCCTTGGATCCCACCCCCTAAATACCAGTGGCAAGCCCCCAATCAACCAAGAAAATCAAAAACACCCCATACTTTTTAAAATGTCTGCTAGGGGTTATTACCATCACCGTTGATAGGCACCGGTATATAATTTTGGACAACTTAAGGAAGCAATGAAGGGAGACAAGATGGGTAAAGAAGAAGAAAAAGACCCCAAGAAAAATAAAATTTTAAGAAATGCAACCAAGTACATTATGTGGTTTTGCAGTGAAAAATAGTCTTGATGATGTAAACTCCATTAAATGGCCTTGAATTTCTAGAAGCAACTACTCAAAGAGCAGAGAACTTAACGATTCTTACCATAAAAATCATTCTTACTTAATGATTCTTAAACATAAAGTAGATTAGCAACCTTGGGAGGGTATTTTCCTCACAGAAATGTCTGGATGCAGGGGCGACTGGCAATGGTTTCAGAATCAAGTGTGTCTGACCCAGCATCTCTAATTCCCTTAGCATCTTCCTCAGTCACAAGATGACTGTCTCCTGTCTCATACACCAGAACGCATGTCACATGGCCACCCACAGCTGCCAGGGAAGCTAGAGCTGAAAACTTAGCAAAGAGGAGGAGGGGAAATGAGCATCAAGTAATTAACACTCATAGCGGAAATAGTACAACTAGAAGGTCTACAGAGGAAAAACTGAGAAATAAAAGGGGTGAGTATATTACGTAAATTAAAAAGCTAAGTGTAGGTATGATGTGGATATAACAGATTATAATTAACATCACGTAAGATTAGCATAAACATGACAGAAGTTCATTTTCTCTGAGACCTGAGCATGTGGCAGCTCTCCCCTGCAAAGCTATCAGGGCGCCAGGCTCCTTCAGACATGTTCTGCTCTCAGCAGGCAGCATGTCCTCATCCAAATGGCTGCTCTAATGACTGACGTGGGGATTCCAGCCAGTAGAAAAAGGGCGGATGTGCCCCTCTTTCCAAGGAATGGCCTATAAGGTTTGCACAGGGCACTTCCATTCATACCCCACTTGCCTGAACTTAAGTCTTTTAGCTCTATCCAGCCACAAGAAGCTGGAAAAGACAACAGACCCTGATTGTTACAGATTGTTCAGAGCCATCAGGAGAACAATCTGGGGCAACAGTCCGTCTGCCACATACTTGCTCCTAGCCTGGCAAGACTCACTTTCTGCTCTTCTCAGCAAAATCTCAGCCACCTGTAGCCTGTCTTCTTGAATTCTTTAAGAACAGAGACATTGCCTGTGCAATTCGTCGTGAGAACAGACCCAGTCCTGTTCTCATGTGCGAGAAATAAAGTCGACATCCCCCTGGGCTGTGCTCTCGACCCACATTCTCTGCAGACAAGCACACCCAGTCCCACGGTTAACAACAACAACAAAAAAAAGCGGGGAGAAGATGAGAAAAGGTAACCATGCTCCCAACTAAAAAGTCTGTGGCTTGTAAGGAGGGGAGAACATACTGGGGTCAACTAGCAGACTAATAATGGTAACTAACCACATTCCAAGTAGAAGAAAGGAGCCAGATGCTTGTAAGTGGACTTGATCTCCCCACCCTGCCCCTTCTACAGGAAGTAATGGCTGGAGTCTGAGGAGGATGGAGGACGAAAAGTGGTTTGTGCATCTTATTTCAATTTACAAAGGATTCGCCGGAAGAGTTAAAAACATAGGGAAGAGTGAAAAGGGTTCCCTCAGGAAATGTAACTGGGGTTGGGGAGAAATGGGACAGGAGACAGCTTTTTATTCCAAGTTCTGCAAGGCTTCAATTTTTAACCACATGAATATGTTTTATTTAATAGCATAAATAGATTTAGCACATTATCATCTTCAAAATAACACTATTACCATATGGTCCATTTATAATATATTCACGAACTTAAATGGTGAGAAAATACTACCTATATCCTACACTACCCCTGAGGCTACCACCCTCTTCAGACCGGAACCATTGCCACAATCTCTCAATTGGTCTTCCAGCTTCCACTCTTGCCTTGACAATCTATTCTCAAGGCTGGACGATGCTTCAGGCGTTGCCCTAAATTCCACGTAAATGGTGGCCCCTGGAGTTGTGCCACGTAGTGGCACTGGATCTTCTCAGGTACAGACTGTTTTAGAATCTTAATCAGATCACTTTTTGAACCTGCTCAATACTCAATAGCTCCCCACCCTGCTTAAAGTCTGATCTTCCCATGGCCTAAAGAACTTACATAAGCTACCCCGTGCCTACCTCTCCAGTCTCATCACTTCCTAGGATTTTTGCATCTATGTTCATCAGTGATACTGGCCTGTAGTTTTCTTTTTTTGTGACATCTTTGTCTGGTTTTGGTATCAGGGTGATGGCAGCCCCGTAGAATGAGTAGAATAAATCCTTGGATTTATCCTGTATGGGACTCTCTGTGCTTCCTGGACTTGATTGACTATTTCCCGTATTAGGGAAGTTTTCAACTATAATCTCCTCCAATATTTTCTCAGTCCCTTTCTTTTTCCCTTCTTCTGGAACCCCTATAATTCGAATGTTGGTACATTTAATGTCTTCCCAGAGGTCTGAGAATGTCCTCAATTCTTTTCATTCTTTTTTCTTTATTCTGCTCTGCAGTAGTTATTTCCACTATTTTATCTTCCAGGTCACTTATCCATTCTTCTGCTTCATTTATTCTGCTGTTGATTCCTTCTGGAGAATTTTTAATTTCATTTATTGTGTTGTTCATCATTGTTTGTTTGCTCTTTAGTTCTTCTAGGTCCTTGTTAAATGTTTCTTATGTTTTCTCAATTCTATTTCCAAGATTTTGGATCATCTTTACTATCATTACTCTGAATTCTTTTTCAGGTAGACTGCGTATTTACTCTTCATTTGTTAGGTCTGGTGGGTTTTTACCTTGCTCCTTCATCTGCTGTGTTTCTCTGTCTTCTCATTTTTCTTAACTTACTGTGTTTGGGATCTCCCTTTCGCAGGCTGCAGGTTTGTAGTTCCCGTTGTTTTTGGTGTCTGCCCCCAGTGGCTAAGGTTGGTTCAGTGGCTTGTGCAGGCTTCCTGGTGGAGGGGACTGGTGCCTGTGTTCTGGTGGATGAGGCTGGATCTTGTCTTTCTGGTAGACAGTACTACGTCTGGTGGTGTGTTCTGGGATGTCTGTGACCTTATCATGATTTTACGCAGCCTCTCACCTAATGGGTGGGATTGTGTTCCTGCCTTGCTAGTTGTTTGGCATAGGGTGTCCAGCACTGTAGCCTGCTGGTCGTTGAGGGGAGCTGGGTCTTAGCATTGAGAAGGTGATCTCTGGGAGAGCTCTAGCCATTTGATATTATGTGGAGCTGGGAAGTCTCTGGTGGACCAAAGTCCTGAACTCAGTTCTCCCACCACAGAGGAACAGGCCTGACACCCAGCCAGAGCACCATGGTCCTGTCAGTCACCCTGTCAGCCCTGTCAGGCTCAGAAGAAAAGGGAGAAAAAAAGAAAAAGAAAAAAAAGAAAAGAAAAGAATGTTATTAAAATTTTTAAAAATTTAAAAGAAAGAAAGGAGAAAGCAACCAAACCAAAAAACAAATCCAACAACGATAACCAGCGCTAAAAACTATACTAAAAAAAAAAATGGACAGACAGAACTCCAGGACAAATGGTAAAAGTAAAGCTATACAGACAGAATCACACAAAGCAGCATACATTTACACACTCACAAAGAGAAAAAAGGAAAAAAGTGTATAATCTATATATTTAAAAAAAAGGAAGAGAGCAACCAAATCAATAAACAAATCTCCCAATGATAATAAACTCTAAATACTAAACTAAGGTAAACAAAAACCAAAAACAAATTAGATGCAGAAAGCAAACCCCCAAGTCTACAGTTGCTGCCAAAGTCCACTGCCTCAATTTTTAGGTGATTCGTTGTCTACTCAGGTATTCCAGAGATGCAGCGTACATCAAGTTGATTGTGGAGCTTTAATCCTCTGCTCCTGAGGCTGCTGGGAGAGATTTCCCTTTCTCTTCTTTGTTCGCACAGCTCCCGGGGTTCACCTTTGAATTTGGACCCGCTTCTGCATGTAGGTCGCCTGAGGGCGTCTGGTCTTCGCTCAGACAGGATGGGGTTAAAGGAGCAGCTGATTCGGGGTCTCTGGCTCACTCAGGCCGGGGAGAGGGAGGGGTACGGATGCGGGGCGAGCCTGAGGCAGTAGAGGCCGGCATGACTTTGCACCAGCTCGAGGCGCGCTGTGCGTTCTCCCTCGGAAGTTGTCCCTGGATCATGGGACCCTGGCAGTGGCGGGCTGCACTGGCTCCCGGGAGGGGAGGTGTGGATAGTGACCTGTGCTCGCACACAGGCTTCTTGGTGGCTGCAGCAGCAGCCTTAGCATCTCATGCCCGTCTCTGGGGTCCATGCTGATAGCCGTGGCTCACGCCCGTCTCTGGAGCTCGTTTAAGCGGTGCTCTGAATCCCCTCTCCTCGCGCACCCAAAACAATGGTCTCTTGCCTCTTAGGCAAGTCCAGACCTTTTCTCTGACTCCCTCCCGGTTAGCCATGGCGCACTAGCCCCCTTCAGGCTGTGTTCACGCAGCCAAGCCCAGTCCTCTCCCTGGGATCCGACCTCCGAAGCCCGAGCCTCAGCTCCCAGCCCTCGCCCGCCCCGGCGGCTGAGCAGACAAGCTTCTCGGGCTGGTGAGTGCTGGTCGGCACCGATCCTCTGGGCGGGAATCTCTCCACTTTGCCCTCTGCACCCCCACTGCTGCGCTCTCCTCCGTGGCTCCAAAGCTTCCCCCCAACCCCAACCCTCCCCCCCCCATCTCCGCCAGTGAAAGGCCTTCCTAGTGTGTGGAAACCTTTCCTCCTTCACGGCTCTCTCCCAGAGGTGTAGGTCCCATCCCTATTCTTTTGTCTCTGTTTTTTCTTTTTTCTTTTGCCCTACACAGGTATGTGGGGAGTTTCTTGCCTTTTGGGAAGTCTGAGGTCTTCTGCCAGCGTTCAGTAGGTGTTCTGTAGGAGTTGTTCCACATGTAGATGTATTTCTGATGTATTTGTGGGGAGGAAGGTGATTTCCACGTCTTACTCCTCCACCATCTTGAAGGTCTTCCCGTGAATTTTTTTTTTTAAGGAAAAAATCTGAAGACTTAAAACTAACATTAAAGATTAAGAAAATAAGTGAGAAATATGCCCAACTCTATGTTAATATACATGAAAATCTAGAAATGGCCAATTTTCTGAAATTATGCAATCATCACAATTGAATCTGGAATAAGAAAAAAAATCTAATATGCTAGGGAAAGGAAAAAAATCAAAAATAGGTTCTGGATATAGTTCATTTCATGAGTCAATTGTTTCAAAAGTTCACGTATAATAGGGGTTACCCTAGCAATGCAAACATGGTTTAATAAGAACCTAGAAATATGTCACATCAGTAAAATAAAACTAGTCAATCACCTCAATTGATGCAGAAATCTGATAACATTCAGAGTCCATTCCTGACATTTTATCCTCTTCACGTAATAAAAACAGAATTATCCTAAAACACTAACCAACACTATATTCACTGGTAGAATACCAAAAGCATTCCCAGGAAAGCCTGGACCAAGCCTAAGGTATTGGCAACAAGTACACATACTCTTCTAGACATTGTATTAGGACAGTTGCCCTGTGAAACAAAAGAGGTACAGCTACTGGAGCAGACAAAAGTTATAACTATCAGCAGATGATTCAACCACCTACTTAGAAATTCTAGAAGAATAAAGTACTAATTACTCAGTCAGTAGTGTACTGTAATATAACCAGCTGTAACAAAAATTAGAGTTTTACATTTATCCATAATAAAACAGGGAAGGATGTCACAGTAAAAACAAAAATTATAAAATGCTTAAAAATAACCTTAATTATAAATGCAAAGGTTCTATATAATGAAAATGCAAAACATCACAAAGACATAAGAAGCTTAACTAAAGAGATATGCTGGGCTTCCCTGGTGGCGCAGTGTTTGGGAGTCCGCCTGCAGTTTTGGGACACGGGTTCGTGCCCTGGTCCGGGAAGATCCCACATGCCGCGGAGCGGCTAGGCCCATGAGCCATGGCCACTGAACCTGCGCGTCCAGAGCCTGTGCTCCGCAACGGGAGAGGCCACAACAGTGAGAGGCCCGCATACCGCAAAAAAAAAAAAAGATATGCTATGTTCCTAGAAGACTGAATGTAATAAAATATAGTTTCCTAAACAAGATTAAATTAAAAATGATAGCACCTAATTTGAAGCGCATCCATGCAGTAGGCACTATACTAAGCACTTTATATGTATCACTTCATTTAATCAGAACAGGAATACTATGAGGTCATTATCCCCATTTTACAAATGAAAAACCCAGGGCCCAGAGACATGAAATGCCTTGCTCACACAGTGAATGAATAGAAAATAATGAAGCCCAGGCCCTCTGAAGCCAAAGAGTGATTTCCATGAGATATTAAAATATGGTAAGATCATAATTCTGGTATTAGCAGTAGGAAAAAGTAGATTAATGAATTAGAACAGGTAGCCTAGAAACAGATATAAAGAGAAATACATACAAATAGTCTATATATCACTGAACATTATCCCATGAGAAATTTTCTGCTTATTTTATTCTCTAGTCTCAGAACATTTTGTGGTTAAACTCACATACTAGGGGCTCAATAAATATTTGATCAATGAATTAATGAAGGAAAGAATATAAACGATTTGGTCTAACACCTTAGTAATTGAAGTAGAGCTTAATCAAAAGTTAGGCTTCAAGAACTGCTTAGCTATTTGGGGGAAAAAAGTCAACTCCTTGATTCAAATTTTAATTCAACATGGGAAACTTATTAGCCAAGAATATAAATAAGAAATAAGTTTTTAAGATCAACTGAATTCTATCTAAAAAACGAAACGAAAGGCAGAAAGGCAGACTATAGAAACACCCTCCACAAAGGAATGCTACCTTCAACATACCGAGGACGGGGACACATTAATAAGTGACACCTAAATCTCAATAGAGAAGTAGGAATAGGATATTAGATCATATACATTCATCCTCCCAAGCAATCAGAAATGAGCAAATTAAATACCACCTCAGCTATCAGACTGAGAAGGATAGCGTTTTAATTATTCATACCCTTTGTCCCAGTAACATTTTCATCACAATAATTCATTCCTAACTCGAAAGTTATAAAATGAAAATATTCAAACCATAAAGTTTACAAAGCAATGTGATAAAATTTCAAGAAGCAAAGCAAAGCATCAAGGATGCTCTACAAAGCAGAAGACTCCCAAATACAAACAAAGGACTTAACCCATTATGCAATCTGAGGAAAACAGGGGCTTTCCTTACTGTCTAACCTAACATTAGAGTTTTGGAAACAGCACAAAAATAAAGACACTCTTAGGTAAGTCCTTAGTTTTTAATTACTTCGCTTAAAACAATTACTAGAGAATGACTTCTAAGGTTTACTTTTTGAAAAACCCATATGCATTCCTACTGCACACACTGAAAAAACATTCCACCTGCTAATGATCTTGTAAGACCAGACCACTGTGAAATTCACTCTTCAGTTAGGCATTGCTCAGGGTCAACTCCAACTTTGAGATTTCACTAGATTCTCCTTTCCAGTTCATTTTGTAATGGTAAACGCTCAGGCTTACCCTCCTATATTTCCCGTTGCAAACACCGTGATCTATCCGTGGTTTTGTAATGAATAAATTACACAATTGATAATGTAGTTCAATAGCCTCCAGCATATCACCAAATTAAAGACCTTTTAAAAGTCTAAGTACGCACTGTCCTCCCACTGTATTGGTTCAATAGTCTAAAATATTTAGATGTTTTTTGTTCCTTGCCTAGAGCACCCCTATTACCTTTTCCTCAATATGTAAAACGGGTTTAATTACTCAGTAATCTCACTCATTATTGCAAATATTATACTTTCACCTTGCCTAGGTGAAAATAAGCCATAAACTAAGTCATTTTCCTGTAGTTTCCCTTTAAAACAGGGATTATCAAGTCTGATCGTACACTGGTATCACCTGGGAAGCTTTACGACTCTAACCCCAGAGATTGGTTTAATTAGTCTGGGATACAACCTGGATAATGGGATTTTTTTTGAATTTTGATTTACTTTTTATACAGCAGGTTCTTATTAACAATTTTATACATATTAGCGTATATACGTCAATCCCAATCTCCCAATTCATCCCACCACCACCACCACCCCCGCTTTCCCCCCTTGGTGTCCGTACGTTTGTTCTCTATAACGGTGTCGCTATTTCTGCCCTGCAAACTGGTTCATCTGTACCATTTTTCTAGGTTCCACATATATGCGTTAATACACGATATTTGTTTTTCTCTTTCTGACTCACTTCACTCTGATTTTTAAAAGCTCTCCGGGTGATTCTAATGTGAAGCTAAGGATAAGAATCCCAGGGGTTTTTTTTTCCTTTTTTTTTTCTTTAAAAAAAGGAAATCATATCAAAATCCTTAGGTAACTTAAACACTGGTCCTAAGGTGACATGTTACAGATTTGGGACAGTTCCATGATTAGCTTCTTGAATACTCTTAAAGCTTTGGAACTATATCATTTGTTCCAATGCTATTCTATTTACAATCATTAGTTTTTTTCCTGGCCTAAAAACTGAAATGGCAATAACACATGACTATGCAACCCACCCTCTTTGCCAAAGAAAGGTCTAACTTGAAATGCATAAAAAGTAGCACAATAACTCAAAAGAGGCCTGCCTCACTAGAAAACAATAACTGGTAGAATTTTCCATTCAGAATTCCCATACTTAACAGCCTGACAATTGGGTTTCTTAATTTTGTTTTGAAGGTCTTTCATGACTTGACAAACTATGCCATTCATCTTGTGAGTGTAGAAATGAAAAGAGGGAACACATTTAAAAGAGGGAACATTTAAAAGAGGGAACACACAGAATTACAATATTTTATTTCACTTTATAAGCAGTAAACGTAAACCAAAATTACAGCTGATTTCATTTCTGAAAGAAGCGAACTCCAATATCGCTTAATCCATTTCAGTTCTCATTAGCACAACTCATTCCACCAAATTAAGTGCCGCGGTCTCAAGACACCCTGCGGAGGGATAGATGAATCAATTGAAACAAGCAGCATTTTTTTCTCTCAGATAAAGTCCAGTCTGAGGTTTCACTCTAATGTGTGGTTTCCAACTCACTCCCCACAGGACAACGTACTCCATATTAAAAGCAGCCAACAACATAACCCATCCCTTCTGCACCATAAAGTACCAAAGCGCAAGGAGCAAAGCATGAATTATCCTAACTCCCTGAGAGGGTGGGCTTTTTAGACTATCACCACATCTCCTGGAAACCTGCAAGCAAGAGAGCAAGGCATGCTGTGGGGCTTCTACACTGCTTGTCTCTCGGATTCGGTTGTGGCATTGGGACAGTCTTCTCTTCGAAGTCATTAGTTCTATACCAACAGGTATTACCCTTTTTATGGCTTTCTTTACGGAGGGTGGGGTGAGGCCTGGTGGTCTCAAAACATGTTTAGGAACATTAATTTCCACAGAAGAGAGGCTGACTCTTTGCCTTTATATTCTTCCCTCCACCCTATACCTCCCTAATTCCTCGAGACAGGGACTAAATCTGACACTTCCTATCCAAAAAGCATTTAACTAGGTTCTTATACATCATGCACTATGCTGAGAATACATCAGGCCACAGTCGTATCTTAGGCCCCAAAGATGGCACAACATAGCACTAAGGAACAATGACCCCTAGCATAAGGTAAGTGAATCTAGCTCATTTTTTCATAAAATTGTCTTTTCTGAGCCTGGGGATCACCTAAGCAGTGAGAACATTTTTTTTTAAGCTACAGAAAGTACTGCCATTTCCAAAGAGGGATAAAAGTGGCCACTTTACTGCAGTATAAACACTCAGACGCGCCAAGTGCAGAACCCACTGTGTATTATTTCCCCCAATGCTATTTCCCCACAGTGCTCTCTTCCTGATCGGTTCTACCAAAGGAGATTACTTCCCCACCGTCTGCAATTTCACATTATTTGTATACATTTCTCAAACTTAGTGTGGAAAATTATGCAAAGTGGTGGGAGTGATTATATAAGCAGGTTTAAGGCAGTTTAGTGAGATTACAGTGACACATAAAAATGCAAAGAACAAGGGCAGATGAATCACATGTTAAGTTATTAGATACCATTTTAGTCTTTTTGATTCCCTCTTCATTATTTCTAGTTTAAGGTAGTTGGCTTCAACATCTGCCTTACTAAATTTAATAAAACAAATAATGAACAAAGCAGCTACTGACTAGAAACCTATAGACTAGCCAACCAAAACTGTGAGCGCTTTAAGTCATGCACACCTGAAATCGTTATAAACTGAGACCTGCAATCTGTAAACCACATCTATGGAACATACTTAACCTCTTCTATGGTAGTCATTATGTTTCTCAGATTCTCCCTACCTTCTAACCACCATGGACTTTATTTTTCCTTCAGCGTCTCAATGTTTTCCAAAGGTTCGACAAATTGCCTTTATTAAGCAATAACTGATTAGCTTTAACTGCATCATTGTTGTTTCCTAGTTTCAACGCTGATCCCACCTTTAACCAATGACCTAGAATCATCCAAGGTTCATCATTATCACTGTTAGCTGATGGTGCAAAGGTAATCAACGTAAATAAGCATCAGAGGCTTAAGCATTATTCACAGCTGAAGTCATTTTTGCCATTGGCTGTTTGTTACTCCACATTGGTAGCATGTGTGAACCGTTTAGGTGGTGTGACCACCCGGTACAAGGCGTTGTCAGTGCCTGGTCTACACTCCTCCCAGAGTTTTCTGTAAAGCCTGAAGTTATCAGACTGGCATAAGCTAACCACCATTATTCTTCTAAGCTGAAATTTTCCAGCCAAAAGCAAAGACAGACATGTTTTAGTCAACTGAGCTTAACGCTATTAAGCTTTTTCAGCTCATGGATACAACCTCCTACTAGCTTTGTGGGCCATCTTAGCCAAGTGGGAAAACAAAAAACAGTGCAGCTCAGTTGGTTCACAGAAACCCACCAACCCTACTAGTGAGACAGCTTTGACTGCCAGGATAAGGCTTTTATCTTCCTGTGATTAATTTTCTTCATTTATAAGATGAGGACCCTTTCAAATCTCAGTTTCTGAGTTTCTAAATTCTTAAAGTTAGAAGTGAGTAAGCAGCAATATGCATTTCAATTACAACAATTTAAGCTATTAAATCCTTTTACTAGATGTCTGACTACTTAAAGATACAGAATAAAAATATACAATGGGGGCTTCCCTGGTGGCGCAGTGGTTGGGAGTCCGCCTGCCGATGCAGGGGACATGGGTTCGTGCCCAGGTCCGGGAAAATCCCACATGCCACGGAGCGGCTAGGTCCGTGAGCCATGGCCACTGAACCTGCGCGTCCAGAGCCTGTGCTCCTCAACAAGAGAGGCCACAACAGTGAGAGGCCCGCGTACCGCCAAAAATATATATATATATATATACACAATGGATTAGTGATTTTGCAATTATCCTGTTACTTCTTTTATATAACCCAACTGTATACTTCAAGAACAAAGTTTTTGTCATTAATTATTGGCTTGCGCATCAAATCCGGAGGAATACAGTTAAATTCCCATTTCATTTTGTCCTGGGAGGAAACCCGACTGCCAAGAATTGCTCCAGCTCCCTTTAACAAGCAACTTGTTAAAAAAAAAAGTGGGGGGCCTTTTGAAGAAGTTTGAATAAGGGAAACACTTAAGTTGTTTGGGGGCCTCCCCCTTAAAATATAAGAATAAGTCACAAAACTTCATCTCACAGCATTTAATGCTCTCAATATTTAGAAAATAGAAATTTCCAAGCAGTCTTAAGTATTTTTGTACAGAACATATGCAATGTTTTGCTTCCTTTTTGCAGTTTGGAATTATTTTTGGTGATGCCTGAAGGAGGTTATAACAATGGTCTCCTCAGTGGTATTGTGAATGCACCTGTTTGCCTATTCAAATAATTTCTAGAGAAACATTCTATTTAAACAAGAGTGTCAGAGAAATCTGCCCTATTTGAACAAGCGAGAGTTTGTTTCATTAACAAAACGCAACAAGTATGTACAGTAAGAATCAGCTACCAGTAAGCGACTCTTTGCAAAAGCATCTTCAGTGATCATATTCCAGACAGGAATAGCCTCTTAGTTTCACCAAACGTTATTTTTATACTTTAACACACCGAAAATAAACTTAAATGCAATATGAATATTAAAACTGGAGACTGGATGATATTCATAAACTTATATGACTACATACAACATACACAAAAACTTACTTTGTTTAAGAGTGACTACTGAAGATGAAAGTCTCTTGACCTACAGAGTTAAGAGGCACTGGGTGACTGTAATACAACCCAATGCAATCAAAGGATAACACAGTGTGGTACTCACCTAGGAACAAAATGGAAGGCTCACAAAAACTCCACAGGGCACTCAAAACTGACCTCACAAATGGTGGCTTCAATCATACCAATTGGTTAGGGAATAGAAAATGTTACTCAGAAATCCTTCTCTCCTCCAAAATGAAGGGCTTGCCTGGATCCCAAGGTCTTTTCCAGCTCTAGCATTCTGTGACTAACTTACCTAGAGGGTTAGGCATTTGAAGGATCTGTGTAATTAGCCACCAACTGTAGCGAATCATCCCCTACATACTCCCAGGGAGCAATTCAAAACAGCTGTTTGGTTTAGGCCTGTTTTAAGAGGTTGGGTAAATGGGGGTGGGAGGGTGATGGGAAGACTGCATTTACTCTGAAATACCAGCTTCTCACAAGTCAATTCAGAAATGCTCCAAATTTCTAAGAAATGCTTCACATTCTTAAGTTAATGGTTCAGAAAACTAACAAACATCTGTGCAACTAGGTATGCTTTGGACAAATTACAATACAATCTCTCTGGGTCTCCACATCCTGTCCCAAACTAAGGGGGCTAGTGCAGATTTCTGGTGAATCGTCTAGGTTCAACATTCTATCAAGATTTCTTAGGTTCTATTGAAAACATTCACCCAATTCGGGCAATTTTGAGTCATCACTTTCGTCTGCTACAGGCTATTAGACCCTGGGGTCTTGTTTTAAAACTAACGTTGGCAGGTTTTTCACCTGAAACTCTTTAGCTCTTTGGGGACGGGGACAAAAGCGCTTTCGTGATGAAGTAGTTATGAACCAGTCCTTTATTTTTCATCAAGAGCGTGTTTCCTTAGGCCCGCCGAGACCGGTAATTACTAACCCACAGCAACTCTCCAAAGCTGCACACCTTCCCTCCTTAGGATCTGATGTCCTAGTTACACAGCAATACAGGAAAACTTGTCCAGTTAGCTTTGTTTCGTGTAACATTTCTACACCTTCTCCCCCAGAAATGACTTCTCCCTAGCTATCAGAAGTGTTCAGATTCCGCACTCATTCAGACCCACGGTAAAGCCCAGCTCCAGGAGGGCCAAGCGCACAGGAATGCACCACTACCCTTCGAAATTAAAGTTGATGGGAGCTGTGTTCTCACCCGGCCGGGTGCAACGGCCGCACCGCCGGGCTGTCAGGTCGGTCTCGGTCCCGACGAAGCTGACAGCTTCTGCCCACCGCGGGGGAGAAGATGCGTCCGTTGCAACCTGATACCCAGCGGGCTAAAGCACCGTCCTCCCTCCAAAGATTCCCTTGCCCTCCAAGACTAACAAAAATACAGTGTCCTGCAGGAGGACAACGGGCAGGCGCCCCAGAAAAGCCCAGGGAGGAAGAAGTGGGGCTGGAGACGCCCGGTCCTGCCGGCAACTCACCTTCTGCTGCCTCCGGGCCATGTCGGTGGGCTGCTTGGCGTTGAAGGGGTACGCGATGCATCTCACCACGAAGACGTAGAGCTGCAGGCGGATCCTCCGCTCCTGCTCCTCGTCCAGCAGCCGTTCGGGCTCGTCTCGCCCCTCGCTGAGCACCGAGGGGCTCGGGCTCACGGGTCTGGCTGCGCCGCCGCCGCCGCCCGCGCGCCCTGCCGCGTCCCGCCGCCCTTCCCGAGCCGGGGCCGGCTGCGCTCGCTGAGAGCCGCCGGCCGCCACCAGCACATCGCGGCTCTCCTCTTCCAGCCCCTCGTCCGACTCCTCTTCGCTGGAAGACGGGTCCAGCATAGTGCTAGGGGCACCCCGCCGCTCGGCCCGCGGCCCCCAGGCGCCTCACCCCCTGCCGCTGCGCCCGCGGGTCTGAGGGAGCCGCGCGGCTGGCCGCAGCGGCCGCAGAACGAAAGGGAAACTGGCCGAGGCTTTCCGGACACGTCGAGTTAGACCCAAGAGTGTTTCCTACCACCAGGGCGAAAGAGGCGGGCGGGAGCCGAGAGGAGGACTGGTAGCGGGGTGGGGGGGGGGGTGGTGGAGGAGCCGCCGGGATTAAATAGGCGGAGTTAGCGTCGGGGGTGAGCCCGAGCGCCTGGTGAACTGCTCGGCTGGCCCGGGCCCCGCCAGCCCCGTAGTCCTCCAACGTCCGCCGGCCGAAGCGGAGCCGCCCGAGCGCCCGGGTGCAGGTGGGGAACCTGTGGCGCCTACAACAAGCAACACGTGGAATGGAAGGTTGAGGAGCGGGCACGGGGTCGTGGAGTGCGCGTGCGCGCGCCGCCGGCGCCGCCGCGACCCTGGCCGAGTGCCCGGGTGTCAGGCGCGTAGTTTGCAAAGATGCGGAGCGCTGAGCGCAGTGGCTCTGTGTGCGCCCGCCCGGGACGCTTGGACTGCCGTGACACCACCACCACCCCCACCCCCACCACCTATCCCCTTTTCTCCCGCAAGCTTCCTGAGGGACAGGCGGACGTGGGGCAGGAGAGCTGGCCCTCTCCACCTCCCCGGGTGAGCGGAACAGCCAGAACGTGAGTCTCCAACCCGAATTTGACACCGAGGGTTGAACCCCAGCACGGAAAAGTGGGGCCAGAGCCGTTTACCGCCAAGTAACGTGGAGAAGAGACTTTAAAAAGTCTCTCGCTCTGCTCTGCTGCTGTTTGACGCTATGCTGAAGTCCAAATTGTAAAAGTCAGAGGAACATTCTTGAAAAGAAAAGCAAAAACAAAATACATGAGGCTTTCTTTTTAAACTGTCTTTATTCCTGTAGATGCATGAGTAAGACCGGTTTTATATCTGCGAAATGGCACTCTGCTTCAGCTCACACATAGCTTTATTTTCTGGGTTGGGATGCGGTTGACTCAGGACAGGTTGTGCAGTGTAGATATTTATTCAGCAGATTTTTTAGCACACGCCCGGTGTCCAGCACTGTTAGCGTTTGGACGAGCCCGCAGCGCCCTGGGACACACACTTGGTCACTATCGGTTCCGGCCTCAAGTGGGCGTCTCGTAGCTGCATCCGAAGCCTGTCTTATCTGCGCAGATTTCTCAGTCCCAAAGCCAGAACCACCTAGGAGTTTCTTTCTGTGTTTTTTCCGGTATTCTTAATCCGGACAAAGGAGGAAATAGGGAAAATAGTGCATTCAACATAAGGTGCAGTGCGCAGTGGCCAAACTGGCAGGGAGGCGATGGAAGCTCAGTGCAAATATCACCCGGCCGGTAAAACTACCGGCTCTGAGCTCGTCTACCCCGTGGCCAAATAGCAGCTGTAGCTTTTTCAAGCCACTTCCGCAGTTAGGTACACATGAGGGAGGCTTTCCTTCTGCATTTACTCATAGTCTCCCAAGATGTAGAAAGACAAAGAAGCATTTACTCCTGGGGAAACTTGCCTATTTATCAATCCTTACAGGTGCCCACGGTGATGAAAGGTGTTCACTGAGGGCGTGACTGCTGGCTGATCTCCAACTGCCAAGGAACACAAATCTCAAAAACTGATGTATTTAAAAGCAATATTTTTCACTTTTTGGCAAGGTAAACCATAAATAACAAGCTTATTCATTTAAGTTATAGTATCTAATGTTATATACATAGCACTCTACATTTTGCAAAGTTTTGTAAACGTGCTTGTCGAATATGTCACCAAAGTAAACTTTTGAGAAAGGTAGTGATGATGATGATAATGATGATGATTACCATTTACATGCTTTGTACCCGGTACTGCACTAAGCCCTTTACATACATTATCCCATTTATTTTTAGTTCCATTGTACAGATAAGGAACCTGAGACTTAGGGAATCCTCTTTCCTACAGAAGGAACAACTAATAGAACAAGGATGCAACACACTGAATCCTCTCTACTTCCAAATAGTAGCTTTACTATTACAATTTGTTTGATTATAAATCAGTATATTAAATGTATGATGCTTATTAAACTGATACTTAAAATAAGAATTTAATTCCTAGGCACATAAAAGTATAATTTATATACAGCAGCTTTATTGCCCTTCCTTTTCTTGCCAAGGAAAGGTATCTTTTCAGCTTCCTTTATTAATTAGTTAAAATTGCTTGATGTGATAGCTTATTATTCTCTTCCTATTAAAAAATGGTTATCAAAGATTCTCCAAGCCTTGGAAATCCCACTGGAAAACATCTAATAATTTGTAGAATAATACATACAGTGTTTTCTCTATAAAGATGAAAATGGTTAAGGGGCATAAATTAAAGAAATATCCAAAACAACAAAGAGAATGTTTAAGGATTTCATTAGTTAAACATACCTTGGTTAAGAAACTAACATTGTTAATATTATGCAGGGTATATTTAGAAGAACAAGATACAGTCTCTGACCTTTAGAAGATTACAGTTTAAAGAATGACAGATGAGAAAAACACTTACTAAAAAAACCCAGAAAATAAATATTGGTATTGCAATCTGATGATCGGTCTAATAACCTGGGAGATAATGGTTATACAGAGAAAAGGTAGCTTATTCAAGATAGAGTAAGAGAAGGCTTCCAGGATGCTTGACATATGTTTTGAAGAATGATTCATAGCTGTTTGGGTGAGGGCACTATAGACCAGACGAACCACATTTGCAAAGGTATGAAATTGTTTGCCACATTTGGAGAACTGCAAGTAAACTTGGCATGCCCGAAATAAAGGCTACATGTGAAGATGGGGAAGATGAGGCTAGAGAACATAGTCAAATTCAGCCTTGAGCAGAAGGACAGTGGGCAGGTGTCCATGGCCTTGTACGCCATGCTTTGGAATTTAAACTATGTCCTGAAGAAAATGGGTATACACATAAAGGTTTAAGTAAGGTACAACATAAGGTGACCTATAACTCTGAAGAGTCAATCTGGAGCAATGTAAGGGCAGTGAAACCAGATGCAAGATACCAATGAGATTACTAAGGAAATCTGGGAGAGAAACAATGAGGGCTTGAATTTAAGATGAGGACAAGGGGTGGGAGTGGGGGAAGAAAGCTTAAGAGGTGGACAAAGGAATTAATAGAACATATATGAGGAGCTGAAGAAGAGGGTCAAGGATAGAAAATGATTCCCAGGATAGGGGAACTTGACTGAGAATAGAAGAAATATGAACTTCTAGAGGACATGTAGCTATAGAGAAACATCAAGTTATGAGGAGCTTATCAGAGTGCTCCTAGACCCATTTGGAAATGCAAACCTGTTAACTCACATCTGGATAAAGGAATCATCAGCATATTGGTGGTAGTTGAAGCTACAGACAGATATGGATAATGAGGTCCATAAAACATGTTTCAGACTGAGAAAAGGGCCAATGATGTGTCTCTGAGGAACCCTCCCTTCCTCTTCTCCAAAAAGAGATGGTTTGAAGAAAAGGGATCTGAAAGGAAAACCCGATCATTAAACATTAACTGTGCCCTAATAATTATTAATTAACATTTTCAACTTTGTGCTTATACTAATGTTCTTGCCAAATTTCTACCTTAAATATTACCTTTTCAGGTAATTATAACTTCAGTTGATGCTCTGGGATAATTGAGTAAATGATGCCCAACATAAGACTATGATTGGTCTGTACCATTTCAAAAATACATAAAATACACTTGAATTTATTCAGTGATTCATTTTTATTTTCGTCAAGGTGAGCATAAAAACAAATTGAAGTTATACTGCTTTTTAATGAAACACCTCTAATGCTAGGGAAAGATGGATGCACAATAATAAAATAGAATATAAAATGTGTTTTGGCAATGATATTTAAGGAAACAGGTGTGTGACCTGAATAGCTATAGGTGGTCTGTTTTCTCCTTGAGAATTGATTTGTGCATTTGACCGGAAAGCAAGGTATTAACTCTTTCAAGTCACAGATGAAATCATTCTTTCATTGAACAGGCATTTTTGGGGGCACCCACTCTAGGCTATGCACTATTCTGAGTAGATAAAAACAGTAGAATTTAGTCGCTGAGGGGACGTATATGAAGCAAACACGAGCAAAATAAGAAGTTACGGTAATATATGCTCTTGTGGTCATAGAGAAAAATATTCACAAAATATCCCTTAAGTGTTTTGGGAGTCTATTATTTTTTGTAGTTTTAGCTAAAATTATATAAAAACAGACAGAGGAATCTTTCTCAGGTCAAATGGAAGGACTAGTTTTGCAAATATGTATGAGAAAAATGTCAACTCACAAGCCCAGCTAATAAAAGGGTATGCATTTGCAGAAGTAAGATAAAAACATTTTTTGAAACTTTAAGATGAGTATTTATATCTTATGAGGCAATAATCCTCCTGGCAACCTTATTTAAATCCCTCTCCTTACTTTGCTCAGCTTTTTCTTTTTCGCCTCTCAAGTTAGAATTTGAATCCTAGAAAGAATCATTCTGTGACCCCACCTTTTACAGATAAAGGGTAAAAATATATGCACATGATCAGCACAAATTGACCAGAAAAATGAGTAATCCACACTGATACCCACACAAGATACAGTCAAAGGTTTGTTGTGAAGATTAAATAAAATAATGTATTCAAGTACTAAAAGATTGTCTGGTATAGAGTAAATTCTCAGTAAATGCCAAGTATTTTATTGTTATTGTAATTGTTTTATTATGTAGCTCATTTTTAACTGTAGAACTATAGAAATAAATTGTAGATAAACTAGTAAATGGTTCAATGCATTTATTTATTGATTTTTACATAGCTTATAATTTGTGTTTCTAAATTATTTGCCTTGAAACAGCCAGCCTAAAAGAACTCCCAAATACGTTAAGGTGTTTTATTAAAATCTTAAGGATTTCATAATTTTTATAAGATGGTTTGAGCCCACAATACGAAGCTACTTTCCTTCTGTTCCTATTCAGTCTGTCAGCATTCATCAATGATTGATTACCGTTCCATTTTTCAATTTCCAGTTTTTAAGAAATTTGGAGAAGGTAACGGAAATGAGTTTGTTGTAAAGTACAGGGAGTAAAGAAAGGTAAAAGCATACTGCGACCTCTGAGCCTAAAATTTCACGAGAAAAGTCTTGCCTTAATTCAAGATGTACAATATACGTGATGATAATTATGGTCTCCTAGAGAAGGAGGTACTTAACCTGCAAGAACTTGTTTGTGTTTTAAATGGTAATAGAGACACAAACTGCGCTTTTTGTGGGAATGGATTAAAATCTACTAATTATGTTCATAAATGGATAAAGCAGTAAATGGAGTTTTTTCCCTCTAGCTTTCACAGTTGTTTTGCACTTTTATTGACTTTGTTGTTTAACACATGTTCTGCCAGTCAGTAACATTTATTGAGTGCCTAGTCTATATTAAGCACTATACTAGGACACTGTAAAGAGAGCATTGCATTGATTGACCAGGAATTCAACCAACGTCTCAAGAGATGAGAATTCTACTCCTATTAAAAAAACAAAACAAAAAGCTAGACCATTTCAACAATAATGCTCAAGAAAATTAAACTGAAATAGAAAAGTAAACTGAAATTAAATTGAAATAGAGTTTTTATCAGAGAAAATTATAAGGGATAGTCAAATGATATTAAGTGGGAAAAATGAAGATATGTCTTTATTAATTATTTACTATTACCCTGGTCTGTAACAGTGATTAACACACTTGTTCTCAGGGCCTATTTACCCTCTTAAAACTTAGTAAGGACCCCAAAGTTCTCTTGGTTATGTGGGTTATATTTATTAGTATTTCTAATATTAGAAAGATAAAACTAAGGAAATTTAGAAATGACTATTAATTATTTTAATAATAACCTATTATATAACATGTTATATATGTTTACGAAAAAAACACTATTTCCAAAAGAAAAAGTTGAGTGGGAAGAGTTGTACTATTTTACACTATACAAATCTCTTTAATGTCTGGCTTAGTAGAATTCACGTGCTTCTGCATTCTCATATCTGCTTCTACTTCAGTCTGTTGCAATACATTGTTTAGTTTGAAACAGATGAAGAAAATCCAACCTCATATAGATATGTGGTTGAAAAAGGAAGGAGTATTTTAATAGCCTTTCACATAATTATGGATATTCTTCTTTGATATTAAACCAAAACTCAATGAGTGGTAGTTTCTTTAAGGTTAGTTGCAATGTGGAATGTATAAACACATCAGTAAATTTTTCTTACTCTGTGATTTTAAAAAATCCATTAGTCTGTCTTGAACTTTGAATGGATCTTTTACTGATGCATGATTTCATAATGTCACTCATTGGTCATTTGGAAAACACTGGTTCATTGGGTAATGTAGATTGTCCAAAAGTTGACACTTTTATTATATTTTATTATATAGTATCCAACAAATTATTTTTATTTTATTATATAGTATCCAACAAATTACATTTGTCAATAATTTCATCAAAAAAGTCATTAAGGGCTTCCCTGGTGGCGCAGTGGTTGAGAGTCCTCCTGCAATGCAGGGGACACGGGTTCGTGCCCCAGTCCGGGAAGATCCCACATGCTGCGGAGCCGCTGGGCCCGTGAGCCGTGGCTGCTGGGCCTGTGTGTCCGGAGCCTGTGCCCCACAATGGAAGAGGCCACAACAGGGAGAGGCCTGTGTACCGCAAAAAAAAAAAAAAAAAAAGTCATTAAGTACTGGAACACTATCGTTTACTTTGGCAGATAACGTTTTACAAAATTCTGATTTTCACCTGGAAGCTTGAATTTATCACTGGCACAACAAAACTGTCAGTTGTTTTTCTTAAAGTGACAAGCTCACTTCACTCACATTTGAGAAAACGTCTGCCAAATATCTGAGTAACTATAATTTGTCAAGTTGCTCTCTCAAGTAAAAATGGTGTTCTATGAAAAAGCAGATAGTTCAGCTTGCAACTCAGTTCTCCAGACAATCATTGTACTTCATTATGCAGCAGAAGTGTTTTATGTATACTTCCCATTTCACTTCACATTATTTTTTAAATGTGTACCCAAGGGTTGAGATTTTTAAAAATAATATTTTTTTACTGCTTAATCAGAAATATTCATAAGTGAATCTGGCTTATTTTTTTCTGTGAGTGTGTGCCTGTGAACACAGTGATTATTAAGTGATTTTGGTGCTATTGCCTTGATTCATGCTAAAGCTCCAGCATGAATCCACCATTGTTACTGCACCATCTATGCAATATCAACAGAGTGAAAAAGACAAAGAAGAGATCTTAGGATTCCTATAAAAATAGTTTCAACCTCACAGACCTCCCTGATAGGGTCTCAGGGAACACCCCCAACCAGGGGTTTGAGGACCTATTTTGAGAATTCCTAGTTTTCAAGGTTAGGTCTCTAATTTTACCATTGCATCACTAATTCTTTTTTTTTTTTTTTCACTTGTTAATTTATGTCTCTCTGGGCGTCATTCCCGGCACGTGGGGCCGTGGTCTCTGGAACCTTCACTGGCCATCCTTTCCTCGTTTCTCCCCTGGGCACCAGAACCGCATAGGTAGATACATCCACCCGTCCCCCACATCTGTAGACGCCTCCTGCCTCTTGTGCTATTTGGCCAAACTCTGAGGCTCCCCCAGAGCCTTCATCTATGGGTCTGTCCCGGTGGGGCCTTCCTCCCTGGGGTAGTAGTGCAGGGGATTGGGCCACAGGCCCTCACCGATGATCTCAGCAATGCTGTTAGACCCTGGGCAGTTGTGGTCACACAACCAGTTGAGGAAGTTAAAGCTGGTGGTGTCCTGCCTGCGGCTGGGGGCACCTTGTTCATAATCCCAGAACCACTGAACTGGAGTGGAACGAGACGCCCTATATCCAGCGATGCTAAGGTGATACTCCTTAATGATCATGTCGTTCCAGAAGTAGGAGTTGTTCCGAAAGAAAAACATCAACTTGCAGCGGTGCCTGGGATGGCGCAGTTCCTGCACCTCCAAACTGATCATGTAGCTAAGCATGTCTTCATCTTGGTCACTGATCATGGCCGACATCTGGGGTTGCTTCATGATGGCTCTGGCCCAGAAGCCAGGGATGCCCCAGATGATGGCCTTTCTTCCATCCAAGTGAGGCTTCCGCGTCTGACCCATCATGCGCTTGAGCCAAGTGTAGGCCCTGCTGGCTTGGGCATTCAGAGGGCTCAGCTCTAACTACAGGGCCGCCAGCGCCTCCGGCAGGGGCCGGGCGGTCATGGGTCCCGGGTCCCGGCCCTGGCTCTTCCTGCCCCTGCTCCTGGGGCTCCTCCACCTGCACCTCCTCCTGCTATTCCTCCGCCCCCGCCTCCACCCCCTGCATGATGTCTTCCACCAACAGCCCCAACTCCTCCCCGATCCCCGCCACCTCTCCCTCCTCCAGGGCCGCGCCTTGCCGCACGACCCTCACCCTGAAAATGGTGGCCGCCTCGCCCGACCCACCAGCTAGTGCCCGCACGGCACCCACCTCCCCCACCACATCTGGGGACCCGCAGGCCCCTGCTTCCTGAGGACTCCCTCCCACACTCAGGATGACCCGGGGTCCCCGGGGCGGCGCCACGTGGCCCTGGCCCTGAGCTGGGGCAGCTGCAAAGGAGCGGGAGGTGGGAGCACAGCACGTGGTCCGCAGAGTAGCCCAGCGACTAGAGCCCCCCTGCGCCTCCTCAGACTTCGGGGTGGGAGCGGGGTGCCGACTGGGGCGGGGCTAATTCATCATTTTACTTTCCTCCCAATTTAAGGACAAAGTAAGTATTACACTACGTACAGCAGATATATCCAGCCCATGGATCGTATTACAGTTAAAGGTATAGGTGGTGGAAATATTTTCATTACCGTTTTAAATGATCAGATATCTAAATTTTTCATGAATTTTTATGGAATCTGCTCTTACAACTTAAAGCATTTTATTAAATTAGCGAGAGTGTTCTAGAGTATCAATAAAATAATTTTTACATTATGATAATTCTGCATTTGATAACACGAAAAATTAAGTTACATCTAATATAGTGTCTTGGATCTGCATTTAAACATAATGCTACTATTATAAATCTATTAAATTTCCCTGGATTTCTTATTAAGCTATAAAATACCTATCCACATCTCAGAAGTAAACATAAAAATATGTATATGGTATGCTTAGAATTTTTCAACTTTATGTTGTATTTTTTCTATTAATATGGACATCCAGGAATAACTTAATTTTATTAAATCAGTTACAAGTTTACATTTGAAACAAAATTTAGAAATTTAGAGTCGTCTACATGATATAGAAAACTATTCATAATAGGACATTATTAGAACCTGTAGTATTCTGTGAGGATAAAGGCAAAAATTCTATAGTTTGCAGTCAATGTCATATTTTTACATCTCACTGTAAATAACATGAAAATAAAATCTGTATAAAAATAAACTAATAACCTCTTTATTTACACTGGTCTTTTAATATAATTTAGTTGTGGAAGAACATGAGTTAAAGCCAAATAGGAGTGTGTGTGTGTGTGTGTGTGTGTAAAAATTATGGATTGCTTCTACCACAAGAAGACCTTGCATTTTTGTGATAAAGCTCCTGGCTTTTACTTGTCAATATCACATCCTACGGAAATAAATGTTAAAATAAGGAGAATACTATTTAAAATCATAGAGGATGGATGAGCTCCAGGGAGTCCAGAAGCCCCTAAAATTATGTGCAAAATGTATAGTATCTACGGACTTTTTAAAAAAGAGAGGTTCCAAAGCTTTTATCATGGAGTTCAAGACCCTAAAAAGTTAAGAACTACTGAATCTGTGCTTTGGTTAGAAGTGGGATAATTTTACACCATATAAACTGGGTAAATCTTGTAGAGCCTCAGGTCTATATATGATAACTAAAGTGAGCTAAGCATGAAGGATATGAACCATACCCATGTAACTACACCTTAATAATTAATTGCAGAGTTTTGTTCATCAATTTTTCTATAATCACCTTAAATTGCCTATGTGTTTTATATTAAAATAATAAGAAGGATTATTAAGAAGTGTTTATTCAAAAATATCTGTATCTGGGCTTCCCTGGTGGCGCAGTGGTTGAGAGTCCGCCTGCCGATGCAGGGGACACGGGTTACTGCCCCGGTCCGGGAAGATCCCACATGCCGCGGAGCGGCTGGGCCCGTGAGCCATGGCCGCTGAGCCTGCGCGTATGGAGCCTGTGCTCTGCAACGGAAGAGGCCACAACAGTGAGAGGCCCGCGTACCGCAGGAAAAAAAAAAAAATCTGTATCTAAAATCAGAACAAAATAATGGGCATAAATCACTTATGAAAACATTTAAATTCTAGATAAATATAAGGAGACTTGATTACCAGTTCTATAGTATCAGCAGATAGTTAAATAGGTTTATTATCATACCTAAATTTCTCATCACTCTCTATAAAGTGTGGTTCATGTCTTATAAGAACACTTCTTTGCAAGGTGATAATCGGTGATGTCCCAGAGTCATTTAGAGACTGACAGTATTCTGAGCTACATGTCTTATTTCACAAAGTTATGAATTTGTATTGTAATAACTGTTGTTTGTCTTCTTCAAATTCTTAATTTTGAAGGGAAAAAAGAATTACAAATCTCTTTATTTACCTTGCCATCACAAACACACACATTCATACATGCATGCACACATACACATTCAAGTTATTCAATATTGCAACATTTTTCCTTGTTACAGTAAAATATTCTCCTCCTACATTTTTTTTAACTGATAAAGCTTTTCTATTCCCAAACTCAAAAAGATTTTTATATTTATATATTTTACAGATATAGAAATATCCATAAGATGGTGCTGTATCTTTAATTTAATTTGGTCAGATACTTGAACGCTAAAATATATCTATTACACATGTGGTTAAAAGACTAGGTTAGAGTTTAATCTCTAAAAAGTCTTATGCTGTAAAGATGTCAGTATAAGTATAATCAGAATCTTTGCATAACTTATTTTTCATATATCACAGACTATTAAAGCATCTTTGCCCCAGATTTAGTTGCCAACTATAGGTGAAAAAAATAATTGAAATTCTCATTTCAACTGACATTTTCTGAATAATAGCCACTTTGCACATACCACATATGACAAATGAAGCAGTTGAATTATATACAGTATCCATTTCTACCAAGGTCAATAATAGTCTTTAAAAGTCCTTTGAAACATCCAATTTGATGGAAATTAGAAATGACATTGCATGTAAGCACTTCCTTTCAAATGCTAAAGAACTGTAGAGGAATTAACTCAATAATTTTCTCTAGTAAGTTTATTTACCTAGTGAGGGAAAAGTAATTTAAGACATGCTAATTATATAATTTATTTCTGATTCAGGGAGATACAGTTAGGAGAAGTAATATTTCATATCCCATTTAATTATCACTTATAAACAGATTTAATAGAGTGCTTAAAATTGGTTATAGGATCTTTTATTTTTAAGATGAACAATCTTATGCCAAAGGAATAGAAGCCATTGCAGTGGAGGTGACAAGGTGACAAGGGAAAATGTGTTCATGAAAGGAAATATTTGGAGTCATGAAGGTTGATAAAACCAACATATGGGTGTGTCCAAGACAAGAACCAAATCCTCATCACATAACCACATGAAAATCTCAAATAAAAAGTTTACTGCTGGGCTTCCCTGGTGACACAGTGGTTGAGAGTCCGCCTGCTGATGCAGGGGACACGGGTTCGTGCCCTGGTCTGGGAAGATCCCACATGCCGCGGAGTGGCTGGGCCCGTGAGCAATGGCCACTGAGCCTGCACGTCTGGAGTCTGAGCTCCGCAACAGGAGAGGCCACAACAGTGAGAGGCCCGTGTACCACAAAAAAAAAAAAAAAAAATTTACTGCTATGATTTGGGGACATATTTAATTTTATAGATTTGCTTTCCTAGCAATGGCTCATAATTTTCTCTTCCTTTGAACACTGTCATCTTCTGAATTACACCATCATTACATCTCTCTCTTTTTAAATATTTATTTATTTGGTTGTGCCGGGTCTTAGTTGAGGTTCATGGGCTCCTTAGTTGCGGCTTGCGGGCTCCTTAGATGCAACTTGCCGGCTCCTTAGTTGTGGTATGTGAACTCTTGGTCGCAGCATGCATGTGGGATCTAGTTCCATGACCAGGGATCAAGCCTGGGCCCCTTGCACTGGGAGCACAGAGTCTTAACCACTGTGCCACCAGGAAAGTCCCAATCATTACATCTCTTAATCCAAGCTGATGCTGTAATTTTGCTGAAAACTTTGACTAGATTAGTAGCCATTATGAAGTAGTGATAAACAGAATCCTATATAACATTATATTGCAAAATAGCAAAACCTAGTGACCAGTTATTAAGAACTTATACATTTAGGCTAAAATTTTGTCAACAAAATATCAAAATATACTGCTATCTTAAAAAGTTATAAAATAACTCTAAGAAATATGTGAGACCAGATTTGTGGGGACATTTTCACCTTCTCAAAAATTTCCCAGAATTTAACTTCCTTAATTTTCCTTAATATATATATTTTTCTCATACTGAAATAGAAACTCTAAATAATATTGGGGTTTATATAAATAAAAGACAGCAAAACTTAAATCTGTGTGATTTAAAATTAAGAAACTAAAATCAAGTAATGCTGTTGAAAACCATTTTCATTCAGATAATCTATCAGCCTTTCAATGAAATATTTTTCCATTCACTTGACCATAGTGTTGGTTATACGACACATAATAAACGTTTATGTTGAAGGCACCTTCCCACAGACTGCTTTCTATGACAATGTTGTTTTGTATTTAGTGGGGAGAAAATAGTATTATGATGTAAAAGAAATAGCTAATGATTATTAAAAAGATTGAGAAGATAAATATTAATTATAAGTTTTGCCTGCACATTAATTTTGAAAATAAGACCAACTGCACCTGTTGGTAAAATAGTACCTGATCAAGTGCTTCAGAAGAAATCGAAGAGAGGATAGAAGTCTCTATTTGGAGAGACTAAAGGTACCACAGGGCAGGGGCTATATGCAGGAAATCTTTTGATATTAAAAGACCATGAAGAATGCTAAGAAGGCAGCAATGGGCAGGGTTCTATTATGAAAATCCCCACAGCTTAATTAATGGATATCTATTAAGAATTCACTCTGAGCCAGGCACTCTGATAAGAAGAGGAGGTAGAATGATGAGCAAAAAAGACACCATTTCTCCCTCATGGGACATGAAATATAGGATGAAGATAGACACTAATACAAAAACCATACACATAAATATATAATTACATACTGAAATGATTCTTAAAGTAGAAGCGCTGGGTACAATGAGACCATATGACCAGGCAGTATGACCTAGATGGCAGAGGGATGGGGAAAACAGGTGGCGCTTGAGCAGAGACCTTGAGGATAAGTGTGAGTTAGAAAGAGTCTTTCGTTACATGCCTGGGATTTGCTTCAAAGTTATCTGGGGTGGAGGTAAGGTGGGTGGTGCCATAGATGAAATATGATTAGACACGTATTATTAATATGAATATGTTTGATAATTTCAAAAAGAAATACTTGGGCTTCCCTGGTGGCGCAGTGGTTGAGAGTCCGCCTGCCGATGCAGGGGACACGGGTTCGTGCCCCGGTCCGGGAAGATCCCACATGCCGCAGAGCGGCTGGGCCCGTGAGCCATGGCCGCTGAGCCTGCGCGTCCGGAGCCTGTGCTCCGCAACGGGAGAGGCCACAACAGTGAGAGGCCCGCGTATCACACACACACACAAAAAAAGAAATACTTTATATATTTATAGGTAATAAATATATATATTTATTATATAGTATTTCAGGCAGAAGGAGGAACATATTTGAAGACCCTGAGGCAAGAAGGAATTTGGTTTGTTCTAAACCCTGGAAAGAAGGCCAGGGTGGCCGGAGCGGAGAGAACTGAAGCCAGACAGAAAAGAGCTCTGTAGACCATCCTAAAGGTGTTGGCCTTTATCCTAAGAGCAATGATGGGTGTTAGGCACCAGAGTTATACTCATATATTTTATTTTTTACAATAAAAATCAGCCAGGTTGAGATTAGAAAATGGCAAGATAGTTGAGGGCGATGGAAATGTCAGAAAGAAAGTGACTGGAAAGAAATATAGGCGGTACAAATGAAATAACTTGAACAAATAGATATTAGGCAAAAATGAGAGGAAGATGTTAAGAAGGTCTCCCAAATTTTGGAGTTTGTGCAACACTGCGCTTAAGAACTTCTTTTAATTGAATTTTTTTTTTGAATTTTACATTTCAAAAATAACATTTTTGTCTTGGTATCATTCTTATACCATGAAATCTTGAGCATTTCAATCCCTTTTGTCTCTTTTAAAAGATTTAAGTCCCTACTAGAGTGCTAAATTCTTCCTATTTAATTTCTATTTCATCTGGAGTATGGGGACGATAAAATTAGATAAGCTTTTGTGAGTAGGGTAAAACCAGCTTTAATACCCTGGGTCCTGTCAAGGAATCTAGGATATCAGTTATATTTGTATTTCTGATGTTTATTTCCCTCCTTTTATCTTCTGGCATTTCCAAGTCAAGAATTGCAAACATATGGTCTTTGCACAGATACAATGGATTTACAATAAATAAAACTAAGAAATCATTATGATGAAAATCTGCAGCAAAAATAATGAGAAGATTGAACTTTTCCCTCCTTTCTTTCAGTACTAGGGTTAGTCTATAACTCTTAATATAACAATGACACTGATAGATTCCTAACACATGTGAACAGGAGGCCAGAACTGGTTCAGGATTAGGAGTAGCTATTAAAGGATTTTAGCGGGGACAGAAAGTGTTCACCCAAAATCTTCACTGGAGAATATCTGTCACAGGATGAAGCACTCACTACAATGAAATATACTTAAGTAAAATTTACTGCTTCCAGACTGTTAGTTTCACATTGGTGATGCAATACTGTCCAAATGTTCCCATTTAATATTTTAACAGGAAAGTTTAGAGCTGATGTAACCCTTATCTACACCACCAAAATTTTTTTCAGGTTATCATGGGAGAAGTTTTGGGATAAAAAGGCAACCTGTGCTATAATAAAAAGTAGAACAACCTATATAACACCTCTAATCCTTTAATGTCTCTGTGATTTGATGTGAGGAACAAACTTGCCCCCTAACCTGAACCCAAACTAACCATAACCTTGATCAGAATCCTAAATGAATTAAATGCAAAATGTATTAAAAGGGAGACACCTTATTTGGCTATATCTTGCTTTATGGTAAACAGAGAAGGAAAAAGGACAAATGAACATTTTCTTCCTATCACAGTGACCTAACTTTGGAATTCACAAGCTCATTTGGTTGTTTTCTGAATTATCTGTATTTTATAAATAAAACTTAATTTTTTAAACTGCAGAACAAATATTAAATTCAAATATTTTCCCACTAACGAAACACTCTTTGGGGCAGAAAGTATCCTGTTAGAAGACTGCAGCAACATTCTCATTAGTGTTAGGATTTGCAGAACATCAGTCTGGTACCATTAGTTGGGTAGTAGAGATAAGAAACGAACATCCTCCGTATATTCCATATCAGTCTACTGCTGTAAGTGGAAGGAACTTCCTTGACATTTTTTCCTACTCTTGTCAAGAATAGAAATTAATTACTTTCCTAATGATAAATATGCTTTGTGCTTTTGTTATTTATGAACTAAGAATACTGTTTGAAAATAATTCACTTCAATTTATTTTAACAAATATGTACTTAGCACCTATGACACACCAGGCACTGAGATACAGCAGGAAACAAAATCGACTTAAAGGAAAAACTAGAATTTCCATAACACTTTCAACATTTTAAAGAGCTTTGACAGCTAGTACTTTATTTTTCACAATAGTCTTTTAAGGAAAGTACAGAGAGATTAAACAATTTGCCAAGGTTTAGTTCTTTAATTGATGAAATATTCTCTTAATTCCAAACCCATTACTTTCTCCTGAGTTATAGACCTTTTCTTCATCCTCCAACTGATTATCTTTACCTAGACATTTGAAAAGAACTCATTATTTCCTGTACAAGTAGCAGTATGATACAGACTCTGTACCCATATTGTCAGAGTTCAAATTCTTTCTGCCATTTAATTAGGTGGCTGAATAACAAACCACCATAAAACTCAGTGGAATAATCAACAATCAACTATTCTCTCTCACCATCTGTGGGTTGCCTGATCCAGGCTGGGCTGTGCTCCAAATTACAGGTTGGTTCCAAGTCCATTCCACCTGTCTTTCATCCTCTTTGGACCAGTAGGCTATCCTAGGGCATGTTCATCTCATAGTGATGGCAGAGGCATAAGAGAAGAAGCCCTCCACAAATGCATATTTCAAGCCTCTGCTTGTGTTATATCTGTTAGCTTCCAATTGGCTAAAGAGAATCACATGGCCAGGCCCAAAGTCTAAGTAAAGAGACAAGGAAGTACACTCTGTCCACCATGAGCCCAAAGCCAGTCACATGACCAAACCAAGGATCAGTGGGATGGGGAAGTGATAGTAAGGGAGGGTGAATATTTTTGAACAGTAATCTACCACGGAGACCTTAACATTTCTTGCCTTAATTTCTCTCTTTGTAAATCTTTCCTAAAGTTGCTGTCAGAATTCAACAAAGCACTTAGGATGCTTAGCAAAGGGCGAGTGCTAGGAAACATAGACACTGCTATTTCTATATGGCTCTTTTCATTTAATGGAATCCCACCTCCAGGCCTCTTACAGCTATCCCATTTCCTTTCCTTTTCTTCACGGAAGCACATTTGTTTAGCCCAAGGCAAATAGTTTGCACTTAGGTGCAGCTAGCTTTAGTAACCATAAACCATAGAGTATTCATAAATGAATACTCTATAGGGAAGATCTCCATACAGGTTTCCCTTCTTTATTTAAGGCACACCTCATCACTGAGCTTTCTGATCCAGATGAGATTGCTAACATCCAAAATCCAGATTAATGAGGTAAATATTTTCTAAATTTTCTGTGATGAATGTTTGTTTTTCAAAAGAACGCGAAAGGAATTATAATAAAGATAACCTAATTCAAGCTATGCCACCTCTGTGACGTTTTCTGTAACTCTTTCCTCTTTCCTCTGGGATTGTCAATATTTTTTTCTTAATCTTTATTACAGCAGTGACTGGATCCTATGTGACATGCTTTTATTCCTAGTTCCCAAAATGAAATCTTCTAGAAAATGGTTTCTTATTCTTGTCTCTTTCCTAACACAGTGCATGACACAGGTAAATGATCCATAATTTTCACTAGATAGAATTGGGGAGAAGCCAGCAATGGAACCTAGCAAAAGATCATTGATTTCACTTCTGACCCACTTTCAAAAGAGATATTCACTAAAAGATACAGTCTGCTGTTTATAAACTATACCTCAGTAAAGTTGATTTTTGAAAAAAAGATTCCCAAAAGACAAAGGATAAATGCCTATGGAGTATCAACCATTTACTGGCAGATAATGATACTTATTATAAAATGGGTATAAAATAATATTGCTGGATACTTTAAAAATGAGCTTTGGCTAGTACTAGAAAATCAGCATTGGACAGAATAGGAAAGGTAGCACAAAAATAATCTTTTCAACAAATGGTGCTAGAATAACTGGATACCCATACAAAAAATAAATATCAACCATCATCTCATGTCATACACAGACATTAACTCACATTGATAATAGACCTAAGAGAGAAGCTAAAATCTATAAAATCTCTAGAAGGAAAAATAGGAGAAAATCTTTCTGACCTTGAGTTATGCAAAGATTTCTTAGATTAGATGCAAAAAAAAGTAAATTATAATAGAAAAAAGTGATAAATAGGTTTTTACTAAAATTAAAACCATTTTTTTCCATAAAAAGACACTATTAAGAAAGTGAGAAGGCAAGTTTCAGATTGGAAACAAATTTAGCAAAAACACACATATCTGGCAAAGGACTTGTTCCCAGAGTATATAATGAACTTGTACAACTCATTAATAAGAAGTCAAATAACCCAACATAAAGATAGGCATGAGATTTGAACAGATACTTCACAGAAGATATACAAATGGCAAGTGAGCACATGAAAAGATGCTCTACATCATTAGCCATTAAGGAAAATGCAGATTAAAACCCCAGTGAGATAGTATTATATACCCATTTGAATTAAAGTTAAAAAGACTAACAATACCAGTGCTTGGTGAGGATGTGGAACTCATGGAGCTTACACTTCATTGGAATGTAAAATGGTGTAACCACTTTGAAAAATTATTTGGCAGTTTCTAATACAGTTAGACATATAATTACCATATGACCCAGCAATTCCACTCCTAAGTATTTTGTTACCCTAGAAGAATGAGAAGCTATGTCCACCCAAGGATTTGTATATGAATGCTCAGATCAGCATTATTCACGAAGTTAAAACCTGGAAGCTATCCAAACGTTCGTCAGCAGGTGAATGGATTTTTTAAAAAGTGGTAAATCGGGCTTCCCTGGTGGCGCAGTGGTTGAGAGTCTGCCTGCCAATGCAGGGAACACGGGTTCGAGCCCTGGTCCGGGAAGATCCCACATGCCGCCGAGCGGCTGAGCCTGCGCGTCCGGAGCCTGTGCTCCGCAACGGGGGAGGCTGTAACAGTGAGAGTCCCGCGTACCGCAAAAAAAAAAAAAAAAAAAAAGTGGTAAATTGATATAGTTGAATACTGCTCAGTAATAAAAAGGAATGAACTACTGATACATGCAACATGGATCAACCTCAAAAATATCATGATGAGTGAAAGAAGCCAGACACAAAAAGTACACATCATTCTATTTCATTAAAATTTTAGAAATTGCAAACTAATCTATCAGTACAAAAGACAGATCAATGGTTGCCTGGAGCCAGGAGCAGAGAGAGAAATGAATTGTATGGGGCCATGGGGAATATTTGGAGGGTTATGAAAGCAATCCATATCTTGATTTGTAGCAGTAGTTTCTCAGGTGTATGTATATATATATATATATATATATATATATATATGTCAAAACTCAAAAATTTTATAGTTAGTAGGTAGTTCATTGTTTGTAAATTATATCTCCATAAAGTTGATTTTAAAAATAAAAGTTTTCCAAAAGGCATGGGATGAAATGACCTATAGAGAATTAACATTTTATTAGCAGATAATTTACTGCAAAATAGAAAAAAAGTAATACTGCTGAACACTTGAAAAAAATTCTTTCGTGCTTAAAAAATCAACATCACAGAAGATGGAGGGTCACAGAATCAAATATAAAATTTTTTCTCTCCTACTTTCTGAGTCTATGAATTCTTCCTCCTGCCTCATATCTACTCCCCACTTTTAGCTGAACAGATGGACGTTGCTTTCCCTTCTTCTTTCCCTCTCTCTCCTTATCCTCCTCTTCTTCCCATGTTGAAAAAAGATCTATTATTTGTGTGATTAATGCTAATCACACAAAAGCGTTAATTTGGGGGAGGAGTGAGAATTTTTGAGTGTAAAAATAAAATACTAGCAGTAGTACATGTACTCCCATTAAAGCAATTGGAAGTACTCATACACACACAAAAAAGAATTAAATATTTCACATGCAGTCTCCAGAATTCAGGGAAAGTACTCCCAAGTCAGGGTACAGTATTCAGTGCCTACCAAAGCTCATGCAATTCAGACCTAATTTAGTGCATCTCTGAGGAGACAGCTGCTGGTTTTTAGTCGCTATCCCCTCACAATTGACACACTTGAATCTGCAAGTTGATCTTACATTTGCTTTTTCTTTCCTAAATATGACACTTACAAAGAACAGAGTTTATGGGTCCATTTCCAAAGTAAACTCAATTTTTCTGTAGTCCAACCAAAAGTCCCAGTTAAACTTTTTTTTTAACAGGACAGTCTCTATAAGTTCCAACTAATTTAATTTTTTCAACCTGATTTCAGAGGGCTAATGCTAAAGAGCTATAAACATAGTCAAGTGAGATTCTTTGGAATTCTAATGGGATCTGCATATCTGGGGATTATCTTTTTACCTAGAAGCATTGCCATTTATATTTCCTCTGGCAAACATACACCTACACATATCTCCATCACACTCACAAATTTTCAAGAGCTGGAACTGGGAAGAAAAAATTAAAGTTAGTGGAACAATACTAAATAATCAGCATTTTTTGTTAAAGATCAATTTTCTAAATCTTTCACAATCCTGACCTATCCACAATGATATATCATGCATGGAAATATGGGGAAGTTTGCAGTATTTTGAATATACAGCAAAATACTATTAACGTTTTTTCCCTATCACTGCCAACTCTTTATTTGATTTTTAGAGTTTGTGTAATCATATAACCACTTGCTAATACCCTGAAAATAGACACCAGGGAATTCAAATGATGGGTTGAAGACCGACTGGAAATATAAAACTTGCTTTCCTGCAAACAGCCAGCCTGTGAACAACAAAAGTACAATCCTGGCATGAATGCTTCTTGTTGATAATGTTAATTTTCAGCTGTAAAATGACCTGGAATTTTTCCAAAGCTAACAAGTCCATAGCCTTCCTTCCCATAATAAAATTCCATTATTATTGGAAATGTAATATCTAATCACACTAGAAGTAAAAAATTTGAGGAGCTAATAATAACAGTAATAATAACAGCTGAAGTTACACCCAGAAGCATTGCCATCTACATAAAGGTGAAAATGTGTGTTATAAGCCAGCATTTTACTAAGACCTTGATATAAATTTTCTCACTGAATTTGTACAAACCCCCATGAAGTAGTTTCTCTTATTATATCAACATTGCAGCTGCAGAAATTGAGACTTGGAGATGTTAAGTAACTTCTTCAAGGTTGTTCAGTTAGTAAACAGCTGAGCTGGATTTTGAATGTAAATAGTCTACTCCAGAACACAGTCTCTTAGCCACGATGAACTGCAAATGGTTGCAATTTACAGAGGAGGTGAAAGGTAACTGTCTCTAATCTTTAAGTAGAATGACAGAAACTAGGTACATTCCTTAGAAGACATAAATGTAATCAGGGGTGCAAGAAACATATTGATTGCATCTGTGGCAGCTTTTGTGGCAGGCATTGAGGCCCAAAATTCTATAAGGTTGAGAGTCTACTGTCAAAGAGAGCACAGATTAGTGAAGGAGACAGCTATATAAAAAATTAAATAAAAGAAAATTGGTAAATGCAATGTCAATAGAGGTATGAAGAGAGCACTAGGGGAGCACAGAGGAGGGGAAGGCTGAGTGGCTTTAGGGGAATCCATACAGCCTTCCCAGAAGAGGTAATATCTGAACTCAACATTCATCAGTGAATGATTTTCGTGGCAAATAATATTTAAGATGTGAACAGACACCCGTGAAACAAGAAATAAAACAGAGGCAAAAGATTACTAGTAAGCAGAGCCTTTGGTTCTAATATCAAACCCATGGTTCAGTGGCAGAGCAACTAAGTAAATTCTTAGTAGTCTGGAATTTGTTAATATTTTCCCCTAAAGCTTATTTCTGGAGAGTAAATTAACTAAGAACTGGTGAACAAATAATAAGAAAAAAAGTCCCACTAAGGTAAAAGAAAAGGAGTATAGTCATTCTTCGGTATCTGTGGGGGATTAGTTCAAGGACAACCAATGATACCAAAATCCATACATGCTCAAGTCCCTTACATAAAATGGTGTAGTATTAGCATATAACCTGTGTATACTTTAAATCATCTCTAGGTTACTTGTAATAGCTACTACAATGTAAGTGTTATGTAAATAACTATAAATACTACTTAAATGCTATGGAAACAGTTGCTGAGGGTGGCAAATTCAAATTTTGATTTTTGGAGTTTTCTGGAAGTTTTTCCCCCGAATATTTTCAATCCACATTTGGTTGAATTCGCAGATGTGAAGCCCACGATACGAAGGCTGACTGTAGCATTTACAAGGATTAGAAATCAAATACATTTTGAAAGGATAGTGATTTGAAGATCAAAGACAAAAAAATGATGAGTCTGACTCGAAAATACACATTAATTCTGCATTATTTTTCCTCTAGTATATATTAATTTCAAATATTATTTTGTATTATTCAAATGGTAAGAATTTCAGAATATTTAACATGACATACAATGTGTACCATCTCTATTCATTTAAAAAGTAGTATAAATTTCATAATGTATTCATTTTAATTTAATTTTTATTTGTCATATTTTTAAATTTAGACAAAATTGTCTCAGGTCAGAATCATCTGTTTTATCTCTCTCAGCCCCTTGCTTCCTATGAATGACATTTCTGAATGGAAATCCTCTGTTAGCCATACACAAATCTAAAAGATGAAGGACTTGTGAAAATCACTGGGTACATCTCTTGGCGTTGTACCACATTCAAGCTTTACCTACATTAGCAAAAGAAAGCATGAGAAATAAATCTAATGTTTTCAGTAGTTAATCTGGAACAAAAGAAAAAGGACAAATTAGTGCAAACAAGTGGAAGATTTTCCTAAGAGAATGGTCTTTAAGAAGTTTTGAATCTTTCGGTACAGTCTCCAACCCCGCTATGGTAGGATTGTGATTGAACAGGAGACCCCTCAAGATTTTATGGCTAAAAGTCTTTCTGGCTAAAATACAGTATTTTATGAAGCCAACCAAACTGGATCAAGGGCACTCTGATAGGAGAATGAACAAGAAGTTCTTTGGATATGTATACTCAATTAACACACAAGTATCTCAAAATTCAGTTCAAACTGGCTTAAACAGTAAGAAAATGTATAGGTTTATGTGACTGCGAGTCCAGAGGCCAACAGACTTTAGGTCTGTTTAATTCAGTAATGCTAGTTCTGTTTCTTCAGCTTCCTGTCTTGTGCCTTCCTCTGAGTATTGGGGTTTTCCTTAGGCTGCTCCCCGCATGGTAGCAAAAATGCTATAGCACATCACCTCTCTCCATACCATGGAAAGGTAGAAAGGATTCAGGGGGACATCTTAAAATATCAAAGACCTCTTTTCCCCAGAAGCCTTCAGCAAATCTCTCCCAATTAGCCAGAATTTGTTTACATACCCATTTGTGACTGAATCTTGTAGCCAGAGACGTGCCATGTGCTGATTGGCTTAGGCCTGGATCCCTGAACCAATCACTGGAATTCATCTTTATTGTTTTCTTTTATTGAAGTATAATTGACTTATACTATTATATTAGTTTCAGGTGTACAACATAGTGATTATGTTTTTATACATTACAATTCACCTGCATTCTTAGACCAATCAGGCCAACTCTTGGAGCTGGGGGAAAAGTCAGTTTCTCCTGAGGTACCTGAGCTGTGAGAAGGAATAGTCATATGATCAAAGATGAACTTCTATTAGGAAGGGAGAAAAAGGGCCAGATGGTAGGGACAAGCAACCATCATCAACTACAAAACCATCAATATAACAAACTAAATATTTAGTGACATTTTGAGGAAATTGGTGGAAAAACTAACTCCCAAGAAGGGAAAGTGTAGGTATAGTCAACAGAGAGCTCTGAATGGCTCCCTCTCTGCACAGTATAGCAATGAAAAGGAATCATAATTAATAATATTATTAATAGTGTGGTAAGAAGGATCTTCTGTTTCTTCTACATCTACCAACTTGCAGGCTCAAATTAAAATTCTTTTGAACACTAAAACTGGTTGCCATATTTATATTTTCTCCCATTGTTTTTTTCCAAAATAATACACTATATATAAAAACTCTCTCTCTCTCTCTCTCTCTCTCTCCCTCTCTCTCTCTCTCTCTCTCTCTCTCTCTATATGATGGATGGATGGACATACTGTACATTATTATGACAAAAACCATAATAATCACACATATACATATTTAATCCTTATAGAGATTACTACCTTGCCCAAGGTCACATAGCTAGTTGAACAGCAGAGCTGGGATAAAATCCAAGCCATTAGGCTTTGGAGATGGTATTCTTATTCTAGATTATACCTACTGCCTTATGGAATATTTTCCTCCTCACTTTGAGGGCTACTCTTTTTTCTTTTTGCCCACTCTTTCCTTTCCTCTTACTTCTGGGTTTATTCTGATGCCTTTATTACTCTCCTCTTGCTGTGAGCTCCCTGAAGATCTCCTGACCATGGGACAGTTTTCCACTAGTTTTGTGTCATTCAAGGTCTCTTCCCCATCTATTTGATTCTATTACAAGCTCCTATAACTGTTCTTCCATATTAATTTTTGATCTCCTATTTTGGGGAGTTTATTACAAGTGTTATTTCCTTGTATTTTCTAAACCAGAGCATAAGAGTTAATGCATGGAATTACTTTCCCTCTTAGCTTTATATTAACATATTGCTTTCAAGATCATGCTATTTGCTACATTATTATTTTTAATAACATTTAATAGGCAACTGCTTCCTTCTCTGTAATAGTCTTAAGTATTTTAATGTACCATTATTTTTCTCATTATAATTTGTTTTCATTTTCTTTCTTATATTATTTTAAAATATGTAGTTCATTAACATTTTCCCAATATATTTCCTAATTGTATTCCACTTCAAATCATGATGTCCAAAGTTCTTAGGCATTTTTCAAATGAAATAAACTAGAACTATTGACTGCAACAGGGAGGAACCAATAATATGTTCATTAGACTTCTATTTATATTTATACCATAAAAGCTAATCATTTTTATTATTTTATTTCAGAATAGGGTATCCTCATTAAAGTCCCTAGTTTTCCTAAGGAAATATTACATTTGAATTTCCACATATTTTCACAAAGGACACAGGTTTGGTCAAAGCTGTAATGTAATCAGATAGAGATCCTGGCTTATCGTGTTACCACTTTTCAGTGTGTATTTAGTCAGAGACTAGCCTTGCCGCAGCCTGAATGGTGTTTCTGTTCATATTAGGAGAAAACCTTCTCTTCCTTAAGACAGGTACAGCCACCCGACAGACAACTATGGTGATAAACACACAAGTCCAGGGCAATTGTTAATGTGAATGACACTCCCTGGTGCTGGGCATGACCAAGCAGAGGCCCCAGCCCAGAGAGAGACACCATCAGTGCTCCTGTTTATTTCAGTGAACTTTTTCTGACTGTACTCGGCCAGCCTGGAAAAGAACTGAGGTAATCAGACATGATTATTTGAATTCTTTGTGACTGAGAATCAGGTTTACTAAGACAAGAGAGGAAAATAATTTTTATTTTAGTTTTCATGGCACGTCAGGTTCTACTGAGTGCTAGTGAATCTTGTTATTTGTCAGAATCTTGCTGTTTATCGGTTTAAATCCAATTTCTCCTCCTGTCTTGATGTTTGAATATAGCATTTCAACACCCTCTAAAACAATATGAAATGAAATGACATTTTAACTGCCAAATATAATTACCTATTTAAATCACAAAATTTTATTATACTTTTTTTTTAAGAAATCACACTTCTTATGATGTAATAATGTAAATATCTTATGTTACCACAAAGAATGATGTTCTCTGTATATAATTTGCTTGATTAGCACTGAAAAAGGTAAGAAAAGATAGATAATTAAGGCCATTATTACAAGTTCTTACACTTGAAGAATAACTAAAAATCGGTTGGGCTTCTTTGGAAGTGGAGGTGGGGATATAAAATTTTATAGTGAAGCAAAAAGCTGGCTTAGTAACCAACTATGTGTAACATAGGATGAAATAGGACATTTTTGAACAAGTGAAAAACAATATTAGTAAGGCTTTAAAAAAAAACTGTAGGTAGAAAACTTCAGACATTGATCTCAATCCTAAGAGGAGTACAAAATATTATGGGGAATTCAGAAAATTAATGATAAATCATATTGTGTGTATATGCATGTATATGTCTATATATGTGTGCATGTGATATATGTATTGATAGTTAGGTTCAGAAGTACTATTTAAGTTGTACTTGAAATATATAATTGAGTTCTTAATATTTATTCTCCTTCATTCTCTCTGCCTAATTTCCACTAAAAAATATTAGGAAGATTTTGAAAAAAGTCTATGAATTAATTATTCTTGCCATTATCAAATGCCCATTTTTTTCTACATTTGTTGTTCTTCACTTTTGATGAGTATGACAGACAATGATTATATGTTTTATACACTTTGAGACTGAAGTTGGGATAAGGCTTTCAGATTAGTATCCTACTCATCTAATACTCTTTTTTTTTACAAAACATGGGAACTAGGGATGAGATTAAAATGTAACTAGGTGCTATGTTCATAAATATTTTTAGTTTTTGGATGATATTGAGGTGAATAATTGAATATTCATCTTTTGAATAATAAAATTTAGTCAAGGGCATACCATCAAAATGTATCATAATCAAAATTCAAGCTAACATCAAAATCAGGGACTCAAAAACTAAAAGGTTTCTTAGAAAACAATGATTGAAAAACTGGAGAGTAAGGTTATCTAGAATCAAAATTAAGTACCTCAAACTTCAAGTGAACATAAATCTCAGTGATTATATATCTTAAGCAATTTACAGATGTCCAGCCTGGGTATAGCCTGGTGAAATATATCCATAGTGTTAGATTATACATAGTCCAGAGAAAAGCTGATATACTTAAGATGAGCTGCTCTGAGAAAATGTGCTGGCATATTAAGAGGCTGGATGACAAAATGAGCATGGGAAGAGTAGATAGAAATGAGAGCTTGTTATTGGAACTTCAAGCAAAGGAACAGGGATCCAGATATGTTATCTAGGTAAAAGGTCAACTCCAGATAATCAATGGTATTTTGAAATTTCCCAGAAAATTGTTTCTATTTCAATGCTTCCTAAGAATATAAATATTCAACAATAATTTTCAAGAACTAAAAATATTTCCAGAGATACCTACAATATAATCTCTATAAATCACAGAGTATCAGGTTCTCCAAATGGTGGAGTTGTTGACTTAAAGAACAAAAATGTAATCTCTACACTATTGTATATGGGAAGCAGTGAACCCTCATGCTAAGGTCAAAATAAAGAGGCCTGCTTGGTGTCCTCCATCAGCTAGACAGCTGTATGTGAGAGATGTTAGGATAGGGACACTGTAACATAATGTTGTTGTTGTTTTCTTAATTCCTGAATTGAACACCTGTTTCTTTCTGCTTTGATGAATTCAATTGGCTATCACACAAACAAATTTGAAGGCTTCCTAATAGGTACCTCTTTTAAGTCAAGAGCAAGACCTGAACAGACAACATTTATTTTAACATTTAGCAATTTTTGCACGTCTAAAGGAATTCACTAGGGAAGACCTGTTGGCTGTTTGTTAAGAGTCCTCACAGAATAGCATTAATCTTGGCAATTCATCAGGAATTTGAGGTTGGGTCTCAGATTTACAAATCTAAAATCTTGATAGCGTATTAAGAATGGACTCTTCTTTGAGAGAGTGCTGACAATAATCAAACTCATAGAGACTGAAGTGTATAATCAAATCCTTATTATTTTATAATTATAAGAATAATCTTGCAAATCAACATTCTTGCACCTATTTAAGGCATTAAACTCAGACTTTTTGGGGAAAACCATTTATAATCAAGAATTTGGAATGAGCATGGAATCAGAGCAAAGGGATTTGTGTCAGAAAAATATAATTAGAAACAAAATCCTCCCAACTCAGTAAACCTCACCACAAAGATAGAAGAGAAAGAAACCAATTTTACTATTGAATAAGCATTAATCAACAATGTGATGCACATCACAGACAATCTGCTAAAGAGAATGCAAATACAAAAAAAATCCTCACCGTTTTATATAGCCAAGCAGGTAAAATCCATTACATACTTGTTCTCAAGATGTACAGTGACAAGTTCTTAAGAAGTAAAATAACTTAGCACCATTTGTCACACATAGTTCATCCTCAGTTCACCTGGTAATTGGGGTGACCGGCAGTGTTAGCTAATTGGCCTTATCCAAAAGAAAAATAACCTTATGTCTTCTTACATCTTTATGGCAGGAGGTAGTTATGCAACTTGGAGTGGGGCTCCCACTGAAGTTAGGCCACGATTCTCCCACAGAAACTGGGAGATAGGGTGATGTCTTCCTTGATTAGTACATTTCCAAGAGATGGTCCCCAGGTCCTTGAGAAAGACATTCTTGAGTCTTTAAGCTGGTAAGAGGCTAATTTAACTTCTGAAAAGACTTATGTAGGGAGTGGGGGGTGTGACCAAGATGGCGAAGCAAGAAGACCCTGAGCTCACCTCTTCCCATGGGTACAACAAAATTGCAACCATTTACAGAGCAACTATCCATGATAGCAATCTGAAGACTAACAGAAAGGATCTTCCACAGCTAAAGATATAAAGAAGGGACCACCACGAGATGGAGTAGGAGGCGTGAAGACATAGTACAGTCAAGACCCATACCACCAGGTAGCTGATCTATAAACAGGAGAATAATTACAATTATAGAGGTTCTCCCCAAGGAGTAAAGGAATCCAAGCCCCACATTGGATTCTGCAGCAGGAATTTGAGCCCCCAGAGCATTTGGCTTTGAAAGCCAGTGGGACTTACTTTCAGAGGAGCAAGAGGGTGGTGGGTAATGGAGACCCTACTCTTAAAGGGCACACACAAAATCTCACACACTCTGAGACCCATAACAGAAGCCATGAAAGGAACTTTGAAAGGAACATGGATCAGACCCACTTGCTGATCTTGGAGAGCCTCCAGGAGAGGCAGGAGGCATTTGAAACTCACCCTGGGGATGCAGACTCTGGCAATAGCTAGTTTAGAGAGCTCATCCCACCACAAGGACACTGGAGCTGGTAAGCACCATTTTGAAATCCTTTCTCTAGCTTATTAGTGCCAGGATTGGCCCTGCCTACCAGCATGTGGGCACCAGTCCTGGGATACCCTAAGCCAGGCAGCTAGCTAGGCAGGGACACAACCTCACCCACCAGCAGGCCAGCTGCCCTAGGACCCCCTGAGCCCATAGCTTCCCGGGGACCTGGCCCCACCCACCAGAAGGCCCAGCACCCAGCATCACCCAAAAGTGGGCCGGCATTATCCCCAGGACTCCTGGGGCTGCCTGCAGCTAGCCGTTGGACACAGTTCTGCCCAACAAGGGGCCAGCACTAGCCCTTGGATCCCCTGGATCTTGGCTTCACCCACCTGCTAGCTGATATCAAAACTGGGAGCCCCCCAGGGCCCCATAGCCAGAGACCCTGGGACCAGTTGCCCATCAGTGGGCAACACTAGCCTTGGGTCCCCCTGAGCCCCAAAACTGCTGACAAGTGGGCTGACACCAGCTCTGGGACCCCTCCCCTTGCAGCCAGAAACCCCAGGATCTGGTCTTCCCATCAGTGGACTGGCACTAGCCCCAGGACCTGGCCTCATTCACTGGTAGGTGGGAATCGCTCCAGGACTCCCTGGGCCCTGGCCCCACCCAACAGCAGGCCAATATCAGCTCTGGGACACCTTGGGTCCCTCAGCTAGCCATTTCAGGATCTGGCCCCACCACCAGTGGTATATCACCAGCTCTGGGTCACTCCGGACACCATAGCCAGCCACCCCAGGAAAAAGCTCTGCCCACAAGTGGGCCAACAGTAGCCCCAGAAAACCTTGGGGCTATATACTAGTCATCTCATTACCTGGCCCCACTCACCTGAGGGCTGGCACCAGGACTCAGACTCCCCTGGCCATGCAGCCAGCTGTGCCAGGACCCAACTCTGCCCACCAGTGGCTGGCAGCCTTCACACAAGGCAGTGCATGATGACAAACCAGACCAGGGGCCAAAAACACCCACCAGATCTCACACAGTAGTCAGACCACCACAATAGAAGGGTCCATGCAGCCCACAGAGAGGACACCACTGAAGCATATAGTTCTGGTGACCTGTACTGGGAAAACTATAAGACATTGATGAAAGAAATTGTAGATGACACAAACAAATGGAAAGATTCACTGTGTTCATAGATTGGAAGAATTTGTATTGTTAAAATGACCATACTACCCAATGAAATCTGCAGATTCAGTGTAATCCCTATCACAATACCAATAGCATTTTTCACAGAACTAGAACACATAATTTTAAAATTTGTATGGAAACACAGAAGACCCCCAATAACCAAAACAATCTTAAGAAGGAAGAACGAAACAGGAGGTATCATGTTCCCTGATTTCAAACCATACTACAAAGCTACAATTATCAAAGCAATATGGTACTGGCACAGAAACAGACACACAGATCAACAGAACAGATCAGAGAGCCTAGAAATGACCCCACACTTATACAGGCAATTAATCTATGACAAAGGAAACAAGAATATACAATGAGGAAAACACAGCCTCTTCAATAAATGGTATTGGGGAAACTAGACAGCTATATGCAAAAGAATCAAACTGGATTATTTTCTCAAATCATATACAAAAATAAACTCGAATTAAAGACTTACATGTAAGACCTGAAACCATAAAACATCTAGGAGAAAACATAGGCAGTATGCTCTTTGATATTGATATTAGCAATATTTTTTTGGATATGTCTCCTCAGGTAAGGGAAGCAAAGCAAAAGTAAACAAATGGGACTATATCAAACTAAAAAGCTTTTTGCACAGCAAAGGGAACTGTCAATAAAATGAAAAAGCCTCCTACTGAATGGGAGAAGATATTTGCAAACAATATATCTGACAAGTGTTTATATCTAAATTATGCAAAGAACTCATGCAATTCAACATCAAAGAAAACAAACAACCTAATTAAAAAATGCGCAGAGAACCTGAATAGACATTTTTCCAAAGAAGACATACAGATGGCCAACAGCTACATGAAAAGATGCTCAACATCTCTAATCATCAGGAAAATGCAAACCAAAACCACAATGTGATATCACCTCATACCTGTCAGAATGGCTATTATCAAAAAGACAACAAATAAAAAGTGTTGGTGAGCATGTGGAGAAAAGGGAACCCATGTACAATGTTGGTGGGAATGTAAATTGGTAGAGCCATTATGAAAAAAAGTGTGGAGAGTCCTCAAAAAACTAAAACTAGAACTACCATATGATCCAGCCATTCCCCTCCTGGGTATTTATCTGATGAAAATAAAAACATTAATTCAAAAAGATATATGTACACCTATGTTCATTGAGCATTACATACAGTAGCCAAAATATGGAAGCAACCTAAGTGTCCATCAATAGATGAATGGTGCCTATCATACAGATGAATGCATGTGTGTGTGTGTGTGTGTGTGTGTGTCTACACAGAGTGGAATATTATTCAGCCATAAGAAAGAATGAAATTTTGCCATTTATGACAACACGGATGGAGCTAGAGGGTATTATGCTAGGTGAAATAAGTCAGACAGACAAAGATAAATACTGTATGATTTCACTTATATGTAGAATCTAAAAAACAAATGAACAAACATAACCAAACAGAAACAGAGTAATAGACACAGAGAACAAACAGATGGTTACCACAGGGGAGGGGGTGGAGGGAGGAGAGAAATAGGTGAGGGAGATTAAGAGGTACAAACTTTCGGTTACAAAATAAATGATTCACAGGGAAAAAGTGTACAGTGTTGGAAACACCGCCAATAATTATATAATATCTTGGTATGATGACAGAAGACAACTAGACTTTACCATAGTGATCATGATCATACCTGTTGAAATGTATAGAAATATCGAATCACTATGCTGTGTAATAGGAACTAACATAGTGTTGTAGGTCAATTATACTTCAAAAGCAAACAAACAAACATAGAAAAAGAGATCAGATTTGTGGCTACCAGAGCTGGGGCTGGGTGGGTGGGAATGTGGGGGGAAGGGGAATTAGATGAAGGCAGTCAAAAGATACAAAATTCCAGTTAAAAGATAAATAAGTACTAGGGAGTAATATATAATATGATAAAGATAATTAACACTGCTGTACATTGTAAATGAAAATTATTAAGAGAATAAATCTTAAGAGTTCTCACCACAAGGAAATAAAATTTTTTGTATTGCTTTAATGTATCTACATGAGATAAGGGATGTTCACTAAACCTATTGTGGTAATTATTTCATAATGTATGTATAAGTCAAACCATTATGCTGTATGCCTTAAACTTATACGGTGCTGTATGTAATTATATCTCAATAAAACTGGGGAAAAAAGACATGTATTTTGTAACTATGAATGGTGATGGATGTTACCTAGACTTATTGTGGTGATAATTTTGCAATACAGTCGTCCTTGGGTATCCTGGGGACTGGTTCCAGGAACTCTGTGGATTGCAAAATCCAGGAATGTTCAAGTCCCTTACATAAAATGGCATAGTATTTGCATATAACCTACCCACATCTTCCTGTATACTTTAAATCACCTATAGGTTACTTATAATACATAATACAATGTAAATGCTCTATAAATAACTGAAAATACATAAATTGTTGGCAGAGTGTGGCAAATTCAAGTTTTGCTTTTTGAAAATTTCTGGAATGTTTTTTCAAATATTTTCGTTACTCAGAAATGTGGAACCCGTGGATATGGACACTAGACTGTATATACAAATATCAAACAATTATGCTATACACCTGAAACTAATATAATGTTATATGTCAATTATATCTAAGTTTTTTAAAAAATTAGAAAAATGAAAAGACATACATTTTGAAGAGGAGAGAAAGAACTTACAGACTTTGTAAATACCCTAAAAAAAAGGAAGGAAGAAAGAAGTTCTCTTATCTACAACAGGAAGAATTAGGCCTCTTATTTTTAATTTGTATTTGTCCTTAGAGGTACAATATTCCAATGTTTAATTTGCATCAGACTTGTTTTGGCCAGATTCCTTTTCCTCTAGAAGCTTGGATTTTCACTTCCTAACTTTGCTTCCTCCACTTCCCTGCCAGCAAACTCATTTCTCCATTCATTAATACATTCTTCCTTTAAATACCTTGCTATGTCATTCAATCAGGTTACAAGTAGCCAGGGGAGCCATTTGCCTCTTTGAGACAAATTTGCTTATTGCTGCTTAATACATTGATTTCAAAGTTTGGCTCTTAAAGCAAACTCATTTCCCCTTCTTCCAAGTTTTTGACAGGCACTCTTTGTAGCTCTACATAGAAAATGTAACAACCAGAGTTTACCTGGAGTAGTATTCCCGGAGCAGGCGCTCAGCAACTATTGCTGATTGATTGAGAAACCTCGTTAACTGAAAGGCTGGCATTGCTTTCATTCCAGTTCAACTGGTTTCTGTATTAAGCTGGGGACTAACAATTACAGGAATGGTTTCCATTTCCCTTTGCTGTTAAAGAAACCGGCAGAATTAAGCAATCAGTGACATTATCAAAACAATGACCATATCTAAAATGGAAACATTCCAATTGGCTTGTGAATCATTTATTCAACCTCTTGAGATTTACCTCTGCTTGTATAATCACTTTGTTGTGAAAATCTAGAATAGAAAAAAATCTTGAGGTTGAACTAGGACTAGTGACTTATTCGTCTTTTCTTTTCCAATTTGTACATCCAGCTACTTTAACATGTTCATTGCTGTGGGTTCTTTTATTGCCTTTGGCACTGTGAGGCATACTCAAATTAACATGAAACCTTTGCCTTAGTTCCCTTAGGGCTTGATTTGTCCAAAATTACCTTCGGAGGCAGCTCTGCTGATCCATGTCCAATGATTTAATAAGGAACAATCACCATTCTTAAGAGTAAGAAACTTTCAGCTGCTGAGTTAGTCGTGCTTCTTGCTTCTGAGGCATCTTCCTCCAAATAAGATCATTTATTTTGGATACCATGGAAAACAAAGAGAAATTAAACTGCTATCCTTAAACAGCTCCTAAATTTGTAACCAAATATATTTCTGCTAGATATTCTAGTAAGGCAGCTTCTATAAGACCACTATCAAATGCACTTATGGATTTAGAAATGAGAGCCAGTTCGCTCTTTTTTTATGTCAAGATTTCATATGCTCCACCAGATAATAAATAACAATTCTTAAAAAGCCAAACCCCTCAATATTATTTCTGCATTTTTATAAACTTTCCCTCATTCGGTGTATATTTGCTGAGATTCAAATTGTAAGGCCAACTGGCCCGAGGCAGGGGAACACAATCAGATTCACAGGTTGCATCAGACCGAAACTCTCCGGACCACCCAGTTCCAGAAACTGACCTGGAGACTTTCCGGACCACCCAGTTCCAGGAACTGACCTGGGGACTCTGAACCCGGCCCAGCCTTCCCGCCTTTCGAGGGGCGGGACTAACGGTCCCCCAGGATACCCGAAAAAACCACCAAATAAGGAATACCCTGCGTCCTCCCAGATTCACCACACCCCTTTCCCTTCTTCCCCTATAAAATCTTGCCCCATCCTCGCCCGGGTGCGACTTCTCTGGCCCCTTTCTCTCGGACCAGTGAACCTCGCCCGGGAGCGCTCCCTAATAAAGCTCACTTGAAGCTTTCCTCTGTTTCGCGGTGCTGTTTGTTAAGATCCGACCTTACACAAATGTGGCAGAGATGTTTCACAGGGAACATAGCGTTCCCTTTTTGGAGATTACAAAAGGTCATGGTCTCAAAGTGGAAAAGACAAAGGTCTCATAAAATCCAAGAGACCTGAGAATGGATCCATGTCTGCCAATTATCAGATCTGTGAGTTTACGTATGTTATTAATCTCTTTGAGCCCTAATCTCATCATTTTCTCATACATATATTTTACCTGGTGGTCACTACATACAACACTTCAATATGGTTTATAATAGAGTGTTACAGAAAACATACAAAACAGCTGTCACATAGCAGATGTTCAATAAAGGATAGTGATTATTATCTTTCTATCCAGGGTTCTACAGCATCCTTTTTAGGGTTCACTGAAAAAATGACAATTATAATTCGTTTGGCACTATTCTCCTGGACTCAAATGCATGATTTCTGTACCTCGTGTTAGTGCAACACGTTTTAATGATGAGCTCTAATCTATTCCTAACACACCATCCTTTTCCTGCAAAAGCATCCGAATCATGTGTTAGTCAGATGAGAGAAACAATCCCAACAAAATATGTAACCAGACTTCCATAAAAAATTTTCATTATATATTTGTCATTACATAGTGCAGCTCTGTTTTCACTCAAACCCTAATACCAGACAATAAGATTATTCCCGTGGCATATCTGAATAATTGGGAAGCATGACATACTAAAAATGCCAATTTCTTAAACAGAAAAAGGAAAAATGAGGTTTTTCTAATCAAGAATCTTGAGAGATAAAGAAACATAGAATTTTGGTAGTGATAGAGCTTTTGATACTTTAGAGCTCATCTTATTCAATTCTTTCTCTCCCTGCCCTTCCCCCACATTTTTAGAACAAGAAAACTCATGTCCATAGATATTAAATAATTATTTTATTTTTAAAAAATTTTTGGCTGTGTTGGGTCTTTGTTGTTACGCACAGGCTTTCTCTAGTTGCGGTGAGCGGGGGCTACTCTTCTTTGCAGTGCACGGACTTCTCATTGTGGTGGCTTCTCTTGTTGCAGAGCATGGGCTCTAGGCGCATGGGCTTCAGTATTTGTGGCACGTGGGCTCAGTAGTTTTGGCACACAAGCTTAGTTGCTTCGCAGCATGCGGGATCTTCCCGGACCAGGGATCGAACCTGTGTCCCCTGCATTGCAGGCAGATTCTTAACCACTGTGCCACCAGGGAAGTCCCGATATTAAATAATTTTGTTGTGATATTGCAAGACCAAATCTAAGATTTTTGACACTTTATCATGGTGGCCATTTTCTTCATTGTATTTGCATACAGAGCTTCAAGAGGAAGAGATAAGAATTAGCAAATTTTCAAAACTTCAATTCTCATTCCCATTTTTCCATGCTTATATAGATTTTTGAAAATAAAACATGTGACTATTTGCTGCTTTTCCCTGCTCAAAAGGTATGACCTTTCTTTTGGTAACAATAAATTTTTCCCGGGGGCATCCATTCCACCCCTACTCTTGGTTCATGTGATGAGATGGACCAAATCCCCTCAATAAAAGTTAAATGTGTGAAATAATGAAATAAACTGTACTTTACTAATCAGCAATGCATCTATACATATAAAAATAGCAATACATAGATGGAGAAGGTATATTATTTATGCTGTCTAAAGATAATTTGGGGTGTCTATATGTATTTTTGGCCTCAAGTTTCCGAAAGATTCCCAGCTGCAGTGCCAAACAAATGGTAGCTATTCTCAAGATACTAAAAAGCAGCAGAAGGCATTTTGCAGAGCATTTTGCACAAAAGTAAACAATAAGGACTGGAAGGAGTAAGATGGAACCTTGGGATCCCCTAGTGTCCTCTTGTACTATCATGTTCATTAGAATTAATGGGAACACTACAGCATATCCATCCAGGCAGGAACATCACATGTTCACTACTCTAATGAATGAAGTTTGGTTCTCCTTGCCAGTCAAAAAGTGTTAATGAGCTGAGGTGGCTGAGGACAAAAGAAATACTGAATGAATAGTGTGGAAGGATGGAAGTTATACCAACTATGGTCTAGTGATTATTTGTAGAAATGAAAATGGTATTTAAAGTATTAATCAAGTTTTATTTCCCCCACTTCGTCTAGTATTTTATATAGGGCTTGTGGCTGGTGGTTATTCTTAGAATTTAGCCGATAAATTATAGACTATCAAATCAGCATTGTAACTATGCATGGTGATGGATACTAGCTAGACTTACTGTGTTGTTCATTATGCAATATATACAAATATAAAATTATGTTGTATACCTGAAACTAATATAATGTTATACGTTAGTTTATCTTAATTAAAAAAAAATTTAAAAACAAAACCAGCATTGTGAGTAATCCAGGGGAGAAGAGCATGTGGCCTAGGAATATAGAAATTGGAGTTGGATGCAGTAACTGATGAAATTTATGGATCATTCCTTTTAAGGGAGTGTAGGGGAGAAAGAATTTTCCTCTACCCTTAAAAGGCTCTTTTGGCTGGTCTAATAATCAATTGACATGAGACAGATTAACAGGAAAAAAAAAATTTTTATTTTATTTCAAGACAGAAGAGTTAAATGAGGGATGTATGCTATCCTGAGTCAAGGAATGGGAAAAGGGCCTAGGGTTTCAAAGGGGAGGAAGGCAATTCACAGGACCATAAGAAGAGCAGATGTATGGTAATCTGATGTTTGCCCTGAAAGACAGATGGATCATTCAGATAAAATTTATCTCTGGTAATAATTCTCATTCCGGGAAAGACCCCAATTTAAATCCTTCTAGGTAGTTAAGGGAGGAACAGAAGTTTCGCTTGAGCCCACGGGGTCTCAGGTGCCTTTAGCTCAAAATATTCCACATGCTAATGTGGCACTTTGTGGGGAGGCTCATTCTGAACCCCTTTAGGGAGCAAATGAACACATTTTATTTTGCTTTGCCTTTACTGAAGCAGCATTCTTCTGCTGGGGTGAGAGAATTAATATTTGGAAGCTTAGCATGCTGTTGGTGGGCAATCAAAGGATGGGATTTAGAGGATATTCATCAGATGGAGCTGTCCAACATCTCTGAACATTCTTCTTACTTTTCGGTAATTTTCAACATTGTAAATTAAGCCCTCCCAAGAAGCAAGTAAATTCACATAGCCAGATTTACTTTCATCTAGGGTACAGGCATGTGGTATACAAGTCTAGATTGAAGATATTTTCCACGGTTTTCTGGCTTCCAGGATAATTGTCATTCCTTTTTTAGATAATTTTTCTTTCTCTTGCTGCTTAAATTTTGAGTTTATGTGTATGTGTGGTGTGTTGGTATTTTGTGTTTCACTACACTTTAGTGTGTATTGGTTTTTATTTATCCTCATTTGGATTTCTTGTGATCCTTCAAACTGAACATTCTAGTTTTTCATCAGTTTTAGTAAATGATTAACCGTTACCTTTTCCAATATTAGTTCTCCCTGATTCTCTCCATTCTATCCTTCTGGAATACTATTTTTTATATATTAGCACGTGTCATTTTACCTTCTGCATCTTTTAATCCCTCATCTTTTTCTTCTGATTTTATCAACATTTCTTTGGATCTGTCTTCCAGTTATCAAATTATTCCTCATTTCTGTTTAATTAGCTACTTAGTCCTTCCATTCAGGTTTGCTAATGTAAATATGATTGGATTATTACATTTTAAAAATACACAAATCATGAGTGGCTTAATGTGTTTTCACAAATTGAACACACCCACTTACCCTGCACATTACCAGCACCTCAGGAGGCCTCTTTATGCCCCATCCAGCCCCTCTTCCCATTCTAAGGGCAACCAATATCCTGACTTAATAGAATTGGTTAGTTTTGTCTGTTGTTTGACTTTCTATGAATAGGATCTTAGCATATATTCTTTTGATAATGGCCTTTCTTTCAACAGTATATTTGTGCTGTTGCATGAAATTGTAGTTTGATCACTGTCATTGCTCTGTAGTGTTCCTTTTAAAAAAAATACAATTTATTTATCAATCTTACTGCAAATAGACATTTATATTTATCCAGTTTAGGGCTATTAAAACAGCATTGCTAGGCATGTTCTTGTATATGTTCTTCATATTAACATTTAAAACATTGTGGGAACACATCTAGGAATAGAAGCTTGATAATGTGTAAATTCCACATTAGTAGGTATTGCTAATTTTTCAAAGTGATTAATATCAATGTAAATGTCTACTGCAGTGTATGACAGTTCCAATTGTTCCACATCCTTGTCATCTTTGTCTGTTCTTTTCATGTTGACATTTTCATGGAGTTGGTAGTGCAATAAAATTGAACACATTTTTATACATTTATTAGCCATTTCGATTTCCTCTTTTTGTAATGCCTGTTTCAGTTTATGGCTCAATATTTTCTTGGATTGTCTTTTTTTTTATGCATTTGCTTGAGTTCCTAAATATGTTGGATACAAGCCCCTGACAGTTATATAAACTGCAAATATCATTTCCCAGTAATGTTTTCATATCCTATAATGGTGTCTTCTGATGATCGCAAGTTCTTAATTTTAAAGCAGTCCAACAAATCCATTTTTAATTGCTACTGCTCTTTGTGTCCTGTACAACAAATAGTTGCTTATCCCAAAATATTTACTAAAGATACTGTCTACTATTTTTTTCTATTTGCTTTATTTACCTTTCACATTTGCCCTTGACAAATCTCAATTTTTGTATAGTGTATGAAGTAGGGAGTCAAGGTCCTTTAAAAAATTTATACAGATATCCAATTACTGCAGAACCACTTCCTGAAAAGCTATTCATTTCCCACGGAATTGCTGTGGTGCCTTGGCTATTTGATTCCCTTGTTCCATTTATTTGTCCTTGCACTAATGCCAGTTTTAATTACTGTGGCATGATAATAAATGTTGAAATATTATAGTTTAAGTCCTCCAAATTTGTTTTTCTTCAAGTTTGTCTTGTCTATTCAAGTTTCTTTGAATTTTTATATAACTCTTAGGAGTGTCTTGCCAGTTTACACTCTGACAAACACTCACACACCTTTCTGGATTTTTGCTTGGGATTGCATTGAAACCATGGTTGATTTGGGGATAATTGATGTCCTAAAAATATTAAGGCTCCCAACCTATAAACGTGGTGAATGCTATATTTAATTACTTGATTTTTCTTAATAAAGTTTTGAAATTTTCATTGTAGAGGATTTTCGTATTTTCTATTAGATTTACTTTTAGGTATTTGATGCTGTTGCAAATGATGTTCATTTAATATTTTACTTTCTACTGATTTATTGCCAGTATACAGAAAAAACTTGATTTTTGTGTATTAACCTTGTTAATCCTGCCATTTTGCCAAACCCATTAGTTCTAATAGTTTTCCTGCATATTTTTTCTGGATTAAAAAAATATACACACACGTCACGTGCAAATAAAGTTTTGCTTCCTCTTTTTCGATCTTTGTACCTTTTCTTTCCTTTACTTGTCTTGTTACACATGCCAGGACCTCTAGTACAATGTTGAATAGACGTGGTGAGAGTGGGCATTTGAATCTTATTCCTGGCTTCAGGGTGAAAGCATTTACTCTTTCATCATCAAGTACAATGTTAGCTATGGGTTTTTCATAGACAACCATTATAAGCTTAAGAACATTCCTTTCTAGTCCCAGTATGCTAACAGCTTTTTAAAATCATGAGTAGGTATTGAATTTTATCAGATACCTTTTTGACACCTCTTAAAATGATCATCTTTTCTCCTTCATTCTGTTAATGTAGAAAATTACACTGATTAATTTTTAATGTTTACCCAACTTTGCACTCCTGGGATAAACCCCAGTTAGTTATGATGCCTTATTCTTTTCATATATGCCTATATTTGATTTAACAATTTTTAAAAGGATTTTTGCATCTAGAGAGTGGTCAGTAGTTTCTCTTTCTTGTAATATCTATGTTGGCATAAAGTGAAATGGGAAGTATTTACTCTTCTTCTACTCTTTTAAAAAGTTTATCTAAAATTGGTGACTCCCCTGGCAGTCCAGTGGTTAAGAATCCATGCTTCCACTGCAGGAGGCACGGGTTCGATCCCTGGTTGGGGAACTAAGATCCCGCATACCGCAGTGTGGCCACCCCCCCCCCAAAAAAAAGCATAAAAAGCTTTTAGAATAAAATTGGCATTATTTCTTACCTAAATGTATGGAAATTTTCTCTGGTGAAGCTTTTGAAGAATGTGCTTTTCTTTGTTTTATAAAAATAATTAAATAATTGATTCAATTTCTTCAATAGATTTAGGAGCATTTAATTTTTTCTGTTCTTTTTTAAGAAATAATTGCATATATTTAAGGAATACAATGGATGCTTTGATATATGCATACATTGTGAAATGATTACCACAATCAAGCCAATTAACATATCCATCACCTCACATAGTTACCATTTATTTTTGACTTTCTGGTCTTATATTCATTTTGGTACTGTTGAAATACAATGTGTTTGAACAAAAATATTACCAACTGAGTTTTTCATTTTTGTTCAACTGAAACATACAAAATTGCTTCTAAATTCACAAACTAAATTATATTTAGGGCTAAACAAAGCTAATTAAAAGACTTTTTAGTAGGACACAGGCTGCCAAAATAGCAAATTTCCCCTGAATTTGTTCATTTATCTGTTGAGTGGTTCCTATGATTTCTCTATAGTGCTTTCATTCATTTTGAAAGTATTTTTAGACTGTGTATTTGGCATAAACATAAAATTTAGAAGTAACATAAAATTTACTTTTACCATATTTACTTGTTATTAAGGCATTTTCTTTCTGTTTCAAACCGACTCTTTTATATTCTGCCTTATCTTACTAGGGCTGGGACTCTGCAAATCACGTTTCTGTTTTGCCAGTTGTCTCCCTGTTAGACTTTGACAATGGAGAATTCTAAAGAAAGACTGGAGGCCTGGAGAAGGAAAAAGGGACATGTTCTTTCCTGTTTTGCTTCCTGTGACTGTCAACATCATATGAGCAATGATTTTTCACCTGGGCAGTAGGTACAGTAGCAGTTGGTTCTAGTTTCCACTTCTCCTCCCAAAATTTAAAAAACCTGTCTCATTTTGCCTTCTCAGAGACCAGCACCAGTTGGCTGGTATCCTTTCCTCACATATCTGAGTCCCAGCTCCCTGACACCTATCCTCTAGGATTTTGAGTTACAAGCCCCAGCCAGGCAATCTGTCCTCAAACTACTATTTCTTCTAGTATTCCCACTCTCTTCCCTTTATTATCCCAGCCCTAGGGGTGGTAGATTCCTCTACCATACTTCAGTGTTCTCTTTTTTGTCTTTTCAGCTCTCCAGTATCTAAATCAACTCTATTACATTCTCTTGTTAAAATAGTTGGTGTGATTTCTATTTTTTCTGAAGTGATAGACCATTTCTTAATCTATGCTTTTTCTTTGCAAATAACAGAAACTTACTTAAATTGGTTAAGAACAAAACAGACCATATAGGTTTCTCCTGGAATCCTGGGACAGGAAGTACAATCAGGCCTGGTCAGCTTTAGAAAACAGCCTGAAACTAAGATTAGTCCTTTTGGGCTTCCCTGGTGGCACAGTGATTGAGAGTCCGCCTGCTGATGCAGGGGACATGGGTTCGTGCCTCGGTCCGGGAAGATCCCACATGCCGCGGAGCGGCTGGGCCCATGAGCCATGGCCGTTGAACCTGCGTGTCCGGAAACTGTGCTCCGCAACGGGAGAGGCCACAACAGTGAGAGGCCCGCATACCGGACCAAAAAAAAAAAAAAAAGATTAGTCCTTTTTGTCTTTCTAAAGGTACTCTATGGTCTCCCATCTTCTCTACTCTTTCTTCACCTTCTTTCTAGCTCTCTCAGTAAACCTATTTTCTCTACCTTTGGCTCTGGGATCAGTATGAATTCCAGTTCCAGAAGAGGAAGAGACCCTGAGTGGCTTTGTTTGCACAAATGTACTCACTTCGTACCACCAGCATTAGCCATTATAAATACAGCTATGGGCTCTACCACTGAGGTGAAGAAAAATATTTGTCAGAGATGAGGACATTGCGCTGAGTGTATGGCTCGAAGAGTTTCTAATACATTTTCTGATTTTCCTTCATTAGAAAGGATCACCGCTTAAGGAGATTTTCTTTTTTTGGATGATATACTTAAGGCATATTCCATTTATATATAATAATTATTAGATTACTTTAAAAAACTTTAAGTACATATTCACTGAACAAAATTATAAATATAGATGAACCAACGTAAAAAATATAGATATTACACAAATTCCCACCACACAGGTATGTAATTTGGGGAATATATTTACATGCACTGATATTTATATTCTTTTCAAAAAATGGGTTTTCACATAAGCAATAATTTTAAATAATTTTATGTCAATAAACATGTTTCTAGAACATCATTTTAAAAGGTTAGCCAATAATTTAAGAAACACAGTTACTTCCTTCACCCAGATTATTGGACACTTGCAGCCTTTAATTATACAGTTAATTTTTGCAGATACGTTATTTTCTCAGAACAACTTTTTAGCAGAGGTATTTCTGACTTGATAAACATGTATTTCAAGATATTTGGCATGTATTTTTTAATTGCCAGAAAGTTTGTGTACCTCTCATCCAACTGCCAAGAAGGCTGTATCAATTAACGTTGCCTCCATCAATGTAAGGGATTACCTGTTTTTTTCTCGGTACAATCGTTGTTACCAACTTTTAAAGTATGACAAATTGAGAGGTAAAACCCTCTGATATCACATTATTATTTTAATGTACACTTTAGTTTTAAATATTTATTGGAAGATTTTTAACATTTGTTGGTCATGTGTGTGTGTGTGGGTTGTTCCCTTTCTATAGAGTTGTTCTTTCATTTGTAACAGTTGAAAAGAGTTTATTAAACTTCCATTTTAGGTTTTAGTGTTTGATTCTTGGACCTATAAACTTCTTAAGTTCATATTACACTTATATTGTAAGTACCACTGAAGTTTAAGCTAATATCTCTGCCTCATCTCAATCTCTTATTTTATTTAAAAAAAAAGTCTATCACTGAAATAAGTATTCATTAACCTATCAGGAATTGTATATTAAACTGCTCTAATTTGGTCAAAAGTTAAAATAGTTTTTAAATAAATAGCACTAAAAATAATAAATCCATGAAAAGAGTAATTGAATTATTTATAAAACTTACCTACTGAAGATTCAATGAACTATGTATATTTACTAAGTTGATTACAAGATGTGTTAGTGAATGATAATGACTTAAAACATTATTTATTCCAAGTATCACATCTGAATTTTAATAGGAGATTAAGGGACATGAAATGTTTTAATTTTAAGAGTGGAAAGTTCAGTAAGTAAGGAATATTTGGGGCGCTTATATATTCTCCACAGTTTAAATGATATCAGCAGTTATTCACCAACCTCACGGGCAGATGACAATTTAGTAAGGAACTGCCTAAACTACAAACATAGAAAATGAAAACAAACATGAGCAAAAGCAAAGTAAAATTCTATAGAACACGAAATAACAGATTAACCTTACAGTTAAAAGAATTCAAAATGCAAGGGAAACATTTAATCTCATGCAATTACTGGAAGAGTATTGCAAAGTTATAATTCACAGTTTGTGGATTCATTGGATTCTCATATTTAGAATCATTGGATTCTAAATCATTGGATTCTCATATTTAGATTCACATCACATGATCTCCTGTAATTTGCAACGCTCTTACCATTTCCCAAGTACATATGGGTGAGAAGACATGAATGATAAAAATTTTTTTTAAATATTCTAGACTTCTTAGGAAAAAATCACCCTGAAACATTCGGATTCTCTTTTGTTATATATCTTTCAATTCTGTGTTGTGGGAAACAGCAGAAGAATTACACATATTAATGTTTAATATGTAAAACTTATCCTGATACTACTTGAAAGGAAGAACTCTGGGTCTGTAGTGTCAAAGGCTCTGATTTATTTCTTACAGGGATCTGAGTAGTCTAATGAAACAACCTCAGAACTCAATGACAATGAAAGAAGTCTGGGAAGGCCTGAGGCTGGTATGGATTCCAGGGAGACAGGTGATGTGACAATATAACACAGGGAGCAAAGCACATTGCTCCATTAGGGAGGAATCTGTATGAGTTAAGTATATGTTCAATGGTGACGTCAGCGTCATCGCTAATAAGACGTCCTTTGTCGTATCCCCCATCCTAACAATAACAACTTGACATCAATCCACAGGCAAACGTGCCTTTGTCTACAAAGTCAGCAGTGGCCTGGGAACGGGCTCCAGCCTCTCTCGGCTGCAGCCTGGGAGTCCCGGGAGAACAGTGCCTTAGACAATCACCTGTGGATGAGAGCGCCTTTTTTTTCCAGGTTTCCAGTGGAGAAGTTCAGCACACCACTGGAGCCAAACAATACAAGTCAGGATGCATTACAGAGGTTAAGAGGAACTTTACCTGTGTCACCTACCCCCCCCCCCCCCGCCAAAAAAAAGTGGCACAGCTTAGTGCCAAGCGGGAACTTTCTGGCCTGTGATTTCTCCCATGAGGGAAAGTGAGTGCATGAGTCAGAACTTAGCTTCCCCCCTGTGTGGGATGTTGCCAAAGAGGCACATTTCTCTCTCGTTCCCTACAGAGTACTGAGTCAGGAGCTGCAGGACTAGGGGGAAGAGGGAGGCGAAGAGAGAGGACTCAAAGAGGGCAGTAAAGGGACTCGGGTCCTACTAAATGCATCACAGACTCCACCAAGAACCCCACCCATGAGGCACTGGGATGCCTCACCCACGGATCCCGCAACTGGCCCATGAGCACTCTCAGTGCTTATTAAAGAAAATGTGGTGCTCACTTCAGCAGCACATGTACTAAAACTGGAACGATACAGAGAAGATTAGCATGGCCCCTGCGCAAGGATGACACAAGTTCGTGAAGCGTTCCATATTTTAGGCTCAAGAGGGAGGGGATATGGGGATATATGTATACGTATGTATAGCTGATTCACTTTGTTATACAGCAGAAACTAACATAACAATGTAAAGTAATTATACTCCAAAGATGTTAAAAAAAATGTGGTTTACATTTTATTTACTATCTGTCTGCATGGTTTGAAGTAACATATTTATGGGACATTTATATTACCATGTGATGTTCACCAGTTGCCATTACTTTCAATAAACAACTCAGAAATAATTAAGTTATAAATTCCTAATTTGACTACTATGGACTCATAGAGGACTAATGTTTAATGAACACTTATAATACGTAGAAGATTTCCTGGGTTTGTGAGAATCTAAATATGTGTAAGTGTTGTCCTCTGCCTTCAAATTGTTACTTAAAATAGAAGACTAAAACCAAGATTAGAAAAAACTAAAATCATGTATTATAAAGTCCAAGATTCAAAACAAATACTCTGATATCTTGATATGGAAACAGACACTAAATTATTTTTACTTAAAAGATTAGACCTTTCCCCACATTTAATTTTAGTTCAACATATAGTAAAAAATATAGCTGTAAGAACACCTTTCTTACACATCTTTTGCACATCAGTGATTCTCTGTCCATGCTTTACTGGCCTAAAGATGGATTAAAAGAGTTTCCCTAAAGTGCTTTGATTTGGAGTAACCTCATTGATTGTTTCCTTCCTGACACTACTTTGTGAAATTAGATTGGGACACGCTTTTCCCTGAAGAGCTCTACATCCACAAATGTTTCTGACTACATGAAATCATTCAGAGTGTGAAGGGTCATCATGTAGAGAAAAGTGGCCGGCTAGTCCCTATTGCCATAATGACAGAATAAGAGAATATGAGTTTAAACTGAAAGAGAAGAAAGGATTTGGCTTGCTTGTGGGGAAGGTCTTATTATTTAAACCCTCTGTCTTAGAGTAGCATGGATCTCCTGTTAATAATAAAAGCCAAGAGCTACTTGAAACTTACTATGTGTCAGGCACTGTCCAAAGTCCTTTACCTGTGTTTAACTCATTGACTATTTGCAGCAGTCCTATGAAACAGATATTGTTATTATCTCTGCTTAACAGATAAAGAAGGGTTAGTTAGGATTATAAACTTGGGGGGGGGGGAAGAGAGAGAGAGAAGTATGACCTATGCTCTCAACCACTCTGTTTTTGGGTCCTTTGTGCTGTCTTAGCTCTTAACTGACCCTAGCTTCTTTCATGCTTAGCCTTTCTGATCTATTTTCCAGAGCCCATCTTCCCATTCTTGCTGACAGACACTGCTTCTCCAAATCCTATATGCTGAATTATGTAGTTTTAATTAAATCTTCCACAGTATTTTAGAAGTATTACCCATTTAATCTTTTCAGGAGAGTTACATGTAGGGGAGAGATCACCTCTATTGCTTCCTAACAAATGATTCGTAAGTTTTACATTGCTACCTAGCAGCAAAATTTCCCACTGATGCTTTATAAACACTTAACTATTAAACCTAGAAGAAATCAATTAAAAAGTATTTCAAAGAAAGCTTGGTAATGGAAATATCTAACAATCAATATAAGAAGACAAATGATTATGTTTAAGTTCTCTATTAAAGAAATGGTCTATTCTTGTTTGGCAAAGTTTTTTTCCTAAAATCTCACACAACCTAATACTGAGGGCTTAGACAAGCTTAGTTAAATGAACTTAATTTCTCATTAAAGATTATGGTGTGCTACCTCTCAATATGCACCCTCATTTCCAGCTATCATTTAGTTGTGTTTTGCATTATTTTCCCTGTTACCATCTGTCACTGGGCTACAATCTCATCAAGTTTCCAAGTCCAGCTGGTGTAGTCTTCTAATGGCTCCCATTCTAATGGCGTCTAACAGTGTAGAGGTGCTGATGATTGCGAATTACGGCCACTTTGCACAGAATCATTTCTGACACAGATTTTTTTCTAATACTGATGTGACAGGTAACATCTAAAACCCTTTTTGTTTTTCCTCTTAGGAGCTCTCTTCTCATTCTATGGGTATCTTGGCCCTATTCTGAAATGTTACACTTTAAAAGAAACTTAGTGCAAGATTATATGACCAGATTAAACTCTGAATAACTTCAAGTGACTCTGGATAAAGCAAAGCACACTAAGAATACATCTATTCCTGGGTTTTCTCTATATGGAATTCCTCAAAGCGTGATCCTCTACTATCGTCATCAGAAACACTGAGTGTTTTTAAAAAATGGACGTACTGGTCTCCCTCTAGATCTATCCAGTCAAAACACCTAGGCACTGTGGATTGACATCTACACTTTAAATAAACATCACAGGTTAATATTACAAACTCATGTTTGAGAACCAACATTTTGTTATTTAGATAGCACCTACCTCCAGAAGCAGTGATACCAGAGAGGAATAGTAGACAAGTACAGCTTTCAGACCCTTTGTAAGGAAATGAGCATCTAAGACACCATGGTTTATTCCAGGTGCATAAAATGAAATAGATACACCACCCAGGGATCCAGCCATGGTTAGGTGCCCTGCATAATGTAAATTTATATGGTATGGACATAACGGTATGTCATCTGCTACTGAGATAGCTCGGTGCAAAATTCAGCCTAATTGGGGTGTTCCATATTGGATAGTCTCACTAATGGGTGGCTGCCCCAATAGTAGGTGGGTTTTTAGGCCTCGGTCTGAAATATCCTGGGTGAAAATGGGCCTTTGTTCTGGTTCTTCAGGGACCTCAATGTCATGATGCACTTCTGAATAAATATAGCTGCTGTGATGGGTTTCCATGTTTCTTTATTTTCTAGGATATCTTTATAATAACCTAATATCATCTAACTTGGCTTGTCTTTTCCTTGCAACCTCAGAGAGCTTAGTAAAGAATTAGTATGCTGCTGCTCCAAGGCCTGGGCCCGGCCACTGGGCGGCCGTGGCGAGGGCTCTGGAGCCCTGCGGAACACAGCTCTCAGCCTGTCCCCGGACCCTCCAGCTCACCCGCCTGCCCGAGCACGGAGGGCCTCGAAGGCCCCGGGGGGAGAAGGCAGTCACTTACATCTCATCGCACTCTCCGCCCAAAGGACCACTGTGAGGTTAACCGTTGGCTAATGGTCTGCAGGTCTCGCAGTCTCGCGGTCTCGCGGTCTCGCGATCTCGCGATCTCGCGGTCTCGCGATCTCGCAGTCTCGAGGATTCGCGGTCTCGCGGTCTCGCGGATTCGCGGTCTCGCGATCTCGCGGATTCGCGGTCTCGCGGTCTCGCGATCTCGCAGTCTCGCGGATTCGCGGTCTCGCGATCTCGCAGTCTCGGGGATTCGCGGTCTCGCGGTCTCGCGGTCTCGCGGATTCGCGGTCTCGTGGTCTCTCAGTCTCGCGGATTCGCGGTCTCGCGGTCTCGCGGTATCGCGGTCTCGCAGTCTCGCGCTAAGGATCACGCGCTAACAGTCTCGCGATAATGGTTTCGAGAGGAAGGCCTCCCGCTAGCAGCCGTAAGGTAATGGCAGCGTGCCCGTCCCGGCTCTATTATAAAAAGGGACACCAGGCATATTGCTCTGGGGTCCAACCTAATGACCTTAACTTACTTCTAGAAAGACGCTACCTCCAAAGAAGGTCACATTGTGAGGTACTAATCATTAGGACTCCAACATATGGATTCGGGGAGGGCGGGGGGAACAGAATTCAGTACTTGCCGTTCATATTAAACGGTATTTAAGTGTGATGGCAAAACAAAACCATTCTGCATCCTGTGTGACCAATATTTTCTTACCACTGGTCTAGGCTGTTCTTGAGGAAGGCTGATTCCAGCACAGTCATGGCTGCAGCTAGAAGGACTCCTGGACCAAGCCACCGTGGTGTAGCAGCATTCTTTGAAAAACAACGACTGAGCCAGTGAGTAAGTACAATCTTTGGTTGTAATTCTTTAATGGTAACCTTGTGAACCCAAGCTTCCTTTAGGAATAATAACACTGTTCTGAGAGCTGGACAACATATGCTTCACCACACTGGTGGACAAGGATGTGTTAACCATGCAAGATGAGTTGTTTTCAACAGCAATTGTGTAAACATATTAACAGAAGCAATGGCAGCAGAAAACTAATATGTGTAGAGGAAATAAGGAACTAATTAGCTCCTCTAGCACTTTCTCTATTTGGCACTTGGACACAGGAATGGCCCCTATATGTTTTTCTATTTCTGTGTGACAAATCACCACAAATATAGAGGTTTAAGCCATATCCATTTATTAGCTCACTGTTCTATAGGTCAGAAGTCTGAGTGCAGCATGGCTGCATTCTCTGCTCAGGGTCTCAGAGACAGAAATCTAGGTGTTAACCAGGCTGGGCTCTCATCGGGAGGTTCTGGGGAAGAATCTGCTTCCAACCTCATTAGTGTTGCTGGCAGAATTCAGTGCCTTGCAGCTGTAGGACTGAGTTCATGTTTCTTTGTTAACTATTGACCAAGGGGCCTCTTTCAACTCCTTAATTCACCCTTTTTCTCATGTGGCCCCCCTCTAACTTCATACCAGTAATGGCATGTCAGGGCTTTCTCATGCTTCCCATCTCTTTGCCTGCCTCTTCTGCTTTTAAAGGGCTGATGTAATTACATTAGGCCGAGCTGGATAATCCAGAACACTCTTTCTATCTTAAGGTCAATTAACTAATTAGCAACCCAGGGTCAACTAATTAGTAACCTTAATTACATTGGCAAAGTCCCTTTTGCCATGCAGCATGCTGTATTCACGGGCCTGATATTTTATCATACAGTTCCAGGTATTAGGGCAAGAAATCTCGGGGGGACATTTTTATAATTCTTTCTACTACAGCCCCTTTGGAATGAGCAAGCCTCTTGGATTCTTGGATAATTCAGGGAATGCAGGCCCAAAGAGAGACACAAGGGACTTGTCCCTCTGGGCATGTGGGTGCTCGATTGATTGTTTTCAGTATTAAAAAGAGATACGTTACTCAATTCATTAATTAAAAAGTATTTATTGATTACCTATTTGGGGCCAGTCCTCTTCTAGGTACTGGAGACTGAGTAAGGAGGAAAATATTAGGCAAACAGGTAGCTAATTCGTATAGGACCTAGTTGGCCATTATCAGGACTCTGGGTTTTACTCTAGATATTAAGAGGGGTTATTGGAGAGTTTAATGCATTGAGTGTTACGATCACACCTAAAATTTAAAAGACACAAACGGCACTTCCTCTTCCAGGAAGATGGAGCAGATGTGCTTTTTTTCTGTTCCTCCTGCTAATAACTAAAAATTCCTGACCTTTATATGTAAAATAAACATAGGAAGACTCTGAAAGGTGGAGAGAAGTCCAATTGTCCAGGGACCTTGGTACTCAAGGAATAACATGGTGGTGAATTCTCTGGGTGTTATATTTGCCCCAGGTATCCCAAACTTAAAGAATCCACAACCTGGAAATGCCAACAGGCACAGACAATAATAGCTCCGACAAAAGCCTGTTCCACCTAGTTAAAGGGCCAGGAAAGGGGTATGCTAGCAAGACAGAAAAGTTTTAGACAATAACTGTTCTGCTCTGACTAAACACCACAGAGAAAAAAGCTATGGTTTCATTCCCCCCACTCTCACAACAGCAAAGGCCTAGAATTCTACCATTGCCAGGCTGTAAGGAGGCATTCCAATGCCCTTGCTGGGATAGTGTTAGAGAAGGCCAAGCAGGGAGCCAGGACCTTTATTCCCACTGGGAGCAATGAGACCTTCCACCCCAAGGTGTCAGTGAAGACCTCATGGGGAAAATAGATTCCATACCACCCAGCAGTAAAGAGGCATCTCTTCCTGGGATAGTGTTAGAAAAGGCCTAGTGGACAGTAATGACTTTCACCACTGCTCGTTGCTATTGAGGTTACCCCTCCTGTGGTGTCGGTGGAGGCCATGTGAGAGACTCCAACTCCTCCCAGGCAGAAATGTGGACCATCCGGACAGCCTATAAAATAGCACATTGATCTGTTACATTGATGACAACATGCTGGTTGGACAGAATGAGGAAGAAGGGGCTAGCTTGCCAGAAGCATTAATAAGACACATACCCTCCAGAGTGTAGGAGATAAGTCCTATGAAGATTAAGGAACTTGAAACACTGTTAAGTTTTTTTGGGTCCAGTTGTCTCCTGTTGGCATAGGAGTTGAATAATATGGACACATAGGTCTAGAAACCAGGAGATAGAGGCAGGATTGGCTGCACTTACTAACACAGTGACCTGCGGGGAGACTTTCTGCCTCTCATCCCAACTCTGGGCTCTACAGGATCAGAAGTCCTGGTCCGCAAAGGATGCTCACTGTTTCTATGAGACAAAACAAAGGTCTCATTGAGCTATAACCGTGCCTACCACTTGATCACTTTGGATTCCTTGTGTGTATGGACAAGTAGAGAAGAGTTGCTAATATCTTAGCACAGATAATTGACCCTGATCAGAAGGAGGAAGGAGGACTGCAGTTACACAGTGGGGGCAGGTAGAAATAATTATGTAATTTATGTATTCCACTTGGATGTCTCCTGCCACTTGGATTACAGATGGGCAAATGAAGCAATCTATGCCTGAGAAGCATATGCGAACAGGGGCCCAGAAGTCTTAGGAAGGAGGTATAGGTCATATCACCAGGTACATAAGAGAACTGTCTAGGTGATGGCTAAGAGTGAAAAGAATTTAGCATACACAGTGGGGACAGAAGATATTGAGTACCAGCTGCAGACCCAAGGCCAACTTCAGTGATGGGGGCTACAGTTCATCCCTCTAATAAATTCCTCTCAAAGGGAGAGGCTTAGCAGAACCACAGAAGATCTCTTCTTGAATGTGTATGAAGAAATGAGTGTGCACAGTATAATGGGTGGGCTGTTTCAGTCATAGGGGTGCACCACTCTGATCTCCTTCAAGAGACAGCCTGCCAAAAGGAGTGCAGCGAGCTGACAGTGGTAGCACCTTCAGGATCTGCTACAGCTTTCAGACTGAGGTCATGCGCTTTCAGGGAACTCCCAGCCAATAACTGAGCATCCTGGGGGTACTAGGGCCTGACTGTTTGGCCTAATAAGGGACTTCTGTGTGGGAAACCTTTGGCTCAAGATCCTTACGGGACTAACCAGGACTTTTTCAAGCTGTCTCACAGTCAGAGGCTTGATTTACCAGTCTCTACTCACAGATATCAGATCTGAGTTATGGTCTGAAGCCTTTCCTTGCCGATTCCTGCTTCCTTTCTCCTTAAGTTTTCTCAAGGAATACCCTCTTTAATTCTTCTGCATTTCTAACTGTATTAGTATATGCTTTCCGAATGATTGAAACTGACCCATACCCTAAAGATCTTCTGCATCCTTTCCTGTTGCATTGTATAAAAAACGAGCAAACAGACAAACAAAAAAACTCCCAAATTGTCCTCGACAGGTAGGATTAATAACTCCAGATGGAGCTGTAACCTTTGTTGCCTGTTGGTTCAGCTGTACAAGTAGTCTAGCACGGTCGGATGGCACTCTTAACTTCCAATTTAATGGAACAATTGTTGTGTCCCCTTGTGGAAGCACTCATATTTTGTGAACTAAGACCACTAAACTATCAGACTACAAAGTTGTGGTGATGAAAAGCAAAACTTTTTCTGAGGATCATTAAGGGTAGTAGAGAGAGGAACCGCTCTCATTTCCACATAGTGATTCCTGGACCCAGGAATCCTTGCTATAAGAAAATCATCACCATATATTGATTGCCGTTTAGAGCATTACCTCATGCTGGTGGGTATTAGCCATGCGCACAATGTTTTGTCACCTAGGTGGTACTGTAACTAACTGAGTCTTCAAAAGGCCATTGCATTACAATTACACTGAGGCCAACTCAGTGGATTCCATTAGCGTAAGCCATTGATGAAATTGTTTGCTCTACAGTGAGTTCCTTGGTCAGGAGCAATGCTGTGCGGAATACCACAGTGATGAATAAGTTTTCCGTAAATCTTTGTTATTTTATTTGTTTATTTTCTTTATTTTTTTGGCTGCGTCAGGTCTTAGTTGCGGCCCCGGGGGATCTTCGCTGAGGCACGCGGGGTCTTTTTGGTGCAGTACGTGGGCTCTTCATGGTGGCACCCAGGCTTCTCTTTAGTTGTGGCGCATGGGCTCCAGGGCACGTGGGCTCTGTAGTTTGTGACACGAAAGCTCTGTAGTTGAGGCGCGCGAGCTCAGTAGTTGTGATGTTTGCGCTTAGTGGCCCTGCGGCATGTGGGATCTTAGTTCCCAGACCAGGGATTGAACCCATGTCTCTTGCATTGGAAGGCGGATTCTTTACCATTGGAACACCAGGGAAGTCCCTGTAAATCTTTGGATGGTGTTTTGATCAAAACATTGCATGTAGGGAAGGCAAATGCATATCCAGAATAGGTGTCTATTCCAGTGAAAACAAAATGCTTCCTTTTTCATAAGGGAGTGGTGCCACTTATCTCCCAGGGAATTATGCTGTTTCAGGGAATCGGTCTTGGTTTCTGCCGTTGGCAGCCTGGGAACTCAGTAGTGTAGACATATTGGCTTTGGTGATAAGTCCATGATACCGAGAGAAAGCATAACCTCTATCCCTGTGGTCATGACCTCTTTATGCATGAACACATTGCCAAGGCTGGAGTGGCTTTCAAAAGAGGCTGACTGACATCTACATAATGAATTATCTGCTCCATTGATCATTAAGTTCCTTTTCAGCTGAAGTTACTCATTCGCGTGTATTTACATGTGATATAAATATCCTTACACTCTGTGCTCGTTCAGAGAGGTCACTATCTCATCCCCAGACCTTCTTGTCATCAATTTTCTAATTATGTTTCTTCCAAATTTTTGACAGCTAGCCAGACCATTATCATTGCCTATAAATCAATGTAGATACACACATTAGAACATTTCTTTTTCCAGGCAAAATGAGAAATCAAAAGTACTGTTCTAAATTCTGCCAACAGGGAGAACTTCCTTTCACCATTGTCCTTCAGGGCTACCCATAGAATGGGGCTGCAGTGCTGCAGCTCTTCAGATGGGTGGTGCCAGAATATTGTGCAAAATCGTCTGGATATTTTCCTCATCATTTAACTGGTCATTGTGAATTTCCCATGAGATATTGGTGGAGGATGAGAGAAAAAAGAAGATGTAGCTCCAGTAGGACTTACGGGAATCTGAGCCATTTGCTGTTGTGTCTTGGGACCTACCTAATTCTCATCTCATTTATACTACTTTTCCTGATGAAGGTTGTTGCTGTGAACATTCAACTTTCTGGCTTGGGGTCAGACACCTCCCTCTTCATTATGGGCAGCTTAGAAAATATGGCAACTTGAGGGCCAATGATCAAGCATTCAGTCTCCATTTACCCTCACTAGTAAGTCATAAGATGTTTTTCAAAAGGAAAATAGTTATCAGCCGATGAAAACTTAGCTTTGCCCTAAAATCTGAAAGGTCTGTGATGTATTTTACCTATAGGGTCTGGCCAAAGACTCCATACAGCACTCCTATCTGCTACAGACATTTCAAACATATCTGGGTCTGGTGGGTTGTTTGAACCAAGTGGCAGAACAACTTGCACAGCAGCCTGGAACTATTGGTGAGCTATCTTTTGCTTTGCGCCCACTTAAAACTTGCAGCCTTTCTGGTTTCTCAGTAGATGATTTGGAGCAGTACACTCTAATAAAGTATATGATGCCTCCAAATTATGGAGAAGCCAGTAAGCCCGTTTCTTAGTAGCTGAAGAGGACTTTTAACCATGGAGGGCTATTTCAACATGCCCCAGACCATTGGACTCCTATAAATTTCACTGAGGTGTCAGACCCCTGAATTTTCCTGGGGGATATTTCCTACCCACTGATCCTCATGTGACATACAAAGGCTTCTATTTCCTGTTTACCAGAAAGGTTCAATCAATGTGATAATATTGCATTAGATCAGCATTATATGCTATGGGATAGATAGGGTATCAAAGTCCCTGCAAACTAAATATAACAGTGATGGAGAGCTGAAAGCAAGCTATTCTTGATGTTTTCTATCAAGTATAGAGAAAAAAGACAATCACCTGTTCAACACTTGTATACCACACTGAATGCAGAGAATCTATTTTAATAGCAGCATTTGCCACTCTGTTACTCCTGGCCTCCAAAGAATAGCTGTTACAGAGGTCTTCAAGGATGCTGGTGCTCCCGGCCCCTAGTGTGCTTCTCAGAGCCTTTATAAAAGAGGTATCCTCCAGAGGTTCCCTAGGGACATAAATAGAAGACATGATTATAAAGTCACTAAAACATCCCAATTTCCTTAAACATTTGATACCCTAACACTAGGTTAGTTCTGATTTTTCAACCCCAGTTAGCATAAACCATATTTGATTCCAAATTTTAGCCAAGCAATCAAACCAGCCAATCCAAGTTACTTTAGTTAATGCATTAAATTCAAAATTTCTGCTTAATCCTCCTGCATCAGTAGATTTGGCTTCATCCAGTATTGCATTCCTTCTACCAGATTCCAGCCCCTTAGAATGCATTATGATAAATATTCCCCAGCTTTTAGTTAATGTATATTGGCAAAGTCTTGCAATATTGTATATGCCACGTTCTCCCAGGTCATACTTTGTGCCTGATTTCCTGGATTTTAATATAATTATCGGTCGGGAGTAACAAGAAGAAGAAGATTAAAATTTTCTCTCTTGGAAAGATCATTACTGGTTCTTTAGGCAAGGAGAGTTGAACCTCCTTAGACAGCAAGAATGGGCTGCTTCCACTGGCAATGTGGCAAAGCAGAATTTGGAGGTTCATGGTCCCCAGCTTCTCTAGAATCTAGCCAGTTGTGCCCATTCCCATTTTCATGGTTCTTACTCTTTTCCAATTAATGCTTCAACTTTAACGTAAGAGAATCTATGGTTGTGAATTCCATGCACATTATCATTTAGATGCCTGCAGGACTGGACTTTGGGTTTGTTTTCAGAAATACCAACCATTTAGCTATAGGACCTAAGGAAGCTTTCTGGTTCATTCCTTTGACGTTGAGCTGGGAATGTAAAGCTCTAGCTCATCATTTTCCTTTTTCAAGTTTTTAAAGAAGCAATCAACCAACCCCACAGTTGTTATACTCTTTATTTTCACTAAAAACCTGGCTTCTGTAGACACTGGCTTCCAAATGACAAGAGGTGAGCTCATGCCTCACCCCGAGAGCTGAGGATGGGGTTATCCAACCCAAACTGCATGACCAGGAATGAGTGGGGAGTGAATTCTTTCATGGGAAACCAGGGTACTGTTGATGGGAGAGGGTAGGGATGGAAGCATAAACAAATATCTGGACACCCTGTCCATAGTTGGTCTTTTCTCTCCAAAGTTGAATATAAAATGTAATGTACTATTGTCATTATTTAGAAGATCCTTCTCAGAGCAAAAGTAGAATGGAGCAGGTCAGAGGCTGGGACAGCGGGTAGAGCAGACAAGAATGTAAGAAGACCAGGAACTTGAAAGATTAGCAGAAGAGACCAGCAAGAAGAGGAAATTGCAGAACGGCTAGGCTGGAAGTGAAGACAGAGGCTCTGCTTGCTCTGCAATTATGTTTAGAGCTATACCTAATACCAGTTAAACTATTATTTTTTAAAAAATTTTATTGGAGTATAGTTGACTTACAATGTTGTGTTAGTTACAGGTGTACCTCAAAGTGATTCATTTATACATATACATAAATTCATTCTTTTTCAGATTCTTTTGCAATATAGGTTATTACAGAATATTGAGCAGAGTTCCCTGTGCCATACAGCAGGTCCTTGTTGGTTGTCTGTTTTATATATAGTAGGGTGTGTATGTTAATCGCAAGCTCCTAATTTATCCCTCCCCACCATGTTTCCCCTTTGGTAACCAGAAGTTTGTTTTTGAAATCTGTGAGTCTGTTTCTGTTTTGTGAATAAGTTCATTTGTATCATATTTTAGATTCCACATATAAGTGATAGCATATGGTATTTGTATTTCTCTGTCTGACTTACTTCACTTAGTATGATAATCTCTAGGTCCATCTATGTTGCTGCAAATGGTATTATTTTGCTCTTTTTTGTGACTGAGTAATATTCCATTGTGTTTATGTACCACATCTTCTTTTCAGCATTACTTTTAAGTATGGAAAAACACAATTTGTTACATTTGAAAGATAAATGGTGTTAAGTCACATACATTTGAATGAGAACATGTTCTGTCCTGATATATAAGTGAATTCTTTTTTTCCCCAGTTTTACTGAGAAATAACTGATATATATCACAGTATAAATTTAAGGTTTACAACATGATGGTTTGATTTACATATATTGTGAAATGATTTACACATAGGTTCAGCTAACCTCCATCTTCTCATATAGATATAATGAAAAGGAAGGAAAGAAAACAAGAAATGGAAAAAGAAATTCTCCTTGTGATGAGATCTCTTAGAATTTACTCTTAGCAGCTTTCCTATATATCAGACAGCAGTGTTAGCTGTAGTCATCAAGTTGTACATTACACCCCTAGTACTTAGTTATCTTTTTTTAAAGTATAGTTGACTTACAATATTCTTTTAGTTTCAGGTGTACAACATAGTGATTTGAAATTTTTATACACTACAAAATGATCACCAGAGTAATTCTGGTTACTGTCTGTCATCATACAAAGTTATTACAATATTATTGACTAGGGCTTCCCTGGTGTCACAGTGGTTGAGAGTACGCCTGCCGATGCGGGGGACGCGGGTTTGTGCCCCGGTCCGGGAGGATCCCACGTGCCGCAGAGCGGCTGGGCCCGTGAGCTATGGCTGCTGAGCCTGCGTGTCCGGAGCCTGTGCTCTGCAACGGGAGAGGCCGCAACAGTGAGAGGCCCACATACCGCAAAAAAAAAAAAAAAAAAAAAATATATATATATATATATGTATATATATTATTGACTATATTCCCTGTGTTGTACATTACATGCCTGTGACTTATTTATTTTGTAACTTGAAGTCTGTACTTCTTAATCTCCCTAACCTATTTTACTCATCTCTCCATCCCTCTTCCCTATAGCAACCAACGGTTTGTTCTCTGTATCTATGAGTCTATTTCTGTTTTGTGATGTTTGTTCATTTGTTTTGTTTTTTAGACTCTACACATAAGTGAAGTCTTATTTGTCTTTCTCTATTTGACTTATTTCATTTAGCATAATACCCTCTAGATCCATCCATGTTGTTACAAATGGCAAGATATTACTCCTTTTTTCTGGCTGAGTAATATTCTATTGAAATATATGCACTATATCTTCTTTATCTGTTGGTTTATTGATGGGAACTTGGGTTGCTTCCATATCTTGGCTATTGTAAATAATGCTCAGTGAACATAGGCGTGCATATATCTTTTTGAATTAGTGTTCTTTTTTTTTGTTTTGGAAAAATACCCAGAAATGAAATTGCTGGGTCATATTGTAGTTCTATTTTTAATTTTTTGAGGCACCTCCTTACTGTTTTCCATAGTTACTATACCAATTTTAAGTGCATTCTTATATTCAGATACCATTTGAGCAATGAGAAATAATGTAACTACTTTATTAAACATTGTTTCCATGCTATGTTCATTTTTTTTTTTCATGCTATGTTCATTTTTATATTGGAATGAAAGCTATGCTACTCTTCGGAGAATTTGGCTAACCTTTCTGCTTATCACACGTCACAGTTATTTCCAGGAGATTGTGAGGTTGGAAGTTATTTTCCCAATGGTGGTATCATGATAATGAATATTATTTAATGCTTATCTCTAGGACAGATTTTAGGGATTTCCCATAAATTAAGTTATATGACTTTGGGGCCTCATACAAAATTCCCCAGTGTTGGCAAATGCTAACCAAGCCTCCTGCTGCTCCCCAAACCTTGAGCAATTGCTATGAGGCCTCAGAATCGAGCTTTTTAGAGTCTCATGTAGACTTAAATTGGATGAGCTGGGTAACAGAAGCATCTGGCTTTAACTTCTATTTTTCTGAAGTTTTACCAGAGGGATTTTTATAAAGCTTCTGTTTAACCTCATTTTCATTTGTCAGTGTCAGCCTCTTCTGTGGGAGTCTTAAGTTTACCTTCTGTGACCTGCTGGTCGTTTAGCAGTGCTAAAAACATAAAAATACCTTTCCAGGCTTTAGTGTCAGTTGCTGTCTTTAAGAAATAAATCCTATATACATGCTCTTAAATGCTCAAATTCCCATCTTGCTTAACTATCAGATTCACCCAGATAAAGTCAGTCACATTGTATAGTTTTTTAAAAAGAAGCAGCTCTAACTTATTGCCATTTCAAACAGTTTTTGCAGCTTAATGCCATATTTTTATATTGTAGACAACTGTGAAGCACCTTGAACTTTAGGCCAAGGAGTTTCTATGTAATTTGGTATGAAATGGAACAGTAAAATATTATAAAATGCTGCATTGATAAAATAGTACTAAATGTAATTTCATCTTTTCTGTCCTGAGAAATCCCTTGGATCTTTAAACAGACTGCTATTTGTCCATCAACATCTTCTTCTTCTTCTTCTATCTGAATGGAATTTTCAGTGAACCATATGGCCAACCAACTAGCTTCCTTTATATTTAAATGTGGCCACTATGAGTTAGTCTCTACAACGATATAGAACTTAAAGAAAAGGAGCTTTCCCTCTTTTGGTCTCTTCCTTCATCCTGCTACATGGGATGTAGACAGGATGGTGAGGCATCTTTGCACCTGTAGCTGCTCCAGCGATGCAAGAGGAACAAAAAGAAACATGGGAACCTCCTGGACTACTTGTAGTATGACTGTTAGAGGAGAAAGAAAGAAACTCTACCCTATCTGAGCCACTTTTAATATGGTGATCAGTAATAGCAGGTGAACTTATATCATAGATAATTCAATCTGGTTTTACATGTGTAAATAACTATTCCTTAGCATGGAATGTCCCCTGTGAAGAACAATACAAAGTATAAATATAATAGCTTTAGTACCAAAAAAGTGACCTCTGATGGTATTGCCTCTTTTTGCGTGTTATTTATGGCAGTGACAGCCATAGATATGGTTGAATGTATGTTGCATAATTTCCCCATACACTGTTTCCCAAAGTTCATTCATTATTGTACCACCTTCATAATACTTGCCATATTCATGTCCACTTTTAATATTAATTATTTAACATTTTGTTTAAATTGACTTTTTATAACTGATGTAAATGGAAATTGATGTGACTTAGAGTAAGTAGAGGGTAATTACAAAAATAACTGCATTAAAAAAATTATAGCAAAATATTATTACCTACCAAAGGCCCTGGACCCGAGACCTGATCCTTATTTATTAAAAGAGATCAGTTAGATTTAGAGGTATGTTTAAGACACACTAGCAAGAACTTGAAACTTTCTGTTTCGTATAATTAAGTGAAAGAGAATTGAAAAGGGAAAATCTTTATCTCTGTGTGACTAAATTTTATATAATGCTGCATGAAACAAAATCATTCAAGAGTACAATCAAGTGCAGTCATTCTTGCACTTCAGAAAATTCTGCTCTCTGATTCTGTTTCTTATCAATAAATAAAATATAGCAATGATCAGACAAAATGTTGGGTGGTGGGGTATCAGGTATATTCCAGTATGTAGTATAGTTTTTCTCTGTTTCTATGTCAGTCTCTTGCTCTGAAAGTAAATAAGAAGACAGCCAACTACTTAAAGACTCAAAGTCCTTGCTACTTGTTATATCATCTCATATTTTTGCTTTTGAGCTAGGCATTAGATACTTTTTAAAAATTATTGTATTATTATTTATTTTTGGCTGCGTTGGGTCTTCGTTGCTGTGCGCGGGCTTTTCTCTAGTTGTGGTGAGCGGGGGCTGCTCTTCATTGTGGTGCGCAGGCTTCTCATTGCGATGGCTTCTCTTGTTGCGGGGCACGGGCTCTAGGCACGCGGGCCTCAGTAGTAGGTGTGGCTCACAGGCTCTAGAGCACAGGCTCAGTAGTTGTGGCGCACGGGCTTTGTTGCTCCGCAGCATGTGGGATCTTCCCGGACCAGCGCTCGAACCTGTGTCCCCTGCATTGGCAGGCGGATTCTTAACCACTGCGCCGTCAGGGAAGCCCCAGCATTAAATACTTTTAAAAAGTAACTTCAGTTTACCAATATGTGTTCCCAAGAGTGAAATCACGACCTCACTGAGGTCCAGATCTGAAATGAACATCAGGAGCAAACTGTTTAGGCCTGAATGGACATTTAACCTTGGACATGAAAATAATAAGCTTCACTAAGGAACAAGATGAAAAGAGAGTGGGTCATTTTATAAGCAAATATAGATTTGTTTAATTTGGATGGCTTCTGATTACAGAGCAGTCTTTGAGGTTCTTGTTTGAAAACTGTGAGCACACAATGATGCATTTCTGATGAAACAGTGTGTAAATGTGCTGCCTACAGAAGTGGCAGCTTAAGAGTGCTGCCTATGAAAGCAAAGTGCAGTGTGGGCAGACGCTATAGGAGCTTCCCAACAGGAATTCTCTTATGCGCTGGGTCATGGAGAAAGGGTTGATAATTTTACTGGCATAAATTTGCCATTAACAGGAACTGTAGCATGTTCTGAAGCATTTTCTCCATCCATAGTACATCTTATGAACGTTTCTAGTTTTAATTCAAACCTCTGCATTCACACAAAAAAGTCTTTTTTTCATAGTGCTTATCAAACAAGTAGAGTTTCATTTGTTCAGGTTGTCATTTAGCACTTGATATTAGGTATCCCTTAGGCAGGAAACATGAAAAAAATTATTCTCTTTTCATACTAAAATACAACTGGATGAATTCATCTGGATTTGCACAACACCATGGTGCATCCCTGCTTCAAAGACTAGACAGCTGTGTGAGACAGCTGTGTATTCACCATAATCGATTTCCTTTTTCTTCTGGCCTCACAGATCTTATTTCCAGTTCTTAAGTGTGGTGGATACAGTGGAGTTCTAGCCAATGGAATGCAGAAGGGTTATATGCCATTTTCAGGCTAGTGCAGAAGGGGCTATTGTGTGATTTTGCCTGTTTTCTCTCTTTCCTTCTGTCAGCCAAATGGCTTTGGAGAACTCAGTGGAGGTCTGTGAGTTCCTAACAGATGGTGGGAGTATAGTATGTAAAGAGCCTATGTCCCTGAATGACTTCATGGAGCAAATTAGCCGCTGCCCCCAGGCCCTGCTGATTGGACTTCCTGCGAGTAAGAAATATACTTTTATTGTGTTAATCCACTGATTTTTTGAAGTAATCCCTAAATGAATGCAGCTTGATATGATCAAAAGTACCAGGTAACAGATGATAATTTTAAAGCTGAAACAGACCTAGTGACCATTTAAACCCAGGCACCTACTCGACAGATGCTCTCGTGGCCCAGGCAACACACAGTCCCCTTGCTGTTCCAGATGGGCAGGAAGGAGAGCAGTGCCCACTCCACACACTGCTCCAGGACTTCAGCACCAGCAACCCTCCAGGCAACAATCTCAAGATTTCCAGAAAAAATACTCAATTAAAATAGCCCAACATTCTTCTTTCATAGGTGAAAAAAATTGAGACTTGGAGTGTTTAAGTGATTTGCTCACAATGACTTACTTATTAAATGAGGACTGTAAACTAGGTCCCCTAACTCATCGTTGAGGTAATTCATATTTATAGGTCATTAAAAGCAGTTTTATTCTGAAATGCATGAAGATATTATGAGCTATAAAGTTCAAGGAACTAGTTCTTGACTTTAGGCAAGTCAGTATCTGTAGATTAAAATAAAAGTAGATGAAGAATGGTCTCAAATTCTTAGCTACTCCTCCATTGAGAAGTAGAGTCTAAATCTCCTCCTCTTGAATTGGGCTGGCCTTTTCAAGTTGTTTGACCAAGAGAATATAGCAGAGGGGATTTCTAAGATTAGGTTATAAAAATCCTTGAAGCTTCCACTAGGTTCTTTTGGAACACTCTCTGAGTTTTCACTTAAGTAGTTTGACTACCCTCAGCCTGCCAGCTCTAATGGTCACGTGGAGGGCCTCCAAGCCAACTGCTCCAGCTGAGCTCAGCTTTCCCACCACCCCTGTGAGTGCCAGACCTGTGAGTAAAGCCACCTTGGACTCCTCAGATCAGCTCATTTGTCAGCTGAAAACCACAAATTGAGAGAATTCCCCAGCTGAGCCCCACTTGGATTTCTGACCCATGAAATCATGAGATATGACAGAAAATGATGGTTGTTTTAAGCAGCTAAATTTTGCCATAATTTGTTTCACAGCAATAGATGAATAGGATGCCCAGTGAATGAAGTATTCTCTTTAGTATGTAGTGTAAATGTTAAAAATGTGGAATGAGGCCAGTCTTCCTGCGTTCAAATCCTGGCTCCACCATTAACTAATTGTATGATCTTTTGTGTGTCTCAGTTGCCCAATCTGTAAAATTTGGATAAAAATAATGCTTACCTTATAGTGGAAATTAAGTGAATTAATACTCTTAAAATGTTACCTGGCACATAATAAATAAAACATAAAAATTGGCCCTATTCCTTGCTTATTAGTTTCTCACTATAATCCTCATAACACATTCTCCCTCTGGTTGGCTCACGAGGCTGTGAATGTGTTGGTTTGCCAACCACATCAGCTGGTAAAGTTGGAACTGTTTTTCCCAGAATCCCCTTTCCTCTCGTTTCGGGTTAGAGCCAGACAAAAGAGGAACTTCTGCAGGGTTTGGAAGGCAAAAATGAAGCAGCAGTCATTTCTCTCTATTATTTTCTTGGGGCTGCTTAACGAACGACCATTTTGGCTTAAAAGACCAAAAATGTATTCTCTCAGAGTTCTGGAGGCCAGAGGTCTGAAATGAGTTTCACTGAACTGAAATCAGGATGTCAGCAGGGCTGTCCTCCTTCCGGAGGCTCCTGGGAGAATCTTTCCCTTGCCTCTTCTAGCGGCTGCGAGGGTTCCCTCACTCCTGGCAGTGTCACTCCAGCCTCTGCCTCCTTCCTCCTTTTCCCTCCTCCTCTACTGTGTGTGTCAAATCTCCCTCTCCCTTTCTCTTATATGGACATTTATGAGTAGATTTAGGGCCCAATGGACAAGCCAGGATAATCTCCCCACATCAAGATCCTTAATCACAACGGCAAAGACCCTTTTTCCTTCTCAGGTAATATTTGCAGGTTCCAAGGAGTTAGACCTGATATCCTTGGGTGGCCATTATTCGGCCTTCTGTACTCTCTCACTGTAGTATTCATTATTTCCTCTGATTGACTCAGTAGGCTACTCACGAGGTGATTTACAAACCATATCGACTTGGTTAAGTGGGAAGTACTTTTCCCAGAATCTCCATTCACTGTACGGTTCAGTGGTTAGAGTTGGGCAAAGGATGAATCTGTACAAGGTTTGAAAGGCAAAAGTGAAGCAGTGGTCATTTCTCTCTGAAGATCACGGTGGTTATGCAGTGACCGCGAGATGCTGATGGATTCTAGGCTGTCCCCTCTTTCCAGCATTAGCTGAAAATGAAGGAACAGTGTGATTCGACAACCTCAAAATGGTAGGTCATTTTAGGCCACATTATTAGAAGTATAGGGCCTGGAGTGATGTGGATAATAATTACATATCATTGATCAGATCTCAGGTGGAATCTTTTTTTGAAGATACATGCTAATTTAAAACTATTCAAGGAATACAGAGAAGTACAAAGAAAAAAGCAAAAAATTATCTTTACTCACAACTCAGAAATCACCATTTTAACTTTAGGTGAATATCACTCCAAACAGTACACAGGTTACTAGGAAAAAAAGGTGACTTCAAGGATTAAGGGATTTATGCAAGGATAGATTCATAGAAAATTATGTGGAAAAAATTTCATATACCTGAAGGCAGACAATTAAGCTGAGCATAAAATTTGTGATTATATATATCTTATTTCAGAACTTTGTAGAACTTCACTGACTTGTTACTGAATAATTTTTTTTCCCTTTATGTTGACTTTGAGTGTGTGTGTGTGTGTGTGTGTGTATAGTAACTGAAGAATTCATTTTTTAAGACTTTATTTTTTTTAGAGCAGTTTTAGATTTGTAGCAAAATTAAAAAGAAGGTAAAGAGATCTCCCATATACTTCCTGCCACCATGCATACATAAAGAAATCTCTATTTTTGAAGTATAGCAATTTAAGTAGGACATATTTATATAGATACTCCTACATTCATTTTTCTTAGATTACAACATACCCATTTGATCTATGTATTTGCATTTTCATTTCAGGGAAATTATTCTTCAGGTCTTAATTTTTACTAATGTAATATATGTATTATGTTTTAGCTAATTATTTTAATCCCTTTTGTATCTTCTGTATTTATTGGGATTACCTCAAGCCTTTCCTCTGCATAATTAATAGATTTTCAGCCATGTCAGTTTTGTTCCTTGCTGATTCCAAGTTAGTGATTAGTTCTGAAATAATGTTGTTTCTCAAGCTGTTTATATAGTTGCTTTATCATCTTCTTTTTGAGTTTATGTTTTATTGAATTACTGTTCAGATTTTATTTTTCTATGGTTCAAAACACTATTGAGGACTTTTCTTTACCTTGGATAATGTTTTCTTCCATATAGGGTTCTTCATCTGTCTTTACATGCTTTGTTCTCATCCTCTCTTCCTCCTCGTTCTCTCCCTAATATCTTTGATTGCTTTTTCTTTGTGGTTGTTTTTTGCTTTTTTTCCTCAGCTTACTCATATTTAATGTGGGCAGTTTTATCCAGATTCTCAATGTTTTTATGCAAAGTGTTGGATTCTTTTTGGCAGCCTTAACACTTTACCTAAGACTGATTTATCTTCTGCTTGAATACTGGGAACTGTATTTTATCTCCTTTCTGAAACTTGAAATATATCTGAGAGCTGGAGCCTTCTTCACAGGACTTGAGAGCTGAGTTCTTGTTTAATATTTTGTTCATCACCCACTCCTGTCTTTGTAGAGTGTACATTATCTAGTCCAAGGTATGTTACATTTTCAAGAGACAATCAATAGTTTCAGGCTTTAGATTGTTCCCTTGTTTTGGAATTAACCCCTGGATTGTTCCCTTGTTTTGGAATTAACCCCTAGACAGTATGATCCTTAACAATATTTTCTGCCTCTCCTGAGCTTCTGAGAGCCTGATGTCAATTATCGTGGCTTCTACTTTCAAAGCTTTCTTCTGCTGCCACTCACTTTATAGTACATCTCTCTCCACATTAACCGTATTAGTGAGAATTCTTAGGATTTCATCAATTTCATTGTAATATATTTGTCATTTTTGATTATTGGTTAACTTGCATTTGGGAGCAGGAGATCTTGCAATCCAGTTTTTCTTTGTCACCATTAAAAAGAGTTTTGACACTTTTGAAATAGTATTATCAATCTAGAACTTGTGTAGAAGAAAACAAGGGAGATAATAAAGTGATTCAAAACTTTGACAGTTAAGAAACACTTTAAAGATGTCATTTAAAAAGGAACAGAAGGTCTTTACTTACAGAAGACTCAGACACAATCAGTAATTATTAAAAGCTTTCTGTTAGCACAATGAATAGTTTTAATGTGTGTGACCCCAGAGACAGGAGAAATACCAGTGGGTTGAAATCACAGGAGGACTGATTTCAAATTGATACAGTGAAGAAGCTTCAAAAGTAAAAGCATGCCTACCTCTGGGTCTTAGCTCTTATTTTTCACCTTCTTGAAACTTCCTAATCCTGTGATATCTGCTGGAGGTGCTGCATTATTCTCATCAATCCATAGGATTTTCCAGATCCTCCTATTATTATTCCCATCTCTCCCACATCTTTTCTCCCACTGTACTGTTGAACTACATAAAAGCAAATGTGGTTTTATAATTATTTATGTTTTTGTTTCTCACCCAAAATATTTGGTCCACTTTAGTGCCTAATACAGGGTCTTGAACAAACAGTAGATGATCAGCAATTTTGACTGAATTAAATTAGATAATATATATTTAAAACACATTTACTCTTTACAGATTATTGAATTAGTTCACACTACCATAGTTGTCTTATTAATAAAAATTAAATTTACTGCTAACCTCTCTATGTATCCTAAAGTATGTTTTATTTAATGAAAAAAATTTACCTGGTTATATTACCACTTATCTGAAAATTTATTCTTTAAAAATTTCACAAGATAATTAGACATATAACAATCACACAATCTGTTGGGTATAATCATCAAATTTAAAAAAAGGTAAAGTCTTATAGTATAATATTATATTGAGTACAAATAAATATTTAGCAGTATTACAGCCCTTAGTTTTTGGTGTTCTAACAGGCTGCAAATCTCAGTTTTGCTTAAACTTAGAGGATTTTATCATTCCGTATAAGAACATATCGTGGAAAGAAACCGATTTGAATGCCTTTCTATCCCACCACTAACCTTCATAATTAATGAGGCCTTTCATTACTTAAATAAGTGTGCTGAAACCATTTTGTCTGAACTAGCAGCTACATATTAAACTGAGTTATTCATAGTTTTGAGTGGGCAGCATTAAGAATTTATATACGCTGTACATTTAAGTGTTACTAATATATTTTTAAAGCAACATACTTAGCCACAGTTTCACTTCATAATTGTTATGCCATTTGATACTATTAGAATAAAAGCCTTCATAATGGATTATCATATTTGCTTTAACCACTCAAAGCATTGAATGTATATTTTAACAATCCAATTTACACATTTTCCTGTTTGTATTCACCACTAATCCTAATCTCTGCCCTCTTCATTGGCACCCTCTCTTATTTTTCTCTGTTGATCTCCCATGTTTTGTCTTCATCACTTCTTAGTGCTTCAAGCTTACGTCCAATTGCCCGCAAAGGTCACTGGATATTTTCTGTGGAAGTCCCCTTCTCCTTCTCCTCCTCCTCCCTCTCCCTCCCTCTTCTTCCCTCTCCCCTTCTCTTCCTCCTCCTCCTCATCTTCCTTCACCTCCTTCCCCACTTTTTCCTTCTTTGTCCTGCTTTTGCAGAGGAGAGGAGAAGTAGAATTGAACTAACTTCCCAAATGTTCTGTATGTGTCTGTAAATTTTTCCATCATCATTAAAAATGGTCCTTCCATTGTGTTTTGTACATCACATATTTCTGGTGAGTAGGAGAAGAAAAATAGGAACTGGAGGAAGAAAGACAAGAGAAGGAAGAAAAGAAGTGAAGAGAATCAAGAAGAGTGGAGGGATAGATATGGAAAGTTGGAGGGAAGGGAAGGAAAATTTGGAATGGGGCTACAGGAAAAGATAAAGTTTGTGTTTAAAGTGAGATCCAAAAGTTCTGATAAAATATAGGCAGAAAAGTTGGAATGGAAGCTGGTAAGCAACGCATCCTTCCCATCTCCATTCTTTGTGGATTTTCTTTTAGTATTTTAGTTTCTATTACATTCATTTTTCTCTCTCTCTGACTTCTTTTTCTTTATTTTATAAAATTAAAAGACTTTAATATGCCCTAAGAAAACACACACACACACACACAAACACACACACACACCCCCAACAAAAAAACAGATTGTCCTCTTTCAAAAGCTCTCTAAAATCAAGTATGCTGTGACTGGTGCCCATCTACTCCAGTACCTGCTACTACTCCATGCACAGCAGGCTGTGTTCACAGACTCAGAGAGATATAATATAAACTTAATTTTCTTTTCAGTCTTTTTATTTTCTGTAGTACCTTTAAACAAAGTCTCAATAACAGATAGTTATTGCTCACAGTTTCATAAGATAGAACTTAATATTCTCTTTTTGATGTGACCAGACATCTTATGTTTGCTTTCCCCTGCTCTCTTAATAGTAAGCTAAAAATGTTTTTCTTAATCTAAGCTGTGGCTTCGAGTTGGTTAATCCAGTTTAAACAAGTAGGGTTCCTTCCTTATTCTATCCTTCCTCCCTCCTTTCCTTCCCTCCCTCCCTCCCTCCCTCCCTCCCTCCCTTCCTTCCTTCCTTCCTTCCTTCCTTCCCCCCCCTTGGATGATTTCTCCCTGACACAGTAAAGAGCTTCCTAGGCCCTCAGCACAAAGGAAGTAGGTATTATTTCCTGAGGGAGAGGCTGCAGCAACTTCTAGTGTTTATATACCGAGGTGTTACATTGCGTATAAGTACAAGCTGTACTCCATGTAAACACAAGGACCTTTTCATGCTCTTAGAGTTGTTGATTCAAAATGACTGAAATATATATTTTTAGATGGGTGAATACTTTATTCATGGTCCTGTCTTTAGTTTATAATCATTTTCTCCAATCCCACCCCTCCCCCATGTAGATGGGGAAAGAGGACTAGGGAGACTTTTTTCCACTAAGAATACAAATATTGAACATAATTTATAAAGCACATATCTGAAGTATTAATAACTGTGAGCAATAACTATCTGTTATTGAGACTTTGTTTAACGACTTCTATGTGTAATCTGAAGCACAATCTAAAGAGGTGAGCCACGACGTTGAGTGCAGCACAGTGACAATGTTAGGAAATGCTGTTGTATTATAACCTTCCTGCTACACTTTGAAAAAACAAACTCTAGCCAGAGAATAAAATCCAAACACCAGAGCAAAAGTTAATCTCAGTTTTCACATATAAAATATTTATGTTTTAGTGAATGGTAAATTCTTATCTGTGCTTTCCTCCTGGCTTCCCCTGTCTCCACGATGTTTTAGCTGTGAAATTAGCCTTTCCTCTAAGAATGAAAGAATGAGCACTCTACAAAAATCCTTCTTATATGATTTGTCTCCTGAAATGATCAGCTCTGTAGGATCCTTCCATTCATGGAGATTATATGTGTCTCATGCAAATCAACCGGTAACCGGGGCAACAGTGCAGACAGCCTGGGCTGTGCTATTATAAGGTGACCAACAGAAGACATTCAGTGTCACAGCTCCCCTTGGAAAGAGCTCACAGGGAGTGGAACCAGAGACCATGAAACTTCTGTTACTCCTCTGGCCAACACTGGATCAGATTGTGAGGAGAATAGGCTGGGAAAATGGATTGTAATTCAACACAGATATGTTGAATCAATGTTTAAACTGCTAATCAAATCATTGATAGGAGGATCAGAGTTTGTATCTCCTGATGCGGGAGGGGAGGATAGAGTGGGTAGGCAGAACCAGTAGTCTTAGGGGGTAGGATAGGGTAGAGACAAAAAGTTATGGAGAAGAAGACATACAGATGACCAATAGGTACATGAAAAGAGGCTTAACATCACTAATTATTAGAGAAATGCAAATCAAAACTACAGTGAGGTATCACTTCTCACAGGTCAGAATGGCCATCATGAAAAAGTCTACAAGTAACAAATACTGGAGAGGGTGTGGAGAAAAGGGAACCCTCCTACACTGTTGGTGGCAATGTAAATTGGTGCAGCATATGGAGAACAGCATGGAGGTTCCTTAAAAAACTAAAAAATTGAGTTGGCGATATTATCCAGCAATCCCACTCCTGGGCATATATCTGGAGGAAACTACAATTTGAAAAGATACATGCACCCCAGTGTTCATAGCAGCACTATTTACAATAGCCAAGATATGGAAGCAACCTAAATGTCCATCAACAGGTGAATGGTAAAGAAGTTGTGGTATATATATACGTACAATGGAATACTACTCAGCCATAAAAATGAATGGAATAATGCCATTTGCAGCAAAATGGATGGACCTAGAGATTATCCTACTAAGTGAAGTAAGTCAGAAAGAGAAAGACAAATATTGTATAATATCACTTATATGTGGAATCTAAAATAATGATACAAATGAACTTATTTACAAAATAGACACAGACTCACAGACATAGAAAACAAATTTATGGTTACCAAAGGGGATGGAGGGTGGGGGAGGGATAAATTAGGAGTTTGGGATTATCAGATACAAACTACTATACATAAAATAGATAAACAATAAGGTCCTACTGTATAGCACAGGGAACTATAGTCAATATCCTGTAATAAACCGTAATGGAAAAGAATATGAAAATATGAAAAAGAATATATATATATATATATAATAGGTATAAAACTGAATCACTTTGCTGTATACCAGAAACTAACACAACATTGTAAATCGACTATTCTTCAATAGAAAATTTAAATGATAAATAAATAAGCCATCTAAAAAAAGAGTTATGGGGAAATGCAGAGGATTGTTAGAAATCAAAGAAAGCTAAAATATATATGCCAGTTTATTTTTCAGAGAAGCTTTGTTTTCAGGAGGAACCAAGAACCTAGAATGAGTTGAACTATTCTAGAAGAGTTGACTGTTTTCTCATCATGTATGAGAGCAGGAAAGAGATGGAAGCCAGTGAACTGAAAAGAGAATAAGAAGGGCTATGGGGCATGGGACAGTCTGGGGATGAAACATGGTCATCTCCATGTTTCTTTTATTTATTTATTTTTCTGTCTTTCCAAGTTCTTTTTTCTTTCTGATTATGTAAGCAATATGTACTCATTTTTGAATATTTGGAAAATAGATATATGGCATGAAGAATAAAAATCACTTGCAATCTACCATTCAGACAACCAATAACATCATGAATATTTTGGTGCATTTTCTTCCTAATCTTTTTTCTTTGGCTTTTATATTTTGAAATATAGTTTCAGTTTTTATCTAAGTTATGCATGCATAAGGCTTTAAGAGAACAAGTGTTCTGCAAAGCTTTTTGGGAAAAGCAGAATTTTCAAGTTTTAATGGATTTTTTTGAAACTAACCTTCATTTCTAAGTAACATACTATTTGCCTTTTTTTAATTTTCCAGTTTTAGGCATTATCTCTTGCCTTGAGAAAGATGAGGAGAGGACCTGGCTGTGCTAAAGTATAATTTTTAAAAAGGTAGCGCCATGAATCTCATGCAGTCTTAAAACGAACATGTCAAACTTAGTGGTTTAAAAAAACAATTCAATATACTGCTTTTCATGATTCCCTGGGTAGGTTGGGCAGTTCCTGAGTTCTAAGAAGGCAAGAGCAGAGGCTTCTAGGCTTCCTAAGCATACTCTCACCCCACCATTGGCCTATTGGTCAAAGCACATCACAAGCCAGCCCAGATTCAAGGGGGTGGAGAAATGAACTTTAACACTAATGTGAGAATGAGCAATTCATCCTTGCAAAGAGCATGGCCACGAAGAGCTGTGATGTATTAGGGGTGTGTTCACCACAAAGTCTTTTTTTTTTTTTTTTTTGCGGTACGCGGGCCTCTCACTGCTGTGGCCTCTCCCATTGTGGAGCACAGGGTCTGGACGCGCAGGCTCAGCGGCCATGGCTCACCGGCCCAGCTGCTCCGCGGCATGTGGGATCTTCCCGGACCGGGGCACGAACCCGTGTCCCCTGCATCGGCAGGCGGACTCCCAACCACTGCGCCACCAGGGAAGCCGCACAAAGTCATTTTTAATTTTGGTTCCCACCAAGTTACTGTTCCCTGTGTTCTTGTTTCTCTGATTATCCTATTAGAAGCTTTCTTCAAATATTTGGAGATCTTTCAAATATCTGGAGATGCTATTCAATCGTATGAAAGGACATGGCACTAAAACACTGACGGGAAGCTCTATGCACAGGATTGGGGTGTGTCGAATGGGGGGTTCACTACTTGGTGATCTAGCTGGGCCATTTGTTGGGGGAATCCCTCATCGTCAAATTTCCCAGGAAAATGTGTCTAATCTCCTGCCTGGAAGGTATAAACTTGGCTCCTGGACTTCTCTATCCTGGGTCCTGATGCAAGTCTGCTTTTAGTATCTCGGCTGTGCTAATGGCCCCTGTTTCAGGTACCCTCTGTTTGATCCTCTTTAGAGAATAAACCTACAGGCTTTGCCAGGGCTGGCAGAGGAACTGTGGATTCCATTGCTCTCTTCAATAGACTTTAGCAAAATCTCTTCTTACTCCACTTTCACTCCCGTTTCCAAGGTGACTGGTGCCTTGATTTCTTTCATGGGTTATGTGGTGTAAATTGGTTTGCTTCTTGGCTTTCCATATTACCAGTTTAGGATTCAACTTTCCCAGTAACGGTGAGTCACTTACCAAACATCTGCTTTCCAGCTTCCAAAATCTTTCTGTTCTCTCCTCTCCCTTTCTCTTTGTCTGTATAGATTTATTCCCTGCCCTCACCCCCACCGCTCCTCCTTTATCATCATCATCATCAATGTGTTTCAGGAGTTACTACTGTGTACACGCAGGTCCAACCAGAAATCTCACTGCTTTATGCGTGTTACACATGTATACTGTATATTAATTCATTTTGCATGTTTATTTTTTCAAAGTTTGGGTTTCAGCACAGACTGGGTCACGTGAAGTGTTTGCAGTACCACAGCCCTTCTGGAAACCATAGTGCTTCTATACCTATGGCCTTAGTGAGGAATTTTTTTTTTTTTTTTTTTTTGCCGTATGCAGGCCTCTCACTGTTGTGGCCTTTCCCGTTGCGGAGCACAGGCTCCGGCCGCGCAGGGCCAGCGGCCATGGCTCACGGGCCCGGCCGCTCCGCGGCATGCGGGATCTTCCCAAACCAGGGCACGAACCCGTGTCCCCTGCATCGGCTGGCGGACTCTCAACCACTGCGCCACCAGGGAAGCCCGGAATTTTTTTTAAAATAAATTTATTTATTTTTTTGGCTGCGTTGGGTCTTTGTTGCTGCGCGCGGGCTTTCTCTAGTTGCAGTGAGCAGGGGCTACTCTGTTGTGGTGCGTGGGCTTCTCGTTGCAGTGGCTTCTCTTGCTGCGGAGCACGGGCTCTAGGCGCGCAGGCTTCAGTAGTTGTGGCATGTGGGCTCAGTAGTTGTGGCTTACGGTCTTAGTTGCTTCGCAGCATGTGGGATCAAACCCGTGTCCCCTGCATTGGCAGGCGGATTCTTAACCACTGCACCACCAGGGAAGCCCCAGTGAGGAATCTTTAGGTCATATGATGCCATGTTTTGTGCCACCACCATGGCCAGAGCTGATTGAAGTAGGGATGAGCTTCTGATCCAGAGTAACCAAATCTTTGGGTTAAGTTGTGACCTTTGAAATGGCCACACACAAGTGCTCTATCTTACATGTGTTTTCCATATTGAATGATGACTGCCATTTTTCTAAGGTATTAGTATTAGTCACACACACACACAGGAAAAGGAATCTATTACTAGTAAAAACAAGAGCATCAGTTATAGAGATTAACTGAGTCAACATCATATCAGAACACTGGAATAGGGAACAAAGGATGTCTGCTGCTGGTTGAAAATGAAAGAATTGCTTTGTACTTACATTCCAGTGCTCTGTGAAGCCTTTTTATGGGATAGTTGATACCGTTTACTGTTTAATTTGCTTCCTTTATGTCTATCCAATAAACCCAGATTCAATAGCATAAGCTAATCATAGTTCTGTTTCTTGTGCAGTTTGGAAAGAACTAGGTCCTTATAATCCTGAGCAATGGGGAATACACTGCCACTATTACTGTGATGAGAACGATCCTGAAAGAGAGAGTTTGAAAATGTCAGTCTTGCCTTACATGGTTAAGATGAGTATGTTCTGTAAAGAATGTATGAATAGAAAAAAATAGCATCTCAGTTGAAAAACTGGAAGATACAGTTTCTAATTCTAGGTTCCTTACCAACTACTTAAGTTCCTGAAGCAAGTCACCTACTCTCTACTCCTATTTATTTATTTTTTTCTTCATCTGCTGACTAAGGGCTTTGTACTAGAGGACTCAAAGTTCTCTTCTAGCTCTCCAATTCTGTATCAGCTGATAGCTGTTGTCAGATTATTTCAAGATCATGAAGGCAGAGATATATATGCAGCTCCCACTTCATTTCATTGCTACCCCCAAACATTTTCTCCATTCTTTTTCATTCTCTTTCTCTGTTATCATCAGTCACATTTTCTCCTATGCAAGCATTCTGTTGGGAAATAGGCAAAGCAGCAGTGTTTAGGTGTTTGTAGCAAAAGGGAGGGTGTACAGTGCGTCAGTGTGAGTGTGTGTTTGAGCGTGTGTACATACATGTGGTGGATACGGGGATTAGGGTGTGGGAATAGTGAAGGCAGGAAGAAAACAGATGATGGCTGGGAACCTGCCATATCCAGGAATACCTTTGGCAGGGAAGTTTATCTTTGAAAAGAACTTTATGCCTCTTGGACATAGTGAGTTTTCACTATGAAATAAAAATAAAGCTGATGCTAAAGTTTGATACTGGATCTAGAAAATTATAGAAATTTGGTATGAAATAAATTTTGTAAACATCAAAGTACATTAATCTGTCTCTCATTTAACAATGTTAAAAGAATAAGGTGAAAAGACATTAAGCCAAAAAGTTATTGGTGAAGATTTCAATGAGGGGAATAATACACTGTCCCCAGAGCTACAAAAGTCATAGTCATTTTCTAAATAAGCTAAAAAGAAAAAGAGGCACTTAATTATGACTAGCATTTCTGAGTTTTCTTATTAAAAATGCAATTAGTTATTAAGATTTTTTTTAAAGTAGACAACACAAAGACATTCTGGATAAAAGTATGGTTTGGTTTATCCCTCTAGCTAAATGCATTCTAAAACTATATTGTCTCCACAAAAAATTAAAAAATAGAACTACTATATGATCCAGCAATCCCACTTCTGGATATTTACACAAAAGAATTGAAATTAGGATCTTGAAGAGACATCTGCACTCCCATGTTCATTATTCACAATAGACAAGATATAGAAACAACCTAAGTGTCTGTCTGCAGATGAATGGATAAAGGAAATGTGGTATATATGTACAATAAAATATTATTCAGTCTTAAAAAAAAAAGGAAAGCCTGACATTTGTGATAACATGGACAGACCTCGGGGACATTATGCTAAGTGAAATAAGCCAGACACAGAAAGACAAATGCTATGTGATCTTATTTACATGTGAAATCTAAAATAATCAAATTCAGGAAGCAGAAAATAGAAAGGTGGTTGCCACGAGCTGGGGGGAGAGGAAAATGGGGGAGGTGATGGTCAAAGGTACAGAGTTTCAGTTAAGCAAGATAAATAAGATGTGCCTAAAGCTATCAATACTGTATTATACACAAAATTTGCTGTGAGAATCGATCTTATGTTGTGTTCTTATCACACACATACAAAAACAATGATAATAATAATAAAGGTGAGGGGGGAAACTTTGTTAGGTTGAATATGGATATGTTTATGTCCTTGATGGTAGTGATGATTTCAGGGGTGTATACTTACCCTCAAACTAACCAAGCTGTGTACATTAAATATGTACCACTTTTTTTTTTTTTTTTTTTTTTGCGGTACGCGGGCTTCTCACTGTTGTTGGCCTCTCCCGTTGCGGAGCACAGGCTCCGGATGCGCAGGCTCAGCGGCCATGGCTCACGGGCCCAGCCGCTCCGCGGCATGTGGGATCTTCCTGGACCGGGGCACGAACCCGTGTCCCCTGCATCGGCAAGCAGACTCTCAACCAGGGAAGCCCAATATGTACCACTTTTTACATGTCAATCGCACCTCAAAAAAAGTGGTTTAAAAAGAAAATAAAATACTTAGTATTTGGTTTTTTTCCAGAAAAGATTTGCTGACTTCTGCTTCAGGGCACGAATTTTCCAACCTCAATGTTCTTCTAAATCATTTGGAATACTTTTTTAAAAAGGTAGCTTCCTGGGTTCCATCCTTGAAATGTTAATTCAGTAAATCTGCAGAGGCCTAGGAATTAGCATTTTAAACACTTTCATCAAATAGTTCTGACTCGGATAGTCTTGAGCCAAACATTAAGTAACACTGCCTAAGGGTCACCAATAAGAGCTCAAGAGGTAGTTTGCAGGAAAATTCAGAGCTCTCTGCAGTCTTTTCATCCCTTTCCCCCAAATTAAAACCAAGCCTCAATGCTTTTTGTCTTTCCTACAAAAGACAAAGTTGTCCTCATTAGAAACTCTCCTTTTTGTGTAAAACAAATACATTTCCACTGAAGTATACAGCCCTGGATATTTCACAAACAGGCTCTCAAAGTAGGTTTAGTCTGAGATGTACTCTCAAGAGATTTGCAGAGATGATTCTACCCTCTGTCAGTCATGTGTTCGTGAATAAATTTTGCTTTGTTCCTGCTCATATAATTTTACATGCATTGGAATAATTCATTTAAAAATTAAAAGGTTATTTTAAATTAAAATTTAAAAAGGTTATCTCTTATCCTTGAATAATTTTCTAAAGGAAATTATCCAGGCAAAAAATAAATAAAATACTTGTTTGCTGCCAGCTTCTCACTAAAATTTACTATAAGGTGAATTCAGTATTGAGTTTCTTCTGTTTATACCTCCAGAAAGGAAATTATAATTTAACAAGCACACAAGCAGCTCCTAGCATTTAATATTTTAGTGTTAAGCGTCAGGATTATCACGCCTTGATCATCAGAAGTGATTAGCTAGTAATACAAAAATGCTGTTGAGGGTAAGAAATTGTGAAGAGAGTATATTCTAACACCGTTTCCCTAATAATTCTGATCTGAGGAATCCCATGAACTTTGGTTAAAAGTGCACATTCTGAGGAGCCTCTCCTAGAGATTCTGATTTGTTAATCTGGAATGGTTCCCAGAAATCTCTATTTTTAATAAGAAGCCAGGTCATTTTTTAGATCAAGAAAGGTTAGAGGACATTGCTACAGGGTTAGATTTTCCTGATCAATTGTCAACATTACAGGCTTTTTTCTTTAACATTTAGGAATTACAGAGAAAGAAGAGGTGCTGTGTTCTTTAGGCATCACATTGTGGATGCTTCTGATTTATTCTTCACATAGATTTCTGCCTCTGGTCAAAGAATAGAGATGCTTGATTTGAATCTGTTCCATCACCTCAGTTCTTTGGCTGTTCGGTGCTTAACTACATTTGGCTTAGATGCACTGAGTCCTTAGATGGGGCAGCCCAGTTTTATACAGCCCATCTTTTTAAAAATTTATTTATTTATTTGCGGTACGCGGGCCTCTCACGGTTGCGGCCTCTCCCATTGCGGAGCATAGGCTCTGGACGCGCAGGCTCAGCGGCCATGGCTCACGGGCCCAGCCGCTCCGCGGCATGTGGGATCTTCCCGGACCAGGGCACAAACCCGTGTCCCCTGCATCGGCAGGCGGACTCTCAACTACTGCACCACCAGGGAAGCCCCAGCCCATCTTTTAACTTCCTTGCAAAACATAGCCCTGACCTCCCGCACTCTGCCCATTTTATAGATCCCCATCCTTGTGTCTACTATACTGATGTGTCAGTGTAAAGAATTTGATGTATAATACACTTCTCTCTCTAGGCAATATACAGAAGGAAAATATTTGTTTGGTGAGTGTTTGGTACAGTAAATTATTTTCAAACCGAGGAGGGGAAAGATTCCATATGGTGTTTTTAACCAGAATCACGAAAGGGGTACACAATTTGAAAACATTCTCAATATTAGAATATAATTTTTATTTGTAAAATAAAAAAAATTATCTCTGTGCTTTTCATATCAGCTGAAAAAATTGCAACAGGTATTTTTTGACTGATGGAGATATGCAGAAGACATAGTAATTTTTAACTAGAAGCATTCTCCTGGAGGAAATATGAGAAGTGAAAATTTAATTTTAACAAAAGAAGACATGGTTCAAAAGATTTTAAAACTAGGGTGGATGCCTTCTAATACATTCCTTCCAATGTTAAAATCTGTGATTTTTCAAACATTCAGAATCTCTTGCTTTAAAAAATATTATTCTAATCACTTTGCTCAGTTTCATTCCTCCTACATGCATGTTTGATTGTAGTGTAGACAGACTTAAGGAGAAAAAACCCTGGAGTTCTGTTTACTCCTAGGATGTAGAAAGCTGAAAAACAAACAAACAAAAAACCAAAAAACATGCTCCCATCTATCAGTGAGAAAGAGCTGGATAAATGAAAAAATTACAACTTTCCCTGAATCCATCAGAGAACTAAGGACACTAATCTAAATTGATGGAGGGACAACCTCCTCCAAGAAGAGAAGGAACGTGTGGAATGGATCAGCTATGTAGAGCAAGGCAGGAAGAGATGCCAGCCACCATACTTACACCCTGACAGAAGAAATGGCATGCCTGTCTTTAGACACAAATATTATTTACCTCAGCTTCTACAAGTCTATGCAAAACGCGTGGCATTCAATAAAAAATTAAAAAACACAAAAGAATAATGAAATCATTCTCAAGAGACAAAGAAATGACCAAGAATGTTATAAGTATTAGGGAATTTTAATTGCTCTTTAACAATAAACTTTGATTTAAAAATACTTTTAGATTTACAAAAGAGTTGGAAAGATGGAACAAAGAGTGCTATACCTGGTTTCCCTGATTGTTAATTAGGATACATAGGGAACATGTGTGCACTTGTCAGAATTAAGGATCTAACATTGATGATACATTACTATTAACTAACTTCTGAAGTTTATTCAGATTTCACTAGATTTTCCTTAATGTCCTTTTTCTGTTCCAGGATCTTACCCACAAAATCATGTTGCATTTAGTCATTATGCTGCCTTAGCCGCCTCTGGTCTGTGACAATTTCTCCAACTTTTTGATAAACTGAACAGTTTCAGGAGTACTGGTTGGATATTTTGTAGACTGTCCCTGGATTTGGGTTTGTCTATCTGATGTTTTTCTCACGGTTAAACTAGATTTTTAGGAGGAAGATCACAGCCTTAAAGTGCTGTTCTCATTACTTCATACCAAGCTCCCATGCTATCAACATGACTTATCATTGATGAGGTTAACCTTGATCATCTGGCCTAGGTAATATTTGCCAGGGTTCAGTCTGTTTAGCTTTTGACTTGCTGTTGGGACAGAGTGGCAACTTTCAAGCTCCTTATATGTGGAAGAGACAACTAGTAATCCCTGTTGTATTATTCTAGAAAATGATTTATTTCACCTATATTTTAAAACTGCTTAGAATTTTGCAAAATAGTCTCATGATTTTTTTTAAAAAGTCCATCTGTTTTAGTGGTTATTTCTTTTTTGCCATTCATAATTTTGTATAATTTTGCTTTTCCCTTTTGTTTCTAGATTAAGTTAGCTAGTGATCTGTCTACCATGTTAAAATTTTCAACTGACACTTTTCGATTTTATTAGTTTAACTCTTTCTCTTTTTGAATCCATTAATTTTTGCTTTTATACTTGTTAATTTCCTCTGGCTTTCCTTTGTTTTCCTTTTATAGCTTTGTAAGTTGGGTGCTTAATTAATTTTCCTTTTGTATTTGTATTTCTATCAGCACTTAACACTAAAACTGCTTTAGTTGTATCACATAGATTTGATATATTTTCATGGTTGTTATTGTCAATAAATTTTGAAATCTTGATGTGTTTTCTATTGACCCAAGAGTTGTTTTATTAGCATGTTTTTTCAATTTTTATGTAAAAAGTTCCTTTAAAATTTTTTTATTATTAATTTCTAGGTTTATTACATTGTGTCAAATAATGCTGTTAGTATTATTTCCATTTTGGTATTTATGGACTTTTTCCTTTTTTTGGTTTAATATGTAGTCAATTTTCATAACATGTTACATGTATAGTTAAGAAAGTATATTCCCTAATGTTAGAGTTTGACATATATCTACCATATTTTTGTATTGTTTATGTGTCATATATTTCTCTTTACTAATTCGTTGTTTGTCATGTTTTTTCTTCACCATTTTCTAGTTGTTTTCTATAGCAGTATTGAAATTAGCTAGTTTCTTAGTTCTTATTCATTCCCTGGCTACAAAACTTGAGCAGCTTCTTGTTCAAGTGATGTATTGAAGAAATGTTCTGAGGAGAAAACAAGTGACGGGTGCTGGATAGGGCAAGGGGTGAAAGGGGGGATAGGGCAAGGGGGGGGATAGGGCAAGGGGGAGAAGCTTCAGCCAGGTAAGGATGTGGGAGCCCAGGGGGAGTTTTGAACATGAATTATGCCATAGAGTGAGTCTGGCCCAAGGGGCTTGGAATTTTATGTTCCATATCACTTAGTAATTAGCTGTAGGCTGCAAACTGTGGGCTGGAAATAGTCTTCTGAGTGAGGCTGTTTCTGTTGCTTGTTGGCAATTCTCTCAGGAAGGGAGCACCTGTGAGCTGTTAGCAGCCCACACTGACAACAGCTAGGAGATAAGTGCACTGTCTTGGTAAAGTGGATCAGGGAAGGAAATAAAGACCATCTACTACAGCTAATAATCTCTTCTTCCCCTTTTCTGCCATTAAGTGTAAGAATTTTTTTACCCCCATTGAAATAGAATGCAAACCACATGGAGAGGGGTAAGTATGTATTGCCAAGCTTACCATTGTCTTACACGTATTTCACATATGTGTGCTACCAGCCCTGACATTTTAGGACCCTTGCTTTTAACAAATGCCAAGGTAGCCATATTATCCTTGTTTATTTTTTATATATTTTTCTGGCATCAATTGCTTGAAAACTTTCTATCCATTCCAGGTATGAAAACATTTTTGGTGATACTTACCTAATTTTTTATTAGTGAAAAATGGTGATAGATGTGTGAGGCCTGTAAATTACCGATTGTAGGTATTTGCATGAGAAAGTTGTGAAGAGACTACTTTGTCTCACTCTGCTCCCCCTCTAGTTCCCTTCCTGTGAGCCTTCAGCGAAGGCTGGAAACTGAATTTGACCTTTTCCAGACTGTTTGCAGCCAGGGCTCTACGTGTGAGCCAGGTCCAGTCAAGCCGAGGCACCCACCAGAGTCACACAGGGGGAAAGTGGGAGAGGGATGAATTGGGGGACTGGGATTGACGTATACACACTGCCATATGTAAGACAGATAACTGATAAGGACCTGCTGTGCAGCCCCGGGAACTCTATTCAGTACTCTGTAATGATATGTATCACTGATTCACCTGGCTGTACAGCCGAAACTAAAACAACATTGTCAATCAACTCTACTCCAATAAAAATTTTTAAAAAAAAGATTTAATCTTGGGTCAGAGGTATCCAAGCCTCTGGGGCAGCTGTAACACAAGTTCTGTTGCCTGTTCCCTAACATCCTGGATGCCAACTGGCAGATGCTGCTGCAGAAAAATCCCTGGAGTATGGTTGGGCATTTCTTCTGGTTGCGTGGTTTCTATTTTTGCAGTGCTCCCTGAAACTATATCCTGCCTAAAAACTTGCAGTAAATCCCTCGCTCCTCAAACGATCTAGAGTGGATTTCATTGCCTGCAACTAAGAACAGTGGCCCAGTCAGTGACAGTAATAAATCTAAGTATGGCAGGATTATTCTCAAAATAATATCTCAGTGAGGTTACCACATTCTAGGTTCTGCTCCTTAACTTTGTGTGTCCAGAGACCCATCCCTGTCAGTTTTCTGAGGTAGTCAGGTTAAGAAATGGACTCATACTGTTACCATATGATCCTACAACCCTGCTTCTGGGCATATATCTGGAGAAAACTGTAATTTGAAAAGATACATGCACCCCAGTGTTCATAGCAGCACTATTTACAAGACATGGAAGCAACCTAACTGTCCATTGACAGATGAGTGGATAAAGAAGTTGTGGTACATATATACAATGGAATATTGCTCAGGCATTAAAAAGAATGAAATAATGCCATTTGCAGCAACGTGAATGGACCTAGAGATTATCATACTAAGTGAAGTAAACCGGACAGAGAAAGACAGATGTCATATCGTATCACTTATGTGGAATCTTTTTTTTTTTTTAATGTGGAATCTTAAAAAAAAAAAAAGATATAATTGAATTTATTTATAAAACAGAGAGAGACAGACATAGAAAACAAACTTATGGTTAACAAAGGGGAAAGGGGGGAAACGATAAATTAGGAGGTTGGGATTAACATATACACACTACAATATATAAAATAGATAACCAACAAAGACCTACTGTACAGAACGGGGAACTACACACTCATTATGTATATGTGTGTGTGTGTGTATATATATATATATATATATATATATGAGACACTGTGCTGTACACCTGAAACTAATACAACATTGTAAATCAACTATACTTCAATTAAAAAAAAAGAAAAAAAGACTCATACTACTGAAACTGACATGAAGACAAATGATACTGAGGTGGGCATATGCATGCATGGTAATTAAACAGTCAAGATGTCAGGGAAATTTCTGCCTAAACACAAGCTATAATATATGATCTTAAGTATGGGTAAAGAAAACTGGGACTGAGTAAAAAGATGGCAGAAATGAACCTCATAGAAGCCAATATGTTAATATTTATCAAGTATCAAAAACGTGATGATAACTCTGCACAATAGCTTTGCAGAGTCTCTCTTCTGTTTCTCAGGGGATGCTCTCAGGGTGCTGGTAAAGGTGGCAGAGCAGTCAGTGTGGGGTATCAGACACTTGTCCTAATATCCAGGATCTGTCCTGAAGTCTTGCCATGCTATACTCATGTATGTCATGGATTCTCCTCTTTCTTGTACCCACATTTTAGGACCTAGGAATTTTCTTTTTATGTCTACTTAGAGGCATGGTTATAGACTATCATAACATGAAATGCTAAATCATAATGAGTGAGTGAGAGAATATAGAGCAAAAACTGGAGGGATTTGTATGACCTTGTGACAAACCTCTCAGATAATAGCTTGAAGGACTTGTCAATAGGACTAGAAAGCTTCAAGTTGGTTGGCCAAAACGTCCCCCTACCATGGGCAGACCTGGATGAACATCATGAAATTCAAATTTCTTACCTTTTTGTGTGTGTGTTTATTAGTTTATTTTAAGACATGTTTTACCTCTCTGTGTAATATGTTACAATCTGGACTCTGTCTAGACATACATCTTGAGATTTGATAGGAGTACGTTCTACCCACCCTTTTTCTGATTAATTCTTAGGTTACTACATTTAGAGCAGAGGTAGGGAGAAAAGTTGATTTCTTGATTTACCCTTCAGAAGACAATCTTATTTCCAAATTCTTGGAGTGGGTCTCATTCAAACCATCAAATACTGACAACACCAGTCTGCCAATATTCTCAAGAAATATCTACCTACACAGTCTGTCTTTAGACTTTAAGAATGAAGGCTTGTGAAATTTATCTTCCCTCTAATTTTAAACTTAAATTTTAAGATCTGTTTTTTTCCTGCAAATGCAAGTGATTATTCCCAGTCATTTTGACTGTATCTTGGCTGTGTTTGAGTTACTTACAGCTAGCATATTTTAATAAAAGTTAATTTTTAAAAATCTAGCATTTAGTTTAAAATTTAAAGAAAAACTTCAGTCATGATATAGGTTAGAATTTACATACTCTAACCAGTGTGACCTGTCATTTTTGATATATTCTATCTAAAAAAATTATTTGAAGAAACTTGGCACTGCAATATAGTTAATACAACTATATCTTTGCCACCAAAACTAGCAAAAAGTCAATTCACACTTAGGATCAATTTTGTAAGTTTTATTAAAAATAGAACATCATCTTAAAGAAATGTTTGGGGAGTTTGAGACATGGCTAAAAGATGGTGAATGAGTCTCAAAGATTCTATTTAAAAACTCTGTCTAGAAAAATCAAAGAAGATGCCTTTCCCCCTCTTATTAGGAAGCATTTTGACATTATGAATAGCCACAGGAATAAGTTATTTTATACTGATTGTAAAATATACTATAGATGCTCCTCTAGGCTTTATAAGAAAGAGTTCCCCCAAATCTCTCCTTTAATATGCATTTCTGGAATTAAAGTAAGTCTGGATAATTTTTTTAAAAGGTTTACAATTGCAGGTGTGCTGTGATTGCTTTTTTGCTACAATACTACTCATACTATTATCCTTGGTAGCCTTTCTCTCTCTTTTGGCTCTTTATCTTTAGCAAGACCAATTTTGGAAAGAACTTGCCATAGTTTACAATACAAATACAAGAACAGTGAGGGCCATTAACACAAGAACAGTAACGCGATTAACAAAATATAAACACAAATACCAAAACAGGAAAAAGAGCAGAACTCAATGTTCTGCTCAAGATTTACCAGACACTGAAAGTTATTGTGATCAAGTCCAAACTTTAAGGCTACTCTGTCTGGATTCAAGTAGAGGGAATTGTGAAGTTTGTGGTGGCAGGAAGACTAAGGATCATCAGAGGTAAACCTTTACCTTGGCCTTTGGTTTGGTTCCTTCTGGGAAAGGAATTTATCTCAGGGTCTATTTATAAGGAGAATGTAATGCACAGTGCCTGACAGGCAATCTCAGAGAAAATGTAGGCACATTTAACATCTTACTGACTTTTACATCTCCTGTAAAAATTTTATTGAATAGACTGAGCTCCAAAGAAACAAGTTTTTCTCCAACTTCTGCCTTCAGACATGTTCTAGAGACCATCATTTGCCACCTCTTGTGGGTATTATAGATTCCACAGGTTTCTACAAATAGTTCCCTTTTGATTTATAGTATGAAACTATAAATCAACAAGAGGAAAGCTGGAAAATTTAGAAGCATGAGGGAACTAAACAACATACTCCTGAACAACCAATGGGTCAAAGAAGGAATCGAAAGAGAAATTTAAATATATCTCAAAATAAATGAAAATGAAAACACAATAACCAAAACCTATGGGATGCTGCAGCAGCAGTTCATAAAGGGAAGTTCATAGTGATAAATGTATATGTTAAGAGAAAGATGTCAAATAAACAACATAACTTTACACTTCAAAGAACTAGAAACAAAAGAACAAACTAAGCTGAAAGTAAGCAGAAAGAAGGTCATAACAAAGATCAGCATGGAAATAAATGAAATAGAGACTAGAAAGATAAAAGGTCAGTGAAACTGTTATCTGCTTTTTAAAAGATAAAATGGACAAACCTGAGGAAAAAAGAAGACACAAATAAAATCAGAAATGAAAGAGGAGACATAACTGACACCACAGAAATACATAGATCATAAGAGACTACTGTGAACAATTACATGCCAAAAATTAGGTAACCTAGAAGAAATGGATAAATTCCTAGAAACAAAGTATCTAAGACTGAATCGTGAAGAAATAGAAAATATAAACAGATCAACAATGATTAAGAAGATTGAATCGGTAATCAAAAACCTCTTAACAAAAAAAGCCCAAGACCAGATGATTTTACTAGTGAATTTTACCAAACATTTAAAGAAGAATTAACAATAATCCTTCTTGAACTCTTCCAAAAATTGAAGAGGAGGGAACACTTTCAAATTAATTTTATGAAACCAGCTTACCCTGATACCAAAGCTAGACAAGAACACTGATGAACATAGATGTAAAAATCCTCAACAAAATACAAGCAAATCAAGTTCATCAGTACATTAAATGAATCATACACCACAATCAAGAAGAGGACTTTATCCCTGGGATGCAAGGATGATTCAACATGCACAAATCAATAAATGTGATACACAATATGAATAGAATGAAAGATAAAATTCAAATGATCATCTCAATAGATGTTATGAATAATGAGAGTTATATAGGGTAGACTGCTTACAAGTTGGACAATACAGGTATTTAGGCCCTTGGTGCCTGAATCTCATATCTAGCTAACTCAAGCTCTCAAAAGAATTTCCTTGTTCTTAGCCCAAACATCTCTGTTATTCTTTCTAAAGTATCTTCCTTTTAAATCCTAACAGATTTAATTTAATCCAAATTAAAACTTTTCACTTCTAATCATAGAACATTTTTATTTTATGGAATAGATTTTAATCTGTTTACTACTTTTAATGTCAACTTTCCATGGCATGTCCATTAGCTGAATATTCAATAACAGATGATCAGGGGTTTCCTCAAAACTTGTATATGAGGAAATTGCACATAGTACCCAAGATTTGGGGGAATGCAGAAAATTTTCAGACCATGAATGTTTCCATTTTTTCCTAATGGAATGTGAGGGTTTATTTTATTCTGAAGGACTTTAAAGGGAGGGATACATGATAAAAAGCCTATAAAAGGTGAAATATGTGATGTTTGAAGTCTCATGGTAGACTTTTTATATGTATTTTTAAAAAACACTCATCTAGATGAGGTGCTTTGAGCAGTTCTGAAAAATGTAGTTCCAGAAAGCAACTGCTTTGATCCCTAAGGAAGAAATTCTAAATAATGCAAACTTTTTTATAAGCATCTGGGTTTTTGATAATTCTGTCTACCTACAACAAACTTGTGAGTGCATAACCACTATTTTAATAATTATTTTCCCTACACTAGTGTGTAATACCATATTTGACTTTGCTTATGCAGGCCATAAGTTACAAAAGGCAATTTCCTGGGCCACAAACGCATCCATTTGAAAACACTTGAGATTGAATCAACACACTTTAATAAAAAAAGATGTATAATCTAAAAAACCAAACCAAACCAAAACAAAAAAAACTCTTCACTTCTTTAAAATTTATCTCTTCGTTTCCTTTCCTTTTCCTTTGCTTCTTAGGTCTGGTATTAACAAACAGTAGGAACTTAGGTAATTCATATGACTTTTGTCGGTCTGTTTCCCAGGATTGGATGATCATGACCTAACCTGTCCAGTTGAAAATGATTAAATGTACGTGGAAGCTCTTTGTGAACTATTAGATACCACAATGATAAGAGGCAGTTATTATTTCTGTTTCTACATTTTATTTTATTAAGTTCTGGATACCTTCCACTGGCTCTAACATCCCTACCTCATGCATATCCTTCCTGGATACCTTTTCCATTGCACCTTACTCAAAATAAGACAGCGAGAGTATTAAAAATATTTAACAACTTCTGGAAGAGTATCTGTGTATTTGATAGTTGGGAGCAGAGGGGGAAGGTTTTTCTTTTGACTCTCTTCTCTATTTACACATATGTGTGGAACACAGTTTCTGTTTCTTTCAGCTTTCTGAGATTTTTAGAACATGCAATATGTGGATACAAATGACCAATAGCAATAATTCAAATTTCAGTTGCTTTTTTGTCTCACCTATTCTGGTAGGCTCCCAAACTCTTGCAACCTGCCATCCCACCAGCTTCCTAAGCATTCCTGGGATTATCTCGTCAGATAACACAAGGTTGTTATCTATGTTTTATTTTCCTTTATTTACCCAGTCCCATTTCATCTGGTTATGACTCTGCTCCCCAGACATTACTGCATTCACCAGGCTCTGTCCCACCTTCTACTCCAGTTGAACCATTGGAGCTTGGGAAATGCTAAGGCTGCATGGGGTGCTACTGTGAAGTGGGAAAATACACTTTACTCCCCTTTCTATGTAACAGTAGAAATGCTGCTGAGATATATCAAATGGAACAGAGTCTTTGGAAAAAGTTTTTTCAGTTTGTACGTATACTTCACACCCTCAGTTTCAAATATGAATTCAAGGGATGACTTGACTGGGAGACAAGTCAGAGTGATAGACCCAAGACCAGATCAGAATTTCTATTCCTTTCCAGGACTAAGCTTTCTTTTGTGGTCAAAACTTGAGATACCTGCATTCTTTTTCTTGTAGGATGGTTTTTTCCTCGGGAGGTGTTTGAGCCTTCTCGTGGCAGAACCAGAAGTTCAGTTCATCAGACATGCCCCATATATATAAAAGGTGAAAACAATTATATTCATAAACTCTGGCATCAGAATGCTTTAAGAGATGAAGCTGTCCTTAGGAAAAATACCTTGACAAGTGCCTGGAACAGATGGAAGCTGAGACTCAAAGGTCCAGAGGTTGGCAATTACTAAGACACTTTGTTGCTAGTGGGTGAGGGTGAAGAGGAGAGAAATAAGGAGAGAGATGCCATGGGGATAAGGTAGGACTCAGCCCTATAAGGAAAAGAGTATTGGGAGGTTGAAAGGACTTCTAAAGAACAGGAAAGTCCTGTACGTGATTTTAATTCGATTCCTGTGTGGTTCCTATATTCTTGTCCATTTGGGAAGGACTTTGGATTGTCAGAGAACACAGAATAGAAAATTACAGAAAACTTAAGCCAATGTCACTCAGATTTTACAAAGAGGAGTTCCCAGCTGATATCTGGGTTATGTATGGAAGAGAATGAGCTAAGCCTCAATCTGGGAATATTTCTAGAAAGTCCATTCCAACTTGTGGTACCATGAAGAGGCAAGAATCCAACCAATGGAAACTGTGTGCAGTTGGTCAAATTAAATTGCCAATATTTGAAGAGGTTCCAGGATGACCCTGGATTGGGTAAGTCATCTGCTATTCTGGGGGAAGTAATGTCTTGGCAAGAAAAAGAAGAGTTAAAAATTTGACTTGAATATTAAAAGCATAAAGGCACAGTATTTGGAAGAGACACAAATAAGGAAAATCATATTATTGAATAAAAGTACAGAAGCAATGGAGAGAGATACAAGATCTTTTCTTGACTAAAATATGGAAAGTAAATCAAGGGCTTAGCATGGAGAACATCCAGGATGTGGGCAATAAATTCTTGTGGGGAAGGGATTCATATTAGTATGAAGAATTGGCAGTCATGGAATGGGTCAAATAAAAACAAAATGCAGATACCGTGACTTTGGGTCTCTTGTGTTGAATATACTGGGAGAAAGATTTCAGAGGTAGAGAGGACTAAGGAGAGATGGAGATGTCATGAGAAAGTTGGGGCCAACCTGGGGACTGTGGAAAGGAAAAGAAAGGAGTGGCATAGAATAGAGAAGGGATTGCTTGTTTGGAGATAGATGGCTGTAGGGGAAGAGATTGAGGCTTGCATTTATGGTGCGTCACCATCACACGGGATTGTCAAGAGTCCTGCAGGTTAGGTTATTGATATTAGTTGTATCAGTGCAAACACCCATTTGCCCAGGGGTCTTCTTGTCCCCTGTGCCTCAGGCAGCCTCTAGGTCCCAGCACTTTACCTTTAAAACTCTTTTCAGTTTAGGGCTGCTCAGCATCCGTGAAGTCAAATGAATAGAGACCAGAGCACAGATGACGGCTTCCCAGGCCCAGAACCAGGACCCCTTATTAAAAAGGACACCCCACATGGAGATTAGTAGGGTCAGAAAATAAGAGGTGAAGAAAATGAGGAAGACAGCAGGAGACCTCAGGGCAGTAGAGTGAGCTTCCAGGCTGGAGAGTGGCTGGTGTGATGATCTTTCATCTGCCTCAGGTGTTGGAATAATAAGGCCATGAGCAAGACGGTGGAGGCCAGGAACAGGAGGAAAGGAATAATCAACACAACCACTTGTGACACATGGAAGAATCCCACAGGAATATCTCAAGTCTCTCAGTCATGGTGCTGTTTCTAGGGAAATGCCTCATGGAGATTAGTTGAATCTTGCTGTAATGCCCAACAGCTGCAAAGATGATAGACACACAAGAAATCAGCAGAGAACCCAGCAACAGCCAAGGAACCAACCTCACAATTCTCCACTTCAGCCAGAAGATGGGGTGGCTGAAGGAGGAGACTTTGACACAGTAGAAGACAGCAAACATGCTGGTCAACCAGAATGAAAGAATGTTAGTAAATTCCCAGACGATACTGAAGTACCAAAATTCGTAACTAGGGTAGAAGTGGGAGCAAAAGTTGTACAGCATTGATGACCACAGTTGACAGAAGCAGCAGACACCCAGGCCGGTGAGAATCATTTCCACAGGTGACAGCCTTTGGAAACTTACCCACTCTGTGCCCAGCACTACAACAGTTAAGCTGCTCTGCATAATTATTGTCAAGAGCTTGAGCATATAGATGATCATGAAGAAGACAGAGTTGGATGGTTATCATCCTTCTATTCCAAAGAAACTTCCTGGGCACAGACTCAGAATCTCTGCAACAATTTCCAGGTAGGGACCAGATTCCTGGCCCCACTAGTGTTTCACACAAGAAAATATCTCCCTCTGGATGCAAATTTTTCTGGGCTTATTTTTGACTTTCCCATTTTCCTATCTGCAGGATTTGCTTATGCTTTGCCTGCTGGTTTGTTATCAGGCCTGGATGCAGGGAAATGTGGTTTGAGTGTGGATTCTTGCTCCTGAGGTGATTTGATTATTCCCATAAAAAGCATCCCTAGGGCTTCCCTTGTGGCGCAGTGGTTGAGAGTCCGCCTGCCGATGCAGGACATGGGTTCGTGCCCCGGTCCGGGAAGATCCCACATGCTGCGGAGTGGCTGGGCCCGTGCGCCATGGCTGCTGAGCCTGCGCGTCCGGAGCCTGTGCTCCGCAACGGGAGAGGCCACAACAGTGAGAGGCCCGCGTACCGCAAAAAAAAAAAAAAAAGCATCCGTATTTCATAACCATGCTGTTTATTTCTTCTTTATCTGCCTGAGGTGTCTTTAGCTTATTTCCCCATCTTTTAAATAGAATATCGTCAGTCTTTTAACCTAAAGTTTGAACCACAGGATAGATAAATCCTTCGCTGTCCATTCACATCCTGGGTAACATTTCTGCTCATTGAGTGCTGTAACAATGTCAACTTCAGAAACCGTGTGTCCCCAGCTTCTACAGCAGTTGGGCGTGGATGCTACAATCAAAGTTTGAATGCATAGAAAAAACAATAAAGAAAATCTTTGCTTTGAGATTCCACCCACAAAATTGCTGGAAGCTGACACCTTCAAGTATCCTCATCCAAGACGGGCCACTTTCTTTACTGCCCATTGAATTTCTCAACTCAGAGAAATCACTGCATGGTGCCCCCAGTACTCTCCCTACAATTGAGGTGTGGCCTCCTTGGCTGTTGTTCTGCCGATTCCTGTGCCTTGAGCTCATGCTTTATATATGTTTGGGAAATGTTCTTGTTCCATTATCATCATCATTTTTTTGCCTTACATGGCGAGGCTCTGTTTGTCACTGCTCCCATTGCTCAAGATGAATTGAAAGAGGGCCCTCTTACCACTAGTAAAACCATTTTGAAGCATGGGGTCTACTGAATAGAGAAGCGTAGAAGCCTTGCTCTCTTTATTTGTTTGTTTATGTATTATTGTCTTCAAGCTTTCCCTTCTCTAACCAGCCTGTGGAGACAAAGGTAATCGCTGTTGATGGTAACTTCGATGTCCCTGGCCCTGCTGTAATCTGGTTCTGTAAAGTTGTAGCCCTCTGTTAAGTCCCCACTAGGTATTTCTGGAAGTGTCTTATGAGGGCTCACAAGCAAGTCTGACCCCAGTGGATGTGGAATGGGCGGATCCGTCAGGCACCTGCTGAGGATAGGCACTTGGCAGCTGCTTCCCTGTCCAGCTGTGTAGCCTGGCCTGGGCTGCACCGTCCTGTCTGTGCTCTTGCTGCTCAAAGCTCCACCCCATAGGCCCTGAGGCTGAGCTGAGCAGCCAGATGTCTGTGGGGAAGCAGCTGAGTATTCACACTCTGAGCTGTTTGAGGAAACTTAGAAGCTTAACCCTTAGTCCTTCTATTCTTTGTAATCTCACTAGAGGCAAATTTGATGTGCAGTTGCCCAAACAACTACAATAGCACCCTCTTGAAGCAAGCCCTCTTTCTGTCTTGATTCTGGGACCACAGTTGCAAGTATCCAATGTCACTGGTGTGGAAGTGAATGCGTGGTGGTGTGTGGTACCTTGGAATATGAAGATGGTGATTGAAAGCCTCAGAGACACAAAGATCCGTATAAGCAGGACGCTTGTGATTTTGTAGACTTTCAATGCTGTTTTAGACAAGGGACAAACTGCACATTACTTCTAAATAACTCAGTATTTAGGAATCCAGAGCTATATATGCAGACCAGAAAATGAATTCAGGAAATTGGTTCTGGAAAGCTATACCAGATAGACACCAAATATTTAATTAGTGCCTTCAAAATTGAGAGGATAATTCTGATAATTACTAGTTGATGAGGGAGACAAAGTGAAAGTCATAGAACCCTTGAAAGTAAAACAAGAAACCACTGAACTCATGGTGCAAAGGTAAACCACACTTAAAAATTACACTAGGAAACAGAATATTAGAAAGCATCTGATCTGCATTCTCAACAAAATGCAAGAATCAGGAAATTTTAAAAGGAAGATGGCACCTTTTAGTTTTCAATTAAAAGGTGAATTGGTTGAGATGTATCCAGGTATAAGAAGGGAGAAAGAGGGCTTCCCTGCGCAGTGGTAGAGAGTCCGCCTGCGGATGCTGGGGACGGGGGTTCGTGCCCCGGTCTGGGAAGATCCCACATGCCACGGAGCAGCTGGGCCCGTGAGCCATGGCCGCTGAGCCTGCGCGTCCGGAGCCTGTGCTCCGCAACGGGAGAGGCCACAGCAGTGAGAGGCCCGCGTACCGCAAAAAAAAAAAAAAAAAAAAAGGGAGAAAAATAAGAAATGATATGATGTGAAATATACAATAATAGCATTAACACCTGCCTTTTGTCCTGGATACACTAGGCATGTTGCCTCCGGTGTTCACTGCCTCATTCTGAGAACCCTCAAGGCCTGGCTCTACTGCACTCCACAGGGGCACTCTCCATAATGATAGTGACCAATCGAATAACCCAGATTCTCTTTGTGAAAGTTTGAATGTGAGACATATAAAGTGAGCCCCTAACTGGTGGTTGATGTTCCCTGGGGTTAGGAGTTCAAAGGCTGGCTCTTTTCTTGTGTGGGCCTGTGAATCCTGCAGAGCAATCTCTGGGGTCCCTTGATTCAGCAACTGGAACACAACAGCCCCTAGTAGGTACTTAGAAAATAGCTGTTGAATGAATGATGAGTACAAGGAGAGCAGACCATGTGTCCTACTATAGCACAAGTGTAAGGGCCTTGAAAATCATAAAGCTAGCCTCCTAGTATAATAGAGAAATGCACACATGTGATTATACTCTTATGTCATTCAAATACTTGAAATTGACAAAGATGCTAAAATATAAGTGTGCCCAAATTGACAATTTTTTAGGGAAAAACTTGTGGCTTGGGCATTTAATTTGAACAAATCCTTCAAAATTGAATGAGACAAATGGTGATTATAAGTTCTTATACATCATATGTGACATTGTGGAGAGTGGTTCCCATGATCTGCACTGCTGTGAATGTGCATTTATTGATCAGTGTTTGGACCAGTGGGGCTGGCAAATGGACCCCAAGTTAGTACAATATGAACTCAACAATTGTTAATATAACGTGGTAGTTTATTTACATCGTTAATGTCCCCCTTCCAGAATATCGACATCCTAATGCCCCAAACCTGTGAATATGTTACCGTATGTGGCAAAAGGGACTATGCAGTTGTGATTAACGACCTTGAGTGGGGAGATTATCCTGGAAAACCTGGGTGGGCCCAATGTAATTACAAAGGTCTTTATAAGAGGAGGCAGGAGGGTGAGAGTCAGAGAAGGAGATGATACAATGGAACAGATCAGAGTCATGAGCCAGGTAATGCACAGGAAGCTTCTTTTCAGTCTGTGCTTAGTCTCATTTTTCAGGATATATTTGTTCTGTGGAGGAAGATGGCATTCATCCTTGAAGGTTGTGGGAAAAATGATTTCATCCTCACCTTAAAATGAAGAACACACTTTGTTTACCTGCCTTCCCCTTTATAACTCCCTTTCCTGAAAAATAGAACTCTTTTCCCCACAGGCTTGTCGTGGAGTTTTGCCTTTGACCCTTGTTAAACCAATCCCAAATCTGACCAAAAAATAGTGGAATCAGATGTTTCCCAATTAGCCAAACACATTTTCTTCCTTGTGTTACTGGAATTCTGTAACAGTCAGAATCGATCTTTTTCACGTGGCAATGGCTCCCAAAGGGTCAGCATTTGAAAAGAATATCCAATAGTAACTAACGTGGTCCAAGCACAGGATCCAAACTCATTCTCTCTTCTATTTTTAATTCTGCCATCAACCTGTGCAGCCTGAAGCAAGTTCATTTTTTTCTTGCTTTTTATCTCATTCTTTAAGAATCATAGCATTAATTTGTTTAGTCTCCAATTTATTGAATGTACGCATTACTGAAACCCTGGGAGCATATACCCACTCAGCTGGCAAATTGCAAATTGTAGAAAATACAAGAACTATAATTTAATACTAAAATGATGCTATCCAAAGGCCTTAGGCAAAATTCTGGCCACAAGGAGTTAAAGACCATCCCCACCATCAACAGCAAAACAACTGTGATTCAGGTGACAGACAGAACTCCATTCAGCACTGCCTCTGTTTTCATCACTCTTCCCAGGCACTGGCCCTGCTGCCTTAGAACGTTTCAACACTCAAGGTGCAGAGCCTCTGGTGATCAGAGGTAACACGGAGGAGAATAACACTCCTCCTCTCCTGTTACATTCAATGAGAGGGGGGAAAAATAAAGCCACAAACACACTCCAGAGCCTCAGAGATGTTTTCTTTACTTTGTGTCTCTCCCTAGGACTTAGCACAAGTCCATGAGGTTGGGTGGGGTTAAGGCAATTGAATGATAAACACCACCCTCAGAGACACTCCTCTCTTGCGGTGTCTAAAGCTGTGATTCCTAAGGATTAACAGCATCAGCATCTCCTGGAGAATAGTTAGAAATGCAGATTCTTGAGCCCTACTCACAGCTGCTGAATCAGAGATTCTGGGAGTGAGACCCAACAATCTGAATTTTAACCAGGCTTCTAGGTGATTTTGATGCTTGATTCAGTTTGAAAATCATTGATTGAAACACGTCATATCTGGTTCCTTCTAGCCTGGGGAGGACTCAGGTCCTTGTACGTACAGGCTACCCTGTGGCCACTCCTCAGGAAGCTCCAGTTTAAATAGATTTATCAGTCTCTAATGGAAGGCCCAACTTTGGCCCAAGCTGAGACTTTCTCAACATATAAAAGAAGTGAGATCTTTGGTTTTGTTTTTAATAAATGATGTCCTACTATGAAAATTTCTTTGTTGTAGTTTTGGGGCAGAATAAAATTTTCAGATGTTGCAAAGAGGGATTTTGGAATAAATCTTTACTAAAAATATGTGGTGATGGGGAGTGAGAGGTTGGCTATGGAAGAGCTGTGAGAAATCGTCACTTGGTTACCTTCTGTATGTTTCTCAACTACAAGGTCAGTAACTCATCAGCCAGTGCTGGGTGCACACAGTGGTGCCCACTCTGTGCACCCAAGGGATGACTTGGATACCTCTGTACCACCAAAGCATTTGCATAGGAAAAAAACAACAGGGAAAGTGCAAACAGCAAGATAGAAAGAGATGAAGATGAAGAAAAAAGGAATAAGAATTGAAGAGAAAGAGGACAAGCATTCTCAAACCTCCTGGTCTTTGTCCCATCTCAGAATTTGGAGTTGTTCATGGGCTGCCTAAACCCTATTTGTAGAGGCAAGAAAGGCTCTGCAGGGACTATGTCCCTGGAGTTTCTCAAGGATAAACCACATGTGACTATCCTGCTAGTCTAGGGCCAGTCACCTTCCCCCAAACCTTCATACACATAAATACATACATTTTAAAAAGATAAGTAACAGCATGTTTTTGTATGGTGCAAATGATCTAGTAGAGGAGGGGAAACTGATGGTGCAGGAGAGAGAGAGAGGGGAAACTAACTTCTGGGAGCGTTGTCTTTAGTAAGCAAGAGATGGTAGGGCTTAGTCAAGTAGAGGAGTTGGCCTTTGCTGCATGCAAGGATTTTTTTCCCTTAGTAGCAGGAGGAAAAGAAGCATACACGTGGTGATAACATGTAGAAGTTCCTTTCTTATGCGTGTTTTCCAGTGAGGTGGGAAACAAGGTTCCGTGAGTTGAGAGTGAGAAAGCAATGGGAATATTGGAATTTAAAGACAGAGGCGAGTTTGTGCAGTATTTAGGAGACAAAGACGTCGCGGGGTTGTGCTTTGCAGAACTCTAGAGGGCAGTATTTGCATGGACTAGTCAGCAAGGAGCTGTGGCGGCTGTGGCGGCTGTGGCTATGAAAATGTGCTGCTCAGATTGTCTGCTGCTGGGAATGTAATTGGGGAGCCAAGCTTCTGGATCCAGAACCACATTTGCAATAAGAGCCATGCTTCCCATGGGCTGGGCTCACCTAGTGACTAAGCATGGCAGAGGTAGAAGGAGGAATAATGCTGATTCATTCCCGTGAGATGGGGGACTCATCAACTGTGACTTTGACTCAAGGACACTCTTCATTCAGGCCGGGACTTTCTTAAAACTGCACTGCAGCTCAGGAATCTTCCTACCTGACCCTCTTGCTTCCCTCCACCCCTTCATAGAGGTCAAGTCTCATCTCAGTCTGGAGTCTATCTTTGTCTTCTCCAGCTTCATCCTCCTTTTTTTTCACAGACGTTTCTCCGATAAATCTCTTGCATATCTAATACTATTTTGGTATCTGCTTTTTGGAAGTCTGAACAAACATAAGTGATACCAGGAGTGGTCTGAGAAACAGGTGATCAGATGGGGTTTGGACTGACAAACTCATATCCCAGCAGGCAAAGAGGACCTTAATATGAGGGTTATTTAGGGCACAGCTTGTCCCTAGCACAGTATGGTAGCCTGGTTGCTAAAGATTTCACTAGTGGTGAAATAGTCAGAGAAAGACAAATACGGTATAACATATGTGAAATCTAAAAAAGCCAAATTCATAGAAACAAGGATAAAATGGTGGTTGCCAGGGATTGAGGGTGAGGAAAATGGGGTTATGTTGGTCAAAGGAGATAAAATTCCAGCTATAAGATGGATAAGTTCTGGGGATCTAACATACTTGAAAGTTGTTAAGAGAGTAGATCTTAAATGTTATCACCACAGAAAGAATGGTGATTATGTGAGGGATGGAGGTGTTGACTAGCCTTATTATGGTAATCATTTTGCAATATATACATGTATCAAATCATCATGTTGTACGCCTTAAACTTAAGTATATGTTTATAATGTCTCAATAAGGCTGGAAAAAATAACAAACTAGACTCTGCAGATGAAAAGATCAGTGAACTTGAAGAAATAACAATAGAATGTATATGAAACCAAACTCAGAAAAAATGGTAAGCCAGGGAGAGGAGAGGGAGAGGGGGAGGGGGAGGGGAGGGGGAGAGGGAGAGGACACAGCTGTAGAACAGCTTCAGGTAGCCTAATATACATGCAACTGGCATCCCTGAAGGAGATGATATGGGGGAGAAGGGAAGGAACAGAGAAACATTTGAAGATATGTTTAGAAAAAATAAGGTAGTCTCTGTAGAAAAATAGAAAAATAAAGCGTAATACATCCAAACAATGAAATATTATTCACTGCTAAAAATAAATGAGTTATAAAGTCATGAAATAAATCAAGGAACCTTCAATGAATATTACTAAGTGAAAGAAATTAATTTGAAAAACCTACGTAGTCTATAATTCCAATTGTATGGCATTCTGAAAAAGGCAGAATTATGGAAGATCAGTGGTTATCAGGAGTTGGGGGAGTATGGAGGACTTTTAGGGCTATGAAACTATTCCATATGATACTGTAATGGTAGATACATGTCATTGTACATTTGGCAAAACCCAGGGAATATACATCACCAAAAGTCAACCTTGATGTAACCTATGGACTTTGGGTGGTGGCAATAATGTGTCAGTGTAGATTCACCGATTATAACAAATGTATTACTCTGGAGCAGGATGTTGATGGTGGGGTGACAGGAGGTATGTGGGAACTCTGTGTGCTCTGCGTTCAATTTTGCTGTGAAACCTAAAACTCCTCTAAAAAAAATAAAATCTATTTAAAAAAAGAATCGTTGGAAAAATTTCCAAATTCATGAAAATTATAAACTTACGGATCCAAGAATCTCAATAAACTCCAAACACAAGAAACACGAAGAAAATTATGCCAAAGCATATAATAACAAAATTACTTGAAACCAACGCTAATGAGAAAATCTTATAAGTAGCCAGAGAACAAAGATGCATTAGATACAGAAGAAAAATAAGTATGATAGAAGACTTCTTGTAGGAAACAATGAAAGCCAGAAGGTAGTGGGGCAAAATTTTAGTACACTGAAAGAAAAATTTTAAACTTTCAACCTTAAATTCTATAACCACAAAAATATCTTTCAGGAATTCAGGTCGGATAAATACTTTTTCAGGCATATGAAAGCTGAAAGATTTCATCTTTAGCTGACTGACCAGATCCAGTGCTGGCAGTAATATGGAGAAATTGGAGCTCATCTATATTATTGGTGGAAATGTGAAATGCTGGGACACTTGGAAAACAGTTTGGCGGTTTCTTTAAAAGTTAAACATACACCTACCACATGATATGGCTATTCCATTCCTAGGTATTTATTTACCCAAGAGAAAGAAAACATATGTTTGCACAACAACAAAAAACCCCAACATTTTGGGTTACCCTAAGTGTCTGAAATTTTTTCTTATTTTTGTTATGGTAGTATCTTTGCTCATTTTAGACCTTCATAATTGAAAGTTTAAAAAAATGGAAAGTTAAAAGCTCTAACATGCAACTTATCTAGAGAATACTCATTTGTTGACATACCACAAATTACTGTTTTATGAAGTGAGTTACTTGTAACAGATGAACTTTCTTTTTTTGTTTTTGTTTTGGGGCATGTAATTCCTTGGTCTTGTTTTAACCATGTGGGGAATGAGCTTAAGAGACAGAAGGCTTTTTTGTTTTTCCTGGGATCCTCTAGATGTTTAAAAATTCTTTTTACTGTTAAGAAGTCATGCTTAAGAGGCCACATAAGCTTTTTAACTTGCTCACCTCAAGAAAAAGTATTTTGTTTGTCTCTTCCCTCCCCTTCCTGGGACATTCTCATTTGATGGATTTAGGAATTTATTTTGTGTTTATATTGTGTATATTTTACACCGTATTTCTATACAATACAATTTCTGTATATTATGATGTTTTGACATCTTGAAAAGCTTTTCTGGCTGGGGAGAGACTGGCCCTACCAGAGCTAGCCAATTCTTACAGTTAGCAAAGGGCCCAGCCAGGAGCATGCTAGTGATATGCAAATTAGCCTTTCAACCTCTATCTGGTTAGTAAAAGAAAGACTTATAAAATGTCTAATAAAATTTTGAGGGCAAAATTTCCCAACTGTAATTTGCAATCTTTGGTTTGCTTGTGAATCCTATAATATTTCTATTAACAAACAGAAAACGAAGCAAGTAGAACATAAGTCAGTGGAGACTGTATCCAATAAATAACATATTCTCGCGATTAGTCTGTTGCTTACATTTTCACTTATTTGTATGCTCTCTCATTTTCACATATATGTATATTTTCAACTTAGTCTCTTAGATCTTCCTTTAATCTCCTTCCAGAGAAAGATAGTGGGCACAGAAAGACTCACATGAATTCAAATATTATAATGTATATGTAAGATAGTCACATTATGTTAAAACATACAGCATGCCAGTTTCAGTATCCCTTCCCAGTTTTTCACGATGTAATTTATTATTTTGGATATGATGCATCAGCTTATTTCTTTCCTTTGAATCTAGGTAGACACGCGGAAGTGCCTTTCTGGACATATGAGGAATAAAAATGTGTGAATTAGGTCAACTAGCTGGTCATTTAGTAATTTATTAAAAAAACCTTTATTCTCAGGGTAGCATACACAGGTTTTCTGAGGAATCAAAATCCAGATCAGAGTCTTCGGGCTTTTGCTTGACCTAACTATTCTCCCTTATAATACTCTGCAGTTGGAGTAAAGGTGAGAAAAAAGGAAACAGAACAGAGAGAGTGAACATGAAGGCTGAGATTTTTTTTTTTTTTTGATAGGATATTTAAAATTTTGTTTTGCCTCGGAAAATGGGGAAATAAAAAACTGGAAAAAAATAAAGATATTTATGGTAGTAATATAGTATTTGAGGTAAAGAAAAGTAGATAACACCTTTTACACAGCAACAAATGTTTTGAGAATCATTTAACTTTGCTTAATTAAGTACGAGAATTTAGTTGATCCAATAAAAAAAAGTTATCCATAATGATTGGATTTTTCTTGGGAATCAATAAACAAGTTAGAAGTAAGCCCTTGCTACAGATGGAACACCCTTGGATGGAGGATGATGGTGAATGGGCCCGGCATGGTACAGATCCTTACTCCTGAGGTTGAGGCAGGAGAAAAAAAAGATTGTAAGAAACTCTGAGCCCTACTCAAAGACCTGTGCATCATCCGTGTTTCAATAAAAATTTAAGCGCCATTTCCAAGTTTTGGTTATTACCCATCCACTGTTGCTATGAAAATGTTCCTGGACCTCACCATTAATCAAACCCCATGGCAAGAGGAACAATTAGCCTTATAGCCATTTCTCCCCCCACCCCCCCCCATCTCCCAGCCTGAGGGAGGACGCCCTGGGTGAGAGGAACCTCTCACAAGTGACAGGTACGGGGAGATAAGGGCTGGTGCCTCTCCCTCCTACTTTGTTCTTTGGAGCAAAATGAATTGGGCTTTGCTTCAAGAGTCTGGGTTTGATGAATATTCAGTTTAACTGGACTGCAATAAACGATCCTCAACCCCCTTCTCATTCCTCTAGCTAATCCAGCCATCTGGAAGAATTAATGGCATTTCTTATGTTCCAATTTATCATTTTTGAACCTCCTAGATCCAACAGCCGTAGAGAAGCAACAAGCCTGCCCCTCCTACAGTCACCTCCATGGCTCCAAATGACAATGCCAGCTTTTCAGTTGCTCATGACGAAAATATTGGAGTCGCTGCTGACTCCTTTCTTTCATATCCCAAATCCCATCCATTAACAAATACAGGTATTCAAAACCTATCACTTCTTATTACCTCTGCTACTAATATCCTGGAGTGAGCTGCCATTGTTCCTGACCTCGAGAATATTGCAATAGCCTTTCTACCATCTGTCTGATTCCACTGTTGCCATCTACTATTTATTCTCAACACAGTGTCCAGACATACCCTACCAAATGTAAAATAACTAGCTGGTGGGAAGCAGCCACATAGCACAGGGAAATCAGCTCGGTGCTTTGTGACCACCTAGAGGGGTGGGATAGGGAGGGTGGGAAGGAGATGCAAGAGGGAGGGAATATGGGGATATATGTATACTATAGCTGATTCACTATGTTATAAAGCAGAAACTAACACACCATTGTAAAGCAATTATACTCCAATAAACATGTTAAAAAAATAAAAATAAAAATGTAAGCCCTACCATGCTACTCCTCTGCATGAAATCCTCCAATAGCTTCTCATATTATAATGGTCTACCAGACCCTACAAGATCTTCCTTTCTCCAACTCCATCATTTCTCTGACTATGCAGGCTCCAACTGCAGAGTCTCTTGGGGTCTTTTCATTATTATTCCCAGTCTCACTTAACTTCTTCTCCCAGATATCTAGTTTATTGTCTCAACCCCTTCTGGTCTTTGCTCAAATACACCTTCACAAGGAGACTTTCTTTTATCCTTTATTTAAGATTGCATTTTCTCCTTCCCTAGCCCTATGTCACTGGTCTTATCCTCTCCTCCTCCCTTTTTTCTCATGGCATTTCTTCCCAACTGATATACCATGTACTAAATTATTTGTTTAGAGTCTGCTCTCTGCACCAGAATGTAAGCATCATGATTGCAAAAACTTTGTTTTGAGCACTGCTGTATCCCCAGTGCCCACAACAGTGTCGGGACCAAAATAAGCCCAGTGAATATTTTCTTGAAAGATTTTTTGAATTTTGCTAATGCTACTCTAAGCTTTTCTAAAGCTATTCCTAACTTCTTGAGAATATTTTGCTGATTATAACAAAGAGGACCAGATGAAGGAATGTGGATTGGAAGTACATCTCATGTTGCGGAAACAATTCAACACGAATGCTATAATGGTATTGAAACCATAGGAGTCTCTTCATGGAGAAATCTAGCATCTGCATTTATACAGCTAAAAGTTGCCACTGGTGGCAGTTTGGCCTTGTATCTGGAGAATGTACTGTTTCATTAATTATTTCATGGAGCAATAGTCCCAAGATTTCATTTCACCAAAGGGGTAAATTTGTAAACAGTATCAGAAGTCAAATGGAGAGGTGGTGAGGAAAATAAAAGGAGTACTTCAGAAAAATGTCAGTTGGGTACAGTAACTCTGTGATTATGAAATATGATAATAAACAATATGCTGTTGCTTTGAATATCCTCAAAGATTAGATATGTACAGAATGTTCCTTTCCTTTTCTGTTGTCATGTGCTAAAATAGCACATTTTTTTAAATTACCTTGGAATGCAGTGACCTGACTAGAGAATGTTTATCAGAGGAAAAGTCTACTTATCTCTCACCTCCCCGACATACCTCAGTCTTTTCCTCCAGATACCCTGCCCCAGTTGGTGTTGGTTTTCAGTACCCTTTATTTTCATCCATTTCACTTGCTCCTTTTTCCCTGGTGACTTCATCAGCCCTTCAGTATTGCTCTTGCCACCATCCTGACTTGCCCATCAGTAGTAATGTTCTTTGACGATTTTTCTCTGCCTAAGCTCCCATGTCTAGGTCTTGGGTCACTTCATAGCTCAACACCAACATTTTCCCTCCTTCCTATTTAATTTCCCCTCCTACTCTCGATTCCTCAACTAACAATAGCGCTTAACCAAGTCTTTGTAAAGGAGATTTTTTTCATTGATCCTATGTCTCTATCCTTCAGGGAAATGGATTTTTCTCTCCTTGCTGGGACTCTGCTCCTCACATTACCCCTTCATCTCATCCTGTCCCACTTCCTTTGGAGTTATTTTCACATTTTGTCCTCTCCCTTACCAATATTATCTTTCTGTCTCCTCAGGCTTTTTATACCCTCAAACATTCTCAATATTCCCAGGTGACAAAATCAAAACAAACAAAAATTAAACAATCAGAATCAAAATTGTGCAAAATCCTGCTAATCCTCATAGCCTTTTTTCAACCCCTAACGGTTTAAAGCAAAACGCCAGGGTGTAGACTTGCCCGATTTCTGTTTTCTATTTCTGTTTACACTTTATGATCTATTTCTTTCTGCACCATTTGCCTGAAACCACTCACAACTATATCATCCGTTACTTTCTATTATTCTGCCCCTAATTATTTAGTGTCACCTTCTTTCTGCAAGGGACTGTATTAGGAAGTATGGAGGCTGGATTAGACAGTGAGCACACTAACTCACCCCAGATTGCTTCTACGCAGAAAGTTTAGGTTATTTACTGAGTGTTGGTTAGAAAATGAGCAGGAATGTAAAAAGCAGAAGGTAAGGGAAATAAGAATTGTAAATAGAAGTAGCACAAGAGACAAATGATAACAGTAAGTGAAGAATGCCACAGTGTAATGAGAACAGAATTCCCTGGTTAGATTGACTGGGTTAAAGTCTTGGCTTCCCCACTTAATAGTTCTGTGACTTTGGCCAAATTACATACCTCATTAAATTTGTTTTCTATAAAATGGGAAGACAGTTATAGCCACATCAAAAGGTTGGCTTGAGGGTTTAAAAAAAGTCCATGTAAAGAATTTAGTTCATTGCCTAGTACTTAGTAAATGCTCAATAAATATCAATTATCTTTACTGTCAGTGGTCTACTAAAGATACCATGACACTATGAGAGACGAGAAGGGGAAAAAGTTTTAAATTTAATTTTTCAAATATTCTTTTGTTTTAAGGAATTTGAAATAGTTTTTGTGTGTGTGGTGCTACAGAGCTTATTTTAATATGATTAATGTCAGTAGTACCTACTGTCCACTGTATTCTTTTATGTTTTTAATGCTGTGTTATTTGGAATTTGTGGTAAAGACTGCTAGTTGCTCTCAATATCCATTTCCCTCTTCCTCTGTAGTAACAGAATCTTGATTTTTAGCTGGTTACCTTGTAGTCCAGGGGTCCCCAACCCCTGGGCTGCAGACCAGTACCAGTCCTCAGCCTGTTAGGAACCAGGCCGCATGGCAGGAGGTGAATGGCAGGCAAGCAAGCGAAGCTTCATCTGCCGCTCCCCATTGCTCCTCATTGCTCGCATTACCGCCTGAATCATGCACCGCCTCACCCCCATCCATGGAAAAATTGTCTTCTACCAAACTGGTCCCTGGTGCCAGAAAGGTTGGGGACCACTGTTTCTATTTAAAAGACTACATTTCCCAGACTCCTTTGCAACTACATGTAACCAGGTAACTAAGTTCTGGCCAAAGGGTTGTAAGCCCACATGATGTGTGGAGTATCAAGGAGTCCTCCCCTTTCTCCATGTTGCTGCTTGGAATGTGGATATGAGAGCTGGAGCTCCAGCAGCCACAATGGATCATAGATCAGCCCACTAAGGCTTCTGAGGCAGCAAGGTAAAAGAAGCCTAAGTCTCTCATGGCCGTGGAGCTGCTTTCATTTCCAGGGACTGCCTACTTTTAGAATCCTTTTGTGAGCAACATAAACTTCTATCTTCCTTAAGATGATATTATTTTTCTTCTTATTTTTGTTATGACTGCTATGTGCAACTGTGCCTAATTCTGACACAGACTGCTTTTCAATTACCTTCCTTTGATAATCTACTTCAATTTTCTCTATTTTACTTATATTTCTGATCTGAGATTTTCTAAAACATACAAAAGATGGCAGGCACTCCAAATGAGTTGAATTATCAATACATTTTTATTTTTAAATATTTTCTATTAATTAGTGTTGTAATATTCTACTAATTTGGTAACATGATCTCATTTTTTGTTTTACATTAATCCATTCATTACCCTGGTAAGAAACAAACAAACAAACAAATAGTTTTGCTAAGTGAGAAAGTAGAACAATGGGTGGTTAATCATCAGTTGGAGAGAATAGGGAAGGAATAACATCATTAAAAGAGATTTTAAAAAATGTTGCTTTCCTCAGAGAGTAACTTGAAAAGGGGCCAGTTATTTTAGTGTGGATTTTGTCATGAGAGGTGAGAAATATTGAAAAACGGTTGTTTGTGTTCAGGTGCTTCAATCACAATGTGGGAAGACTGCCTCCTTTAAAAGCAATTGTAGTGTATAAGTAAGAGGCTGACACAGAGAGAACATAGTAATCAAGATTTAATAAGCACGGGTCACAAAGGCAACGTAAGTCATTGAGGCTGAATTCGGAAGATGAACAACACAGACCCGTAACCATGGAAACACAGTGGGCCAAGGATAATTCTAAACCTCTGATCAGTTTTTGTTTAGAATTAAATGCCACTTGGAAAAGAAGGAAAATGAAGTGCTGAGGATACCCAGACGTACACTTCATAAACTTTTTAAAGCCAAATAAGCAGAGAGATATTGAATATTTGCTGTGACTAAAGGCAGGTTCATATGCCAATACTTGTCTAATCAGACACAGGAATGGGTCTTCACAGAGGAAGTGCCAGGACTAGCACAGTTTTCATTCTTCTGTTGGTATAAAAGGTAGAAAATCATAGTTACTAAAGGCACATGACTAGATATATGAAGTGATTGATAGAAATAAAACAGTGTGAACATTTATAGACCATTTAGTCTCTAACACTCTTACACTGAAAGAAGGGGCATAATGTTACTGAATTTCAGGTTAATCCATTTCATTCAATTAGTGGCCATTTATTGGCATCTTTTATGTACACAGGACTGCAGTTAGCAACTGCAACCTGCCTGAGACTCAGTTCTGATGGGGAAATAGTGCAGTCAGGAGGCATGTGAAGATGGCCTTTGGAAAGTAACATGCTTCTCACTGAAATCTTGGAATGCAAGCTCAACACTCCATAAGGAAAATCTCCCAGACCCTCATCACAATATATTTATTCTTATTTTATACAGTATTGGGTTAAATTTGAATCTCTGGTTACCAAGCCCCTAGCAGATTAGAAGCAAAACCTAAGAAGAAGGAACAAAGGCCCTACAATGGTCACATTGTCACTGGCGGGGATGCCAAGTATGACTCCTGAGTACATGAGTGACGAATAACAACAAGAGATTGAAAAACATTTTTAAAAGGGATGATTAGACCTTGAGGATAATAATTTGCAGTGCCTAGCTTTGAATTTGATGACCCTACTTAACTCATCAGGCATCAAAGTATGTTATATTACATATTATATAATAGAGAATAATAATTGTTGATAACTAACATTTATTGAATTCTTACGAAGTGCTAGGCACTGGGTAGGCATTTTGAATACATTTCTTATCTCATTTAATCCTTGTAACAACCATGTGCTATAGATATTTCTATCACCCTTATTTTACAGATGAGGAAGGTCTCAGACATTTTACTGCAATGTGTCGGTAAACTTTGAGGGGCTGAAATGTGATTCAAACTCTGGTCTCTAGGATTGTAAGGCCCATGTTTTTAAAATATCTTTATGTCACCTTTCACTATCCTATGCTGCATCTCAAAAGAGAAATACTATTTTGAACCCATTTTCTTTTTACCTAGAAGAGAAGTGAGCTAATCAAGCTATAGTGGCAATAGCTGTATTCATTGAAAGTTTAGCATATGCCAAGCACTGAATTATAGTCATTATTTCATTTACCAGCACAACTCTAGCAGGGGAACACTCTTAGTATTCCTGTTCAACTGCCAAACAAACTAAGTTTTAGAGATGTCACTTGTTCACAGTCACACAACTTTTAATTAGCGGAGTGGAGTTAGCAGGATCTAGATTAGTGGGATATAGAACCAGATATTCCTGTTTCCAGGGTGCGGGGAGGTCTCTGGCAGGCTGGAGAAAAGTGGGTTCTCTCCTTCACCTGAAGTCAGACTTCCACCTTAGTTTCTACTAGACTTTTCCAACTCCCTCTCTATTTTTTCACATAGGCACTTATTTCTTACATTACATTCCTTGTACGTTTAGTCCCACCTTGATATCTACTTCTCAGAGAACCTAGACTAACATAGTTACTTGGTGTTTGCTCAAAAATTTGAGACAGGCAGAGGGTGGAATGATATCCTGAATTGCCTTAGTAGGTACTGAAAAGTATAAGTGGACAAATCCCTTTAATGGAATTCCATTCCCTGGTATTCAAAAGCTTCCATCTCATTGTTTATTTTAAAAAATCAGTATGGCTGAGTAATATTCCATTGTATATATGTGCCACATCTATACAATGGAATATTACTCAGCCATAGTTGATCTAGAGTCTGTCATATAGAGTGAAGTAAGTCAGAAAGAGAAAAACAAATACCATATGCTAACACATACATATGGAATCTAGAAACAAAAACATGGTTCTGAAGAACCTAGGGACAGGACAGAAATAAAGACGCAGACATAGAGAATGGACTTGAGGACACGGGGAGGGGGAAGGGTAAGCTGGGACGAAGTGACAGAGTGGCATGGACATGTATACACTACCAAATGTAAAATAGATAGCTAGTGGGAAGCAGCCACATAGCACAGGGAGATCAGCTCCGTACTTTGTGACCACCTAGAGGGGTGGGAGAGGGAGGGAGGGAGGGAGACACAAGAGGGAGGGGATATGGGGATATATGTATACATATAGCTGATTCACTTTGTTATACAGCAGAAACTAACACACCATTGTAAAGCAATTATACTCCAATAAAGATGTTTTAAAAAATCAATTAAATTGGACCTATCTAAAATGAAGTGTCATTCCCATTTTGGAAAAGTCCTAAAAGAAGTTGGTGCAGGGCATTGCAAGGTACTGATTGATTCCAAAGCAGCATCAGCTCTGCAGAGGAGTTGATTCAGGTGTATCTGTCTGGGTGCTACACACAGTATCTGTGACATAGAGCCTGGACACTGTAGGAGGGATGGTCCCCATGTCCTTTCTGTTTCACAAGGAAAGCCTGAAAAGTACTGTTTTTTTCTTCCCCCAGTCAGTTATTTAGTGTGACTCTATCCTAGGTTCTGGCCAGTTTTCCCACCTGTCCTAGAGTTGGGAGATGCTTAGATGCAATTTTTCTGTTTTCATGTCTATCATAGCAGGCAATTATGATTCTGCTAGCTAAAACCCATTTTAATGTCACTATGATTTGGATTAAAGTTAAAGGAAATGAAACTTTCACCTAAATGTGCATCACTTCAAAAACTTAAAGTATTCCTTATTAAAACAAAAGGTTTAGTTTTTGTGGGACTATATAGGCTTTAAATTCCCTTGGAGAGCTAATGGTCTTTGAGTCTCTGTGTCTCCAGATATGTAAGGAAAATCTATTTCTTCTATTGATGTAAGACCTATGATTTTATTCCCTTGGGTAGTAACCACAGATGGCCTCAGACTCTTGTCAAGCATTTTGCATGTTCATGAATGTAGAAGTGAAAAAAACAAATGTATTTATAGTCTTAAAGAGTTAGGTTATATATTTCTTGGTTTGGGCAACTCAAAAATCAGAAAATACAAATAATATGTATTTAATAATAATTTAATAATAATTTAATAATAACCACAATTAATGAAAGCAGCCATATTAGTTTCTGTTGTTGTTTTAACAACAGAACAGAAGGGAAGCAGCTGCATAGCACAGGGAGATCATCTCGGTGCTTTGTGACCACCTAGAGAGGTGGGATAGGGAGGGTGGGAGGGAGATGCAAGAGGGAGGGAATATGGGGATATATGTATATGTATAACTGATTCACTTTGTTATAAAGCAGAACTAACACACCATTGTACAGTCATTATACTCCAATAAAGATGTTTAAAAAAATACACACATTCCATACTTGTCTGGGAGTGTAAATCCTTAAATTCTGTAAGGCATTTTAGTCATATTTGCCAAAGAGCTTCAGAATAGCTATATCCGTTTGGCCCCCCCAAAAGGATTGTATCATATGTGTGTACAATATATATCATGTATCACGTGTGTATCACGTGTGTATACATGACATTGTATACACATTTATCAGAAAGAAATTTAATTACAAAATGAAAAACATGCATCCTAGGGGAATTAAACATATTTTGATATATCCATGATAATATACCAACAGTATCTTTAGTAAAATCATTTTTGAATGATTCTCAAAAATATTGAAAAGCCTTTAACTTATTTTCATAAGTGAAAAAAAGTTACACTCTATTATATACCATATGGCCCTAAAATTTCAAATTTACATATTATAATATTTACTTATAGGCATATATAAAGGAAGAATGGATATATAGCAAAAATTTTACTGTTCACGTTTGAGTAATGGAGTCTGAGTAAAACTTTGTGGATGTGCATCTCTACATTTCCCAATTTGCTTAGTTGAATCTGTATTATTGCCATGATACAAAGGAAAGTAAATATGTTCTTAGAAATTTCAGTGGTCTTGGCCCATTGGGGATAAAGAATTTTTAGAAGTGAATTTTAATTATATAAGCACACCAATAGCTTCTAAGATGATAAAGCAGGGATGATGGATGAACTATAGCATTTTAATTGTGACCATCACAAATACTTGTCTGTTATTTCTCAGAAACACCTCAGACTTCTTATTTTTCTGATTGCTTTTTTGGTATTATTATTATTAATTCCTAAAGCTTTCTATTTATTTAAAATTTAGAGGATTTATTTTTCCTGTGTCCCTACTTAATTAAACTCCCTTTAAAATGTATTAATATTGTTATTGGTTATCTTGCTGTCAGGTTTGAGTTTATAGAATTACCATATTTCTAAAAACACATTGTTTAAAAATAAAACCATATAATTATACACACATAAAAGAAAATTTCTGTGGCAAAACCTTATGCAACCTTACTACATAAGATGAATGCTCAGTTAGCCAAAAAGCTTGAAGAATAATTAAAACAACCGATTCCTCAGTTATACCAGTTAATAAATGTTTGTGTATTTAATACTTCTTTGTACCAAGATCTTAGAAATACAGTACAAATATATAATACTCTTCGTTACAATACCTTTGATAGCCTAATTTTAGTAACTAGAAGACACTGAAGACATTTCCTTTAGTCATTCCATAGGTCAGCAGCAGAAATTCTACAATAGTCTTGCAAGTAATTTTCCCTGGAAGTAGAATGCATTCTTTTGGTGATTGTTTTAACATTCTAGTGACTTTTCAGTATTTCATATTTGCAGATCTAAGAAGGAAGAATCATTAATCTCTTGATTATAATAGAATAGTGTCTCCTAGATGCCGTGTAGGAATCCTGTGCCATGATCTTTGTGTTTGTAGACAAATCACTTAGTTTTCTGGGCTGCAGTTTTCTCATCCCTCAGTGGAGGACAAGAGAAGGTGGTGGAGGCATCACACGTCTAAGTTACTCCTCTAATGCCCTAGAGGGAAGACAGCTGGGATTTCAACAAGATGCTCTTTTGACAATTAGGAAATGTCCAAAAAGAGATGCCAAGGCTAGAGAGGAACCAGATAACTGTCTAATATGAGGATTTGGAGAAATTTATCTGAAGGAAGTGACAACAGAAAAGAAACATTTAACAATATACGCAGAGCCATCATAGTCTACCCAGTGGGCTAGGGTAAATGAGTCTGGAGAACATAACCAAATGCTGGCACATTGCCCTACATAGAGAGGGTAAATGCTATAGATGCTTTGAAGCTGAAAGGAAGAAAATATTGACTCCGTAGAAGATAGGACAGCTCAAACTAACACTGGACCAGGCTGCCATAAACAAGATGGAATGCTCTTTGGCATTGGTATTTAAGAAGAATCCAGAGGATCTGATACGTTGTGGAAAAGATTTATGGATAGAATGAGAGACTGGCTGTTAGAGTTTTCTAATTTTTAGAGTTTATTTTTCAATGATCAGAAAGAATAATAGCATTTTATGAATGAAGAGATATAGACTTAGTTAAATATTATTTTATTTCATTTTTATTTTAAATGCATAGAAAGACGGTTTGGGGAGTGGAATCAGATGACTATTTTAGTCACAGTTTGTTCTTCTTAAGTTATGACCTTGATGAAGTTACTTGAAGTCTCTAAGTTTCCTCATCTGTGGGATCTACTAGCTATCTACTTCCTACGTCAAGTTAGAAAATATATATATATGAAACCTGCACGTGAAACCCCTTTGCATTGCTGAAACTGCTAGACAATCATCGGCTTCCTGTTATTATTATTCTTACTATAACCTCTTTTATTGATCATGTAATAGGACCTTTTTCTACTCTCATAACCACTCTAAAAGGATTATTCAGCCCTATTTTATAATTTAAAAATGAGATTAGATGCAGGTTAAATTATTAGTCATATCTAAACCCAGAATAGGACACAGACTTTCTTCCCAGCATAAAAATGAAGATGCTCTTCTCAAGTAAAGGAGACATTTCTATGAGCTTTTTCATTTCAACTTACTTTGAAATTCGTGTTCAAGGTTACTGGTGTCTGATGTGTAATTTGATCCGCAAATGGGTGAAAGCTGAAAAAGGACAGAGAGAAGTAATGGGGCTGAAACTAAGGGGTAATTCACAGGGGAAAAGGAGAGAGTATTTGTAAATTGTACAAGATATGCGGGCTCCTGAGGAATCCTGACTGAGTGGCTCCTGAGTAATCCTGACTGAGTTCAACCGCTTGATGAGCAATTATAGGGCTGGGGGGGTCGCTTAATTTGTCATACATTTTATCATACTTTAAGCTGTCTCTCGAAAGGTCATATTTTCAATTTCCCCAATGGGTGAAGGAAAAATTGCCTTTCATTAACTTCAGACATTTTTCTCTTCACTTTTTGTGAAGGACTGAATGTTTGAGAATGAAAGTAAAGACGTGTTCTATATTTCCTGGCTGTCAGAAGTAGGAGATGAAAATAGAAGGCAGAAGGAACAGATAAACCCAAAAAAAGATGATACAAGTTCTGCCAAAAGTACACACACACACAAAAAAACAAAACCAAAACCCCAAAAAGGTTACCTGAGCTGCCAAGAATATTTACCACTTAAAAAATGCAATCGTCATTATTAAGGAACTACAGAAAGCCATAGGGTGTGAAGCACCCAACTGACCATTGAGATGTGGTCAGCTCAGAGAAGTCTGAACATGATATCTCTGAGCTGAGAGAATACACACAAATATAAGGAATGACTCCATTTCCTAAACTGCTCTAATTCTTGGTTGATAAATTTGCCTTTCACAAGAAATGAAAACCACTCTCACAATGGAGGTAAATGGAAAACAAAATTCTTAAAGGTTTTGTGTGGGATTATTTTCATAACACTGTCATAGCACTTACATTTTTCGCTGATTCGCTAAGTATTAATTTAAAAGGTAAATAGGATGATAATTGAAAAGAAACTTATGAGTCACCGAAGGAAAAATGTTGAAGGGAGTAGGGTGATTGGCGGATATGATGTTTTTAAAGCAGAAGTGTCAAAAGTTGGTCTGTTTATATAATAATCATGACCATAATAAGTAATTTTTTTTAATGGGCAATTGCTTAGACAAAGAATATGAAAAGGTTTTTTGGAAGGATATGCAACATACAGCAAATTTTGTCATTGTACTAATAACATTTGGCAGTGGGGACACCAGAGTACAAACTACAAAAATTGATTTATAAGGCATGTTTACCAGCAAACAAACATTGCAAGTGGACACAAGCAAAGAAAGTATCACTGGGAAAAAGGCTGCCCCTAAATGAAGTCACCTTTATTTTTTTTCTTCTTTCTGGAATTAAAAGGCTCCCAAGCGACACTTCTTTATTCTATTTCTCTTCTCTTTCTCTGACCTTCTATAAATGTTGGCAAGCTTCTGAAAAATTCCAGAGAAAATATCTGAGCTCTAATCTGATCAAGACAGTGGAGATTGTTCTAGTTTTATTTCTCATCTTGTGACCTTCTTATTTGTCATGTGTTCAAGTCCTAATTTTTTTGAAGATCTCTCCCATCTATACCAAGATGTTTAAATTAATTGTCAGCTGGAAAGGACCTCTAATCTCAGAGGTAGCAAAATAATTTGATAGAAAACAAATCCATTACAAGTTGATTCAGATGAAAATGAAGGCCCACAGGTGGGTAAAACTTAACATTTTATACCAAGTTGTCTTTCTGTACATGCTAAGCCTGCCTCCTGTGGGGATACTTTCTTTCTCCAGTCTCTTGCCCTTCTTTTCCTCTAGAGTCTCCCCTGACTTCTCTAGACTTCTGTCACCCTTACAGGGTCCACCTTTATTCTAGAGGCAAGTTTCAACGTCTCTAGGGGTAAGGGTGACTGACAGTTCCCATGGCCAGATTGTGATGGGTTTTCATCATCCTCTCAAAGCAAGAGGCTTCTTTTTTCCAGTCTCTTCAGAATGGACCATCTACAATATACACATTCAGTTGTGTCTCATGGTAACATTTTATTAAACGAACAAAGTCTGCATTACCGAAGCCCCTCCCTGTCACAGTAAGAAGCATATAAGAATAAAGGCAAGAGGGAACAAACGGTCTGATCGTCAGTTCTCCTGATGGCTCCTTACCCCAACTCATACTTGATTAGCGTCCATTTGAAGGGACTTTGTGATGCCACCCTAGGGTTGGCCCTTGAATTATTAAGGCGAATTGTAGACTCTTTTTTTTCCAAGTTGATATCAACTTGAAAATAAACTACTGTAATTTCCGGTACCTTCTGAAGGATGGAGAGAGACACTGAGACTACCTAATATTAAAGATGTCCTGTCAATCCAGTTAAAAACCAGTCAGTCTTTTTCCTTTTTCCCATGGCAGAAATCCTAATCTTACAAAATTTGGCTTCTCATTTTATTTTCACTGCTTACTAGCTCTGCTTTTTCTGTTGCTTCTTTAAAATAACTGAGAAAGCATTACTTCCCACCTATTTTACTGGGTGGTGTGAGGATCACATGCGATAATGTATGAGAAAGTGCTTTGAAAAGTGCAAAAAAAAAAACCCCAAAAAACCCTTATGTCATTGTAGAGTAGCATGTTTTCAAGATAAGCATTCAAATGATTTTTTTCCTCTTTTTAATCTATGTAGGCTGAGTGCCAGGAACTACTAGTAATGCAGGCAGTATTTAATCTCCCCTTTTTCCTTTCTGACTGAACTTAGATTTATTTGAGATAGTAACGTGCACAGCTAAAAAATCACATTCCCGGGCTCCCTTGCATATAAAGTCAGCCACGTGTCACAGTTTTTTTTTGTCCTTTTTTTTTTTTTTAACATGCCACAGCTTTCATCACCCAGGTATGGGTAGAAGTTATTGGGTAGGCTCTGTGGGAAATCTTAAAAGAGTGACTAGACTCAGCTGACTTGTGCCTTTCATCCTCTCCTCTTGCTCTTCTTCCTTCGTGGATGGTGAATGTTTTGGTTAGAAATACAGTGGTCATTGTATGACATTAACTTATGATTTTAAGGCTGGAAACCATCAGAAAGCATAGTACAGTGGAAAAGCCCACGGTGCCTGGGTCATTGCTTATACCCTGGAGCTGAGGCATCCAGTCCTGGAATATCCAACTCCAGATCAGTCATGCTACCTACGAAAAAAATCTCTATCTTGTTGAATACGTGTTTTCACATATTTGGTTATTCACGATCAAACGCAGATTTTAACGGGAGCAGGATAATCATATCTGTAGTTTCTGTTACTTGATTTTAAGTACACATATATCCAGTAGTAATATTTGATACTTCTTTTGACCTTACAGATATATCTTATATGTCCCACTGGCATTTGACATACGAGGACTCTAACGTTCAACTCATCCTTCTCACAAAAGCCCTTTCTTATCTTTTATTGTTCAACTCAGTGAAAGGCATCATTATTCTCTTAGTCAGTGAAGCCAAAATGTGGGTGCATCCTTTTGCCTTCTTGGAGATATTAATGGTAACTTCTTGTTAGTAATTCTCAACTCTGTACTTGGTCTTTAAATCTTCTTTATCCTTTATGCAGCTGCTAGTGAGCCTTCTAAACTGTATGTAATTTACTAGTTTAAAAGTCTAGATACACAACAAGGTCCTACTGTATAGCACAGAGAACTATATTCAATATGATAAACCATAGTGGAAAAGAATATAAAAAAGAATGTATATATACATATAACTGAATCACTTTACTGTACAGCAGAAATTAACACAACGTTGTATATCAACTATACTTCAATAAAAAATTTTTGAAAAAATAAGTCTTAAATAGCTCCTTACTATCTAGAGGAGTATGTCTCTATTTTTCCCTTTTCATCACACATAGAAAATGATGGTTGGGCTTCCCTGGTGGCGCAGTACTTGAGAATCTGCCTGCCGATGTAGGGGACACGGGTTCGTGCCCTAATCTGGGAAGATCCCACATGCCGCGGAGCGGCTGGGCCCGTGAGCCATGGCCGCTGGGCCTGCGCGTCCGGAGCCTGTGCTCTGCAACGGGAGAGGCCACAACAGTGAGAGGCCCGCATACCGCAAAAAAAAAAAAAAAAAAAAAAAGATGGTATCTTGGGGTAAATGGATGAGAGTACTTGTCCAGAGTGATTTTATTGCACCCTCAGACACTCCAGAACTGAGTTGTTCATGGAATGGGTACCTGTAACAGAATCAGTCTATGAATTGGATGTTGTTTGGGAAACTCTGACTTAGAAGAAACAAAGTCAAGATATCTGAACGTGTCATACAAAGCTCTCCCAGTCTTTACTTCCCTTCCAACCTTATCTCAAGCTGCATTCCTTTTCTGCTCTTACCCTTCCTAATACATGGTTATATATACACACACACACACGATGTATTACACATATATCACAAATATCATAGGTATTTGATGAATTATATATGTGTATATATACATACATATGTGTATACTTACATACTAATATATGTGTTTGTGTGTTTCTGTATCTATCTATATCTATCTCTGTCTCTGTATCTCTTTCTGTCTGGCTATTCTGAATTTTCTTCATGGAATATGCCAGATGTTTTCATCCTCCTGGCCTCTACTTCTTGCATTATCCCCATCTCTAATGGGCATGTTGAATATCAACTCATCCTTTCAAACTCAGTTCAAGTGTTCTCCTTTGTGAAGTCTTTCCTTCTCTCTCCTATGTAATTGATCTTTTCCTCTGTATATCCATTGATCCCTGTTAACACTTCTGTAACTCTTCACCGCCTTTTCCTTAACATACTGTTCTCCCTGTACAAGGCTATAGACAAATAGAAGTCAGAGGCCATGAAATATTCATTGTTATACCCAGTATCTATTTACAACAGTGCCCAACTCATGACTAAGTAGATATTTGTCAAATATTGCTTCTTGACTTAAAAAATACTTTGAAAAAATGTTCAGAAAAATTATTAGACCATATTTATAGATCCTGCTGACAAAAAATTTCCCATTTTACCCTGCTTAAGATCTTAGTGCTAGTTAAAAATAAAAGCCAAAAAATTTGTCCTCAAAATTTGTCCCTTGACAATTATACTTTATAGACTGTGGCTAATTTTAAAGACAAATGCTACATTTAAAATGTCTTGAATAATTTTGGCTTTACCACTCTGGCTATAGATGTAACCTGAAAATGTAAGGCTTCAAACCACCCAGCTCTTGCATAAGAAAACAGATGTTCAGCTTGCCTGAAGATCTACATGTCCCTGGTATTTCTTGACCGTCATGAGCTTTTCTTTTGACACTCTGCAAAAATCATTTGGCAGTGCTTTAAAGTCTAAAGCCTGTCCCAAAAAAGATGATAACTCTAGAATCAGAGTAAAAGCAAGAAGAGTTTGATGCTCCACAGAAACATCTGCACATTGAGTTAATTAATTTTTATAGAATAGATGGGAGCAAGTAACTCTCTTTTCCCCTCCCCCTCCATAGTTTTTAAAAAATAAATTTTCAACAAATTTACCACATCCTAAGTGCCATTTCACATTAAGACTAGGATGTTTACATCCCTAAAGAACAAGAGGGTTCATTATGTCAAGGTAGAGATACTTTCTATGGATTTGCTATTCTTATAAGTGATTTGCCGTTAAAGACATTTATTGCTGGAGAGAAATTGACTGCATGTATCAAAATTTAAAATGCACCTCCATTTAATCCAGCAATTCCACTTCATGTATGAAATGTGTGTACAAGGATATTCATGAAAGCATTGCTTATACCAGCAAGAGTTGTAAAATAACTAAACGTCCTTCGGTGGGGGCTGATTAAGTGCATTATGGTATATTCACTTTTACATGAACTGATATGGAAATATACAATCATAATAACTCTAAGTTATGATATTTAGTGAATAAACCAGGTACAAATGAGTGTGTATAGTATGCTGCTATTTATATCTGAAATCAGAGTAGGTATGTATAGTTTTCAAAGGCATAACACAAGAAAGATACGCAAGAATGGTAAAAGTATTAGCTCAGAGAAGGGGCCCTGGTAACTATGGAAGAGAAAAGAAATTGAGATTTATCCTTCACTGTTTATATATTTTACCTTTTGTTTTGTTTTTTTTGTTGTTGTTTTTTGCAGTACGCGGGCCTCTCACTGTTGTGGCCTCTCCCGTTGCGGAGCACAGGCTCTGGACGTGCAGGCTCAGCGGCCATGGCTTACGGGCCCAGCCGCTCCGCGGCATGTGGGATTTTCCCAGACCAGGACACGAACCCACGTCCCCTGCATCGTCAGGCGGACTCTCAACCACTGAGCCACCAGGGAAGCCCAACATAGAGATTTTTATGGCAAAAGATTAAGACCACAGAATTTATCTCTGAACAGTTAGTAATCAAGGGTCTATGCTCTTATATAGGCATGTTGCGCCCGTTTTTAAAAAAACTCGAAATTTCCATAGCTTTATCAATTCTACAGACTTGGAATACAGCATGTGGTCTTATATTTATTTATATATATATGATTTTCTTCCCAAACTAGGTATTACATTCAAGTCAGTGACTTTATTTTTTAATGCATCAAAATACCTAACAGTTTCTTATATGGCAGGCGGTCAAAAATGTATTTATTGATTGTGCAGTAAAGAGATGAGTAATGGGGCTTAGCATCTTTAGTAATCCTTACCTCTAGCTGTGTGAAATCAAAATGTAATTTTATTTCAGTGCCTGCAAATGAAAGCTTAGCATGTGCCACCTCCTTTAGCAACTGAGCGATCTTAGAGAGTTATTAGCTGTTAACTGGATTTATGGAGTGTACTCCTCAAATAGGCCTCTAGATATATTCATACAGCTATGAAATAAAGATGGAATTGTTGCTGTTGAGGTTTATAATGAAGTCATCTAGAGGCAATTCATAAAAGCAGGTATTGGATATAACCACACATGGACACCCTACTGCTACTCATCTAGTTTAAGAAGAGGAATGAGCATAACTCCCCGTACTTTAGTGTGCTTATCTTTCCTAACATCCTGCCATTACTCTTCATCTTGTACAGTTTTTTGTTTGTTTGTTTTGGTTTTTTACTGATGCACTGAAAATTTTGAAAAGTTTCAACAAAGGCTTGTTGACGAAATGAATATGTACCAGCTACTCTACCTGTGACTTAGAAGTTCAGCAAGCCCTTTGGGGCAGACCCTAAAGGAACTGACCTGGGTGAGCTGTTTTGCATGCAGCCTGCTGTTTATGACATTAGAGAAAAAAGGGCTGGAAGGGCCCAGGCAGGAAGGAAAAGAAAAGGAGGAGAGGAGAAGGGATGTGCACGAGAGAAGAATGACCCATTTTCAGGAAGAACACGTGAAATGGCCGAGCCATGGCGCTGTGAGAACATGACCCCACTGGCCCTTCCTAGAGAAGGCTTTGAGCGGAAGAAAAGCGGTGGAGCAGGAGTGATGTCTTACAGAATTACAATTGTTTGAGAACATCTGTGATTCATGGAAATCCAAAAAGCAATTAATGGGAATCTGCGTGGCTAAGTTTTAGTTGATGGGACAACAAGAATGAAATGAGCTATTACCATTACTTTGTCTCTATCGAAATCATAGGTCTGGCTTTTATAAAAATAATGTAGATAAGTCATATACTCAAACTTGCATGAGTGAATTTGGTAAAGAAATGCCACCATGGGCATATATTCATAACATGTGAACTAACTGTTTTTTCTGAACTAAAAAATATTAACCTGTTATTTTGGTATAGATCAGGATAAGCTTTCTGTTGTTTAATCGAGTGTTAAAGCTCATGATGAATTAATATCATCTTTGTAACTAAAGTTCATGGTGTTTTCCTACTAAGAATGTCTTTGTGTTCAAAGGAACAGATGTAGTGATAAGAGATCTTGAGTTCTTCTAGGTTCTTCTATTAAAAAATACTAACCCTACCCAACTCCCTAGCACACTAGGAAAGGGTGGTATTCAAAGGTTTGGGCTTCAGTTAAGACAATGGAATTCTTGACTTAAAATCCAACAGTGACCATATTAGCATCACACATTTTTATAATTTTACAGTAATTGGTTGCTCAGTTCCTCAATAAAGACAAAAGCTTTAAAAAAATACTATACACACATATATATATTTAACGTGTGTGTGTATTCCTTCATTTACAAATTGGGAGTATGTAACATTTATGATCTCTGCTGAGTTCCTGGGGAAAATTCTCTTTACAATGTGAAAGGGTTTGCTTTCAAAGCAATGCTGTATTTTTTGTATTTTTCTTATTTAACCTTCAGGCATTCAATGTTTGCTTGAATCATCAAAAAATTTATTTCAGATGGCAACTGACATTTCCTCATATTAAAAAAACAAATCCTTAAGTTGACAGACATCCAACAGTAGGAGGGAAGGCTTGAGCTGACAGTTGCTTCCTTGCACAGGCTTTTAATTACAGAGTCAGCATGCAAGCTTCAGAAGCCCCCAGGAGTTGGTAGCTAACACTGACTGGTGTTCAATCCATTGCTAGAACAGTAACAGAAAGAAGTGTGGCAATTACTGTGTCTCAGTGGGAACATGAAGAGTCTATATCTGCTCTGGGATCAGGAGTCTTAATTTCATATAGAAAAAGAAAAAAAGACTATCATTTCATCTATTTAGCTTTATCAGAAAATGAGTTTCCCATAATTAAAATTTTTAAATAGTTGAGGCTTAGAATTTATTCACTGTAATGTTTAAGCTGCTTAGATATTTAAGTCACACCTTCTTAATGTACATTAGATATTTTCCTGTCTTCTGAAGCACAGTATTCTAAACAAAATATAAACTTCTCTTATGCAACTCAAGGATAAATTTCAGTTGTTTCAGTTTTACTGTGAACACAATGAGACACTATTTTTCTAGCTCTGGGTCTTACTTATATAAGCTTTTTTTCTCAGCGTGAGCTTCTAGCACAACAGTCTGGTCATTCTTTCCAAAAGATTTTTTTCTGTAATCTAGGGACACAGATGACCAAGTTTGTTAAATCAAAAAAATTTATTTCCTAATCATTGTAAACCAGTGGGCTTTTATCTGAGGCTCAGAAGAGGACTTCTTTTCCTGTGGATTCAAGGATTTTATAATTGCCATTTTTTCTAATCAATTCCCCCAATATTTACAGAGCATCTGTTACGTGCCAGGCATTGGGTAGGTTGCCAGAAATGTGTTCTTTGGCTGAGCAAAATGCCACCAAACTCAAACACTTTAGAAAACAGGGAGTATGGGTTCTTATATTTCTGCCCAGGCCTTCCACACCTCCAGGCATGATTAAGATCTCCTGCTTCTTAAGATCTTCTGTCTTCTTCTGCATCAGCAGAGGATGAGACGTGACCTCTCCAGACTTTCCATTTTAGAATCAGAAGCATAGTGTATTCTGTGGCTTGTCACCCTTTACAAGGCCTTAAACTCTACTGGGTAAAGTCCTAAGCTGACCGTGTAAAGAGCTCTGGTCCAGATCTCCACATAAGGAAGCTTGTCTGCCAGTTTCATATCTAAAGTAAGATGGCTCATTCTGAGTTTCTCTGTTAAATTTGCTGTCTCCATGTGCTCGGTCAAAAACAAAGGCCCTGCATGAATTCAGGTAGATCAAATTTAAGAAAATATGTAGGAATATATAGGATATAGGAATAGCAAACATATGAAAGGAGAGAAGGGATTTTTGTGCCATTGGTTAGCCTTAAATCCTTTATGGAATAAAAAGATATAAACTAATGTACAAACAGACTCCTGGTCTTACAGTTTCTCCTGACTCTTTAATGTTCCCTTTTAGGGAAAATCAGTGGTCAATTCATCAATTCTTGGTTCTTTTTAGGAGGCCCACTCTTGTCCAATTAAATTAAAATCTTTAGGTTTCTCCACTATTAATACAAGAAAAAAAAAAAAAAGAAAAAACCTTCCCAGGTGACTCTAATTAATATATGGCACTGAGTTTGATTGATTTAAAAGGCACAGTGAATAGACATTGCTTTTGCAAAGTCCCATACCAGACAGGCATCTGATATTTTAGTTAATCTAATTTCTGAGACAGTGTCACTTAAGCAGAAAGTTGGAACAAATATGATCTAAAGTAATCTTTGGAAAATCTGTAATTCAAAGACAACATATTAGGAATGTACTTTTCCTGCAAATGGGCTAATCACAAGCATATGATGTGAAAAGAGTATGTCATATTTTGACATATTTGACATATTTTGACATTTAACAATGGCTATTAATCACAGCCTTATATTTTACTATTAAAATTGCCATTTAAATACCATTTGTTAATGATAATTTTTTGAAAGCCTAACCATATGTAATCTAACAGTGAAAATAGTTCATAGCCTATCTTGAATTATACATCAAATTGAAAAACCTTTTGCTAAAAATAATCTGGAATAGAGAAGATATTGTGCAAGACACTAAAAATGTATGCTTTGGAAAGGAAAGTAGGTGAGCTAGTTGCTACATATTTTGATTTTTTTTTTTTTACAAAGTTTTCATGTAATAAAAAGGATAATTTACCAAAAAAAAAAAATCTCAGGAAATAAGAAGGTTATATTAGTTCCTTCTAACTAATATGGATACTTTAAATGAAAGCATTATAACTTTCTTCTCCAGGGTGCCTAGAATTCCTTAGAGAATAAAATTTTAAAACCATTGGAATTGAGAGAAATCACTTTCAAAACCACTGGAATTGAGAGAAGGTTACTTTCTAGTTCTTTAGAGAAATCTATAATGTATCCTTAAATTAAAAAATAAATCCTATTATGAAGCATCAGAATTATTTTCAGGATAGTTCATTTACTTTCTGATCATTTTTTGGAACTGTTCTGGGTAAAATTACAGTGGTTTCATACATTAAGAAAAATAATCTAGAGTCTGAGTGCATTCCAGATTTTTTCACATGAACAATAGTGTCTTAGAATATTTACAAGGAAGAGATGTGGTCGGGTTAACTTAGGAATGAGGTCTTATCTACAGACAATTGGGAAGAGTGGCACCTCAGGATATCATCACAGGCAGCTGAGCAGTTATTCTTATGCCAGTGTGTCCAACTGACCATCATCTCTTGCATGGAAATAAGGCACAGAGCACTGGCTAAATAACCTCCAGGGAGCATGGAGCTGGGAGTCTCAGAACCTACCTTCGTAACCATTGAGCTACACTGCCTCTCCACCAAGTCTCAGGGAGCCAGAATCAGATAACAGGAAAGCCTACAGGGAGCCTAGAAAGCCCAAGTCTAGAACTGAACTTTGAAATCCACTCAGGAGCCAGGACCAACTGTAAAACTTTAGAATTTAGTTTTGTATCTTTGCACTTGTGCATTTACTTTATCCAATTTCCTGAAAGCATTAATTTTGCAACAAATATAAAAGAAGAGCATTACTTTACAAATATGCCGTTATAAGGCCCAGTTGAATGAAGAGAAAATATTCCCAGTCAGGACCATCTGGGGTGGCCTCCAGGCAGAGGGAGTGATTGGGTTTCTCCATATTGCCTGAAAGGTCAGTAAGATGAGTCTTTACACTTGGCTCAAGATGGCCAAAATCTAAACTCTGCTTCACACATTCAAGCTGGGGAATTCCAAAGAGCCTGCTTTTGTCCCCTCCCTCCCTCCCTTCCTTCCTCCTCCCTCTCTCTCTCTCTCTCCCTCCCTCTCTCTCTCTCTCTCTCTCTCTCTCTCTCCCCCTCCCTCTCCCCCTCCCCGCCCCCCTCTTTCTCTCTCTCTTTCTTTCTTCCTTCCTTCCTTTCTTTTTCTTCCTTCCTTTCTTTCTTTCTTCCCTCCTTCCTTTCTTTTTCTTCCTTCCTTCCTTTCTTTCTTTCTTCCCTCCCTCTCTCCCTCCCTCCCTCTCTCCCTCCCTCCCTCCCTCCTTTCTTTCTTTCTTTCTTTCCTTCCTTCCTTCCTTCCTTCCTTCCTTCCTTCCTCTCTTCCTCCTTCCCTCCCTCCCCCTCTCCCTCTCCCTCTCCCTCTCTTTCTCTCTTTCTCTCTTTCTCTCTTTCTCTCTTTCTCTCTTTCTCTCTTTCTCTCTTTCTCTCTTTCTCTCTTTCTCTCTCTCTCTCTTTCTTTCCCAAGTGGGAGAGAGTTTCTCCTCCCAAGGCAAGAACTTGTTGCAGGAGGATGGCCTACAGGTTGGCCGGGGCTCTGAGTAGGAGTCCTGAAAAGAAAGAAAGCAAATGAGAGAGGAAGATCAGGCCTTTAAAAGGATTATGTGGAAAGAGAATAAGATCAATTTTTGACCAGCTGTATCCAAGAGTAGAAATTTAAGGAGAAATAGCTAGACACACCTCTGTGGTGTGTATGTTTTTCTGATGCATCATCATGTTGCATCCCCAAGGGACCAAGTTTTATTGTGGTCAAATTAAAATCTAAGATATATTATTTGCTTTGCCTCCCTACAACTCTGATAGAATTGGTAGCCTCTAACATCACATTTTCCAGGCTGCTTGGTTTGTGGTTTTAAAAGAAGGCAACCACCTTAGAATAAGAGGAAGATTATGAAAGCCAGTCTAGAATGGGAATTACGACCACTGTGACAATGCAGTGTCTGGAATTTGATGTATTAGAACTGAAGAGGAAATCAACCCTCTTGTCATCAACAGAACTTTGTCACACTTTCTAAACTTAAAAATCGCAATGAAAAATATTCTGAATGGTTTATTCCCTTGAATAATAATCAAAACCTTTTATAGACCTCATCTTTGGTCTTCTGATTTTCCTGGCTCACTTTCTTTTCAAATACAAACCTGAATCTCTTTTGAAATATAATGGCCTTATGAAGTTTGTTCTCTTTTCATTAAAGGCTCATCTTCCACTGTGGATCCTAAAGCAATTCCTGAGTATGCATGTGGGGGAATCTTGGGTTGAACTGTACACTGATATGTCAAGAAATGAGACTTGGCAGTCCCTGGTCTCTGGTTGATGATCTCCTCCTTGCCGTATTTCAAAGTTTCTGGTCTATTTTTCCCCCACACAGCTGAATTACGTTTAGGCAGTGTTATGTGAGATACCCAGAGTGAAAGAGTATAAGAAACTCTACTTCAAACTTATAGGTTGGAAACATGTTTATCTTTCCTCCCTCATACACACAATTTATTTAGGAATTTGAGTCTTTCCTGGAAATGGAACCGAGGTCTCTGACACTCATTATTACACCGGGACCTTGTCAGTAGCCGAGACCATCCTATGGAGACTCAGCTGTCAAGGTTTGGATAACACGGCTATAAGTTGTTTGCCGTGTTACCCAAACTCAGGAATTTCACAGGTATCACTGTATCAGGTCTGAGGCAAGAGGACATTCTTTCATGCTTAGAAAATGTATTGAATTGTAACAGGGTCTGCGGACTTTGGGGGCTAAGCAGAGACTTAGGTTAATAGGATAGTCCGCAGGAACAGGCATTAGGAAATAATTATGTCCACTTCGATTTTTGTAGCAGAATGCTCATCAGTCACAGAGGATGAAGCAAGGAGTGTGGTTCCTGTGTTCACATGTTGAAATCCTACCTGAGTGTCTGCAGAAGGGTCAGGATGTGTCCGACCTATGTGTTTAGGCTTAGGAGAAATTGACAGGGGTCCAGTTAACCGGGTGTCGTGAAGTGCAGTTTAGTGAAACTGAAAGATCTGCATTAAGCCGAGGCGGGTCTCAAAGATGGCCGGGAGTTCCTACCAAACTTTGATATTCCTCAAAACCTCTGAATTCTTGCTACAAGTGAAGTTACCAGTGAAGTATAAACATAAAAGCAATGCCTCAGACTAAACAGAGCCATTACGACCAGAGCTTTGGTGTGAACTTGAGGGCAGAGAGGTGAGGCAGGCACAAGCTGGGCTGCTGAAGCCAGACCCCCTAGCCAGCAAGTGCTGGGTGAGCAGAGAGGTAGACCTTCCGCTGGGTCACCACCCCCTCATTATTCAGCATCTGGGTCATACCAGGTACCCCCAAATTTGCTTTCCTAATAGCAAGATGTTTTCCAAATCAGATTGTTGATAGTGCTTCAGCAAGAGTTCCTTGGGACTGCTCAGACCTCTTTGTGATTGAGACATTTAGAAGTAAATCCAGAAACACCAAGACTCCAGAGAGGAAATATCTCTTCATCCCATGCCCAATTTGTTCAAGCTGCAGTAAGAAAGGAAAACTGATGGCAGAGTGAAGTCATAGGATAAAAAAAGGCAAATACCCTGTCATTCTCCCTCGGAAGAAGCTGGACCCATGGGGCAGTGGGAAGAGAGAATTCAATTCTGATGTTGCTGTGTTGGTTTTTGGATAGTTACAACTTTCAATGTAGGCTCATTTTCATGCTGTTCTAAACACACAAGTACACACACACTCAAATATAGACTATCTATACCTGTATTCATACCTATGTGTGTTGTGCATCTGCACTGTAATAAATGTCTGTATACTTTGCTATATATAATAATATATTACATAATATATATCTAAACTGGATAATTTTCAAGGTAATAGAATTTATTCATTTTTTTCAACAAATGTTCACTGAACACTCACAGTGATTCAGATACTATGTTGGTTGCCAGGAATATAAGTCAGACAAGGTCCTTCCTCACATGGAATCTAGTTTTCAAGTTTGGGGAGACACAAAATAAACAAATAACAATATAAATTAATTACAAGTAATAATAATTGCTATGAAGAAATTAAAACAGAGCAATATAATTGGGAATATCTGGAGTGAACTGAGCAGGTTAGGCAAGACCTTGCACAGCAAACTTTTATTGAAATCTGAATAATTAGAGTCCAACAATACAGGTGTCTGGAGGAGACAGATGTGCATAAAGTCTGAGGCAGCATTGAGCTTGGCCTTTTTCAGGAACTGAGAGAAGCCTCTGGAGAGGAGGAAATTAATGAGAAAGTTGAGGAGTTGAGGTTAAAGAGGTAGGAAAAGTCAAGCCACTCACATTTTGCAGACAGTTATAAGGAGGAAGGATTCTATTTTCACAGCCAGTAGAAGCTACTGGAGAGTTTGAAGCAGGGGAGTGATACATTCTTATTTATGTTTTAACAAGTAAGTCCTTCTAGGTGTTGCCCAGATAGGGTAGAAAGAGTGGAATCAGGGAGATAGCCTTTGGAGTTTCAGACCCACCAAATTAGAGGGGCTTGGGAAATATTTTGGGCATTCCATATATACACCAAACAAAGCATAAGAGCAAACCTTTTCAAGTTCAAGGTGCTCATCCTATAATTGAACTGTCTATTCACAGGAAGGTAACAGAATCCAGAGTCTCTACAGTCTATCATCCTCAGAGACCAGTACATAATAAAAAATTATTAGACGTGCAAAGAAAAACAGGAAGCCATGACTCATAGTCAAGGAAAAAATGTCATTAATACCACCACCCACACCCCCTGCCAACAGCCCACATATTGGATTTATCAGACACATATTTTAAAGTAAGATTACCAAAAAAAAATATGGAAAATATGTTCAGATAACTAAAGAAAAATATTTTCTTCATAAGGGAACAAATAAGAAATCTCAGCAGAGAAATGGAATCTATAAAATATTGCAAATTCTAGAACTGAAAAGTGGTACGGTAACTGTCAATAAAATGGAAAATTCACTGACTGGGCTTAACAGATTTAGGGGAGTGGAAGAATGAGTTAGTGATCTTGAAGATATATCAATAAACATTTTCCAGTCAGAAGAATACAGAGAAAAAGATTGGAGAAAAATAAACTGTGCTTCAGAGATATGTGGGACAATAGCCAACAGTCTGACATACATGTTACTGAAGTCCCAGGATAAGAAAATGAGAATAGGTAGAAGAAAATATTTGAAGACAATGACCAAAAGTCCTCACACTTGATGAAAACGTAAAAATGGATCAAGCCCAGTGATGTAAAGCAAGATATTCTTCCAGCTACTGATTCAACAGTATTTATTGAGTGCTTATTCATTTACTATTTATCGAGTACTTGCTGTGTTGGGCAAGAGAGAATATACATCTAAATATGGCACAGTGTCTGCCATAGATCTATAATACCCAGTTCCCTAACCACTAGTCACCTGTGACGACTGAGCACATACTTGAAATGTGATAGGAGGATAGTATAACATGATGAAATGGCAATGTTTTCAATTAAATAATATATAGAATTAATTTCATCTGTTTCTTTCCATTTCTTTAAACTATCTTAATAGAAAATTAAAAATTACACATGTAGCTTGCACTATATTTGTATTAGAATTGATCCAGGCAGTCATAACCTAGTTGGTAAAGTAGGGGTCATACATATAAATACAAAGTAGCTAAGTCTCAACTCAGATACATTGGGACTAGATACTTTTTGTATTTGTTATTTTATTAGTATCATTTTGATTAGTATAGTTTTGTGCTTTAATCGCAATAGTCAGGAAGGCTCTGGAAAACCATGCTGACATCATGTAGTTTTCAGCAGGTACTTGGGTGGAGATCTGACTTACAGGAGAAACTTCCCCCAGTGAGGTCATTCTTTGGCCAAACCTTCTTTTTTTAAAATTAATTCATTTTAATTTAATTTTTTAACATCTTTATTGGAATATAATTGCTTTACAGTGGTGTGTTAGTTTCTGCTGTATAACAAAGTGAATCAGCTATACGTATACATATATCCCCATATCTCCTCCCTCTTGTATCTCCCTCCCACCCCTGGCCAAACCTTCTTGTATGGAGTTAAAAGAAGTCCATTTTCCACAAAATTGTGTTTTGTCAAAATCATACTGTGGAGACACTCTCGTTCAGCAGTACCTAAAATAGCTTTAACATTCCCCTAAACTGGCATGACTTTAGACAGGCTTCTTCCTAACTCCAGGCTCCTCACCTCCTTTTTGCTTTAGAAAACATTAAATTCTTTCTCTGCTCCTTTGAGATATAAAACTTTTAGAAGCTTCTTGCCAGTTTTACAACCCAGGAATGCCTTTCTCCAGGACCTGGGAGTCATCCCGTTGAAATGCAATCATCACGGAGATCTCATTTTCTGTTGGACAGTGGGAGTCTGACTTCTAACATCTATGGGTGCCTGTTGGTGGCATCATCACAGAGAAAAACATATATTTGCAAACTGAGGAGTAACTCAATGGCTTCAGACATCAAGTTAACCAACCTTCCCGTTGGTTGATTGGGGACCTTCCCCCAGTGTCCTCCAGTACTCTTCCACAAGCTCACCCCATTGCTTTAAAAACTCTCCTGCCTTTTGCTTCAGTAGTGATGAATTCAAACCCAGTTCTGGCCTTGCTCCCCCGTTTCAATAGCTTGGAATAAAATCGTCCTTACTTGTTTAACTTTGGTGGGATTTTTGCTTTGACACCCAAATGTGAATGTCTGTGGTGGGCATGAAAGCCTCTGATGTCCCTATAAGCTGCCTCACGGAACATGTGGTTAACAGGTTTTTTGGTGAAGGATGGGGAACAGGCTGAGTTAAGGGAAAAGTTTATTTGCATGTAGTGATTGGTTTCTACCACTTCTTCATCTATTCAGTTTTACTGAAAATAACAATAAAACCATGGATTACATTTGTGTACCTATCTTATCACAAGTAGTTTGACAGTTTCTGGTATGAGTAATTTTTTGTTTTGTTTTAGTTTCTTTCAGGAACATTATTGTCTGGGGCCTAGAAGAGTGTTTGTACCCCCATATCCTATTGATTGTTGGAGAGAGATTGAAAGAGAGAGCGAACAAGCTGTGTTGGTGCACCCTCATTCTTGCATGCTTAAAAGAAATCAGGCCAGACTCATGGGGAACCCTGAAAGCAAAAATCAGGGACCAGAGCAAAGAAAGTTGCAAACCAGGGGGCACTTCCTGCCCTTGTGTTAATGTTGACTTAAGGCAGTGACCCTAGGGAGTGTTATTTTTGGAAAACATCTTTGGACTTAGAGAAGCTCATCCTACACATTTGTAGGTATCTGGTAGCTGTCCATTATGAATTCAGCTCCTTGAAATTTTTAAAACTCTAAAGATTTTTTAAAATGTTAAATATATCAATAATTGAACTTTCTGCTTTGAGATTTAAAAGTATTGTTTATCTTACAAACCATCCCCTGTTGAACATGCTTATACCAAAGAAAAAGGAGTTTGGTTGTGGCGATAGAGGCATTGGTGTTGGGAGAGGAGTGGAGTGTAGAATAATACAAAGAAACAAAATGGTATAACTGTAATCCCCAGTCATTGCCTAATTAGGCCGTCCTACCCTCTTGGAATTGATGATAGCATGATTTAATAACTTTATTTGAATTTCGAAGATCTATTTCACAGATAACTAGGAAATTGCCTACATCTCCACTGTTCTAAGTAAAGTTCCTGAGTTAAAGCCAGTTTTTCTTGGTGATGAAATACTTTCAGACTTCTGGGAAGAACAGAGGGAGGCCATAAAGTGGGTTTGAGGGGGAATAAGATACCAGAGACTCTTGTTTATGACAAAAGCAAACTTTGATCCCGCCCCCGCAAACTAAGCAGTTTTCCCTAAATCAATAGCAAAGCAGAATCAGATGCACACTGATCTTTTGCAGAACTCGTAGATGTCAGAGCTGTAACTGTTTTGAAGGACTTCAGCTTAAACTCAGTCAGAGGCTTTCTCTGAAGATCTGGTTTGAAGCAGTTGCTTCCCCTTTTGGAGGTTCCTGTGATTTCAAGACCCTAAACTATATCACAGATTAAACCTAATCCCTGGCACATCTTCAAGGTCAAAAGTCTTTCACACATATTCATTGTCTTGGAGAAAGATCTCCAGGAGCCCCACAGGACTGGGAATTTTCAAGGTAATGTAGCTTCTCTGAGAGGTGAGTGTAGAAGGTTGAAGTTTACAGGCATCCTTCCTCTGGTCCCACTCAAACTTCTTTTGATCATTATTTTTAAAAAGACCAACCTTTATCTTCCTAGTGCAGACACTCCAACTCCATTGCGAAGTTCAAACATGTTGTGAACGTGCATCGCCAGGGATAGGTGCGGGTGGGGCGTGGGAGCCTCTGTTGCTCAGGTTGCTACAGAAGGGAATTCCCCAACTTCTGAGCAAATTCACTAAATGCTTATAGGATTCGTTAAGAATTCTTCTACATTGTTAACCCATCTGTTTTTAGACTCATATCCAACAAGTGTTAAAAATATTGTTTTCAAAACACTTTATTTACTGATAATACCTTATATCTCTACAGCACTTAATCACTTAGAAAATATTTTATACAAACATTATTTCAACCTTATTTCACAACTACCACCCACCCATGCATTTTTGTATTTTTTCAATCAATATATAATTTTGAGTAATTATTAAGTGCTAGATGAAATCATATAACTACATATTTATAAATGTATTTTTGGATTGAGGAAATTGAAGGCGAGGGAGATTAAATGACTAGTTCAGCATCACAAAAGAATAATTTTTAGATCCAAGGCTTGCACCCAGAGAGTAAGATGAATCCAGCACCCTTCTCATTACTTTTCAGTTTGGGAAGGTGGTTTATTCCGGCAGTGCAAATGACTAAGACCTTTTGTTGCTAGGTTAGGTTTCAGCTTTACAGTGTGTTTCCCCCCCACCCCCCCAGCCACCCGAGGAGTAAATCTTCCTTCCATGTAGGTGGCAAGGCTAGTTCAGGAACTAGAGAAATATTGTGATATCTGTGTTTTATCATTTCTAGAAGGAGAGGAAGTAGAAGAAAGATAAGTCAGGTATGTAATGTCAATTTGTGTCACCTTGTGATACATTTATGGGTCTAAAATTATGTAACCACCACTTCTTTATTTGTATGTGCGCTGGAAGATCAGCCTCAAATAAAACTTGTGATGTTATTTGTTAAGTACTTTCTTTTGAGAAGTTTACACTGTTCAAAAACTTATCTTCCTAATTTTTACACCATTGTGGTAAGAAAATAGTGGCACAGGGAATTAAAATTACTTGGACAATGTCAGAAAAAGTGTGAGACAGAAGAGTTGTGTCTATACTCAAAAACTGATTTAAATACATCTGAATTCAGTCAAAGCATCAAATAACAGTGGTAATATTAATATTAGAACTTTATTATATTAATTATTTATTATATTAATTCTGTATTCAACTTATTGTTCTTTTAGAGAATCCAACCATGTTTCATTAGGATATAGTTGCAATCAGCTTTCCTTGCAGTATTTATATAATGCTAGCAAGGAAACACTGGCATATATATTAGTCAGGATAAACTAGGTTATGCTGTGGTAAAACATTAGCCATGAATTCTGGTGGTTTAATACAATAAAGGTTTATTCTGCATCAAGTTACATGTTGAAAGCTGGACAGAGGCAGGATCTGCTCCACTGAGCCACTCAAAAACTCTGATTAAGTGCGGGGGCGCATTGACATTTCGACATGAGCTTTCAGGGTTTGCTGCAGTAGAGGAAGGGGGAGACTGGAGAATTGCACAGGGAGGTTTTCACTCCCTCACCCTGGAAGTGACATAGTCCTTTCCATTCGCATTTCTTTGTCCAAGACTTAGTCACACTGGCCTGCCTAACTGCAAGAACTCCTAGGAAGTTTAGTTTCCCATGTGTCCAGGAAGGAAGGAGGGCTGAATATGTAGTATTTATCTCAGCATGTTTGTGATACTCACAGCACATATTTGGGATCTGAGAGTAGAGAAGATGAAAAAGTGTGTAAAATAATAGTCTGAATAAAAGAAAACACAACTGGCTACTCAACACTGTGTATAATTCTGCTTAGATCAAGGTATATGTTTATCAATCCATCTTTCTACATATTGCTGATACATCATAAATCATTTCTTTACATACTGTATCATTCAGGGTTCTCCAGAGAAATGGAACCAATAGGATGTGTGAATGTAATTTAGAAAGAAATTTATTGTAAAGAATTGGCTCATGTGATTATTGAGGTTGGCAAATCCGAAATCTGTGGGGTAGGCTGGCAGGCTAGAGACCCAGAGGAGAGTCGATTTTGCAGTTCTAATGTACAGATCATCTGCTGTAGAATTCCCTCTTGCTCAAAAGAGGTCAGTCTTTTGTTTTATTCAGGACATTACCTGACTGGACAAGGCCCACCCACATAATCGAAGGCAATCTTCTTTATTCAGAGTTCCAGTTTAAATGTTACTGTCATCCAAAAGCACCTTATAGACATATCCAGAGAAATATTTGTCCACTTATCTGAACACCATGGCCCAGCTAAGTTGACATATAAAATTAACCATGACATATTCTCAAGTATAACTCCACCTACCAGCTATGAGAGAAAGGATGATGGACTTGCCCTTATGACCAATAACCTCAGCATGAAATATTCTTCTATAGCCACATCCAGATATATGATTCCTTGAGAATCATCAGATGCTTTCATAATAATCCCTTCAGAATTACTGCAAAATGTTTTGCTTTCAAACATTAAGCTTAGAAATGAAGTCTAATGAAGTCTAAAGCCTAATGGCATTGTTTTATCCTGATTAGTTTAGTGATTCCTTTACAATATCAGTTTGTTTGGAGGATTCTAAAACCACTACAGTTTTTTTAATAAAAGTTTTCCTTAGAGTTTCATTAAAGCATGAACATATTTCTACCTGCCCAAATAAAATTTTAAAATGTGTATTAAAACTAGATTCCTTTCTGTTGCTGAGAATTAGGTACTTAGAATTCAATAGCATGTTAAAAAGAAGGAAGAGTATTTTTGCCTGAAAGAAAAAGTCATCCAACTTTTATAAGCAGAAGAAAGGAAGAAATGATCAACTACCACAAAATAGCTGAAACACAGAACTTCATGAAATATGTTTTTCACTACTTTTCCTTTTGTAATGAACACTGGTAAAACACATAATCTATCTCTGAATTAAAAAAACAAGCATAATCAAGTTGTCACCTATTTCTAGAGCATTGGATCAGGATTAACAAGATAATATTGGGGGAGATTGGGATTGATATATATATACACTAATATGTATAAAATAGATAACTAATAAGAACCTGCTGTACAAAAAAATAAATAAAATTCAAAATTTGGATAGAATCACCCTTTAAAAAAAACCAAGATAATGTTGGTAAATTGCTTTGAGATTCTCAGATAAAGGGCATTGAGTAAGAAAGTAGCTAGCTAAGTACTGGTTATAATACATTCATACGCACGAACACACTTGTGTGTGTGTGTGTGTGTGTGTGTGTGTGATGATGGGCGCTACATGTCCCTGTGTTATGTGGAGCAAAGATTCACAACCTGGGCACTACTGACATTTTGGGTCAAGCTGACTGTTGTGGAGGGCTGTTCTGTGCACTGTGGAATGTCTACCAGCATCCCTGGCCTGTATCCAATAGATGCTAGCGACACCCCTCACTCTGTTGTGACAGCCAAAAGTGTCTCCAGACATTGCTAGATGTCCCCTGGAGGGCAGAATCGCCTCTGATCTAAAACCACTGACTTACAGGTTATGACAGAACTAAAGTGAGGGAGTTTGAATATGATAAAATTCATAAATTTGGCTAAAAGGAAGCTTTCACATTTAAAAGAGAATAAAACAGTTATTTTTTTTAAGGTGATAGCTTAAAGGAGGCTTTCTTTGAACTTTACAAGCTGACCCCCAGATTCATATTGGTGAACAAAAAGACAAGAATAAGATAATTTTGAACAAAATTGATACAGGAATCGCTCTTTTGATTAGTTGTTATTTTGATTAAGGCAGTGTGCTGTTGGAATAAGAACAAATAGACCAATGAAACATGATAGAAAGCCTAGAAACACACACAAGACACACCTAACATTTGTGGGACCTAGGACGAGGGTGCACATGGAGGTCCGTATATCACATGTTTAAATATTTAATCAAGCTAGCAAACAATTAAAGAAACAATGTTTTAGATTTTTACCTTGACATGTAAACCTTCATAATGACCTGAAAGGCAAGTTTAAATTTATGGTTCTTGGATCCCTGGAGTTCTCTGAAAGAAAGTGATGGCGCAGGAAAAGCAGGCCTCAGACTCCAGCTCCTAAGCCTTTCCCCAGCCCTGTTCTCTTCCCATTCCCAAAGGTCTCATGCACTTATCTGTGTGGACAGCAGGGCCTTAGCCTGTACGTCCAAGATCTTTCCACAAATCCTTCAAGACAGCTTCCACTTGGCCAGCCTCATGCTTATTGGTGGTATGGTCTGCCTTTGAGGGAAGCAGACTGTGCAGGCCCCATAAGTAGGCTCAGAATTGTTGGGCAGAAAATTCTGGGATCCAAAATATCTACCACTAGATAGGCTTAAACTTGGAACATGGGCTCTGGGTGGGCAGATCCTTTGCCTGGCCACCTCCTCTCACCATAGAAAGGGATATGGCTGGATGGGAACCAGAAAAGACCCTTTGAAACATGGATCCTAAGCTAGAGGCAATTCTTCTTGGGAGTCCGTGGGTGGTATTGCACCAGTGTATATGGAAATATTTTTATATGACAGAGTTTCAAACCAGGGGGGAAAGACAGGAACATTCAATATTGGATTGAATTAATTGGTTATCCATATAGAAAAAAATAAAATTATATCTTTTACTTAGAGCAGCACAAGATAAATTCAAGCTACATTGAATACCAAGATACTAAAAGCAAAGCTATGATCTCAGGGAGAGTATCACGTCAGACCATAGGGGAAAGCCAGACAGGCAAAACACAAAAACTATCAGCACAGGCTCATAATTGATGTCCTGTTGAGAAATTTGAAGGAATATTGTTATTCTGTAAACATTCACTGGAGTGCAGTTTAGAACCTCAATTCAAAGTCTAAATTTGTTTTAATGAACAATATAATTGTGGTGACCACACCACTGAAGCAGGATTAATTCTTTCCTCACCCCTTTCCCTCCCAAATCTGGTTCACATGTCTGGCTGATAATCCACACAAGCACCAATGGGGTATGAAAAGTTGTATTACTCACACAGTGAAGCTTTCTGGGGAGAGTCAGACAGGCACCCAAGTAGATAAAAAAGTCTGTGGAGCCCCAGTCTAATCATGAGAAAAACATTAGACAAATCTCAGTAGAGTTACATTCTACCAAATACTTGACCAGTACTCCTCAAAACTGTCACAATCATTAAAACAAAGAAAATCTGAGAAACTGTCAACTAGAGGAGGCTAAGGAGAGATGACAACTTAATGTAATGTGGTCCTCCCTATGGGATCCTGCAACACAAAAGGGACATTAAATAAAAACTAAGGAAATCTGACTAAAGAATGAACTTCAGTAAATAATGTATCAATATTCATTCATTAATTGTAACAAATGTATCATGCTAATGAAGGTGTTAATAACAGAAGAATATATATATATATATATATATAAAACGTGCAAACCATATGGGAACTCTATACTATTTTTGCGTTTTCTGAAATCTAAAACTATTCTAAAAATAAAGCTTACTTAAAACCTGTATTAAAGCTTTATTTTATTTATTTATTTTTATGTTGGGGATAGGAGTTAATTAATTAATTTATTTTTGCTGTGTTGGGTCTTCATTTCTGTGCGAGGGCTTTCTCTAGTTATGGCAGGCGGCGGCCACTCTTCATCGTGGTGCGCGGGCCTCACTATCGCGGCCTCTCTTGTTGCGGAGCACAGGCTCAGTAGTTGTGGCTCACAGGCCCAGTTGCTCTGCGGCATGTGGGATCCTCCCAGACCAGGGCTCGAACCCGTGTCCCCTGCATTAGCAGGCAAATTCTCAACCACTGCGCCACCAGGGAAGCCCCTAAAGCTTTATTTTAGACAACTAGGACCAAAGGATCAATGAAAGAGAATACACAGGGATTATTCTCATAATGGAATTTGGCATGTGAAAAAGGTAGTTTTACCAATCATTGGAGGAAATGTTAGACCTTTTAAGTAATATTCCTGGGGCAACAGGTTTACACATACTGAAATGTTAAAAATAGATTCCTAGTCTCAGTATTTACAATTACATTTCAAATGGATTAGAAACAAATGCGAAAAGCAAAACAAATATTTTAAAGGAAGTTGTAGGGAATAACTTTGTAATAGGGGAGTAGGAAAGGCTGTTCTTAAATTAGATACATGTGGAATAAAACAAAAGAAAAAGATTAATTTGATAAAAATTAACTGGAATTTAAAGCTAATTTAAATGAGGGGTTAAATCTAAAAACTTCAATATGATAAAAAACAAAATAAGCAAAGGGTAATGACAGTCATTCACCAGGACAAGATATACGCAACTCAAACAAATGTCAAAAGAATTACAAGCAAGAATATACATATAGAAAGAAACTCCACAGATTAACAAGTAGAAGTCAAACAACTCAATAGAAAAATAAATCAGAAAAAGATATGACCAGGCAATTCATAGAAGAAGAAATTAAAAATATTCATTCTTATTAGTAATTATGGAATGCAGACTTAAATAATGAAATACTAATTATCCACCCATCAGATTGGCTAGGCTTATTGGAAAATTGCAATTATTAACTGTTGCAAATAATGAGAGGGAAATTACCAGTAATTTTGGTGGGAGTTGAAATTGATGTAACTACTTTCAAGGGTCACTTGGCAATATGCAGTGAAGATGAAGACGAGCACATAGCACTAAATGTCTACAGAACAGAAATTCTCACACAAGTGCGCAAGGCTTTTCATTGCAATATCATTTATAATAAGGAAACACGGCAAATGTTCTCAGTGTAGATCAGTGGAGGAGACACAAACACTTCATGGTATATTCTTACAAAGAAATTTTCTGCATTCATTGAAATGAATGAAATATGTGTATTATCGTGTTATATTTTGAATACATATTAAGGGAAATACAGAAATTGAAGAAACATATATGAACATGAACAAATGATAAGCCAATTTCAAATCATGGTTATCTAGGCATTAAAACAGATTCCTAAAATTTTTAAGTGGCAAGTTTTTATTAATTTCATTTGAATAACAATAGAAAATGCAGAAAGAAGGTTTACTAAATAATTCTTGAGAACTTATAACAATTTTCCTTTTGCTAAATAAGATTAGGGAATTTTTCCTTTTTAATTTTTTTAAACTTTATTTTATTTTATTTTATTTTTTAAGTCTTTATTGAATTTGTTGCAATATTGCTTCTGTTTTTTGTTTTTGGTCTTTTGGCTGTGAGGCATGCAGGATCTTAGCTCCCCGACCAGGGATCGAACCCGCACCCCCTGTACTGGAAGGCAAAGTCTTAACTACTGGACCTCCAGGGAAGTCCCTACTTTTTTATTGACACCTGCAAAATACATAGTTTGGCAAAAGCTGAGAAAATGACAGAATTTTGAATTAAACTTTTATTCAATATCTACCTCATACTATGTTTATATTCCTTAAATTTATGAACATTATGTCTTTAGAAAAACTATCTTTGTCAACAACATTTTACTTGAAGAAAGGGACTGTTTTAATTTCTGTAATCTCTGTCCTCTGCACAGTTTCTAGAGCAAGGGAATCACTCCAAAATTGCTGAAGGAAAGAATGAGTAGTGCATCTTAGTTGCTAACAGCTAGCTGTTATGCCCTGGTGGCTATAATGCAATGTTCTTAATCATAAATTATTTAATATTTTTGTCAATATGATCAGTTAAAAAATATTCTACTTGCTTTTAAATATAAAATTTCAACCATATTTTGTTATAATAGCTACCCTGTTTTCTGTAATTATTTATCTTCTGTAAATTAGATTTATATTATCTATAATTGCAATTAAATATATACATAATTAATAATAATATATATCAGTGGTTCTTAACTGGGGGTAATTTTGCCCACCAAGGGGCATTTGACAAAGTCCAGAGATATTTTTGGTTTCCACAAATGGAGGGCATTTACCACTGGGGCCTAGAAGAAGGTAGAGGCCAGAAATGCTGCTAAACATTCCACAATGCAAAGGATAGTTCCTCACAAAAAAAACCTTAGCTGGACTAAAATGTCAATAGCGCTGTTTTTGAGAACCCTGATTTATATTGAAGGGAGAAGGAAATCTATTCAAAGATGAATTATTAAACTAATTCTTCAAAGTGAGCAAATGTGTAACAGAGAGCAGGATCTCCTAGAATAAGGAATTCTAATGCTTGTTAAGGCTGCATGTTTTGTTCGTTTGTTTTACTTCTTCTCTTCAGTAATGGTTAGTGGAGGGACCCCTGTCCTCTTCACTAAGTTTTACAGGACTGAAAGTGGGGTGGATCCTGACTGAGGGCAAACACTTAACCTCTCTAGTGATTAGAAAAAAGGAGTGATTAGAAAAAAGGAGTTTTTGCCCAGAATAGAAACGATGAAGGGCAAGCCTCCCTGGATCCCTTGGTTTTATAACCTGTAGATACATCATGCAATTAAAAAAAGGAAAGGCAAGTACATAGTTACCAGCCTTAAGAAACAATCCTCTAGTGGAGATCTCAGCTTTTGGGAAAACGAAGTAAAGCCAGATTCCGTCTCCACAGAACGTATGAGGACTATACATGTACTTTGCCCTCATCTGTTTGAACATGAACAAAAAACATTAAATAAGCATGCAACGGCAGTGAATATAGCTTTAGTAAACAGCACCAAATGAATGGAGAAGGTAAATAATAAAAAACAATTGTGAAGATCATTCATAATCTTCTGTAGTCAATGGCGAGACTTTAAGTGTACTAAAGGCCAGATAATAAATTGTTTCACTGACTTGGCATATTTTTCCATAGCCTATGCAAATAATAACTGAAATTATGTTAATCTAATATGTTGAGGCAATCTTAACGTAATCTTAACTGTAAGGGCAAGAGGAAAATGATGAAAACTTGTTTATCACTAACCCTGCTGACATTGAATCTGAACTAAATTAATTTTTCCACCTTTAACAAATTGGGAAGACAAACATCAGATATATCTCACTGTAGGAAGAAAATGAAAAGTGTTATTATGATTACTGTGAAATAAAATATACACATCCCAAATACGAGATTAAGTACGTGTATATCCCCTAGAGCCATACCTGCTTCACGATGATCACTCAATAAGCGTGAGCTACTGTTTTTATTAATGCTAAATCCCAGTACGGCTTTGAATCTAATAAGTATCTTGTGACTAACCAAATAAAGGAAACATAAGTGCAGTGTTCTCAGTCCAGAAGTGCTCATGTTGCTGATTCTAAACAGGGGAAAATACCTGAGGGAAAACCTATCTACTTATAAGAAGAATATATTTTTCTGAGATACTAGCACCAGTAAGAGAAATGCACAATGGTCATTCTTTGTGTCCAGCAAATGTTCTTTAAGCAACCCCTTTCCAGAGTCAGGGAAAGAATAGGCAATCTGAATGTGAACAGAAATCTGAGTAAGAAAAATCAATGATACATGCCATCTGCCGGCAAGAACAGATGGAATGACAGTTTTTAGCCATGTTGAGATGAGTGAAGGGAGGCATATACTGATTATGGTGAATTGGTGGAACATTGTATGGAATTCCACAGAAAGAGTAGCTCAGCTGAAAAGTGATTGTTCTGCTGACGATAACATCAATAACATAAAACCAGCATGGGACCTATAAGAATAAAACTGTAGAATCTTATTAAAGTGCATAAAACTAGATCTGAACAAATGTAGTACAAAAGAAAATACATATTGAATATAATCACAAATCAGATGGTAGCAATAAATGCCGAGAGCATAAAGGTGTTTCTGGCAAGTAACATATTGAACATATACAACATATACAACAACATAATATGTAATTCATGTTGTATTAAAATTTATTAGAAAGGTTTTTAAAATTTTGAAACAAGTGGTGTTATTTTGAACTACCTTTTTGCTATTAGCTACTAATTTTATTGCCTTGTGGTCAGAAAACATTGTCTAAAATTGATTTGTTGTAATTTATTGAGACTTGTTTTGTGAACTAGTTCATGATCAATCAATTTGTAAAAACAATAAAGACAGATGGGGCAGAGGGAGAAATACAGTAGACAAAATAATGAGGATCATGTTAAAAACTTTACTCCAATAATTTTGAAAACTAAAGTGAAAGTCACTCATAATAAAATTTTTAAAAATTTGTACTGATTTATAACATTAAAGCAGAATCAACATTTAAAATCTACTTACTGGAAGTATAGCTGGATAGAGGGGTGGACAGACAGACAGATGTGTGGTAAAGCAAGCAGAGTAGAATGTTAATGATAGAATCTAGGTGGTAGGAGCAGGGATGTTCATTAAAATTATTTCAACTTTGCTGTTTATTTGAGAATTTTCATAATAAAATGTTGGGGGGGGGAATTCTAAGTATTTATGTAGTCAGTTTTTCTCAAGTCTTGGAAGAAAGACCATCCGTACCTAAGATAAACGATTCCAGAGAATAGAAAAAGTGGAAAAGATACTCAACTCACATAATCAGGCTACTATAATCTTAGTAGTAAGATTGGACAAATACAAAAAAAAGAAAAAAATTATAAACTAATTTTATGTATGAGCATTGCTGCAAAACATAAGAGAGTAGTTTATGACATTGTGGGCAGGGACATGTTTCTTAAGTAAGTTGCATAGAGTATATCCATAGGGGCAAAAAAGGCAAAAAGCACAAATGCTAAAGGAAAAAACACATTTTACTATATTAAAATTAACAGTCGATTCAAAGATAATACGTCATGAAAAGATTAAAAATAAAACAATCTGCCAACCAGAAGAACGATTATTATCTAAAGAATTACTATAAATAAATACTAAAAAGAAATAGCAGAAAATTAGGGAAAATATATTTACAGACAAAAGAATGTGAAATTCCAAGGGCTAATAAATATATGAAAAGATGCTCAGCCTCACAACACATTAGGGAAATGTTAAAGTAATATCAAGATAAAATTTCTATGGGAATAGCAAGCCCTGAAATATCTAACAATAAATGTTGACAAGAATGTGGACAAATGGAAACTTTCATACATTGCTGTCAGGAGTATTAAATGACTGCAGCCACTACTGAAAGCAGCTAGGCGATATCTAGTAAAATTGGGCGTGTCCATATTCTAGAACTGAGCAATATCAATTACAATGATCTCCTCTAGAAAAACTCATCCATGTGCACAACAAGCCATGTACTAGGTTATTACTAGGAAAAAATATATTGTCCATCATTAGGAGAATTGATAATGTTGTCCTTTAAAATAAAACCTAATGCTTTAGATAAATTAAAATGAATAAACTAGATCTACATATATGAATACAGTTACTAAGAAAAATATATTGTAAAAATATACCCAGAGACTAATAATTTTATAAAACTTTTTTAAATTTATGCTTTCATTTTATTTTTTTATACAGCAGGTTCTTATTAGTCATCAGTTTTATACACATCAGTGTATACTTGTCAATCCCAATCGCCCAATTCATCACACCCCCACCCCCACCCCTGCTTCCCCCCTTGGTGTCCATACGTTTGTTCTCTATATCTGTGTCTCAATTTCTACCCTGCAAACAGGTTCATCTGTACCATTTTTCTAGGTTCCACATATATGCGTTAATATACAATATTTGTTTTTCTCTTTCTGACTTACTTCACTCTGTATGACAGTCTCTAGATCCATCCACGTCTCAATAAATGAACCAATTTCGTTCCTTTTTATGGCTGAGTAATATTCTATTGTATATATGTACCACGTCTTCCTTATCCATTCGTCTGTCGATGGGCATTTAGGTTGCTTCCATGTCCTGGCTACTGTAAATAGTGCTGCAGTGAACATTGGGGTGCATGTGTCTTTTTGAATTATGGTTTTCTCAGGGTATATACCCAGTAGTGGGATTCCTGCATCATTTGGTAATTCTATTTTTAGTTTCTTAAGGAACCTCCATACTGTTCTCCATAGTGGCTGTATCAATTTACATTCCCACCAGCAGTGCAAGAGGGTTCCCTTTTCTCCACACCCTCTCCAGCATTTGTTGTTTGTAGATTTTCTGATGATGCCCATTCTAAATGGTGTGAGGGGATACCTCATTGTAGTTTTGTTTTGCATTTCTCTAATAATTAGTGATGTTGAGCAGATTTTCATGTGCTTCTTGGCCATCTGTATGTCCTCTTTGGAGAAATGTCTATTTAGGTCATCTGCCCATTTTTGAATTGGATTGTTTGTTTTTTTAATATTGAGCTGCATGAGCTGTTTATATATTTTGGAGATTAATCCTTTGTCCGTTGATTCGTTTGCAAATATTTTCTCCCATTCTGAAGGTTTTATTTTCGTCTTGTTTATGGTTTCCTTTGCTGTACAAAAGCATTGAAGTTTCATTAGGTCCCATTTGTTTATTTTTGTTTTTATTTCCACTACTCTAGGTGGTGGATCAAAAAAGATCTTGCTGTGATTTATGTCAAAGAGTGTTCTTCCTATGTTTTCCTCTAAGAGTTTTATAGTGTCCAGTCTTACATTTAGGTCTCTAATCCATTTTGAGTTTATTTTTGTGAGTGGTGTTACGGAGTGTTCTAATTTCATTCTTTTACATGTAGCTGTCCAGTTTTCCCAGCACCACTTATTGAAGAGACTGTCTTTTCTCCATTGTATATCCTTGCCTCCTTTGTCATAGATTAGTTGACCATAGATGCATGGGTTTATCTCTGGGCTTTCTATCTTGTTCCATTGATCTATGTTTCTGTTTTTGTGCCAGTACCATATTGTACCATATTGTCTTGATTACTGTAGCTTTGTAGTATAGTCTGAAGTCAGAGAGTCTGATTCCTCCGTTTTTTTCCTTCAAGACTGCTTTGGCTATTCAGGTTCTTTGGCTATTCGGGTTCTTTTGTGTCTCCATACAAATTTTAAGATTTTTTGTTCTACTTCCATAAAAAATGCCATTGGTAATTTGATAGGGATTGCATTAAATCTGTAGATTGCTTTGGGTAGTATAGTCATTTTCACAATATTGATTCTTCCAATCCAAGAACATGGTATATCTCTCCATTTGTTGGTATCATCTTTAATTTCTTTCATCATTGTCTTATAGTTTTCTGCATACAGGTCTTTTGTCTCCCTAGGCAGGTTTATTCCTAGTTATTTTATTCTTTTTGTTGTTGTGGTAAATGGGAGTGTTTCCTTAATTTCTCTTTCAGATTTTTCATCATTAGTGTATAGGAATGCAAGAGATTTCTGTGCAGTAATTTTGTATCCTGCAACTTTACCAGATTAATTGATTAGCTCTAGTAGCGTTCTGGTAGCATCTTTAGGATTCTCTATGTATAACATCATGTCATCTGCAAACAGTGACAGTTTTACGTCCTCTTTTCCAGTTTGTATTCCTTTTATTTCTTTTTCTTCTCTGATTTACATGGCTAGGCCTTCCAAAACTATGTTGAATAATAGTGGTGAGAGTGGACAACCTTGTCTTGTTCCTGATCTTAGAGAAAATGCTTGCAGTTTTTCACCATTGAGAATGACATTTGCTGTGGGTTTGTTATATATGGCCTTTATTATGTTGAGGTAGGTTCCCTCTATGCCCAATTCCTGGAGAGTTTTTATCATAAATGGGTGTTGGATTTTTTCAAAAGCGTTTTCTGCATCTATTGAGATGATCATATGGTTTTTATACTTCAATTTGTTAATATGGTGTATCACATTGATTGATTTGAGTATATTGAAGAATCCTTGCATCCCTGGGATAAATCCCACTTGATCATGGTGTATGATCCTTTTAATGTATTGTTGGATTCTGTTTGCTGGTATTTTGTTGAGGATTTTTGCATCTATGTTCATCAGTGATATTGGTCTGTAATTTTCTTTTTTTGTAGTATCTTTGTCTGGTTTTGGTATCAGGGTGATGGTGGCCTCATAGAATGAGTTTGGGAGTATACCTTCCTCCGCAATTTTTTGGAAGAGTTTGAGAAGGATAGTTGTTAGCTCTTCTTTAAATGTTTTATGGAATTCACCTGTGAAGCCATCTGGTCCTGGACTTCTGTTTGTTGTAAGATTTTTAATCACAGTTTCAATTTCATTTCTTGTGATTGGTCTGTTCATATTTTCTATTTCTTCCTGGTTCAGTCTTGGGAGGTTATACCTTTTTAAGAATTTATCCATTTCTTCCAGGTTGTCCATTTTATTGACGTAGAGTTGCTGGTAGTAGTCTCTTAGGATGCTTTGTATTTCTGCGGTGTCTGTTGTAACTTCTCCTTTTTCATTTCTAATTCTATTGATTTGAGTCCTCTCCCTCATTTTCTTGATGAGTCTGGCTAATGGTTTATCAATTTTATCTTCTCAAAGAACCAGCTTTTTGTTTTATTGATCTTTGCTATTGTTTTCTTTGTTTCTATTTCATTTATTTCTGCTCTGGTCTTCATGATTTCTTTCCTTCTGGTAACTTGGGGTTTTGTTTGTTCTTCTTTCTCTAGTTCCTTTAGGTGTAAGGTTAGATTGTTTATTTGAGATTTTTCTTGTTTCTTGAGGTAGGCTTGTATTGCTATAAACTTCCCTCTTAGAACTGCTTTTGCTGCATCCCATTGGTTTTGGATCATCATGTTTTCATTGTAATTTGTCTCTAGGTATTTTTTGATTTCCTCTTTGATTTTTGCAGTGATCTCTTGGTTATTTAGTAACGTATTGTTTAGCCTCCATGTGTTTGTGTTTTTACATTTTTTTCCCTGTAATTGATTTCTAATCTCATAGCATTGTGGTCAGAAAAGTTGTTTGATATGATTTCAGTTTTCTTAAATTTACCGAGGCTTGATTTGTGACCCAAGATGTGATCTATACTGGAGACTGTTCTGTGCGCACTTGAGAAGAAAGTGTAATCTGCTATTTTTGGATGGAATGTCCTATAAATATCAATTAAATCTACCTGGTCTATTGTGTCATTTAAAGCTTCTGTTTCCTTATTTATTTTCATTTTGGATGACCTGTCCATTGGTGTAAGTGAGGTGTTAAAGTCCCCTACTATTACTGTGTTACTGTCAATTTCCTCTTGTATAGCTGTTAGCAGTTGCCTTAAGTATTGAGGTGCTCCTATGTTGGGTGCATATATATTTTATATCTTCTTCTTGGATTGATCCCTTGATCATTATGTAGTGTCCTTCCCTGTCTCTTCTAACATTCTTTATTTTAAAGTCTGTTTTATCTGATACAAGTATTGCTTTCTTTTGATTTACATTTGCACGGAATATCTTTTTCCATCCCCTCACTTTCAGTCTATATGTGTCCCTAGGTCTGAAGTGGGTCTTTTGTAGACAGCATGTATATGGGTCTTGTTTTTGTATCCATTCAGCAAGCCTGTGTCTTTTGGTTGGAACATTTAATCCATTCACGTTTACAGTAATTATCGACATGTATGTTCCTATGACCATTTTCTTAATTGTTTTCGGTTTGTTTTTGTAGGTCCTTTCCTTCTCTTGTGTTTCCCACTTAGAGAAGTTCCTTTAGCATTTGTTGTAGAGCTGGTTTCGTGGTGCTGAATTCTCTTAGCTTTTGCTTGTTTGTAAAGCTTTTGATTTCTCCATCGAATCTGAATGAGATCCTTGCCTGGTAGAGTAATCTTGGTTGTAGGTTCTTCCCTTTCATCACTTTAAGTATATCATGCCACTCCCTTCTGGCTTGTAGAGTTTCTGCTGAGAAATCAGCTGTTAACCTTATGGGAGCTCCCTTGTATGTTATTTGTCGTTTTTCCCTTGCTTCTTTCCATAATTTTTCTTTGTCTTTAATTTTTGCAAATTTGGTACTATGTGTCTTGGCGTGTTTCTCCTTGTGTTTATCCTGTATGGGACTCTCTGCACTTCCTGGACTTGGGTGGCTATTTCCTTTCCCATGTTAGGAAAGTTTTCGACTATAATCTCTTCAAATATTTTCTCTGGTCCTTTCTCTCTCTTTTCTCCTTCTGGGACTCCTATAATGCGAATGTTGTTGGCGTTTAATATTGTCCCAGAAATCTCTTAGGCTGTCTTCATTTCTTTTCATTCTTTTTTCTTTATTCTGTTCCGCAGCTGTGAATTCCACCTTTCTGTCTTCCAGGTCAGTTATCCGTTTTTCTGCCTCAGTTATTCTGCTATTGATTCCTTCTAGTGTAGTTTTCATTTTAGTTATTGTATTGTTTATCTTTGTTTGTTTTTTTAATTATTGTAGGTCTTTGTTAAACATTTCTTGCATCTTCTCGATCTTTGCGTCCATTCTTTTTCTGAGGTCCTGGATCATCTTCACTATCATTATTCTGAATTCTTTTTCTGGAAAGTTGCCTATATCCACTTCCTTTAGTTGTTTTTCTGGGGTTTTATCTTGTTCCTTCATCTGGTACATAGCCTCTTCATCTTTTGTATCTTTCTGTCAATGTGGTTTTTGTTCCACAGGCTGCAGGATTGTAGTTCTTCTTGCTTCTGCTGTCTTCCCTCTGATGGATGAGGCTATCTAAGAGGCTTGTGCAAGTTTCCTGATGGGAGAGACTGGTGGTGGGTGGAGCTGACTGTTGCTCTGGTGGGCAGAGCTCAGGAAAACTTTAATCCGCTTGACTGCTGATGGGTGGGGCTGGGTTCCCTCCCTGTTGGTTGTTTGGCCTGAGGCAACCCAACAGTGGAGCCCACCCAGACTCCCTGGTGGGACCAGTGGCAGACTCCGGGAGTGCCCACACAAAGGAGCACCCCCAGAACCTCTGCTGCTAGTGTCCTTGTCCTCACGGTGAGCCACAGCCACCTCCTGCCTCTGCAGGAGACCCTCCAACACTAGCAGGTAGGTCTGGTTCAGTCTCCCCTGGGGTCACTGCTCCTTCCCCTGGGTCCCTATGCACATACTACTTTGTGTGTGCCCTCCAAAAGTGGAGTCTCTGTTTCCCCCAGTCCTGTTGAAGTGCTGCAGTCAAATCCTGCTAGCCTTCAATTCTGATTCTCTAGGAATTCCTCCTCCCGTTGCTGGACCAGGTTTGGAAGCCTGATGTGGGGCTCAGAACCTTCACTCCGGTGGGTGGACTTCTGTGGTGTAACTGTTCTCCAGTCTGTGAGTCACCCACCCAGCAGTTATGGGATTTGATTTTACTGTGATTGTGCCCCTCCTACCATCTCATTGTGGCTTCTCCTTTGTCTTTGGATTTGGGGTATCTTTTTTGGTGAGTTCAAGTGTCTTCCTGTTGATGATTGTCCAGCAGGTAGTTGTGATTCTGGTGTTCTCTCAAGAGGGAGTCTAAAACTTTTAAAACACTCTAAACACAGTATTATAAATTGCTTTTACATACATACAAATGTAGAAAAAGTATGAAATCATGCATAGATGGGATGATACATACCAAATTGAGGGTTGTGATTATCTCTGGGGGCAGTAATGAGTTGGGAGGGTATAGTTGTTTATTTCTTTTGGGAAAATATATGGAACAGATACTTAAAACTATTAATTTAAAATTATTTCTTAATTTATTAAGTTTTAAAATTTGCACTATGGGTCCATGGGATGGTGAATACACTGGTGTTGTTAATATTATGTTCTGTACCTTTCTTTATGTTTGGAGTGTTTCCTAATTAAAAATAGATAAAAAGGATTGATATACATGGAATATATTCCTAAGACTATGATGTTCATTCTCTAGATAAAACATTCAGAGTCAAACCTGTCAGATATCGGACACCTGAAACAGAATTGTGGCATTTCTCCCCCACTCTACCCTTACCACATGTCAACTCACCTCTCCTACCCCTCTCCTCCACCCCAGCTCATAACAAGACCTGTTTTCATAAATGATGTTTTGTCATTATTCTATGGGCTTTTATTATAGGACATTCTAAGTAACAGTTCAGGAGCTTAATTATTATAATAATATCATTAACAATGGGATCTTCTATATCACCAAGGTAGAAAGGCATATGACAATATGGAGAGTATCATAAATGTAGTGTAATATATTTAGCTTAGACTGATTTTCCCACATTTATTTTCTCTATGCTCTTTCTTCCTCTGTTTTCTTTTAAAATTTTTCTCTTTTATTTTAATAACTATAATCCAATTGAAATCCTTCTTGGGAGGAAGTCCAGAGAAAAGTTTAGGAATAAACAGATTAACAGAAATTATCAAGAGGATTCAAAAAAGTATTTGAATCCCTAATCCTTCTCTTGAGTAAAAGCAGTTATTCATATAGGCAAAAACTCATTTTATGAACAATACTAAAATTGTAAGGACTCTTTATTTAAAAGAGCTTCCTAAAAACTAAATATATGCATTATATCTTATAATCCTAATAGTTAAGTACTATTATTATGATCTTTTACAGTCAGGAAAACTTAAAGAGTTAAATAACTGGGCCAAAATAATGCAACTAGAAAATGGTAATATTCAAGCTCTGGTATTTCTTACTCCAAAACCAGGCTCTTAACTGGTTTTTCTTTATTACATTACCTTATTGAAAAAAAAGATTTAAATTGAGGTGACATTGGTTTATAACATTATATCATGACATAAGTTTCATGTGTACAACATTGTAATTTGACTTCTATATACACTACGGTGTGCTCACCACCAAAAATTTAGTTTCCATCCATCACCATACAGTTGACTTCCTTTACTCCTTTTGCTCCTGCCTCTTCCCCCCTGGTAATCACTACTCTGTTCTCTGTACATTTGTGTTTTTTTGGTTTGGTTTTTGTTTTTCAATTCATTTTGTGTTGTTCAGTTTTTATATTCCAAATATGAGCAAGATCATACAGTATATTTGGTTTTCTCCATCTGACTTATTTCACTTCACATGATACCCTCAGTTTCCATCCATGTTGTCACAGATGGCAAGATTTCATTCTCTTTTAGTGGCTGAGTAGAATTTCATCATACGTATGTACATATGTGTATACATTCATTTGTCGATGGGTATTTATGTTGCTTCCATATTGTGATTATTGTAAATAATGCTGCAGAGAACATAGTGGTGCATGTATCTTTTTGAATTAGTTTAACTCTTATTCTTTACTTTTCTAATCTTAAATTAGACAAGTGTACTCTGGCATTTAACCTAAATACAAAGGCATTTTAATAATATTTTGATAAGATTGTACAAAAATCTTCCAACTGCACTCTTTAATTAAGTCTCTCTTTACCTTACTTCCCCACCCTCAGCCTTCCACAACTCTACTCATACAATCAAAACATCAGCCTGGTATATCTTCCTTAAAATCAACTGATTAATGAATGAGCTTTTCATATCAGATCTTTATGATCTCATATTTATCCAAAAAGTGAAAATGTGGACTAAATGGTCTTTTCCAGAAGAGCATGGTTGATTTTAATATTTTTTCCTAAGAGGGATAGGAATATATATTACAGTGAAGCAATTTCATGAAGAAATTCTAGAACCTCTCACAAGGTCTTGCTTTGGAATTAAGCTTTGTATTGATACAATGGGCTGAATCAGCCCACAGCTAATTCTAACCTCTGAATAAGGGGAAATAGCTGGTTTTCCAACCCTTCCAAGAATTCTTGTACTTTTGTAGGAATTCAGAACAATACTTGAGAGACAGAGGGCACTATTAAATCATCATTTTTTTTTTTTTTTTTTTTTGCATTACGCAGGCCTCTCACTGTTTTGGCCTCTCCCATTGCAGAGCACAGGCTCCGGACGCACAGGCTCAGCGGCCATGGCTCACGGGCCCAGCCGCTCCGCGGCATGTGGGATCTTCCTGGACTGGGGCACGAATCCGTGTCCCCTGCATCGGCAGGTGGACTCTCAACCACTGCGCCACCAGGGAAGCCCCATTTGTTATATTTTTTAAAGAGAATTTTTTAAAGGGATTAGAAAATATCAAGAAATTTTTGGAAAATCTCCTAATTCACAAGCTGACATTTCTTCATGGAGTTAGAAGATATACTGGAGATGATTGCTTTGATAATTCTGATATTGTTGCTTTGCCTCTGAGGGGGCACTTAATCAGACTCTAATAAAAGTGAACAATCTGAAAATTCCTTGAGAACATGCAATTATGGTGTGATGCATCTTTCAATTCACTCAGTAACATTCTGAGTGCTTTAAAAAGGTACTCCAGGGCTTCCCTGGTGGCGCAGTGGTTGAGAGTCCGCCTGCCGATGCAGGGGACACAGGTTCGTGCCCCAGTCCGGGAGGATCCCACATGCTGTGGAGCGGCTAGGCCCGTGAGCCATGGCCACTGAGCCTGTGCGTCCAGAGCCTGTGCTCCGCAATGGGAGAGGCCACAGTGGTGAGAGGCTGGTGTACCGCAAAAAAAAAAAAAAAGAAAAGGTACTCCATCAGCCATTCAGATAGTAGAAATGAAAAGCAGATGGATTGTGAAGGATAAAAATTGGAAGAGAAAAATGAGGCTCAACATCACTCCTGCATGTACAGAGTATTGCTTCCATCTCTTCAGTTTACCAAAGCTCAGGTGTAGCTGGAAAGTGATATCTGTACCTCAGAGCCAATCTGTCAACAGCATCTGCCATCCCAACCTCCATTTCCACATTTGTTTTTACCATAATTTACTGTTTGTAGAGAGAGGATTTAGAACAGTGTAAGAAATAAATCTTTACAAATGCTCCACAAAACGCTTAACACTTCACTAATGCAAAACATCACCAATACTAAAGAGACTCTGAAGGCATACCTGGGCAACTTGTGTCACTAGAGACACTTTAAGAATCCTACTGGAACTGAGATCTTAAAAGGACCCAACTCACTGAAAAGCAAAGATGGAAGGCTATAATTTGTAATTAGCAATTAATAAATAAGGTTGAATGTCCAGGAAAATTTCTGCAAACCTTCAGGCTTTCTACAGTCTTCTTTATGTTTTCTCCATTGATGTAGACAAAGTACAAGGGTACACAAAATATTTGCAGCCTGAGTTGAAGATATTTTAAAGACATTAGACATCCTATTGCCTCAGGAATAACTGGAAGTAACATTTTAAGTACTCTCAATAGGTATGAGTTTTTCCTGTCTTGACACTCAAAAATGTATATTTTTATTACTTTTTAAAAAGCATTCTCACCACACACAGACACACAGACACACACACACGTGTGCACATGCACAGGCGAAGTTAACTATGTGAGGTGATAAATGTGTTAATTATCTTGACCTTGGTAATCATTCCACAAAGTATATAAAAATCAAATCATCACATTGTATACTTTAAAAATGTATTTTTTAAGTTAAGCTTTTTTACTTTGACATAATTACAGATTCACATGCTTAATACAAAGAAGTCTCCTGTATTTTTGCCCAGTTTTCCCCATCTTGTAAAACTGTAGAAAACATCACAACCAAGATATTGACATTGATACAGTCAAGATACAGAACAGTTCCATCCCCATGAAGATTGCTCTTGTTGCCCTGTTATAACCACACCAACTTCCATGCTGTCCTTTTTCACTCATCATAATTCTCTGGAGGTTCATTTTAGTTTGTAATGTATCAAAAGTTTGTTCTTTTTTAATGCTGAGTAATATTCTGTGGTATGAATATATCACAGTTTCCTTAATGATTCACACTTTGAAGGACATGTGGGTTGTTTCCAATTTTTGACTTTACTAATAAGCTGCTGTAAACTTTCGTATGTAGGTTTTTGTATGAATAGCATTTTACATTTTCATTTCTCGGGATAAATGCCCAGGATTGCAGTTAGTGGGTCAGATGGTAGTTTCATGTCCAGTTTTTTTGTCAAGAAATTGCCAGTCTGTTTTACAGACTAGTTTGTACCACTTATATTCCCACCAGCACTGTCTGAGTGATTGTTTCTTCACACCCTCACCAGTGTTTGGTGTTGTCATTATTCTTTATTTAGGCCTTTCTGACAGTTGTGTAGTAATATCTCATTGTGGTTTTAATTTGTATTTACCTAATGGATAGTAAGGTTGAGCATCTTTTCATGTATTTATTTAACATCTGTATATGCTCCTCTGTGAAGTATATCTTCATATCTTTTCCCCATTTTCTAATTGGATTGTTTATTTATTGTTTTAAGAGTTCTTTATGTATTATCAATATTAGTCTCTGTGGTTCGCAGAAATGTTCTCTCATTCTGTTGTTTGTATTTTCATTCACTTAATGGGGTCTTTTGCTGAGAAAAAGTTTAAAATTTTGATGTCCAATTTATTCGTTTTTGCTTTTGTGGACTATGCTTTTCATGTCAAGTCTGTTAACTCTTTGCCAAGGCTTAGATTCTGAAGATTTTCTTCTATATTTTTTTCTAAAAGTTTTATAATATTATGTTTTACTTTAAAGTATTTATTTAAGTCCATGATCTATATTGAGTTAATTTTTGTATAAGGCATGAAACTTAAAGGTCAAAGTTTTGTTTTCTTGTTTTTATCTGTGGATGTACACCTCTCTTGCATCATTCATTAAAAATCCAATTTTCCTCCATGAATTGCTTTTTTACTTTAGTCAGAGTTCAGTTATTTATGTGGTACTACTTCTGGTTTCTCTATCCTGTGTCAATTATATGTGTCTGTTCCTTTGCCAATACCATACAGTCTTGATTACTGTATCTATATTATAAGTCTCAAAGTTGGGTACACTAGTCTGGCTCTGTCTTGTCACTGAAAAAAAAAAATTTAAAGCCTACTTTAAACGTCTTTGAATGCTCTTATTATATCCACAGAACCACCTAAGTACTGATTCAATATCCATAATATTTGGCGAATAGATTCAGAGGAGGTTGCACAAGATGCAGTAGCACATTATAGCAACTAGTACTTCAGTGTTTAGTTATCATGTCTGCTTTCCATGTAAGTTTTTCCAGGACAAATACCAAGTATTACTAGTTTAAAATACTCTTTCTTGAAAACTTGCTTTACATTTTGTAGAGTACTTGACTACTGTCAGATTTTAAAAGGTAAGCTACTAGAAATGCTCAAAAGCGCTTTAGGAAATTGTACAGAGTTTTGTTTCTTTGCTTATTACATTATTTAGTCAAGTGAGTATATGAAGATAAAGAAAACAGATATAGGAGATGGAATGTAAATAGTGACCAGTGAGACTTCCTTCCGCATGGGAAGACTGAGGTTCTTTATGACCTCACAGTTCTGGCTTTCAAAAAAAATAGGAAAAAAAAAAAAAATAGGGAAGTAAATATAAGTGACACTAGCCTTCAGAAATATATTAACTATAAAGCTGGCTTTAACTCAAAGTATAAATTATCTAGCACATTAAATCTCACATATAGTCTCAACTACAGTTGCAATAATAGAGAATGTCAACTTCCAGTTCTGAGGATGGATTTTGGCCCTTTTCAAATTCTAAGGAGGACCCATGAGTAGGTTCTATATGGAGGAAGATCAGGGCATCCCAAAGCAACCTACCAGATTCCCTGAAGACAGGACTGTTCACACCCAGTAGACCCCCAACTCTGACTGGAAAACAGTCAGTAGACCCCCAATTCTGACCAGAAGTAATTACTTTCCCAGCTGAGATGGAGATTAAAAGTTTACGGAGAGGAAAGTCAAGGACTGTAGTAAAAATGACTTCCCAGATCCTGAGGAATAACCTGCCATTATTTATTATTCATTTAACATTTGTTAGATGAACCACAAAAAGCCCTGTGACTGTGAAAATAAAATATTCCTGTCAGACTGTAGCTTCTGTCAGAGACCTGCCTCCTCAGGTTGAACTGACTTTGAGGTTGAATTATTTTCTAAACAATTTTTGCAAGATTTAAACCTCTACATCCCCTAATTCTTTTTAGATAAAACAAGAAAGTATGTTATATCTGTCCCAACATACTTTCAAATATGGCCATGAAATCTTGAGTTCTGAATTAAAATAATAATTTAAAATTATATATTTCATTCATCTGTCAATGGACATTTAGGTTGCTTGTATGTATTGACTATTGTAAATAGTGCTGTAATGAAAATTGGAGTGTGTGTATCTTTTCAAATTATGGTTTTCTCTGAATGTATAAAGATGTGGTATATTTATACAATGGAATATTACTCAGCCATAAAAAAGAATGAAATAATGCCATTTGCAGCAGCATGGATGGACCTAGAGACAATCATACTAAGTGAAGTAAGCCAGGCAGAGAAGGACAAATATATGATATTGCTTATATGTGGAATCTAAAAAAAATGATACAAATGAACTTATATACAAAACAGAAATAGACTCACAGACATAGAAAACAAACTTATGGTTACCAGAGGAGAGAGGTGGAGGAGGGATAAATTAGGAGTTTGGGATTAACATATACGCACTACTATATATAAAATAGATAAACAGCAAGGACCTACTGTATTGTAAGCACCCCCTTGGCCTTAGAACTTAGTTTTACTTTAAACTCTTAAGTCTTTACACAAGACAAAATAATAATAGTTTAGTCATTAAGCAAAGTCAAGGACCTTTAGTTACTCCTCAAGGGCTATAGATAATATTCTGAGCCATATCCTGTGAGCTGTTTTGCAGATAACAAAGCTCCTACCAGGTGGAGGAATACAACCAAATTGTAACCATGACAGAAGCAACTCCATTTCATAGAATTCTGAGAACTGGCCTCAAAATGATGCTGATTAGACCACCACATTACTGATTTAGAGATGACTCTTAGAGCTGACTCTGCTGCTCTGCCCCCTCCCTCTGCCAATACACCCCTGAAAATCCCCTTGCCCCCTGAGTGTCAATTGGGAGTTGGTTCTTGGACATGAGTCTACCTTATCCCCTGGTTGCTGGCTTCCACAACAATGCAACCTTTCCTTTCCTACCAATACTCGTCTCTCGAGTATTGGCTTTTGAGCGGCGAGCAACTGGACCTGGGTTTGGTAATAGTGTTGCACAGGGAACTATACTCAATATTTTGTAATAACCTATAAGGGAAAAGAATCTGAAAAAAAATATATATATATATAACTGAACCACTTTGCTGTACACCTGAAACTAACACCTTGTACAACTATACTTCAAATAAAATAAATATCAAATAATTTAGGATATGAATATTATGTAGCTATCAAAGTGCTGAAGTTGAAGAAAAGACAGTTTCTTACACATTTTTTTGTATGTTCTGGACTCACTTCATCTTATAGAAATATTATATTTTAAGCTAAAAATGAAGGTCTGACCACTGTCCTCAGCTTCACATTTGGATTATTTAAGTGAGTTTAGTCAGTTCTTCTTGACTCTCTCATAAGTGCTGAGTAAATCTCAAGGTCAACAAATTCAAAATTGCATTCATGGAAGAACCTTTTCTACTTCCCAATACCACCAGAAAGGCTCCTTATCCACTCTTTACTCTCTTATTTAAGATCTGCACTACACACTCAGTGATTAAAATTGGAGACTTCAGAACCATCCAATTAACTCAGCTTGTCCTGATTCCAAGTTTACTAGGGGGAGAAGAAGATTATGATTAAATTTGACTCTTCTAGAGACCTGCATTCTTGGCAAGATGCAGCATTAGGAAAAGGATTTACTCTTCTGTCTGAAACAATTTAAAAAAAAGGAAAAATCTTATGAAATAACAGTTTTCAGACATTGGATATCAGGCAAAACAGGACAGTGGTCTCTGAAAGGGAGGAAATAGTTGAGTTCTATGATTGCTCCAACTCATAGCATGGGGAGAGTTTCCAGGCAGCATCTCAGAAAAGGGGGAATCCAGGCAGAGTCTGGTGATAACCTAAGTTGAACAGATGGAGTTGGGAGTCTGGGGAAGACAGGTGGCTAGAGTTTGCAGGGCAGAGTACCAGAAAGGAGAGACATGCACAGATAGAAAGAGCTTCAAAAATTCTGTCCCTTATTCTCCTGAATACTGATCAACACATATCTGTCAGAAAACTACCTCAGGGTAAGGAAATAATCACTCAAAATTATTAGATGAGATGATCACAAGGGCTCACACAGGGTTGAAACTAATGCACGTTCCAATCAGAGTGGAAAACCTCAAAATTAATGGAACATCAAGTACAATACTCAGAAAAATATTGCCTCAGCAGTGAGGCAAATGCAGTCCTAGATTAAAGGTTGTTTTAGTCTTACCCAATAAATCTTAAGAGCAAACTGTTTCAAATAACTGTGCCCCAGAATAACACTCAATAATATTTATAGAAATAAAAATATAGATAGTATTAAACAAAGTAAAATGAGCAATACCTGGCCCTCAACTGAAAAAAATTACCAGGCAGAAAAAGAACAAAAATACGGCTCTTAAAAAAGAGGAGAATCAAACAATAGGAATGGAGGCAGAAATGAAAGAGATGTAGACAAGAACAGCAAAAGTTATGAAACCTATATTACATATGTTCAAGAAGGTAGAGGAAAAAATGAGTATGCTGAGTAGCAACAGGAAAACTATATAAGACCCAAATCAAATTTCTAGAGTAGAAAATTACAATGTTTGAGATGAAAAAAATATGCTTGATAGAATTAACAGAGGTTAATTCTGTTAATTAACAGAATTAAGTTAATATAGATACTGCAAAAGAGGGAATTAGTGAACTTAAACATGTAGCAATAGAAACTATCCAAAATGAAACACAGACAAAGAAATGGATAAAAATCCCCAGAGGTTCAGTGTACTCTGGGACAATTTCAAGTAACCAAATATGTGTGTAATTGTAGTCCCTGAAGAAAAGGAGGTGAGAGAGAGTATTTTAAGGAATAATGGATGAAGGTTTTCCAAATTTGCTTAAAAATCTAAAAATACATGGAAACTTAATGAATGTCAAACACATAGACGCATAAAGAAAATGACTTCAAGTTACCTGACAATTAAATTGCATAAGATCATGTAAGGAAAATCTTAAAAGTGGCCAGAGGGGAAAAGATACACATTACATGCAGAACAACAAAGTTAAGGATAAAATCACATTTTTTCAACAAAAAGAATATAAGCCAGGAGTCTTTCAACATCTTTAAATTCCTGAGTAAAATAACACTGTCAATCTAGAATTGTATTCCCAGTGGAAATATCTTTCAAAAATGAAGGCAAAATAGAGATTTTTTCAAACTTACAAAGCAAAAAGAATAAAAGTTATAACAGGTATTAATTGAAATAACAAGCCTATATGAAAGGAAAGAAGAATATGGGAAGATATAAGATACTTTTTGATCTTTTATATTTTTTAATCTTTTAAAAGATTATCTACTGTTTAAATAAAAAACAATAGCAATGCATTTTGAGGTTTATGACATATGTAGAAATAAAACACATGACGAAAGAACACAAAGATGTGAAGGGAGCTATAGGTATGAACTCTTGTGAGTCTTATAATACACATGAAGTGATATAATATTACTTAAAGTAACTGTGATAAGTTAAAATGTATACTATAAATTCTTAGACAACCACAAAAAATTATGGTAAATAAGTCAGCAAACGAAATAAAATTAAATCACAAAAATGGTCAATTAATCCAAAAGAAGGTAGTACAAGAGGAAAACAAAAACGAGAACAGGGCTTCCCTGGTGGCGCAGTGGTTGAGAGTCTGCCTGCCGATGCAGGGGACATGGGTTCGTGCCCCGGTCTGGGAAGATCCCACATGCCGCGGAGTGGCTGGGCCCGTGAGCCATGGCTGCTGAGCCTGCACGTCCAGAGCCTGTGCTCCTCAACGGGAGAGGCCACAACAGTGAGAGGCCGGCGTACCGCAAAAAAAAAAAAAAAAAGAGAGAACAAATAAAACAAATAGAAAGATGGTAGAATTAAGTGCAGTCATACCAAAACCACATTAAATATAAATGGCTTAAACACATAAATCAAAACACAGAATCTGTCATATTTGACTAAAACCTAAGAAAACAAAATTCATTTATATTGGACTTCCCTGGTGGTGCAGTGCTTAAGAATCCACGTGCCAATGCAGGGGACACATGTTCAAGCCCTGGTCCGGGAAGATCCCACAGGCCGCAGAGCAACTAATCCCATGAGCCACAACTACTGAGCCTGTGCTCTAGAGCCCACGAGCCACAACTACTGAGCCCATGTGCCACAACTACTGAAGCCCGCGCGCCTAGAGCCCACGCTGCGCAACAAGAGAAGCCACTGCAATGAGAAGCCCGCACACTGTTAACGAAGAGTAGCCCCCACTCGCTGCAACTGGAGAAAGCCCGCGTACAGCAATGAAGACCCAACGTAGCCAAAAATAAATAAATAAATAAAAATTTTAAAAAATCAATTATATTTTACCTACAAGAAACCCACTTTAAATATAATATAAAGATACAAGTAGTTTAAAAATAAAAGGATGGAAAAAGATATACACCATTATAAAATTTTAAAAAGTTGTAATAGTTACATTAATATCAGTGTATTTCAGAATGAAGAATATCAACATTGATGAAAAGAGCACTGTATTGTGATACAGGCATATACTCATAATGAATATATAGCAACCTTAAATGTTTACAAACTAATCAAATACCAGAGCTTCAAAAAACATAAAGCAAAACCAGATAAAAATGCAAGGAGAATTGACAAATCCACAACTACAGGCAAAGATTTCAACATTCCTCTCTCAGTAGTTGATAGAACAAGTAGAAAGCCAAAAAGGATATAGAATAATTGAAAATTCTATCAACCAACTTGATTGAATGACACTCTAGAACACACCACGCAACAACAGCAGAATATATATTCTTTTCAAGGGCACGTGTAATATATACCAAGATATTCTTTCATAAACAAATCTCAATAAATTTAAAAGGAATCAAATTCTACAGACTCTCCTAGATAATTGAAGAGACTGCTAACTAATTCTCTGAGGCCAGCATTACTCTAGTACCAAAACCTGACAACAAACAAACAAAAGACCTATAAGAAGGCTAAAGACCAATGTCCCTCCTGATCACTGATGTGAAAATTTTAAATAAAATTTTAGTAAATAAAATTTAACAATATATAAAAAGTATAATATATCATGCTCAAAGTTAGTTTAATTCAATGTAATTTAGCAAGTTAACAGACTAAAAAAGAAAACCATAAGATCATCTTGAAAGACACAGCAAAAACATTTAACAAATTCCAACATCTATTCCTGATAAAAACTATCAGCAAACTAGCAATAAAAGTTTCCTCAATCTGAAAATTCTACAGCTAACAAACACTGATAACTAATGGTAAGAAAAAAGAGGGTTTACTGCTAACAGAAGGAAAAAGATAAGGATATCTTAAAGCAGAATAAGAAATAAAGGTATCCAGATTGAAAAGCAAGAAATATAAGTGACTTTATTCACATAAGACATTGTTTATGTTAGAAAATCCTATGAAGTCCACAAAAAAGCAGCTAGAACTAATAAGTAAGCTTAGCAAGGGTACAGAATTTAAAAAATCAGTGTATTACTAATCCTAGCAACTATCAATCAGAAATTGAAGCTGAAAAATAGAGACTTCCCTGGCAGTCCAGTGGTTAAGACTTCGCCTTCCAATGCAGGGGATGCGGGTTCGATCCCTGGTCGGGACCTAAGAACCCGCATGCCTCGTGGCCAACAAACCAAAAACATAACACAAAGCAATATTGTAATAAATTCAATAAAGACTTGAAAAATGGTCCACATCAAAAAAATCTTAAAAAAAAAGAAGCTAAAAAATAATACAATTTACAATAGCATCAAAAAATGAAATACAAAAAAATACAATAGCATAAAAAATATGAAATACTTATAAATCTGTTTAAAGATGAGCAGGACTGTATACTGAAAACTATATAGCATTGCTCAGAGAAAGGAAAGAATACCTAAGTAGAAAGATACAGTGTTTATGGGTCAAGAGAATCAAAATTTTTAAGGTGTCAACTCTTCCCAAGTTGATTTATTGTTTATGACTAGAGTTTATTGAGTCCCTGTTGTAATCTCAAATGTTTTCACTTTTGGTATGCACTTTAAATTGTCTAAGGTGATAAAATCCATAAACTCCCTCAAGAAGTGTGAAGGAAGGAAGGACCCGGGAAGCTAGTCTGGAAATCCAACATCTAAAAAATATAATATTGTTTGAAGAAGGGGAGTCTTCACACTAGAAACAGATTTTGTGGCAGTCAGGTTTAGATGGATCAAACATGCTGTCTTTAGAACATCTCTTCTGCCCTAAGCTTTTCCACCAAAACTCTCTCCCACTCTTTCAGGATCATTTGGAGTTTGAAAACCATTGCATAATATAGAAGGCATGTCATTTTCAAGCTTTGTTTGAATATTTATTCCAAGGCCATAGAATATGAAGTAAATGGAGAAAGCTATCTATTTGTCATTTCTTTATGTAGGAGCGCTATAAGAGGCCACTATTCTTAGAGGCTCTAACAAACACAGTCTCTGACTCTTCTGAAGAGTCCAAGCATATCTGCATCTCTTAAAAAAAGATACTGTGTCAAGAAAAAAAGTTGCACTAAATAAAAAAAGATAAGAATTAAGCATTAGAATAAATAAGGAAAATAATGGAAATGTCAGCCTTAACATGGATGCAAGAGCACACCACTTTTCTTTGAATGGAGAGGCTCTGACTTTTCTGGCATTTTGGTGATCTTCAGTACATACTTTTTACAGAATAATAACCACAAAGGCATAGAGTCTGATTCAGTGGCCCATAGACTTGCCATTGAAGAGAGGTCAAAGGGTAGGCTCAGCTCAGCAGGTGTGCAGAACTACATTTGTCCAGATTCATCCACAACCCTGCAAACAATGCTCCAGGGAGCCCTGACAATATGGGGTGGGAGGGGATTGAACTATCTAAAAATCCCTGAAGTGAAAACTAATAATGAGAGTAGAGGCTCATTTGATACCAACATACCACATTATTCCAATAAGGTATCGAACTTGTTTTTTAGTATTGTATACAGTGTCTAAATTGTCCTATATTTTCTTTGTGTGCTGAATTCTGTAAAGTGAAAATGCATTTTTAAAAATGCACACTTTGTTCACTGTTTTACCTTCAGCGTGCTCTCTCAACCAAAGGGTAATTGGGTAAAAGTTAAATGATTCTTTGGGAATGTTTGTTTAGGTGTTATTACTAAGGGAAACCTTTTAAACTTAATAAAATTAGCTTACCTAAGGTTTCAATGAGATTCTGGCTAAGAGTCTTCTGAAGAAGGAGTTTGACCAAGCTTGGTGACTGTGTGTGAGCAATTACTTCTGGTGATGTGCTAAGGAATGATAAGAAAATAACAGTAATAAGAATACAACCTAATATTGAGCTTTTATTATGGCCAGTCACTGCCCTAAGCGTTTTATGTGTATTAATTCATTTAATTCTCATAACCCTATGAAGATATTCTTGTGTCATCAGTGGTCCATTTTCAGATGAGGAAACTGTAGCATGTAGAGGTCAAATTACATATCTGAGGATGGTATGGTGAGTTGTGGAGCAAGCATTCAGTCCTGGAAGTCAGCCTCCAGATTCTATTCTCATAAGCAGTGCTCTAGACACAATGGTTTTGGTCTTCATTTGAGCTAGGCTGATTTGCTCTGTTCTGTGGCTCTAGGTTACATCAGTTATTTTTGCCATGAATTTATTAATATACTGACTCTTCTAGGTGAAAGATGTGAGCTTCAGGCTCCGTCTCTCTTGCACTTAACACGAAGCTCTGCAGTAGAGTTGGTTAATGGCAAGGAGTGTCTAATACAGGTGGGCCTGAGATACACTTTCCTCCCAGAGGATCCCAGAGAGGCGCAGAGGGCATCCCAATTTCCCTACACCCTTGAAGTGGTGGGTCAGTGGGGCTTGTGGCTCCGTTCAAGAGATGTTGATTTTAGGCATGACATGAGAGGTGCATGAGCCAGGGAGTATGAATAGATCTTGGAATCAGAAGTAAAAGATAAAACCGATAGGAATCATACATTTCAGAGGATTGTTCATCTCAGTGGAAGCCAACACGGACAATTGCTGATCACAAAGACCAGGTGCATCTCACTCATCCAGTGCAAGTTTCATATGTAAGGTTCACAGAACTTAGATAAAAACCTCAAGAAGAAAGGAACAAGAGAGGGGATGTAAAAAACAAAAACCTAAGTTGACTAAGTTAAACTCTGAAATCAGAAAAAGCACTGAAATGACTAAATTGACTTCGATTTAAAGTGTGCCGCTGTTGTGAAAAGTGGAAGCTTGAGAGCTAAATTAGAATACTTTTCTTTGAACTTATTTTATGCTTTTTCAGTATTAATTCTAGTTTTTTTTTAACCCATATGTTTACCAATTTGGTTACTTACCATTTCTTGTCATGTCACACAACTTTTGTCTTGAATTGTTTTTCTCTTTCCTTTGTTACATATGTTAGACGTACCTTTATGAGCTTTGGTTATTGGTAAACTCTCTTAGTTTTTATTGGTTTGAAAACTCCTTAGTTTTCTTTCATTCTTGAAACATAGACTTTCTAGATGTACAATTTTAGGTTGATAGCTCTTTGTTTTAGCACTTGGAGATTCTTCACTGTTTCCAGTTGTTCTTGAGAAGGTAGCCTTAGTCTAATTATAGTTCCTTATATGTACTCTTTCTTCTCTCTCTCTCTTTATTACCTTTTCTTTCTTTTGAGTGTTCTACTACTTCACTCTCATGTAGGTGAGGGCAAATTTCCCTTTTAAAAATCCTGCTTTGGATTCATTATGCTTCCTGAAAATCTTGATTGGTTGTTTTCACTAATACTGGAAAATTGTTACCCATTGTACCTTCAATGATTGTGTCTCCCTCGTTCATTTTACTATATACTCTTGGAATTCTGATTAAATATATGCTACATTTCTCATTCTAGCTTGCATTTTTCTTAACTTCTCCTTCAGAGTTCTATCTCTGTGTTGTATTCTAAATAATTTTTTAAATGTGTTTTCAAGTTCACACACTTTCTTCCAGTTTGTATAGTGCTATTTAAACTATTCATTAAGTTTTTAATTTAAATCATTATACTTTTTCTACTTAAAATTTCTATTTGACACCTTTTCATATCTTTTTTTAACACCTTTATTAGAGTATAATTGCTTTACAATGATGTGTTAGTTTCTGCTTTATAACAAAGTGAATCAGCTATATATATACATATATCCCCATATCTCCTCCTTCTTGCGTCTCCCTCCCACCCTCCCTATCCTTTTCATATCTTTCTGGTCACTTTTCAGGGTCTCTAGTTCCTCATTGTATTTGTTTTCTATTGTTGCCATAACAAACTACCACAATACTTCTTATTATCTCAAAGCTCTGTAGATTAGCAGATTTGTCCAATACAAGTCTCACTGGACTAAAATCAAGGTGTCTGCAGGGTTGCATTCCTTACTGGAGGCTCTTGAGGACAATCTATTTCTAGGCTTATGTTGTTGGCTGAATTCAGTTCCATGCAGCTGTAGGACTGAGGCCTCTGTTTCCTTGCTGGGTTTCAACCAGGGTCATTCTCAGTTTCTAAAGGCTGCCTGCATTCTCTGGCTTGTGACCCTTTTCATCATCAAACCCAGCAACACTGGCGGGTCCAGTTCTCATGTTTCAAATCTCCCTGACTTCCCATTCTGTCTGATTTCACCCACCTGACTCTTCTGCCTTTCTCTTCTGCTTTTAAGAGCTCATATAATCACATTGGTTTATGAGTCTTCACTTTATATTCTTTATTTAATAATTAGAATATCTGTTGTCTTTGCACTTTGGATTTTATTTCTTCTGTTTATGTTGTCTCTTGCACAAAATGCTTTATGTCTTGGCAGAATTTATGGGTTTTGATTATAATCTTAGAAATTCTTTGAGCCCCAACTTGAGGAAAGTGTTCCTTTTTTTTGGCCAGGTAGTGGGATGTTATCAGCCTAGGACTGTTTTAAAACTACGTTTCAGATTGAGGTACCTACACACATTGCTATTGAGACTTTAGGCCCCTAACCTGGATGGTTATGAATTTTCAAAGGAGGTTTTACCCCTCCACCAAGTGCATAGGCCAAAACATGAAAATTCCCTTGATGTTTCCCGCCACAAGGTGGGTTTTTTGTGTGTGTTTTTTCTAATTTTCACTGAGAGTATAGATAGCCCTTGGAGATCCTAACTCTATGTAATTTTCCATTCAACCCCTAACTTGCTTGGGTCCTAGCTTGGTCTCCCATCCCTCGTACGCTGTGTACTTATTAAAAGAAAATTTCAATATCTCTAGGGACTAGCAGTTTCTATATTCAGTCCTTGCTTAAGTCTCTGGACATTTGCTGGTCCTTCTATATATTTCTCTTCTTAAGGACTTCTATTTTTTTTTTTTGCCTACATGGTAATGTATGTTATACAATATTTATTATTATTTGGCCTTAAGAAGATCTCCCCCACCTCTAGCCTCCATACTGTCATTAAGAAAAGCCCTTTTATTTCTCTTTTCAAACCCCACATCTTTTTGTTCCTAAACAAATGAAGGTCCTCATGTTTGGAAAACCTTTTAATTTTTACTTTATTTATGTGCTGTTTTTACTATTTACTCCTGGACTAATCTGATCTTACTCTGCACTGGGGACATTTCCCAGTGCATTCCCAAAACTTACCTAGTAAATTGTTATTTTGACTAAAATACTTTGTTTGGGAATAACATGGCTGATGCTGCTCTGGGGTAATAATTTAAACTATTTTTATTTTTATATTACATTACAGTAATAAAACTGAATGTTTGTTTGGGTTTACTCTTTCATTGTTAGTACAATCCTCTCCCTCCTGAAAATAAAAGTATTTAATTAGGAAAAATCCACACACAAGTAAAGGTAATAATCATTCAATAACTAAACCAAGAAAACTGGAACAAAAGTGTCATCACAAAGATTCTTATCAAATATTTAGCCATGGCAAAGATATAATAAAGTATCTAATAATAAACTTTGACATATAATAATATGTAGTACACATGTCCAGACACGTGTCATGATATTGTTTTATCAAATTTTGCTAATAAATTTAGTTAGTAATACTGGCTAAAAGTGTACCTTCCTACCTCCCAAGCTGAAAAAGGAGAGAACAAAGTCTTGGAGACCAGGTAGGGTGAAAACAGTGCACACATCTGAAAGGAAGGAAAGCTGAATTCTAGAGGTGCTGACATATACAGTGGCAATTGTGGTGAGTGAAGGATACACATATGCTGCAGAGCCCTCTAAGCACTTGCAAGGAACAGACAGTAAATAGGCACTTAGTGAAATTGCTCCTATTATCTGGACAAGATCCAACCATAAGCAAGATACAGGGATTTAAAGTGACAAAGACTTCTAGTTAACTTCTAAGTAAGGCTCAATATAAGAACAAAAACACTGTCTACCCTAGAGTGGGAAGACAAAGATTTGTCTGATCATCTGTTTAGGCTGTCTTTTGGAAACTTTCAAAGACAGTATGCACCTCTCAAACTAAAAGAACTTGAGAACTTTGATGTAAATGGGACAAATGTGAAATGGATGAGTTAAGTCATTTTTGATATATCAACTAAACATAAAGATGTTACAAGAGAACCATACAGCTCACTTAAACAAATTTTAACAAAGTATCATTTTTCCTGCACTCAGCTGGCAGCTGTTGGAAGTAATTCTGTTAAAATGATTCAAGCTGAAATGTTTATATTATTTTCTTGAGAGCAAAACTTACTATAATTTGAAAAGTCATTTCATTTTTTCATAATGAAAATATATTCATCATATAATATAATTCAGCACTGATAAATTGAATGACTAGAAGAAAGCAGTAATGTAATAAATACTATGGATCATAAATAAATGTGTAACATATGATAGGGAAGGGAACAAGTGAACAAGGTGAACATAGATGATTTACACAAAGCAGCAATATATTGTCAGGCTTAAATAGACACATTTTTTTCTTGAAAAAGTGGTTAATTTTGCATTGAGTAATTAATAAACAGACAAATAATAAACATGGGCTATTATATATAATTTTTTAAAGAAATGTATAACTTTAAAAAACCCTCTTTACCATATTTAGTTTTCAAGAATAACTTTATAAATAATGTCATTTGCACAAAAAAACCAGGTCTGATGAGCTCTATGAAAATTAAAGCTATTAAAGGTGTTTTTTAACCTTGTCTTCCATTTTATTTTTAGCATGAGAATTGCTCTAACTTCTCCATATTTTCCTAACTGTACACATTTTTTGTCTTTTTCAATTTTTTGCCTTTAGTCTAATTTTGGAATGCCAGTAGACCTTACAGTTTAACATCCTGAATGCTAGGAGACTATTTTCTTCCTACTTTTGTTCGAATGTTCAGTTCTTTTTTCTTTTTGGTTTGCACATAAATAATTTATTTTTTTCTTTTGCAAATATATCAACAGTTTCAATTTTTTATTCTTTATTTTCCCTCTGGTATTCCATTTCAATGTTGATGCAATGGAGTTACATGACTTTTTTCTGTATCTGCATACACAGTGATAATTCATTTAAATTTCGGAATTTCTTGTTTTTATATATGACATTATGTAGTTCTGAAATAAAATAAACATTTAAGCAAAACTGTTATAAAAATCCACAAATGTGTTAATAATTTTATACTGTTTAGCTTTCTTTCCTAACTATACCGTGCTAATAGTGCAAGTCATAGCAAGCCTTATCCATAGCTCTACAAAGTACATTTCTCAGGGCACCGAGATCATAAAAGTATGAATTATATTATCAATACTTTAACCATAGGGTCAAATAGAAATTAATCCTTATCTATTTTCTGTTGTTTAGTGGATTCAGCTATAATTTTGCAACTACTACTTTCAATTTTTTTTTTTTTTTTTTTTTTTTTTGCGGTACTCGGGCCTCTCACTGTTGTGGCCTCTCCCGTTGTGGAGCACAGGCTTCAGACGCACAGGCTCAGCGGCCATGGCTCACGGGTCCAGTCACTCTGCGGCATGTGGGATCTTCCCGGACCGGGGCATGAACTCGTGCCCCCTGCATCGGCAGGCGGACTCTCAACCACTGCGCCACCAGGGAAGCCCTTAACTTTCAATTTTTATACTATATGGATATTTCAAGAGTAATCTGATTGGAATATTTTTTAAATGAGGGAATGTATATTTTACTTAGATTAAACTTTTCTTTTGTACTACCAGATGACCACAGCTCTGATTTTTCAGAAAATTCCCTTGGACACTACAGAAATGATTTATACAAGTAGCTAATAAACTTGTATATTTTATTTTCTATTTCTACCTTCATGGAAAGTTTCTGAAATAACAAATTGACATTTGAAATGTTACACTGAACCCAAAGTGTAAGATGAAGCAAATGACCTAATCTCTTGAAGGTCAAGTTATAAATTATTCTTATGATGAAGCAGGATGCATATGGTCCATGAGCAAAATCTCAACTGAGGGCTTCTTCATGAAGGCACATAGATGGTCTTGGTTGCATCTCAAAGCAGGTTTGGGGTGTTTTACAGCAGCTACACCAGGACTAATTTAAGTGTCATCAGTTTTCTAGAGCCAAATTTTGTAGTGAATTCTTAGTGGTTCCCAAAACCCACCACAGGATAGTCAGAGCATTCATGCTTGTCATGGCATGGTCTCATTACTAACTGCAGGAGCCCAGGAAGGGTAAGTGTGGAGGTCAAACATGGGTACAATCCAGGTAAACATGCCAAGCATCACGACAGCAACACCCACAATATTAACGCCAAGTCCAGCTTTAACCTTGAATATGAAAGAACATGAATGTCAGTCTCAAAAACAAACAAACAAACAAACAAAAAACCCCCAAAACAACCTACGGGAGAATTGGAATACTGTTGAAGAAGGCATATGTCAGATTTACATGCATCCTAAATGATTAGTATCAATGATTGGTTTCATAAGACAAGGAGTCCTTCCACTCATGTCAAAAAAGAATCTGTTCCCAACTAAATGCCATTTAGGTTGAGAGTCTCAGAGAGGTTCCTCTTAGGAATATACTGAAGTCATTCTGATTAGAGAAAAATCCCTTTAAAAATCTGCCATTTCATGTCAAATCAGGATTTGAGTTTTGCGGTTTTGTATTTCAGTGAAAATAAGGTTCAGGTCACTATATGAAAACTGAATCCTTCATATTCACTCCATATTATTTTTAGTTTAGCCTTCAGTATTCTCTTATTGAGATTTAATACCTCTTCCATTCATCTTTCTTAGAGTTCCCATTTTTCTAGGTCTGACGTCATTATTCTGGTGGCACTAAACAATCTCAAATTGCTTTCTAGCTATTAAGACAGAGGTTGGCAAACTACTGCCCATAAACTGTTTTTGTAAAGAAAGTTTTGCGGGACCACAATTCTGCCCATTTGTTTACATGTTGTTGTTGGCTGCTTTCATGATTCAGTAGTTGTGACAGAGACCATATAACCCACAGAGTCTCAAATATTTACTCTCTGGCTCTTTACAGAGAAAGCTTGCTTATCTCTGCATTCTCTGTATTAAAACATGGAGCCCCAAGGCAAAATAAATATTATAGAGGCCTCCTGTTCTGTCCATGCAAGCCTCTTGTTTATTTTAGAATCCTGGTTTTTTTTAACATTCACATACCTAGCACAGTTTATATTGTATATTATGCTCATTTTCTTTACCCAAAGGAGATTATACGACTTCTGCATAGAGGCATTTCCAGAATTTTTATGTTACAGGGGTTTAGGGACAGCAATCTGTCTGGAAGAAAAGAACCTGGGGCTTAACTTGGAACTGCATTTGCACAGCAAACTCACTGAATTGCCTTTAGTTATAGTCTTGCTTGGTTTGTTCCAGAAGCTGGTGATCAAGATTGAGAGAAGAGCAGGATATTCTCAAGCTAGTCCTTCTCTACCACAACTTTTGTAATTGGCAAAATGTGCACGTTTTGTCACTTAAAGTTTCTATTATTACTTGCTTGTGCTAATTTCATTTCATTTCACTTCATTTCATTTCGTTTTATTTCAGGTGCCACTATTAGAATCAGAAAAAGAAAGATGACTTTTCATCAGTCAAGCACTGAGCCCAACATCTTATTCAGAGCAAATGTCAGTCCTGTAAATATTCATGATAGTAAACCACAGTGCTTGATTGCTGAATTTCATTAACCCTTTTGCTTAGGTCAAGTTGGGTCCTGATCTTGACATGTAAGCTTAAGCCATTGTGTTGAGCATATTGTTTGCTCTCTTCCTCTGCCAGCGTATTACTGATGCATTCAATATCTCTGTATTTGTGACTGTAAATATTAATGGCATGTTTGCTTCTGGTTATCACTCTTAAAAACAATTCTATGGCCAGTATCACTCTTAAAAACAATTCTATGGCCAGTCATGAGCTCACCTTCAGAAGTAGTACTCAGGCTATGCATTTCCTAGCAGTTGACTAGCGTATAAAAGGATAGACAACCCAAGATATCACAAAATAATGTCTATTGGTCTTGATAGCATTCTTTCAGCTCACTCACCATGTCAGTAACTTTTAGATGGCCATACGAAAAAACAATAGCATTGGGTGGATTTGCTACTGGTAGGAGGAATGCAAATGAATTACACAGAGTAGAAGGTAACAAAATATAAAGAGGGTTGACTTGAATGGCTTCTGCCTGTTGGAAAAGATAAAAAGGAGTCTAAGTAAAATTTTGAGATAGGCATCAAAATGAGCAAAATTATTATAATAAACTTTCCCAGAAGCAGATTGATATATAAAGACATAAAAGTATATATACATAAATGCAGTTATAACTGGAAGAATAACTTTTAGAAAACGTATCTTCCTCTTATCATTGTTTATATGGTGATTGGCGTCCATTTAAGCATTATAGCTCAGTTCATTTAGAAAATAAAGTATCATTTATTCCAGAAACAAAATTAAAACAGCAGCTGTTTATTACTGATCTAGCGCTAAGTGCTGTGCTAAGTGTGTATATATATATATAATATATATAAGATATATGTAAAATTTAACATATATATAATGTATAACATAATAACATTGTATATTTATATATATATAATTTAAATTTCACTACGACCTTAAAAGATCATAACTGTAGTCCCAAATAGCAGATGAAGAAACTGAGGTCCATAAACGTTAAAGTAACTGATCCAAACACATAGCTGGCAAGCAGTAGAGCTTACAGAGTTCTCAGGTCCCTCTGGCTCCAAAGCTTCTCATCATTCCATTAACTTTACTACCTCTGTGACATATGTAATTTAAAATTTTCTTAGGAATCATCACAGAAGAGATACTACTATTCTTAATTTATCACATGATTTTTTAACTGCTCCATGTTGAGAAATAAAAACCAGAAAAAACCCAAAATTGTATTTTACCAACATAACCTGCCTACATTTCTTTTCTAATTTGAAGCAGCTCGAGAATGCCAACATCTGCCCCTTGAGCTGGTAGCAGAACACTTCCAGAAGGGCAATTCTTCTTCATCCAAAGTGCTTTCCTTTCACCAAACTCATCTGTCCCAATAAGAAAAATATTTTACTTGAAGCTGTTTCTTGTAATTGCCAGCTAGTGATGGAGAGGAAGAGAGACAGTCTTCCCTCTCGCTCCTTGCAAATCTGCTTCTTACTTATCTTTTTAAATTCTTCCTTGGGCCGTAGAGAACTGCATCTAAGACATTTAAGCTTGAAGCCTGAAGTGTAAACATAGCTTTTTATTCCCTTGCAAATCACTTATATGAAGCACTTCTCAAAAATTCAAGACATCTTCTGGAGGGAGAAGTATCAGTGTTAGAGATCTAAATACTAAAGTTGCCAGGAAGCACTGAATCCCAAAGTCTTCTAGAGCTGGAAAGGATCTGGGCTGACCCTCCTGTTTATCTGCAAATGAAGAATATGGGTAGAAAGAAGGTAGAGGGTTCACTTAAGATCATGCTGCTTGAACATGGAAGAAAAGAGTTCTCCTGAGTTGAGGTCTCCTAAGAAAGTATGAATGCAAATAAGGACGACTGTGTAAGTTACCTACAGGGGGACCATTCAGGACCCAAATTATTCCACACTGCAATATGAGAACACACAAAGTAGAACACTATTCTTTCAATGAATAGTGTAAATAGGATAAATGAGATACTCACCAATGGAGACAGTATTGGAAGAAGGAGGGTAATGGTAGCTGGATTGCTGGCTACCTCTGTTAAAGATGTGACGAGCAAAGAAGATATCAGAATTATTAGCCAGACTGGTAATGAACCTAGAGGAGATAATTTATTTCCTATCCATTTAGATAGTCCTGACTCCTAAAAAAACAAATTTGCGATATTTAGTATTCATTAATAAGTCATTTAATCAGACATTTAAATATATTAAAAGCATTATTTGATCTAAGAACTCAGTTTCTAAAGTATAATTTTAATCTTTCATGTTTTTCTGTGGTTTGTTAGATCTAGGTGGGTTTGGCATGGAAAAGTTCTCAGTTATTCTCATTTTAATATACCAAACTTTAGGAAGTTTGAATTGTCTTCCCACATCTTTTCAATTAAATTTTAATTATATCTAATTAATATATGTGGGTATAACAAGCCATGTAGTACTATAGGGCTTTAAGAAAAGAGCAGCCTTTCTGGTCTACCTCTGTCCACATCTGTGTTCCCCAGAGGCAACAACTTTCATCCATATTAGCTATTTATAACCATGTTTATGTGTTGATAGCTATTTTACAAAATTCTACTTTTTCATATTTCTAAATTTTCAAATGTAGACATTATTTACTGATTTCCTAATACGTGCATAAGAATTCAGCTTTCTAACACCTTCCACCATACATATATTTCCTGTCCCCACCCTCCATTCCCTTACACTCACTCATATGTCAACATTTTTGGTTAAATCAATATTTAAAGTTTGCCATTATGATTATATGGATATCGTTCACAACTGAGCCACTTAGTGTACTGTGATTGCTTTCACTTTTTTGTTTTACTTTTTGTTTGTTTGTTTTTCCAGGAAATAATTTCCCCATTCTTTTTTTTTTCTGTACGTGGGCCTCTCACTGTTGTGGCCTCTCGCGTTGCGGAGCACAGGCTCCGGACGCGCAGGCTCAGCGCCATGGCTCACGGGCCCAGCTGCTCCGCGGCATGTGGGATCTTCCCAGACCGGGGCACAAACCTGTGTCCCCTGCATTGGCAGGTGGACTCTCAACCACTGCGCCACCAGGGAAGCCCTCCCTATTCTTTTGTTTGCTTAGTTTTCTAAGTATCTATCACTAATTCTCCAGTACACTCTCCAGTAAAAATGGAAAACGCCTCACAAGTAGATAAAAATTTCAGGTAATTGTCCTTTTTCATTTTCCCTAATGGAGGTATCAATTTTGTAGTATTCCCTTTTTCTGCTCCATTGGGACTAGTTGCTCTTTAGATCTACTTTACTGTTATAAAGAGACTTCTCTTCACTAGCACACTGTGGATTCCCTTCACCTCTCTCTGATGTGGGAATCCTTTCTTGCTAACTTCTTTGTGTTGGTGGGCCACAGGACCACATCTTCTGTAGCTTCCTGTTAATTGGTGCATGGGAAGTAAATTTTTTTAGTCTTTGCATGTCTGAAAACCTCTTTCTTTTCTTTTCACATTGCTTTGATATTTAGCTTTTGTAGAATTCTAGACTTGAAAAAATTACCACTCCAAATAATTACTGCTCCACTTCCTGTGGCTTCCAGTTGGGTTCTTTAGAAGCCGGATAATATTCTGATCTTGGATTCATTGTACATAATACAGAAAAATCTGCCACAGTCAAATTAATAGTCAAATGGAAGGGAAAATCCTCCATTTGTGAGATTTCAGTGAGCTGCTGCATGTGTGAATCTGTATGCTCAGGACATCAGAAATGCTCTAATTACAAGCAGTATACCCTCAGATCAGAAGTTGACAAAAACATCGCCAGATGTGATAGCCAGATATTATGTATATTATTTGCAGTTCTGACTTACTTTTTTGTTTGTTTTGGGTTTTTATTTTTTATTATTTTATTTTTATTTATTTATTTTTTTGGCCATACCGCGAGGCATGTGGGATCTTAGTTCCCTGACCAGGGATGGAACCTGTGCCCCCTGCAGTGGAAGCGCAGAGTCCCAACCACTGGACCACCAGGGAATTCCCTGGGTTTTGTTTTTTAGATGGAAAAAGACTATTTACCATTTAAATCACATTGGCACAAATTCATCTTTAAATATATTTTAAGAATGGATTTTATCTACACCTGATTAGATACAGCTGGAAAAGATTACACCACATATTGTCCCTTGTCTCTGGAAGCCACTGGGATCATATCAAAATCCTACATGAGGTGGTTTGGTACTGGGTTCTCAGTAGCTCTCTCTGTCCAGAATCTCTAAGTCCTCGGTTCCATGAAATTTCTTGTGTTATTTTTTGGAAGTGGCCTTCTATTTCTATTTTCTTTCTTCTTTTTTTCCCCTTCTCTTTCTGACGCTATTATTAATCAGCTGTTGGATTGATACTCTAATTTTCTTATCGTTTTTTAATAATATTATTTTCTCTTCATCTTTTTGTTCTATTTTCTGGGATAAGTTCAAACTTCAATTTCTAACCCTGCTACTGAATTTAAAAACTCCTATTGTTCTATTTCTTATTTTCAGTGGTTCTTTCTTATTTTCTATCTAGTCCATTAAAAAAAAATTACATTCTCGTGGGGGGGTGGTGGTGGTAGGATGAATTGGGAGATTGGGATTGACATATATACACCAATATGCATAGAATAGATAACTAATAAGAACCCTCTGTATAAAAAAAATTATAATATTAAATTTAAAAAAAAGTTTCCAATGCATCCCCTGTGGAAATAAAATAGCCTATGTTCACAGAATTTTTCCAAAAAAAAAAAAATTACATTCTGTTTTACTTTCATGACTTTAATGTTTCTGATATCTCTTTGAAGCATCAATGAAAAATTTTGGAAGTTTTCTTTTACTTTACACATTTTCCTTGTCTTTTTGGTATTCTTTCTCTTTTTGCTTATTTTTTGTTACTGGTTGTTGTATCAGAGGCTTTCCCCACTGTCTGGTAATCCTGGACTACCTATTTATGTTGTAAAGGGAGGCGATAAACTCACAATTGGAAGCTCTTTGTGTCTAAGTGAAGATTGTTGAGAGGAAGACATTCCTATAGGTGACTGAACTGTAAGCCAGTGTCTCAATGATTCGATTTTTTACAGAGTAAATCTAAATTTTCTGCCAGGGAGGAGAGAGGGCAGTTGTCTCTCTGTTCAGGGCTGGAGGGAGTGTCTGGAGGCTCACACCTCCTTACACACTTTTTAAACAATCTTCCATTTTTAGTGCTGGTTTTTTCTCTAGCTTTCAGTTAATCTGCTGCTTCCAATTCCTAAACTCTTCCAGAATCTTGTGGATGCATGTTTGTTTCTTTTTGGCTTTTTTTTTGCAGGCTGTAGATTGAATCTTTTTCTAATTCTTTACTGTACAAAGTCATTGACCCCTCATATATCTTCTTCCATCTTCTAAATTTTATCAGTATCTCTTGTATGTTATTGTTCCTGCCATTTATTCTTTGTCTTTAGAGATTGATACTTTTTTGTTGTGCTATTTCCATTTTAGTGGAGGCCTGAGTCAAAGTGTTAAGTCCTCCATATTTAACTTAATAGAAAAATTTTGAGGAATGTGTGAAAATGGGAGAGGAGGAGTTGTTCACTGATAAGATTTTGAAGGTGACTGTCAGTTCGTGAGAGTTCAATCATGTTGAACCAAAATCAAGGGGCATTTAAGAGAGAGGAAATAGCAATGAGGTGAAAGCTTTAGGAGCTGCAATCTCACAGTTCCCGACTAGAAAGGTTATCTAGTTCTAGGCATTTGCCAAACTAATTACAGTTTGGAACAAAATTTTTAAAAAGTAACTGTCTCCAAATCTTTGTAAAACCAGTTTCTAGTGGAATAGTTGTCCACAGCTATAGAAAGAGGGTGATTTGGGATATCCCACAGAAACCTGATTCTTTGTACTAGGATTTTCACAGCAGAGTCCCTCCATGGTTTCTCTCATTCTTCCAGTGAGAGAGCCTAGTGCATCAGACTAAGTCCCCACCTTTTCATTTCCTTCAATTTTGCTATTCTAGGGTCTGGCCAATGCTTTTAAAACCACTTTGAGTGACAGATATTCTAGGAAGGAGAGATGAACAAATTCACGTCAATGCTAGAATTGCTGATTCTGATTTCCTCACAATTCAAATTAGCAGACATAGGAATAGAAGTTATTTATTCTGAGAAACCTGATCTCATTACTACTGAGCTAGTAGAAAAGTGTATTTGTCTTCTATTTCTATCATTTATATTTGAACAGTCTATGAGGCAAGCCAAATCTAGACCTAAAACGACATTGTAAGGGGCACTCAGAACTGAGATAATTTCTAAGACTTTCACCTATTACTAAATTGCTGAAAACTCAGTATCCAAATATCATACAGAAGAATTGACAATAAAGTCAGAAGTAAAAACCAGTCTTCCCTTAGACTGTCAAGAATAGAACAGAACAGATAGTTATTTGTCTTGAAAAGTATAAAAATATAACTTTTCAGAAACTGAAGGGCTTGACATGATATCTCTCTCACCATCATTTTTACTTTGATGACTGAATAAGGAAATGGAATGTCCATAGTTTTGAGTGTTTCACAGAGGCTACTAAGTCCCGAATAATTAGTTAAAGAGGAGAGGATTTTCATGGAATTTCTGGAGAAGATACTTTTCTTCTAGCAACCCTATAATGACCAGGGCAATTTCAAGGGACAAAGGCTTCCCCAGACTTCTACTTTATATCAACTGCATAGATGACAGGCCAAAGAAATAGCCAACTTTATTTCTCATGACGGTTTTGTTTCTTCCTACAATTAGACATAATACAATATTAAACATGGCTATGTGAAATTCTTTCTGGACTTCATTCAATAAGCATGTATTAAGTACCTTTAATGTATTTAATATGATATGTAATAAATAATGTAATAAAGTGCTGTTGTTTCTCATGCTTCGTTGGCAACATTAGGACCATGATATACTGCAGAGACATCTGAGAGCAACTTAAATTCATCATCAAATAAGGTGAAGGTATAAACAAAAAAAAATATGTACATATGATTTTTATATAACATATTTTTCTTATTAAGCTGGTCTTCTAATATTATTTCATGGATTAAGAATTCTAATTTTCTTTTTTTCTTTTGATATGCTGGGACATCATAAACAATGATGTTTTATGCTTATAAAGATTCTTGAACTCTGAACTTACCTCATCTGTGTGGTACAGTTACTGCATGGCTACTGAAATCTGCATCATTACAATGAAAGGATGAAGTCGAGCATTCCAAAAGCTTGACTGTCTTTGCGTTCTTCTTTCGAACAGTCTAGTTAATTGCTAACTATCTTAGACACAGAGTATTACCTCACAGCCATCTGCCAAGGCAAACCCTCCACCAACAAGAATGGCTATATCCCAGGGCATGAATGACTGGAATTCTTTCCAAGTAATCAGTGGAGAGTAATCAAAAGCAACTGAAAAACAAAAGTCCTACAGTTACACATTGCTTAAAATATGACAATATGACATTGCTTATTATCCTAAGTAGCCATCTCACAAGAAGTTTTTAATATTCTTGTATTGTTCTTAGATAGGAAACTTGATCTGGACTTTGAGTAATTTCCATAACTTGTAAAAATCCTTTCTATTTTATTATAGAATAAATTTAGATAAATAACACTGTCATATATAATACTATTCATTCATTTATTCATTCATTCCACTAACATCTTTGCCTACTATGAGTCACAAGTGCATTGGGCTATACTGTCCTTTGCTATGTGAAATGTCTGTAATATGCCATTGGTTCAACAGCATCAGTAGAACATTATAATTATTATTCACATATATCTATTTGAATATTTTATTGTTTTTTCAAATCATGAGGAGGGTCATGATAGATTCACCAGAATTTCTGTTTAAAATAATTTGAAGTTCAGATTTTAAAATTTATCTATTATTCATGAGACCCTTAAAATGCTCATAAAGCAATAATCATAAGGATTTCTTTCGATATTTGGGTCCTGATAGCTCCATTGATTTGCTTAGAAATAACATAATCCATGAACACATTATGCCCATTTAACATTTGTGTGTAACAGGCAAGCTTCTACATGTTGAGGTTTTAAGGTTACTAATAAGTCCCCTTCCTGTCTCCTTATCCCAAACCTAAACCAAACCTACCCTCACTGTTGATGGAAATTTTGCTATTTCCTGCTCGAATTAAAGCCATATATCCTGTCAAAATGCAATCATCTCTGAATGTACCTCTCATCTAAAACTGAATATTTTATGTCTTATTTGGCATTTTAAAACCTAGTGTGAATGAGTTTATCAGGGAGAAGAGGAGCTGCAGAATGAGAAGGGAGAGGATGGTGGGTAGGGCAAGGTTCTTTCTGAGAAGGGGACTCAGATGTGGGAGCCAGAGGAGTTAAGCCAAGCATAGCACTTGACACTGCAAGGCCTTAGGGCTTTGACTGCAATGGTCAGAGTCCTCAGGGTCTCACAGGAATCACTGCTCTATATTACAACACCTCCTTATAACACATTTGAAATATTCTAGTCTCAAGTGAAGAACAAAAGGCATGTATTTCTACACTATACTGTTTACATATATCATGTCCTGGAAATGTGACCCATTAGTCATTTATCTATTCTGACTCAAGGAGGCAGGTGGGCCAACCCAACTGCATGACTCCCAGTTCCATCCCAGCAGATAAATAAAAAATAAATAAATAAATAAATAGATAGATAAATAGATAAAGGACGAATGAAAAACCTACAACTCTGCTAGGCCATTTCCAAACAATTTTAAACCATTTTCCCATATTGACAACATATGAATCTGACTACCCAAAATACTCTGTGCTAGTATAAAGCACAGGCATGGATGGATCCTATGTTTAAGAAGTGTGTGTGTGTTGGGGACGGGATGGGTATACGCACATAAACACACACACTTTCTTGTCTGTGTGTTATAAAGGCAATGAACGCTCCCACTGAATGTGGTTTCTTTCAACTGTGACACTAGGTTATGGCTAAGTGTGGGGTTGATTTGCATTTTCTCCAAGGCTACTTATGAGGCTGTAAATACTCTTCCCGTTGAAACTCCTCACCTTTTTAGATCCTCAGTATTTATTACCAAGGGCTCATCTTGAAGTATGACTTCCAAGTTCCTTTTCCTACGTTTGCCAATAGTAAGATTAATTCCGATTATGACCAGGGAAGTGGGTACATGGCAGACCAAATCCAAATAGTATCACCCATAGCAGAATCCTACATAACCATGGTGCATAAGGAAATCTAAGTCTAGCTTCTGCAAAGTAAGATAATCCTTCGTATAAGGAGAGGATGTGTGCTGTCTGAATAGGGGTTGCAGTGTATAAACAGGAGATGTAAGCCAGGGGCTGTGTCCATGTCCATTCCTTCTGTTCTACGTGTTAACTGAAACCAAGGGAATTTTGTATTTTTGCTCTTCTGTCAAATTCATTCAGAATTATAAGTAATACTCAACCAGTTTCTCCTGTAGGTATAGTTTTGGTCAATCTCTTAGCTGGGATAAGAAAGAACAGGAGTCCTACAAGTAAGGCAACAGTTGAATCTGTAGCAAAACCAGGGTACCTGAAAAAAAGACATGTGTGTGCATTAAAAAATGCCATCAAGAATTTGTATGAACTAAGCACCAACTGATTATGTTGATAGCATACAAGTAGAAGTGGTGGTATTGGTAATTTATTCTGGCTAATCTGCTCTAAAGTCTGTAATTCCCAACTAAATATGTAACTTAGTGGGACTGAAAAATCTCAGATCATATCCCCATTGTTTTCATATATATCTCCTTATTTTCAAAACCATGTATACATATGTTGATATACTAGGCCAAGAGTTCACTTCTAGGTAAAGCTGACAGATCTGGTAAATAACTTCTTTGAATTATTTCTTTAATTTTATTGGCAAAGCATTGAGGTTGAAACAATAGGCCAAATCCTGTATAACTGATTTATAAAAGGCTACTATTGAATTGTGGCACGGCATGGATGTTTTGAGTGTCCTTTAAAACTCTTCTGTAAATTGTGAAAAGGAATTGATCTGTTTTTCTAAGATATAACGTCTGCTTCTGTGTTTATAGGCCCTGGCCATATCATACAAATGAAATCACCCATTTAATGCTTTGCACCCTGTGAAACTCAATCAAGGTTATTAATTATTAGAATGGCTTTGAGGTACTCATAAATGATCACTGAACAAATTAAGAGTTATTCAGAAACAGATGGGGTCTTAGAATCACCAGGCCATTCCAGCAAGTAGAACAGGTTCCCAGAAGCCCCAACAGTTAAGAAGTACCTGGAGACCAGATATGAGTGAAACAGGCATAAATAATTAGAAGTCAGTTTAGAAGTTAGCGTATTAACTAGTGAATCTTCGTAGTCTGAAAAGAAGTATGTACACCCTAAAAATTATTTTGCTACCTTGTAACTCAGCAATGCATACATAGTATAGAGGCTCTTTATTCCTGTAATTTATTTGAACAATTTACATAATCAAGAAATGCATTATTTTATTCAATCTGACAATTTTATAAAGAAGTCTGTTTTCCCCAAATATAGATTTTCTTTATTTCATTGTGGAGTAAAAAGCTGCCTTGGTGTAATTTATTCAACAAACTTAACCCATATTTATTATTTTACTGTTCCTTATTTCTCTTATTTCAGTTATAATTTTGGTTGAATTTTTGCCAAATTAGGTCAGGCATCATGTAATCTGATTTTGCTTTATATGAAAAGACATATTGAATTCCTTCCAGGTTCAAACAGATGGAATGAAAACATGAGGTGGTAGCTATAAATCTAGATTTATCATTCTAGCTTTGGAAACTCTAAATGCCTAAAACCTCTACATTACAAATGTATTCTACAGAATATATACTTTAAATAAAATCAAGCCATAAATACAGAAATAACTGCTTTTTAAAAGACTTTTAAAACTATCATTTTATTTATTATTAGTTTATTTTATTTTGGTTTATTATGAACTAAGGTTGTCTCAGTATTACAAAATATTAAGCTTATGCAAATTTTATTTGCCTTGGCAGTTTATACATCTAATTGCCAATTAGATGTATATCTTCAAATCCCTTCCTCTTCCAAAGCTTTGTTTCTTTTCTTATTGTTTTCTCTCAGAATTCTAGATATCATGAGCACCTCCCCAAAGCAAGTTTTCCTTGTTTTCCTGCTACAAAAAAAAACATCTCCTGAATTACATTTTCCTCCCATAAAGAGTAGAAATTAGAAGCTGATTCTATTGAATTTCCTCTTGGGATTTCTGCCTGGTTTTTATTACCCATTGCCTGATTTCATTTGGTTTTTACATACTGGTGTTTAGAGAAGACCCTCCCTCTCTAGAATGATAGGAGTGGGATTTTTAAAAGGAGGAAGAATTATTTTTTCTGTTGGTCTAGGTCCTATTCCAAAACTATGAAGTTCGAATCAAACCATCAAATAATAGTTTGCTTTGAATAGCTTGCTTTGAATGATTGGATACTGCCTTTTGTTTTGACTTCTTGAGATGAAACGTTTTTGTCCTAATGGAAATAAAAAGTTTATAAAGCTGCAGCTGATCCTTTGAAACATGTACCACACTGCATTGCTGCACTTGTGTGCTCACTAGGAATTGGGACGCCGACTTGGCAGCTTTAAAAAAATGTTGGCAATGCCTACATAAGCAGAAGGCTCCGATGCAAGAATTTCTTCATTCCATGTGGGCAGAATAGATCTGACTCAAATGTTTTTGGTTTCTACCCCCACTACATGGATTTTTGCTGGGGGATGTGAGACAGGAAGTTCAAATCAGAGATCTGCTGAATTTAGGATCCAGAGGACTTCAGTGAAAGACAAATTTGGGAATGCGAATCTCAAAACCAAAGTATTTATATTGACATGTAGGATGGTCCTTAATTTAGAAAATTATGCTACAATCTTCCCCCTCACTTCACATGACTCAGCAATGTCTGCTGGGATATTAGACACTGAGAGATAAAATTAACTCTGACCCAGCTTCTAACATTAGTTTGTAAACTCAGTCTTATTGCTTACTCAGGATTTCCTTATTTATAAAATAGGGGCAGGATGGATTTATAGCAACTAATACAAAAATGGACATCAATAGAGGAAAAGACAAAATATGAACCAAATAAATAACCCTCCATAGAAAGAAAAAAAAATAAGCCAGCAAAAATCACAGAATATGAATTCATATCAGGTTACTAAGAAGCATTGAGTGGCATTGAGTTCACATAATAAACAATTATACTGCACTTCCTGTGGGGAGAAGCGCAGCACTATTCTAATTAGCGCCATTTTACAGATGGAGAAACTGAGAGGTAAGTGACTTGCCCAAAGTAAGTGTAAGAGCCAGGAATGGAACCCAAGCAGTGTGGCTCCAAGGTCTATACTCCTGACCATTTTAAAACATGGCTTTCCTGCAATCATATTTCTAATTTTGTAAAGATGAAAATAGCCTTGTCTGAAGGAGACTTATCTTTAGTTACAGGGTAGTTTGGTTACCTTGTTTGCTGCCTTACCCTAGATTTCATTCCTTATCTTTTTTTTTTCCTGAAAAGATAAGAATTAAATCTTTTCGATGGAAAAGAAGAAAAAAAATCTTATACAGTTTTTCAGAGTTATAGGAACCACTTAGGAGAAAAGCTGAGTATAAAACAGGAAGTGTTGACAAACATAACATGTAATGCTTACTCTGAAAAAAGCACGGACCAACCAGACACAAACCCAGGATCTCGGGTGAACCATAGCAGGGCCATTACAATGAAGAGGACTAAGGTCACAATTTCTTGATACCTGTGGGAAAATTCCAATCCTTTCATTTATTTTTCTCAGTCAGGACATTTGTAGAAACTCCCTGAACTATTGTCAGAAGTAGTCTTAGCAGAACACTAAGCACTGTCAAAACTTGATGTATCAAGTATTTAAGAGAATCTGCAGTTTGAAAGGGGCTTTAGTCCTCTGTGGGCCTTTCAGCTGCTTGTCCTTCCACCTGGTAAGTTTTAGTTAGACAAGGTGTGTATTTTATCATGTTGAGTTATATTCACAAAGGTTAGAACATTCAGGGCCCTTATCAAGTGTAATAAATACACTAAGACAATTAATTGTGCACATATTTGCCTTTAAACAGATACTTGCAGTATAAGCAGCATCTCTCTGTGTGTTTGCTTGCTTGCTTGCTTGCTTGCTTGTGTGTGTGTGTGTGTGTGTGTGTGTGTGTGTGTGTGTGTGTGTAACTTACTTTATTGGTCCAAGTTTTTGGTATTCTTGTTTAATAACCTCAGCACAAGCTTTTTGTTTGGCTGTTGCGGTTTTGCCACACTGTGCCATCTCCTTAAAGCTGAAAAGAATAATTAAGCCTGTTAAGCAAACAATTCTCCCTTTATAGAAGATACTTGTGTCAAAGTGTCAGAAAATACAAATCTCCCTGCTAATAATAAAAAGCTGTGCTTTTTGCCTATACCCCTATCTCCTTCTTTGAATTTCTTCTCCCCTTTTTTCTGTTTTTCCCTGGTTTGCTTAATTTTCATTCCATATCTCCCATGACATCATCCACTGATCTCTTCCAAGTCCTTTTGCACCACTGGAATTTTGCCATGTACCACTCATCTCTAATTTAATACTTCATTATATACCTGATTGTTATATATTTTAATATATTTCTTAAGTATCTTTATTGTTAATTTTCGCACATGTATAAGTTTTATCTCACTAGTGAGAAAACAGATTATTAGAGGGCAGGGGCAGTATCATGGATTTTTTTTTGGCCCAGTTATCTCTAAACACTGACATACACGGTAAATACTTGATTCATTCACTCAGTACCTCTGTCAAATTTATGAGATAGTTGGTTGCTAGATCCATCAATTTTCACAAAATATGCTAAACTCCAGTTATACACTAGGGCATAGAAGTCACATACACTAAAGATGAACAGAGTTCAAACTAGGTCTGTTCTCAGAACTAAAACCGATTCTATTAGTTTTTTTTTTTTTTGAGTTTGTTTACTCCTTATATCCTAATAGCATCAACCAGATAATTTTCCAATTTACTTCTAATAGTAACTGTCAGTCTCTATTTCTTTTAGCTGTTTGTTTTAGTGACCCCTTTCTCCTGTGACTAATTTACCTATCCTGAAGTCCAGGGTCTTCCAAACCTTGAACATTTTTTTGTGAAGTGCTGCTCTAAACCTTGATTTAAAAAAAAAAAAAATCCCTCCAGAGGAAGAAACAAATGGGAAAATGGCCAGATTCTTATGGATTATCTCTTGGAATGTCTATGAGAAGCTCAGTTAGATTATATGTTGGTATAGAAAGGACTTCTGGGTATATATCTAAAGACATTGACATCTAGATCTTGAAGAGATATCTGCATTCAAATATATCCATTGCAGCATTATTCACAACAGCCAAAATATGGAAACAACTCAAATGTCCATGGATGGACAAACGGATAAAGAAAAAGTGGTGGTATATACATACAATGGAATATTATTTACTTATAAAAAGGAATAAAGCACTGATACATGCCACAATATGGATGGACCTGGAAGACATGATGCTGAATGAAATAAGTCAGACACAGAAAAACAAATACTGCATGATCTCACTTATATGTGGAATCTAAAACAGTTAAACACATAGAAGTAGAGAGTAAAATGGTGATTGCCAGGGGCTAGGGTAAGGGGAAAATGGGGAGGTGTTGGCCAAAGTTTCAGTTATGCAAAATAAGTAAGTTCTGGAGATCTCTGTACAAAATAAAGCCTATGAAGAACAATACTGTATTATATACTTAAAAATTTGCTAAGAGGGTAGATCTTATACGAAGGGCGTTTACTACAAAAGGAAAAATGAAAAAAAAAACCAAAAAGCAAAGGAGGTGGGAGGAAACTTTTGGAAGTGATGGATGAGTTTATGTCATTGATATTGATGATGGTTTCATGGGTGTATGTTTATCTCCAAACACAGTAAGTTTTGTGTACATTTAATATCTACAGCTCTTTGTATGTCAGTCATACCTCAATAAAGCAGTTTTTTAAAAAAAGAAATCAGGGACATTTTCTTCTGTAAAATTGCTGGGGTAAACATTGATATTTTGGGGAGGGCAGCTGTCACACAAAGACACATTTCATTTATTTATTTTTGAAGTTTTTCCCTTTGTCACAATATAAATCCTACCATTAAAAAAGAAACTGATCCATGGACTGCCTTGAGAACCATCTGTAGAATTAAAAAGTAGAGTTAAAGGAAAAGATGAGTCTCCTTAGAAACTGTTCTCTACCCAGTAGACTGCATATGTATTTTGTCACTTTGGTTGGGGATAATCATTAGTTAAGTCAAAAGCCATACTGGCTTTGCTACAGATGAAGGTTAATGCCGTCACAAAGGAGCTGATGAAGCGTATGACAATGCATCAACCTCTCCTTTTAAATAACTTCCATGGCACTGATAGATGAGCTTCACTTCCCGAGTGGGTTGGGGTCATTTATGACGGGTGAGTTAACTGTGTTAACAGCCAACACGCTAATCAGAATGTATGGTGGCCTGCCAGGGGAGGGACTGATAATTTCTGTTTCTCAATCTAAAACCTCTGGAGGTGAACACCCTGGCAGACTGAAAAGGACACTGAAGAATTAGCTGGAGCATGAAACTGTGCCACGTCTAACCAACAGTGGACCACAAGGGGACAGTTTCAACATGCTACTGATCATGATTTATGGACTTGGCCTAATATATGCACTTCACAGGATGTTTTTCCTCATAGAGAAACACATTTCAGTACATCTGCCCTTTATCTTCTTGATTTCTCCTTTTTAAGCGGTGGGCGACTTCAGAATAATGACAAGGGTTGCATACTTATTTTATAAAGTCATTATATGCAGCAAAAAAAGAACAAAACAGCTGTGGGTCTGAGACCGGATGCTTTCTCTGTTGGTTTGGGATTCCTGTCCCCTGCATTCTGCTTTGCTACCTGTACGATTGAATCGACCCCCAAAGGCTTGGATTTCCAGGAAAGGGCATTTAGTATGCAGCTAGCCTCTCCCCACTAATGCCCACCTGCTGAAGGCGGTGACATTCCACTCATTTGCTTCAGCAGGAGGACAACCTCACACTGCTCCCACAATCTGGACAAATAGATTTTTCAAAAACTCATCAGTACCATCTCCCCACTACTAACAAAATTGTGGCAGTTCTGGAGAAAAACCAGGAAGAGGAATGGAGAGAGAAGAATATCAGTCCTTACATGACTAAGCTTGGAAAATCTGGGCACAGGCATGGGGGGGAATACGACCTGATTGCAGTATTTTGCTGTTCAAAGGAAGTACAAAAAGCTGACTTCAGTCTCCCCTGCTTGGTGGATAACATGTTTTTTCATTCATAGGTCCTTGAAATTATTTAAATAAAACCCTATGAAAATGAAGTTGAATTTTTTGGGGTTTTTTTTAGGAAAAAGAATACTCAAGGTTTGATATACAGCCCTTTCCCCTTTCTTTTGGAGTGTTGTTAATATATGGTGAATCTATGATGCAGCATTTTAGATTTTGCTGTGGAGCCCTGTATAATTTTAAGTGTTGGCTGTCATTTAAGTCATGTAACTCATTGGTACTTATGAACCACCAACTTCAGTCCCAGCCAAAGAAACACTTGCAAATTCTCCTTGAATGCATATATTTGACATTTTCCAGCTCTTGATTGATCCGTGTTTCCTACCTTGACTTCTCTGTATTCAACTGGGGCCCATCCGTGTTAGAATTACAGCATTGAAAGTGATCTTGCTGATCTTCCAGTTAAATTCTATGGTATTTAGTTGAAGATACTGAGACTGAGAATGGATCAGGACTTGCAAAGATTACTCATCTGGCTGGTGAGCAGCCACAGCTTTGTCCCTGCCTCCCAATTCCCAATCCAGGATTCTTTCGTTTTTCAAGGGCAAATCAATGTTGGTACTAGGATGAAGCAGGAAGCCCTGCATATTACAGTTTAAAGTAACTCGATAACCTGAGGAAATCCCCACATTAAACCAAGAGGAGGGACAAAACTTCTTAAAGTAACACTTGAACAGGTTGGACTGGGTCCTCACCATAATGAGCTTCGTATGCCCTTCTGGTCTATTAATGTCTTAATGGGTTGGGATCAAAGGAGACCAAGATGGAATTTCTGTCTACAAACTCTCTTCCACAGTCAACACTGGTTAGGTGATATTCTAGAGGGTCCTTAATGTATGTATGTGTTCATACGTGTCAGTGTTGTGGATAAGAGAAATGCAGAAATGCAGCACTCGTGAAATAGGTGTAAAAGCCCTGAATGAGGGGCTGAGAACATGGAACCCAGACACCTTTATTTATCTGATTAACGTGGAATATGTACTCACTTGAATCCTAAGAAAAGCCACTGAAGCCAAATCCATGACAAGAGGAGAATAATAATAGCAGCTGGGAAGGACATCAGAAACCATGATCCAAAGTTGATGCAATGACAATCAGGGTAGCGCCTGTGTGAAAATATGGAAACGTGTTCACAGAAGGAGTACAAGAGGAATCCTTTCTGATGGTCAGGGGGAAGCAGCACTTCCCGTCTTTCCTGTGCCACCAGCCAAGAAGGAAGATGTGGGAGGTATTCACCATTAAATACAGAAGTTAGTTTTACTCCTCACCTCTGTCTGTAACTGCATAATTATTGCTGCTTCCCACAAAAACAAGAGTCGGCATGTTATAACTTTTGCTCCCTTTATTCAATCTATAAGGAAGTGTTTGTGAAGGAACCTACCACGGTACCTGCTACTCATGGAAATGCACAAGAAATGGGTATGCATGGGTGTGTGCGTTTTGTTGTTCGTACTCAAGTCATCAGTATATGAGTGAGGAAAGACAAATAAGCAGACTTGGGAACAGATGAGAATTAACAAAACTGAATGTGTCCATTACCATTTCGTCTTGGGAGCTGACATCCCAGACTCGGAAGGGACTCAGACCCCACCCGCGTTGTCTCTCAAAGCTGTTTCCCTCTCTGTTTCTTCTGCCCCAGAGCAACTGCAACCATCTTACCAGACATATTCTAGCCCTTTCTTCCTAGAATTAGACAGTGCTTTGGGGCTCAGTCAAACAGAATAAATCAGATAAAAATAATTAAAAGTCCTGTGGAAAACATCAACTTTTCCTTTTCTCTCTCTTAGTTATTTTCAGCTTTTTAGCTCACATAATAAGAAGAAGACAATAGCAACAAAAAAAGTTCAGATACAAGCACAGTTTCTTTGGTAACCTCACATTCATTGTTTCAAAATGTAGTCTAAATTTCATATAGTTATCTATTTTATGACTGTGTGGGAAAAAAAAGAAAATTTGAGAAACAGTTGTCTTTAAATTTTCTTCATGAAGCAGTAACACAGAGTCAGAAATTGGAAAAGTACAGAATATAATACAGAAGTAATAAAAACACTTAACATTTTTAAAAATTATTTTTGAAATCACAAAATATAGAGAACTTTATAGAAATGACAGATTTTCAATATATATTTTTTCTATTTAAATCGTACCACTTAAAATTTAAGTGTATTTTGCCACTTAAAAAAGATCATGTAAATAAATGAGAAGATTCATGCTACATGCCTCAACATAAGCCAAATTTATTTATTTTAGAGCACTCCTTCTATTTTAGAATGGTTCCTAACAAATGCAAAGGCTGTTTTTAAAAAAACAAAATTAAGCTTTCAAACCTGCAGATTTCTAATGTTGTCTACAATTTCTTTGAGCTGATCTCCCTGGGTCCTAGAGTTATTGGCAACTTGAGGATGATTCCATCTACTTTGAAGAGATCCTAGGATTAGCTTATATATTTATGCCATTAGAAAGTGACAAATGATAAGTAAAAATTGCTATAGAATACAGAGAATTGATGAATGGAAAAAAATGCTTTACCGTGTCCATGAGGTTTTACTGAGAATTGCCTGCTTAAAAATAAATGTTGTTTTCAGTTGGAAAATAAAATAAGTGGGAAAAGGCTTAAGCTTTTCTCCCATCTGTTAGACTTGGATTACAGGTCAGTGGCCTATGTTACTTTGTTCAGCCTGAAGACATTGAGAAATGCTACTTGGATTAGGTTCAAAACAATGCCCCAAACCCAATTTCATTTTTCACCATCTGTAGCTCATACCTAGAAATCAGGCTGCATTGTTCTCCCCACCCACTGCAGAGAGTCCTGTGAGATTTGACTGGAGAGGAGCTTTTCAAAATTTTTGCCTGGAGGGATAGGTCATTTAGAAAAATGAAAGCTTAAAAAAGCTGAACTCTGGGGGTTGTTTTGTTTGTTTTGTCTTTGTTTTTTAACTCAGTAGTAAGAAAGTAAACACCATGCAGGTGTAAATATTTTGAATGAAAGTGGAATGAGTGGCATACTCGGGGTTAGTTTCACTGTGGTAGTTCTTTTCCCACTTCCGCATATCCTGTAAGTGAAGGGACTGCAAGTATCTGCCTAAAGCAGATACAGATTTCTTCTATCATAAACTATGTTAAGTACATTTAATTCTAATAGAATCATTTTCTTTCACCCAGCACTGTGTTTTGGGTGTCTACCATGTGCCGGATAGTCTCCTAGTTTTGGGGATGTAGTAGCGAATTAGATGGACATAGTCCAGACTCTCACAGTTTATATTAAATGAAGAACACAGGCAATAAACAAACAGGTAAGCATATAATGAATCAGAAAATAAAACAGAATAATATGATAAAAAGTTATTAGGTGGAGGGAGAAATTTTACATAGTGTGACCAACAAAAGAGATAGTTGAGATGAGATCTAAATGGCAAGAAGGAGCCAGTCATGTAGATAACTGGGAAATAGCATTCCAGACAGAGGAAGTAGCAAGTACAAAGGCCCTGGGGTAGGAATGAGTTTGGAAGACCAGTGTGGCAGTGGGTAGTGAGCTAAGTTTACAGTCACATGAAATAAAGTCCAAGGAGTAGCCAATAGGGGTCAGATCATATATAACCTTGTAGGCCATCAGAAGGAATTTGGATTTTAATACTAATGCAGTTAGGAGTAATTGGAACATAGTAAGTAAGCTAGGGATATGATCTAAATTAAAATCTATGTAAATTTATGAATTTCATAAAACATGTTAGTCAGGTGGATTGTCAAGATTGACCGTAACAAGAGTGGAAGTCAAGTGTGGTAGGCAGAGTTCCAAGATGAACCCCAAGAATCCTGCCCCTGGTATATATGCTTAGTATATTCCTTTCTCCTTCTGTGTGGACAGAACTTGTAAATAGGGCAAGATTTTATTCCTGGGATTATGTTCTTTTATGGCTAAAGTGAAAGGATTTTGCAGAGGTTCCCACAAATGGACTCTGAGTTAATCAAAAGGGAGATTATCTTGGGTGGGCCTGACTTACTCAAGGGAGCCCTTAAAAAAGAGATTTTCCTGCTGGCTTAAAGAAGTGAGCTTCCATGTTGCCGAAGGAAGGGGCCACACGGCAAGGATCTGGGGGTAGCCTCTAGTTGCTGAGAGTGACCTTACGCCAATAGTCAGCTATAAAATGGGCACCTCAGTAATTCAAACACAGCGAATTGAATTCTCTCAACAGCCTGAATGAAGACCCTGAGCTTCTGTGGAGGTTGCAGGCCCAGCTGACACCTTGATTTCAGCTCAGCAAAGGACCTGGCTAAACTGTGCCTAGATGCCTGACCCACAGAAATTACGAGGTAATAAATTCATGCTGTTTTTCTTTTCTTATTTATTTAAAAATTTTTATTTTTCAGCTTTTAAAAACATTTTAAAAACAGTGGAGTTGAGTAGATTTTAGCTTAATTTACATGAGTAGCAGTGAAGATGAAGAGAAGGCAATAAATTTTACAAATGTTTGGCATAAAATGTACGAAATTGGGAAAAGGTGCTATTCATTGAAATGAAGTCTTTGGGAAGAACAGGTTGGCAGAAGGAATGATGGATTAGGAAGCTGCTGTGGGCATGTTAATGTGAGATGTCCCTTAGTTTCCCAAGTGGCCATGGTGGATAGGCAGTTAGACAAATGAGTCTGGAATTGAGAGGGCAGGTTAGAGATGTAAAATTGGTGGTTACCCACATACAGGTGGATTTATAAACCATGGAAATGGGTGTGATAATTTCGGAAGTAAATGGAGGTGAGCGGAAGAGGAAATGCACCTGGGGCTCCCTATGTCTTAGAGGAATGAGCTAAGCGCATTTAATTCTAACAAAAATCCTGTGGGCAAAGCATTATATTTTCATTTTACACCGAAAACACTGAGTCTCAGAAGGTTAAGTGGATCGCTCAAGGTCACAGAATGCAGTCAAGCTGGATATTTACACCCAGGACGAATGTTGAAAACACAACCTCTCTTCATTAAAGCCTAGTGTCTTCAACACCAGCTCCTAGGTGAAAAGAGAAAATTCCATATATATTGCAAAACATCCATAAGCTAGAGTACAAACTTGATGTTTTAAGGACATTTTTGAACACCATATAGGAGTGATGGCGCCATAGGAGAGACATGCTTTGACCTAAAGCATGTATGTGCGTCAGTGTTGATATTTAGGAAGATGGTGTTGTCGATGCAGTTCTTATGCCCACATACAAGATCACAAATCATACTAACGAAATACACAGTACTGGTCTTAAAAGAATGGGTGCGGTTGTGGACGTTTACAGCCTTGAAACAGATTTTGGCCATTAAGAGTGCGATCAGCTGGTATCCACGCTGATTATAGTCCTTTTGATTAATGACTGTTTTGATGATTTCTGAGTCAAAGTCACTTTTCAGTTTTGTATTTATGTACTTCCAGAGGTTTCTTTTGAAATATTAATTACTCGTTACTCATGAGCCAGGCTTAGATTTCTAATGGCAATGGCAAAAGTAGAAGCGGCAGCAACAAAAAATGGTTAGGGTTATTGACAATTTCCTACCTGCCAGGCCCTCTGCTAAGGGCCACGGATGCACTATGCCATTTCATCCTCATAATAATGTTATAAGTTCTAGTCTTGCCTCCATTTTACAGATGGAGAAACTGATGTTTGCAGAAGTTAAGCTAATACATGGTAAGACTGAAATCTGAACCAATGTCTTAAGTCCAAACTCTGCAGTATCCAAATTTCTTCTCTGTTATTTGCCAGAGAAATTCTTTCTTAGAAACACACATTGCTCTTTTCTGCAGGGGGGAATCATAGTAAGTTTTGAAAGTGGCTGTTGCTAGGTAACTGGTTAGCCTTCTTCCTCTGTGATTAATCAAGAACGGGGGTTAGGGAAGCGGGCTTTGAATTTAGGGTGCCTATAAACACATTTCTTTTACCATTTCTACGTCTGTGAAGCTATAATAGTTATTATTTAACGTAGAATTAGTGACTGTGCTAACCATTGATAATTCAGCTTCCTTCCAAGCTGTTTTGTATACCCACATATTTCACTGCTGACACCTACAAGCTGAATAATATACTTTGATAATCAGCAAACTACAAAATTTTACTTGTGATATCTTCCATTCTTAATCTGATAGATTTGCCTTTTATGTTATTAATAGCTGTTGCATTTGTTAAGTGATATTGATGCATCAAAACTCCTCTGTTATGAAAGCAGTAATTGTCCCTAATCATATTTCCCTTAATAACTTTATTTTAATATCAAAAGATTATTCAGTTACTTAGATGATTCCCAGGAACAGTCAGCACTTCATTTATGTCTTGGTACAGTTCAATGCAACCAACGTTTATTGATCACCTACCTGTGCCCCTTGTGGGCTAAAAGCTGAAGAAGACAATAATTCATGAAGCCTTTAGAAGTTTGCAATCAGGGGTGGTAGTTGTGCATAACACAACTTTTGTGGGTAAGACAAATTTATAGAAATGTGAGTATAGTTTATTATAAGAGGAGATGGGAATGGAAGTTCTGGAGTAACCGAACAGAGTTTCAAATGATACAGCATCCACACAAGGAGAGAAAGAAATTGGCAGAATTGGCAGGTCTTTCAAGAACCAGAGTAGAAAGAAATGGGTTACTTACAGGGTGAGATTTATTAACAATAGTGTTAGGAAAGGAGGAGATTGGGTGATGACTAGAAGAGTCTATCAGTGGAGCAGAAGGGTCAGGTAGAGAGCATTGAGCAAGCAGGGTTTCCCTAATGAGAAGACGAAACAAAGACTATTTCCAGAATGCCCTATTCCAAGGATTAGTCATAACTAATGGTGAATTAATCACAAGGCAGTCAGAATTCGGGTGTCACAGGTACTAGATTCGAAGATTAAGAACACAAGAAATTTCCTACCTTCTGGCTGAGTTAGACAATTGGCTTAGTCTTCTCAGTATTGTTCTGAAAATCACTTTCTAAGCTATACATCAGCTTATGACAATGAGGGAGTGGTTCAGTCAAACTAGCCACATTCCCAGCTTTGCAACTCTTTTAAATAATACTTGTTATGTGTGCAGGTTTATATTTTATAAAAAGAAAATGCAACTCATGAATGCAAATACCCATGCAGTCTTTACTTGTCACTGTCAGCAAACTTGCTTTTTCAAGACTTTTGCCAACATGGCCCCCTCACAGATGGTCAGAGAGGCAATGAGGCTGCAGAGTGAAAAGGGCAATGGGACTCAGGCCAAGTGCCTCCACTGACTAGTGATCATGATTTAAACTCTTGGAGCCTCGGTTTCCTCATCTGTGAAATGAGGGCATGCATACACGTGATTTGAGAGATCTCTGTCTTCACTTGTCCCTTTTCATTATCACTCAGCAGGACACATCCTTCTTTCCAAGACTGACATTTCTACTCTTGTTTCTATTCCATTCCACTTCCACCTGACTCTTAGCCAATCAATATATTCTCTCTCTCGCTCTTTTTCCCCCAAACTTCACATAGCTCTGTTTTTACTGTCTCCTTCCCCTGAGTGTAAAATCAGACTGACACTACCCTTGTTCTAAAGGAACACTCTACCTCTGGTTATACCATGCTTGCTCTTTTTTCCTTTTCTTTGTCAAACTTGAAACAATCATTTAAACTAGCTGCCTTGCCCTCCCACGATGTCCTCACTCCTTAACTCTCTTCAGTCCGAATTCTGCCCCATACCCCACTGTTCCACTGCACCTGCTCTCTTGGAGGACACTGATGAGAACCAAAAGCCTCTTCTCAGCCATCATCCTACTTGGCCCTTACACAACATTGCATGCTCCTGACTCATCCTCCCTTTGGAAAATGGTCTCCTCTGTCTTTCAAAATCCCACATGGGGCTTCCCTGGTGGCGCAGTGGTTGAGAGTCCGCCTGCCAATGCAGGGGACGTGGGTTCGTGCCCCGGTCCGGGAAGATCCCACATGCCGCGGAGCGGCTGGGCCTGTGAGCCATGGCTGCTGAGCCTGCGTGTCCGGAGCCTGTGCTCCGCAACGGGAGAGGCCACAACAGTGAGAGGCCCGCGGACCGCAAAAAAAAAAAAAAATCCCATGTGCTCCTGGTTCTCCACCTACCTTGATTAACTTTCCTCATCTTCTTTCTTGTTAATATTTCCTATGAATCTATCCAGGTCTCAATTCTTTTAACTTTTTTTCTCCCTATATGACCATTTCTAGAGTCAAGATTTTAATATCTATGTTGATATATATATAGAGTCCCAAATTTACAACTAATTTCAACAATGTATTTGCAAATGCCTGCTGAAAATCTCCTTGTGGATAGATTCTGAGCAGGCCACTTCAATATACTCAAAATAAAATTTATTTATTTCTCTAATGAACCTGCCATGACTTCTCTAGAAGTTCATGTCATCACTACCTATACAGCCATATTGTCAAAATTTCCCAGAGTTGCCTTAACCCCTCCTGACCCTTACATCCTCACACCTAGTTACTCACTACCTTCTGACTGTACAGTGCCCTAAGACTAAATCCCCCCATCACTTCACAGCTAATCTAGTTCTGCCTCTCATCATTTGTCAGTACATTGGTAATAAACTCCTAACTGGTCTCCCGTCCCCAGACTCTTATAACGCCAGTGTGCACACTGCTATTCTCAACTGTGCAAAGACATGCACAGACTATGCACTGCCTCCCTGCAAAACTGATGACACGATTTTTGTGCTTTGATTTTATGGATTATTTGCATTCATTTTCTCCATAAACATGGTGTTTATCTCTTTTAAGATTGGGCCAGGTTACACAGACAGATTTTCTCTACTGATCAAGGGGTGCTGCACACAGCTAGAGTCCTCTTTAAGGATGCATGTTCAACTGTTACTAGGAAGGTAATATTTTAGGGAGACAGACTTTGGGGTCTGACTGATCTTGGTTTGGCCTTCAAACTGCTAAGCTGAATGCCAACTTTCTCAACTCTACTAATAATAGCCAACATTAATGGAGCACATGCTTTGTGTTAGGCACTGTTCTAAGTGCCATTTATTTTATGTAAAACTCAAAACAACTCTCTGAGAGAGAGAGAGATCTTATTATTATCTTCATTTATTTTCTGGCAAAATAACAGGCTTAAAGACATTAAGTAATTTGTCCAAGAGCTGGTATTTGAACACAGACATTTTAATCTCAGAGCTATATCTTTAATTACCACTGTATACCACTTCCACAGCAAGGATATATAGGATTCATGTGCACTATAATATATGTAATTCATCTGGCAAGGGCTCAATACATGTCACTTTACCTTCTTCCTTATATGTCAAAGAACAAATGTTATTATGTTTTAAATGTTTTCATGGTTTCCATATATGTATGTTTTGTCTAGACAATGAGATGGAATCTTCTTTCTGGTAATTTTTATTTTTTGCCTTTTCCGAAAGAATTCAAAACCATGCCTGGCACATTGTCAGTCCTCAACAAATGTTTGTTGATTGACTGAGTGAATAAATGAAGATCTGTTTTTTATTTGCACAGAATAAAATTTAGGTTTCTCAGAATTTACTGTTCTTATTTCCTTTGTGTAAAAAAGAGAACAAAAGACATCACATGTATAATATATAAATATATTTTATGTATAAGTAAATAGATAGACAGATAGATAGATAAGGCTTTTAAATGTGTTATCCAGTCTCTTCCTCCCATAGTTTATTTGTAAGATAGCACCTTTTTCTAAATGCTAAAGGCAAGAAATCATTGACTCTCATGCTTATGTACCCTTTGGAAGTTGGCAAGACCCAAAATGAATTTGTACAAAATGATCGTTGGTATTGCTCAAAAAGATGGCAAGCAGTGTCAAGAGAAAAGGTGAGATTATTGTAGTGGATTTGGAAATAAAGGGCGATTTCTCTCTGGCTGCAAACATCTGAACATAGAAAATAAATCTTTTTTATTTTCTGCAGTTTTAAGTTTCTGAAACTTTTTCCAGTGAAACTGAAGGCATTTCATTCCATTGTTGCTTTGGGTTGCTGTTGTATTTTTTAGGGTCAATATTTAAGAAAACATTTATTAAACAGCTAGTTTGTTTAATAGTATCAATTATATTTTGTTACATAAGGTTGTTTTCCCCCTTCTATTTTAATATTTTCTATCAAGAAGGGATACTTTGAGTTTTTTTCCAGTTTTCATATAACTCTTAATGTTAAAGAAAACTTGAAGGAAAAAAACCACTAAATTTTAAAGCACATTTTAAGTATTTTCTAAATTTAAAGAACATTTTGGCCAAATTCCCATGATTAGAAGAACTAGAAGATTAGACAATTGGGGAAAATAGTTACTAAAACATTTTTCCCAAAGTGCTACAGTGCTCTCAATCTGTCATTGCAAATGGATGAATGCATTCAGAGAGTCAAAGGAACAGTTAAATAAAAGAAAATTTTGTCGATACATTGGGCAAGAACACAAAGACCAAGGGCAAACTCAATGTGGTCATTTTGACAATACCAAGTACTTTCATGGGAATGGTGGAAACCAGCAGTTCTCTAACACCAACGAAGATAAAAAATAAAAAACTGGTCTAAATTTTAGAGAAAGAGATTTGCAGAGAGGACTGAAATGTGGAATCTCTTTCTTTGGGGGATTCGTGGGAAAGGACAGAAGTCTAGCTTTCAGAAAGGGATCAAGCACACTTCCTATCTTGAACTGGGAGATAAATGGGATAAATCCTCTCTGCACTAGGAATTTTAGAAGTCTCCCACTTATAAACCAAATGTCTTTCTAAGGCTCCTTTCTAAGTAGGCCGTTGGAGTACACATGCTGCTTGTGTACTAATAGAAACAGTAAGCGCACATGGAGGTCTGTGTTACAAACTCCCTAAACTGTTCTGTTAGTGTTCTCTTTTGTACATAAGTTCTCATTCTTTCCACAACGGAGGGTGACATTTTTTGAATCTTGGATTTCTTGGAACATCTTGCAAATAATTTCAGAAAGTTCACAGAGTTTCTGAATCTGTTTCCTAGAGTGTGGTTTTCCTAAATTTTTCTGTGAAAAGGACCTAAATCCTGTTCCAGGCCATCCTCAGCACTGCCCACTTTCCAGCACTCTGACAATTATCTGTCCTATTAGTCCTTGAAAATATCCTGCACCTTGGGTGCAGGATCAGATTGAGCTCTCACAAAGAAGCATGGACTTTCAGACTATTGCTTCAATAGTTCTTACATGGTACCAAGTATTTTTGCATAGTCTACTTCATTTAATTCTCACAATAATCATATGAACTGTGACTATTTTAGGTATGAAAAATTTAAGTCTTGGAAGAGTTATTTACTTTTTATTGTTCAAATTCACAAAGTAAGTGACTGAAAGTTGTGGAATTTTTAACTCAAGTGCTCTGACTGTATCCAAGGTTCCCCATTTTCTGCACTGGAGTAACATCACAGCATTAACTTATATTCAGATTCATACATCTGTCCTTAGAATACTTTATTACTGCTATTTTTGGTAATTGCACAATCCTTCAAATCTTTTTCAACCTCAACACCAAACTTTCTGTAATGAGCAATTCTGTTTCCTGCTCATCATTTAAGTTCAAATGTCAGTTGCAAAACCCTACATAAATTGTCCCATGTAAACAATTCCCTTTCTTTGTAGGTAACTACCATTTGCAATATTATTTATAATGAAAAGTGTCTTCTGTGTTTGGTGAGCATGGTCATCCAGGAGTTATTTCTTTCAAGGTTACCTTGCAATCTGCAAACACCTGTTAATTCACTATGCCCTACATATTTAACTCCATGGGAACGAGTAGAAGGGCATGTTTCTAGAAATATAGAAGTCCTGATGGGGAACAAAGGAGAGTTAACTCAATATAGCATCTCTGTCTTTGGATTCTCTGAAACAAGTAAGAATAATTCTTATAATTTGTGTGTTGTCCATTTATTAAATCACCAGTCCAACAATTTTACTTACATATTGAAATGCTCAGCGAAGATCAAGTTGGTGGAGGTACCAGTGATCGTTGTCAATCCACCAATGGTAGAAGAGTAAGCAACGCACAGGCACATAAGTTTACACATCATGTGGTCCTTCTTTGTTCGATATTTGTTTCCTGGGCCTGAATTCTGTTCAACAATAAAACGTACTATGAGAACAGCTCTGTTTGTGGTCATAACAAGCAGTAATAGCATTTGTTATGGGCTGAATGTTTGTGTCCACCCCACCGCAAAATTCATATGCTGAAAGCCCTAACCCCCAGTCAGATGGTATTTGGAGATGGAGACTCTGGGAGGTAATAGGGTTAGATGAGGTCATGATGGTCGGGGCCTTGCATGATGGGATTAGTGCTCTTGTAAGAGGAGGCGCCAGAGAGCTTGATCTTTCTCTCTCTGCCATGTGAGATCACAGAGAGAAAGCAGCCATCTGCAACCTAAGGAGAGAGCTCTCATCAGACACTAATCCTGCTGGTACCTTGATCTTGGATTTTCAGGTTCTAGAACTGGAAGAAATAAGTTCCTGCTTTTTAAGTCACCCAGTCTATGGTATTTTGTTATGGCAGCCCAATAATGCAACATTTATCTTTCCATCAATAGAAATGTTAACAATAAAAATACATAACCACTGAAATACTTTACACAATTTCATTCATTCATCCTTCTTTCTTATTCCTGAGCCAACTCTTAACTTCCTTTCTTACCTTCTCACCAAACACTCCCAAATCTTTCCAGGGTTTTCCCTCTGAACTGGTGGTACATGGTCAGTGAATTCCTAAACCTCTTGTTGGAGTGTTTCTTTATTTTGGCACTTTCACTGATCCTCCCCAGAGGATACCACTACTTGTGAAATTGAACGTTTTCACCCTCTGTACTTCACTGTTGAGAGAGAGAGTCAGTGTCCTCCTTGTTCCCCACCCTCTTCCAGAACATTAATCCTCTACTGACATGAAAACTAATCGATTTCTCTTTAAGGCTCATATAATTTGGCTCTTTCTCTGCCTATTCTTTTGAACAGGATGTTCTGATCTCCCAGTCACCCACTGCCATCACTTAAGATGACATGCCCATCTGGCACACAACATTCCTCATCCTGCAAATCCTGTCAGCACCTGGATAACTATACCGTCTTCATGAGTAACCCCTTAAATATCCCGGCTTTACACATTTCTTAAATCTCATTTCCAGAGACCTTCAACTCCGCTCTTCCTGTCACCCTCTCCTCTAGTTCCTGGACAATAGCACAACCTCAGATGGCTCCATCTGAAAAAAAATCACTATTTCTAATGTTTCTGTTTAAGAATAGAGCTCCCTAAGGTGCAATACAAAAGCAACTTCATTCCTTCTCTCACCTGTGATCCACGTAACACACTCTGTTGGTCTGATTCTTGCTATCCCTGGGGTGAAATCTGGAGTAGAATCTATAACATTTTTGGTCACTTCATTTAATAGAGTCTTTCAGTCATGTTTAGTTTTAAAAAAAAACAAGCAACCTCATTTCAGTAGCTGAAATAAAGAGTCCTCTACTAGCAAAAGTCCAAACTTTAGTAAAGTTAAACTTTTTCTTGTCCCCTAGATCAGGCTTGCTGAAAAGCCCATAGCTGGAAGTAGGTTTGTGGGTTTGTATTGTTCTCTCTCTTCTAGCTCCAGTTTCTCCCACCATTTGCTAGTTCTAGTTTCTAAATCCTCCATATTTGGAGTGGCAAGGGATGGACAGTATCGGGAGAAGAGCAGTAAGGATTAGGAGAGGTCTTAGTTGACTGGTTTAAATAAGATACGATGTTAGTACTCTTTATGTTTTTTTTTTTTAACATCTTTATTGGAGTATAATTGCTTTACAGTGGTGTGTTAGTTTCTGCTTTATAACAAAGCGCATCAGCTGTACATATACATATATCCCCATATCTCTTCCCTCTTACGTCTCCGTCCCACCCTCCCTATCCCACCCCTCTAGGTGGTCACAAAGCACCGAGCTGATCTCCCTGTGCTATGTGGCTGCTTCCCACTAGCTATCTATTTTACATTTCGTAGTGTATATATGTCCATTTGCATAGCAAAGGAAGCCATAAACAAGACGAAAAGACAATGCTCAGAATGGGAGAAAATATTTGCAAATGAAGCAACTGACAAAGGATTAACCTCCAAAATATACAAGCAGCTCATGCAGCTCAATACCAAAAAAAAAAAAAAAAAAAACCCAATCCAAAAATGGGCAGAAGACCTAAATAGACATTTCTCCAAAGAAGACATACAGATTTCTCTTTATGTTTGATGGATGTTCCAGATGGCCTCATCTGGTGGGCGGTATTATGGATTTTATGTGTCATGGTGCTTTTAGAGATTCCTGTCACCCAAATAAGAACATCAGGTTGCTGCTCCTTCTGTGGAGTAATGCACCTCTTCCACTATGACACCCTGTGGTTTCTGCATGTGATGGTCACCCGATCTCTTGATGCAGAGGTCGCCTTGCCCTGTCAAGAAGCTGTCTTGGGCAAAGTTGCTTTTAAAAATGACCCCAAATACCACTCCTGTCATACATCTGGCTCATGGGAAACAGGCACCTCTGCTCCGTTCGCAGTGAAAGTGCGGCTGACTTTCCATTAGATAAGGAGACTCAGCAGTGACTTTCACTTTTAAATGTTTCAAGAGTATGTCAAATACTAGTCCACTGATCTCTAGGAAACAGTCTCAAGTTTTCCAAGTGGTGATTCCTCAATATCTATTGCACTGTCTCGAGGTAAATGGAAGGCTCCCCTGTCAAAAATTGATCATACAAGTTGGAGTTTAGGAAAATATTCTGAATTTCTCCAAAGGTAGACTGTCTCTCAACCTTCTCATTTTCAACACTAAATTTAAGAGTCTAAAACTGTTTTTTGGTCACTTGCTTTGCAAATCCCGTGTAAGTAAAACACAGGAATACTTATGGTATGTGCTTGATATGATAGTTCTTCAGGGATAGAAAGAGCCTTGTTTTACCACTCCATTAACCAAGAATTCTGCAGTTTACCACAGCTTCTTTTCCAACTTAGCTGTTGAATTACTTCTGTCCCTGTTGTCCTTTGACTCTATTGACAAGTCTTGGTCACTAAAGCATCTAGTTATTATTCCCAATAGTTTGGTCCTCTCCTTTCTTCACTTCCTTTCTTATCCAGTTTAGATTTCTTGGTAAACCAATTCAGTAACTTTCTTTTTTAAGGCATTTTTTTTTTAATATCTTTATTGGGGTATAATTGCTTGACAATGGTGTGTTAGTTTCTGCTTTATAACAAGGTGAATCAGTTATACATATACATATATCCCCATATCTCCTCCCTCTTGCGTCTCCCTCCCTCTCACCCTCCCTATCCCACCCCTCTAGGTGGTCAAAAGCATTTATTTTTATATTTTTATTTTTATTTTTTTGCGGTACGTGGGCCTCTCACTGTTGTGGCCTCTCCCATTGCGGAGCACAGGCTCCGGAAGCGCAGGCTCAGCGGCCATGGCTCACGGGCCCAGCCACTCCGCGGCATGTGGGATCTTCCCGGACCGGGGCACGAACCCGGGTCCCCTGCATCGGAAGGCGGACTCTCAACCACTGCGCCACCAGGGAAGCCCCAAATGTATTTATTTTTAAAGCCACTTTATTGAGGTATGATTGATATGTAAAATGTTGTATGTATTTAATATATACAACTTGATGAGTTTGAGGATAATTATACACCCATGAAGCCATCACCACCATCAGTAACTTTCTCAGCAAAACCCTAAACTCTCTTGTCTCTCTTTAGAATGATAGTTCTTTAGCAAAATTTTAACTTTGGATTAACCCAACAATTTACTTTCTCTGCGTCACGTCTGCCCCTGAGCAGCCAAGTTCTGTTGATGAAAATTACAGAGTAGGGCTTCCCTGGTGGCGCAGTGGTTAAGAATCCACCTGCCAATGCAGCGGACACGGGTTCGAGCCCTGGTCCGGGAAGATCCCACAGGCCGCAGAGCAACTAAGCCTGTGCACCACAACTACTGAGCCTGTGCTCTAGAGCCCATGCTCTGCAACAAGAGAAGCCACCGCATGAGGAGCCCGTGCACCACAACAAAGAGTAGCCCCCGCTTGCCGAAACTAGAGAAAGCCCATGTACAGCAACGAAGACCCAATGCAGCCAAAAATAAATAAAGTAAATAATTAAAAAAAAAAAAAGAAAAAGAAAATTACACACAGTAGAGGAGATTAGGCGCCCAACATTCATGGTCACAACTTTCAACTGCTTTGTTACTGCTGCACCTCTACCCTGCTGTGTTTCTCTCACCAAATGATTCTACCTGTCTCCACAAGAAAACTTAAAACCTTCCCACTTCTCTTTTCACCTCCCTCCTCTCACTCTTCACGGGTAGCTCTGCCTCCTATTCCACACAGAAAATAGAAGCTGGTAGAAGTCTCCCTGTCAAAGGTAGAAACATACTTGCATCTGCCCTTCCTTCCGTATTCTACATACAAAGAGAGTAAATCTCTCTCCTCCAACTAGTTTCTGAACCCCAATCTCTCAGGCCTCCTCAGAAACCTTATACAATAGACTTCACTAGAATTTTCCCACCAAAGTTTAATCATTTTCAAGTCATCTTTCCAAAAGAAAAACAGAAGGCCTTCTTAACCCCCCTCTCAATGAAACTACTGCCCACAGCACATCCATTTTCACAGCCAAACTACTCAAAAGAGTTGTCTGCATTCACTGACTCCATTGCTTTAACCTCTCCAATCTGGCTTCTGTTTCTTCAATCCACCAATACATACTTGCTATGATTATTGACAACCTCCATATTACTAAACCCAATAGATATTGTTCAGTGTCAGGTTTGTAGACCTCTCAGCAGCACCTAAGATAGTTGATCACTCCTTCCTGCTGCAGAACTCTTCTTTGGGCTCTGTGATATCTCAGTCCTCTGGGTTTTCCTCTACATTTCTGCCTGTTCCTCTGTCTCCCTTGCCAGTTCATTTTCCTTGATCCTTCCTTAAAACTGGAATTTCTTGAAACTCTGTCATAAGTACTTGTCTCTTCTCATAGTAATATTTCTCCTTAGGAAATCTCATATGTTTTCATTGTTTCGAAATGAAAGATAAAACCAGACCACCAAACTTGTTTTCAGCCAGACTTCTCCTTTTAGACCTATCAGTCCAACTGTCTGTTCGACATAATTTGAATGTCTTAAATAAAACTCCAGTCCCCAAATGTTCAAAACCGAACTCATTATTTCCTTCCTCAAGCCCTGTTCTTCTTCAGGATCATCTATATAGGCTAATAGCATTACCATCACCACGATTACAAACACTTAGAGTGTGCCTAGTATGCAAAAGCACTGCTTCAGGTTAAAATCAAATAAATGATTTAATTCACATTTTTCTTACAACACAATGAGGGTAGTACTGCTAGTATCCCACTTTACACATGAAGACATGAAGCACAGAGAGGTTAAATGGCTTCCCAAGGTTATAGAGCCTGGAAATGGTAGACTTGAATTTTGAGACCATGGAGGGCTCATACCCTCAGCCACTACACAATATTTCTCATCCTCCTTGAAATCATTCTTTCCCTCATCCCACCAAATCCTGTCAATTGTATCTTCTTAAATACATCTGGAGTCTGTTGGGTTTTTTCCATCTCCACTATCACGTTTGGTCTAAGCCATCGTTATCTCTGATTTGAGTTACTGTAATCACCTCTTTATAGGTCTCCAGTTCTTGCCTATTTCAGACCTGTCTTGCACACTGAGCCTTTAAAAAAAAAAAGAGCTGGATGTATTTAAGAAATATGCAGACAGAAGAATTGCCCCGTTTCATACAGATAAGCATGCTGTGTGTGACATTGGCACTGAAAGAGCCTTTTGAGAAATCATGATAGGAAAAAATGTCTGCTCACTAAAAGCCATCATGGTTGTGGGAATGGCATTTAGCATGGCAGGGTCAGGACATTGGATTGTAATTTGCCTTTTACTTTCTAATTAACTTAAAGGTTAGCCCCCAAAGGTATCTACCCTTCACCCCAAATAAATTAATTTACAGATGTCTCCCTTTGCCTTATATTTCCTACATGGGAATGATTTGTATTTTCTACATGATAAAACTTTCCATTGAAAATTTGAAAAATAAAGGATATGTAAATAAAAGAGTAAAATAAGTTTAAAAGTTCTTATCAGTGATACAAAATGACAAATGAAACTTAGGGCTTAACTATTAGCTATTTACTAAAGGAGAGACTTCAAACACAAATCAGAAAATGATATATAATTTGGATATTATTAAATTGATAATAAGAAATGGAAACTTAAAGATGTAATGTGCATGTAATTTCTCATCATCACATTAAAACTTGCAAAAATACAAAGAAAAAATTGGATTTCATAAAAAATTGGACTTCATATATGTATATATGCAGTCATATATATAAAATGATAAAACTGCACTGACAGGTATAAAATTTAAAAATCAAAATAGAAAAATATTGACATATTTGCATGCTTTAGACCTTATGGACTTCTCGTACTTTTTTCCTATATAAAGACTTTAAAACATACATGAATGCTACAGCACAAAAGGTGATGTTTCTGCAAATAGCGTGGACAATTTAGAAAAGCATTACAAATTCAAGTTAAATTCAAGTCCTGCAGTAAATGGTAATGGTAATATATCATAAAACACATCAAGGGTTAAGCGGAGGTCTTTGGGAGGTGGCATGGGGCGCACCACTTGCGTTATCTAGCCAGTAAACATGAATCCCATGCAGTCAGCTCTACTGTTATTTTTACTTAGGGCCTGTGATTGCTGGACTGAACTACTGTGAAGAGATGATACTGCAGTAAGGGGTAAAAGTTGAGGACCAGAGGGATAGGAGTAGAGGGCAATGGGCAGGAAAATACAGCTCTTAAGGAAGTCTGAGATGAGCCACTAATTAAGCCAACGATTGGTACAGAAACTATAAAAGGGAGTGGGGGGTGTCCTTAGCAAATTAATCTTCTGCTCAAGGCAGTAGTTTCAACCTGAGACCAAGTGTTTGACCCTAATCTAAGAGGGTGTTGGAATAAGTCACTCAGGGTAGAAAGTAAGATTCAGACCCTGAGAGCACATATTTGCAGATTATCAGACTAATCATTACATTTTTCCATGAGTGGAGGAGGAATTGGGGGGGGGGTATATTTTCTCCTAGGAGTTCGGGAGAGAAAAAAAAATCCAAAGTGAAGAAAGGAGAAGCAAAGTGTCTAGAGGGGTGAGGCTGGAGACAGTCAGGGATGAAGTGGCCAGAGAAAACCTCTTGTGCTGGTGACCAAAGGACATTGCCATGGCTATACTGTGAATGGGAAAGTACTTGTTTTATGTTTCATGATGAGTGACTTCTGTGAAATTAAATGTATAGAACGATGTAATTTTTTAAAAAATAAAAACTATATCTACATACACATATGTGCCTAGAAATAAGACTGAAATGAAATGTGTCAAGATATGAGAGTACCTGCTACCTTCTTGATACTTTTTGTATCTTCCACAATCATAAAAAAGTTTTTTTAATATATAAAAGAATCATAGACTATTAGAACAGATAGTATTTAGAGATAATCTGGTACACAGACCTAAATTTTCAGAAAAGCAAAAATAAATCTCAGTGTGACATAATGGTCACAGCAGAATTGAAGCAGATTTCTGTGTATCCAAGTTCCCTCGCAGTAATTTCCCTTGTGTCATCTTGCCTTCCAGAACACTTTTTATTTATGTGAGTTTTTTAGCCTACATCTAAAACTTTACATTTAATTACATTTCATATTGCTTAGTGTGCTTTTATTCAATCCCAGTTGTCATCGTACATTCGTATTTCCCACAAATATATGACATCTAAGACCTTGTGAGTATGTCTCACAACTTCTTTCAAGTGACTGAGAACATTTTGTCCAGGACATGACCAAATTCAGAATCCTAAGATAACTGGGTGGTGCTCAAGGGTCATTTCTGAACAGAAATCCTGCAGGTCCAGCTATAACTCACTATTGCCACCTGGTGGTAGTGACTGCAGACTCCAGTGATTAGCACCAACCCCGGGTGCTAATAACGCATACAAGAATCACCATGCACTAAACCAGTGGTCTCCAAGGCAGTGTACAAAAGAATTCATTTGGGTGAGTGTGGTATAAAAACATTAGGGGTTCTATTTATATTTCTATATTTATTCAAGGCAAATTGCACAAAATATTAATTCCTGCTAACCATTTTCTGCTTGCCAAAGACAGCCAGTTTAAAATGTTCCAGCTCTTTTTGGACATTTATTTGCACTTACTTTAACAGTATTCATATGATACCATCTCTTGATTTCTCAGTTGAAGGCATTACAGTTAAAACTCCACTATGTTAGATGATGAGAATTTAGCTATCTTTCACAGCATTTCACACATGTCTCCATCGTTCTCCCATTATGGCTATATCATAAGTTTGCTTAGAGCAGAGTTCAGTGTTCAGAATGTTGTCTAGATATCTGTTAACAGCTGAGCAATGGGATTTATATTACTTTTCCTGTTTTGTGTCCCCCGCTTACTTGCTTAGCTTTCTAAGTGGATACCACTAAATCAGCCCCAAATATTCCCTGGTTGTTTAAATCTTCCCTTCGAACAATCAAGTGACAGGACACCTAATCTACATCAAATATTCTACCAATTCCATTGTCTTAGAGACATCTCTTCCAGGGCTTTTCTGCTTGTCCTACATCTAGTCATTTTCTTCCTTGAAGCCATTTCCCCCTTATTGCCTGGGAGTTCCCAGTGTTGGTATAAAGAAGTCTTCTGCCATTCTGTTCATCTTAAGGAATCTGTTTTTCCCCCTTTCTGGAAACTTTTAGGGTCTCTCTTCATTCACCATGTTCTGAACTCCCAGTGCCCTTCCCTGTGTGCATCTGTTTCGTCAATTTTGCTGGCACGCAGCGGGACTTTATGTCATAAAAATTATATTCTTCTTTTATGGAAGTTTTCTTGAGTTTTGATGTAATCTCAGTTTTCTCTATTCTTTTTCTGAAACTCCTATTATTTTCTTATCTTGTTTCTTCCTTGTATACTAAAATTTCCACTTACGTTTTACATCTTTATATTGATATTTTGTATTTTATGTATTTTCTATTTTATTTATTGCTTCTCGTGCCTCTTTTATAGAATGTCATTCATATTTCATGAATGCAATTTCTTTGTTCGCCTCTCTGCATATATTAATGATAGTTTCTTGTCTTGTGTTTTCAGCTTCTTGCACAGTCTGTTTCCTGCAAGTTTCTGTCTCCTTTTTGTTTGTTTGGGTCTCTCTCTTTCATGCCTGAGGCTGTCTTCAGATATCCAGGAACTTTGGTGGTTTGCTCATATTTAAGGCAGTGAAAAGCTGGTTGGAAGTCCTGTACATGTGCTTTGGGATTTGTTGTTGACTGTGGGCACATATATAGTATCATCTGACTGGAGCTTTTTTTGAGAAAACCCAATGCTATATATTTTCATCTTTTCTCTTGTGCTCATTGCATTCCCCAAAGAAAAACCTCCTGGTTCCTTGCCTACTGTCACCTGGAGGGAATAGGCCTGGCTGTTGGGGACAGTGGGGTGGAAGGTGGGGCTCTCACCATTCAACATATTAACTGTCACTCAGTGTCCCTGTTTTCATTGTGAAACCTGTTCCTGACCCTGAACTCCTTCCTGTCTGCTTTACTGTGTCAAAAGACTATACTTCCCGGCTTCCCTGGTGGCGCAGTGGTTGAGAGTCTGCCTGCTGATGCAGGGGATGCGGGTTAGTGCCCCGGCCCGGGAAGATCCCACATGCCACGGAGCGGCTGGGCCCGTGAGCCATGGCCGCTGAGCCTGCGCGTCCGGAGCCTGTGCTCTGCAATGGGAGAGGCCACAATGGTGAGAGGCCTGCGTACCGCAAAAATTAAATAAATAAATAAATAAAGACTACACTTCCGTTTGGTGGAGGAGGAGCAGCTGCATCCATGTAGAGGTTGGGAAGAAATTTGTGGATTTAACTGTTGCATAAAAATTTTTTTACTTACCCTCACTTTTCAACATTTTTAAAAACTTTGAGGGCTGCTGCTAGGTAAATTAGATTTTTTTTTTAAACATCTTTATTGGAGTATAATTGCTTTACAGTGGTCTGTTAATTTCTGCTTTATAACAAAGTGAATCAGTTATACATATACGTATGTCCCCATATCCCCTCCTTCTTGTGTCTCCCTCCCTCCCACCCTCCCTATCCCACCCCTCCAGGTGGTCACAAAGCACCGAGCTGATCTCCCTGTGCTATGCGGCTGCTTCCCACTAGCTATCTGTTTTACATTTGGTAGTGTATATATGTCCATGCCACTCTCTCACTTTGTCCCAGCTTACCCTTCCCCCAGCCCGATAAAGAAGATGTGGTACATATATACAATGGAATATTACTCAGCCATAAAAATAAACGAAATTGAGTTATTTGTAGTGAGGTGGATGGACCTAGAGTCTGTCATACAGAGTGAAGTAAGTCAGAAAGAGAAAAACAAATACTGTATGCTAACACATATATATGGAATCTAAAAAAAAAAAAAGGTCATGAAGAAGCTAGGGGCAGAACAGGAATAAAGACGCAGACCTACTAGAGAATGGACTTGAGATTGCTTACTTTTGTAACTTACTGTTGACTTAGAATTCCACTTTCATGGGATAACTGAGGCATCTTTAACTTTCCAGCTTCCAAAATGATTTTGCTGTCATCTCCTCTCTTGATATTTTTATAATTGTGACATATGACTTAAAAATCTATTCTTTTTTTAATGGAGATTTGGGATAGAGTGAAGGTAAATGGACCTATTCAATCTGCCATCTTATTGGAAGACGCGATATTTCTCTTTTTACATTAAAAAATCCCCGAGAAATAAATGATTCTTGACTAATAATTATTGCACAGATTGACCTTAGTGCCTTCATGGCCCATACATTGGTGGATGATGGAGGTAAAGGGAGAGGAGAGGAAAGCTCCATGTGCACAGAGGGACTGACAATAGGGCCCTGCCCACTTGGTTCACTCTTGGCATATTGAGTTTATATGGGCTTGGTAAGTGGATAACAAATTATCCTTTCTAGTTTTAATTAAACTAGCCCTCCCATAATGTGCTTACGGCTGTACATGATTTCTACAGGAAATGACTTATGTAAAAAAAAAAAACCACACACCTAGAATGAAGATAATACAATAAAATATAAGAGGATATCCTTCTCCTACCTGTGGTATGAATTCTTCATGAAGATCTAGAGAAGATCTAATTAGCAATAACCTGAACAACTCAGGAGAGCTGGTAACAAATTTGAAGTTATCAATAACTCCTTGAAATAGGATTTATAGCCACTGTAGTTAATAAAGAATTATGATGCATATTGTGAATTGGGATATTTGTTTATATAGTAATAGTATAACAAATAGATATTCAAAATTTAGCACTCGAGACAGGACTTTTCATAAAAATTCTGTTTCTAGCAATGTCAAAAATCAATTAAATCCAGGATTTATTTTACAAAATGTTATATCCTAAATGTTAAGTATGTAGAAGCTTCCTTTGTAATTTCTTAGTGAAGAGCAAAAAATCAAAACATACATGCTATTAGAAAAAAATCCTGTTCTTTTTATAGTGGTAAAAATGACTGAAATGATATATAAATAATATAGCAGCATAGGACGTCAGTATAAGTGTGTGTGTATGTGTGTGTGTGTAGGATGATATAAATAATAAAGAACAAAAAGAAAATAAAAAAGAATGCAGGAAAGAGAGATGGAAAGAATAAATATTTAGAAAAATAGAAATCTGGCACTAAAAATTATTCTAAATTTATAAAGTCACAGAGAGTTCAAGGGGATCAGACTTGTCAGGCAAAAATTTCTAACCTGGATAAAAATGCAAAAGCCAACAATATGCTTTTTATAAGAGAAACATCTAAAGTATAAGGACATAGAACTGTTGAAAGTGAAAGGATAGAAGTAATGTCAGGTAAACACTAACCTAAAGAAAGCTGGCATTGCTATTACATTATCATCAGACAAACTCAAAGACCCCAAAACATTACCATAGACTGAGAGGGACACTGCAAAATGGTAAAAGTGTTAATTAACCAGAACATATAAACATTCTAAACATTATTACGTGATAGGGACATAATAACATAATCTGAAAATATATAGAAACCAAAATTGACAGAACTATTAGGAGAAATAGATATAGCCACATCATGGAGGGAGATTTTAACAAAACAGTTGCATTAATTGCTGGGTTAAGCAGACAAAAAATTGTTAGGTCACAGACAATTTGAAAATCACAACTGGCAAACTTGATCTAATAGACTTGGAAAATACTGCACCCAGTAAGTTGAAAATATGCAATCCTTTTTTAGCACAAGGAAGTATTTATCACAATTGGCCACATGCTAGTCCACAAATCTGCCTCAACAAGTTTAAAAGAACTGATGTCATACAGACCAGTTTCTGACCACAGTAAATTTATGTTAGAAATAAAAAAACAAAACAAAAAGTAGCTACAAAAGACTCATTTATTTCAAAATTTAAAACACATGTCTAAGCAGCTCATGGATCAAAGACTCTAGTGTAATGGAAAGCAAAAAACACAAAGAACTAAAAAATATGGAATACAGCTAAAGTGGAAGAAATGGAAGAAAATTTGTCCCCTCAAATTCTTACTTTGGAAGAGAAGAAAAGCTCAAAAAAAGTAATGCAAATGTATACTTTTAAAAGTAAATGAACAGAAACTAAATGCAAAGATTAAATAGACAGAACGAAGTAATAAAGAGAAGAAACTAATAAAGTAGAACATGAAATAGGATCAAAAGAGCCAAAAGCTGGTTCTTTGATAAGACTTATAAGACATAAAATCAACATACTTTTGGAAGAATTATTCCAAAAATGTTTAAAAGCATAAGTAAAAATATTAGTAACTAAAAGATACATAACTAAAAATACTGTAGAAATTAAAGAGGTAATAAGTGAATATTATAAACAACATGCTACTAAATTTGAAATGGAATGCATAAATTCCTAGAAAAATATAACTAAAACTCAAGGAGAAATAGAAAATATGAATAATTCTGAATCCAGGAAAGTAATAGAATAATTACTAAGTATATGTATATGCCTTCTACTTTCTTCTTTCTGTTTCCTGCTAGCTGGAACAGAGAATGGATAGAGGGAGATGAGGCAGCCATCTTGAACCATGAGGTAGCCATCAAGTGCTGAGGATGGCAGAGCAAGAATAGAAAGAGTCAAGGTCATCATGGTTGTGGAGCCACCATACCAGCCTATTTCTGTCTTATTAAAACTATTGCTATTTTTGGTCTTTGTTGAGATGAAGAAGTAACTAATGTAAGTGGTAATACTGAAAAGAAAATAAGAAAATGATTAACATGAAATTCTGGACTGTGGCTATGTTGATAAGGGGATGGATATGATGGTCTGAAGAAAGGAGATGGAATCAGAGAAGAGCTCATGGAGATTTCTAGAAATTGTTATGTTCTATTTCTTAAGCTGGGGTGTTGGTAAATACCATTTTATTCGTTTTATTCTTTTAAATTTGTGTTATATTCTTTAAATATGTATATATTAAAATATTTCATAATCAAGATATATGAAAAACAATTTGGGGACAAAATAAATGTATTCCTTTGTTAGGAAATATCATTGGAATATGAAGAGAAAAATATTGTTGAAGATTTTAGGAAACAAAGTACAGTATTAGAATAAATTTTATGGTATGGGAGGTTTACTGTACAGTTAGAGGAAAGTACAGATGCTTCCAACATGGCTAAGCTCATGTTATTTGCTAGATAATATTTTAACAATATGAAATGTGAAGAACCACATTTTTGTGATTCAGAAATGAAAGATATATGGAAGAAGAGGTATCATCAATAGTCAGTTGTTTCTTTAATAACAAAATGTTTTGTGGAACCCTAGCTAAGTAAACCAGTGGAGCCCAGCTAGGGCTTTGACTACAATAAATATTAAAATCTGAGTGAGGTTGTGTTCACAGGTTGCTGCTATGATTCCTCTCTTTTTTTAATGAATATTAAAATAAATTATTTACTCAGAAGTGAATTTACCTCACCAATGGTTGCCACCCACTTCTCTCTTCTTTCAGAAGATGCACCTGGCAGAATTTCACGTGGATCGGGTGTGACCTGTTTGCTGACACCCAGGCGTTTACCTTCACTTTAGTGAAGCCTCTTTGTGGGGCATATTGGATCCCCAGTGTATGTCAGAAATATCATCCTTTGTTCTGATTTAATACCATTGATAATGAGGCTTCCAAATTCTCAGTTGAATGAAATGAGTTCTCATAAATTGGATTAGTGAGTAGAATAGTTACAATTTCTTTTGAAAGTTCAACTTCATCTTGTATTCCCAGAGGCACAGAAAACTGCCAGGTTAAAAAAGGACCAAGTAAAGGGTACAAACTTTCAGCTATAAGATGAGTAAGGACTTAAGAGCCATCGCAAAACATGGTGACTGGAGTTGACAACACTGCACTCAACAATTGAAATTTGCCAAGAGAGTAGAACTCAGATGTTCTCACCAAAAAACAAAAAAGAAAAAAGGATAAATATGTGAGGTGATCAATGTGCCAATCAACCAGATGGGGGAAACCATTTCACCATGAATACTTCATCAAATCACCATTATGTACACTTTAAATATCCCATGATCCTTTTCAACTTTATTGAGGTATAATTAAAAAATAAAATTGTAAGATATTTAAAGTGTACATCATTGTGATCTGATCCACATATACATTATGAAAAGATTACCCCCATCCAGCCCATCAACACATCCATCACCTCATGTTTCTCTTTCTTTCTTTCCTTTTTCTTTTTTTTTTTCTTTTTTTTTTTGGTGAGACATTCAAGTATCAGTCCCCTAGCCAATCTCAACCATACAACAGTATTATCAACTCTAGTCCCCATGTTTTACATTAGGTCCTCTGACTTTATCTTATAGCCAAATGCTTATACTCTATTACCAACCTCTCCCTATTTACCTACCCACCACCCTGCCCCAGCCCCTGGCAACCATTTTCCTACTCTTTGTTTCTATGAGTTTTACTTTAAAAAAAAATAAGATTTCCATATATAAATGAAGCCATGCAGTATTTGTCTTTCTCTGTCTGGCTTATTTTACTTAGCATAGTGCACTCAGGTTTCATCCATGTCATTGCAAATGGCAGAATTTCCTTTTTTGCCATGGCTAAATAATATTCCATGGTCTATACATACCACATCTTCTTGATCCATTCATTCACTTACGTTTTTTCCATATCTTGGCTACTGCAATGAACATGGGAGTGCAGATATCTCTTCAATATCCTGTTTTCATTTCCTTTGAATATATACCCTGTAGTGGGATTGCTGGGTCCTATGGTGGTTCTATTTTTAATATTTTGAGGAACCTTCATACTGCTTTCCATAGTGGTTGCACCACTTTACATTCCCACCGACAATGAACAGGGGGCTCCCTTTTCTCGACACCTTCAACAACACTTGTTATCTCTTGTCTTTTTGATGCTGCTGTGATTCCTAAAGGGTGTGTAATAGGCTCTCTCTCTCAATCATTCTCCCTCTCTCTCTCTTTCTGCTCACCTCTCTATAAACCGCAGGGTTTGGCAGGATGAGTAAAGGAGACCCGTGAGTTGTCTCAAGTGAGGTCCGAGAGGCATTAACAATTGGCTTTGCTGCCGAATTTCACGCGGTCTAAGAGAAGGCAAGAGTAATCAAGAAGAACTTTTGTTTGTAGCACCTACTTGATCTAATCTAAAATTCCTTTTCTACATTTGATCTAGGGGCCAGATATTCTAGAACTCATATCTCCTTACTCAGCAGCACTAATGCCCCTAGTCCCTGACATTATGACCCATGCTAATTACTGTTATATGGTTCTTAGAATTTTTGGAGAATATTAAAGAGTGCCCTCTTACGGAATTTGATTTTGAATAATAAGAATTTCACCCCCAAACTAAACAACACGTAATTAAAAGCAAAATTCAATTTGTTCAAGGAAATTTTCCTTTGAATTTTTCCCTTTGGGGAACAAGAAATTATATAAGATGAATGGAAAACAGTTATTTTAGGCCTTTCATTAAAAGTGTACTGATTTTTCAGTTCCTTTCATTCAAAGATGTCTGGAGGTTTAGAAATTGAGCTAGTGTAAAAATCTGAGGTATCTCTTTGATTAATACTAGTGCTTGAAAGAAGGAAAATATATAGCAACTCGATTCTTCTCTTGGTATGTAAAAATTGATTTTTGGAAACCTGGAACTCATTTCTTATGGAAATAATATGAGTGATGATTGGTCTCCCAATTGCTCCATTGGAACCTGACAAATCTATTCCCTCATGTATGTCAGTGTCATTTTGGGGTCTTCCTTTCTTTTTGTTCCTTTTCTTCTCTAAAAATATTTCAGCTACTTTTGGAGTAATATAGAATTTATGGTCAGTTAGGTCTAAGTACCTACCCACCATTTTTATTCTGGGCATGAGTAGGGAGTTCTGCTAATGGGTGGGCCATTGCCTATAGTGAAAAGGGAACTTGGTGAGTCATGGAAGACATCTCTTTTTTAAGTATGCAGCTTAGGAATATGACTCTTAGATAGGAGTGCTTCTTAATCAGTTCCTGGAATCTGAGGAACTGCTGAATATCCATCAGCTTCAAAACCAGCATATAATCATCACCATCAGCTGCTGCAGCAGCAGCAGTGGGAAAATTATCATCAAATTATCATCGTTATCATCTTTACCAAAACTTTGCAGTTCTATTAATAATAATTTTAGGACTGATAAAGTATATAAAGAACCCATACAACTCACTAGCAAAAACATCCAACCAACCAAACAAACAAAAATCCCCAGACAAGCCAATTGAAAAATGGGCAGAGGAACTGAAGAGACATTTTCACAAAGAAGACATCCAAATGGTCAACAGGTACATGAAAAGGTGCTCAACACCACTAATCATCAGGGAAATGCAGATCAAAAGTATAATGAGTTCTCATCTCACACCTGTTAGAATGGCTATCATTATAATAGCATTATGCTAAGTGAAATAAATCAGACAGAGAAAGACAGATACTGCATGGTATCATTTATATGTGGAATCCATAAAAGCCAAACTCATAAAACAGAGAGTAGAGTGGTGGTTACCAGGGGCTGGGGGTGGGCAAATGGGGAGATGATGGTCAAAGGGTGCAAGCTGCTAGTTTTAGGATGAATAAGTTCTGGGGATCTAATGTACAGCATGGTTATTATAATTAGTAATACTATATACATAGCTGGAAGTTGCTAAGAGAGTAGATCTTAAATGTTAACACTGCAATAAAGGAATGGTAATTATGTAATGTGATGGAGGTGTTAAATAAAGCTATGGTGGAGATCATTTTGCAATATGTGAGTATATCAAATCAACACGTTTGTGATTCAGATGTGTAAAAACATGGCAAAATGGTGCAAATTACCAAAAAAATCTATGACTTTCATTTTTTTTCTCTTCTTTGAAATTTATTTTAAACCATCCCCTCTCAAAAGGAGTAATATTTGGATCTTTTTTGACTTGTAGTTCACATTCAAAGCCAAACCACACAGGATTTATTTTAATTCAATAAAATGTCCCACCAACTTCATGAAAAAAGCAGAAGACTAAAACATTATGAATATAAATATCCCTTCCATTTTATAGCTAGATTAAGTAGATATAGATTCTTCCACATAACCAGTTAATCTTAAATTATCTAGTTTAAATCTAGCAAAGAACAGGTGCAATTTATTATAATTATAACACAAACTATACAATATGTTTATATCTGAGAAGAGATGTGTAACTGCTAAAAATCAAAACGTATCTTAAATGTACAGTATGTAAAAAATACTTTCATGTGATCTCTTATAAATAGCACTATTACAGAGCAAAAAGTGATCCCTTAATTTTTCTTTTACACCAAGCTTAATTTGTATATATAAAGTTCTAGAAAGACCATAGAATCATTGTTCAAAGGTCTTCTCTTCCAAACTCAGATCTTAATCTTTACTGCCTAAAATATACCCAAATTACCTTACTTCTCCCCGTTGAAAACTCATTTCCCCTCAGTGTTTCCCATCTCAGTCTGTGGCATCACCATCTGCCTTTACCTAGCTTACTGTAGCAGAGGCATCTTCTATACTTTTCCCTCTCTCATCCACAAAGTCAGATTAATCAAAAAATTCAATTAGGTCCATACCCTCTGCCTTTCACATTGTTGCCACAGTAAGCTTCTCAAAGGGCAGAATTTAACATGCTGCCTCCTGGCTTCAAAGCTCTCTATTTCCCTTAAGATGAACTAAACTCTTTTGCATGGCATGAACAGCAATTTTTAACCTGGTCCAACCTATCCAAACATTTCACTTTCCACAGCTCATTCCTGGCACCTGCACTGGAGATGTTTCCCCAAAAAAGCCCTGCTCTCGACATTTTGGGGTCTTTGAATTCATCTTATTCTCTGATTATGTTACCTCTTCCTTTTTCTCTCCTTCGTTAATTAGTCAAGATAAATATCTATTGAATACCTACTCTCTGTCAAACAATGGAATGTGCTAGGGGATTACATGCTGAACCAAGTGGACACAGTCCCTGCGCTCATGGAGTTTGCACTTCCCTGATTGCACACGACACCTTGCTCCAGACTCAAATTCCTTTACCTCACATTCCCTCTGGCAATATTCCTAGACTGAGCTAGTTGCTCCAGCTTCTAGGAGATCTGGCCTCTGTGTGCACCTTTGCTGTGGTATTTATGTCACGCTTTTTTTTTTTTTTGCTGTATGCGGGCCTCTCACTGTTGTGGCCTCTCCCGTTGTGGAGCACAGGCTCCGGACGCGCAGGCTCAGCGGCCATGGTTCACGGGCCCAGCCGCTCCGCGGCATGTGGGAGCTTCCCAGACCGGGGCACGAACCTGTGTCCCCTGCATCCGCAGGCCGACTCTCAACCCCTGCGCCACCAGGGAAGCCCTATGTCACGCATTTTTTTTTAAGTCCATCTTCCCCATTAGACTCTGAGCTGCTTATGGTAAGGAGTAGGTCTTTTCATCAACAGACCTTCCTACAATGCCTAGGACAGTGTTGGATGTCAAATCATTGGAAGCCAAATTTAGGCATCACACCAGAAAACTGGGTTTGTAAAGATGACCACAAGAAAGTTACCGAGTGCAAGTATATCCAGCAGTTTTTAAAGCCTATTTATAATGCATTCTTCTGTAATACAGCGGGCATACTGTTGATTTTCTATGTTTTAAAAGAATTACTTCTCTCCCTAAAGATGATAATGTTTTCATAAATATGTATTCAATTCTCATCTTAAAAACCCTTAATACACCCTGTAGCTAGTGGTTTAAAACTTATCTTTGTATTAGTTTTCTCTTTACATAAAATTCGCTCTTTCCTTGAAGATTTCTGTAAATAACAAGAAAGTTTTCTTTTTCCTATTGAGTTGCATGCTAATGCATTATAGCCTGAGGAAGGAACATATGCCCCACTCTCATATTTCTAATGCCATGGTTACGTTGGACTATTTCTATGCAGGATTATTTTTCAATGGTCTCAAGATACATTGCTCCCAATACAACCTAGTATAGTATTTTTACATTGATTTATTCTGGGGAAATGAATTCTATGGGATAGTTTACAAAAGTCTCTTTCCTTCCTTTAATAGGCAGAATAGCTACAACAACTCCTCCATCTGTGTTTGACAGTAGCAGCTCATGAATTCTGCATTGAATTTAGTGGTGAGGAAGACACTAAAGATAACTGGATTGTAATTACATGAATAGGAGTTGCTCTAAGTTCATACCCTGGAAGAAATAGGATGAGCCTAATAAAAAGGCAGCAAGATTTTAATAAGAAAATGAAACAATATTCTGAGACTAGCATTATATTTCTTTAAACTACATATGCTAACTGCCATCACCATGAACCTGGTAAAAGGAGAAAATGAGGCTGATTTTCAGAGCCTAAAATGTTTCCTATCAGGATGTTGATTTCAGTCCATCCATGAAGGCTTATCAAATCATTACAACATGCTTTGATGTAAGCAAGTAAAGTAATTTATAGACAAGGAAGCAAGTAACAGGTTTTAAAATGCATACGTATCTAACTGCAAATCTAATATAATTTTATGTATAATTATTCAGAGAGAATCAAATTTAATGTACCTTTTCCAGCTCCATCTTGCTTGAAATTTTCCCTGCATCATTACTGTATCTGAAAAAGAAATTGACCCAGTTTATAATTTTATTAAAATGTAGTTCAGAAAATCCTAATCAAAATAATATTCTTTACCCTGGAACTGGTTTTGTTTTCTCTTTTCTCTCACTTGTTTCATGTCCATTAACATTTTCTGCAAAACATTAAATAGAAAAAAATAATAATTTAAATGAAGGGTTATCAGTGTGTGTATGTGTGTGTGTGAAGATGGAAGCATTATTAGAAACTGAAAATAAACAAATTCACCTTGTACTGACATAACAGTCATCATAATAAAGTATTTTATGAACACCAATATCCTCCCAACATTTTTTTTCACTGCATCAGAGCAGTTTATCAGACCAGAAATAACCAAGGTAAAATGTGATGCTGTTTCCAAATAGAATATAAGAATTAAACGTTCCCAATATTATGCAGGAAAGTCATTTCAGTATAAAAGAGTAACCTGGAGGTCTACTGATAAAGGCATGAAAGACAGAGAAAGTTCTAATAGACTGGCTGGAGGATAGAAAAGTCATACTTATTCTTTCCCTTTTGCCAGAGAATGTAAATTCAGCCATTAACTGAAAGTAAAATATTTGGGTAAATGTAATTCCCTTGTATAAATACTGGAAAATAGAGAAAGAAGAAGGTTAAATTCCCATCATGCATGTATGGACAATTAGTTCAAAATATAACCCAGAATTCTTGAGCTTTTTCTATTGCCCAAATGACTAGACCCCACTGTGGCCAAATCAACATGTGATACCATCTGTTTCCAGTCCATAGTTGGTTGATCCACTGATATAAGTCATCTGAGTAGCCTCAACCTCTGCTTCAGCACTGATGATCTGCTGGGCCACAGCCTCCATGATGGGCATCACCATGGCAGTAGTAGAGGTGTTGCTAAGCCACATAGATAAGAAGGCGGTACTGCTCATGAACCCCAAGGTCAGCCTGAAATGAGAGGGCCCTTATTATGAACTGTGCTCTCTAGCTTCACCAGCTCCGTATCACTTAACTGTAAAGGATGTTGTTCATGAGTTGTGAATTAATTTTTTCAAAACATAGAAGGTTAAGATTCCTCCCAGATGAGGAACTCTGAGGACAGCTATAGCCAGGTAGAAATCAAAATGGCACATGTAAGGGCAAATTTCTTATGAGGTTTGTCTCCCTGAAAACCATAAGAATCTTCTCTCTGAAACCAGAAAAATGATAAAACTTATAATCAAACTGCAAGTTGGTAGATGGTGTAACAGCTTATAATATTACACCAATATTTGAATGCCCTTTACAGATGACACATCTTCAAATACTAGTAAGATAAGGTACAGTCAGCATTTGCATTTAAGATCCCTTATTCTTCCTTTTATGTTTGGGTCATATCTCTGATTATTAGTATATGTGCCAAGGAGGCACAAGGGCAAGGAGGGAGGTTAATATTTATAAATCTGCTTTTTACTTGTTAACTACTCTGGTTCAATATATGGTGGGTGGAGGAAATGGGTAAAATCACTAGCTAAAATGAGGTTTCAGAATTTTCTGTAGATTCAATTATTCACGCTCTCCTGAATCTGACATCCCTGCCTGTTGTCAAGACTGGATGTATTACACTGTCTCCTCTTACAAATAGAGTAATTCTTCTCCCTTAAAAAATAACATACCTAAGATTATAGGATTTTAAACCATGTCTATAAGCTTTCAAAATCACAATTGGGAAAAAAAACATGATCTCTTGAGTAGGAGGTCCAAGAAAATCATTCAGAAGCACATCTTTCCATATAGAGCCATTTATGAAATTCTCTGAGTCTCTTTTGAAATAGATCTATAAGAAAATTCCACACTATAAATTCCAACTACAGATAAGGTGGGTATTTTCTATGTGTAAAAGAAAACTTTTGAGAAAACTGTTTAAACAAGAAGTGATTCTTAAAAAAAAGAAACAATTTTAACTTCAGGCACTGGCAAAACAAGAAATCTTTCAATACACAAAGGGTGGGAACTGATAAAACTTCTGCGTGGTAAAAATGCCTTAAATTGAAAAACCGCTTAGTGGTATAATGGACAGGACCCTTGCCTCACTGTGCAGTGCATGACCTCACCCCCTGGGGCCAGTGAGCAGGTGGCCAAGGAAAAGAGACACATTTCTACAGCACTTTAAGAGGCATGGAACACCATTTCATTGTAAGAGTGAAATACCCTTAATACATACATGTCGTAAAATTTTTAAGTAACAGATATTTTAAAAAATGTGTCTGATCTGAGTTATTGAATTTTTTTTCTATTTAACAAAACAGTTTGCTCCATAAATGATAAACACAGATGTGGTTATACCCTGGAACGAATTATGCAACATAATTCAATACAATTTTCCTATGTTTTAAAGAAAGATGAGAAGGGAAGAACCACCTAAGGCTTTAAAGCATAATGCCATTAGGTAAATGATTATGACACTGGAATTTTTTTTTTTTAGCTCCCATCTATGTTCTTAACAAGAGCTAGAATTAAAACCAAAACAGCCAGTTAATTTAATGGAAAAAAGCATTTATTTTAGTGGGGAAAATCAGTCTAATGAGTGATTTCACATTCTATAAATGAACCTTCTTAATTGCTTCACTTTGGAACAGTTCATTTAAAAAGAGAAATGTTCACCTTAGAATTTTTCTGCACATATTTGTATTTTGTCAGCAATGTCTTTGGTTCTTAACATCCTCCCTGATGATCAAGGATACTCTTGAAAGAGACTTGAATGTGTAATCAGCCAAATAAACAAGATAGCACTGAAATCTACTCTGATGTCTGTCAGTCTTGTCTGTTGAGGTTCAAGGCTTCTCTCAGCTTTGACTCCTACAGTGCATAAAAGGTGAACGAGTTGTGTGCACTTATTCCAACCTCCCTGTAATCAGACCTGCAGTGGGAAAGTTTTCTTTCTTTTCCTCCTCCAACTCAAGTACCTTTTTTTTTTTTTTTTCTTTTTGCGTTATGCGGGCCTCTCACTGTTGTGGCCTCTCCCGTTGCGGAGCACAGGCTCCAGACCCGCAGGCTCAGTGGCCATGGCTCACGGGCCCAGCCGCTCCGCGGCATGTGGGATCCTCCCAGACCGGGGCACGAACCCGTGTCCCCTGCATCGGCAGGCGGACTCTCAACCACTGCGCCACCAGGGAAGCCCCTCAAGTACCTTTTTTATCACTTTCATATTTGCAGAGAAAAATAAAGTCATGACTTACACTGCCATACAAATGATTGTCTGGATATGCATTACTTATCTGTTTATTTGCTCTGCACAAAAATGGTCTGTTTGGAATGTAAACCTGGAACGGTAAACACAGTACTTACTTACCATGCTGGGTTCACACCCACCATCATCACCATTCTCAGAGCAATCCTTTTGTGCAGATTCCATTTTTCTATTGATGTTGCTAAACAGATGACTCCAGTTAGCAGTAGGTGAAAATCTTTGAAATAAGCAGATGCCACCTGAAATTACAGTTAAACCCATTATTTACATTGGTGGGGGGAAAACATTGCACCAGAAAGACATTGTTTCACTGCACTTAACTTTGACCTTCAACTACATGATCTTTCTATTTTGTTGAAAGAAATGTAGATGTGTTTGAATACAAATTTAAATAAGTTCCACATCCTTACCCAGACACAGTAGTGCTATGAAAAAAGTATATAGAAAAGAAAAAAGGGTACCCATATACTAAGTTTTTAAAGAGCTGAGCAACATCAGGCAGGTGCCTTCTATGCCTTAATTTCTCCATCTGTAAACGGGTTAATTAGTTTGTACTCCTATGGCAGAACGGCCATGACTATGATCTGGGAAAATCTCAAGTCAAGTTTTGGCGTGCCAATATCTTTATCACCACCATTATACCAAAACTGCAGTCACTCTTGTATCTTGAGTGGAGACTAGTAGAGTATACAGATACTTGGGCAACCACTTGCAGCAGGACTTACCAAAGAATGCTCTGAAAGGTACATAATATTTTTCTTTAAAAAAAAAGTTTCTGGGCTTCCCTGGTGGCGCAGTGGTTGGGAGTCCGCCTGCCGATGCAGGGGACACGGGTTCGTGCCCCGGTCTGGGAAGATCCCACATGCCGCGGAGCGGCTGGGCCCGAGAGCCATGGCCGCTGAGCCTGCGCGTCTGGAGCCTGTGCTTCGCAATGGGAGAGGCCACAACAGTGAGAGGCCCGCATACCAAAAAAAAAAAAAAAGTTTCTGTGGTCAAATAAGTTTAAAAAACAGAGTTTTCTATGATTCTAGAATTTTCTTTCTTGTAGGCCTTCTCAAAACCTTTAAACACTAGTGTATACTATCACTCTCAAAGTGTGGGATACCCTATACTACATATTTTTCAAACTTATCTAATCATAGAAACCTTATTTAAAAATACCTCATGGTACTGATATTCAAGAGACCTGACTTTACGAAATGCTTGGCTTAAATTGAATCACAAGGCTGTGGTAAAATCTTCTCCTGCGGAAAGGCGAAGAGAACTGTATCATGGGTATTATGGGTTAGTTAAAAAACAGAAGTCTCCACCCACGTTACAGGACAGATGAGCCTCATGAAAGCAGTATGGGGCCCTGGCAGAAGATAGAAATCCAAAGGTGATAAATTGCATGGCCTGGCATCTTGAACATGACATCTTGCCTGAGAATGTTTCAGCTGTGGTTTAGGCAGTTGTGTGCTGGGTGGCTGAAAGCTGCATGGAGATAGATATTCTGGTTTCAATGCATTTCATGCTTTTAATGGGAAACTGAATCCATTTTCTTCAGATGGGTACCCTTAGATTGTATAAAGGTAAGAAACACCTCTCAGCATGAATAAACTCTCAGCAAGAACAAAATGGAAATAGATGTGAAAGTTAATTTGGCCTTATCTTCTGAAATGGCAGGTTTCTGGAAAAGAAGACAGGGAAGCTTTTTCTTCATTAGAAACAAAAATTGCTTTTCCAACACTGTGTGAGACCGAATTCTGTTGACTAGAAAAAGCTGATGCAGGACGTGAAAGAATTGGCCCTTTTCTTGGGAGGTAGGCACCGGGCATGGATGTCAGCCTGGGAAGATTGGACACACATTTCTCCTACTGACACACATGACTCAAGAAGCCACAGTCTGTGTTTTGTTTTTGTCCACCTGAAGGTGGACACACATGCAGAATTCTAGAGGCAAGAAACAGCTGGAAGTTTGGAGGACTTATGTGGAAGCCTTATCAACAGGATTATTGATCCTTTTAAGTACAGCTTTCTCATTGGAAGTAGCAGCATGAAGTAGGGAATCTAATTACGTCCAACATTCGCAGGAGAACTTACCTTCTTGGAAGGCATGATCCCAAACATAGGGAGCATTAAGGCAGGCAGCAAAGCTGTTACCGACAGAGGCAAAGCTTCTGTCAGCCAAAACGTGGCAACGACAAACAGGATGTAGGCACATTCTGCTTCCTGGACAGAACAAAGGCAAAATGCCAGGTGAAATAATGAGGCTGGGAAATTAGCATTCAAACCACAATCACATTTGCTGGATAGAGTCGAGTCACAGAGAAAGTTATGAAGAAACTCTGAAGGTCCCTGCCCCTTTGAGTTGGGCAGCAAAATGGTTATTTCTGAGGGGTTCCAAGAGTCAAAATTTAATACACATGAAAATCCAATGACATAAAAACATCCTTATTTGTTATGTTTCCTTCACATTTTCTTCAAAACAGACAACAGCATGCAGTCAGTTTTCTGTGTTCATGTCAGCATATATAGTTGTTTGCCCTCACCTTCATTTGGCCTGTGAAATGTACTCCCTGCCTTTTCACTGTATTTCTTGGTTGGGTGGGAACCATGCACACTGACCTTCCTCTCCCTCTACTAAAAAGGGAAATCAACCTAGAAGAAAAGTATTGGTGTACTTTTTTACAGGGAAAGAAGGACAGTGCCCTGTTACATGCATGGATAAGACTGAATTTGCTCCTAAGTGACACAGACCTGGAGGTGAAGAGCCTCTGCTTTGCTTTTTAGAAAGACAGCTGAGCTCCTGGGAAGACACAGGGGGACTCAACAGGATGGAGACTCTTAATAGAATGTTTTGCTTTGCTAGGTATAAAACTGTGGGTTTCTATTTTAGGGCATTGTTAAGGAATGGTTGGAATTTGTCATTGTGTTTGGCTTATATAAATAATTTTGATATGAAATCACCCAGGATGTACTAAGTGATCAGTAAAGGTTAGCATGTCTTACAGGCTTTCTTTTGCTCTCACACTGCTTAATCTCTGCAAATTCTGGGCTGTGTTTGAAAAATTTACAAATTTACAAAAACTGCTGTCTGAGTTTACCGAGGTCTTTTATTTAAGGCTTTCCCAGGACAATAACATTTCTAGCTCTGCTGCCCTCTGATTCACCTACCTCAGGGTGAGTCCTCTGGGCCTGGTATTTACTCATCCAGAAATCCTGTACTTTCAGTGGGTTTCTAAGAAATTCTTAATAAGCCATGATTGTGTCATGTCTTTGTTGTGCTTTTTCAAGGAGAAAGACTAAAGGTGTTTTGATGTTGACAATATTACACAAAGTCTGCCTCTATAATCTTGACAAACAATAAAAAACAGTGAAACAAAGCTGAGCTTTGACTAAATCTTCCTGACTTGCTCTGGAGAGAATCTGTGAATATGAGCTTAATTTAAAATGCCAGTGTAGGGCTTCCCTGGTGGCGCAGTGGTTAAGAATCCGCCTGCTAATGCAGGGGACATGGGTTCGAGCCCTGGTCCGGGAAGATCCCACATGCCACGGAGCAACTAAGCCTATGTGCCACAACTACTGAGCCCGCGTGCTACAACTACTGAAGCCCATGCACCTAGAGCCCGTGCTCTGCAACAAAGAGTAGCCCCCACTCCCGGCAACTAGAGAGAGCCCGTGTGCAGCAACAAAGACCCAAGGCAGCCAAAAATATTAATTAATTAATTAATTAAAAAATAAAATAAAATGCCAGTGTAGAGAATGACCAGGCCTGCTTTTTCTCTTAGTTAGAACACGTGGATAACCCCAAAGCTCTTCATTATGACCCTATGTTTTCTATCATACTTACAAGAACCTAGATTTCAAAGATAAAATGAACCTTTTTATTATCTTGCTTTTTAATCACAACCAACCAGTCTCTTGGTCCTATCCATCCCCCTGTCATTTTACCACTAAAACCTGACCTTCTGCTTCCATTCTACTTCCTCCACTGCAGGCAAGGCTGTTCCAGAATGAGGTGATCTTTCAAAAATCTGCTTCGTTTTCGTCATTCCCTTTCATGAGGCTGAATTAAGGGACTAGCTACCCTGACAAGTGTCTGGCGCACCAATCTATGAGGGACTGCAAAAACATCAGAAAAATAAATAGAATATGGTACCAGTGAATTCTGTTCACCAGAATTCTGTTCATAACCCCTGCCATAGTGTTGAAATTTCATTTCCACATGGGTCTACTTCAGCTAGACACTCATAGTCTGCTCAGATGGGGCAACTTTGGGGACAAAATAAAAAGCAAAATTTCAAGAATTATTTGCTTGTGTAGATGACTTTCATGTTTTAACTGGCCCAGCCCTGATTTAAAATGATCAAGTCAGTGATTTTTCAGTTGTTTATTGAAAAGAATCCAAAATCCTCATCTTGCATTCAAGGCCACCTTCACTCTAACTATAAGACTCACTCCAGGGCTTCCCTGGTGGCGCAGTGGTTAGGAATCCACCTACCAATGCAGGGGACACGGGTTCGAGCCCTGGTCCGGGAAGATCCCACATGCTGCAGAGCAACTAAGCCTGTGCACCACAGCTACTGAGCCTGCGCTCTAGAGCCCGTGCTCCTCAACAAGAGAAGCCACCGCAATGAGAAGCCTGTGCACTGCAACGAAGAGTAGGCCCTGCTCGCCACAACTAGAGAAAGCCCGCGTGCAGCAACGAAGACCTAACGCAGCCAAAAAAAAAAACCAAAAAAAACCTCACCCCAGTACTTCCTGAAATATTTCTAAAGAGTCTTATCTATATTCCTTCTTCATATTTGGGTTCTGATCCCCGCTCCTCATCATACACCCTTCTAAACTCTAATCCATAACATTCAATCAGGCAGTCATACTAGTGAGCCCCCAGATACTCTTTTTTTTTTTTTTTTTTTTTTTGCGGTACGCGGGCCCCTCACTGTTGCCTCTCCTGTTGTGGAGCACAGGCTCCGGACGCACAGGCTCAGCGGCCATAGCTCACGGGCCTAGCCGCTCCGCGGCATGTGGGATCTTCCTGGACCAGGGCACGAACCCCTGTCCCCTGCATCGGCAGGCGGACTCTCAACCACTGTGCCACTAGGGAAGCCCCCAGATACTCTTATGTGACGGCTTCTACCTGCGTGTGACCATACCTTGGCCTCTTGGACCCTCTGACCTAGATTAACTATGTAGACAAAGCAGTTGCGAACTGATGGCCAAATCTAGCAAAAAATACAGTTTACTTGACTTACAATGGTATGTGTGTGTGTGTGTGCATTTGAGTCAAGATTTACAAACAAGCAGATTTCATATTAGATTTAAAATCCAGATTTCTGGCTTCTCTTGAAAAACGAAGGAATTTGGTAACATTGGAATCATATTCTTCCAGGTCAATAATTCTCCAGACTTGAGGACTCCGAAATTCCCCCTTTAGAGACTGACTTGTGCTTTTCAGTTCTGCACAGTACCTCTGCACCATCTCACGCACTCTCTTACCTGCTTGGCCTTAAACAGCATTTGAGTAAAATCTCTGGTAATAAAAATGCTGCCTACCTGCTCTTCCTTGCAAATCACCAAGTGAGAATCAACACTTGGATCGCTCATTTGGATTTCTCTGCCTACCAGCTGTGTGGTCCATGGACCAGCAGCATCAACATGATCTGGGAGCTTGTGAGCAATGCAAGCATCTCAAGCTCTTCCCCAGGCGTTCTGAATCAGGATCACCATTTTAAGGTTCCCCAGGTGATTCTTACATAAGTTACAGTTTGAGAAGCCCTGGGTTACTACCTCGTTCGAGGAAGTAACTTTTCGGACCTTCCCTTTTATCATTATCCCTGGGTCCAACTTGCAAACCAGAAACGTGCTTCCAGTAAGTGTTTTTTTGCTCAAGCTGAATCCCTAGACTCATAATCTATTGTGAAAACTTGGCCATTCTTCAGTGTGAGGTTCATATTTACATCTTGTCTATGGAGCTTCCCACAAACACTTACATACATTTCATATTTCTGCCTATGTGTCCCAGGAGATTACAGCTGCATCTGGCTAAGGCACTATATCTGTTGTCCCTGATAGCTACATTCCCACAATGTGTAAGAAATGCCTCTTTTTCCCATATCTTAAGGAAGCTTGAAGTCTAGAAAAGGAGGAAAACAGATGTATCCCCCTCTGAATGGGTTAGGATGGCCATCTGTGTCAGTTTTCATGGCATAGTGCTGGTTTACACCTGTTGGGCAGGTATCCCTTTTGATTAGCAATCACTTTCATTCTCCAAAGTGTCCCTCTTTGGCTGACAAATTATGCAGTCATCCTATTGATGGATCTATCCTAGGACTACCTCCTTCCTCAAATTCCTGTTTTCCATTATGTGATCTTTCTTGGTCAGGCTTGGAGTCCTGGACAGGAACGTGTTCTTTCCCATTAGCACTTTAGGCCTTTAACAACACAAGGTTAATCCAGGCACAAAGTCAAGTATTTTAAGAATCTTATATTAAATATATATAGGATTTTTTTTAAAAAATCAAAGATCTGTGGATGTTTTTGTTAAGAAAAAGAAAGAAAAGATAGAGAAAAACATTTCATTTGTTATTTACATTATATTCAACAAAACTAAAATGAGGGTGAATGATTTTGGGTGAACACATTCTTCTGATGAAGAAGAAAGCTCAGGAGTTATCTCAGTGCTCACAACTCAAAAGTCATTCTGAATGTTTGAACCATTCTGAATGTTTGTAGAACCATCTCTGAGATAGAGGAAAAATTGCTTCATTATATCACTGGAAATTCTTAGAGTGACCCATTATCTCTAGCTCTACCATCTTTGTCTCTTTAATTTTTTTCTCTTCCCTCTCTTTCTCCACCTTCTTATCAAGCCCCCTACTCCTAAAACAGAAGGACACCACTGTAACCACCATTATACACCACAATCACCAGTACTACCACCACCAGCAAACACTGATACAACAGTAAAAGACCAATTGTCAAGTAAGTTAGACTGTGGGTGAATCATTTCCCTCTCAGTCCCTCTCAAGTCTAGTGAAAATCGTGAGTACATCTGTTGTCTTTATTAAAATTAACCTTGCAACCATAACAAGTAAAAACTTGAATCAAATTCTGTTCCACAGATAGCAAAACATTTTAGTATTATAAATTCTTGAACTGAGTGAGAGCAACACAAGTAACGTCTACTTTCATTTTGTTTATTGTGAAGGAAAATATAGGAAGGAAAAAAGATTCAAAATTATGAGTAAGACTGATCTTACAGAAATATTTTTTAAGTCATGATCTCTTCTCAAAATACTATATGAAACAAAGGGGGAAAAGTCCAGAGGACTTACCCAAAAATAAAAACACCGATTTTCTGTTAAAAAAAAGCCTATATACCCTCTACCACTTCCAAAAGTTACACCGAGAAGTTCAGCAAACCACATCCACCAGGCAGAGGCAGCTATGCAGAATACAGATATTGTAAATTCCATTCGATAGTGTGAGGTGTAATGTCACTTGACTGTGTTTTCCTGGTCTGTGTGTGTACGCTGTGCCTTTCTGGCTCATTTAGGGCCATCTCCACCTTTCCTGTTAAAAGAAGATTCTCTCAAACTACCAGAGAGATTACGTGCAGATGATTACCAACCAATATGGGCAAGAAATTCCTGTTCCTGATTGACATATACACATTACTATATATAAAATAGATAACTAATAAGGACCTCCTACTGTATAGCACAGGGAACTCTGATCAGTACTCTCTAATGACCTATATGGGAAAAGAATCTAAAAAAGAGTGGATATATGTGTGTGTATAACTGATTCACTTTGCTGTACAGCAGAAACTAACACAACATTGTAATCAATTATACTCTAATAAAAATTAAAAAAAAGAGATTCCTGATCCTTGATATTTTTGAAAAAATGAAGCATAAGAAGCCTTCTAGCAGTATATGTTTTAAAAGCATTTTTTAAATTATGAACTATTAAGAACATATGGAAAATTATATAATAAACACATTCGTACACATATTTTTAAATGCTGATATTTTGCCACATTTGCTTGAATTTTTAAAAAATAAATAAAACATTCAAGATTTACATACACCACTCCACTTCCTTCTCTGAAATCCTGAAAGTCAACCACTGTCTAGAATGTGTGTCCTCTCTATCCATGCTTTTGTGATTTTACTGCATGTAGCCATTAATGCATTAATAAACATCATGTGGTTTTGAGATTAAATAAGATTTTCTGTATATGTGATTTTTCAACTTGCTTTTTCACTCAATGTTTTATCTATTTCAAGTGCATTCATGTTGATACATGAAGGCCTATTGTTAATTTGTTTTAAATGGATAGAGCATTTCTTTTTATAAATACATTAGAATTCATATGTCCTTTTTTCTGCTGATGGCTGTTTATGGGCTACGAACATCTTTGTACTTAGTTCCAAAGTGAATATAGGAAAGAGATTTTCTAAGCTAGTGTATAAAAGTAGTTATCGAAGTTTCTGAGTGGAAAGTATGCAAGATGGTTGTATCAGTTTATACAGTATTAGCACCAACAATGTGAGAAAGTTCCGTTTCACCAACCATTGGCATACTGGACTAATTTATTTATTGGACAATCTGATAGTATGGAAAGTTCTTCTTAATTTGCATTTGCTTGAATACCACTGAAGTATTTTCTTCATGGTTATTGAACATAATTGTTTCTCTCCTGAAAATTACCTTATTTATAGTCTCTTTCCATCTTTCTGTTCAGTTGTTTATTTCTTTTTATCATGAATTTCTGGAGTTATTTTTAGATTCTTAATAATATTTCTTTATAAGTATATATTTGCAAATATTTGTCTTACTCTCTGACTCATCTATGAAATTGGTTTTATTCTATTTCTGGTTGATAAGAGGACTTTAATTTTAATGCAGTTATTTTAAAATCCTTTCTGTTATTACTACCTTGTATGAGAAATTCTTTCTATATTCTATTATATTCCCATATTTTTTTCTAAAACTTAAAAAGGCTGTTTTCAAGTGTAGGGCCTAAATTTATTTGTAGAAGAATCTGATGCCTTTTTTCTAAATGTATAACCTAAATGCCCTGGCTTTTTTTATTAGATGGTCCATCTTTGGTCCATCTAATTTGTGTTGCTATATTATTTCCTGTGCCAAATCGCTACAAATGCAGGCACATGTGTTTATGGACTCCTTGTTTTGTCCCTCAATCACCTACACCCCCCACCGCCTTTCAAACATCAACTCTTGCAGAATTACTAAACTCTTTTAACTACCATAGCTTTTCAATAAGTTTTACAATCTGTACCTCAAGTCCCTTATCTTACATTTTTCTTAGACTTGCCTTGATAGTTTTAGGCTTTTACATTTTGAATTTTAGATTTTTATTGAAATTACACAGAATTTATAAAACAAGAAATGAACACTTTCATTCATTTAGGTATTCATTAAATTCCTTCTATAATATTTTGAAGTTTTCCCCATAAGAATCTGTACTAGACATCTTCATTATTGTTGAAAAAAATGAGAAATTAATCTAATTATCATCCTTTTGTATAATTTTTGTTCTCTTTACTGTTGGGTAGCTTTAAAATTTTCTCCTTATCTTCGGTGGTTTGAAGTTTCATTTATGATGTGTCTAAACATGGACTAATATTTAATTAAATTATTTTGTACTTAGAAATGCATATTCTATCTGAGGATTCATATCTTTTTTAATTCTGAAAATTTTAACCATTATTACTTTGAATATAATCTCTCTTCTAGTCCCTCTTTTTTCAGGAATACCTTTTACATGTATGTTGGAAATTCCGAATTCGTCCTTCAAATTATTCTTTCATGTAAAGCATATTTATTTATTTATTATTCTGTCTGATTTTTAGGTGAATTCCTAGTATTCTTATCAGTTCACTGATTATGTCCTCAAGTGTACTCAGTTTAAAGTTTACAGTTTATTATATCTTGAGTTTTTAAAATTTGATTTTTAAAAGATTTCAGAGACTTTATTTTTCATTTCCAAGATTTCTAACTAGTCTTTTTTTTTATATTCACCTGCTCTTGGTTTATATTTCTTTTTAAAAAAATGAGGATTAATAGATACACAAAAAACTGCACATATATATTGTATACAGTTTGCTGAGTTTTGGATATATGCATATACCTGTGTAACTATCACCACGATCAGGGTAACAAACATATCCATCATGTCCAAAAGTTTCCTCAGGCCCCATTCTGGGTTTTGTTTGTTTTTGTTGTGTGTGTGTGTGTGTGTGTGTGTGTGTTAAAAATACTTAACATGAGATCTACCCTCTTAAAAATTTTAAGTGCACAATACAATATTGTTAACTATGGTTACTGTGCTGTGCAGCAGATTTCTAGAACTTACTCATCTTGCATAACTGAAACTTTTACCTGTTGAACAACTCCCCATTTCTCCCTCCACCCAACTTTTGGCAACCACCATTCTACTCTCTACTTTTATGAATGTGACTATTTTAGATACTTCATAAAAGTGGAATCATGCAGTATTTTTCCTTCTATCACTGGCTTATTTCTCAGCATAATGTCCTCCATGTTGTCGCAGATGACATGATTTCATCCATGTTGTCTCAGATGACATGATTTCCTTCTTTTACTTTAAGGCCAAATAATATTCTGCTGTCTATAGATAACACATTTTTCTTTATTGATTCATTCATTGATGGACATTTAGGTTGTTTCCATATTATGGCTATTGTGAATAATGCTGCAATGAACATGGGAGTACAAATACTTCTTCAAGATCCTGATTTCAATTCTTTTGGCTATATACCTATAAGTGAGACTGCTGCATCATACATATTGTAGTTCCATTTTTAATTTTTTGAGAAACCTCCATACTGTTTTCCATAGACTGCATCATTTCATATTCCCACCAACAGTATACCATGGTACCAATTTCTCCACATGGTCACCAACACATCTTTTTTTTAAAAAATTAAAACCATTCTAATAGGTGTGAAGTGATAACTCACTGTGGCTTTGATTTGCATTTCCCTGATGATTAGTGATATTGAGTACCTTTTCATATGTCTGTTGGTCATTTGTATATCATCTTTGGAGAAATGTCCATTCAAGTCCTTTGCCTATTGTGTATTTTTGGTACCCTGGTCAAAGATCAGTTGACTACATATGCATGGGTTTATTTCTGATTTCTCTATTCTGTTTTATTGGTCTATATGTCTGTCTTTATGCCAGTAAGATACTGTTTAATTACTGTAGTTTTGTAATGTGTTTTGAAGTCAGGAAGTGTGATGCCTCAAGCTTCATTCTCTTTGCTCAGATACCTTTGGTTATTCAAGGTCTTTGTGGTTCCATATGAATTTTAAGATTGTTTTATCTATTTCTGTAAAAAATGTCATAGGAATTTTGATGGGGATAGCACTGAATTTGTAGATTGCTTTGGGTAGATGGACATTTTAGCAATATTAAGTCTTCCAATCCATGAACATGAGATGTCTTTCTATTTATGTGGGTTTCCTTTAATTTCTTTCATCAATGTTTTAAAGTTTTATAGTTTTCAGAAGGTGAAACTCCTGGTTAAGTTTATTCCTAAGTATTTTATTTTTTTAGATGCTATTGTAAATGGGATTTAAAAAAATTTTTCTTTTCTCATAGTTGTTAGTGTGTAGAAAACAACTGATTTTTTGCATTGATTTTGTCTCCTTCAACTTTACTGAATTTGTTTATTAGTTATAATAGGTTTTTGTAGAGTATTTACAGTTTTCTACACATAAGATCATTTTACTTCTCCCTTTCCAATTTAATGCCTTTTCTTTCTTTTTCTTGCCTAATTGCTCTGGTTAGGACTTCTAATACTGTATTAAATAGAAGTGGTGAGAGTGGGCATCCTTGTCTTATTTCTAATCCTAGAGGAAAAGCTTTCAGTTTTTCACCATTGAGTATGATGTTATGTCCTCAGGGCTTGTCATATACATCCTTTATTATGTTGAGGTTCATTCCTTCTATACTTAATTTGTTGAGAGTTTTTCATCATAAAAGGATGTTGAATTTTGTCAATGATTTGTCTGCATCTATTGAGATGATTATGTGATTTTTAAAAATCCTTCATTCTGTTAATGTGATACATCACATTAACTGTTTTGTGTATATTGAATCATCCTTGTATCCCAGGGATAAATCCCACTTGCTCATGTTGTATGATCCTTTTAATGTGCTAATGAGTTTGGTTGGCTAGTACTTTGTAGAGGAGCCTGTGATTTCCTTTCATTGTATTGTCTCTTTGCCTGACTTTGGTATGAGGATAATGTTGGCCTCATAAAATCAGTTTGGAAGTGTTCGCTCCTCTTCAATTTTCTGGAACAGTTTTAAAAGGATTGGCATTAATTCTTTTAAAATATATTTGGTAGAATTTACCAGTGAAGCCCTGGTCCTGGCCTGTCTTTGTTGGGAAGTTTTTGATTACTGATTCAAGCACCTCACACTCATTATTGGTCTGTTCAGGTTTTCTGTTTCCTTATGATTCAGTCTTCATAGGTTGTATGTTTCTAGGAACTTATCCACTTTTAGGTTATTTAATATGTTGGTGTGTAATTGCATATTGTAATACAATATTGTATATTTCTATTTTAAAAATAATTTGACATCTATTGTGGATTTTCCCCCTTTCCTCATCTATTGATTTCCCTGTTATTTTCATTTTATTTGGAGTGTTTTCATCTCTGTGTTGATTTCATTGTCAGACTTTCTTGGTTGTCTTATTTCATTTTGAAATTTTATTTCCAGATTTACCCTGTATGGTAGTTGTTTTGTTTTTGTGTTTTTTCTTTCTGTACTCATTATTTACCATCTAGAAGTTTTACAGTTGCCTCCAGCCAGTCCTTAGCTCATAGTACAGAGTGTGCCTTATCTTGTCAGCCTGAGGTCCTGTCCTCCCAGGACAATGCAAATCCTGTCATCTAGCTGGATCAGGAAGCTTGGATCAGCTCTGCCTGGGAGGCTGGGCAGAATCTGCTTCCTCTGAATGCCACCACAGAGAGTGGTCAGTCTAGCTTTTTTTGGGGCCTGTCATAGTTGCCAAGAAAACCATTCTCCAGCCCTTAGTTTGTGGCACTAAAATTAACTCTGACCCTAGAATGATGTGGGAGCACTTCAGACCACAGGTTCTCACATCTGCTCTGCTTGCGTGCTTTTCTGACCCATTCTGGTCTACAGAGTTGTTTATTAGCTTTGTGTTTATGGTGGAGAAAGGGATGAGGGGGGTCTTAATTGTACAAACTTCATCTAGACTGGTAATCACAGGCTTTAAAGATAGGAAATCTTATTTAAAAGGTGAAGATATTTGCCAAATAAATAGACAAATCTGTTTTTCTGACTTATGACTAAGTAAGAGGAGGGGAAAATAACATTTATGAATGCCTGCAACATGCCAGATATAATATTTGTTTTATGTAGACCTTACCAAAATTCTATAAAGTAGGTGTGGTAATTCCATGTTGAACTTAGGATCAATAATCACATTGCTAGTATGTAGTAGAGTTCAATCCAAGTATATCCATGAGAGCACATCTCATTTCATTTACTGCCTTATTCCCAGCACTTAAACCAATGCCTGGCATACAGTAAGTGCCCAGTAATATTTATTAAATGAATGAAGCTTTTTTCCCTCGGTGTCTTTCCTACAGCTGTTTTTATTCATATATCTTGATCCCTATATAAAACAGTCCCTCTACTAGGCATAAATTCTTTAGCCTAGGAATCTCTTTTCTTTGCCTTGTTCTCTTTTCTGTTTTCTCTCCTACTTGCCTGGCACTGGATGTTTTGGCGCTCATCCCGGTGGGTGAATTGTCTCTATAGTTCTCCTGAGGTTCTCACCTCTCTTGCTAATAAGCTGAAATTGGAACTAAAACTTTTACTTGCATAGGTCACTTCCCAGTAGCTGCCACTCTCCCACTTTCCCATTTCACAATATTAGTCATATGTTGTCTCAACCACCCCAAGTAAGCACAGCCAGGAACTTGCTGCCGAGGCAGAAAAGGCAAATGACCCTATGACTAGGCAATGTGGATAATGACTCCCCCCTACTGAAGTTCTGAGTGTCAAATTATCTTGGGAAATGTGGCTGATTATATTTAAAAATCACCTTGGTTCTCTTTCAAATTATTGTTCCGGGTGGAATTGAAATATAAATTAGGCTTTAAAATATAGTTTTTTCACCTCTTCTCCCCCTTTTTAGTGACACACTGACTGATATTATGGAATAATTTCACTGATGAATTAGTACATATGTAGGTACCATCTCTCAGCACAGCTTGAGAAGAGCAGGACCAATCACAGGCCTCACTCACTGCAATTGATTTTCAAAAAAGAATGCAAAGCAATTAAGACAGGAGAAAAATAATGCATTCTAAATCTGTGTGCTACAAGAAAAACACTATTATTATTTGACAGAACCCATAAAGGGCTTTGCATGGTTCATGACACACCTACCCCTACTGCTGCAGGAAATTCTCAAGACTCAATCCATATTAACTGCAAAGGTTAAAGTGACTCCATCTTGGAAGATGGAGAGTAAGAAGCCCAACTACAAAGTCAAGGAAAAATAATTAGCATTTCTAGTTAGTTTTCAGCCCAAAATGGGTAGCAGGGAAAGGCAATTGGTGGCTCCACTATGTCAGTTACAAGGGAATTTTTAACTCCTTTTCATCTAACTTCTAAAAGCAATTAGCAAAGGAGACATGCTGTATTCACACCCCATGCACACAGTGGAACTGGACATAGCCATAGAGATCATCTTGTTCTCCAATGCACCAGGGTGTGATAACAATTCAGGCCATGGATTAACTGCTTCCGAATCATGATGAGTCTGTTAAATGTGCAGCGTCCTGGACTTCACATCCATAAGTACCTCAGGTGAATCTGGGGCAGCCAATCCACAAATAACATTGAAAACTCTTTTAAGTCTTGTTCATTTTACAGATGAGGACATGGGCCAGAGGGTAGCATGACAGAATCACTTGGCGAGTTTTTCAGAATATGCTAGATAAGTTGGGACAGCCTAGGTTATGCTGTGGCAAACCCCCTAAATCTCAGCAGCTTAAAACAACCAAAGTTTATTTCTTGCTGACATTATTTGGTCATCAGGGGTCGTGGTTGCTCTGTAATCCAGGCAGTGGGAGACCTCATCTCAACATGTGTTTTGTAATTACAAATGCAGGAACAATGGTGCACGAGGTTGTAAAAATCTGATATAAATGCCATTAAGGAAGCAATAGCATCAATGGGCTTGGGAGCCAGACAGCTTGTCTTTAAATCCTCCCATTCCCCTTAGACGCTGTGTGACTTTGGGCAAATTGCTTAATCTCTTTGAGTGTCTGTTTGCTCATCTGTAAAATGGGGATAATATTGACTATACTAATGGTTGTTAGGAAGCTGACAGTAGACATTCACATATACTATTGTTACCAACCAAGGCATAAATATGTATCATGAAAGGAAAAGAAGAGCTTCATGGAAGAGACACACTCCTGTTACACCTACATTCTTGTTCTGTCCCTCAGTCGCTCTCTATACTCTATTTGAAGTTCTTTCCTTTCATCGTCTCCTTTCTCCTATCTTATCCCTCCTACAAGATCTAGTTATGTACCATATCCTTCTGCTGCGAGAGGTCCTCAATCCATCCGTTCAGCAGAGTTATCAACTATCTAACTGTGTGACAGGCACTGTGCTTGGGCCGGAGGAAACAAGTTAAACAACATGTTCTGTGTTCTTGAGGTATCTGCAGTTTAGAGGGGGACGCAAAGATAAAGGCAAAATGGAATACATACTACGATGGAGGCCGATGTCTCCACGACTGTGCAATGAGAGCATGGAGGATGATTCTGTTTGTATCACAGCCCAAGCCGCCTTTCCCAAGAAGGACAGGGTGAAAGGAGTGGGCATTCCAGGAGGAGGATGCAGCATGTGCAGAGAAAGAGAGGGAAGAACAATCATGGGTCTCCTAGGGTGGCAGATAGTGAAATATTGCTGCCATGGGAAATGTGAATGCAATGCGGGAGATAGGTACTGGGGGCTTTGGGGAGGGCTATTAGGAGGAATAAATGGCAAAATCCCAAAGATCCATCAGTATATACCTGTTTGGTTTAGATATTTTCCCCCTGTCGGCAAAAGGGAGCCATGGAAGATGTCTGACCAGTGGTACAGTAGGACGAGGTTGACATTTTAAAATAGTCCTCTGGCAGGAGACTCTGGGGGAAAGAGTGTGAAAATGGTCTATGAAAGAGAGAGGAAAAGACAGGATTGAGGAGAGCAGTGCCAGCAGGAACGGAGATGAAGACACAGATGGGAAGCGGGTGGATTCAGGAGGTAAAGCAACATAGACTGAGTGATGAGGGCTTGGGAATATCTGAGGGATCTGACATGACACACAGATTTCAGACCTGGAAACGGGGTAGCAGATTCTCCGAGACAGGGGAAAATAGAAGGAGCAGCAGGTTGTGGGCAAGTGGGATGTGTGTGGCTGGGGGAATGGAGGGGCTGAAGAACAATGAATCCCTAGAGATATAGTCACCTTTTAATTACACGTCTATAACACAAATCATTTGTTTCCATCATTTGGCATGGATTTATATACAACCTTATTTTGTGATGAATGTTGGCCATGGTATATATTGACTTTTCAGCAATTGTGCAAGCTACTTGAAAGCAGAAACATTAAACTGCGTAATGTGCCACTGTTCACTGAGCACAATACTTTGGGCCTAGCAAGTTCTCATCAAATATTCATGAAATAAATACATATCACATTTGGATCTTCTGGTTTTGTTCATCTCCTACCACATTAATTAGCATGATTCCATGCCTTCTTTTTCTTGCCCTCCATCATTTTGACGCTCTTTTGTATTTAAAATGTTCACTTTCTTGGAGTTTATAGCATCTCCCCCCTTTATCTTAAATCTCTACAACAGTTTAGACCAACATTAAAAACAATATCAGCTGTTTCATTACTTGATTTGCCCCTTTAAAAGTTCTGTATGTTTTCTCAGAATTCTGCCCTCCCTCTTCTCTCACCTGTGGTCTTTTTAAATTTTCTCCCACTCATTTTCCTTTCCTTTGTCAGACTTCTCAACCTACCACTTTCCCCCTTCCATCAGAGCCTTTATCACTTTCAGGTTTACATTTCTTTACAAGAGCTACCTTTCTCCCATCTGTTTAGTTTTTCTAGATGGAGCACCATAAGACTCTCATTATGTATCATTTCTTTTACTTATTATAATTTCTATTATAACTTTGAAATTTACGGTGTATCAGATGCATTGATTGTGAAGGAAACAGAAGCAGGTGGCCCTCCCAGCTGTGTTTCCTCCATCCCTAACCTGGGCCGGTCCAGTGCCCTAAGGCTCTCTGCTCGGCTGACTCTTCCCCTCTCCTCTCTTCAAGTTTCTCCTGGTGTAAAATATCTTCCAGAGAAATCCTGAAGTATCTGACAGAAACCTGAAATCTGGTCTCAGGTTTACAACCAGTCAACTAGGGAATGCTGCTCAGTATCTGTGTGGCTGTTTTCCTGTCTCCTTAACTGAAAAAAAAAAGGGGGGGTCCATAATGAATGGGTAAATTAGATGGAGTGACACACCTGGAAGGATGCTGTCTACAAACAGAAAATATTATTGTTCAGTTTTCTCCTATTAAAACTCCTCAAACAAACAAACAAAAAAAAAAAAAAAAAAAAAAAAACAAAACTCCTCAAACAAACTTGGCCTTCTTTTTATCATTTTGTTCCATCAAAAGAAATACAAAGAAAAGCCAAGAAACTAGAAAAATAAGTAAAGAAATAGTACGGAGTTCTGAGAAGTAAAATTAACAAGCTGCTAGAAATAGTCATAAAAGAACAAAGTTGCACTGTGAATATCACTGGGACTACGGCCAATTTTAACAAGTTTTTATCTGGGAATATTTAAGATATTCCCTCTCCAAAAAGAAAAATTCAGTGCAATTATTAATTTTACTCAAATATTTACATAAATATCAATTACACTACAGGCTTGTTTTACTGACCACTAACTACTAATTGGGAAAGGACTAGGACTACCCTTATACTTATGTGACGATTAAAAAGACAGTATTTTTGATGTTTCAGTGTAAAGCAATAAGGAAATACAATTCCTTTGGTAAAGTGACATTTACACCAATGTGTTAGGAGTATACTTATTACCCTCGGAAGCTATAAAGACACAGATACTCAGTTGTGGTTGAGATCACTGGCTCTAAAGTCAGACAGATGTTGATTGGAAACATCTGTATAGCCACATTTTGGTAAGCTATTTGCATGTTTCTATCTCCATTTCTAATCTGCAAAATTTGACCAGTTACAATACCTAATTCATAAGGATTCAATGTGAGCTTCTGTTTGACTTATGCTCATAGGCTTCTGGGGTGATATCAGTACATATTTTCTTTCGCTATAAAATATTATTTCCATGAAAACACTGAAATACACAGTTCCAAGGTCTCTTCCAACTAGAAGATTTTAAGATGCCCACTAAATGCCATGACTCATGGTAAACATTTGGGCACAGGTGTGAAGGGAAGGGGCACCATATCCTGACAAGCTGATAATACAAGCTTGTATAGCTGGGACTCTGGGACATTCAGCAAATGACACACATGAGACCGCTACTCCAGTTCTCACAGGTCCGCCCCAGTGGTTAGAATCACTGCAATTCTCTACCTTTTAAAGACATTGAGTTGCATGAGGTCAATTGAAGAAATGGCAAAGATGCACCTCTTCTCTGGTCTGACCTGTCTAAAGCATTATTGTAAAGAGTTACGCCTGAGTTGTTCAGAAATGATTATCAAGCCACACTTTGACTCTTCAAAATAGAGGATAAATCTTCAAAAGTACAAAATATAGAAAAGAGCAAAACAAAACCACTGTTAAATCATGAATTCTGAGTTCTGACAGAACCTGAGTTCAAATCCAGTTTCAGTAGCATCTATTTGGCCTTTGTTGGGTCACATGTCTGCAAAGCGAAGCCCTTCCCCTCCCTTTTGAACATTACATTGCAAAGCCACTTAGGGGCTCTCATAATTGACGCTACATTTTTGAATTAAGGTAAAATTAAGGTAAGCGTTAAGGCTGGTCTATAGAAACAACTCAATAATCAGAAGGAAAATGAAAAAAAATCAGCCAATAACTTATTGTTTGTTGGTCCTACATCATGTAGATTCACTGTGCTTTTATAAAGCAAAATCGACTTTGTTTTGCTTGACTATTATTGTGGGTTTGGAAGCAAGCATAGGGTTCTCCGGTTTGGTAACATGAACGTTACAATAAATTGATTTGCATTCATGTCAAAGTAAGCCTCTACCTAACTTTTAAACACTCCAAAGGCCCACATCCTCTGAAACAAAGTTTTACTCTCCTTGTATGCAGCAGTTAAAATAATATTCTTTGGGTTTGATTAGCGGTTGATTGAATGGTTAAGTATGCATTTAGAGTAAACAAAAAATGAAATCATGTTACTGTACTAGAAAAAAATCCTCCCATTAACATTAATTGAGTTTTAACAAATGAGTTGATTAGAGGGAAAGGAAAGAGGAACACAGTTTGTCAAATGCAACTTGTTGCCAGGTTTCCCCACAGACCTAATGTGCACTTTCTGATTAATGACTCATGCATGGAGAATGTTGCTTTCTATTAATTTAATTGTTCTTCCTTTTCAAGGAGCTTATATTCACTTCCTCTGAAAATTATGGAAGATACTCAAAGTGTCATATGTGTATATGTCAAAGGAGCAGCACAGATGATATGCACTCATGGCCAAAGTTTGTCTTGACTAGTTTAACTTATTTTCTCTGCCATAAGTAAGGACTTATACTGAGAGTAACCCAGAAATATTAAAATAGAGCAGGTGTCCAGGTATGAATCAGGATGTACTCATGGTAGGAGTCAGCCAGGTCTGGGGGACAGGTAGGACCAGGGGAGTTGGAAAAAGAAGGCTGTCATGCGCACTAGATGGAGTGACGAGTCTTTGAAGCAGGTGGGGGTGGGCATTCAGATGAAATCCCTATGTCTGTGATTCACATTTGTCATCTAGTGGCTGCCAGAGACTCACAGAAGAGTCCTCAGAACTAGCTGGGGTGGGAGGGGCAGGGGGAACAGGGGAGGTTTAGTCACAAAGAATTTGCAAAACAAAGTCAACCAAACCAAAGACCATGGAGTGTGCCCGCTGTTTTCACTAGACATTCTCTAAAACTTTGGGGGTTCAGAACAATATTTGACGAAAAGTGGGAGAGAGTTCTTCCCCCGCTCCTCGGGGCACTGTGAGACCTCCGTTGCACCTCCTCCTGAAGGAAACACCCCGCAGCTGTGGGTGGCAGAGGCCAGATCCCTTGCCGGCTTTGCAGGTAGAGGAGGCCTTGACAGAGTCAAAAGAGACTTTTCAGTCGCTGATACGACTTTCCTTCAGACAGTGGCAGACTTCTGAGGGAGGGTGGAGTATTATAATTACTGCAATTCTATTTTTACCCAGACTAGTATAACCTTGGTTAATGCTTGTGAGAGAAGAACATCAGAAAGGTTCTCTTCTACTCAGAGAAAAGGCATCATGGGGTGGCGGGAACTGCACAGCTGTGGGATCAACAGATTTGGGGAGATTCTCACTAGCCCACTTACTGTGTGCCAGCCACAGCTCCAAGTAAGTGCTTGCTGAGTGCTTATTTATTTAATCCTCATAACAATCCTGTTACTCTCTCACTCTTACATATGAGACAATGGAAGCACAGAGAGGTTAATTAATTTGTCCAGGTCACACAGCCTCTAAGTGGAAACCTGGGACCTAACTCTGACTCTGGTGACTGTCCTCTTACCACCAAGAGACACTCATCGTGCCTGGCGTTGAGAAGGTGCTCACTAAGTGTTTGCTGATACAGTCATTTTCCCAAGGTATTAAAAATGCATTGTGTTTATTATTCTGGACTTAATAGACTGACCACACTTAAAAGGAAACAGAAAAATCCCTACAAGCACACCAAAATGATAAAAAATCTCAAATGCTCAGAACATGTACAATTATTTATTAGACTTTTCTGATTAACCAAGGAAAATTACTTCATGCTTTCAATGAAGCATAAGGAAACTAGATTTCCAGAAGGTTCCGTGGCCCACACCAAGCCACGGAGCTGTCAAGTAAATTAGTTTGCGCTAGACCCTCCCTAGGACTCCCAAGTTTTCTTCTAGCTCTTTCCCCCAGTGTCACATTGCTGCCTAGTCTCAGGGGAAAGGATTGTGTTAACCCAGGATGCTCTCTGGAGATTGATAACTAGAATGACAGGATCTCAAGGGCTGTGATTCTTTTGCCCTTCCTCTCATCTGGTTGCCAGGCAGAGAACAATTCTGACTTAATATACTATTTAATTATTGCAGTTAATCATACCGAGGATCAACAACATTAATCATTAAAAAGGAGAAAAGATGAACAAAACACAATGTATAACCATCCTGATTTCAAGCCCAAGGTGTCATCACCCATTCAGCTCTGAGCCAGACAATTACATAGCAACAATAAAGGACAATTAGATAAATCAGAAAACCCACCAGCCCATTCTCCGGGTTCACTTACCTTGTTGCGGAGGATGAGTGGCAGTGGCAATAAAATCAACAGAGTGAAAAGTACAAGGAGAAACCGGCGATAAACTAAAATATAACTGAAGAATTTCATTGTCCCGAACTGGTGCCTTCAATAGTGTTCTCCTCCAAAAAAAGGCAGACGTTAAATAGCCAACCTGGATTAATATTTCTCTAGCCCATCGTCTTCATTTACTGCCCCAGACTCACCAACGAGTTAAAATTAAATCTCGATTTTTATTGTTTTACTGTCACAATTCACATGGAGAGATAAGCTCAAGAGTGTTTGCAAGAACTCAAAGACCATTTTCTGTTATGTTTTTGAAGGGCAAAACTGTCCTGATTTAGTCTGTGCACATTAACTGGAATGTGAACTGGCCAAGTCTAGGAGAAGGCAAACCATGAGGCTGGCTGAGTCTGCCCACGATGAAGCCCCTCCTTACCTTTTGATGTTCCCTGAATTGGAGGCTCCACACTTGCGTGGTGCCTTGAGCAGGTCTTTACTGGGTGCCTCCAGTACCCTTTCCAGTGAAGCTCATTTTCAGTTTGTGAATCGAAATAGCAACCCCAGTAGTAGGAATTCCAGTGTGAAAAGGCAAGTTTTTGCTACGGATGGGTTCTTCTGGGACTTCTCAGATAAGGTATTGAGGCAGCCGAATGCACTGCCTTTGTGGAGTTTGGCTCAGAGGAGAGCTCCTGACCGCTCTCATTTAGGACTTCTCTGTTCTCATTCAAAAGATAAATACCACTGCTTCTGAGAGTGAATAGTATTTTTCTCCCCAGTACCACACTCAGTTGCACAATAATTTCTTCACTGTTCGAAAGCAAAGTTCCGTGTTTCTTGGACTCTATGACCTCTTTGGATAGGAAACCAAAAGTTACCATAAAGTCTTCCATAAGCCCTCACCTGTAAGACTTTTTCAGAACTGAGTTGATACTATTGTGCTGATACTGACTATATTGACTGTATAATTATCAGGGAATTTGTACAGAGATAATTTGTACAGAGATATGGCCATTCAAGAGGAGTGTGTGTGTGTAAACGGGAACTGTTCTGACAGTGACATGGAGGATCTGTTTTGAAACACCTCAGGGCTAGGGACTCACTGGTTAGTTTCTCATTGTGTCATAAATTAATCATACAACAAACCTCAACTAAACAACTACTATGCACCTGGCTCTAGGTATAAACAAAACACATTTCCTTCTATAATCTATAGTCAATTTCTCTTGCCACAAATAACCTTAGTTTTAAATAATCTGTGGTTAGCATTTAGACCTTATTTCTATGCCCCATTAATATAACTCTGCCTTCTTTTCCCTTCAAGAAAGATAATTCTTTCACCAACACTCACCTCACTGTATTGTTAATGCGGATGAGAAAACATTTTTTCGCCTCTAAAAGTCTAAATTTCTAAAGATATATCATATATAGTGATTCAGGAAAATCAGTAAGCAGAAAAAAAGTCTCCAAACCAGAAAGGCACATTACATCTTGAATTTCTCAGGTGAAAAAAAGGAGGGTAATTATAAAAAATAGTAGTAAATAGTGAACAGTAATAAAAGTGTTAAAAAACACATTAAAGGAGGAGAGTTAAAGCAGTTTTGATACTTTTTTTTCTATATAACACTCAGTACAGTTAATTGCATGCTATTTTTATATATATTTTTTGAAGAAACCATGTCTGTTCTCAGATTTCCTTCAGCCACCTGGTGAGACCATTTGAGCCTCATTTTCTCATCTTAGAAGATTTTACTCTGTGAGATGATACCAAAAATGAAAAGGTATTTGTATGATATTTAATGGAAATGAAGGCCTATGCATGCAGGGAACAGTGGCACTCATTTTGTCAGGGCCTCCTTTCAGTGCGCTGTTTTCTCTATTCTGGCTCCCATTTCTCACCGGACGGAGTCTTGCAGGTCCCTCCTATTATGGCCTGAGGTTCTAGCCAGCTCCATCTTCTGTGGCTGCCCTTTATCACAAAATGGTTCTACCTTTGCTTTACGACCAGCCAATTTCCTTTTCCTCAGGGCTTTTCTCTCCATTGTCGTTGAGATAAAAGATCTAAGAAGACAATTCACACTAAACACAAAAGACTAATATGAGCGGCACACCTCTGCAAGAGCCAGCAGGGAATGAAACTCTAATGGGAGACTTTGGGCCACTTGGAAACACATCTTAAGGTATCTTTCAAATCACATCATGGTGCTAACCAGTTCCACACTTGTCAAATTTCATCTCTTATTTGTATAGAAAAACATATATCTCTCTTACTACATCAGAATTGTGCTGTTTTATCTATCTGACCTAAAATGAATCACACCATTGTGTAACTATGGATTAGTCCATTTAAAACATCTCTATGAATATAAAAATATTACAAATACTGCTCATCCATTTACAATCATCTACTTTGTATCAGGAAGGTTACCACCTCATTTAGTCTTCAAAACCCAATACAGTTCATTCCTATACACTAACAATGAAAAATCAGAAAGAGAAATTAAGGAAACACTCGCATTTACCATTGGAAAAAAAGAATAAAATACCTAGGAATAAACCTACCTAAGGAGACAAAAGACCTGTATGCAGAAAACTATAAGACACTGATGAAAGAAATTAAAGACAATACAAACAGATGGAGAGATATATTATGTTCTTGGATTGGAAGAATCAACATTGTGAATATGACTGTACTCCCCAAAGCAATCTACAGATTTAATGCAATCCTTATCAGATTACCAATGGCATTTTTCACAGAACTAGAACAAAAAATTTTACACTCTGTATGGAAACACAAAACCCTGAATAGCCAAAGCAATCTTGAGAAAGAAAAAAACTGAGCTGGATGAATCAGGCTCACTGACTTCAGACTATACTACAAATCTACAGTAATCAAGACTGTACGGTACTGGCACAAAAACAGAAATATGGATCAATGGAACAGGATAGAAAGCCCAGACATAAACCCATGCACATATGGTCACCTTATCTTTGACAAAGGAGGCAAGAATATACAATGGAGAAAAGACACCCTCTTCAATAAGTGGTGCTGGGAAAACTGGACAGCTACATGTAAAAGAATGAAATTAGAACACTCCCTAACACCATACACAGAAATAAACTCAAAATGGATTAAAGACCTAAATGTAAGGCCAGACACTATAAAACTCTTAGGGGAAAATATAGGCAGAACACTCTATGACAAATCACAGCAAGATCCTTTTTGACTCACCTCCTAGAGAAATGGAAATAAAACCAAAAATAAACAAATGGGACCTAATGAAACTTAAAAGCTTTTACACAGCAAAGGAAAATATAAACAAGATGAAATGACAAACCTCAGAATGGGAGAAAATATTTGCAAATGAAGCAACTGACAAAAGATTAATCTCCAAAATTTACAAGCAACTCATGCAGCTCAATAACAAAAAAAACAACCCAATCCAAAAATGGGCAGATGACCTAAATAGACATTTCTCCAAAGAAGATATGCAGATTGCCAACAAACACATGAAAGGATGCTCAACATCACTAATCATCAAAGAAATGCAAAACAAAACTGCAATGAGGTATCATCTCACACCAGTCAGAATGGCCATCATCAAAAAATCTACAAACAAAAAAATACAAACACATGGAGGCTAAACAATACAGTACTTAAAAACGAAGTGATCACTGAAGAAATCAAAGAGGAAATAAAAAAATACCTAGAAACAAATGACAATGGAGACACGACGACCCAAAATCTATGGGATACAGCAAAGGCAATTCTAAGAGGGAAATTTATAGCAATACAATCCTACCTTAAGAAACAGGAAACATCTCGAATAAACAACCTAACCTTGCACCTAAAGCATTAGAGAAAGAAGAACAAAAAAACCCCAAAGTTAGCAGAAGGAAAGAAATCATAAAAATCAGATCAGAAATAAATGAAAAAGAAATGAAGAAAACGATAGCAAAGATCAATAAAACTAAAAGCTGGTTCTTTGAGAAGACAAACAAAATTGATAAACCATTAGCCAGACTCATCAAGAAAAAAAGGGAGAAGACTCAAATCAATAGAATTAGAAATGAAAAAGGAGAAATAACAACTGACACTGCAGAAATACAAAAGATCATGAGAGATTACTACAAGCAACTCTATGCCAATAAAATGGACAACCTGGAAGAAATGGACAAATTCTTAGAAAGGCACAACCTGCAAAGACTGAATCAGAAAGAAATAGGAAATATGAACAGACCAATCACAAGCACTGAAATTGAAACTGTGATTAAAAACCTTCCAACAAACAAAAGCCCAGGACCAGATGGCTTCACAGGCGAATTCTATCAAACATTTAGAGAAGAGCTAACACCTATCCTTCTCAAACTCTTCCAAAATATAGGAGAGGGAGGAACACTCCCAAACTCATTCTACGAGGCCACCATCACCCTGATACCAAAACCAGACAAGGATGTCACAAAGAAAGAAAACTACAGGCCAATACCACTGATGAACACAGATGCAAAAATCCTCAACAAAATACTAGCAAACAGAATCCAACAGCACATTAAACGGATCATACACCATGATCAAGTGGGGTTTATTCCAGAAATGAAAGGATTCTTCAATATACTCAAATCAATCAACATGATACACCATATTAACAAATTGAAGAAGAAAAACCATATGATCATCTCAATAGATGCAGGGAAAGCTTTCGACAAAATTCAACACCGATTTATGATAAAAACCCTGCAGAAAGTAGGCATAGAGGGAACTTTCCTCAACATAATAAAGGCCATATACAACAAACCCACAGCCAACATCGTCCTCAATGGTGAAAAACTGAAAGCATTTCCACTAAGATCAGGAACAAGACAAGGTTGCCCCCTCTCACCACTCTTATTCAACATAGTTTTGGAAGTTTTAGCCACAGCAATCAGAGAAGAAAAGGAAATAAAAGGACTCCAAATCGGAAAAGAAGAAGTAAAGCTGTCACTGTTTGCAGATGACATGATACTATACATAGAGAATCCTAAAGATGCTACCAGAAAACTACTAGAGCTAATCAATGAATTTGGTAAAGTAGCAGGATACAAAATTAATGCACAGAAATCTCTGGCATTCCTATACACTAATGATGAAATATCTGAAAGTGAAACCAAGAAAACACTCCCATTTACCATTGCAACAAAAAGAACAAAATACCTAGGAATAAACCTACCTAAGGAGACAAAAGACCTGTATGCAGAAAATTATAAGACACTGATGAAAGAAATTAAAGATGGTACAAATAGATGGAGAGATATACCATGTCCTTGGATTGGAAGAATCAACATTGTGAAAATGACTCTATTACCCAAAGCAATCTACAGATTCAATGCAATCCCTATCAAACTACCATTGGCATTTTTCACAGGGCTAGAACAAAAAATTTCACAATTTGTATGGAAACATAAAAGACCCCGAATAGCCAAAGCAATCTTGAGAACGAAAAACGGAGCTGGAGGAATCAGGCTCCCTGACTTCAGACTATACTACAAAGCTACAGTAATCAAGACAGTATGGTACTGGCACAAAAACAGAAAGACAGATCAATGGAACAGGATAGAAAGCCCAGAGATAAACCCATGCACATGTAGTCACCTTATCTTTGATAAAGGAGGCAGGAATGTACAGTAGAGAAAGGACAGCCTCTTCAATAAGTGGTGCTGGGAAAACTGGACAGGTACATGTAAAAGTATGAGATTAGATCACTCCCTAACACCATACACAAAAATAAGCTCAAAATGGATTAAAGACCTAAATGTAAGGCCAGAAACTATCAAACTCTTAGAGGAAAACATAGGCAGAACACTCTATGACATAAATCACAGCAAGATCCTTTTTGACCCACCTCCTAGAGAAATGGAAATAAAAACAAAAATAAACAAATGGGACCTAATGAAACTGCAAAGCTTTTGCACAGCAGAGGAAACCATAAACAAGACGAAAAGACAACCCTCAGAATGGGAGAAAATATTTGCAAATGAAGCAACTGACAAAGGATTAATCTCCAAAATTTATAAGCAGCTCATGCAGCTTAATAACAAAAAAACAAACAACCCAATCCAAAAATGGGCAGAAGACCTAAATAGACATTTCTCCAAAGAAGATACACAGACTGCCAACAAACACATGAAAGAATGCTCAACATCACTAATCATTAGAGAAATGCAAATCAAAACTGCAATGAGATATCATCTCACACCAGTCAGAATGTCCATCATCAAAAAATCTACAAACAATAAATGCTGCAGAGGGTGTGGAGAAAAGGGAACCCTCTTTCACTGTTGGTGGGAATGTAAATTGATACAGCCACTATGGAGAACAGTATGGAGGTTCCTTAAAAAACTAAAAAATAGAACTACCATATGACCCAGCAATCCCACTACTTGGCATATGCCCTGAGAAAACCATAATTCAAAAAGATTCATGTACCACAATGTTCATTGCAGCTCTGATTACAATAACCAGGACATGGAAACAACCTAAGTGTCCATCGACAGATGAATGAATAAAGAAGATGTGGCACATATATACAATGGAATATGACTCAGCCATAAAAAGAAATGAAATTATTTGTAGTGAGGTGGATGGACCTAGAGTCTGTCATACAGAGTGAAATAAGTCAGAAAGAGAAAAACAAATACCATATGCTAACACATATATATGGAATCTAAAAAAAAAAAAAAGATTCTGAAGAACCTAGGGGCAGGCCAGGAATAAAGATGCAGACGTAGAGAATGGACTTGAGGACCTGGAGGGGGAAGGGTAAGCTGGGATGAAGTGAGAGAGTGGCATGGACATATATACACTACCAAATGTAAAATAGATAGCTAGTGGGAAGCAGCTGCATAGCACAGGGAGATAAGCTCTGTGCTTTGTGTCCACCTAGAGGGGTGGGATAGGGAGGGTGGGAAGGAGACACAAGATGGAGGGGATATGGGGATATATGTGTACGTATAGCTGATTCACTTTGTTATACAACAGAAACTAACAGAACACTGTAAAGCAATTATACTCCAATAAAGATGCTAAAAAAAAAAAAAAACCACAATGAGGTTATCACCTCACACCGGTCAGAATGGCCATCATCAAAAAATCTAGAAAAAGTAAATGCTGGAGAGGGTGCGGAGAAAAGGGAACCCTCCTGCACTGTTGGTAAGAATGTAAATTGATACAGCCACTATGGAGAACAGTATGGCGATATCTTAAAAAACTAAAAATAGAACTACCATATGATCCAGCAATCCCACTACTGGGTATATACCCTGAGAAAACCATAATTCAAAAACATACATGTACCACAATATTCATTGCAGCACTATTTACAATAGCAGGACATGGAAACAACCTAAATGTCCATTGATAGATGAATGGATAAAGAAGATGTGGCACATATATACAATGGAGTATTACTCAGCCATAAAAAGGAACGAAATTGACTTATTTGTAGTGAGGTGGATGGACCTAGGGTCTGTCACACAGAGTAAGGTAAGTCAGAAAAGCAAATGCCATATGCTAACTCATATATATGGAATCTAGAAAAATGGTACTGATGAACCTAGTGATAGGGCAGGAATAAAGATGCAGACGTTGAGAACAGACTTGAGGTCATGGGGGTGAAGGGGAGGCTGGGACATTGTGAGAGAGTAGCACTGACATATATACACTACCAAATGTAAAATAGCTAGTGGGAAGCTGCTGCATAGCACAGGGAGATCAGCTCGGTGCTTTGTGATGACCTAGAAGGGTGGGATAGGGAGGGAGGCTCAAGAAGGAGGGGATATGGAGATATATGTATGCATATAGCTGATTCATTTTGTTGTACATCATAAAATAGCACACTGTAAAGCAATTATACTCCAATAAAGATGTGGTAAAAAAAAAAAACCCAATACAAGGGATTGGTACGGTGTGTATTTTTATAATTGTTTCTCTTTACAGATTCGGAAACTAAAATTCAAAGAGGCCAGGTAAAATTCCCAGGTACTAAGTGGTATAATGATTTAAATCCAGTTATTTCTGGGACCTAAGGCAACGTGGGGTGTTTTTGGTACTATGTCACGTGTCTACCATAATGACTATTAGTTTGACACTACACACTAAAACCTGAAACCTAGCATTTGTATATATGTACATGGTTTGGTTGGCTTAGGGACTGTAGCTCTAGGGCTTGCTTTCTTAATGTCCATTGAGACTTATGATTGGACATACCTTATGTGAAAAGCAGGTTCAGCCACAAATAGAAAGATTCGTTCTTTATATATTCTGCTTATTTTCATAAAGACTTTAGATACTTAAGTTGTGTAGACAATCAACATGGGGGAAAAGGAAACCAGATTTTATGTGCCATCCCTTAGGCTTCTCTCAGGCTTGTTTTATGGTTTTCTCTTTCTTATGCCATATTTACTCTCAAATTTGTGCTCTTCTTCAGGCCTTTCCCTCTTCCAAGGAAATGCTTCCCTTCTCTGTCTTTAAATCCCACCCATCCTTGAAGTTTGAACCAGTAGACTCATCTCAAATCTGCTGCTTTCTATAAATCCATCCTGACAATTCCTGACTTTCCATGGACCCACCTGGGAAGCTTCTTTGGCCAACTGTATTCAAATAACCTGGAGTGCTTGACAAAAGTGCAGAGTCCCTGCCCTATTAGGTCAAAATGTGGCTTCGCGTTTAGTTGGCTCCCTACATAGTTTTTATGCACACTAAAATTTGAGAATCATTGACATAGTATCTGTAAGATGCATCTCCCTGTGAGTAGACACACTGACATTAATTACTATTTTAAAAATGCACGTAAGTCTTAAATCCTCAATAAACCCTAGCAAAGCAACAAGTAGTCGACTACTCAGTGAAAAATTTCTCTAAATTTGCCTATAAATATAGATAAATGGGAACAAATTAACCCCATTGCTTATATAGTATGGGTTACAGGAGCAGTTCTTTTTTGTTTTGTTTTGTTGCGGTACGCGGGCCTCTCACTGCCGTGGCCTCCCCCATCGCGGAGCACAGGCTCCGAACGCGCAGGCCCAGCGGCCACGGCCCACGGGCCCAGCCGCTCAGCGACATGCGGGATCCTCCCGGACCGGGGCACGAACCCGCATCCCCTGCACTGGCAGGCGGACCCTCAAGCACTGCGCCACCAGGGAAGCCCACAGGAGCAGTTCTTCAATTAAGTATTTAGGTTTTCAAAGACGTATTCAGTGGGGCTTGTTCAGTGGGGGAATATTTGCTCCATTCCAAATATACCCATAAATACTTAGATGAGAAAGTGTATATGCTGAGTGTATGCTTTGACCAAGGAAAGAAAAGTCAAAATGCTTTTCCTGTTGGTGAAAGCAGCCAGGCACATTTGTACATAAAAAGAGCACATTGGCTTCATTCTTAGAATTTGTGGATGCCAAAGTGCATGCCATTTTGACTTGATTGCTATTGCTGAGACTATAGAGGCAGGAATGTAAGACACATTTTCTCTTCACAGTCATTTGTTTCTAGGCCTTCACTAGTCCCGAATTCTGAAACTCACTCATCGTGTATCCCCATTTATATATTCCAGTTATCATCATAAATTCTATCATTTCCAGACACTGTACTGTAAAGTGTTTACTCCTTGCGTTCCGTATGTGAGCTGTGCCCTAAAACCTTTTCAGATACTATGAAAACTAAGATCACTTTTTTCCCCTCGTAATTAGCATCCAATAGTCATTTACTTTGGCACTTTTTAATATTTTCGACTTCTTCATGCTCACTGTTCTATTCTTTAAGGTGATGAATTCTCTTGATGAAAGTGAAATGTACAGATAATGTGTATGTAGTGCAATTTCCAGGCCCATGTCAATGAACTGTATCAGTTTTTATTTTCATTTCCTAAAATAAAGGATAAAGATAAAGGCATTACCTAGGGTAGGATAATCTACCCTAGAGACTCCAGATTCATGCGCAACTCCCTAGACACCTAAATTGGTATATTGTTCATTATTAACCACAATTTCAATAATCATTCCTCCAATTCCATGAAGTAAATGACTGACTGAACAGAGAAAGACTGAACTGTGTCCTATGAGGTGGTGACCTGAACTCCCATGAACCGAGAAGCAAAGCAAATTCCACAAGAGGCAGATCTATTTTTGGCAAGAACAGCAGCTTCCTGGACACCTTAGCACTCCTGCCCAGACACAACTGGTCACACCCTCCACCAGGGTGCACGGGATGGTTTTCTCTTGACTAAGCCTGACCGTGTCTTTATCTTGGGCTCTCTGGGGGATGAGAGGGGAAGATTCAGGGATGGAGGAAGGAAGAGGGTGATGTTGGGGAGAATGGAAGAGAAAGGACATTCTGGAACACTTAGCACATTGTTAGAAAAGGAAACTGAATAAAGCTACTCAAAAATGTCTAGAACTCTGTTTATTCCCGCTCCCTGCTTGTCCCTCACCCGCCTGCCCGGTTGCCTTATGAAATAGTCCTATTCCAGCAGCTTTCACACAGGAGACAGTTTGGGACTCCTCATGAGAACTTTCAGGGTATGCAGAGGTGAACCAGGACTCCCAAATGTAGCATTTATTGTCAGCACCTGGGTGGGAAAGCAGACCAGAGTGTAAGGTGCTCTGAGAGGATTGCTATGACTCCAGGACTCCAAAAAATGGAAGCTGAGGATCCCCAGCAATAGATCACACAGAACAACCCTGTGATCCCAGCTGATCCAAGTGCTCACTTCTTTTCTAGAGTCAAAAGGATTTCACAGGGTTCAGTTAGGCAATCAGAAACTGTTTTGGGTATAGCTCAAGAGACCAGTTTAAAGAAACTAGAAAGGTAAATGTTCTCCCCTGGTCATATTAGTGCTGCTATGAATTCACTATTTTGTTGCTCATAGCCAAATGGGTCCATTTTTCTCCCTCAGAAAAAAATTGGTATTTCTCCCACCATTTTGCTACCAAAAATATTGTCCATTTGAGCTCGGTACATCTCTTGTCCTTGATGACAATGAAAAGAAAAAGTTTCTAAAGGTGATTTCATTTTAAGTGTAGCAAGTGGCATTGACACAATCCAGCTTACTGTCAAGCTGACCCATCTTCCTTGGAAATTCATTTTTACCTAAGTGTGGAATATCTCACAACATGTCATTAACATGAACACAAGGAGTCAGCCGGGGGCCCGCGTGGAGTAACTTTCCTCTGGCATAGCTACAGCATTCACTGCTCTTCACCACTTGACTTTGTTACTATGTGGGTTTGGTGGCTTTCGGTTCAAAATGGTTGCTTTTAGAGGCAACTCATCGTTTAAGGGAAGGCAATGTGTGCCTCGTGACTACTTACAACCTTATGAAGAAAAATACCAACATTTATTCTGACAAGTTATTTATGCTTTCATTTTTGTCCATTTTCTTTACCATAGACTCACAGAGGTACATTTTCAGAACAATATTTTCTTCTTCATTTGTAGGACTGTACAGTTAAACCACATTAATGGACAGACCATGAGGGGTCAGCTTAATTTATACTTCTGGCCTGGATAAACATGATATAAAATGATAGGGGGGGGCTTCCCTGGTGGCGCAGTGGTTGAGAGTCCGCCTGCCGATGCAGGGGATGCGGGTTCATGCCCCGGTCCGGGAAGATCCCACATGCCGTGGAGCAACTAAGCCCGTAAGCCACGGCCGCTGGGCCTGCGCGTCCAGAGCCTGTGCTCCGCAACGGGAGAGGCCGCAACAGTGAGAGGCCTGCGTACCACAAAAAAAAAAAAAAAAAAAATGATAGGGGTGAGGAATAGTTTGAATTCTGGGAGGTTTTTAAAAGAAACAGGGCTAATAAAATAGACTCTTGTAGTGATTGCATTGATGTGAATAAGATACTGTCCCTTCACAAGGGACCTTGCCATCGAATGGGGAAGACAGCATGTATACAGCCAAGAACTCCTGGTGGCTTCGTAGAGCTTAAAACAAGCGCTATGGGAGGGCAATTAATTCTGAGCACTCTGGTATCTTTCATAATAATCTCCATTTTCACAGTCCCTAAAATAACTAATTATAAAATTTCACGGCAAGAGTCTTGATCTAATGTGGTTTTCTCTACTTTTAGAGAATCATAGCATCTCTGGTTTGGAAAATTGTTCTAGCCCCCCAGGAAATATCGGTGCCCAAAAGCCCATTCTTTCCCAGCCCATTCTTGAATGACTCATCCCTCATTCCATATTTAAATATCCCCTCTCTTCTCTCTTAGATTTTTTTTTCCCTGGAAGTTGAGCCAAAATTTGTCTTCCTGTAGCTTCCATCTACTGTTTTAATTCTGCTTTTTGGGATCATTGGGAGGGAAATCAAGCTGCTCTTCCACATGACAGCCTTTATGTATTTGAAGTCTTCCCTTACCCATTTGCTCCAACCATTTCTCACGTCTCAGATTTTAAGTTTCTTCACAATCTTGGGAGCTCATCTTAAATTAAGAACATGGACTAGTCTTTTTCTATATCCCTGGCTGGTGCCTGAGTTCAATGCTCTATTGCAGATGCTGGAGCAGACAGGAGACAGAAGCAGACAGGCAGACAGGAGCAGAACCGGACTATCACCTCCCTGGTTCTGGATGTGGTTCCTATAGCAACGCCGGCTGCATTTGCCCCATGACATTGCTGAAATATTTTGAGCTTGCTATCCCATAAACTTTGAAACTATTTTTCTATGTGCTATAGCTAAGGAATCTCTGTCTTGTCATCTTAGTAAATACGGCAAATTTTCCCTACTAATTTTCATCATGTTAGATTTTTTTACACATGCTTTAAATTGCCATGACTTCTGTAATTCATCACATGCATGCTATACACATATTTAATGAGTGTCCACCCCATTTTTATTCAAAATCATTGATAATGTATTCAGCAAGCTCCCTTCTCCAAGTACCTCCCTTCAAGTTGACACTCTCGCATTAGAAAGTAGCTTTTGGATACTATCATTAACTCAGGCCTACTGAATCATCTCCCTTTTTAGGCAGACACCTCACTCTCTGATATACATACAGTTAATAGCAATGACTTTTGCCCTGTTGACCATCAGGATGGCATTTTCCTGTCTTTGAGCACAAATTCACATTTCCTATAAAATTTTTGAAATCTACCTTCCCAGAAACTTAGATTACACATATGATTATGTCCACCTTTCCACTCCTTGGCTGGCATTTTATATGTCCACCTTTCCACTCCTTGGCTGGCATTTTATATATTCTGGGTACTAGACTCATATATATATATTTTTTTTATATATAAAATGCCAACAAGGACATAAACAGTTTTTTCTAAGGCATAAGTTACTTTCAACTTCACAAACCAATCCTTCTTCTATACTTCAAAATATGCATTTGTCTGGATAAGAAATGTTAGTTATTATACTTATTGTGGCATTGATTTCTCCAAACAAAGAAGGATTATCCATCAATCATTATTTAAAAATTAGAAATGTTCATTCTTTCTAGAAAGTAAATGTTGTCAGTATTAAATATGTATGAATGCCTATGTGTGACTCTATAAACAGTCAACCAGGAAATCACCTGTGGAGTTAGTGTGAACCTAATAGTCCTGGAAACCACTAGCATGTTTCCTCCAGGCCATTCTTTCCTTTCTTTTCTCCTGTAGGGATGTTACCTCCCAGGCAGGTTCAGCGCCAGCCACTCAGCATCTTGGCAGAGTCTGCTGGGGAAATAGAAAATCTGAACCGGGAAGCAGCAAGGCTGAAAGAGTGGAAGGACCTCAAACGTTCCCCTCGGGGGAAGGAGGCATCCCCTGAAATTATAAAGACCCAAGGAAAGAAAAATCAAATTACTGATGGCTAGTATTTTGTCATACCCTTGATTTCCAATGGCAATCTCATTTTTACGGATGAGGCTTCAGGAGGTTAAGTAGCTTGCTTAAGGTCAAGATCAGACCAAGTCCAGATCCAGATTTGTTTGATTCCAAAGCTTGTGCTCTTTTCACCCAACTCACCACTAGTTCTGACTTCATATGGGACAGCATACTTGGATGCCAACTAGTGAGGAAGGCACAGAGCACAGGGCTCCTAAAGTGAGCCTATCTAAAGACACAGGAGCTAGAGTCATTTCTGAGTAGCCTGTCTTGTTTGCTATTGGGAATGTGGGAAACGGAGTGCAGCCACTGAAAGGAGGGGTCTACAGAGCACCCTGGTCAATTGCTCTTATGTCCTGCCCAGATGGGTGATTATTTTCTTGGATCAGGAACTGAAAGTGGGATGCAAATACATTAATTTATAAAACTTGGCAGAGATTGGGGAGGTGGCAGCTTAGTGGCCATGAAGGTGCCTGGTGTGGTCACCTCAGGAGCCAACATATCAGGCTCGTGAATAGGGCGAAAAATTGTACCAGTTTTCCCAGGACTGAGAGTTTTCTGGGACGTGAGACTTTCGGTACTAAAATTAGGAGAGTCCCAGGTGAACTAGAATGTGGAGTCACTCTGTCATGGCATCAAGAAGGCTCCCTGCCCCCATCCACCAGCGATCTGAACATTATGTTGACTCTGTCTTCTCATCCCCACCTCCCCACTGCATCCATCATCGAGGTCTCTTCACTTTACCACTGCAATGCTCTCAAATTCCTCGTCTCCCTCATCTCCAAGACCACTGCTCTTTGTTCAGGCTCTCGCCATCCCCTACGATTACTGGCCTCCTAACTGGTCTATGTCTCCATTCCTAAAAACTTACCCAATGATACATCCTCCACAGTGCCACCAGAAAGCTCTTCCCAAATGAATCTGACCACATTACTTTCCTGTTTGGACATATCAATGCCTCTCCACTATGGAAAAAAAAAAGCCTAGTATCCATACATAATCTGAAAGGCCCTACAGAGTATAATGACAGTCTGTGTTTCCATCTTCATCCTTCTGCACTGCCCTGTTTCACCTTTGATGTTTTTCTGTAAAGCAGTTTCCCAGCAAATTATCTAGCAGCCAGTGCTTGGTCTGGGAATGTGCACTTTGAACTTGGGTGAAAGGTGCAACTGGTCAAGACTAACTTAGAAGCAAGAAAAAATCAGGCACAAGTAAAACTACTCTCTAAAAATAGAACTACCATATGACCCAGCAACTCCACTCCTGGGTATATATATGAAAAAACAAAAACACTAATTCAAAAAGACACATGCACCCCAGTGCTCATAGCAGCATTATTTACAATTGTCAAGATATGAAAACAGCCTAAGTGTCCATCAACAGAGGATGGGTAAAGAAGATGTGGCATATATAAACAATGCAATACTACTCAGCCATAAAAAAGAACAACATTTTGCCACTTGCAGCAACATGGATGGACCTGGAGGGCATTATGCTTAGTAAAATAAGTCAGACAGAGAAAGACAAATACTGTATGATATCACTTATATGTGGAATCTAAAATATATGACAAACTGGTGAATATAACAAACAAGAAGCCAACTCGCAGATACAGAGAACAAACTAGTGATTGCCAGTGGTGCCGGGGGGTACAGCATAGGAATGGGGGAGTAGGAGGTACAAACTTTTGGGTGTAAGATAGGTTACAAGGATGTATTGTACAACACAGGGAATATATTTTGTAATAACTGTAAATGGAGTGTAACCTTTAAAAATTATATTTAAAGAAGTAAAAAAAAGAAAAAAAGTAAAACTACTATGATGAGGTACCAAGACACTCCAATGGGGAAAGAGGAGTCTTTTCAATAAATAGTGCTGGGACAACAATATCTACATGCAAAAAAATGCAATAGTGCCTCACACTGTATACAAAAATTAACTCAAAATGGATCAAAGAACTAAGTGTAAGAATCAAAACTGTAAAATTCTTAGAAGAAACATAGGTTTAAATATCTGTTACCTTGGATTTGCCATTGGTTATTTGTTTGTTTTTGTTGTTGTTGGCTTTAATCTAGTTTTTTATATATAATTGACTTATTTAGTTTCATGTGTATAACTTAATCATTTGATATTTGTACATGTTGAAAAATGATCACCACGATAAGTCTAGTTAACATCCATCACCACGGATGGTTGCAAATGTGTGTGTGTGTGGTGAGAACTTTGAAGATTTACTCTCTTAGAAACTTTCAATACGCAATTAACTATAGTTACTGTGCTGTACATTACATCCCCATGACTTATTTATTTTTTCCTGGCAGTTTGTACCTTTTGACCACCTTTCCCCATTTCACCCAGCCCCCCACACCCCTGGCATTGGTTATTTTAGATATGATACCAAAAACACAAGTAACCAAAGTAAAACTGGAAAAATTGAACTTCATCAAAATTAAAGACTCTTGTGCTCCAAGAAAGTGAAAAGACAACCCACAGAATGGGAGAAAATATTTGCAAATCAATCTGATAAGAGTCTAGTAACCAGAATATATAAAAATGATTACAACTCAACAATAAAAAGATATAATAACACAAATAACATAAATAACAATTTTTAAAAACTGAGCAAAGGATTTGAATAGGCACTTCTGTATAGAAGGTACACACATGGCAAATGTGCACATGAAAAGATACTCAAGATCACTGGTCACCAAAGAAATGCAAATCAAAATCACAGTGGAAGACTGCTTTATACCCACTAGGATGGCTAGAATTAAAAAGGACTGATGACAGTAACAAGTGTTGACAAGGATGTAGAGAAATTGAACCCTATACAAGGTTGGTGGGAACGTTGAATTGTACAGTCACTTTGAAAAACATTCTGGAAGTTCCTCAAAAAAGTTAAACACCAAAAAACATCAAAAAAAAAAAAATCAGACAATTTGGGACCTGTCATGTCTCATGCCATCTGGTCTCATTTGGGACCTGTCATGTCTCATGCCATCATGCTACTATATGACTCAGCAATTCCACATTTAGGTATATACCCAAGAAAAAAATGAAAACATGTCTGCACACAAAAACTTATACATGAATGTTTACAGAAGCATTTTTCATAATATCTTTGAAAAATGGAAACAACCCAACTGTCCTTTAATGATGAATGGATAAACAAAATGTGGTATATCCATACAACGGAATATTATTCAGCCATAAAAAGGAGTGAAATTCTGATACATGCTACAACATGGATGAACCTTGAAAACATTATACCAGATAAAAGAAGCCAAAAGTACACATATGGCATAATAACATATGTATAAAATGCTCAGGATAGGTAAATCCATAGAAACAGAAGGTAGATCAGTAGTTGCCAGGGGTTGGGGAAAGGGGCGCAATGGGGATTAACTGCTAATGGCTATGGGGTTTCTTTTTGGTTATGAAAATATTCTGGAATTAGACAATGGTGATGTTTGCACAACTTTGTGAATATACTAAAAACCACTGAATAGTATATAATATAATGTTCATTAAGAGTGAACATTATAGCATGTGAATTATATCTCAATTTAAGAAAAGGTAAAACTCCACTGTGTACTTGTGAAAGAATGAGAGAATTAGGCAAATAATGTCTTTGTCATATTATTAAAATAGTTTGACCTGGCAGACCTTCTGAAAGGGTCCTAGAGACCCACAGGGGTCCCTGAACCACATTTTGGGAAGTGCTAAACTAAACAAATAAGAGATAATCTATTGTTATTCAAAAGAAGTTTGCCTTATGAGGGAGGTAGTCAGAGGTGTCCATTAAATTTGATTTGATAAAAAGAAATCTCTTACTCAAAGAAGTCTGCTATTCAATAAGAAAATTGTAATTGCTAAACTCTAGAACATGGACACTTCTGTGCTATGGCAGTTGCAAACACAGATATCATTGAGGTAGCCAAGGGTAGGGCTCAAACCTGGAGAGTTTTGAGAATTAAAAAAATGCTGTTAATAATTCCTCTGGGACTATCACAGACAAATTGCATCATGTGGTCCCCTTAGCCAGGGCAGAAACTGAGACTAAAACTGGGTCTAAAAGGAAAGATTTTGAATATTTAGAGGGCCTGGGGAGAGTGTCCTGCTTAGAGGGAATGACACGGCAAAAGGAATGGAGGCTGACATGAGCAGACTGGCTCATGGTATAGAGGACTTTTATAAATCCTGACAGCTTACAGATAATTTTACTAAAAATTTTAAACATTGAAAGAAATCTATTTTCTGAGTGTCAAAAATTAGTTGAGTTACAAGAATGTCTGTTAGAGACAGATCTTCTCTATGGTCCTGATAGACTTGCTAATTCACAGGCCACAGGGCTTAATCCCATTAAGAGAATAAAATGCCTTTTTGGTGAAAGTAACGGGGAAATTCATGCCTCCTCCATCAGAGAGGACCACTGGAGGGAAGTAATTTAATTAAGGCCACTGTCCTTCCATGGATAACAACTAAAGCAGAGATTGCAAACCCAACGCTTTCAGACACCAGACTGTCAGATATGAAAGGGAAAAGCAGGCTGGGGACCTTGGTAAAAGTGAAAGTAGATGGCCCACTGAAAGAGGCAGCCATCCTCAGAGCCAGATGGCATGAGACATGACAGGTCCCAAATTGTCTGATTTTTTTTTTTTTGATGTTTCAAAAACAATTCAGAAACATTCTTTTATGTGAAATGTCCTGATATTTAAATGTTTGCAGCTGATTCAGTATGACTCTAATAGAATTAAAGGCACGAGTGTGATCCTGTCTGTGATTCTTCCAACCAAAATTCTGTCCTGTAACCCATGGCATAGGATCAATCTAAACCTAGCCAGCTACACATCACAGGAAGCATGGATGCCTCACAGAACAAATCCGCACCATTAATTAAGAAAAAAAAACATCAAAGCCATGTCTAATTGAGAGTCAAAGCATCCTGGTATCCCAAAAGGAGCACTGTTTATTGTACACTGTAGCTAAGCAATCTCTGGAATATAAAATGAATCTCCCATGAGTTATGCTTGGGGATGCACTTATAGATGCATTTATTATTGCAACATTAAGGTGAGTTAACTATATGCTATAGAAGCAAACTGAAGTTGGACGTTTGAATCTTATATTTCGAATCCTTATATCAGGGATGAGCAACTGAACTTTCATGGAGGAAAGCTGACTTAAGCCATGGTCACCCTAAGACAATGCTTGTCTCACCTCTGCATTCCACTGTAATTTAACATCCCATTATAACATAACACACAAACAGTCTGATAGTATATCCTATGCCCACTCCTTACTTATAAATTATGTACATTAAAATTATATTAAACAAAATAATCTACTTTTTGTAGGGAAAAAGATTGCAATGATGACTTTGTCCAAGGCTTGCCATTCTGACCATTTCTTCTTGGTGATCCAAGACCTGAAATACAGTGTTCCTTTCCAGAAGGTCAGTATTTATCACAGCATCAGTAGGATTCTGCCACTTCAAGGAGTTAGACTCAGACAGCCAGTGAATGTGATTATAGATGAGGGTCAGTGCTTTGAAACTAGTCCCTACCAGAGAATCTGAGTGAGGTGATCTATGAAATCCCCATGCCACCAGCAGCTTTAGAGAGAGGAAACAGCATTGCCCAAGTCACTCAACTTAAAAGAAAGAAGAAAGGGAACAGGGAGAGAAAGTGAGAAAACAGACTGAAATCCCAGCTGTAGAATCAGTCAACTCAAATAATTTCAGACTGAAATCTTTGCAGATGCCCAAATGAACTCTTTGGGAGATTTCTTTAGAATTCTGCAAAAATACCAGGGTAGAAATTGAAAACCCAACAAGCCCTGCATTGGGTGGTTTGCTGCAAGGCCCTCTGATCTGCATGCCAATGTGCAACCAGGCTGAGGGCACCTGGCAGTGAGCCCTGGCACATGTTAGTGAGGCTTCTGCTAGAAGGACCAGTGGCAGACAACTCAGCATCCCAAGGAAATGGGTGCTATGGGCGCCAACTACTTTGGCATATGATGGGTGGTGCCTCCCATGGAAAGACAGAGGCATGAAAGTCCAGTAAATGATCAGCTAGATTTAACACTTTTTAAAAAGTGCTAAAAAAGAAAAACCCTATATCTGCATGCACCCCAATGTTCATTGCAGCACTGTTTACAATAGCCAAGACATGGAAGCTACCAATGGATAAATGGATGAATGGATAAAGAAGATGTGGTATAATATACAATGCAATATTACTCAGACATAAAAAATAATGAAATAATGCCATTTGAAGCAACATGGATGGACCTAGAGATTATCATATAAAGTGAAGTAAGTCAGACAGAAAAAGACAAATAGCATATGATATCACTTATATGTGGAATCTAAAAAAGTGATAAAATTGAACTTATTTACAAAGCACAAATAGACTCATAGACATACAAACTTATTGTTACCAGAGGGGATGGGGTAGGACATAAATTAGGAATATGGGATTAACCTATACACACTACTACGCATAAGATAGATAAATAACAAAGACCTACTATATAGCCCAGGGAACTATATTCAATGTCTTACAATAATTTATAATGGAAAAGAATCTGAAAAAGGATATATATATATATATATATATATATATATATATATATGGATAACTGAATCACTTTGCTGTACACATGAAGCTAACACAACATTGTAAATTAACTATACTTCAATTTTTTAAAAGTGGCTTTTCCTTACTTCCAGTCACCTTCCCCCTCGTTCCCCATGTTCCTCATGCCTCAGACGACCCTGCTTCTTTAGCCCATAAATACCCCTAGCCCCTTACCTTCCAGAATATGAATTTGAGATTTGTTCTTCTTTCTTTTCGTCTCCTGCCCTGTCTTGGCTGCTTTGTGAATAAGCCCTTTTTGCTGCAGACCTCTGCCTCTCGGTGTTTTGGCTTGCTGCGCAGTGGGCAAAACAAGTCCAGTCCGATGCCAGTGCTGGGGAAGAGTCTTGATGAACACCCTAGCTGTGGATCGACCCTTCTTTTATATGTTGAAGGAAGAGTGTGTTGAAGGTCAGTGACTTCATTCTTGTAGAACCAGATGTGTTTATAAGGAGTCAAGCAACAGCAAGAGAAAACTGTGGGCCAAGTGCTCCCCTGCCTTCTTGAACGTATTCGTTCAGGACAGAAGCTGTATGGCTGGCAGGATCTTGGTGCTCCAGCCAGGGGTCAGGCCTGAGCCTCCAAGGTGGGAGAGCTGAGTTCAGGATATTAGTCCACCAGAAACCTCCCAGCCCCACGTAATATCAAACGGCCAAAGCTTTGTCAGAGATCTCCATCTCAACGCTGAGACTCAATTCCACTCAACGACCAGCAAGCTCCAGTGCTGGACACCCCATGCCAAACAACTAGCAAGACAGGAACACAACCCCATTCATTAGCAGAGAGGCTGCCTAAAATCATAGTAAGTTCACAGACACCCCAAAACACACCACTGGACGTGGTCCTGCCCACCAGAAAGACAAGATCCAGCCTCATCCACCAGAACGCAAGCACCAGGCCCCTCCACCAGGAAGCCTACACAACCCACTGAACCAACCTTAGCCACTGCGGGCAGACACCAAAAACAACAGGAACTATGAACCTGCAGCCTGCGAAAAGGAGACCCCAAACACCATAAGTTAAGCAAAATGAGAAGGCAGAGAAACACACAGCAGATGAAGGAGCAAGGTAAAAACCCACCAGACCAAAAAAATGAAGAGGAAAGAGGCAGTCTACCTGAAAAATAATCCAGAATAATGATAGTCAAGATATCCAAAATCTTGGAAATAGAATGGAGAAAATACAAGAAACGTTTAACAAGGACCTAGAAGAACTAAAGAGCAAACAAACAATCATGAACAACACAATGAATGAAATTTAAAATTCTCTAGAAGGAATCAATAGCAGAATAACTGAGGCAGATGGACAGATAAATGACCTGGAAGATAAAAGAGTGGAAATACTTACTGTAGAGCAAAATAAAGAAAAAAGAATGAAAAGAATTGAGGACAGAAAGATTACGCTGGGGTCATTAGAGGCAAGAAGAATCAGCTGACTTTACTGACATTACTGGATGATGCATGGAACCCCTGGGAGAGCTGAAGAAAACTAGGCTCAAAGGTACTTTGAAGAATGACACCCTACATTGCACTCAGGACTGGCTCCCCACGAGATGGCCACCTGAGACGCTGCTGCCACAGGATGCTGCAGACTTCCGGCCACAACATTTGCCAGTGAAATGGAATTCACACGGAGCCTCTTCCTCCATTTACCTACTTTGGAATCCAAATGTGTGGCATGGGTGAACCTAATTCACAGAGCCCGGGGCTCACGCCTGTGCCTTGGCTACCAAGCAGCCAGAAAGGTTGATTTCTGACTTCTACCTTAGGAAGTGGATTCCATAATGTTGGAAATTCACCAAGTACAGTAAGCCTGGCCCCAAGGTGCTGGGTTATCATGACAGATGGCATCTCATCTGGCAAGAGAGTTAACGATGAGTTGGAAGCAGGCAACCCTGAGAAGTGTTCAAAACATTCTGCAGTAATTCAGGTGATGTGTCATAAATTGATGCCAACAGTGGGAAGGGAAGAGAGGAATCAAAACTAAACATGTGAACTTTTAGAAGGTGGAATCTATTCAACCAGAAGATAGACTGGATAAGGGATCTGAGAAATAAAGGGCCATGGGGAGCCAGCCTTGAGGGACAGGGAAAATATACTAAAGGGTGGTAAATGTGAAAATAGGGGAATATACATTTTGACATTAAAAGTTTTTGCTTTTAGTGATATAGAAATTCACTTTTTGATATTCTGTTTTTTAATAATACTGACCAAATGAGATAATCATGAATTTATAAAACCCTCGATTATGTTCAAGGAATTGAGATGCTCGCCCAAATTCAAAACAATTTGGCTTCTATTCTCTGAAATATGTATGTACTTTATTATTGTAAATTCAGGATACAGAGGAAGAAAAATATGAAAGAACTGACATTTTCAGCAGGTCGTCAGATGCTACTTTTCCTGGCATTTAGTTCTATCTATCTATCTAGTTAGTGGTTTACTTATTTAAAGACACAGTATGTGTCCCAATTTCATATCTATAGGGAATATTTCTCTCTGAAACATTTTGTGGTGATAGCCGCTACAATCTATCCAGTCTGGACTACTAGGAAAAGTGACAAGAAGGATAAATTGCTATTTGTCTCATGTCTACCACGAATCTTTTCTACTCAGGCAGGTACTCTGTAGATTCCTCGGGGGTGTCACTGAGGGGAAGTGGCAGCTCTGATCTGGGCCCACCAACAAAATGGAGGCCAGTGAACATGCTCCTGGGTGAGCCACGTGGAGGCAACTTTGGCAGGTACAGCTTTCCTCTTGGCTGGGCACACGGAGGGTGAGGCCTTAGAGCAGGGCACAGACCTTCCCTTATGTTGGCTGCTTTCTCAGAGCTCCCACAGGTTCCTTGGAACCTTTGTTTGACAAACCAAAGCTCTTTTCTTTACTTCAGTGGAATTTGGGTAGTGAGAAGCCTCTCTTTTCTTTATATTTAGTCCTAGGGAGTGTAGGTGTTCATTTCCTCTTAGAAGCAGTTACTGAGTAAAATAAGGTCCCTCCGGCTCTAAACAAAGATCTATCTTCATAGCTTCCTTTCATCTAGTCAGTTCTCCCTAGCTACCACTATATGGCCTGAAAATTCTGCCTTTCCATCTTTTGATTCTATTATTATTCCAAAAACAAACAACAAACCACAAAGTGCTCCTGACATCTTTGTACTGTCATAAAACTCAGACAAGTGATTCTAGATTTATCAGAACTTTACTTAGCTGCATACAATATATCATCTAATAAAATATTTTCTGTGATGTGATGGGAAGGGGCTCAGATTTAGACTCACTAGCCTTGAGTTCTAACCTTGGTTCTTAGGATTAATTTTAAACTATGCAAACTTGGGCAAGTCAATTAGCATCTCTGGACATTAACGAAGAGACAGGACTGTCTTGAGGACATTGGCAAACGTTTTGATAATCTCCAAGACATGCACAAACCGATGTGTTGCTGATGCAGTACAGGAAGAGAAGGGATGTGATGCACTCAGGACCCAGTGTGGTCCACAAGGTCCTGGGTTGTCTGGCCACACTGAGGGAACGTTCTGCTTCTCCACCCCCCATCACTCTCCCCTAACTCACTGTGCTTTGACCACCCACTGACCACACATCCACATCAGGGCTTTTCACAGCTCTTCTGCCAGCAGTTCTCTGCATTGCATTCTTGCTTCTGCTGACTACTTCTTCAAATTTCAGCCTAAATAACAATTCTTCAGGTGAGCCCTCCTAGCTTCCCCAAAGTGAGTGGGATCTATTCCAACTATCCTCATAGTTCCTGTGCTTCCGCTCTGTGGTATTTCTCAGAACAGCAATTTAACAATCATTTCTACAGTTAATGGTATGCTGTCAATACTTACTATCCTACTATAATTTTTATAAGAGCAGGAGTGATTTGTCTAGTTACTGTGACCTAGCTCTTGGCTCTAAGCAAGGCACTCAGTAAGTATTTGGTGAGCAAAGGAATAAATAAACCCATCATGTGCCCTCCCACTTTCATGTTTTTGCAGATACTGATGCATCTGGTTGGGAGAGCCTTCTCCCTGCTTCAATTAGATATTCCTTCTTCACTGAGTGAATCAATTCAGACATTCATTCTAGGTCCTAGGTAACTCCTAAATGTTTCCACAATACCTTAGATTTTCCTCATCTAGATGCTACTAGGTTTACCTGGGTGTTGTTAAAAAATACTGATGTTCAGGCATTATCTCAGAACGATTAAACCAGTACCTCTTGGTCAGAGACAAGCATCATCATTTCCTGAAAGGTCTCTATGGTGATCCTATTATGAAGTCAGGGCTGAGGACCACTGATTATTACAATGTATCTTTATCATCTATTGATATGTCTATCTCTGCCAAGAGGCTCAGGCCTTTGAAATAAGACTTTGAACTATGACTTTGTCTTATTCATTGTACTATTCTCTGGATCTAGCATAGAACTGAGTATTTCACTGAGTCCTCAAAAGAAGATCTTTGAATGAATGGGTTAGATGAATGTAGACCACAGGGATAGAAGTAAGCACATGTCAACCCCAGACCACTTTTATGTCAGATATGGGTGTTGAGGGAATGCTTTAATAAAGACAATGACTTTTAAGTATTACACCAAGGGATCCTCCGCTGAGTGAGAAAAATCTATAGGAACCTTTTGTTGACAAAACTCAAGATGCTTTTTTCCCTCTTGGATTTATAACAGTATCTCAGACATATGGAGAGCGTTCCAAAAGTATTTGGTTGCAAGAGAGAAACTGGATTGAACTACTGTGAATTGATGCCGTCACATGTAAAAATTTCAGACAAAAAAGGCAAACATATGCCAGTAGAACAACCAGTGTGTTTTCTTTTTAGCAGTAAGTGTAGAGCAGCTGAACAGGATAGTATTTGGAAAAAATAAAAAAGAATAACGTTCAGTTTTTCTAAAACTTGATTGCCAAGAACAATACTGATTTACTTAGTGAAGGCTTCTGGTCAAAGGACAAACAAATAGGTTAACAGGTGGGGTGTTCTACCTGCTTGCAAAACTTGACAAACAAATAGGTTAATGGGTGGGGTGTTCTACCGGCTTGCAAAACTTGGAGCTTTCCATAATTTAGAGTAGGGACCCGTGAACCTCTTGAATTCACATCTAGAGCACATGTTTGAGTTTCTCTAGGAAGACAGAATATAACTTTCATCAGATTCTCAAAGGAGTCCGTCATCCAAAACACCTCACTACTAGAGGGAGTTTGGGGCCCCTACTGACCACTGTGGCAAGAGCCCGAGTGGGCCAGGAAACCTGATCAGGTCTTCTGATCCAACCTGAGCAGAGCTGAGATCCTACAGCCTTGTCCAGTCTTCTGTGCAGCCAAACAGTGACCGTGAGGATTAGCCTGCTTCCCTATGTCTTATTTAACACGTTTACCTTTCGTTTCCATTCAGTTTAAATCTACCTTATTCACCTTAAAGGTCTCAGAATTGCCATCATTCCAACACTACCCTCTCTTCATCTTCATCTCTTCATCCGCATTTATTTCCTGACCATTTCAGTCTCTTCTTCAAGCTTGTTTCTTTTAGATTATGTTCATAATATATGCAGAATGTTTCAGATTGCATCATACAACAGGACTCCAGGGAACACTGGCTTTTGTCAGACAGTCAGATGGGATAAGAATATGTGAAAGAGACGGTGATAGATACATCAGAGATTGGAGAAGAAGCATAGAGAGAGAATGGGGTCAAGGAAAGAGTGAGCTACAAAAGGATTAGTTCTTGAATGTGTCCTTGGGTGGAGGTCATGATGGATCTCATGTGAGAGCACTTTCCTGGGGATGTGGGCGTGGAAATCAGACTGAGGTAGGTTGAAGGGTAAGTGGAAGATGAGCCAATGGAGCCAATGAGATGGTTATCTCTGAAAAGTAGGAAAGAAGGGGAGTACAGGGTTTTAGATGACTTATTTATTTGTATAGAAGGCCTTTACAGGAAGGAAAGGATGCAAAGGAGGAGAATATTTAGAGGCAAGAAGGGATATTTGATGGAACAATATCTCAACATGAGAAGAAAGTCCATTTTTGGTGTTTTGTTTGTATTTCATTGTATAATCTCTTTGCAGATGAGTTGTTTATTGTTCTTAGCAGAGTGATATGTAGTGAGCCACCGTATCCATAAAGCACAGTTTCAGGAAATCAATATTAGAGTTATATCGAGAAGATAAAGATTCCTGATCCTTCACTTCAAAAATGTCTATCTCCATGTCCACGCGCTTCCCCTTTAACGTTAGTGGGAGACACATCCGTTCTCCTTTCTAGAGCAAACACCTTCACCACTGGTCTTGGTCTCGGGGGTTAATCCCCCCTTTTCCAGCATTTTCAATCTCTAGTTACATACGTGTTTAATTCACCCCCATGTCTCCCAAATGTTAAGCTAACCTTTAAAATCAACATTCCATTGCTCCCAACCCTTTTATCTCTAAAGTTCTCAAGAGAGTAATTTTTGCCGTCTCTTTTTTCTGCATTTCTATTTATTTATTCCCCCCTCACCCCCAATCTGGTCTTTGTTCTCACTACTTACTCGCCTTCACATGGCTCCTCACTTGCCCTGAGGAGAAAGAGGCCTCCTCTACCTCACTGCCTGCTGCTTCCCAGACTCTGGAGCCAAGTCTCACTGGCTTTGCCCCATGGAATTCCTTCCCTGCTTTCCAATATCATGGTTTCCAAGTTTGGCTCTTGCACACAGTAGGTATTCACAGCTGTATAACCCATGGTGCAGAGGTAAAGGGTGCCACGGGGGCACAGAGTTACTATGGTGTGTTGCAGTGGTGAGCAAAAAGTCCTATGCTGTTGTGATTTATGATAAGATATATATACTTGGTCTCCCTCCTGGTTTCTGGCACTGAGCTCCTAAAACCCTTGGGATTTCCTGAGTGAGGACACTGACAAATGTCTTTTGTTATGCTAATGAGGTGACTTCTGGAAAGCCCCTGAGGAGGGGGGCTAGTTGCCAGGAGAACCTCAATCTCAATTCATTTCCTCAGGGAGGCGTCCCCTGACTTTACACTTGTCTGGGAGGTCATCTTATTAAAGTCTATCTTTTATCCACATCTAAAATTAACGAGGACTCTCTGTTTTCCCCAACACCTAGCATGAGGTATGTGCTCAAAAAATAGTTACTAAATCAATAAATGAATAAATTATTCCTCTGACTGAGTCTTCAGTCCAATCAGAATGTGTCAGTCTTCCTTCAAAGATCTGCTCCCACTCCATTTTCTCCTGATTCTTATATACTTTAACAACTCCAGCTCAAGACACCCCAGTCTAGACTGCAAACTGCTTAAGGGAAGAAAGCCTGTCTTTATCATCTCCTTAATTTCCACAGTGCCTCGTGTAATGTTTTGAATGCAGTGGATGCCCAGGTACAACCCTGTGAATGGATGAAAGGAAAGTATGAATGAATGCATGACCTACCCGACCTATTCTTGTTTTGTTATTCTGATTCTTGTGGACCTGAGCCTCTTGGTCATCTAACTTGATGTAAAGCTTTTGCTGTCTAATAGTATTCTAATTTCTTGGATAATACCACCTGTCTCCTGTCTGACCCACTTCAAGTTCCACACCTTGGTTTGTGTAGATTCCCAGCACAATGCTGTGCAAAGCAGAGCCACTCAATCCTTTATGCCACTAACTTTCTACTCTGGACATGCTCCTTTCCACTGTTCCTTACAGACCTCACGCTCCTTCTTGTCTCTAGGTGTGTGTGTATGCTATTCCTCCTATTGAAATGCCCTCCCTTATTCTCTTCTGACTTTTGGAATCTTCATATATTTTCTAAGACTGACCTCATGGACTTCATCCTGCTACAAAGAATGGCAATGTGCATATACTAGTTTGGGGTGAGACAAATTTGCATTCTAGTATGAATTCTGGCATTGCTAACTCTGTGACTATGGTTGAATTTATCTAACCATCTTAAGGTTCAGTATCCGCATGTATAGAATGTGAATAATAAGAGTATGTTGTTTTTTCTTTTAAGTGGCAATAATAAAAAGGGTTGTTGTGAGGATTAAATCAGACAAGGCACACAGAGTACTTTGCATAGTACCTGACATATGGTGAGCACTTAATGACCAATAAATGCTGACCACTGTTGCTATAATGATAGTCATTGATAATAATAATTTGAAAACCTTTGGCTACTTAGCCCACACTGACCTCTCCTTTCTCTGAGTTTCTATTGCACTGAGAGTGAGCTCCACCCAGTTTGGCCTTTGTTGTTCCCTTATTATTTCATATGTGTAGGTTTTGCCTCCTCAGTTCAATTGTAGGCTCTTAGCACCTAACACAAAGCCGACTGCATAGTAGGGATGCTCTATAAACTTGCTGCTTGGTTGATGGTTTTCGCCTCCGTGCTGAACTAAAACCCAATAATGTCACCAAGGGAAACAATTCAGATCAGGAGTGAGCTCTTTCTGAATCCTCCGAAATCTAATTAAGGGAACAAGGATTGTACTGTTGCACCAGACACAATGCAAGAGGAGAACAATTAATGCTCTTGTTGAAATCAAAATGGAAAACGTTTCTCATCTCAAATGTCCTAAACCTGGGCTGCAGAACATGACATGTACTGTTCTCCCTATAAATTTGAGAGTAATATCCTTGAAATATCTATTCTGCTTCTGTAAACATTCATTTGTCTTCAGACGGGAACTTCCGTTTCTGAAGCCACAGATTTGTTTGCCGTCAACACCTGTGATATGAAACTCTTTCATCATTCTGACGATGAAAATTAAGAACGTTCACCACATCCTATGGCAGAGTAGAGAATGATCACAAAACATTCACAAAACAATGAGGAATATAAATGCACAGAAATACCTTCATTTATTTATTCTTTGAACTTATTATAAATGCTCCCACTGTTTACCTTTTAGTATATATAATTCAACATGCATAAAACTTGGCTTTAAAAGGATGAATGTATTACCTAAAGCAGTTCTGGAAAAGTGAATTGCAGCAATAGTAGAAAAGAAGGAAGCAAACTTCCCAAGGATTTTGTGAGTGCTTTGGAGGACTTTACTCTCCTTTTCAAGCAACCTTTAAATTCTCCTTTCCCAATCACTACTACCACCACCATCTACTGTCTCGTGCTTGTTCTGCTAGACTCACTTTTCTTTTCTAGATGTCTTCAGCTACTCATTTATGTTTTTCTTCTTTACCTTTCCAAATGTATCTTCGCATCCCCAAATTCCACGATGATTTAACACCCTAATATCAATATGAGTCACATTCCTCAGTAGCATTTGTTGCACAACCACTCAGTAAACATTTACTATGTGCTGATACCGTTTTGAACACTTACATACATAACCTCACTTAATCCTCACTATATTTATGAAGTAATCATTCTTACTTCTTCTATGCAGATGAAGTTCTTCATCTCCATGCCACATCAGCCGTTTGACACCCGAGCTACACATTGCATCTAAGTCAGCTTGGCCTGCTATAACAAAATACCATAGACTGGGTGACTTAAAAAAGTCATTTATTTCTCATAGTTCTGAAGCTTGGGAAGTCTGAGATTGGGGTGCCAGTGTGGTGAGTTCTGGTGAGAGCTCCTTTCCTAGCAGGCAGATGGCCACCTTCTTGTTGCATTCTCACATGGTGGAGAGAGGGATCAGCTCTGTCATGTCTCTTCTTATAAGGGTACTAATTCCATTCATGAGGGCTCCACCCTCATGACTTAATTACCTCCCAAATGCCCCACCTCCAGATACCATCACATTATAAGCTGGGGCTTCAACATATGAATTTTGGGGGGACACAAACATTCAGTTCATAGCACCCAGCATCCTGAATTTGATGCCTCCCCAACTTGAGTTGCCTCAAGTTAACTCCTTAACCTAGCTTTTCTTAATACTGGTACTCTCTGAGTTTGCCTTTCAACCCTCTTATCCTTCATTCTTTTCCTCTTTATCAATTCCACTGGCTTAATTTGGATGACACATTACTCCACGGCTGAATCTTCCAATGCTGTTCTCACCGCTATATCACATGCACACCACACTTGATATTCCCGCATTCCACGCCTGGTGCTATTGTAAAATCATATATCAGCTGGACAGGATTAAACCCCAAAATAGAATAATATATACATTTGCTCAGCTCTCACCAACCTCAACTGGGGATCTGAGGCTGTTTGGAAAATTCACTTATCCAGCTTTAATTGATTTACTGGTATCCTCCTTGCTCCTGGCCACACATAAACGTGAAATTAGAGTTTTTAAGAAAAATATCTTTGAATTGAGGAAACAAACTACTTTGAATTCTGTACTGCTTTTAAGATACAACTCATTAATCACAAAAATACAGCAGGAATATATATAAGCACATTATTTAGCTTAGAGACAACATATTTTATATAACTTTTTTAAACTTCTTACAATAACTCTGAATTCCACAGATGGAAAAACCACTGGAAAATAGACAATACTATTCATTTTGCCTCATTAATTATCCCATGTTTTCTGTTTCATATTCTTGCATAATACTTCTTAAACTAATTATTGTATTAGTAAGCATCTTAATAACAGAAATGGTTAGGAAAATAGGCTCTGGGATCAAAATGCTTCTGTTGAACATTCTGGTTCAACACATACTATCTGTGTGACCTTGGGCAAGTTACTTATCACTCTGTGCTTCCATTTCTTTTTTTTTTTAATCTATATAATGGCAATAAGAGTATTTGTAAGGTTGTTGTGAAAATTAAATGAGCTAATGTATGTAAAGTGCCCAGTATATTACTCAGAACATAGTAATCACAAAATAAATATTACCTGCTAAAATTACTGCTGTTATTATTATCATCATTACTATTATCATCATCATTGCTGAGTCTATAGTCATTGCTCAATAAATACAGCTCGGCTTGAATGCAAAATTATTCATCTTCCTCAAATTGAGGCCACTTCACAATAGTCATGATGACCCATTTGTAGATATAATTTTTTATCCAAATTGGTATACTTTTGGAAGTTAAAGGGGATCCATTAATATTTATGTTGGGACAGCAGTCATAAACTGAATCTGTTCCCTGCAAACCAGAATGTATGGTCATGGGAAGTAATATCTTTAGGAAATCGTTTTCCATAGTCTACTCAATAACTCTGTGCCCTCCTTTTCCACATTGGTTTTAACCACTTAACAGCTGGCTGGGACTTAACATTGCCTTTAATTTTATTATCCAATATAAATTAGAATGCCAAATTATTAACTCTAAAATCAGTAATTGTTAATTGTTATTTACTCCTTGGTGTTCTTGTCATGGTTAGCTGTTCATGCATGTTTATTTATAACTGAAAGCCTTGCCCAAAGTATCTGAAGAATCAAAAGGTGAATTCCCTACCAGTATTAGGAGGTCCAGATTTCTGCCATTTTTCATGATAATGCTTTCTATGCATTGTCTGGAAACATCCATGTATATACATCTTAGTTTTACATTCCTCCTGTACTTTGTTTTTTTTTTTTTTTTTGGTCTTTCTGGACTTTCTTTTTAGATTGAAAGTCTCCTTGATGGTAGAGGCCAGATGTTGAAAAAAGACATTGACAAGTGCTCTCCAGTTAGAGTAAAAACATTGATGGGTTGATATCATATAGTCTTACTAGTTCTACCTCTTTATTCCAGTACCCTTCCTTTCCATCCCCATCCAGTTACTTTAAACACGAAACACAATGAGGACTAATTTGTTAACAGACACCGTCATCCTGTCATCATAAAAAAATTAGGTTGTGAGCAATAAAAAATACAATCCAACTCATACTGCCTTGTTTTCTATAGAATCATTTTCATTCCTGTCACACTGAATGAATAGAGCAACGAATTCTGTGAGTCTCCATGTACAGGTTACCTAAAGGGGTATTCATGTACAATGCCAAAAGTGAAAGGAAAACGAATGATTTTTTTCTCGTACAATGGCCCACTGCAGAGAGTGCCAAGAGGCCATTTCATTTTCCCTAGTAATCTGTGAATTTTGAAAAATGCCTTTCTCTCCCCACATCTCCATTCTGTCCCAACTCCAACCTTACCATCATCAAAACAACAAAAAAAGAGAGCCGGTGAGTGGCAGCCTTTATCTCAATCCCCAATTCTTGTCCTTACTTCTACTGCTAACATATGGCGGAAAATGAAGTTTTCCTCCCCATAACCAGTGCTGCCCTAGGGCCTATTAAAGCTTTCTTTGGGCCAAGAGAGGGAGTTGCAGGCTCATTACAGGGAAATCAGAGATGGATGACTTGTGCTTTCTTACTAGCTTCTTGCGTTAACAGATGTAGCTTCTGCTACCAGTATTTAGGACTGTCATCAAAAACTAAAATGTAGGTTTTCAGATTTTTTTAAATTAATAACAAAATATTTTTTCCCTGTCTGTTGATCAATCTACTAATCCAACTGATGGAAAGCCTTACTCCTGGAGTTGTTTTTACTTTGAGTTGAAATTACGGTCCTTCACCAACAGCCTCTCTTCAGGGTTCTCTTGTGGCCCAATGCAGATCAGCCGAGGATAATGGCTGATTTTGAGGCCACTCTGAACAAAGGCATCTTGCCATCAGAGATACAGCTCATAACTCACTGTATCATGGTTGAACTTCAGCACTCGAATGCCTCAGTGCTGTAATAATTTGTAAAGAATAGAACATCCAGGCAGGTGAAACTGAGGACAACTGACAAATCCAGGAGAAACAAAAACAATACAGGTAGTCACCTATATCCCCTAACTCTCTGTTTTGAGCACTGTAAAGTCCCTATCTTGCGCATGATTTCTTGATGAGAGTGGAAACCCTTATTCTGCATCCTTGTACAATCAACTCTTCACATAGATTACGGTATACAGTAAGGTCTAGATGTCCTCACACCCCCAGGACATCCCCTAAACAAGATTCCATCCACATTCTCATCCGACTCCTGACCAATTCCAGTTCATCTTGCCTGCCTGAGATAAAATGTTGCCTCTTCTGGGAAGTCTTCCCTAAGCCCAACCAAAAGATTAGGCCCTCCATTATGTGCTTCAACATACGGCCTACTTCCCTTCTTTGTAATTACTTGTGGAACCAGGGCTATTATAGCTCAGGCATCTAAGAAGTGTTCAGATCTCCAAATATTTACTGAGCACCTACACACTGCCCTAGATGCTCTGGATACCGCAGTATGCAAGACAAGCATACCTTTGCCTAGTGGACTTGCATTTGGGGAAAGAGACATAATGAAAGCAAGTATATAAAATAATTACAAACTGTGGTGATGCTATGAAGGAAACAAACAGTGGTGAGAGAGAAAATAATGAAGAGAAGGCTACCTTAAGGTGGTCTGTTAGATCTTTCTGAAATCCCAAGGATGGGAAATGGCCAGCCATAAAAGAACAGAGAAAATAAAACACATACACAGGCTTGAGATGGGTAAATCCAAGCAAGTTTGAGAGTTCGGAGGAATGTCAGAGGGGCCAGAGCCACGCTGGGAAAAAAAATGGAATGAGAGAAGGGAGGGGGGCAGATCATACACGGCCTCTGGGTCTTGGTCAGGAGGTCAGATTTAGGGTCTCATTCTGATCTATTAATTTTACTGAATAACTTAATTCTGAAAGCACTTAAGAGCATTTGGCTTTGGAGTCATAAAAGGTTGGGTTCAAATATTGGCTCTGACACTAATTATATCTTGTTTCAAAATTTGAAAGATGTCTCGCCCAGAGGCTTGAGGTAAGAATTAAATGAGACAATGTGTGTCTATAGCACATTTAACCAGTAAATGTCCAATTAATAGTTGTTGTTATTGTATTAGTCAGCTATTATTGCATAGCGAACAACCCAGGAACATACAAACTTACAGGAGACATGTGTATACAAGTCAGCTGAAGGTTGCTGGCCTAAGGCTAGACTTCACTGTTGGTGAGCTCTTGTCTCCACACATGTCATTCTGGGGCCCAGGCTAAAGGGACAGCAGCTTCCTGGGGGTAGTACGGTAATGGCAGAAAGGTAAGAGATCAAGGCCAATAATGCAATCACATTTCAAGTCTGCTGATAACCCTTCGGACAAACCAAGGCATAATCTGAGCCCAAAATTAAAAAGCAGGGAATTACTGGGCTTTGAGTCCTAAGCCCAGTATGTAAATATTTTAAATAATAATCTAATCCACCACAGTTACTGCGGCGGATAATAACCTAATATGTTACCTTACTCAGGAATGCCACTGTTTTCATAAGACTATTATGAACACAGAGAAACGAATGAATGGAATCTACAGCAAATACTTGCTTCAGAGTAAGGAAAAGTTTCTTCTTATTCAAAAACTGACCCACCACACCCCTAATCTATTTGTTTTGTATATTTGGAAATTAGTACTTTATTGCATTTCTATGAGAAATGTATTTTCTTCTAAAAATCGTTATTATAGAACCACTGAGGTTGAAAATCATTTCACTGATTGATCCTAATGTAGGGCTTGCTGGTTTTCAGAAGTGACTTATTATGCATAGGCCAATAGAAACAAAGTACTGGAGTAACAGAATCAATTTAATTGTCTTTAGAAACCAAGTAGAGAGCTGATTGATTAGGAAGGCTGTGCATAATCTTTCCTCTCTGTAACTTCAAGCCAGCCACTCAGACTCACTTTACAGAGGAGGAAATGAAAAAATGGAGAGTGGTACACATAAGCAATAACCGTGAGGAACTGGGACATTTGCCTGCTCTCCATGGGGGGTGAGTGAAGATACTAAAATACATTATAGCCCAATTCCTTGACGAAGTCAATCCAGCCAAACCTCCTTATATTGGTGCCATGATGGCTCAGGGAGAAAGGCATCCTGCACGCCAAAATCCAGTGTGAGAGCAGCTTTCTGTGGGTCTCTTCACAGACACACCAGAGCCTCAGAATCACAGAGGGAGCTGAAAGGTTGTTCAGAGACTAAACAATTACGCCTCCCATACTGCACTTGCTTTTATAAAAAAGCAAAGAGGACCTAAAGTGAACAAAATTGCCAAAGATCGTATTTGAGTTTTCATTCACAGGCCTTTGAGGGACTGTTTATCCCAGGGGTGGAAATTAACTTGATTTTATAAGGTACTAAGCTGGAATCACTTTATATTTGATCTCAGTAAAGATGCTGTTAATTTTCACTTATTCCTGAACCATGAGAGTGCGGAGAAAAATCAGCATCATGCTGTTTAAATTCTAATTACGTGCAAGGAAATAACTTGCCTACTTAAAAATCTCCCTGGCTCTATAACCCTATCACACACCCTTTCCCCACCAGCCCTGTTCCAGAAATGTCTTCAAAATACAAAACAAAAGTTCTTTTATACTGAGAAGACAAAGGTACAAAACAAACAAAAGAAAGGACGTCCTTTTGATATCTGAGGGTTTAATAACTATTTTCTGAGTGGACTGATACTTTCTGTTTCGGTCTATTACCATATTTTGCTCTCTTTATCCTTCCGGATCAGAATATACACACCTGAGTTGTTATGTTAACCTGGAAACTACACCTAATGAGGTTAAGGTAGTTTTATTAATGTAATTGATTAATGCGTGTGTGCGTGTGTGTGTGTGTGGTACAGGTGTGGGGTGCGTGTGTGTGTGTGTGGTACAGGTGTGGGGTGTGGAGTAGAGTGTGGACTAGAGCTCTGTGAGGAGTCCAGCCAGAGATGGAGCCAGGAAGCTACAGAAATTACCTATCACCAGATCAGGAAGAAGTTGGTGAGCTTTGCGCAGGAGTTAAAGTCTTCTCCCCAGGACACTGTGAAGCTGCTGTGTAAGAAAGCTGGGAAATTCCTCCTGGCATAAAGTAAAGGATATGTAATAGGAAGGTACTATGAATTCAAATAAGATGTTTGTTCTGACCTTAAATAGATGTTGTACGGCATAAAAGGGCCGTCAGAGAACTCTTGGGGAGAGAGGCTTCTATACAGGAGGAGGTAGCTGGGAATAGTAACACCACGTTCAAAACCATGCCCCAGCCCTGCTGAGGCCGTCAGACCTCTACCCACGTTAAGGCCTCAGATCATCAATTCTCCCTCTGATGATGTGAGTTCAACAACTACTCATCTTTGTCCAGGGAGTTAAATGAGACAACGTACTAATGCACAGAACGACCTTTTGTAATTTGTGACAAGGTGATCCAGCAGTAAATCCTGTCAGCTCTACCTTCAAACCACATCCAGATTCTGATCATGTTTTATCACTTTCGTAGGCTTCACCTTCAGCTCTGGCTGGACTGTTGTGATTACTTCCTAATAAGGCTCCCTGCTTCACTCTCACCTCCACTGCCCACTCCCTTCAGTCGGCTCTCCACAGAGTAGCTGGAGGGACCTTCAATACATCGGTCAGATCACGCTGCTCCTCCACTCAAAAACCCTGCACTGGCTTCCCATCTTCACTCAGAATAAAAGTCAAAGTCTTTACATTGGTCTTACGACCCTATGTGTTTTGCCCACCTCCCACCCTCCCCACTTGTCTGACCTCATCTCCTTCACGGGTCTTCTTACTGCACATAAAACAATCCTGACATGTTCCTGCCTGTGGGACTCTGACGTTGCTGTTCCCTCTTCCTGAATTCTCTTCCCACAGGTGCCTTCATTGCTGTCTCCCTCTGTCCTTTCTTCACTGGACACCTTACAGTGAGGCTTCATCAGATAGACTACTCTATATAAAATCCAGGATTTCTTTTACAGAATTATTCAATGCAATCAATTCTTAAGTGTCCATTATAACCGCTAACTTAAAGTTGTTTTCCTTTCCTTCTGTCTCTTCAGATCTTCATATCTGGAAAAGCAACTCTGTGTTAGGAAGTGCTGGAGTCCACAATTCACCTCTCTAAATTCCTTTCTAGCTCTGTTCTTTTGATACTACCCTTTAGTGTCTCTTCCATATTACATGAGTACACTGCTATATTCTCAGAATTTCCTCATGCAAAGGACAGTTGTTTCTGCTGTGTGTCCCACCTGACAGCCCTGGGCTATCCTAGACCCGTCCCAGCTGATTGCACTGAGATATCCTGTTATCTGCAGGCTGATCTGCTCCTCTTATGGAACTAGTAGAGGTCAGTCAGGCAGAAGAGCAGTCTTCGAATTAATTAATTAATTGGTTAATTAATTAAGAAGAGAAGGAGAGGAAGAAATTCCATATACCTCATCCTGCCTTATTTTTCTCTATTCCACTCATCACAATCTGATACACTGTATATATATATTTTTTCTTTTTTTTTTGCGGTACGTGGGCCTCTCACTGTTGTGGCCTCTCCCGTTGCGGAGCACAGGCTCCGGACGCGCAGACTCAGCGGCCATGGCTCACGGGCCTAGCCGCTCCGCGGCATGTGGGATCTTCCCGGACCGGGGCACGAACCCGTGTCCCCTGCATCAGCAGGTGGCCTCTCAACCACTGCGCCTCCAGGGAAGCCCCTGATACACTGTATATTTACTAGTTTATTTACTCTACCTGCCTCCCCTAGGGTGTAAGCCAGAAAGGAACTTTGTGTTTTGTTCACTGCTCTATCCCCTGTGCCTGGAACAGTAGACATAGTAGATACTCAATAAACATACGTGAAAATATTTTAAGTAAATGAATAAATATTATTTATGAATGAAAAATTTCAGGAAGCCAATATAGTAGCAATTAGATTTTTATAAATCCTTATATGTAGACATCCTGCCCTTTAAAAGGGGCTGTTCTCCACTTTTGTTTCATCCTTTCTTTGAAATTGTGCTGGAGATCACCCTTGAAGGGAAGATTAAAGCACACATACACATTCACACATAGAAACACTCCCAGAGATACAGAATAGGATTATCACTTTGATCTACCAGTCACAGGATGCTGAAAATACAGTAGGTACTGTGCTAAACAATTTACATGGATTCTCCCATAGCATCTCTAGTAAAGAGTAAATAACTTCCCCAAGGCTCCACTTAGAACAGATTTGAACGAGGCAGTCCGAACCCACAACCCACGTTTTTAACTGCCATGCCGCCTACTTTAGTCTTCGTCATGCTTGAGATCTCTTCTTGGGTACACAGCAAGAGTCCACTGCATTTGTTTTATGCTGGTGTAATACGTGTCACTGTGTTGACTTATACAGAGTTCAAGAATCATTAGCAATTAGGGTGTCTGCATATATGTGGCTTGTTCTCCTAGATCTGTGTGAAGCCAGAGGTTTTAACTGTGTATACCACATTTAACCAGGGAACAAAAAATTAATGATTTGGAAGTTTAGTAAACCTGTGCTCAAAATACGGTTTTTACTAGTTAATTCTCATACTAGGATTGTATTTGCCAGCCATCCTGTAATGGAAGGAAAGATAAGGGCTTTCTGTGGACTGAGAAGACAGTGAAAGCAGGAAAGTAAGAGAGCTCTTAAACCAGAAATCTGAGGGATTATGTGGGCGGGAGAACAGGAGGGCAGAGACCCAGGGCAAGAGAGGCAAATGTGGCACTTTGGCAGGAGAGAGGAATGGGGAAGAAGGAAGAGTTTGGAGACGTTTCCCAGAGTTGTAACTGGTGAAATCTGTGACAATGGCTGGTGGGTCAGGAGCAGTGAAGGACTGCAAGGTCTCTCAGGGGCCAAGAGGATTGTACTCTTGGTGGGTGTGTGGATGGTACCATCAGTTGACCTGAGGCAGATCTTGTCCAGTGAGTTCAAATTCATTGATGTCAACTAGTTTTCTAAGAGTTAATCATCTAATTATAAGTTCATCACCCTGAACTACTATCCTGCAAGCTTTGGTTTAATTCACATGAATATTCTGAAAGTATCTTTCAAACGTTAGCTGAAATCTAGATACCTTCTGTCTACTCATCCCTCTTAGGTACCAGTCTATAACTGGGAATAAAATCACTTTATAGTGTAACGATATAATATAATATCATTTAGTCTAATGTAGTGTAATATAATACAATACAATATAATAAACTTCGTTATTAATAATAATAACTAATCAGTGTTGAGCACTTGCTATGTGCGAGACATGTTGTCGACTTCTATCCAAACAACAAACATATGAGTTAGGTAGCACTGAAATAAGGCTTTGAAGAGTTCGACAACTTGTCCAGTTCACATATAAATGCCTAAGCCAAGGTTTAATTCATGTTATTTGATTCCAGAGCCAAAGCCCTTAACAACTAAGGTATCTTGCTTTTCTTTTTGTACTTGATCTCCCCAAATCATTTGTTATACTACTAGAGACCTTTTAACTCCTACAACTGTCTTCATGTAACTTCTACTAACCATGCTTGCTTTCATGTGTGTGTAGACAAAGCACCATTTAAAAATACCTGAAAAGCAAATTTATTCTTTTAATTCAGTCAAAAAATTAGAATTATATAGGTAGGCTAGCAGATTGGTATAAGAAGAATATTTCTTCTTATCCTTCCTCTGTAAATTGTTTACTCTTTTCTTATTTCTTGTGATTGAAATTTTCACACTTAAATATTTGTCTTGATACACATAATTAAATTCAGAGCAATTCAAGCTTAACTGGCTAAATCTTCGCAGTACTAAATTTAATGCATGAATTACGGTGATGGACTAAGATGGCGAATAATTTTTCAATATAACTACTGAAACTCCACCTTCTGTTGCCTGAGCCCACCATGCTAATTTGATAGATTTAAAAAGAAAAAGCTCTTTGATTTGGAAAGACAGAGCAGAAAATTGATGAGCATGAATCTTGCATTTTATCATTCAAGTGAATATGATAATGATGGTATCATTAGGCAAAACAATAATGTGACAGTTTCATATGATGAAGGAACACTTCTGCCACAGAGATTTTAAATGTCGAGCACCTGGATTCCCAGATGTTTACCAGTTTCATCAGTACAAATCCTCTGCTAACCTGTACTCTTTGAATAACAAATTTGAAAGGTGTTGGGTAGTTATAGAGCAGAGATCAAAACACATAATCAGGGCTTCCCTGGTGGCGCAGTGGTTGAGAGTCCGCCTGCCGATGCAGGGGACACGGGTTCGTGCCCCGGTCCGGGAAGATCCCACATGCCGCAGAGCGGCTGGGCCTGTGAGCCATGGCCGCTGAGCCTGCGCGTCCGGAGCCTGTGCTCCGCAACGGGAGAGGCCACAACAGTGAGAGGCCTGCATACCGCAAAAAAAAAAAAAGCAAACAGACAAACAAAAAAACCCACATAATCATTGCTGGTGGTAGGGAGAATAATATTCCTTTATCCATTTATTAAAATCAATCTGTATTTACTCAATTAACACATCATAATTTGGATTACTTCAGAAAGACTAAGAAAATCGAATTCAGTTGTGACCTTCATTGTCAAATAGTTTTTAATTATTCTTTTATAAAGGATACTTTCACCGCCTGTGCATGCATGTCAATTTCTTCAAATGTAAACAGTCTTGCGCGTGTGCGCGCGCGTGTGTGTGTTGGGATGGGAGTGTCTTTCTGTTGGGAGTGGATTTTTCTCTCCAAGTAGAAACAATTTCTGCTTCCTCCTATTGTCCCATGATTACTGCTTTACAGAAGCCCTGGGTTTTGTATGGAAGCCAAGTTTCAGAGAGGCCAATGTTTGTTCACCCACTTACTGTAATTCATAGGTGTCTTGGCACCTGGCGGAACAGGTTAGTAATTACTAAGCTTCCTCTTTCATTTTCATCCCAAGGTCCTACCTTCTTTTTTGTTTGGAAACACAACATAATAACTGAGCGAGTTTGACCTACCAAGAAAACGGCTTTGTTTAGGTGTGGTGAATTGTTTTCACCCAGTTCTTCAAAGCAATCACACAGTGCACACTTGCTTACTGACAGGAAGCAGCAAGTTGTGGCAAATTCTGTGCCCTTTACCGAATGAACTTCTCATCCTGAGAGTTCTAGATTCCAGTTCCCTAAGATTCATGTAAGTTTGGAGAAAACACCTAAGTAACCCTGATGGTAAAGCACCACTGTCATGCATCAGTGGTTGCATCATAGCTGCATATGGGGATCACTTGGGGACCCTCAAAAACCATCATACCTGGGGCCCTCCTCCAGAGGTTCTGCTCAGTTGGTCTGGAGCATGGCCCGAGATTCAGCATGTTTCAAAGCTTCCCAGGTGATTCTCATGTGCAGCCAAGGCTGAGCTCCTCCAGTCAAGACCCTGAAGGGTCATTCAGTCAACAATAGCTCACTGTTTGGATCATCTTTGGCCATTGGTGGTTATTTTCCACATGTATACAGGCTACTTCACTGACTTAATTACTTACTTAAAATTCTCAGAACACAGCAAAGCACTCTCTGTGAATGTCAGTTTGTTGAAGAGTACTGTTGTAGGGGACAAGATTTGATTTTTGCTTAGGTTAAAAAAATCAGCCTAAGCTTATTTGAAAGAGATTTAGAAAGGACGTTCAAGTTTTCTTTCTTGTGATCATTTTGTTTTTATCATTTTCAGAGGTAAAAAAAAAAAAACAGCACTTCTTTATTTTCTGGCTATAAGGTAGATAGAATATTTTTACTGTAGGAAAATGACAAATTTTACCAATGGGTTAGTTAGTATTCTTCTTACTTCTAATACAGTGAGGGGGCCTCAAACCCTGATGTTCAAGGGAATAAAAAGATAAACAGGGAGTCAGGACCTTGTATAGAACTCAAGGAATTTCTGCCTAGTTGTAAAAAGTTTATGGCTTTTTAAAAAACCAGGCTTGGGACTTTCCTGGTGGTCCAGTGGTTAGGACTCTGTGCTCCCAATGCAGTGGGCACGGGTTCGATCCCTGGTTGGGGAACTAAGATTCTGCATGCCGCACAGTATGGGCAAAAAATAAAACAGTGGACATGTAAATCAACTATACTTCAATTAAAAAAAAATTTTAAAAATGCTAAAACACAACAACAACAGGCTTCCTCTGAAGTATTTCTATAAAGAATAAAATGAAAAATATATTTGAAAAATAAATGTTATTATTTGCTAGAAAAATGCCAATTTTGGGGGGAAACCCTGGCCTCTGGTGTTTACAGCCTACTTCACAGAATCCTGTTTCATTACCTCAATATCTGGATCCTATCTTGATTCAAACAAATTCAAATAGGCTGAAATTCAACATATGAAGTATATTTTTCTTAACTGAATGATATACTACTGGTTTTCCAGATTTTCTTAGGCTTGAGATGGCATCATTTAGATATGTGAGCCCAGGATAATTTCAATCAAAAACTGTATTTTCTACAAGTCGAGATTCATAGGTAAACATTCCTATTGGGTTTCCAAGTTTTTCTAGAAGGGTTCATGGGTTATCGGTATCCACTATGGAGCCTACAGCAGGCAGGAATCTGTCTGGCCTGCTTGAGTGGTCATTCAAGAATCAGAGCTCCAGTACTGGGAACAACAGGAGAAGGGACATTCTGAGGGATGGTGCAAAGGGGATGGGTTTCCCCCAACTTTGTTGGGGGGTCCAATTCTAAGCTTCTAACACTGAGGAAAGGTAATCAATCTTGATTTAAATGTTGCTAAGATCTCCATACTGTGTATACCTCTGCTATGACCGTTAGGGCCTCTTGTCTTGTGTTAATGTGATTAATATCAGATTATAGGTCCCCTATTACATCAAATAACCTGAATATTTGCCCCAACATAATGTCATAACCCTTCCTTTAAGATCTGAATGATTTGCTCTGCCTCTGAAGTATATCCTGACTCCAGCCCCTTCTATCCTGTTCCACTGCTACCACCTTAGTCAAAACCACCACTCTTGTTGCCTGGACTCCTGACATAGCTTCCTTATGGATGGTCGTCTTCATGCACTCCTTCAGCCTTCCCAGCCCCAGCCCTAATCTATTCTCCACACTGCAGTCAAGTGATCTTTGCTCTGATCGTGTTGCTTCTTTCCTTAACTCTCTCTTCTTAGAATAAAACCCAAACTATTTATCACAGCCTTGCCTTCCTCTCCAGTCTGACCTGTAATCTCCTCTTTCACCTCGAAGGTTTTTCAGTGTCTCAAACTTGCAACCGGGAATTCCCTAGCAGTCCAGTGGTTAGGACGCTGCACTCTCACTGCTGAGGGTGCAGGTTCAATCCCGGGCTGGGGAACTAAGATCCTGCAAGCCTCGCTGTGCAGACAAAAAACAAAAACAAAAAACAAAAAAAAAGCAACAACAACTTGCAACCATCTCAGGGCCTCCAGTCCTTACCTCCAGAGAGCTCTGGAATTCATACTGGCCAATATTTTAGACTTGCCAAAATGCCTACACCTGTAGTAGGATTCCATGGTAAAAGGTTTTGCAGCTGTATAATTGTTGTTTTTAGCACCTGTTCAGACTGTGCCCCTACCAGTCCCACTCCCTTGGGAGGAGGAGGTAGATGCTAATAGCAAGGTGGGATCACCCAGGGATTTCCCTGAAGAAGGCGTCCCAGATGAGTGAGCTCACACCCGATGCCCTCCTAGTGCCCAGCTGGCTCAGCAGCAGGGTGTCCAACATAATATGCAAAGCCTACACGTTAGAAGCCAAGTGTCTGCTGTCCAAAGTAAGACTGTAATCCACCCTGAGAGCCCAGGTTCCCAGCCAGTATGCAGCAGAGCATGCACTACAAAGGCACTGAAATATCGATGTTTTCAATCTCAGTGTGCTCTCCACATATGATCAGTTTCTGTCTGGACTGTGATGCAGAAGAAAAAAATCTGGATAATATTGCAAGGTATTGTGTGGCTGGTCCCCCTCACCCCCACATCAGCAAGCTTAGTGACTGCCCAGGGCCCTCTGTAGCACTCCAGCAGTTTCCGATGGAAACTTCGCTCTTACCCTGTTCCTCCTCTCTTTTTTTCAGTACTATTATATGTACTGTATTCTCTTATGTCAAGCGTTTTACTAGGAAACATTAAAAAAATATCTTAGCAGTATACTCTGAAGTCTGGGAGCTTGATTCCTCCAGCTCCGTTTTTCTTTCTCAAGATTGCTTTGGCTATTCAGGGTCTTTTGTGTTTCCATACAAATTGTGAAATTTTTTGTTATAGTTCTGTGAAAGATGCCAGTGGTAGTTTGATAGGGATTGCATTGAATCTGTAGATTGCTTTGGGTAGTACAGTCATTTTCACAATGTTGATTCTTCCAATCCAAGAACATGGTATATCCCTCTAACTGTTTGTGTCATCTTTAATTTCTTTCATCAGTGTCTTATAGTTTTCTGCATACAGGTCTTTTGTCTCCTTAGGTAGATTTATTCCTAGGTATTTTATTCTTTTTGTTGCAATGGTAAATGGGAGTGTTTTCTTAATTTCTCTTTCAGATTTTTAATGATTAGTGTATAGGAATGCCAGAGATTTCTGTGCATTAATTTTGTATCCTGCTACTTTACCAAATTCATTGATTAGCTCTAGTAGTTTTCTGATAGCATCTTTAGGATTCTCTATGTAAAATATCATGTCATCTGCAAACATTATTCAGCCATAAAAAGAATCGAAACTGAGTTATCTGTAGTGAGGTAGATGGACCTAGAGTCTGTCATACAGAGTGAAGTAAGTCAGAACGAGAAAAACAAATACCGCATGCTAACACATATATATGGAATCTAAAAAAAAAAAAGGTCATGAAGAACCTAGGGGCAGGACAGGAATAAAGACACAGACTTAGAGAATGAACTTGAGGACACAGGGTGGGGGAAGGGTAAGCTGGGACAAAGTGAGAGAGTAGCATGTACATATATACACTACCAAAGGTAAAATAGATAGCTAGTGGGAAGCAGCCACATAGCACAGGGAGATCAGCTCGGTGCTTTGTGACCACCTAGAGGGGCAGGATAGGGAGGGTGGGAGGGAGAGGCAAGAGGGAGGAGATATGAGGATATATATATATGTATAGCTGATTCACTTTGTTATACAGTTGTAAACACACCATTGTAAAGCAAGTATACTCCAAAAAAGATGTTAAAAAATATATATCTTGTACCAGGGAGGTCACTTTGATAATGATTCAGTGGATTTTCATCAACCCCAAAGAAGACTTGCAACTACCGTCTTTGGATCCTGAAGCAATTAGTGATGCTGGTGTTTCAGTCCTGTGAGCAAACCAGAGATGAACTATCTTTGGGTAAGCCCTGCCGTATCTGTGACAGTCTTCTCCATCACCACCTCAAGTGCACTCTGTTCTTTAGGTCCTTTTCCCCACAGTTTTAGTCTTTCACTGACATAAAGTACAGAACATAAAGAACAAAAATGACAAGTTACTTATTCAACAGTTAATGAGGCCTTTTTTTATCACTGTTTTTGAGGACAAGTTACTTTGAAAATCTTGCCTTTAAGGTCTAGATTTCATAATCACCATAAAAGAACAACTCCAAATGAGCTTCAAGCGTATACTGAAGGTATATTACTTCTGTATATATCTCTGCCTCCAAGCTCCTGCTGAGTAGTTTGCTATTAAGGAATGCAGGATCAGCCCTCACCTAGTGACTTGTCTTAAGATGTAAAATAGCTAACACTTTCACTCTAAAAGCTTCTTTCTGCATAAAGGCAGCAAATTACAAACTGATCATAACGATCACTTGCGGGCAGATGTATGTATGCATTTATGTTCATACATATATATTATACACCTAGTGAACGCTGGAAAAATAAGAAAACACATTTAACAGACACGACTTGCTTAGCCCCACCTCCTTCAAGGTGGCTAAATGAACGCATTGCAGTCGATTTCATGAGTTCCAGGGGGTGCTTTCATATCCTCAGATATATTTCTGGGGGCACATCCAAAAAGTAAGGTTACATTCAGACTCATGCCCTGTTTACCCTAGCAGCAGGCAACCTACCAAACGTAAAATTGAGTTTCTCCCCTAGATTCTAACGTCTACATTTCTGCTCTCCCTGCAACTGTTACATAGAATTTGGTATGAGATTCGTTTTTTCTGCACCCTCCTGTGAAATACTGTACTACGGATTCTCAAGGAGTAATCCAAATCCCTCATCACTGCTCAAATACCAGGAAAGAAATTCTATACGTAAGGGAAATTATCAAGGAGAGCAAGTCTATTTCTATGTTCCGTAGCCACTCAGAAGGAGACCTGAAGTTTCAGAAGGGATGACAGAGGAAGGAAAAAAATGCAACGTTCACATCTCAGAGACAGCAAGGGGAAGGAGGGTACCCTGGGCATGAGTGAGCAGCCAAAGTGACCCAGCATGAGGCTGCGACTTTACTGTGAGTCTCAAAGGAAGAACATTTGGGAATCCTACATAATGTTCTCATATGAGTATGTGGCACTCAGAGGGGTTAACTTGTTCTTTATAGGATAGGAAAAAAATTGTCTACTTATTACAGAAAGAACAAAAAAAAAAACCTTCAAATTTTTGGTAGAAATGACAGGACTTGAGAGGGGAAAAGAAATAGATATTTAAGGAAACGACAGGGATTCACTTTGAAGACATGGCTGGCTAAATCCTATCATCCAGAATATCACTCTCTAAGCCCTGGTACCTAAGAGGCCAAAATGGGCTTTCCTTCGAGAAGGACTAAAAATCAATTTCTTTTGAGTCTCACCCTTTCCCTACAGAGTATTAAGTCATGCATTTTAAATAGCTTGTTAATTACTTTTAAGAACCGAATTTCTATGTATGTCTTTTTTTCTCTGACCTGCAAAGTGCTTCAGAGCTGAGGACATCAGTAAACACAATTTGAAATGTAATCTCCACTACTTCTTTGCACTCCAGTGAAAAGAACTAGACCAAAATGAAAGATGCTGTCAAACACCAGACTGGATGGTGTTTTCCAGGCCATTTCTTTGAAAGACTCCAAAAAAAATCTACATTTTCCAAAAGGCCGAGCCCACTTGATTTCAACAGGTCGGCACTGAGAGCCCTGGGCATGGTGGCACAGGTTGGAGCCTGTGGTCCTACCTTCTTATCTGGTCTCCCTTACTTGCTATGGGATTCTGTGCTTCAGTTTGCTCTTTATTAAAATGAAGGGACTGAACTAAAGGATCTCTAGGTTCTTTTTTTGGCTCAAAAATGTAAAGATTCTATGGCGCTTAAAATTTGTTTGCTTCCAGCCCACTCACACCCACAAGCACAAGCCCGAAAGGAATCGGCTTTTACATGGTGTCAGTGATTGGGGTTGTTTGTGATTTCAAACAAATGAAAACACCCAGGAGCACTGAATTAGTGATTGGATTAGGAAATTTATCAGCAGTTAAAATAGCAATTTGGGAAAGCTCCCTGAAAAGAGTTTACCCACCAACCCACTCTTCATAAGCACTGGGTAGGAGAGGAAAAAAAAATCCCCATATTTACGAGTAAACAAAGGATTGTCAATGAAACAGGTGATTTAGAATGAAAACTACATAGTAAGCCGGAAGGGATAAGTGGAAGAGTTTTGGGGACAAAGGGAGAGACTGGAATGCACAGGAAATAAGACAAATTAGGATTGCACGTGGCGGTGTCAAAGACATCAATAGAAAAAGTTGAGTGTGTTTTTACGTCCCTCACTTAGAAGATGATGTTTCTCAAGCTGAAAGAAATAACTGTATTTCACATACTTTCACTAATTGGGGAAGGAAAGATGAGATTTCTAAAGACCCTTCAATTATTAGGAAAGGAAGATCAGAAGGAAGTAGTGTCTAAGCAGAGTCTTAAAAGGATAAATTGAAATTTGTAGGAAGTCTAGGTGGGAAGTTTATAATCATAAATGGTCAATTTGCAGCTCAACCATTACACTTTAATGTATCCTTCTCAATGAAAAGACCTACTGACAAACAATCCTGAAATATGCTTAGGGAAAAAGTTTTATTAGATAAATGTCTTTAAGAGTGACAAGTAGACAACAATGAGAAATCATGCACAATTCTCTCCATGGATCTATGTTACCACAAGAGGTCTTACAAGTGTATATCCTCTTGAGAAATCAGAAACACGCTTTTAAATTAATAATGCTAATACAAAAATAAAAAGTCACTTGTTTTAGAGGAGTGATCAGTTTTCAGACAAGGCAACTTTGTTTTTCTATTTTCTCTTTACATAGTGATATCGTAAAATCTCATCCTTGGGGCATCCCTGGTGGCGCAGTGGCTGGGAGTCCGCCTGCCAATGCGGGGGACACGGGTTCGGCCCCAGTCTGGGAAGATCCCACATGCCGCGGAGCGGCTGGGCCCGTGAGCCATGGCCGCTGAGCCTGCGCGTCCGGAGCCTGTGCTCCGCAACGGGAGAGGCCGCAACAGTGAGAGGCCCGCGTACCGCAAAAAAAAAAAAAAAAAAAATCTCATCCTTTTCTCCCATGGTTGAAATCGGCTTCGGCACCCATCCTCCCTGGAACAACTCAATTCATCCTTCAAATCTCTGCTCAGACAATACTTCCTGCCTGGCATTACTTCCCTGACAACTCCGAAAGCCCCCCAACGAGAATCTTACCCTACATATTCATTTGTCGTTGTTTGTTTATCATCTCACCCATTCAACTATGAGCAGCTTGAAGCCAAAGAAGATATTTTACTTATCTCTGTATCTCTATTACTTGGCATGGCATGTGGTCAGAGTTGGTGTTAAATAAATTTTTTTTTGAATGAACAAATAAAAGTAAAATAACACATGGGCATATTTGCCATATATTTTTTGTAGCTCTGAGACTTTAATACAGCCAAGTACACAAGGAATGAAATAATTATCATTCCAGGGCATCTACTAGAGGCAAGAGAAACATCATACATGATAAATTTTCAACTATACACACTCACCTTATTTACTTTGATAAAATATTTTGCAGAAGCACCCATGCATTTGTGTGGGTCAATTTCATCAATTCTGTTTGATCACTTCCTAGGCTTTGGAACTAAATAGTCTATGATTTAAACCCTGGACCACCCATCATTATGAACTTATTTAAAATTTCTGTGCCCCAACTGAAAGCATACAGAATTATTGGTCAATTTCATCATTCCATCATTCACTCAAAATCCTTTTGCCCCTACTTCCTCACCTATAAAATGAAACAACACCTACAGAAAGGGCTACTGTGAGAATTAAGTGAGAAATATATGTATTGCGTTATATTGCCTATCACATACAAGGTGCTTTATAAATTGTAGCTATCAATTATTGCAAAGTATAGTAGAAGGATTTTTCCTGAACCAAAAGATACTGCATCTCCGTTCCTCCTTGTGCCTATTCAGGAAAGATAATTCTCAGTTCTTTTTCTCCGTGCCTACTTAAGTATTAAAGGTTTCATCATCTCTGATAGAAATGGGATATCGTATTACCACAATAATCATAATTCTTAGATGGTGATCCTCTAGCTACAAAACCAAATAAATTACCATCGGCCAGAGTTTTTAACAAACTAATTACAAACAGAGTAATTAACAAACAGCACAGTTTACATTACCAGCTATGTGATTTGAGGCAAGTTACTTAAACTCTCTGTTCCTTGTAAATTGGGGGTAATAATAGTACCTATTTCACGAAGTGTTGTTATGATAAACTGAATGAAAACACACACACACACATCTCCTAGAATACTGCCTGCTAGTTGTGAGTGCTACATGTTTATTTTATTATTATTGTTAAATCAATAAATACTGAATATACTAAAACACAAGTACATACACCACAATCTGGTTATTGGTCCATCTAATTCTTCAATACTCTAACCTTAGGAGCCAAAGAGTCAAGAGTAGTGAGATCAGTCCCTGACTACTGTACTCTTAGAACCATAGCAGGGCCCTAAGAATATTATCTTGCACCAGAGGCCACATGTCCCCTTAAGTAAGTCAGAAATGATAAAGTCTGCTATATTTTGTTTTCCAAAAAATGCTTCACTCTGCAAAAGCCAACTTTTTAATATAGAGAAAAAAAAGAATAAATGGTATTTAAAATTTAAGAGCCAGGTAACAAATAACTTTCAAAGAAGAACTTCACGTTAAGAACAGAGGTGGAAGAGAATGTTTACATGGAAACAATTTTCTTATTTTGCTAGTAACTTTATAAATTCCCATTACCGTATCTCTGAGCTATTTTTGATTTCTCCTTCAAGTTCCTCTTTTTGTTACATCAGAGCTTGTTGCTATGGAGATGATAGAGATGGCACAGATTCACCAGCATGGACCATTTTCCAAACAACTAAGTATCTTTCCCTACCATAAAAGAAATATTCCTGTCTTAGACATTTCTTATGTTTTCATTCTGAGAGATAAAAAAATAGATGTCACATTTTCCATTTAACAATGAAGGATGGTGAATTCACCATTAGGGATGGTGAATTTCTTAAAATATTAGTTACATTTGGAGAAGATGGATTGATTGATAAATACTTTGATTTATTTTCAACATTAATCTTAGTAACCATTATATTTAATAGTATTTTTACAACTCACACAATTATTATCACATGTGCTATATTATTTGATTTATGCAGTCTTCAATGACATAAGAAGACATGGTTTTATTTTCATATCGTATAAACGAGCACATGGAGCCCAAAGAGACTAATTTGCCCAAGAGAAAATGGCAAATATAGGAACCTGCACCCAGATCTCTTGATAGTTCCCCTTCAACTTATTGTACCTCCCCATATCTCATTAGAGTGTTATTTTCAAATCTGGTAATAAAGTTTTCTGAATCCTTCATCTTCCTCTTGTAACAGAGACGAACAAACCTGACTCCACATTGGATCTATTCTCTTAGGTCTAACCTTTGTGCTCTGTTGTCTGTGCTTCCTCATGCTTGCTCTGCACTTCTGTAAAAGAATGTTTCCTATAGCCTGAAATATACACAATAACCCATTCTCAAGGCTCTGCCTTCCTAGGCTTGACCTTTAAAGGTATAACACTTTACCATTCATATAAAGATAAAAAGTTGCTAAACAGAAAATAACACTTGTCTTGTTGGAGGTTTAAAGGAATATTGTGGGACTTCCCTGGTGGCACAGTGGTTAAGAATCCGCCTGCCAATGCAGTGGACACGGGCTCGAGCCCTGGTCTGGGAAAATCCCACATGCCGTGGAGCAACTAAGCCCATGCGCCACAACTACTGAGCCTGCGAGCCACAACTACTGAGCCCGCGTGCCTAGAGCCCATGCTCCGCAACAAGAAAAGCCACTGCAATGAGAAGCCTGCGCAGCTCAACGAAGAGTAGCCCCCGTTCGCCACAACTAGAAAAAGTCTGCACACAGCAACGAAGACCCAACGCAGCCATAAATAAATACATAAATAAAGGAATACTGTGACCAGACCTACCCAGACAGCTGCAAGAACAAAGGATTCTGGCACCAAGAAGTTTGCAACAATAAGCCACACCCCATCCCCTTTTAGAATAAAATAAGCCTGAACTCTAACTCAGGGAAGATGATTCTTCGGGACACCAGTTCACCATCTTCTTGGTCTGCTGGCTTTCCAAGTGAAGTCACTATTCCTTGCCCCAACACCTCTTGATTTATTGGCCTGTGGTGTGGTGAGCAGTAAGAGCTTGGGCTTAGTAACATTCTTCCTCCTCCTCAGAACTAACCTCTATTGACTGGTTCCATGTTCAGACACTGTTACAAGTGTTGTTTATGTATCACATGGAGGTAACTGAAGAAATGAGAACTGCTATGAAGGCGATGCATTAAATTCAAATACATTTGTAGTATCTTTTCTTTGTTTACCACTAAGTACTTTAAGGAAACTAGAAATGCATAGTTAAAAACCAAAAAGATCTGTAATAAAAGTATAAACAATTAAACTGTACTCTAAGCTGTATTTGTTTTAATTCATTGCTTTATCGACAGCATCTAATACAAGCATATGGCTTGTCATAAACACCCAATAAATATTTTTTGAGCACTATGTCACAATTAATACATGCTTCTCACACATATGAAAAACTGACTTATACAATTTTCCACTATGTGCCGTGTATCCATTTCTACAGCTCTAGGTCCTAGAGAAAGAAATGATTCTACATGTTTGAAAGTGAAGTTCCAAGCAATGCAGGTAGGTTCCTGAGATGACATTTTCGGCAGGCTTCATCTAGCCTGCTTGCTTGGAAAATCAATAGAGAAACACCACTTCTTAGGAGACTTTTGAAGAGGAGAATATTTGGTTGTTGCAGACTTTCATTTCTCTTTCTGTGTCTACTCCTTCCTTTCTGTACTTCCCATCTCTGCTCTAGTAATTTCTCCTTCACGAACACTTGGTATGTTGAAAAGATTCTGGGAAAAACTGCTTATGGCTAATACCAGACAGAGTAAAAAATGAGATCAGATATTAACTTAGTTTTAAGGAGAGAATCTAAAAGAGATAAGGTTGTCCTAGGCCCATTTAGTGGATGGGAGAGGTGGGTGGAGATTCAAGCCTGCAACAAAAATGTCAGAGAAGGAACACTTAAGATAGAAGAGCAGCTGATTCACTTTGTTATAAAACAGAGACTAACACACCATTGTAAAGCAATTATACTCCAATAAAGATGTTAAAAAAAATTTAAAAAAACAAAATCCTGTAAAAAAATAATAAATAAATATTTTAAAAATAATAAATAAATACAAGACTTTGCAAAATGGCATACACACACACACAAAAAAAAAAGAAATGTGAGAGATCAAGGGGAAAGAATATAGTTCCTATATTTGCAGGGAGACCACAGGCTATTTAAGGAGAGGAGGAGATCTTAGGAGGAGCAGAGCTGATGCAGGACCCCTACTGGGCAACCTCTTCTCCTGAAAGGCTTTCTGAGCTTACCAACCCATGCTCAGTGCTTGGTGAATACCACCACATTCTACTTGTACATTGGCTTTCAGATTTTCAGTTTTTCATAATCAGTTTTCATTAGATCCTTTTGGAAATCTGTGAGGCCAATACAGCAGGAGCTGTTATCTTACTTTTACAGGTGAATAAACTGAGGACCTCAAAGGTGACATAATGTGCTCAAATTGCCATTAAGTATCAGAGTCAGGTATAACCAAGGCATCATTTCCTACATTCTCCTGGGGAAATGGAGGTGAGCAGAATAGTAGCCAGACCTATTCAGAACAAGATGAGAGAAAAGGCTTAGAAAGTCAACAGGCTATTTGGAATATGACAGGATAAAACATAAAGGAATTAATGTGTTGTCGACAGTTATGCTAATTGTTTTTTCATCCATTCAATCAACACCTTTATTTTACTTGAAGCATATAGACCACTATATTACATACACAGGGGAATACAGTGATGTTAACATATGGCTCCTACCAAGAAGGGTATGTGTATGTTTCAGAAGTAGACTGAAATTCTACAGGAGGACCAATCTGTGTTTTGGGACCCTAGAAAATCGTTTGAGAGGCTTGAGGCTCCCGGCTGTAAGGAAGATTCATGGTGACTGTATAAGAGAAACTGTGAGACACAAGTTACAAGTTGAAAGAGATCTTCTATTTCTTTGAATAGACTTTGGTTGGTTCTTGAGTTCTTTTTTCCCTTGAAATAAAAATATAAAAGTAAACACTTTTCTTTGGCCTTGTGTATACTGCTTATTCATGTTATGCTTATCTCTGGAGGCAGATGTCATTTGGACCTTGAGTATGAAGGTAACACAGTAGCATGACAAAGCAGTGATTTTAAAGGTATACGCGTCCCCAACTAGTTGGTGGAACTTCTTCCAGATCAGTCTGGGCAGTCTGTCTCCCAAATGTATTTACCTGAGAGAAAATAAGCCTATCATTTATTTAAGCCTGTTTTCTTTTGTATTTTTATTTTATACACAGCCAAACCTAATCCTAACAGACTCACTGATATGGTACTGTAACACCGTGATACCTTACCTCTCCTTTCCTCATCTTCCCGGTTTACTTACATCTCAGTTTTGTATGAACTCAGTACCAGCATTTACATTATCATTAGTATAGAAATATTGAAAGAAAATACACTTCATTTTCCATGGCACACCACAGATTGGGGGGTTTGTTCACTTCCTTTCTGGCCGCACTAATGCTTCAGCACAGAATTGCCCTTTGACCAGCTCTAATTATGGTGTTCTGTAAAAGAACCCTAGCTTCAGTGCCTAAAAATGATTTAGTCAGATTGTAGGCTCACCAGTGGGAATGAGTGGTGCCCAAAGTAAAAAAGCAAACAACAGAACTTTAAGAATTTAAACTTTGTCACAGCCCATGTGCCAGCCATGGCCTCTCTCCCTACACTTAAGACTGCCCACTCATTGAAAATGAATTTGTCATAAAGTATGTTTGAGGACTTCCCTGGTGGTGCAGTGGACTCCGCGCTCCCAATGCAGAGGGCCTGGGTTCGATCCCTGGTCAGGGAACTAGATCCCACATGCATGCTGCAACTAAGAGTGTACATGCCACAACTAAGGAGCCGGCGAGCCGCAACTAAGGAGCCTTCCTGCCACAACTAAGACGTGGTGCAACCAAATAAATAAATTAAATTAATATTTTAAAACATAAGTAAATAAAGTATGTTTGAGGGTAATATACTGGTTTTTATAATAACAACAGTCTTTTATACTCAAAACTTCTTAGAAGACTGTCAAAATAAATCATGATGTATCAAAATAGCACAATAAGAAAATATTGAAAATATTGCAGAATATTTAAGGACTCGAAAGAGTTTCATATACACATTGAAGTGAAAAAAAAATCATAAAACAAAAAAATTTACTTAAAAATGGAAGAATATACTGCTAACCATTAATGATGTTTTATATCTGAATTACAGGTTATAGTTAATTTATGTTTCCTTATTTATGTTATTTTATGGTTTCTAATTTTTTTACAATGTAATTATTTGAAATCAGGAGAATCTGTTATCACAGAAAACTAGGGGGAAATTATGAAGAGAGTCTTCAAGGCTAACATAATAACTTTAGGTTCCCTGGCAAAACAAGAGAAAAGGCTGAAACACTGCTCCTGTGATTTTGTGTAATAATTAGAAAATTCCAAGAGAAAACATTTAAATATCTCGAAACAAAAGCAATTAGGATCTTAAACGCCAGGATGGAAATGCTCAATTAACTTAAAAAAAAAAACTTCCCCACTGAATTTAATGTTGTGATTAGAACAAATGTAACATTTATTGTGTGCCTGGACTTTAGAAGACATAATGCAGCATCCCGAATTATAAAAACAGTATTAATTCAAATTAATTTGCATAAGTACATGTGGGAAACATCAGCTGAAAGACAATGAGAAGGAAAAAACACAAATGATGTGTTAGATTGAATGGCAATATTTCCAGTTCTAAGGAGGCATTTGCACAGTCTACCACAAATATCCATAATAATAGAATTCCCACATATTTACTAAATTCCTACCATGTGGAAAGCATTATGCTAGTCCCTGTGGAAAATGCAAAGCCCCTCTCCTCTGCCCTAAAGACACTTATAATCCAGTAGGGGAAATGAACACAACTAATCATATGCAAAGCTGTCTGGGAAGTGATAAGAGAGAAGTGTAAGCAGTGTTTTCTAGGAGTTAGGAGAAGAGAGGAACAGACTCTGTGTTTATTAATAATCTGAGATAGGAAATGAACTTCTCAAAAACAATGTTGGCTGATGATTTCAAATTGGAAATTGCTCAACAAAGTTAGTGTGGAAAACAAGATGATGTAAATTTCCCAAAAGACTTGGGAAGTGGGAACAGAAATGAACAAAATGAGACTCAATTTGAAAAGGGCGGGGGGTAGGGAGAGCAGAGAAGACATATAGACATCTGAAAACGAACCACTCGAAAGCATGAAGTATCCAGTGGGCAGAAACCTAGCCCTAGCATATGGGCTAGTGGATACCACATTAGCTGCAACTCAATGTTACAACACAAAGGCTTAGACTGTTCAGTAGGGTGAAGGAGATAAAGGGGCCTCCACAAACAGAGCATGAAAAGGTTTATTCTAGTGAAATCACAGCTAGAAAAGAACATTCCATTAAAAAGATAATAACCACCTGGAAGGCATCCGAAAAAGCATTAAAGGTCTTTACTGAATTAAGAACAGGGAAAAAAAGAAAACCCAACTCCTCACTTAAATACCGATACCACTTAAGTAAAAACAGAGAGTCAGCATAGTGGAAAGGAAAAGTTGAAAAAGACAGAATTATATGAGGAAGAAAGGAAGCTAGCCATGGCATTATGCCTTCCAGCTAAAATAATGATAAACCATGTATCACAACATGGTTAATTCAGGAACCATAGCTTTATTAATCGTTGACTAAATGGGACTGCCACTTAGTCAATCAAATTAAGGCCAGAACAAACCAAACCTACTTCACTCTTGCTTATTAAACTGCTTTTTAAGACACGAACGTACTAGGATCAACTTAAATAGAGTTTTGATTCAAAGTCAGGAAGATACCTGAAACAAAGCATGGATTAAGCTGTCTTTTAACCGTGGCGTCTAAGAGTATCTGGAATAGTTTTGGGCTGGTAAGTAGCTATTTATTTGAGAGCACCTCAATGCTAATTCCTCCCTGGGTCACTCCAATTCACTGTTATATGGCCACAGGTTTTTAGACCTGGAGAACTTTCTAACAAAGGTGTTGGTTGGGTGTAACTTGATGTCTTTGGCCAAGGAAGTGGAGGGAGCTCAAACAATCTATCTTCTTTATTAAGCAGCTGGCAAAAAGCATAATATGCCTGTTCCAGTAATTACAGTTTAGGGCTAGAAGATGCTAAACAAACATTTTTTTCTTCTCTCTTTGCTCTGTCATCTACTCCTCTTCTCTATACTATACTTCTTTATTGCAAATTTATATTAGCTTAAACGTCCATATATTATTTAGGGAGAACAAGTTAAACTGATACTTGAGGTTTAAACATCTTTATGGTCATGCCATAATAGCCAGTTTAAAATTATCTTTGATTCACTCACTCAAAACAATATGTTGTATACCTAAACACTGTAGGTTTTTTTTGGTTTTTTTTTTGCGGTATGCGGGCCTCTCACTGTTGTGGCCTCTCCCGTTGCGGAGCACAGGCTCTGGATGCGCAGGCTCAGCGGCCATGGCTCACAGGCCCAGCCGCTCCACGGCATGTGGGATCTTCCCAGACTGGGGCACGAACCCGTGTCCCCTGCATCGGCAGGCGGACTCTCAACCACTGCGCCACCTGGGAAGCCCAACACTGTAGTTTTTATATCTTCTAAAAGTAAGTTAATCATAAACAACATTCAATGAAATATTCTTCATACTCAGGCTGATACCTGAGTTCATCCCTTCATCAGCAAAGGAGAGAGATTTATAAGCCAAACTTCATGTGGTGTCCAAGTTTGAGAAGGATAAATAAATCTGAAGCCCCTCCACATACTAGTTTTACCCTCTGACCACCAGAACTGGGACTCTGAACCACTAACTAAATTCCAGAGCATCAGCCTACTTCTACCTGAAGTGGAAATGAGCAGCTCTTTGAGTCCTGGATGTCCCAGATATCCAAGGTCAACTCAGTTTGGGCTATTAAAGTCTTCTCCATATTTTAGAAGACCCTGAAGTACCATCCTAGTTTCTGCTTCTGCTGTTTGCTTCTGCTTCTTTTATTCTTTTTTCTAGTTGCTCATGTCTGAACCTTTGAGTCTACCTCCTTCTCTGGGGCACCTCAACATCAGACCTCCAGAACATGCCCAGCTGTGTCCACATCAAACAAAAAAGGCATACATTCATTCTCAACACAATACTAAGAAACTATGCACAAAGGTAAATCAGACAAGATTATATTTTCTGAGGAACTGTCCAAGGTTGGTCTCCTGGGTCATCTATTCTACTGTTAGCTGTGAGATATAAGATTACGTGGCTCGTATACTTCAGGCTCCAGAGTGAATTTATTAATGTTCTCCAGATATTCAGACATCAGGAGAGAGGAAAGAGAGTCAATGCATATGAGTGCAAGGTGTTTTTGACACCATAGCCTGGAATATACAAACAGAAGAGGTCGTGGAGGCACAGAAAGATTCCTGGGAGGTTTGCTCTGCTAATGTAACTTTTAAAAATAAACACTACAGAAAGTCTTTTTCACTTCAGTCAATTCCTTTTCCTCTGAGGAGGCACAGATCTTTACTAATACAATCTTTATTTACCAGCTGCTCCATCCATTTTGCAAATTCAAGCCTGTTGAGATATAATACCAGGGAGAAAAATACTGAGGAAACTTCTGTAATCAGTTAATAGTCAGTGTTTTCTTGGAGCCAATATGAAATTCACCATCTGTAAATGCTAGAGAAAGGTATAAAAATAAAGTTATCAAACCATCAGTCAATGCCACTAGGAAGCTTGGTAATTGTCATATTAGAAATGACAAGAAAGTAATAATACCAGAGCAGAAAACAAGCTCTCCTCTGAAAACCAGAAGGGGAGGTTCTGTCTTCTCAATCCTGAAAGGTTGCTCTGTCTTCCTTTCTTTGATTTACAGGCAAGAGTCACTGTGCCTGTAAGATTCTGTCACTGAGAATTATGCTATAATCTTCTATCTATAGATTTGGAGGATAATTAAAATATGAGTAAGAGTTTATCTTTGTTATCAGTAAGGCCTCCTTTCACTAATTCTCACGTTGATAAAAAGCAGTGCTCAGCAGAGAAAAACCCTACTCTACTTATAAGTTGAGCATAGGAAATTGTCAACGTTCAACCATTTTTCACCTACAAAATTAGAAATTTCCTAGAGTTCAACCCAATAGGTGAAAGCAATTTTTTCTACATATCTTTAGTTTAAAAAGACAGACTTTTCTAGGGGGCTTCCCTGGTGGCGCAGTGGTTGAGTCCGCCTGCCGATGCAGGGGACACGGGTTCGTGCCCTGGTCCGGGAGGATCCCACATGCTGCAGAGCGGCTGGGCCTGTGAGCCATGGCTGCCGGGCCTGCGCGTCCAGAGCCTGTGCTCCGCAACGGGAGAGGCCACAACAGTGAGAGGCCCGCGTACCGCAAAAAAAAAAAAAAAAAAAAAAAAAAAAAGGACAGACTTTTCTAAATTCTGATATGAAAACTTTCCCTCTCTCCGAGAACTCCCAAATGCTTTTTCCAAAACCTGAAATCCCCGAAGTCTTCTTCCTACTTTCCCATCTGGTGGTGGGCCCTCTTAGTGGTCATTGGGATATCATTTGTGAATGGTGTGGATTTTAGGCACATCTTTCTTTTCTAACATGTTGCAAGAACATTGTCTGTCATAAGTAGCCCAGGACTACCAAAACAAAACCAAAAGGCCATGTGCCTTGTGTGCTTTGAACTGAATGGAGCAGTTTGCCAGAGACTCTGAATCTGGAGGAGGAAAAGGAAAAATTGAAAGGGAAGAAAGTTTGAAATATGTACAGTATTTGTAATATTATGTACATATTAAAATATACACACTATTATTAGGGGTGTAGTACTGACCTCTCTCAGATCGACTTGAATGATTAGAGATGACACAGCATTGGTATAAAGCAGAAACAGAAGCAATGATTGTAATCTCTGTACATATAATGCTCATTTGGTGGTAGTAACATAGCTGAAGTTTATCATGTTAAGAAGAGTCTATGTGTTTTAATATTAGATTTATTTTTATTCAGGTATGGCAAAGCCAACAGATCCAGAGATCACTGCCATTGAAAAACTAGCTTGTTATACTCACAGGTCACAAGAAATGAAGACATTGCCATGTTATGGGGAGGCCACATAGGGAAGCACTAGGGTCAGACAGGAGGCAGAGGGAGAGGGGGAAATATGGGGACACACCTTTACTGTGATTTCCACAGGAAGGAACAGGCAAGACAGGGTAAGCAGGCTTAGAATTAGCCAGTCTGAATAATTTCAGTGGGTTCCAGGCCATAGGGACTGTCCCTAGTTGTCTGGTACCTGGTCCTGAGATGATTAGGGCAGATGGATAGTGACTGGGAGTGTGAGAGCCCAAGGGATGTGGGCTCTGGATTGATTGATTTGCCATCAGAAAGTGTTCTGATGAGCAAGTTGTTTATTATCTCTGAGAGCTGGCTAATTCTGGAGGGGTAGCCCCTCCAGGTCAGAAAGGCCCCAGATTTCAAAGCATCAGAATACACAAAATAAAAGACATTGTTAATCCATTACAATAGACTAATAGTCTAATAGACCCCCTAGGTGTCAAGTTGTGTGTTCCTATCACAGTTCTGTCAGCAATTATCTGTGTAACAGGTCACTTCTCTAGCCTTTAATTCTTCCACTAGTGAATTAAACATTATTTGAGTAGATAAATCTTAAATATATTAGGTACATATTTAGCATTCTTTGAGTTATGATCACATGACAAAAGGAGATGCCTTATCATATTCAACAAGATAACTCTTATTCAGGACAAGAATTTGGTAAATTCAGTCTGATATAGGAAAATTAGGTTTGAGTACACCTGTTTTTTTAGACAATCTGTAAAGCAGACAAGTTGTTACTGCCACATGCAGTCTAAAAAACTGCAACTTAAAAGCCGGAATGCCTGCTTATGCCTCAAGGCTTCTAACCACACTGAACTTGGCTGCTGGAATTTGTAAGCAATGCCAGGTCCAGGACCTCCTTCAGAAGTGCTCTCTCATTTTTACTGATTGCTGACGTAAAGAAACAGCAACTGCTTTTTACCTTCCTCTTATTCAGCTTTCATATAGCAACAAGGATATGGAGAGCTCACCATATAGCTGGTAACCAATAAATTTATGCATAACTATTGGTAACCAGCCCAGCAATAAAGTGTCTTAAAGAAAAATACAAACGTAGACTTGAAATTGTAAGATGAAAATTGGATTTTTGTTCTCAGCCATATGGGAGAGTACCACTATATTTCTGTATCATACCTGAAAGACATATTTCTCAAAATTCTGCCTTGGTGCCTCTGCCAATGTTAACCTGGGTATGTGATCCTTATGAAACCTAGAAACTTCTGGTATTTCTAATATTTAAGTAATAATCCTTTACCTTTCCTGCACCTAAATAGAAAACCCTCTGATTAGACGTTATTCCACATCTTTATGTTTTGGTTGTATATAAGCACATTTTTTAAATGGAAAAATTCCAGTGGGGTGTGCGTGCATGTGTGTTTGTCTGTGTGTGTACGTGTTTGTGTGTTTCTGGGATGGGGGATCAGGTCATAAAACAGTATATAAAGTATGAACATATCTTCATAAGAATAAATAGATATATTTTAAAGGTCTGGAAAAATATATAGTCAATTGTAAGCCGAATTCATCTTTCAGTGATGAAATTACGGTGATTTTAATTTTCTTCTTTATATATTTTTGTATTTTCTGAATTATTTGCAATGAATATACATATATTCCTTTTATAATGGAGGAAAATTAAGTTACTTCTATTTTGCAAAACAAATATTCCTACATCCTTAGAGAATTTTTTTGTGAAGACATTATTTTTTTAATTTTTTTTTTTTTTGCATTACACGGGCCTCTCACTGTTGTGGCCTCTCCTGTTGTGGAGCACAGGCTCTGGACGCGCAGGCCCAGCGGCCATGGCTCACGGGCCCAGCCGCTCCGCGGCATGTGGGATCTTCCCAGATCAGGGCATGAACCCGTGTCCACTGCATCGGCAGGCGGACTCTCAACCACTGCGCCACCAGGGAAGCCCAGTGAAGACATTATTGAACATTACAAAACTTAGGTCAAATGTCAAATGGTCACTCTCATGTAGATTTACAGATCTGTAGATTTACAGATCACTATACAGGTTGTTTTCCCCACTTTATCTGGGACCTTCACTCCATAATTGTTAAAATCTTTGGCTTATAGATAATATTTAAGGCCAAAAAAACCCAGCCACTATGGTGGAGACTGTAAGTAAAGATTGTTCCTGGTCATACCTCAGTAGCCCTATATTCTTAAGGCCACAGGAGGTGAACTAAAAAGAGAGAATTGCAGTATTAAAAAGAATCAAAATAGTTCATCAGCCACTGCCAAGGTCTCAGTTCAAACAAGTTCTCAGCCCTCAGGTCCTCAGAGTTTACTCTGCTAGGCAACTGAGTATGACGGTTGTATCTCAAAGGTTTCCTTGCTTGATTAGGGTACCATAGTAATGAGGTCATGGTCTCAAGAACACTCCTTATACCAAATAGCTTTACATAAGGAGCAACTGTTTTGCAGCCACAGACTGTGCCAGTATAGTCAGCCAGGTTGAACCAGGTTGGACCTTGCAAAGGCAAGGTTCACAAACAGGGGAACCTGGGAATGAGCGTGTGGCTAAAGCAACAAAAATCTATAACTACCCTTTCCAAAGTAGCTTAAGTTTGCTCCTGTGACAACAGGTCAATAACAGCTTTAAAGAGAAATACTAGGATTTCTAAAGTGGGACTAGAGTTATAGATAAATCATTTTAAGATGTCTTTTAAGTAAACCTCCTGGTTCAGAGCTATGGGGAAGCTCATGTGACCCAGCAACCTATATCATCTGATATCAAAGGGGCAAAATCACTGTGTGAGCTTGATGCTTTGATGTCCATCCCATCTTAAAAGTCCTAGAATATTAAGATGGTACGTAAAATTTGAAAAGTTGGGTAAAAGACCAGACTAAGATTCTCAATAAGTAACTGAAGTGGCAGCCCCTCACTGTCTTTGTGCTCATTCCTGCTTGTTATCTACGTCAGACTTTATGGTTCTCACTTATTTCCATGAGTTATTACAAGAGAAAACATAGGAGAAACTAATTTAAGTTGGGTGAAACTTTTGCAAGGAGCTGTATTAAAAAATTAACAGTCTTTATAGAAGCACTAATTAAATTTTCTCATTGCCTACAACACAGTAAACTCCCAAAGTCTGTATTTTAACCTCCAAGCGTGTCAGTAGAGATATTACAAATATTTTATCAAATATGCTTAGGGTTGAAATTATTTTCATTAATTAATTACACTTTGAAATCATCAGTCAAAAATTCATGTTAAGGGCTAAAACATTCTCAAATACACTAATCCCCATCATTCTCCTTCCAGTGAGTATTATTAGCCCTGTTCCAAAACCAAATCATCTGAATGGCCATAAAAGAATGTAGTTTGATAGGTAGAGCTAAGGCTACAATGCAGATGTAATGATTCATAGACCATGGTTCTAAGTCTTAGCTAGTCAGTATTTTTATAGGTTTTAAGATTAAAGATTCATAGACCATGGTTCTAAGTCTTATCTAGTCAGTATTTTTATAGGTTCTAAGATTAAAGGTCATATATCTTCCCTTAGATATGTCAACCGTAGCATGATTTTACCAGATGGAATTAGAGGTAAATGACTGGTGTGTCGATACCCTAGTTCTCTGCCAATAAACTCAATTTATGTCATGTAGTGTCATGGCGGAATAAGATCGTTACCTACAAAGTAAAAATGTAAATGTTTTTGTTGGAATTGTTTGGATAATACACTAGCTCCCCAGATTAAGTAGAATGTCTGACGAGATTATAACAAATGGGAAAGAAAAGGAATGCAATATTTGACAATCATCCTTCAATTATTCATTTGTCATCAAAATATGTAAAATGGTGACATATCTTTGTTTTTTATTTTAAAAACACATAAGATCTAGCCTCAAGTTTTTAAGTGCACAATACCATATTGTTAACTATAAGCACAATGTTGTATGGATTCCTAGAGATTTTATATCTTGCATAGCTGTAAACGTATCTGTTGAACAGCAGCTCCCCAATACCCCCACCTCCTGGCCCCGGCAACCACCATTTGACTTTCTGCATCTATGAGTTTGACTATTTAGATGCCTTGTATAAGAGGAAATGCAGTATTTGTCCTTCTGTGACTGGCTTCCTTCACTTAGCATAATGTCCCCAAGGTTTGAGATATTTGCACTCCTGTATTTATTGCAGCATTTTTCAGAATAGTCAAGAAATGGAAGCAACCCAGAAGTCCACTGACAGATAAACAGATAAAGAAAGTGTGCTTACATACATACAATGGAATATCATTCAGCCTTAAAAAAGACTTATCTCTATTTTTAACTTTAACTTCTTATTATGAAAAACTTCAAACCACAGAGCATGATGAATCCCCATGCTTCTGGGACTCCGATTCAAAAATCATCAATTCATAGCCAACTCTGTTTCATCTCTCCCCTTCTCCTGTACTGGAAGCAAACCTCAGGTGTCATATGATTTCATCCACTAATATATCATATGTATCCCTAAAAAGTAAGGACTGTTTTATATACATTACCGTAATACCATTATAATATCTAAAATATGAGGTAACAATCTTTCAATATCATTAAATATCTTGGAAGTTTCACATTTCCAATTCCTTACAAATATAAAAAATGTTCTACAGTTGTTTCTTTGAATAGGAATCCAATAAGACCCACCTTGCAATTGATTGCTCTATCTCTCAAGTCTCTGTTAGTTTACCAGTTCCCCCTCTATCTTTCTTCTTCCTCTTTGAAACTTAATTGTTGAAGAAATATGGCATTTGTCCTGATGTCTGGATGTTGTCATTGTATCCACTGGTGGCATTTAACATGTTCCTCTAAATTTCATACTACTAAAATCGGTAGTTGGATCTAAAAGCTTGAGCAGAATCAGGGTCAATTTTTTTTCTAAACTACTTCATAGATGTGGTAATATTCTTCCATCAGGGCACAAAATGTCTAATATCATCTATTTTTGTGATATTACAGTCATTGATGATTATTACCTATTGGAATTTGCATAATGATATTATGCTCAAATAACCTATTAGAATTTGCATAATGATTTTTTACTTCTACCATTTCTTCATTTTTTTAGCTGGAATTCCTTTAGAAAAAGAGTATCTCCTCTATTAATACTTGGCTAAACAATGCTACAAATTTGATAAGAAAGACAGGATAAAGAATTTATTTCTTCCTTTACTGATTAGTTTATTTACCAGCTTACCTTAATTATCACAAGTTAAGGGTCTTATTTTTTAAGTATTAAAATTTATTTTAAAGGATTTTATACTGGTGAGCACCTGTATGGTAAAAAGTTGGGACTTTTTTTAGAAAGCCAATGTATGAAGTTGTCACTTTGTACACTGTACACTTTAGTCCTCCTAAGTAAATGCGTTTCAAATTAATAAAAGACAACCAAAGAGAAAATATAGAGATGTGCCAGGTGTGACAGGTAGAACTTTTCACTACTAAAGGATTGGTAAAGTCTAAGGGGCTGAACCTGCAATAAAACTAAAGGCATCTTTCTGGAGGCTTAAATGTTGAAAAGGCAGGAGACTACTCATCTACCCATGACAGGAATTATGATTTTTTTCTACCTGTTTATTTTTTTTTCTTCCAGTTTTATTGAGATATAGTTGACATACATCACTGTATAAGTTTAAGGTGTACAGCACAATGATTTGACTTACACACGTCATCAAACGATTGTCACAGTAAGTTTAGTGAACATCCATCTTCTCATATAGATACAAAATTTTAAAAATAGAAAAGAATTATTTTCCTTGTGATGAGAACTCTTAGGATTTACTCTCTTAACTCTCATAAATAACATACAGAGGTGTTCATTATATTTATCACACTGTACATTGCATCCCTAGTACTTATTTATCTTATAACTGGGAGTTCGTACCTTTTGACTGCCTTTCTTCAACTCCTCCTCCCCTCTGTCTCTAGTAACCACAAATCTGATCTCCTTCTCTATGAGTGTGTTTGTTTGCTTGCTTGTTTTTGAAGTATAATCGACCTACCACACTACGTTAGCTCCTGTTACATAACAAATTGACTCAGTATTTCTATACAATTCAAAATGATCACAATGATAATCTAGTTATGATCTGTCACTACACTATATTCCCCACACTGTGCATTTCATACCCATGTCTCATCATTCTGCAACTGGAAGTTGGTACCTATTAATCTCGCTGTCATATTTCTTTCCTCCACCCACCCCTTCCCCTCTGGCAACCACCTGTTTGTTATCTATAACTCTGTTTCTGTTTTGTTAGGTTTGTTCGTTTATTTTGTTTTTTATATTCCACATATAAGTGATATCATACAGTATTTGTCTTTCTCTGTCTGACATTTCACAGAGCATAATACCCTCTAGGTCCATCCAAGTTGTTGTAAATAGCAAGATTTCATTCTTTTTTAATGGCTGAGTAATCATTCATTGTATATATACCATGTCTTCATTTGTCTGTTGATAGGCACTTGGGTTGCTTCATATCTTGACTATTGTAAATAACACTGCAGTGAACACAGGGGTGCATAGGGGTGCATATCTTTTCTAATTAGTGGTTTTGTTTTCTTTGGAGAAATACCCAGGAGTGGAATTGCTGGATCATACGGTAGTTCTATTTTTAAGGTTTTGAAGACTCTCCATACCGTTTTCCAAAGTAGCTGCATCAATTTAACATCCCCAGCAACAGTGCACAAAGGTCCCCTTCTCTCCACATCCTCACCAACATTTGTTACTTGTTGTCTTTTTGCTAACAGCCATTCTGACAGGCAAGAGGTGACATCTCATTGTGGATTTTATTTACATTTCCCTGATGATTAACGCTCTTGAGCATCTTTTCGTGCGCCTTTTGGCCATCTGTACGTCTTCTTTGAAAAAATGTCTATACAGATGCTCTGAACATTTTTTAATTGGGTTATTTGTGTTTTGTTTTTTAATGTTGAATTGTATGAGTTCTTTGAATATTTTGGTATTGACCCCTTATCGGATGTATCATTTGCAACTATCTTCTATTCAATAGGTTGCCTTTTCGTTTTGTTGATAGTTCCCTTTGCTGTGCAGAAGCTTTTTAGTTTGATGTAGTCCCATTGGTTTATTTTTGCTTCAGTTTCCCTTGCCTGAGGAGATATATCCCCCAAAATATTACTAAGACCTATGTCAAAGAGCTTACTGCCTATGCTTTCTTCCAGAAGTTTTCTGGTTTCAGGTCTTACAGTTAAGTCTTTAATCCATTTTGAATTTATGTTTATGCATGCTGTGACGGAGTAGTACACCTTAATTCTTTTGCATGTAGCTCTCCAAAATCAGGAGGTGGGTCTAACCCAGGCTCCTTTCAAATTATTGCTTCTGCCCTGGGTCCCGGAGTATGTAAGCATCTGTATGTACCCTTTAAGAGTGCAGTCTCTACTTCCCACAGCGCTTTGACTCTCTGGAAAGTATGCCCTGCTGGCTTTCAAAGCCAAATGTTCTGGGGGCTTATCTTCCCAGTGCAGGATCCCCAGGCTTGGGAGCCTGATGTGGGGCTTGGATCCCTTGCTCCTTGAGAAGGACTTCTGCACCTGAAATTTTCCTCCCCATTGTGGGTCACCTACCCAGGGGTATTAAGTGTACCATCTCTCCATCCTCCCACCCATCTCGCTGTGGTTCTTTCTTTATATCATTAGTTGTAGAAGATCTTCTTTGCTAGTCTTCTGGTCTCTCTCATCAATAATTACTGTGTAAATAGTTGTAATTTTGGTGTGCCCATGGGAGGAGATGAGCTCAGGGTCTTCTTACTCTACCATCTTGGCCACTCTTCCCTTACATGTTTACCTTGAACATAAAAAGTGAAGAGATTCCATCGTCAAAGTAAGGAAGTCTCTGGGTGGCCAGTGCTGATTCCAGGGGCCCCTTCTTCCTTCCTGATACGCTGGAGGTGTCTTGAAAAGAGCGTGCTACTCAGAACCCTCTTGTTTGCCATGCAGCCAGGCTCATGGCTGCATATGGTTCTAGTGGGTCAGAGAGGAGAACATTTTTCCATCTGTATCTGAGAGGGGATGAAACTAAAGTAGAGGCTGACCATGCTGTGGCTTGCTGAGCTTCTTCAGTGCCTCGCCACTGCTCTTGGGATAAACCCCATCTGTATAACTTGCTAATCAAGGCCACTATTACCTGGTCTACCCTAACTATTCTAACTAGCATCCACTATATTTCTTTCACAGCCTCCCTACTAGAGTGCCTATGGTCTAGAAGAAAGACAATCAAATTTACTACTCTTCTCTGATCATACTTGAAACTCTTTTCCATGTCTGTTCATGATGTTCCAGTTTCCTATTTATGGACTCTTCTACCAAACACCATCTCTGACTCCTCCACTCTTGAGCCACAATTAATACGCCTTCTGTGGTGGGTGGAAGGATGGCCCCCAAAGATACCTACATCCTAATCCCTGGAACCAGTGAATGGGTTGCTTTACATGGCAAGGTGGAATTAAGGTTACAGATGGAATCAAGTTTGCTGATCAGCTGATTTTAAAATAGAGAGATTATACTGGATTATCTGCATGGGTTCAGTGTAATCACAAGTCCTTAAAAGTAGAAGAAGGAAGCAGAAGGGTATGTCAGAGTGATGTGATGTGGGAAGGATCCAGCTCATCATTGCTGGTTTTGAAGAGGGAGAAAGGAGACCATGAGCCAAAGAATGCAGGCAACCTCTTGAAGATGGAAAATTCTGCAAGAAAACAGATTTTCCCCTGCACCCTTCAGAAGGGGACACAGACTTGCCGACACCTTGATTTTAGCCCATGAGAAGTGTTGGACTTCTAACCTAGAGAAATTAAGATAAGCTACTAAATTTGTAGTGATTTGTTGCAGCAGTCGTGGAAGACCAACGCACCATTCTTTTTGCTCACATGGCACTTTTTAGCTGCATAGCTGGAGGCAGCAAATGTAGTGCATCAGAGTAAGATTCCACCTGGATGCAAATTTCTGCTTTGCTACTTCTAAGCTGCATGATCTTGGGCAATTAAAGGCACTTCTCTGAACCTCACTTCACATCAGATCATCTGCTTACACCTTTCCATTGCACAGAGCTCCAGTCCTTTGAGGTATTTCTCACAATTATAATTAAATAATCAACTGGGTGCTTAATTAAATGTCTGTTTCTCCCTTGAGATAGTGGTTTCCCCAAGGGAAGGAGCTCTAACTATCTTGTTACTCTCTTGTATCCCTAGCACAGAGCGCCAGTGCTAAGCAAAAACAGGCATTTAAAAATATTGGCCAATTAAATGGATTTGATTAAACATATCACCTTGGGTGTGATGTAGACAATACTGTCCAGTAAAATATCACTACATTCAGAATGTAAAAATACATTCACTGTACCAGTATAATTCAGGGATTCAGGGAACCATGACTCAAGAGATTCCATAATCTCCTCTTTTCAAACCCCATTTTTAAAGTTATTCTATTTTGTCCCCTCCCTCCTTACTTTGCTTTCCTAACAAGGAGGTGTTTTCACTGTTAGGTGTACCTAGAACAGATGGAAAGTTTCATAGCTATAGGTAGGGCCTCCCCAGCTATCTCCGCCCTGGTAGAGTCCCCATGAGGCCAGGGTCTGATACTCATATTTATAGGTAAAAAATATAAATTTATTATGATAAGCTCTAGGGGACTGATTCAGCTCAATCAGCTAAAAGACCATTTGTTAGTTTACAATGAGGAGTATTCCAGGAGCAAAAACAAAATTTATTTGCACTGGATCATACCTTCTTTATCCAGCAGGAAAATTTAATAGGAAAAACTTTTTTTAAGTTTTACAAAACAGACATGTACTATAAACCTAACAACTTATAAATACAAAGCATATATACCGAGTACTCTTATAAGCAAGTAATACTCATAAAAGAATGATTCAGACTTCCATTTCTGCATCCAGAATTGGTATTTGCTGTTCAGTGATCATTATAAATGGTTAATAGATCATATATGTAATTGTCTTGCCTCCAGACCATAGAAAAAAAGAAGAATCTTTTAAAATTTATAACAATGCCAACTTTAACACTTCACATCTTGTTTCTAAATCTTAAAAACTTTTTTTCATCCAATGAATACTTACACTTCAGGCATTCTCTAGAAATGGATCCCTGCAGAGCTCTTGATATAAGCCCTGTAAAGACCACTAGTATGTGAAAGGAAGTCTATAAACATGCTAGTGATTCATCACTCTAAGTTACTGATACTCAAGCCTTGAACTGAACTGAACTTCCAAGAAGCCACATATTTGTCCCAGAGAAATCTGAGTCCCTATAGAAACAGAGGGCCCTCAGCTGCTATGAAGTTTGTTTATAAGGAATAGTTATGTGAAGAATGTGTCAGCATCCTTTCTAAAATAAACTGGAAGATGCTGTATCTTATACTGTTCACTATCCCTGTGCTGTCACAAAGGTCTGAATTATCAATCAATGAAATAAGAGTCTTCCTCAGCCTTAAGCTTTATTAATGATTAGCAGAGAATTCAAAACAATAATGCAAGCAGCACCAATATCTATGAGGCCCCATACGTCAGATGCAGCTCTTAGAATACTCATTTCTGCACCTGAGTTCATTTGGTTTCAGAGTTATGCTATCTAATTGGGTATCAGGCAAGCACAGGGAAATCACTGAGTTGGGGTCTCTTGAATTTATATGCCTCATTAATCATATAGACCTGTCCTGGCTACATAATTAAATCCTATTCTTCAACACAGCAGCAGGAGCACGTAATTCCATAAATTTCAGATTTACTTATAAGACTCAAACTAGATAAACCAGGTACACCCTTCTAAAAGGATTCCTGTTCCATAAGTCAATGTTTGCACAAGTTCAGGTCAATCTTCCCTCCAGCATCCCTGAGGACAGGAAACTAGTTACAGACCCACTGTTAAATCTTTTCTTCCCTATGCCTATATAAGGATCCTTCAGGTAAACTATTGAAAGAATTTAGCAATAGAAAAAATAGCTCTCTCTCTTAAAAAGAGTTCAAATAAATAAACAAATGTCGATAAATAAAATAGAACTATTAATTCAAAAAAGATGTGCTTACTTCTAATTGACAATAGGAATTATATAACTCAATATAGCTCTCCTTTTTTGGCTTTAGCTGCTACAGTATCATGCCTTAAATAAGTACATAATCTTGAAACTATTTATATCCAAGCTTTTATATATAATTACCTTCAATCTCATATACCACATGATTTTTTTCCTATAGAAGTGAATCTTCTACCTCCTACACTTTTGGTAGGAATGTAAATTGGTGCATCCACTATGGAAAACAGTATGGAGTTTCCTTAAAAAACTAAAAATAGAACTACCATATGATCCAGCAATCTCATTCCTGGGTATATATCTGGAAAACCAAAACTCTAATTCAAGAAGATACATGCACCCCAATGTTCACAGCAGCAGTATTTACAATAGCTGATGAGCCATCAACAGATGACTGGCTGAAGAAGATGTGAGATATATATATATAATGGAATATTACTCATCCATAAAAAAGAATGAAATATTGCCATTTTCAGCAACATGGATAGACCTAGAGAATATTACACTGAGTTAAGTAAGTCAGGCAGAGAAAGACAAATACTGTATGATATCACTTATATGTGGAATCTAAAAATAATACAAATGAAACTATATTCAAAACAGAAACAGATTCACAGACATAGAAAACAAATTTATGGTTACCAAAGGGGAAAGGGAGGGGGGAGAGATTAAATTAGGAGTATGGGATTAACAGATACAAACTACTATACATAAAATAGAAAAGCAACAAAGATTTACTGTATAGCACAGGGAATTATATTCAATATCTTCTAATACCCTATAATGGAAAATAATCTAAAAAACACACATATATACATGTATATATAAAACTAAATCACTTTGCTATATACCTGAAACTAACACAATATTGTAAATCAACTATACTTCAATAGAAAAAGGAAAAAGAAATGCATCTTCTATTTTAAGCAACCTCAAACAATTTTTGGAATAAATATATTCTAAATAGCTAAAAGTTGTATATTTATCTAGAATAAAATTTATAGTTAGCTTCCTATTTCTGAGAGCAATATTGCTTCTCTTCTACATCTGCCTCTTCACCCTCTTACACTTTCTTTTCACAAACTACCACTGATAAACATCATAGTCAAAGGTCATGGAACTTACTTCCTACTACTGGGTACTTTCCTTCCCTACCACCTTTCCCAAGGTGAAAGCTCTGAGTTAACTGCATCACCCTCACCCCACAAACCCAGGGGCCTTAATCAACTGTTGTCTGTTCACTCTGAAGTTCCAAAGTTCCTGGATGCGGGAGGGTTTGAGGAAACAGAAATTCTCATCCATGAGATTTGAATAACTGCTCATGGGGTAATGGCAGGATCACCATATTGAGAGGAGGAATAAGGAGTGAAGGCTATCAGGAGAAGAAACAGTGGAATAGGGCCTGTATTTTATGATTAGGCAAAGAGATTAAAAGGATATGCTCAGATTATTGAGAAGGGAAAAAAAGACCAAGATTCAACCAAGCATATAACCGTCTTTTTCCTGTATTTAGGTAGTTCAAGCATATTAGAATTCTAAAATATTAATATTAAAAGGAAATCATTTTATCCAGCCTCTTTATTCACAACCATTTAAGATCAAATTGGGAAGGGGAAAGACTGACTATAGTGGCAAAGCAAGTCTTCTTTTCCTTCCCTCTCTAAATCTCTTATTCTTCTTTTAAATTCTTTCTTTGCCTTACAGATTTTTGAGGTCAATATTTTGTATTTTCTTTAATAGCTTTAAATGTTTTAGTCATAATTAAGAAAGCTTTTTCCATTTCTAGTTGTTAGAGGAATTCACTTTCTCTGGTACATATATAGGGTTTTAATTTTCATTTTTAAAATATTCAGATATCTGATCAATCAGTGGAATTTATTCTGATGTATAGTTTGAGGCTAGAATCTAAATTTTATCTTTTTTCAATATTTCTCCAGTTGTTGAAAGATGTCTCTTTCCCCCAATGATTTAATATACATACATTGCCCTACATACTTGGGTCTAATTTTTAGTTTTCTATGTGTTCCCTTGGAATGTCAGGCAGTCCATTCATACACAGTCCACATTGTTTTAATTAGAGGCGATACAGTATGTTTTAATATCTATTACTTCTAGTCTCCTTACTTTCCATTGCCCTTTTTCTCCTGTGTTTTTTTCCCTCCATAGTAATTTGAGCTTCATTAATATTTTTCATATAAACTTATATAAATATAAAATTAGATTCAGTTTATCTAATTCTGTCTTTTTAAAAATTGGTATTTTTATTGGGGTTGTATATTATCTTGGATAGAATTAGCATCTTGATGATGTTTATTCTTTCTTTTTAAGAATACGGAATAGCTTTCCATGTGTTCAAATATAATGTACGTTTCATAAATATTTTAAGGCTTTCTCTATAACTTTTTCACATTTGTTAACTTTATACTTTCCTCTCCCATTTTTTAGTTATGTTATCTCTATTTACTCAGAACATTTAACATTTACATTCTAATCTTCCACCTTTACTCTCATCTTTATTTTACTCTTAGACATAATTAAATATATGCAACGATGCTCACTAGAAGGCCTTTGTTATTATCTCTCGATTGAATGAAGACTGTTCTCTGGCAGATTCCTGAGGAAAAGCCTGTGAGTGCAATATTCCGAGTTCTTACATGGTTAAAATGGGTTTGTCTATAGCTGTAAACACTGAAGGACTGCGTATAAAACCCCTGGCTCACACGTTCCCCCCTGAATGTCTTGAAAGTATTACCCTACTTTTCTCTAACATTGTATGCTATTGTTGACAATTTTCAGTCTGAGTTTTGAGTTTCTGATTTCTGGTTGTCTTTTCCATCCTCAGTTACTTGTTTAATTATATTGGGTTCATTTTTCAGTATTGTGTTACAATTTTCCTTTGTATTATGGCTTTTTCTCAAGGCAAGGCAATTATCATTATCTTACACAACTCTTCCATTTTCCTTTCCCTTCTTTATTTTTTTATACAAGAAAATTGTGTTCCTCATCTCATTTAGAGCAGGATAAGAGATAATTCAGTATCAGAGTAAAAAGTTGCACAATTTTCCATTATTACTACATGGTAGGACTTCATCTCCCTTACAACTTGATTTTCTCTCCCTGGGACTCTCTCTTTGTTATCAAATCAACCCTCAGGCTGATTGTCCATTACCTATTTTCAATTATTCTTGTCAGTGCTATCTTCAGTATGAGAAATGATGAGAAATTGAACATTTTTCCCTTGGAGAATATTACTTGGCCTTATCTTACTAGCTGAGCTCTACATATCCAATATCAATAACCTCAGTTTCTTCCCACATTCCCTAAGTTTTAAAGAAAAATTAGAATGCTGTAAATAAATGTGGTACCAGATGCACTCCAGCAAATGATAGCTCTTGGAATAGCATCTGAAATGACAATATGTACTCACTTGGAATTCAGAAATGAAAATGTCCCAGTGCCTTCCTTGCTTCATTACTGAAGGGAATCGGCCTTATACCACAGCAATCGCCTGTTCCCACCAGCTGACAATGAAATGAATACTCTGTAGGAGCTGAGATGATTGTGGCATTAAACTTAGCAGTCTCTCCATGATCCCGCAAGACTGCTACTGAATCTAAACTAAATCAGTTTTGAGAAGAGTCTGTACAGAACTTGTTCATCGTTTAAAATCTGGAGGGGAAATAGGAGTAAAATCAAATGAGTTAGGAAAGAGATTATCAGCTAAGAGATAGCTCAGGGATCTGTTTTAGGTCAGGCGGAGGGAATAGGACAGAAACAACCAAATAGCGTGAGGAGAGTTGACAGTATCCGCAAAAGCCCAAGAGATTGTTTTATTATTGTCATCAGTTGCAATGATGATGATAATAGTAGTGATCTGTTGTTCAGTGAACACAAAACACTGCAAGAGCAACGGCACTGACTACAGAAAGAAAAACCTGATACAGCTTCCCTGGCTGCTACACTTGGCATCTAAATTACCCAGACTATGACCCAGAGCAGGGACACTTAGGGAATAGAGCAGATGCCTGAGATAGGGCAAGCATCTGACACAGCATGACATCGGATAGAGAATGACCCAGAGCAGGGACACTTAGGGAATAGAGCAGATGCCTGAGATAGGGCAAGCATCTGACACAGCATGACATCGGATAGAGATGATAGATTGGTCTTAGTCCTTTAATCTCCTGTTGGAAGGGTAATAAGTGACAGTTTAGTCCTAAGGGTATTAGGAGGTTAAAGAGCAAGGGGCGGGTGGTGAGGAACATATTAATATCTCTGGGTAAAACTTTCTGAATGTACCTCATTTAAGATTCACAACAATGCAATCAGTTAGATACTATGGTTTCTATTCTACATAGGAAGTAACCGAGGTTTGAAGAAGTTAAAACCGTCCCAGCTTCAGGCAGAGAGAGAGAAGAACGCAGGCTTGAGGCCCAGCGAGGCAGAGCTGCAATGTTCTGTATCGAGAGCCTGGAGACGACACTGGACAAGAAGAGGAAATGGAAGATGCTCGAGGATGTGATCTCCTCCCTACAGAACGTCCTCATCTACATGGTCCTGCTGGGAGTCACTTGCTTTATCCAAAAGAAATTGGACAGCATCTAAAGACTGGGCATTCTATTTGGATACGTGATACGAAGAACCTGATAACAGTTTCTACTTCTATCTGCAAATGAGACTCTTTGATGCCCACAGCTAAAATAGAAAACTATTTGTAAAGTGTGAAAAAACCTTCTGGTCATAGTGCGTTTTGCGTCCGTTATATTCAGCCTCCATGAATGGTGATATAAACCTTTCCTCCTTCACAGCTCCCTCCCAGGGGTGCAGGTCCGGTCCCTATTGTTTTGTCTCTGTTTTTTCTTTTTTCTTTTGCCCTACCCAGGTACATGGGGAGTTTCTTGCCTTTTGGGAGGTCTGAGGTCTTCTGCCAGTGTTCAGTAGGTGTTCTGTAGGAGCTGTTCCACGTGTAGATGTATTTCTGATGTATTTGTGGGGAGGAAGGGGATCTCCGTGTCTTACTCTTCTGCCATCTTGAAGCTCCTCCTTGTTTATTTTTAATAATATTTTTTCCTTAAAGTTTTCTTTGCATGATGCTAATCTAAGTGTACCAATTTTCATTTAGTTAGAAATATCTTTTTCCATTCTTTGACTTTTAAATTTTCTTTATATGATACTAATATAAGTATACCAGCTTTTTTTAGGGGGGGGTTAGGAATATCTTTTTCTATTCTTTGGTTTTCAGAATTTCTGGATCATTGTGTTTTAGATGTGTGTCTTATCCACAAGATATAACTGACTTGTGTATTTGTGTGTGTGTGTGTTGTTAAAACCATTTTGAGAAAAAGAAAATAACTGACCCAACAGGCCAGTTTTTCAACTGGAGCATTTATTCCATTTATGTCAATAATGGATATTGATATATTTAAATTCACTTCTGCAGTTTTGTTTTTGCTTTAAATGGTGCTTTTTTCTCCTCTCTTGCTTTTTAAAAAAAACCTTATTATGTTTTTTATTCCATCTCTTTTTCACTATAAGTTTGGAAATATATACCACATTCCTATTCTTAGAGTAGTTACCTTGAACTTTCTATCATGAGCACTTAGCTTCTTAAAGTCTGAAATCGGCAAATATCCTTATCATCTTCCCAAACAATGCAAAGATCTTAGAACTCCAAACACATCTGAACTATCTGATATTGTTGTTGAGTATTTTAGTTCTTTGTGGTTTTCCTTTTATTCCACAATACAGTGGTGGTGTTGTTATTTTCTAGTCAATGTTTGTTAAGCAAATTCTTTGTCCCTTATGTCTTTGTTCATGTCAGATCATTCTTCTGAGATTACTCTTTTTCTGAAGTATAACTTTTAAAATTCCTTTAGTAAGGACTATTTGAGGACATTCTTTTACTCAGTTATAATTTTCTTACACAATTTTTTCTTGTACATTTATCAAAATCAAAAAAGTAACACAGATATGAGACCACTGTCTAATCTGTAGATCTTACTCAACCTTTGCCATTAATCCCAATAATGTCCACTATGTGCTCTTGTTCTCCTTTAAGTTGGAACTATTCTTGAGTCTTTTATTGTTTTTCACAAGCTTGCCATTTTTGAACAAAATAGGCCAGTTAGCCTAAAGAATGACTCTCAATTTGGGTTTGTCCAGTGGATTCTCATAGTTAGATTCAGGTTATCACCTTTGGCAGCAATGATACAGAATTGACATTGTATTCTCCCTGCATCCTATCAGCAGACATATGGCTTTGCTCTGTCTCATACTGGTTATGTTAACTTTGATTACTTGATTAAGGTGGTGTTTGCCATGTTTCTCCACTGTAAATTTATCATTTTCCCTTAGCAAATAAGTACTGGTTTGTCAGTAAATTCTTACCTTTTATGATTTAGTAAACTATTTTTATTTCTTAGCACTTCAAAGGGAACTTGTAAAGTTTCAATTAAAAAATTTTTTTTTCTCAAATGGCAGAATGAAAGCTTGACCTATTTGGAAAATAACTGCAAAGCAGAAAAAGAAATATATTTAAGAATTGGAATTGAAATTTGGGAAATTCATATCTAGTTTCCTTAAAATATCAAAGTTATTAGTAAGATTTTAGTAAGGAATTTTGAAAGAATGGGAGACTATTCAAACAGGAGCTTTCAGAAGATAAAATGCTCATCAATGATCTCAACCTATATAAAAACTGTGCAGAATTATAAAGTTAGGAACATAGATAAAGGGATATCTCTTGCCTGTAGAATTTTATTCAATATGTAATTTTACTTTGTTTTTATTACGATAAATCTTGTCCTAAATTTTCCTTTTAGGTAATTATAATTATTTTCCTAGGATAAAAAGTTGAGTACTTGTTTAATTTATCTTCTATATTTTTAATCACATTAAAAATATTTTTTGGGCTTCTCTGGTGGCGCAGTGGTTGAGAGTCCACCTGCCGATGCAGGGGACACGGGATCGTGCCTCAGTCCGGGAAGATCCCACATGCCGTGGAGCGGCTGGGCCCGTGAGCCACGGCTGCTGAGCCTGTGCGTCCAGAGCCTGTGCTCCACAATGGGAGAGGCCACGGCAGTGAGAGGCCTGCATACCGCAAAAAAAAAAAAAAAAAAAAAAATTTTAAAACTACTAAATTCATTTTGATTAATGCTTTGGCCTCATTCCGTAGAGTTTCAATTTATACAAAGGTTAATATTTTATCACTTCAGAAACATTCTATTGCTGTTTTCTTGATTTAATATTGTTTTAATCTTTATTGATTTCTTGGCCCAGTTGTTACTTTATAGAATACTTTTTAAAAAGTATGAATATGTCAGTTTTCCTTATTTAAATTTACTTTTTTCTAGTTTTATTGAAGTGATCTGAAAACATATACTTCAAATTTCTGCATTTTGAATTTATATAAACTTTCTTTTTTTCTGTTATACAGGCAATTTTGATATTTGTATATAATAACAAATTTGTATACAATAACAGTATACACCTCTTAGAGTTTATATGAGGAGTAAATGCTTAAGAGATACAGTTAAAACATGTACATAAAATCAGTACTATAGAAATGTTAGCTATTACTACTATATTCACTTTAAATTCCATTTGAAACTTACATTCATTTTTTTTTGTTTTCCTTATTCAACCTTTTATTTTTAATGTTTTTGTTTCAGTGTTATGTCATAGTAATACAAATTATTGTATTTTATTCTTTATTTATATACAATACACTATTTTTGGTAAGTGATTTAGACATCCTCATTCACAGAAGTAATCACTATGCTAGTCCTATCATATGCCATTCCTTTTTTTTTAGTTTCTATTTTTTTTTCATATGTCATTCTTCATTGGCCTTATTCTAAAGTCAAATGTTTTTAGGGGTGGGTCTATTATCTATGATTACATTTGTTATGTAGACTTGTTTTAGTTTGTAACATTAGAACTTTTATTATGCTATTTTTGAAAACATGTTTAAAAAACAAATGAAATCACTCACCAAAACTATTTCCAAGTTAATCATTGATTTTTTCTCACAAACAAACTCAACAACTTTGATCCCTTTTACAACAGAGGAAGTATTTAACAATTTTTGGCTTTCCTTCTGTCTGACCTCTGCTTTCTCAGTCTAATCCAATTTAGTGGGGGTGGTGGGGGAATTGAATTGAGCCCAACTTTTGGTCCAACAATTAACTAAAATAATCAACCACATTCTTCTCTTTTCTTAGTCTTATAATTTCTTCTTGTTCTCTCAGCTCACTATTTTTCTTTTTGTTTGCTTAAATTTCTGCTGAAAAAAAAGATGGTACTTAAAGAAAAGGAGGCTGTTTTTGCATTACAGGGAAAGATAGAGGCTGCTGTTTTGTTTAGGTAAACACTTATGCCAAAGCAAGGCCTCTTCTGGAAGGAGAGTGGTATTTAAACTAATTGAATTGCTCTACCAAATAAAAGGAATGTGATTTTATTTGTGGGCTGGGTGGCAACTTCACAAAGATATAATTTTGAGCTGGGGAAAATAGGACTGAGGGCTCTGGGATTGGGGAAGGAAATGAGAGAGAGGTGACAAGAAAGAGGAAATGCTCATTAAAGAAAGGAAAGTGCATGAGCTTCCAAAGCTTGGGGGTGAGTTTGAGAAATCTTTGTGAAAGCAAAGGTTAGGGATGATAGCCCTTAGGAGCAGTGATTCCTGATATCCAATTAAAGTTATATTTACTTTGCTAAAATTCCTTAGAAGATTCAGTCCTGGCGATTCCCTATGCTAGCCTAGTATTTACTGAGACCTGGGGGATGGCAGGGCTTATCTTGGCGTGAAGCTGACCTGACCAGCAGTTGTACAGTGTGGTACAGAGGTGGCCAGATATGTCAGAGAAGCCCTAAGCAGCGTCTGGAACAAGAGGGCAGAAGGGATGTGCTCCATATATGTACACCAACGCCCTCACAAACACTATAGGACATGGGACTGGACTTCCTACAGTCTCCCATTATGGGGGCTGGATGTTAACAGACATTGTGACCACGGAGAATAGAAAAAATTGGAAAACGATGGATACATTTAAGATAGGTAGTTTTTCCCCTAGGTCATACCAAAGTCCTTAACAGATTTCCAATTTGAGAAATGTCCTTTAAAAAGCAACTCTAAAAATTGTGGAAAACATCCTTTACTACAATAAAGGTTTTTAACATTTTGGAGTCAGAGATCTCTTTGAGAAAAATGATAAAACATTGTGTCCTTTCATCAGAAAAATGCATCTACACATATACACATAAAATTTTGTCTAAAATGTAACCCTTATTAAAGACCCAGAAACTCTTCTTTCCTCCTTAAAATTTAATCATTTGTTTCTGCTTATTACTTTTTTGATATCACAATGAGTACCTTCAATTTTTGGTCTCATTCTGCACCCCCCCCACCGCCCAATTATACCCTTGATGATTGATTGTTTCATTTACTCTATCTTCAGGAACTTCTATTATTTCTATTAACATGTCTTCTTGTATGTCATCTTCCCTCACATTCTCTTAAAATATTTTGATTGTGTTCCTCAAATCTGTCTTTTGTGAGCTATACTAGAAACTCCATATGAAGGTAAGGAGTAGAATTATTTTGTTCATTACTTCATCCCCAGCGTCTTGCACAGCAGCTGGGCATGTCTGATAATCAATCAATAGGAAAATACTTATCTCAGTTATTTATTGTTAGCATTTATTAAAGTACTGAATGGGACTGAATTTTACTAGTCTGATATTTTGCAGCATGCATTCTTACTGTCTCCAGTAATTATTAGAATTCTTTAATAGTAGAATATAATCTGTTCATATCTGCTGAAACAATGGCTAATTGGTCTTTTATAAAATATTCATGGGTTTCTTATAAATAAAGTGACTATAAATTTGTCACCCAAACAAGGACTCTTTTGAGAGTAAGTATCAGGTCTACTGATATTTGTGCCAAGATATCACGCAAAGAAAAGGACTGTGTTCGCACAGAATATGTAGTCATCTTGCCTACCAAGCGTTAAAGTAATCCAACAAGGAGGCCAAGACTGAGGAGGCTCTAATGCCTTGGTAGCCTACTTCTGCAGACCAACACTGAAGCCAGAGTCAATACTGTCAATGCCTCAAGAGTAAGAACAACCAATCTCAAACAACCAATTAGGCTTTCCCAAAAAATGCAAAGGCTTAAGCTATAGCCAATCAGATAACTTCCTTGCTTTGCCTCTGTCTTCCGTATACAAGCCTACACTCTACCCCCAGTCAGCAGACTGCCCCTGACCATTTCCAGTTTGACACTGTCATATTCAAATCAAGTTTTGATCAAATAAACTCTTAAAATTTTTAATGTGCCTCAGTGTATCTTCTAACAGAGAGAAACTATTTCATGGATAAGGTTAATGTTGTGGGCTGAATGTGTCCTTCCACAACACATAAAGTCCTCAATATCTCACAATATGACTGTATTAGGAGACGAGCCTTTAAAGAGGTAATGAAGGTAGAATGACCCCCCCCGGGGGGGGGGCTCATCTAATATGACTAGTGTCCTTAGAAGAAAAGGAGATTAGAACACAGACAAGCACAGTGGTAAGACTTTGTGAAGACAAAGGGAGAAGACAGACATCCACAAACAAGGAGAGAGGAGTCACAAGGAAACCAACCCTGCTAACACCTTGATCTTGCACTTCTATCCTCCAGAACTGTGAGGAAATAAATTTCTCTTGTTTAAGTTGGTGGTATTTTGTTATGGCAGTCCTAGTAAAATACTACAGTTGTCCTCTCCAAAATATTTTTCATAATTTTTAAAATATATTTTATTTCTTTATGAAGGTCACAAAGTAGTAGACCACCAGTCACACCAGCACCTTAGTTGCTTGGCCTACATGGTGCTTTAAAAAATTAAATTAGTTGCCAACCATTAACTTGAAAATCTGGATTTCCGGCTCCCCTCAAAGTCTCAGAAAACCTGACAACACTTGGGTGTCTATTCTTCTGGGAATAATGCTTATTTATGATATGAATGAATTCAACCACTTATTTTATTCACTTATGATAAATTTTTTACTGTGGTAAATTACCCATAACATATGTGGACACTCGGCATCTGAGTTTTGACCTTTGCTCCAGATATATTAATTGAATATTCTCACCGGGTGACATTATTAACATTTTCCCCCTTTTGGACTGTATTTCCTTGCAGTTGGTTAAACCCTGGGGAGGTGGTTAGAGTAAAGGCTGAGTTCGTGTTCTCTTTTAGATACACAATTGCTGAGTCTCACATGTGGATTGGTGCTTGGGCAGACTCGTCAGGGCTGTGATGAAATCTGGTTCTGAGCAAGTTCTGTAGCTCAGTCAGAAGATGGAAATTTGGTTATCTGGGACTGTTTCCTCCTCTTGATTCAGTTTCAGCCCTACCACAGAGGGGGCACTCAGCCTAATCCAGAGGATCTCTTTTACCATCTGGATCTTGTGGCTGAAGGATGGACCTGCCTCTGAGATATAGGATAGGTTCCTTTTCTCTTTCCTGTGTTCAAGGCTGCTAATGTTCCTTCTCTTTCTAATATTTTAGCCATAAGGACTTTAGGTAGATGACTCACCTCAGGTTGAAGCTTATCCTGTCTCTTAGGCATGTTTTCTGTTGGAAGAGCACCAAAGGAAACGCTTCACTAGCAACAAGAATGGGACCAGGACCCTTTCCCTGTGACACCTGTTACTTAGTCAATACTGGTAGAGTCCCTGTGATATGAATCTTCCTCTGCTAAATGCTAAAGGAGTAACCAAAATTATCATACATAAGCTTGCCTACGGGAACTTTCCAATCTAGCCTGTATAATGTGGTTGAGTAGGTAGTAAGTGAGAATTCATGAAGGCAGAGGATTGAGATAATTATATATAAAAGAATCCTCCCTCCCTGTATCATCCAAGTAGAGGTCCATTTCTATAGTGTCTTCCTATACTACCCCTGCCCAAATGGTATCAGGGCTAAAGTTATTTAAGCCCAATCCCTCAATTTTTTGCCCACGCCCTTATATAAGTCCTAGTAGAACTGCATAATGTTCAGGTAAACTCTGAGTTTGAACATATGAGTTCTCCTTTCAGGTAGGTGAATCGTCTCTCTTAATTTTATTATCTGCATGTAGTAATCTTTGTATCTCGAGGTATGTAGGGTAGCCATGAGTATTAAATGAGTTACACTTTTAATTCACTTAAGGCAGTACCTGCCACCAAGTAAATGCTCTACAAATAACAGGTGTTGCTATTGGACAAAGGTATGAAAGAAAACCAGGAATGAAAATAGAAGGGGAAATTCCTACAATCTATTCTTCACATAGGGAAATAATGATATCACATTAAAAATTAGTTTCCAAACAAAAATTCCAAAATTACCTTTTGTTAAATGTAAAGAAAAAAAATTTGTTTGCTCTCTCTAATGCAGGGAATTTGGTTGGTATTTACACTGAGAAAAGTAGGAGGTGGCTTCCAAGTCTGTTTCACCTGTGTTCTTCTTCACAATTGGCCTTTACTCTTGTTCTAGAAGACCCAACATTTAGCAAACTGAGTAATTGGTTCTGAGCAAGTGGAAACAGTCTATAAATTTAGATTGAGGTGGATACTGTATGAAGATGCTGTTTTATAGAAAAACTGAAATCTCCAGTATCAAGCCATAAGATGCCTTGCTGAATTTGAGAGTTAATTCCACTTCAACCTAACATTGTAACTTCTTGCATTTGTTCTCTTGGCCACCTTTTTTTGATGCCAGTTAACTCTTCAGTTATGAATGGCTGTCTGAATAATAGAATTTTCCGGAAAGAGCTTTTAGACCATCAGGGAGAGTTTCTCATCCATAAGGAGCTGGTTTATCAGCTTGTAAACCAGATTGTCTTCTAATATATTCTCATTAGGCAGTTGGAGAGCAACCGCCCATCTCTTAGGACTCTGATGCTATGTTGCTGGTAACCATCACGTCTATGCCCTCCAGGCCAGCCTACCATGTTCATATTTCATATTAATTCAATAAGCATTTCCTGAATGCCTACTTATATATCAGGCAGAGTACCAAACACTAAGGATATAGTATAAAATGCACCTACCTTCTAACCTTCAAGCCTTATTAGCTTAGGAAGTGGGCAATATCATTTTAGGGCTCTCATTCTAGCTAAATAATACTGGTATCTCCTCCCTAGAAACGTATAATCTGACAAGGTAGCAAGACATAGCAAGGACATAACCGTTTAAATATCAAATAGTTGCACAGATATTAAAGGCTAAAGAAAATCAGGAGAAAGCAGGTGGTTGAACATTTAGAAGACTAATAGAATATTTTGAGGTCATTCAGCCATTAAATTGAAGGGTTATTTCGACCTGAAGTATATTAATTTTGTCATTTTTTTCAACAAGCGTCCCAGAAACATGGCCTTCCACAATATTGGAGTCATTATATCTATATATATAAAATACTGAAGGTGTAAACATACAATAACAAAACCTTTTTACTTGCTTACATGGGAGGAAATATCAGAGGGAGTTTGAAACCACCTAAATTCTTTGCTGTGAACAATATACAGCCTTTTTTTTAAGGCAAGAGCTGTCACTGATACTTTGCCAGGTAACATCTTGACTTGTTGCAATCATTCCCATGAGTTGAATTGATCCTTGTGCATCTACCTGGTGCAAAGTAATATCCAAGCTTCAGGTAAAGTTTAGGACCATGAGCCCTAATCTCAGTTTCATTTGACAGAGAGAATAAAGGTTTTCTTTTGTTCCCCAAATACACTCAAAAACACCCCATTAGGGGTGATTCTCAATCATTCACATGTTTCCCAGTCAACTGAGGAGTGTAGTAAAAATGCAGATTCCTAAAGGTTCTGCCTGAGTAGGTCCAAGAACCACCACTTTTAATGCCCAGATGAATCTGATATGAGTGGTCCACAGAAACACCACCCATCTTCAAAGAGGAAAACCTTTGAGAACAGGTCAAAAGTAAGAAATAATTCAGTTTGAGGGAGGAGCAGCCGGGACCCATGCACTGAAAAGGCCCTTACAGAAGCATCCTACAAGATGAGCAAATGAGGAGCCAGGAGGTTCTCTCTTCCGATTCTTGGTTCTTAGTGTTCTCAAGAGGCCTCAGTAAGAGGCAGCGGGAGGAAGGATGCTGTGCCCCTTAGGCTGGTAGTGAGTCTTGGCAGTTTGAATCCCCCTAAACTTTGGTTTTTCCGACAGTCCTCCCCACACAGATTCTTTCTGTTGGGATTCCCCTGCCCACTGCTCCTTTTTCATCAGGACAGACCTAAGAGAACCTAAAGGAACTTATTAACTGTAAGTACTGAAGGATTACATTGATGTGTGTATACTAAAATTTGTATTACATTTCTTTAGAATCTTTTAAGAATCAACACTCTTTTGGTTATATTTCTCCCTGAAAAATGGGAAAAAAAGAAAACTATTACCAAAATCTTTTTGAGACCTACAGATTGTATATAACCTAGGAAACTGTTAACCGAGTTTATCAAATAGTAAACTCTATGTGGGCAGGAAGGTTTTTTCCCCTATTTTTTTTATTGTGGTAAAATACACATAATATAAAATTTACCCTCTTAAACCATTTGAAGTGTACGGTTCAGTGGTATTAAATACATTCATATTGTTGTGCAACCACCATCCATCAGGAGGGCTCTTTCCATCTTGCAAAACTGACACTCTAGACCCATTAAGCAATAACTCCCCCATTCTCCCCTCCCCTAGCCCTGACAATCATCACCCTACTGTCTGTCTCTATGAACTTGACTACTCCAGGTGCCTCATGGAGGTGGCATACAGTATTTGTCTTTTTGTGACTAGTTTATTTCACACAGCATAAGGTTCTCAAGGTTCATCCATGTTGTAACATGTCACAATTTCCCTCTTATTTATGGCTGAATGATATTTCCTTGTATGTATATACCACAATTAGCTTATCCATTCATCTACCAGTTGTCTAAAGGACTGGAATTTTCATCTGTTTTGTTCACTTTCATGTCCCTAGCACTTAGAAAATTTTCTGGCTTATATTAGGTGCTCAGTGATTATTTATTAAATAAATGAATAATGAACAGTTAAATGTGAGGTCTTGAGTATACTTATAGCAGCATTATGTCCATTGAATTAGTTGTAAATCTTGGTATGAGTCTGCTTCTTGGTCAACTGTATCTTCTAATCTTTTCTGTTCCCCCACTTCATCTTTCCGGTTTTTTCTTTTACTATCTCTTCAATATGCATTCTCTTGACTCCTCCCATCTTTTTTTTTTTTTTTTTTTTTTTTTTTTTTTGCGGTACGCGGACCTTTCACTGTTGTGGCCTCTCCCATTGCGGAGCACAGGCTCCGGACGCGCAGGCTCAGCGGCCATGGCTCACGGGCCCAGCCGCTACGCAGCATGTGGGATCTTCCCGGACCGGGGCACGAACCCGTGTCCCCTGCATCGTCAGGCGGACTCTCAACCACTGTGCCACCAGGAAAGCCCCCTCCCATCTTTTTCTATTCTCCATGTCTCAGACAAAAATCAATAAAACACTGCAACATTGATGTAGCAATGCTGCATAAAGGCAGGGTTGATTGAGCCAGTAAATAGTACTTCATTGTACAGGCCTTTGTGCTAGCATTGGGACCATTATACTTAGTTAATATTGCCCAATGAGATCTTAATTTAGGACTATAATTTCAGATCTTTAATATGCTGAACATTACTCAAATAAAGTTCAGTACTTATCAAGTATTTACTAAAACTGCTTAATTCAAGCAATATACAGTAGGGAATCTACTTTAAAGGTAATATTCTCTAAAAGTAGTGATGAAGCTTAATGTCTATATTTATCTAAATTAAAGTACCTTTGAAGAGCATTTTATCACACTTATATATACCAAAAATGTGTCTGAAAGAAATCGACTATAATGTCAGGTCAAACAAGGTTGGGTACATTCAGAGTAGTTTGGTGATAGAACAATTTGCAAGGCCTAGAGTTAAAAATAATTGAAGGCATGTTATTCAGCTTTTTTTGAAATTGCTTGCTGCTAGAGTCTAGTGTATTTTGTTTCAGGTCTAACCAGATTTTATAAACACCCATAGATGGAAATTTGTAATGTCAATACTGACAGAACAGTAGCTCTATTGGGCTCAACTATTCAATCTTCTAACAGAATTTCTTGTTTTTCCCCTTGTTATTTTATACCTTCAACACTACAACTTACAAAAAAATAAAGTGAAAAATAAAGGCTTCCTTTACAGGACCTAGAAATGTTGTGTCATGTCTCCTTTCTCTAAAAAACAAACCAAGCGGGCTTCCCTGGTGGCGCAGTGGTTGAGAGTCCACCTGCTGATGCAGGGGATACGGGTTTGTGCCCCGGTCCGGGAAGATCCCACATGCCGCGTAGCGGCTGGGCCCGTGAGCCATGGCCGCTGAGCCTGCGCGTCCGGAGCCTGTGCTCCGCAACGGGAGAGGCCACAACAGTGAGAGGCCCGCGTACCGAAAAAAAATAAAAATAAAAAAATAAAACAAACCAAGATTCCTGTGCTCTTCATCTTTTCAGATTCCTAGATTCCTTAGGCAAGGTCTGTCTGCATCGGAGCACAGCCAACAGAAATCTGCATTCCTCACAGCAGCAATCATGCCCTGGTGGACCTGATACTGGCTGCGGCAAATCTGATAGATTTACAGTTGCTTCACTTTAATACCTCCTCAGCTTTTTAAAACAACAGAACTGCATGAAATACACAAAGTATACTGTGTATTTCTCAAAGTCTCAAAGTATAAAGCAGTTATAGTATGCAGATCAGACAGAAACAAAATCATATGGGTCAATGATTAATTGTGCTTGCTAACAATTTAGTGTCCACGTGGTCAGGCTGGTTAGCTAACATAAAGCCATTAGAGGGTCCCCAAAGTGCTCTTCCTGTCCCCAAATTATTGCCCTTATGTACTGCTATCTTACCAACATTCTTCTCTCCGACATAGCCTGAAATTCCAACCAGCTCTTCTGGGCTATACAACTAGTTATTTATTTTCTTAGAAGCACTACTGAAATTTATCAAATGGTTCAAGGAGGTGGCAGAGAAGTTCTCTTTATACATTAGCATGAATTATCATGTAAAATTAGCCCATATCACCTTGAACACATCACAGGTCCTAGGGAGATGGAAGTAACTAAGGTACTAACAGGTTAACACGAGGGGGGTATTTGATATCTCCAATATCTGAAACTTCTGAAGACCTTTAGTATTTTTTTTCTTATTAGTCATTTTTTTTCTTGTGTTCTATAGCTTGGTAAGTTTGTAAGTGAATGTTGGACATAAGGTATGAAAAGAGTCCTCTTCATAGTCTCACACACTGTCTTCCCTCAAAGCACCAATCCTTCAGAAACATTATGGCTGCCTGGATACCTTCTCGGCTATAGTGAATTATGGTCCATTTTTAAAAATCTTTCATTCATCCCTGTTGTGTGGCCTCTGGCATTCTTTGAAGAAAACTACAGAGAAATAAGTATCATCCCAATAATTTTTAATAACAAAGGATAAATGGTAGTTCTTCCACATGCTTAGAAAAAATCATAGACCCATGGAATCAGAAGGGAATTTAGAGAACACAGTCTAGTCTCTCACAAAGAAGCCAACTTGCCCGAGGTCCCACACTGTTTGGAGGAAGGAACAGTATTGTCTTCTCCCTGTCCAGTGCTCTTTCAAAAATACTCCATTGCTCGCAGTAAAGCAGTTACTTCATGGGAAGATCTATGTTGACTGATAACTCTTAGATTCTACATCTTAATGTTCTCTCCAGAGAAAAAATCTTTTGTGATTGTTGCCTATCAATCTCATCCCATACCCTAAACTTTCTCTTTAAGATTCTGGTCTAGGCTGTTCAAGGATGACTGTGATTTTCAAACTTACAGGTTGCTGTGTAAGTTCAGTTCTCCATTTTCATACAGGAAGTTTATTAGGTAAGCTTGTAGGGAAGTGTAAGAAGAAGGATTGGGCAGAGGGAAGGTTTAAACTAGATGAAGCTACAGCAAAGGCTCACTCAATCGTGCGGGTACTCTGGAGCAGGGATGGTGCCCTCACAGTCGTCCTAACTTAGGCAAGGCGGACATCTTCATGTTTCTACCTGGATACATCAACCAGTCAAATGATGCAGGCTGACCTCAGGGCAAGGGTGTGGCCTTGGGCAGGGTGGTTCTCTTTGGTGAAGGGCATCTCCCAGAGAGGGACTCAACTGAGAGCCATTAAATGATAAATCTCTCAAGCCCCATTCCTGGAAGGGGAACCTGGGAAACACAATACAGCATCTACTATGGGTTCTTAATTAAACCAAAATCTAGAACAAGCAAAAGTTAAAAGGATGTCATTAAAGATGAAATCCAAACAAACGAAAATGCATCTGTATTTGTCTCTCTGTTGTCTTTGAAATAAATAGCAGACAGCAATAGTCTGAAAGTGAAATAACCTAGTGATTTTATTCATAAATATTTTACACTTGTTATCAAAGACAAGCCATTGAGGAGGCGTGTAAACTCCACATTCATCTGTCTGAATGAAGGATATCAGAGTTCAGGCAACTGCTTTCTAAAGAGTACCTTCACTGCTTTCATGTTCCTTGTGCGAGTTTTACTGAGAGGCTTAGTAAAATAATTGTATTGAAGTCAAAGGAACTAAAAAGCAGACATCATCTTCCAGTCCTGCATATCACTATTTTAAGAGCTGAGTAAATGTTCATTTTATCAGAACAGTCACTGTATAGTCAAAAAGGAATGATGGTATTTGACTTTAGCAATGACTGCAAGTATCCATTAATATATTTAATGAAAGGAATTAATGTTCTTCAGTAGAAGAACTATCACGTTAATAGCCTTATTGAATTAGTTTAAGAACATGATCTCTAAAACTGTCAAATTCCAAATTTTTTAAGACATAATTTAAAGGATCAATAAAGACAATTTTTATAATGTTATATTTATACACAATTCCAACTTTCTCAGTTTCAGCCAAATTGGAAGTTTTTATTGCCATCTTGAAATTCTAAAGAATATATCCTCTTAGTCCTTAAATTACCTTCAGCTGTGTGTGTGTGTGTGTGTGTGTGTGCGCGCGCGCGCGCACGCACACAGGTATTCTTAGAAGTCAAGTTGTACAGGCTATGTGTTTGAGGTCATTACATTCTTAGAGAGAATGGAGAAAAAATATTTCTATATGAGAACATCAAATAAGAAATTAAGGAGCAATGTGAAGAATGGGAAAATCTCTTACTAACTGTGACTCCTTTAACCGGCCTAAGAATGCTGATTTTTCACACCCAGTCTAATTTAAAAATAAAATTTGATGATTGGAGGACTAGAAAACCATCTGATTTTCTTGGGTTCTCAAAGTCTATAAGTCACAAAAGAACCCACATAAAATTAGCAGGTATATATGTATAGTGTGATTCAAGGAATATCTCAAAGCCATACCTGATTTTAGATGTCCTTCCCCGAATGAGCTCCCAAAGTTTTACCTTTTAATCTGTCCAGAAGTCCCCTCTATTGGAGGAACTAATGGGAATGCTGTCATCATTAAGCATGATACTTGGAAGGAAGCCCAGGCATTAGGGTAATTTTTATGCACTTAGTATCCTGCTTAGTATTTGATACTTAGACATTTTTTGTTGTTGTTAACACCGAGCAATTTGGCAAATTATCTATTGGAGAGCACTGAGGAGATAATAGAGCCAAGTGGGTACTGTTCAGTTAGGAAGGAAGGACTATGAAAAGACTGGCGGGGAGGGTGGTGGGCATTTGATGGAGAAAGCGTGAGTAAACATTGCCAGGAGATGAGAAGCACATAAAGACATACTTCATGGATTTCACAGTTCTCCCTGATGCCAACGCTATTAACTGGCCTCCTCTTTTCTACTGTTCTCTCCAGTGATAACTTTCTCTGACCTACACTGTGGGGTCCTTGAACCTTTTCTATCCTCTTATACCTCTTATATTTGAGAATGTTAACATGCTTCCAGTTCCTTTCTCTTCTTAGCACTGAAGACTTATTTATTCCCAAGCACAAACAAGGACCACAGGAAGAAGTAAAAGTTAAAATGTTGCCACTTATAAGCAAAGTATTTGCTACTTATGTTTCACTATCAGTGGAATAAGAAACAATATCAAGAGCAAAGAAGTAGCTTATTGTCTTCTGTTTTCAAGCTAAGTATGTATTCTTTCCTCATTCATTCCTAACATGGATCATTACGGACAAACCGATATGATTATACCTTGTAACTACTGCCACTTTTGTAGTACAATATTCTGTTGAACAGTTCTCTGATGATTCCAATAATTGCTCTTCTCATATTAAGATCCTCTGGTTCTAAATATTTGATAAACCCTGAGTCAAAGCTTTTATAACTTTTGGTGAAGAAATGGGAAAACATTTTCTGATGAACCAGTCTAAATGCTCAAAGATAGATTTTTAAGTCATAATGGCCTTCATAATTGTATTTTTGAAATGAAATCCATAATAAGTATCTCAGTTGTGGTACAGATGAGTTTCTGCTGTAGTTATAGTCTTCTTTTATGTGAGGGTTATTAATTTGTGAGCTGGTTATACAGAAGCGAATCTGAGCATTGATCTGACTAGATACATTTTATTTAAAATATTTCATGTGTATCATGTATAGTGATGGAATTAAAATTCTGGAAAAACAGTCTGTGTGTGTGTGTGTGTGTGTGTGTAAACTGATATATGTATGGGGAGAAACCTATTCATGTAAATACTGTAAAATAAGAAATTTTAATGAACATACCTCAGAAATTTGAATACTTATCTATAGACAGCAGCTAAACACAAATTTCTAACATGATTTTTCAAAGCCCATTACTGTTTAAATCCTAAAAATAAAAATGCACGTGGTCACATAGTACTGCTTCTTTTTAGGCTCTGGGTATTTGAGTAGAAAAGGCTACTATCTAAAGTTCTAAGAGCTAAACGTCACAGGCACAATAGAACTTTAAATGTTCTGAGATTTAATGTGAGCAGTTTTCTTGCTCTTTTGCCTAGCTGGTAAATCATTTACTCCAGTAGGCAAAATTTTTCCTTAAAAAATGCTTCTTTTAGAAAAAATACCTCAAAATAGAGTTGAAATAAAAGTACCGTGTACTTGCTCTGGATACAAACCTACCAAAATAGAAATGAGTGGTTGGCTTTTTAACTAAAAACCCAGTGGGAAAACAGGAGGAAGGAATTTTAAGTAAGAAAAATGTATCTAAAACTCCCTTCTACTAAGTAGAAGGAAAACTACAAGTTATTGGATAAAGAGAGTTTACACTTTGGCATTAGTGGAAGTAGAGAAGTATACATTCTGTTCCCCAAACACCTGGAGGGCAAAATATCTATTCTGGAGTTGAATATCTACACCTATTCATTCCCTGCCCCCAAGCTCCAGCAACAGAACAGTCCTACTGGGATCTGACAGTCCTGAGTGCAAGTTACAAGCATTCCAACAATACCTGTGTGTACTTCCTATACAGAACGGAGAGGAAAATAATTTTCAGAACCAAAATCGTAAGCGGAGAGAAGTGTTACATAAAAGAGGAAGCCAAACCTCTACCACAACTAGATGTTTCTCTTTGCGTCTCAAAGGAAAAGTTAGTCTATTTTCCTTGTCACCCTGTTAATTCATAGACTTGACATCACTCTGAATTTCATGTCACATGTGTTTACTCCTGCACAGACACACCTATATATCATGATATTTCCTTGGTTTGTGGACGCAGCACTCCAGTCTCTGCCTCTATCTTTCCGTGTCCCACAGCGATGCCTGCTGATGGGAGAGGCTGGCTTGGGACTGGATTCTGTCTCCAGCAGATGCCTTGGCTGTGGTAGTATCGTCAGACCTCACGACTTTACCAGCAGTCATCACCACGAGGACCACTTCGTAAGAGTTCCCTCCCCTCAGTGTCTGTGCTGGAGTTGGTCACTACGTCTCGCTTTAAGCCATCAGCCAGCATCATTATGTTTGGTGTTCATTGTGCAAACCCTCCAAACTCTTCAAATAAGAAGAGCTGTCTAATCCACAGATTCAACCAGGACACTTCTGAGCACTGACCCTCAAGTGCCATCCAAGGAGATTTTTAAAAGCTGTCACTGTTAGGATTGAAGTTTTAAATTTTGAAATGTGATGGAGACTTTATTGCCATATAACACGATTCTCAGGATTTCAACATTTACATCTGCAGAATACCCCATTTTATGCAATATTTTAATTCCTAATAAAACAAGAAATAATCCATTAATACAAAATGTAATGTGTACAACTACCCATGCCATTGATGACAAGAAAAGAGAAAAATAGACTGAAGTGTTCCCAAAATTGAAGAGGAAAGAAAGAAAAAGAAAAACAATAGGAAAATTCATTATCTTAGTTATTACAGCAAAATTATACTGGTAACTTCGAAAGATGTAAACAACACCAGAAATCATCCTTTCAGCAGAGACGTGAGTCATGAGTTTTCATCATTGATATGCTTGTCCAAAGCGGTAATTTAGAACTACTGCTACCAGCTCCGGCTGTATCCAGAATGCTAATTATGAATTAAGTGGTGAGCAGATGCTTGGAAATAAAAGTTTGCCCTGGGCTGCCAGGAGCCTAAGGACAAAGCTAACAGTCCCTATAAACCATTAGTTTAAAAATGGAATCGTCAATACAATTTTCTAAGCATCAATGACCGTGACATAAAAATATGGATTATTTTAAGAAAAGAAGCTGTCTCGATACATAATCCTTTTTGCTTTTCTTTCTGTGGATCTGTGCCTACTCTGAATATCTTAAAGCAGCAACTCAAGATTAATTCACAAGAAAAAGAGAAATAGGCTAGTGAAAACTGTATTTATTAGCTCACAGCAAGGACTATGTGCTTAAAATGGGATTTATTCTTTCTGATTGCTATGGAATGGACACTTAATTTTCTCCCTAAAATGAAATGAAACTTTTAGAAGATGTATGGCTGCTGAGAGAGCAGTTTCTCACATGCCAAGCTATGTTAGCAAAGTTAGGAATAAATCATCAAAGAAATCTGACTAGTACTACAGAGTTCACGCAAAATAATATTTTACTTTCTACCCACATGAAGCATCTGTAGGACAACTAGTGTTACTGAGTTCGCTGCATTCTATAAAATAATACCCTTGAATCACAGACAGTTAGTATTCTTCCTCTTTTCTTGGTGCTTACATTAGTCCTTTTGTACCTTCTCTTCTTTTCATCCTCTCTCCCTTGCTACTTCTCCAACAATACCTTCCTTATTCTGACACCGGAAGGTTTGCTCAGCTATCCTCACGCCCTCAGTTTTCTCCCCTCCTCATTTCCCCTCTTTCACTGGTATTACTGCTGCTTCCTTAGAAGCCCCTGTAGATGACAATGACCGTAATCACAGACGTGTCCTCCATCTTTCCAGACTGTTGTCACAGCATGTATCAAATGGTATTGTTCGTTTAGAATGAGAACAATGACTGATATTCTTTTTACAAATAGGCTTAGATTTCTACCCTTTTTGCCTGAATGTATATCGAGATTTTTAACCAAAGAAATTGAAGAAGTTTTGACTAACATAACGTAAAAGTTTTGGGTTGAAGGGCTGCCTTTGCTATTTTATGGCTTCTAATAAATATTTCACCATTGGTTGAGAAAAGAGATTCCTGGCCAATGGAATACACTATGAGTCCCTTTTATATTAAAAAACAACAACAGCAACTCAGTCAAGTAGGGTAAAATCCCATTATGACATAAGGAAAAAAGGTAGTAATAGCTGTTACTTGTCGAGGGCTTATATTACGTGTCAGAAACTTTGCTTTTGCTATTTAACACACACACAACCCTGTGACGTTGCTCTCCATTGTGCTATCTCTGTTCCAGCAATGAGCATACTCAGTCTCTGAGAAGTTACATTTGTCAAGTTCTACTCAGCCTCTCACAGCCTCAACATCTATTCCATTTTATTTGCTCCCCATGACTTAATGATATATCAGACTAATTTGAGAGACATGATTTTATTATGATAGAATAAAATCTATTATATAGGCAAATGCTTTATACCAGACTTTTACTATATTTTAATTTCTTTCCTATAATTCTTACTAGTAAATGGCTCTGGATCTGAGATCTTAAATCATAAGACTGGAATCTACACTTTTTTCCCTTTGTGCTGCTTAAAACTCTCTCTCTGCGCAAAGCTTACACATTTCAGGGAAAGCCAAACTTATCACCTTAGTACCAGGTTCTGCCACAAAGCTTTTGCTAACTCATGTTCTGTTTAATCCAAGGGGCAGGGAAATAGATTTTTCCTTAGTCATCAGAGTGGCAATTCTGATGGTGAGGAGGATGCTGTTGAGGGAAAAGCACAGCTGAGTGCCAGACAGCTTGCTCTTTGGAAGGAAAATGGCACACATTTTCACTCCGGGAATTCAGCTTGTCATGGGATAGTCATGACAATGAAATCAAGTTAATTATCTCTTCTTTCTATAAAAATGTGCTCTGGACATACTAGTTAAACATTAGGACTTGGAGGAATCAATTTTCTAAATGGCTACCTCTAAGAATTATTGCAGAGGGGGAAGAGTATATAGAAATTATTCGGAGGTGAAGTTGTATTAACAGAAACAGGGCCCTTGTGCTCACATGATGTATAGATCGCTTGAAGGAAAGGGTGTGTTGATTCTTCATACTCATTGTCTACAAGGCACAGAGAGTTGGTGATGATTGAGAGAGTTAAAGTCAATCAAGAGAGGCATGAAAGTGTTGTTTTCCTCAGTAGAACCCCAAACCCCTTAACACCACAGACCTTGTCTTATTAACCTTAGCATTGCCAGAGTCCAGCACAGAACCTAAGTAGTTGCTCAATTTGTGTTGATTGAACTGAAACAAAGTGAAAATCAAGTGAGATAATTAGAGTAAATGCATCTCTAATGAGAAATTTTATATATGGTATTATAATATTTAATACATAATTCTTATTATAACATATGCATTTAGTTAATTTTTACAACCATAAAATATGTACTATTTTATCCCCCATTTTATAGATGGGAAGACTGAGGCAAGGAGAGTTTCATGAACTTTCCCAAAGTCACATAGCTAGTAATGGGTTCACCTGGGATTTGACCCCAGGGTTCTCTTGCCCCAGAGTCCACATTCCTAAACATTTGGCAATACTTGCCCCTGATAAAGTCTCATAAGAGAATGTTTTCCTCAGGCCCTGTGTACTTGGTCATGCATGCAGTTGTTATATTTCTTACTATGCTGTGAACTCTTGAACTCTTCTAGGAAGGGTCCGAGGGCTACTCACCTTTGAATCTGGTCTTGCAGACCCTTGAACATACTGGTCTGTTTAGAGTTGAATAAATATATCAAAACAAAATCCTCACCTCAGAGGAAAAGATAACTGTAGTGGGAAACCTCAGAGGTAGCACAGTGATTATGCTTGAGTTCTGGATTCTCATTCACTCAAATATTTCATGACTAAGATCCCCTAAGAAAGGAAAAGTGGGGCAGTACCCAAACCAGGACCTAGACCAAACCAAGGAACCCTGAGCTCTTTGGGGAAAACCTGAAGCACACGGAAGGAAAGCACAGTTGTCTCAGAGTCAGGCTTAACCTGGCAACACTCCAAGCAGTTTGTTTGGAGACAAGAACAGTAACAGCTGGCTCAGAAATGTCTGCCAAGTGGTAACATACAGGCGGAATCTCTTCCTGTTGGGGCCTTTCAGCGTCTTCCGTGGGCAAATTGATTATTAGTTTACCAGATTAGTTAGCTGGCACCTGTGGAATAACATACGGAGTGGGGAAGTGTTAGTGGGCGAGTGAAGGACAAAATGTAAATGGCACACAAATAATGGCCTTCAGGTCCCAAAGAGCCCAATGGTGGGAGGCGGCCTCAGGGCTAAGCAGGCCTCTGATGATGGGGAGCCTGAAGAGACACCTGGCCATTATTTGTATTCGTAAGTGTGGGTTATAAAGGTGTTTTTGGTAATACACATAAGGGATAAAATACTTAACTAGGTGTAGGAAGACCTGACTTTTCTACAAATGGTGTAACATTGAGCAAGTGGCTACATTTCTTTGTGTCTCGGTTTCCTCATCTGTAAAATAGGATTAAATGATTCCTATGACTCCTTCCAGCTCTAACATGCTGGAGAATCTACTGCGAGTCATCAGGGCCAAAGTCAGCTTTAATCACTCAGCACTCAAAAAAACAAAACAACAAAAAAGAAGGAAAGGAAGGGAGGAAGGAGGAAAGAAGGAAAGAAAGAAAGAATTGGCCAAGAGTGTCTGTGTCTGAGAAGGCGGAAGGCCTAACCCAGCCCTCCCCCTGTACTGTCCACTACTCCCTTTGCCCTTCATGAAGTCCCCTGTTTCAACATCTTCAAAAGCTACCCAGAGCCATAAGCAAACAAAAATATACAATTAAATTCAAAATTAGTGAAAATCTTTTCAAAGGAGGAATTGAAAAAGGATATGAACGGTTACACTCATTTTAGAAATCCCTTCAACTATTAAAAATAAAACGTTGCAAAATCAAAAATAGCTCTGAATTGTACAACATTCCGCCATGCTGAGGTTCAGCACTGTATGAAATATGCAGACGCAGTGAATAACTATCTTCTGGGCTCTCTAAGGGTCCAAAGTTTTCGAAATTCAAGTCCATCTTTTCCTCTAAGAAACTGATAAATCTGAGATGAAAACAAGTTACCTACACAGAAGGACTCTCGAATCATACTCTATTTATTTACACATCTGTATTGTTCCTACAACATATGGTTTGAACAAAGACATCAAAAAGTGAAGTGAGCATCAGGTCTTTGGCAGAGCTGCCATAGAGCGAGCTCAGTTTCCAGGTCTGGGATGTTCTCAGAGAAGCATCCACTCCCAAGGCTGCTCAAGCACAGGCACTCCTGTTTTAAAAACACATCTACGGATCTCCACTTTCCCTTTCCCTTAAGGATAAATCAAATTCATGTTCTACACACCAGGTTAAAAAAAAAAGACCCTCCCCGTTCCAGTGGTCCTTCCTTTCAAGAATACTGTCTTGCATGGCTATTCCCATACTATCTGGAACGATAGATGGCAAGGCCCACCAGACATAATGACAGGAATGAGTGGTTTGTCTTCAGGCGCGTCCTGTCGCACATTTCTGATGCCTCTGATCTTCCTCATCGGAGTGACCCAATCTCAGACTCTCTGTTCCCTCCCTCCGCCTCCCAGTTGTTCAAAGCACCCTGGTTTGGTCTCGTCTTGCTCTCTCCCCGTCCCTGCTGCTGGGAGGATGTGGCACTGAAAGGGCTACTTGGCAGTTCACTCCAGCAGACTTCTAGGGTATTAACACTGGAGCACAGAAGTTTCATTAGAGGACCTCCAAATGTCAATATCTTTGCTAGATATCCTGTTTATGCACTGACCCCCCTCCCCCATTGTATCTTTTCTCCATTCTTCTCTGTCTTACTCTGGGTCCCAGGAGCTACCCTGGGCTCCCTAAAACAACTGCAGTCTGGTGGGCAGGTACTAGGAGGATGTGCGTGAGCGGAAGGCAAAGGTTAGGGTATCATCCCCGCACCAAATTCTCTCCCTACTCAGCAAGAGTCTCTAGCAGTGTATGTAACTCCCCACACTTCAGTTTCTGCTGTGAGGGCTTTGTTCCACTGGCCTGTATTTCCCTCCATTGTCCTTTCAGTCCTGGGGATACAATGTCTTCCTACCGATGCTGGTTGCTAGGTGACTCATCATCCCTCATTTGTTCATTTACAGACTGTAAGTAGTTCCTCCATTAATGTCTCTTCATCTGAATCATCTAGAGTGAATCTGCTTTCCTGCCAGGATAGTATCCATAGGTGTTTTCTTTGGAACACTTTGGTTTCTCCAGAGAAGGAATCTGTAATATTTATCCAGGGGATAGGGGAAGCATATACCTGACTCTGAATGCTCATACAGTAAGGAGCACTGGGGTAGGCATTCCATTTTCCATATTGTCTTTATTGCCTCTTTATCATTTATCATTTTATTACAGTAGCTCTTCCTTGTCTGCTGTTATCCCTGGTGTTTTTGAGATTTACCCCCTTCAAAGGAAGTTTCTGGGACTTCCCTGGCAGCACAGTGGTTAAGAATCCACCTGCCAATGCAGGGGACATGGGTTCGAGCCCTGGTCCAGGAAGATCCCACATGCCACGGAGCATCTAAGCCCGTGCGCCCCAACTACTAAGCCTGCACTCTAGAGCCCGCAAGCCACAACTGCTGAGCCCGTGTGCCACAACTACAGAAGACCGCACGCCTAGAGCCCGTGCTCTGCAACAAGAGAAGCTACTGCAATGAGAAGCCCGCGCACTGCAATGAAGAGTAGCCCTCGTTCGCCACAACTAGAGAAAGCCTGCATGCAGCAATGAAGACCAAATGCAGCCATAAATGAATAAATAAATTTATTTTTTAAAAAAAGGAAATTTCCAGTTTCTTGGTGGGGTTGGGATACAGGGGATGGAAGAAAGGATCATTAGGTCTGATTGCCTTTCAGAGATTTTTGACCAATTCTTGTTTTTTCAGCCCCTTGTCTCATCCCAGTCTTGTTGCAGCAATAGGTGCCTTTAAGTTCTGAATTTTTCCCAAGTTCCATGGTATGAACTAATCTGCCTCTTATTGGTATATGTATTCAATGCTATAAATTTCCCTCTAAGCACTGCTTTCTCTGCATCCCCAAATTCTGATGAGTTGTATGTTCATTTTCATTTAGTTCAAAATATTTTTAAACTTCTCTTGAGAGTTCTTCTTTGATCCATGTGTTGTTCAGAAGCGTGTTGTTTGACTGCCAAGCATTTTGAGAGTTTCCAGCTATTTTCTGTTTTCGATGTCTAGTTTAATTCCATTATGAGCTGTATGATTTCTATTCTTTTAAATTTGTTAAGGTATGTTTTATGGCACAGGATGTGGTCTGTCTTGGTGAATGTTACACGTGAGCTCGAGAAGAATGAGTATTCTGCTGCTGTTAGACAAAGTGCTCTATAGGATGTCCATTATATCCAGTTTATTGATGGTATTGTTGAGTGTAGCTATGTCCCAACTGATGTTCTGCCTGCTGGATCTGTCCATTTCTGATGGAGTGTTGAAGTCTCCAAGTAGAACAGTGGGTTAATCTACTTCTCCTTGCAGTTCTATCAGTTTTTACCTCATGTATTTTGAGGTTGTGTTGTCCTATCCATGTACATTATAGATAGTCATGTCTTCTGGGGGCAGAGGGGAAAAACAAAAAGGTCAAATAGGGACTTTTATGAAGTTTACCAAGTGTTTTGTGTTATAAAACCTCTCTTTCGTGTCCTCCAAAAATCTTCCAAACAACAATATAAAACTTGCTTTTTTTCACTTATGATTTCTGGCTTGGATAGGCTTTAAGGGAAAAGGGCTGAATCCCATTATGAGTTAATGCCACACATGGAGACAAGCAGCATTTGAGTTCTGTTGCTCTTTATTTCCTTCCTTTATTTCTTTTTCTTCCCTTTCTTCCATTTGACAGCTACTAACTATGGACTTAGGTACTATACTAGCAGCTATGGATTATAAATCTGTGCTTTCAGTATATTTACAATACAGTTGAAGACACTGAGGATAGCACTGACATTATGGAAAAGTGAGGAAAGTGTGTGAAGTGTGCAGCAGAGGAACAGAGAGAGTGCTTGGTGTAGAGATGAACACAGTCTCCGTCCACAAAGGGCCCACATTCTAGACAAGGGAGGGTAGAATATAGGATCAATAGAAGCATACAGCAGGAGACAATGGTCCAGACAGTGTAAAGGCAAGTGCAGGGACAGCAAACCTGAAGCTGGGTGACACATTCTGGGGTACCCATTCGGTATGGGTGCAGGCAAGTGTACAAGTGGGAAACTGTGCAAGGTGAGCCTAAGAGCAAACTGGAGGAACTAGTGTGGTTTGAACTTCATTCTGAAAACTGTGGAGAGATATTCAAGAATTTTAGGATGAGGGGTGGGATATAAACAGATTTAGATTATTAGAAGACCACTTGGCAGCACCATAGAGGATAATGAAGTGGGGCAAGATGGGAGGCAGGGAGAGCAGGAGAGAAGCGACTGCAGTGCAGTCATCATAACCACTATCCACGCTGATGAGGCTCTAAGAGTGGCAGGGGATCCAGCGATGAAGCAGAGAGGAGGGAGGATGTTGCAGTGGGTGGTTAAAATCTATAGAATCTGGTAATGGGTTGTCGGTGTGGGGGAGAAAGCAGAAGTGAGGCTGGAGATTTCGGAAGGGGTGTGAGGAAACCACTGGATCCCTCACTGAACATCCTGGGAAACCACCTACTGCACTGCTCAGTGTCCCACATGAGAGTAAGAGCAAATGCCATCAAGTGTGTTGTCTTGCAATCGCATATAAAATGCAGCTGAATAGGCAAATCTGTAGAGACTGAAAGTAGAATCCTGGTTGCAAGGGACTGGGAGGGAGGGGGAGAGGGAAATGAGGAGTGATTGCTAATGAATAATAGGGCTTCTTTTGTGGGTGATGAAAATGTTCTGGAATTCAATAGTGATGATGGTTCCACAACCTTGTGAATATATTAAATGCCACTAAATTGTAAACTTTAAAAAAGTTAATTTTATGGTGCATCAGTTATAGCTTAATTTAAGTCTCAGGGCCCAGATGCCACCAACTAGACCATGTCGGGCATCTCTTTTTTCCTAAAACCTTAGGACCAGTGCACTATCCTCTGAGCTGGGCTCAGCTCATCTCACTGGAGACCTTCTGTCTTCACCAGTAGAAACTCTGGGTAAGATAGTGGCCTTAATCATATATCCGGAGAAAACTCTCTAATTCAAAAAGACACATGCACCCTAATGTTCATAGCAGCACTATTTACAATAGCCAAGATGGGGAAGCAACCTATATGTGTGTGTCAGACAGAGAAAGACAAATATCATATGATATCACTTATATGTGGAATCTAAAGTATGATATGAATGAACTAATTTACAAAAGAGAAACAAGCTAACTCACAGACATAGAAAACAAACTTATGGCTACTAAAGAGGGAAGGGAGGAGGGATAAATTAGGAGTTTGAAACTAGCAGATACAAACTACTATATATAAAAAATATATATATATATAAAAAATATAAAATAGATATATTTTATGTATCTATTATATATATAAATATATGTAAATATATATAAAATAGATAATAAATAAATATATATAAATATTTATATAAATATATAAATAAATATATATAAATATATATAAAATAGATAAACAACAAGATCCTACTGTATAGCACAGGGAACTATATTCAATGTCTTGTAATAAACGATAATGGAAAAGAATCTGAAAAAATATATTGATATAGATACAGATATATAGATCTATAACTGAATCACTTTTCTGTACACCAGAAACTAACACAACTTTGTAAATCAACTATACTTCAATTTAAAATTAATCAATCAATTAATTAATTAGTTACTTTTTAAAAAGACAGTGGTCATCTACAGCTTCTCTTATCCTTAGAGGGGTAGCCTATTATCCATGGACAAAAATAGGGGGAACAGGGACAGAAGACAATCATTCCAACCAGCCCAGATAAAAAGTGTCTGCAGGGCTTCCCTGGTGGCGCAGTGGTTGGGAGTCCGCCTGCCGATGCAGGGGACACATGCCGCGGAGTGGCTGGGCCCGTGAGCCATGGCCGCTGAGCCTGTGCGTCCGGAGCCTGTGCTCCACAACGGGAGAGGCCACAGCAGTGAGAGGCCCGCGTACCGCAAAAAAAGAAAAGTGTCTGCAGATTCTAGCTGACAAGAGGCCATTTTCTGTAGGACACCGAAACTTAGTTTGTCAAAGAAATAAATGCACACACAAACAAACACCAAACATATATCTATCAAGGAACTGCAATCTTCATTGTTTAAAACCTAATCAACTTCTCAATTAGGTTAGAAAGTAATAATGGTATATTAAAATTTCATTTTAGTAAGATTGGAATGGGTTTCCTCTCCAAAAACTAAATACCACATGCCTTGGGCTAGCATGACACAGTGAAAGATCATGGGCTTCAAAGTCAATAAGATATGAGGCTCACCACTGGTAGCTTGTGGTCTTGGACAAGTTGTTTGGAACACCATAAGCCTCTGTTTCTTTAACTCTAAATTGAAGATAATACCTACCTCAAAAGTTTAAATGCCGTAAAACGTGCAAAGTGTCTACTGGCACTTGGCAAGATGTTTTCAATGAACATTATTCCATTCCCTGTTACGACAAAGAGGGTATAGTTCTCTGGGTTTTTTTCCTCTCTCTCTCACCTTCTCTCTCTCTCTCTCTCCCTCCCCCAGCCCATCTTTTCTCCCTCCCTTTCCCTCTCTTTTACATTCCTTTAAAAATCTGGATTGTCTGACTCTTGCACCAAAAAGGAGATATCAAAATCTAAGATTCTATGAGATTCTTTGAAGGTCTTTTTTAAAAAAGGAGAAAATACCATATTTTAATGTTTACTTGTTTCTATGAGTCGTATAAACCTAAAAAGAGGAAGATTCTGGTGGCTCAGTGTTTTTCCATTTCTCATGCATAATAATGTAGCTGATAAGTCTCTCTGGCCCTTTCATCATTACTTTCATCCAAGCCATGTTCAGTTAGGATATTATTTGCATGTTGGCAAGATGATTACTTTAATATGCAGTCATTAAAAAAAAAAAAAACCCAGACAGAAAAATAGAACACCTTTTTTTTTTTTTTTTTTTTTTTTTGCGGTACGCGGGCCTCTCACTGTTGTGGCCTCTCCCGTTGCGGAGCACAGGCTCCGGATGCGCAGGCTCAGCAGCCATGGCTCACGGGCCCAGCCACTCCACGGCACGTGGGATCCTCCTGGCCCGGGGCACGAACCCGCGTCCCCTGCATCAGCAGGCGGACTCTCAACCACTGTGCCACCAGGGAAGCCCTAGAACACCTTCTAATAACTGATGCATTAAATGGGGAACAGTTTTCTTTCATGAGAATATAGTACTTGACCTTCTGCAGAGACAAGTTCATTGAACCTAATTTTGAGAAACCGATTACATTTTTTCTAGCCAGAGATGGTTTGATTTGACTGAAGTCTGGTTAGGATGCAAAGAGGCTATTAAATGATTTTTAGCATTTTTTCCAAAGAGCGATCCATTCATTGCTTGTGAATATTCATCCCTCAACCCTCCTACTCTATTAGGCTCAAACCAGCGCTGTAAGATTATGATGTTTTTATTGATATAATTAATAATAAATGTTACTCGTTAACTTGGTTATCGCCAAATTGGACATTTAACAAATGTACTCCGGGCCTTACCCTAGTGAATTTAAGATAAATATGAGGCAACATACGACCTGAAAAGAGGAAATCAAGAGTGTTACTGTGGAAAGAAAAAAAAGTGGAGAAAGTGCTTTACCAAGTTTTGGAAAAGCTAAAAACAATGATTTTTAAAACTAATTCTCTTTAGGTTTCTCTGAACAACATGCTCAAATAATTTAAGACATCTGCTCAATATATAACGTCAATTGAAATGTTAAAAGATAGTTTAAAGTACCAGAAGCAAGAAGAACCCTACAAAAAGCAATAATATGCAAAATGCAGAGACTGGATTATGAAAAAACAAAAACCTACCACTTTACTTCACTCCTCATTCTACAACCAAGAATCCAGCTCCTGTATAATCAGAAAATCTAAGGAGTAACAGCAATGAAATATTTCTGCCCTACTGTAATGCTGCAAATTGGAACCTTGAAAATTGTACTCAGATGTGTACCAACGGATCTCAATTGCAAAACAGCATAAGGAACGAGATTTGCAAATGTAGTCTAAGGACCTAGAATAATATTTTAAATCAGGCTGCATTAACTTGGAATTTGTCCATGAGTTGACGTTTACCTTCACATTATTTGAAAGAAAAATCAGAATGTAGACAGAACTTTTATTTTATTTAAAAAAAAAAATAACAGCACCCATCGATAGCTCAGCTAGTAGCGCCAAAGACTGTAGACGTGATTTTTGAAAAAACAGATGCTTTTCCAGCTTTCCAGCTCTAAACAATAAATTCTACTGTGCTAATCCCTGCCCCACATGAACAGGTGGGGTGGGGATGGCAGGCAGGTGAGAAGCAGTAAAAGAGGTGGACACAAGTGTCAACTTGGCCAGACATAATCACTAGTAGGTAGAGAGGAGACTGGGTTCCACGAGGCCAGGGAAATTACTGTCTTATCCCATTTTACAGATCAGAAACTGAAGCTGAGAGGTTACTTGTGCAAAATCCCACAGCTGGGAATCAGTTCTAAGGGAGTTTTGCCCCTAAAGCCCCCACTTTTCCTATTCCACCATCTTCAGAGAGATAACAAAAGATTCTCGTAAAGTGGTTGATCAACAAAACACTTCTATGATTAGCCTTCCTCCAGCTGGAAGACTGACAGCAGGCCAGGTGGCTCAAGGTTCCCCACCCCCTATTCTTTTCGGTGCCCCTCTACCGAGGAGGCTGTGCTTTTTCCTTTTTCCTCGGTGCCCTTTGGATACACCAATGTGAATGGAGGTCTCAACAGCTAGAAATGAAAATGCCCCATCTTCCCTCACATGTCAAGGTCACCTGTAAGCATCACTGTTAGGCACTGTGCGAGGGTTCAGAGAAATAGGGTACCATTCTTGTTAACAAGCTGCTTCCAGGCTGATTAGAAGACAAGGCAGGATCATCCTTGCTTTTATCCCCCCAGAATAAACATAATGAGAATTTCAAGCAACTAGGGAGGAAAGTCAAAAGAGATATTTTTGGTCCACGACTTTCAGAGGTCCTACAATATTAAACCACGTGGGTAGGAGGCAAACTCCCAAATGCATGAGGACATGTGGATCTATGTAGGTATGAAAACATAATTCCTTTTCTGTGTCTCCTTTCTTGTTTTCAGTACTTTCACATCCAATGTCCTATTGCTCACCTGGTGTGTCCAACTGCCTAAGCCCTACCTCGACTGTGTAGGATAAGTTTATGCTCAAGTTTAAGATAAGTTAAACTTGTAAGATGTTTATGCGTAGATAAGTTATGCTTATCTTTTACTTTCATTCCTTTCTTTCAAAACTCACCAGTCCTATTTCCCCATTCTCAGTACTCTGCTCTCTCCTGGGAAAATTCAAACTTACCTGTGGGCTCCCCCAGACAAATATTATGTGTTTACAGTTACATACAGGGAGTTGCTTTTGCTGGCAGTATTAGCCATCAAGTTAGGCTATGCAGATATTTTCAAAAAGATCACAAAAGTCACTTCCAAAGGAGTGTTTATTTTATATTCTTGCTCAGACCATATCTAAGGACAATGGTTCCTAAACCAAACTATCTTAGGAAGTTTCTTTATCAATTTTATTTCACTTAAAAAAATGAAAACAATTAATCTTCTTAATGAGGCACCTACCTTGACCTTTGTTCAAGTTCTTTTTTTAAGTCAAAAAAAAAAAAAAAAGACCTGAGCTACCTTGCTTAAATTAGTTAAAAACAATTCATTTTAGACACTTCAAATGTTTCAATATTTTGTGTATGACCCAATCTGCTTAATTAAAAAGAAATTTACTTTGGCTGTATCTTCAAATTTTCACTGCATTTTACAATTACTGACCCTTAATAAATATTGAAAGCTGAGACCTCAATGTCTTTGAGGTCGCAGTATACCTGCACACATATAAAACAGACAAAGAGTCTTGTAGAAAAATCCTATCTTGAAGAAAATGTGAAAAAAATGGAAGACTAAACTAAGGTTGCCACTTAAATTGCGTACATCAAAATATGAAAGTAAAGCATTTTGAAATATAATTAACTTGAGAGAATTATGATCTTGGAAAATACTACATCTTTTAAGAGAAAGTACAATACTATAAGGGCTAAAACTTGATTCTAAATATAAAAATTTAATAGTAAAAATTTACCAGTGTGTTTCCATCACTGTCTAAGGGACTGGATAATTTTCCTTTAAAACTGAAGTCTTATAATGGAGATACGTGATAGTACTTCTCAGTTTTAATGATTATTTTAATTGTCCCAGGAGATTGTGTGACTCCCAACTCTATAGCACTATCGTTACTGAGAGGCCTTCTAGTATTGATTTTATTTTGTAAATAAATTTACCCATAGGAAACACAATTTACTGACCAGATCCATGGAATTCTAGTCTACTTCTCATTATTTTTGTTATAAATTAATAAACTGAAATTATTGTATATAAATAAAATCCTTCAGCATGACTCAATCTTCCAGATCTTACTTACCCATGACTAAAATGTGAAAATTGGGTTTCAGTATCTGCAAATTGCAGGATATGTGATCACCCCATCTCTAAGCAGACACTCTTTGAGACTCAGGCTCTGGAAAGCGTCTCTCTCTTTCACTTGGCACTTGCCTCATGACCACAGCAAATGTTATTTTTTAAGTTTAAGCATCATTACTTTCACCATTTTTGCATGCATGTTTAGGACTCATTTCTATTACCTTGTTCTCACTTTTGGAAAAATAAATCGCTCACAATATTTACACTGATGTCTTAAGAAAGCAAATTTGTAGTCCAGTAAATTTTAATAATCTGTGCCAGGCATCACTGTAGAAGGGGATAGTGCCCTGAAACCAATCAGTAAATGAAAGAGACTAACTCCCAAAACATTATGGGGCTTCCATTTCTGGACCGATAAGGACTGTCTGTGGGATAAAGAGATAACTGTTGCACTACTAACATTAGGGCATTTGGGGCGAAAAAGCTCAGGCTGAGGCTCTTGGGCAGGCAGAACATGCTTATTTCATAACCCACTTACTCACAACTACCAAAACCTATGGCCAGTTGCCTTTTTAAAAACTGTAGAAAATTGGAGGCAGATGATACTTTAATGGTGATTAAGACAAATGCTTAATATTTCTGAAGATAAAAAGGTTTGCGAGAAGTTTCGGGATTTGCCTGCCATCACACTGTCTCCCAGGAGTAAACTGGGAGCATCCCTGTCGATTTAGAGCTTTCTATGGCCCCATCCTTCTTTCCATTTTAACTTGCACTGATGTACACAACTCATGCCCTTTAATCCTCTGTGGTTTCATCACTTAGAAGCAATATATTGAGCAGAGGTAAATAATTATTTTATGTAGGTCTAATTAAGTTCAAACTGACTAGCGTTGGCCCCAGACTTTCTGCATTCCTCGGAGTCAGTCTAATATGAGCAGTTGAATCTACTCAGTTCGACGTGTATTTGGGGGGTATATGCACCTGCTCAGGGTAGGAGAGAAGGAACTACCACTCTGCTGAGCAGAACGTTTCGGCTGCTAAAAGAAAGTGGACCGGAACTAAGCCATCCCAGCTTGCAGGATAAAGGAAACACCCACAGCAAAGATAGTTGGAAATCAGGTTGACATGTACTCTGTCTTTACTTTTAGGTTAAAGAAAAAAGTCTCTGAAGAATTGCTATACTGTGGTAAGTGGAACATGTATTTCTTCATTTTAAACAGTCCCAAATGGTATGTAAAGAATCTTTTTCCACAATAGATAAACATTAAATGAAGAATAACTCTTATCTAGTATATAAGTATATAGTATCCCACCATATGTGAAAATAACTTATGAGGTGTAATAGTTTTCCAAATGTTTCTTTTAATATCTTTTAAATAATTAGCTATAGGTTATATTTTAAATGGCATCACGGAAATTTAGTTTTATTTGGGAGATAGGTTTGTCTACTATTTCTCCTTCCGCAGATCCAATTTAATTAACCCGTTCTCTTCCTCAAAAATACATCACAGAAGTATGAGAGAGATCAGATGGCTCAGGGCAATTTGCCTGTGGGGACAACTCAATGCCTAGGACCTGTGGAGTGTGTCATTAGGATCAACTAGTATGAAGGACAATGCCTTTACCTCAAGTTAAACTAATGTCTCAGGTTAAATGATGCTAGGCAACCTTGAAGTCACTACTAAGATTTCAGGGCTCTTCCTGGAATTAATGCATAACTTTTCTTCATATTCATTCACTCACAAAACATTTATCGATCAACTGTAAGCCAAGTGTTGTGCTAGGTGTTAAGAATACCAAGTCAAATGCAACAGGAGTCCTGCCCTTGAAGAGCTCATAGGCTGGTTCCAGGGTTCTTATTTAGCCCAACACAACAGTGTTATTTAAAGCTGGTTTCCGTTCTGATTGACCGACACCTATGTTCTACCGGTGTTTACATATTTTGAATATTCTCTACCACCTTGCTGTCTGTAACTGTAAATTTTAGGAGCATGGAAGAACTCAAAAACATGCCACTGAGTGAGATTTAACAGAGGTGCATACAAGGCCCAGTGCGAGAATCCAGCAAGGAGTGGTGAAAGTCACATGATGGCATTTGAGAAGTCTTCACAGAGAAGATGATATTAGAGCTGTAAATAATGAAGTTTGGGAGTGAGGGGAGGAATAGGGGAAGGGACTGAAGGGGTCAGAAAAGTCTGGGCATTACTGGAACTACCAGAGCATACTCTTTTTTACTGAATGATATTTGGAAGCAGCTCAAGTACTAATACCACATGACACATAATTAAATATAGCGATTTCATTTAGTTGTTAAAAAGACTACCTTGGGCTTCCCTGGTGGTGCAGTGGCTGAGAGTCCACCTGCCGATGCAGGGGACGCAGGTTCGTGCCCCGGTCTGGGAAGATTCCACATGCCGCGGAGCGGCTGGGCCCGTGAGCCATGGCTGCTGAGCCTGCGCGTCCGGAGCCTGTGCTCTGCAACGGGAGAGGCCACAACAGTGAGAGGCCCGCGTACCGCAAAAAAAAAAAAAAAAAAAAAAAAAAGACTACCTTTCACAGTTTCCCCAAATATTCAAGGACATCTGGGATCATTGTTTTAAAATAAATAAATAAGGTAAGAAAGCAGTAAATAACTGGAGAAGAGGAAAGACTGAAGCTCCAGAAATTGGTAAAGAGCTTCTTAGAAGGGCCTTCCTCTAATCTCCCCTTTCCTGGTCGCTGGCCTTCACTAGTCATTTAGCTCTGGCCGAGGATGCTCGGGAGGAACTGTGGAGATGTCTTTTGGCTGCATGCCAGCCTCTGAACTGCGCATGATAAAAACACTAAAGTACAATAATAATGGTAAATTATTCTGTCTTGTTCCAAATGATTTTAAACTGTTTTGGAGAGCTTTCAAATGCTTTTGAATTAAGAAAATAATTGCAATCCTAAATTTCAGGAACATGACAAAACTTATAATATCCTATTAATTTAAAGTTGAGGCACCTTTCATTCTTAATACATGTTATTTTACAAGTCCTTGCATATTTCAAGGTCTAAATAGATTTTTAAAAATGTTCTTAGAGCCTTAACTTCTTTATTTTAACAGAAATAACATAGACTCTTACTTAAATGTATAAACTTAATATATATTCAAATATCCAATAACAGAGAATGTTTCATATTAGCTTGTTAGTTAAATTACATTTTGTGAGTAAACAAATTTAGAGCTTATGAATGAAGCCAGATGGAGAACCAAAAGTATCAGTGTTTGCCATATTTTGACTGCAGACAGTGACTGAGGAATTTTAGCTATGCACCATGCCTCAACCCTGACCTCCAGAGGCCGTTCTAAGAATGACAGAAGGTTTCTAACATTTAAACCTTGACGGAACTTTGTTAAAGCTATCAAATTTGTCCACGTGCTTCAGTGAATCCGTCTCAGAGCACAGCAAACAAATGAGGAAATTATCCTGTCTTAATCCAGAGAACTATTCCAAACTATTACTTTAATTTCCAAAGCAATCCTTAATATTTTCCAACTGGCTGGAATTTCTAACCCATTCAAGTGTTACAAATAACTTTATTCACTCTCCCTTCCATTCTTTATGAAGAACGATAACTCACCAATATTCTCCTTACTTTCTATTATCAGCTAAATGAAGATTACCAGCAAAACGGTTCTCGGTTTCCCTGAATGATCCTTTAATCTTTTCCTACAAGGCTCATTTTCTAATCTCAACTTTTTTTTTTTTTTTTTTGTGGTACACGGGCCTCTCACTGTTGTGGCCTCTCTCATTGTGGAGCACAGGCTCCGGACGCGCAGGCTCAGCGGCCATGGCTCACAGGCCCAGCCACTCCGCAGCATGTGGGATCTTCCCGGACTGGGGCACGAACCCGTGTCCCCTGCATCGGCAGGCGGACTCAACCACTGTGCCACCGGGGAAGCCCTCTACTTATTTTTATGAGTCTACTCTAAGACTTTTATTAGCTACCCAGTTAACATTAAACGTCATACGTTAATGATGAAAGAGATGAATTTATTTATAATACTTTAGGGAAATTTCATATTTCCTTACACATAAGCTACCAAAAGACCATCCTGGAAAATTGCAGTTAATTAAATGAATTAGCTACTAATGAGATTTAAACAAACAAACAAAGCTACTGATGCAATTTAAATAACTTGAAGAAATGTTACTTAAAGCTCACTAATAATCATTACACCCTCAAAGTGTTACTTTGACATACAAATATGAACAAGATGGTGTCAGATGCTACCCAAGATCGTGTTTTCCAGGAGTTGGCTACTAAAGCTTATGCTGGGCACACGTGGCCCATATTTGAAGAATAGAGAACTTACAACCAACAGGATCAATGCTTCTCGAAAGACTTGATGATAAGACACCATTTTGGCAGAATCCCACATAACTACCACCACACCTCCACCACTACCCACCAAATTTCCACTTTCCCATTCCCAAGACATATAGAATCCCACAACCATGAACATGATCAGATTTGAGGACTTGCAGAGGGCAGGGTGGTATTATTATGACATATCACTTTGCTGAGAATGATACTGTGATTTATAAGAAATATATGTAGAACCAAAACTGAAGTGGAGTCACTTATGTTGGGGACAAAAAGGAGCTGGCGACACAGGTGCATTAAAGAAAAGCAAAGGTTAACCTTACCTAATATCAGTTGGGAGATTTTACAGCTCTTCTCAGAAATCAGCAGAGGACACCAGCAATCTGCCAAGGTCAAAAGTCAGTTCACACCACCTCTGGACTTTTTTGTTCCCCTAAGTCAGCTACCCTGATTCAAAAAGAAAGAAGACCATCATGCAACCGGTCAGCTGAAAAAGACAAATAATTTCCGCATTTACCCCATAAAAACCCTTTAGCCTATAAACAGCTGGGAACTCACTGCTCCCATAGCCTTGAGTTTCCCAGCTTGTCGGTCAAAACCCTTGCCATAAACTCATCTTTGGCTTTGTTTTACTTGGTGTGCAGAGTTTGGTTTTTCACATATATATCTGGCCATTCAGATGACCAAAATATATTTCTCATATGTATTTTGTCTTCCTCCATGGTTCCTGGCTCACAGCTCCCCAAACCTTTGGAATTTCCTGAGTGAGTGACAAGAACAATGGCAGCATCTTTTGTTATAATATTTGGTCTCTTGTCCTCAGTTTCTGGAAGCACTTTAGAGTCATAAAGGTGAAATGGGTGTCTTGTTATATATAACAAGCCCTCTATCACTACTGGATTTATGTTAGGGAGATGATTTTGGGATAGCACATAAGGATGGGGGCTGGTTGCCAGGGGAACCAAATATTCTTTCAAGGAGCAGTATTAGGCCTGGCTTAATTGAGAACCACTGATTTGATACTATTTTAAATTTCCGAAGTTAGTCCCACTTTCTTATATCTCCTCTACCAATTCCTCTACCAAGGAAATAAAACCAAACAAATTTATTTAAATATAGTCAAGCCAAAGATGACAAAGAATATTTTCTAAGCAGGGAAAGAAATTGAAATAAATGATTGACCAAATCATCAAAAAATTTATTTTTTTCAAAGGTGTTGCTAAACTCAAGCAGTCCCTCTAGTGCCTGGAGTTGGGGGCACCACTAAAGGGACGGCAAGGCTCAGAATTCCTTAAGAAGTCAATTCTGAAGGTGATGAACAAGAACAGAGTAAGAAACTTTTGCTTAAGAAGTCAAATGTGCACTCAAAGTATTTCCTGTGTCCTTGTCAGTGTGTTTTCTTAGAATTCACTGTGTTCACACCAGAATGAAAAGAGAGGATGGCATCCAAAACCCACACAAATCAGCTTCCCAGCCCAAGGTGGGCTCGAGTCGCAGCCCCCAGCAATGGGCGTGGATGTGAAGTTGGAGAAGAGCTCTTCCTGGCATATCAAGTCCTCTCTTTCTTTGGAAGAAAATAGCACACTTTGGCCATAATAGGAGAGATTGACAAACCTATTTTAAAGGATGTTTACTGAAGTGTTCCTATTGTATTAAAGCTATGCCTTTTAGTATAATAAAAGGAGTAAAATTTTTAATCTCCTCCTAAACGCCTTCTCAAAAATAACTCGAGAGATAAGAAAAGTTTTGTTAACTTCTTCTGCACCAGTAGAGGAGATTACTCTCTTGTCTCTTCCCACAAGAGACATCAGGGTCTTAAGGGTATGATTCACTGTGAGATTAATTTCCCATCTCTTCGGTTACAGTTTGCATCTCCCAACTGGGAGGAACGTTTCGATTTTTGGTAAACATTTTTAAAAAATCAGTTCATGTTTTGCCAAGTTTGTATGGATTACCCAATTAGTACTCAATATAATCATTATCTGGAAGCTGCTTTTGGGATAATCATCAATTAAATAGTTATTTTATTTTAATGAAGAGAGAAAAAACATTTTCCTAAGGAAGAATGTTTTTAAATTAATTGATGTGTTCTCCAAGTTGTAAGACGTTAGCATTCACATCTTGCCTCTGCTTTACAGCTAGACATCTCTTTTATCGTTAAGAGAAGGAAATTATGACTAGCACTCAACAGTAGGAATATCACCTGGAAAAAATGAGTCTTTATCTCATTAAGGCTTTCAGAATGACTTCTGAGATGATGATAAATTATTTTACATTCCAGGAAAAGGAGAGACAACTGTAACTATAGTTACCAAGCGTATCAGGGGCCCCTGCTTTCCAGAATAGCCTCCAGACTAAGTATTTATTCAAGTGAGTTGTCATGTAAACACACTGAGAGGCAGGAGGTTAGAGAAGGCTTTAAATGCACCTGTCACAAACATTTTAATATGCAACATTTCTTATCTTCACTTTTTTTTCCATAAAATACTATGTACTTTAGAAACGTTTTTTAAGAGATAGCCTCCCTTGAGTTGCCTAGGACAAAAACCATTAGATGGTCTTTGTTCTGGTACAACAGGTATTTATTTTCTAGACTTCACATGTCCAGGATGTAATGCTCATAGATGGCCTTGACTTGCTTAATACTTTTAACTGGAAAGAAGGAATTTCCTGTTGTTTTAGAAGACAGGAAGTAGAATGTCCAGCTCCCCTTGCCTCTAGAAAACACTCTCTGTACTTACTTCATGGGGATATAAAATTCCAGTGCTCTAGGTAACTTCTGAAATTAGAGATGTCTTTTCCCTGGGGCTGTGCTATAGGCTGTATTATTTATTCTACATATTGATACTCAATATATATTTGGCTTCTTCAGAGCATATAAGAACACAGGATCTAAAATCAGGTACCTGGATCTGAACACTAGATACTTCACTTACTAGATATATGAACATGACCAAGTTACTTAATCTCTTCAAACTCTATTTCCCCATCTGTAAAAAGGAGAAAATAGTAGTGTCTTCCTCTTAGGTCGGTTTTGAAGATTAAATGAGGTAACTCTCCAAGGCTTAGAATCTTCCAAGATTTCTCTACCAGTGTTAAGAAAAGAGAGGATAATCTTTCTCATTCTTCCAAGAGAATCAACAGGAAACTATTCTTTAAACACACACACACACACCTCTCCAAAGGAGAGGAGTGAAATTCAGAGTCAATATAATACCGAAGAAACTATTTCCCTAAAAAAAAAAAAAAAGTACAAAGTCCCTAAGCTACAAAGAAAATAGCCTGGGCTTCCCTGGTGGCGCAGTGGTTGAGAGTCCACCTGCTGATGCAGGGGACACGGGTTCGTGCCCCGGTCCGGGAAGATCCCACATGTCGCGGAGCGGCTGGGCCCGTGAGCCATGGCTGCTGAGCCTGCACGTCCGGAGCCTGTGCTCCGCAACAGGAGAGGCAACAACAGTGAGAGGCCTACGTACCGCAAAAAAAAAAAGGAATAGCCTGATATTACTATGCACAGTGGCATGAGTTTACTTTTGTTCATCTATTTGAGATATCTGGATTAAAGTCCTAACCTCAGGCTTTTCATCCTGGTAGGGTTTTAACTCCGTTTAGAGAACTTCAGTTATCCCTAGTGCCTTAACCAGAGTTGATGGGAACCAAGGAATATGCCTAGGGCTGCCCATGATCCTCTTCCAGGAGCCAATAGAAGTCTTAGTATAAAGGAAGAGTCTTGATTTTCTAGCCAAATTAGAATTATCTTACTGTTATTAGATGTAATAAATTTCAGTTCTTTTTAGATTTTCTAGGTATAAATAATAGCACTGTACATTATGATAATGCAGATGCTTCTTATCTAATATTTATTCATGACACATTCTTAGAGGGAGCAATTTTATATGTATACTTTAATTACTAATGTTGTTAAAAAATAAAGGTTCAAATATTGGTCAAAAATATTTTTGGGGGGGCTTCCCTGGTGGCACAGTGGTTAAGAATTCGCCTGCCAATGAAGGGGGACACGGGTTCCATCCCTGGTCTGGGAAGATCCCACATGCCGCGGAGCAACTAAACCCGTGCGCCACAACTACTGAGCCTGCACTCTAGAGCTCGTGAGCCACAACTACTGAAGCCTGTGGGCCACAGCTACTGAGCCTGCACTCTAGAGCCCATGTTCCGCAACAAAAGAAGCCACCACAATGCGAAGCGCCCCCCCACAGCTCACCACAACTAGAGAAAGCCTGCACGCAGCAACAAAGACCCAACATAACCAAAAATAAATAAATAAAATAAATTTTTTTTGAAAATGACCATTAGTGTAATAGAAATGGAATGTAGATTTCAAATCACAAAAAAAAGAGTAATAAAATAATTTTATTCAATCAAGCAAAAGTCAGGGCAAAAAAAAACAAGAAGAAGAATATAATGAAGACAGCATAGTAGGAATTAAATAAGACTTCCGCTTCTGGACTTGACAGAACGAGTGGTACAAGTATCGTTCCCTCTCACACTGTAAACAACTATTAAACTGGACAAAATATATGAGGTAACCATTGTCAGGGACTGAACAATAGGCAGCACAGGACTGTGATTCTCCGAGGAGGAAAACACACATGGTGAGCCTCATGATAGCCCTGGATTCTGCTTAGAGGTCACTTTTCTACCTTGGCTCAAGGAGGTGGACTCTAAGAGGAGTGACGGGCATTGAGGAGGCAGAGATTGAAGTTGCAAGTTGCTGAAGGGGTTGGCACTTAGAGAGAAGCTTCCAGAGCTCTACTGGTGGAGGACAGGCGGAAGTCTGCATAGAGATTGAAGGTGGGTCATTGGGCTAGGCTGAATATGCACAAGATCAGACTTCGGGAAACTTAGCAGAGATCGTCTGCTAAGTTTGGGGCTAACTTTTGGTTCAGCAAATTCTGAAAAGGCATTTTCCAAGTGGTTAACATTCATCTGAAGTTGAGCACAGGGGAGTTATTATTAAAAATTATCTTCATCCAACCTCATCAGAAAATGTAAATAAACATAGACGCTACTAGATGGAGAAACTAAATGAGAATGCAGTTAAATTGGCAAAATAACCCAGAGTGCACAACAATCAGGTCCAAGTGTAATATTACATGTGAAGAGCTTCAGTGAGTTTCTTTAAACTTGTTTCAAGATTCACCTCCTAGTAAGTCATATTCAAATTATAGATCTCAAGTTTAGATATCTGTAGCTAATCAATATCCTAGCACATTTGCGACTCATTTCTCATTTGCGTGGGTCAGTTCTGTTCTTAATTTTGCTGGACTATCAGAGCAAGAAAAACCAGAGACCAATACTTATGAGCCCTGGTTTCCTCACATGTAAACTATTGGCAGATATCTGTGGGATCCAAACACAAAAGCTACTGCATAAATACTTTTTGATTATTTAGACTTATACTGCCAAAGGGGGCTACAAATTGCATACAGACCATAGTTTTATTATATTTTCCTAATTAACTCATTCAACAAATTGTTTTTTAGTATTAATATATGGCAGGTATTGTTGGGCACAGGAATTAAACAGTGAATAAACCTAACAAAAATCTTAGCCTTATGGAGCTTATAGATAATCGTAGTGTAAATAAGTAAACATGACCTAGAGGATTGAGTTGGCTTATTTTCTTTTTTTCCTGGCTGATATTTTTAGGAGTAAGTTACCCTGGTTATTTTTTTCATGCTTTGGCTTTATTCCTTATCTTAACAATTTAGGCTGCTTATTTAAAAAAATTACATTTGATTTATTCATAATAGCCAAGTATCAATAAATAGTTTTAAACATGTATAATATACTTAAAAATTTGTACATACTGAGAATTTATTCTGAATTTAACTCAAAATGGATAAAAGTATCTCACCTGTTCATCACAGTTTTATTAGAGCAGGTTTTATTTTTTTGATTTTGTTTATACATATATTTAAATTTTTCTACAATGATTGTATGGTGCTTTCTGTTAGAAAAAGACATTATTTTTAAGTCTTTAAATATAGTTCCTTATACTGTCTATAAAAAATTAGGTCATGAATAAATAAACATAAAACTTGCTTTTAAAAAAAATAATTTTTGAACCTAGAAGTCTACTATAACCTAAGCAAATAACTATATTTATATATTTATATTTATAACTTTGCTTAGCTATAACCTAAGCAAATTCTGAAATTTGTTGAGGCCTCTTTGGCTGAAAAATTAGGACATTTCTTAAAGCAACAGACTGGAGAAAAACATTTTTGTGAAATATACCCTGGATAAACAAGGTTTAACTTAGTCTTTTCTGATGTGCGCTGCAATATATTTTTATATGAAGGAACACTAATCTGTATAAAACAAGTTTTCTGTTGCATAAATAGAAATGCCATTACATCAGTGACAACTGTCCTGAGTTTTAAGAATTGCCCTGGGGGCTTCCCTGGTGGTGCAGTGGTTAAGAATCTGCCTGCCAATGCGGAGGACACGGGTTCATGCCCTGATCCGGGAGGATCCCACATGCCGTGGAGCGGCTGGGCCCGTGCGCCACAACTACTGAGCCTGTGCTCCGCAACAAGAGAGGCCACTGCAGTGAGAAGCCCACGCACCGCAACGAAGAGTGGCCCCTGCTCGCCACAACTAGAGAAAGCCCGTGTGTACCAATGAAGACCCAGTGCAGCCCAAAATAAATAAATAAAATAAATAAATTAAAAAAAAAAAAAAAGAATTGCCCTGAATGAATAGTGAAATCCTCCACTGTTAACACTCTCCTGAAAGGGACTGCTAAGGAATTTTTCTTTTTTGGGGGGGGCTGCACTGGGTCTTCGTTGCTGCTGTGTGCGGGCTTTCTCTAGTTGCGGCAGTGGGGGTTACTCTTCATTGCGGTGAGCAGGCTCCTCATTGTGGTGGCTTCTCCTGTTGCAGAGCACGGGCTCTAGGCGTGAGGGCCTCAGCAGTTGCAGCGTGCAGGCACAGCAGTTCTGGTTCACAGGTTCCAGAGCGCAGGCTCAGTAGTTGTGGCGCATGGGCTTAGTTGCTCCACACCATGAGGGATCTCCCAGACCAGGGCTCAAACCCATGTCCCCTGCATTGACAGGTGGACTCTTAACCTGGAATATTACTCAGCCATAAAAAAGAATGAAATAATGCCATTTGTAGCAGTATGGATGGACCTAGAGATGATCATACTAAGCGAAGTCAGAAAGAGAAAGACAAATACCATATGATATCACTTATATGTGGAATCTAAAATATGACACAAATGAACATATCTACAAAACAGAAACAGACTCACAGACATAGAGAACAGACTTGTGGTTGCCAAGGGGGAGAGGGGTGGGGAAGGGAAGGATTAGGAGTTGGAGATTAGCAGATGCAAACTAGTCAAAAATACTGAATCACTATGCTGTACACCTGAAACTAATATTGTAAATCAACTATACTTCAATTTAAAAAAATCAAACATAGAGTGTGTTCTCCATGGATTTTGTGTTCAAAAAATATTTTCTGAACACCTATATGTCTGGGCACTGTGGTTGGCGCTTGGAATTTGAAAGGAAATAAGATAGACAAGATCCTTGTCCTCTGGGAGATAGATTAAGAATAAATTATGTACATATTTTGATAAGTGTTTTAGAGGAGATAAATGGAAAGCTGAGCAAGATGGATAATTTAGGCCAAAACTCTCCTCTGGTATAAAGAAACATCAACATAACATTTCACCAAGGAGTACAAGTCAAGGTGGACTTGCACTTCCAATGTGTCATCGTGGTGCTAGTGTAGGGTGAATCGTGCCCCTTCCCCAAAACTGGTATGTTGATGTCCCAATCCCAGTATCTGTGAATGTGACTTTATTTGGAAGTGGTGTCTTTGCAGATGTGATGAAGTTAAAATGTGGAAATAATGGACTAACATGGGTCCTAATCCAACGACGAGTATTCTTCTTAGAAAAGGAAAAATTGGACAAAAACACACACAGAGGAGAAAGTCATGTCAAAATGGAGGCAGAGATGGGAGTTATGTACCCACAAGGCAAGGAACACCAAGGATTGCTGGCAACCACCAGAAGCAGAGAGGAGTGTGGAACATACACTCTCTAAGAGCCTCCAGAAGAAACCAACCAAGGTGACACTTTGACTTTGGACTTCTGGCTTCCTCAACTATGAGAGAATACATTTTGTTTGAAGCCACCCTGCTTGTAGTACTTTATTATGGCAGGACCAGGAAACCAAAATAGGTGCCAATGGCTTTATACAAGGGATGACCACATAGGATGTTTTCTCGATTGTACTGTGCAGAATATCATTTTCAAAAGAGAGAACAAAAAATCAACAAAAAGGAAAGATTGATTTATATTGGGAAGACCAAAACTAGCTAAGAGTCCCTTCAGTTCTTGAAATTCTCTGATTCTTAAACCAGAAAAATTGTGTAGTCGAGCAATTATCCACTCAATTAGTCCTCACGAGATCAACTTACTAACACAGGAACCCACTGAAATGGGGCATGCTAGCCTCGCAGTCTGAGTTGGGATGGCTTCACTTGTGCTCCTTGGTGAAATATTATATTGATGTTTCTTTATACCAAAGGTGAGTTTTGGCCTAAGTTATCCATCCTGCCTATCAAAATCAACAAAACCACACGTGTTGCGTAAACATGACTTTAGTGTTCATATAATTGTGTTTTTTCAGAGTTTAAATACTTAAAATCCTTTAAACCAGGGAAACCTTCGTTTCTCTTCTGGGATACATATATTTCCAGTGTAAATTTTTTAAACAAAGAAAAATAGCATAAATCTTTTCAAAAACTATAATTTAAACTTGAACCAAATAAAAGCGATTTGGTATCTTCTTGGAGAGACATGCTCCTACGAAGCAGAAAAGGAAAAATAGAAATAGTTTTAAAACAAAGAACTTGATTTGTTTAAGACAAACATAAAGCAAAACAGAAAAGGTAGTGCCCCCAACCAAACACCACAGAAAATGTCAGCATAACAGAAAATGTCAAAAGAGAAAAAAATCTAACCTTTTTTAAATCCCATTCATTTCCCACAGACTTTAAGAATCTTTCCTTTTTAAATAAAAATTTTCTTCCTTTTTCTTATTGCAGGAAAGGATATAAATCAATCTGGCACTGCCCTATAAAACTCAGACTTATACTAAACAGAAGCAACAAAAGTGTGAACTGATCTTCCCTTTCCTGGTGCTGCCTTTCCTTCAAGGGCCTTAGCGCATCAATAACAGAGACCACTTAACAGTCCAAGGTCATGCAATAGAGAACAGAATGAGCCTTAAGTTTAAGTCCACCCTTCCCTTTGCCCAGGGCGATAGAGCAGTGTGGAAGGGCTGCCATTTGTACAGCCCCAGGGGTGCCCTTCCTATCACATAATCTAGTTTGCAGTCTATCAGCAGAACGGTTCAGAGCTAAGCTCTCCAGGGAATAGGTGGGAGCCTGTGTGGCTTCATTACTTATTAACCATGTACCTTGGCAAGTTTTAATAGTTAACCTCCTAAGCCTCAAATTCCTCATCTATTGAACAAGATAATAATATTCCCTCTTTCATAGGGTTGTCAAAGGGCATAAAATAATGCAAATACCTGGCATTATAAGAAGGAACTCAACAAATCACTTATGTATTGTTAATATATATAAGCTTAGGAGATGGAAAGTGAGAAAAGGTTAAACCTCCCTTCTGGGTCTCTCCTCTACAAGTATGTTCATATATTTGTTCCCACCCCACTTCCTGACATTCTCATCTATTTTGTCCTCACAACACTTAATTAAACAGCTAAAACAAAACAAAAGAACCCAAAAAACACAGCTAAAGCTCCAGTTATGAAAGTGATATATGCCCTTGATAGAAGACAGCTGTTGCCTAAGCTACTTATGCTGATAGAGATTCAGCTTCCAATTTCCAACAAGCCTTAAGAGGCATTCAAGCTTCTGCATTGATGTTCTATCAGTGGCCTGGAGAAGCGACCAACACGAGTGAGGAGAGAGTGAGTTAAAGACACACGTAAGCTGGAGGCTTCATGTATGCTCACCAATAGATAAACATTTGGGGAGTTAGTAACCATTTGAGTGTCCTGTCTGCCAAGACTGTGGTGATTTTTGACCAAAGAACCAAAAGTCTCAGGCAGTCTGCTGGTCCCTCAACCACTAAGCCTAAAGATGTGCACTGAATTGCAGCTACGTTAAATGTATCTCTTTACCCATGAACCAACACAAAAGAAGCAGGCTGATTCTGGGTACCTCCCTTAAATGCCAGCTGGTGTGTCAACAAGCTTGGAATGGAGCTGTTGAGCCAAGTATCAGTTTTCCTCAACAAATAGTCCTCTGGATATGTGCTCCATTAGATCTATGTGAAGGGATCAACTATGAAAGAGTTTGCTACATCACCATGTTATCAGTGTCGTCAGCATCATTGCTAATTACTTGAGTGCCCCCAAAAGTAGAGTTTGAGACAAAGACTTGGGTAATTTTTGTTTGGGAGGTGATGCCAGGGAGGCAGAGTAAGCAGTAAGGAGAGTAAGACAGAGCAGGGAAAAAACCTGGTAAAATAGGTATTGTACAGCTGGTTATTGCTGTGAGCAACTGGGATTTAACCTCATTGGGAACCCTTGGCAAACCACCTAGAACGCACCACAGGATTCGTATTTAAAATCACAGCCCAGCTGACATCACCAAGAGACAGATGGAGATGGGAGAGTGGGGAGATGGAGAGCAAGTTCTCCTGTGAAGTCAGATTATCAAAGGGAATGAGCTGGGCGGAGAGGAGGTGGTAGCCTCAAAAGCAGTGCTTGAAATTGAGATTATAGACAGTTTCACTGTAGTTCTTATGTTAGCTCCCTTATTGTAGGAGAGCTTCTTCTCTCCTGGTGAGAAAAGGAAGCTCAGAGTAACTACTGCCCCTCTCTGTGCCTTAACTCACTCTACCCCTGAGCAGGTGAATGGTTTATATGAATGTAAATTTGGAGGAATAACCCATGCTTCACTCAGCTCCACCCTTTTTCCTTTTGGAAGTACCTCCTTCCAGAGAGTACCAGCTCTCCCGTGCCCTCATACTGTAAGGATGCAGGGCTACCTCTGTCATGGGAGGGAGGGGAAGAAGAAAGGCCCGCTCCTGCCCAGTGCTGCTAGGGACAACATGCTTCCTAATTCTTGGGTTCAAAATTGGAAGTTCACTTGGCTTACGAACCTAAAATTCCCATGGAAGATGGGAAAGGGAATTGCTGCTGAGAATTTGAAACCCCAAGCTGATCCTACTCTAGGATATATGCCTCTTCCAGGTGGTAGAATCTTCAGCTTAAAAAAAAAAATTGGGGGGCTTCCCTGGTGGCGCAGTGGTTGAGAGTCTGCCTGCCGATGCAGGGGACACGGGTTCGTGCCCCAGTCCGGGAAGATCCCACATGCGGCGGAGCAGCTGGGCCCGTGAGCCATGGCCGCTGAGCCTGCGTGTCCAGAGCCTGTGCTCCGCAGCAGGAGAGGCCACAAGAGTGAGAGGCCCGCGTACCGCAAAAAAAAAAAAAAAAAAAAAAAATTTTTTTTTTTTGATTAAGAAGAACAAGTCTAAGAGTCACGTGTGAAGCTAGAACCCAAATAGGAAAGAGCCTTCTTCTCATAGAGGCTAATCTAAAGGGATAAACAGGACTGTTTTGAAGCCAAGAGTGGAAGAGGGTGTGCTATCAAAATAATCATAAACTCATCACTTAGGATCTAGTATGCTTGCAGGGAATACTAAAAAGAACATGGTTTTGGAGTAAAACAAAGCCATTTGCTTGTAAGCTTCTTTAAACTTTATTTTCTCATCTATAAAATGGGGCACTAACACCAAACTTGCCAGGATATTATGAAGATTAGAAATGTGTGTGTAAATGTATGACAGCATCTTACGTTTACAAGGTAATCACATAATAAATGGAATCTAGAAGAAGATGTCTCATTATAAAATGAGAAAAGTGATAGAGATGGACTGAAAATGACTGTGCCATGATTTAAACCTATGCCAAGAAAAGGAAGTACAGGAAACTTGCCTCAGTTGGATATAGTTTGCTTTCCCCAATTATTCATAACATAAGGAGGTTTAGTTCTATCCTAGAGACACGAGCCAGCCTCACATGGGCAATGTGGGGAAAGTGGGCCTCCTGAAAGAGAGGAAGCTGGTGACTGTGGACCTCAACAGATGTCTCAAGGAGTTAACCTGAGTCCTCAGGTTATAGCAGATCTGAGAATATACCTAGCATCAGTTTAAAATCTAAATATGACAAAATACGAACTCTGTCTAAACATTTCATTTTTGTTTTCTGAATCCTTATTAACAGATACCCCTAACTTAGACTCCACTGAAAAAATATTCACGAGCCTATAAACGTCTTTTGAAATGTACTCCGCTAAATCAAAATATGTTTAAGCAAATCTATTCCAATCTTTGGTAATTCCCACATACTAATATTTCTCTATTTTAAATAATTTAAATTAGAAATTTCACTAACATACTGAGATTAAATGTTAATCAATATGGTAACCGTGTGTAAAATGAATTTTGTCATAAAAACAAAAATATTTATTCGTTCACTAAATATTGACTGCATGCCGAATAAGTGTAACTGATCTTGGCACCAAAGATACAGCATGCATGCCCTTCTTTTGGTTTCTCCTTGATGCTACAAAGATTCAGCTGCAAACCAATTTGTTCAACTGTAATTCAAAAATGGTGAATCAGGGCTTCCCTTGTGGCGCAGTGGTTGAGAGTCCGCCTGCCGATGCAGGGGACACGGGTTCATGCCCCGGTCCGGGAAGATCCCACATGCGGCGGAGCAGCTGGGCCCGTGAGCCATGGCCGCTGAGCCTGCGCGTCCGGAGCCTGTGCTCCGCAACGGGAGATGCCACAACAGTGAGAGGCCCGCGTACCGCAAAAAAAAAAAAAAAAAAAAAAAATGGTGAATCAATCAAAGGGTGATTGGAGAATTGTGGCAGGTTTTGGAGTCCCATCAAGGAGACAGTCTGGTGTAACAAACAAAGGATGGACTCTCCTTCAGAGACTTAGACCCTAACTAACAGTTCCACATTTTAGGTTTTTTGGTAAGTTACGTACTGACTCTGTACCTCAGTCTTGGTCTGAAAGATGGATAGAATAAGCATCAGAGAAAATTTGTACAAAAAATAATTTTAACTAGATTGCAAAAGCAACCAATTATGAAAAAATTAACTAGTGAATGTGTTCGTCTCATGCCTTAAAGAAGACTTACGCTATGAAGATAATTGATTTAATTCACATTATCCGCATCTGCCGTTTAACACTTCAAAAGGCTTCTTCCTACTTTTGATGTTTTCTTGCCAAAGCATGTTTTTTTTCCAACCCTACTGCTATTATCTGGATGGCAGACATTTCTTTCCTACCAAACTAGAGAGAAAAATTCACTAGATTCATTTAGTTTTTCTCTAGGTATCTCTAAAAGTTACTAAAGTAAACTTTATCTCCACATTTATTTTAATTAATCCCTATTCAAGGATTTTCTCTGAGAACACAACCACAGCTTTTCCCAAGGATACCATCATTGACTGTCTGTCAGTTACAAAGCAAACCCTTTCGAGTTTGCTCAGGCTGCACACTTATATAACCATTTCATTCCAAGGATCACTGAGACCTTTGCTGGCATACACACCACTAAGCAAACACAACGTATGGAAATTCAGATTGACCCAAAAGATAAATGGAGAATATTTTTCTTTACAAAAGGAATTGCTATAGGCTTTGTTCTGCCTATGCTGATGCATATCATCAAACACATTTTAAAAACATTATTAAATGCTACCTGTAAGTCCACTCTGTCAGGTGCAGTGGAGAATGACTGACTGCCCCCAAGGAATTTACAATTAGAGCGGGGTAGAGCTATGTAAAAAACTAACTGTATCTCAAAAACTTTAAATCAATTAGAAATAAGGGTTCAACCAACATATTGTAAATGTGGAAAAAAGAGAATAATACATTCTGATTGAAATATTACTGAAGATTTAGTAATTATCATATCATAAGCATTAACATATCAGAAACATTCTGATAAACTGGTGCAACAGACTGTCTTGGTGGCCTGCTCGTATCTCCTACCATCCCTTTTACTGGTTTGGTTGATGTACCCAAACCCTAGTCGCTGTAGGGTGCTTCAGCTAACAGTTCACACCGCCAATCCTCCGTGGAGGCGTGCCTGTGGATGACTGAAGCTACCTTTTCTTGTTTGTTTTATTTTATTTTAACATCTTTATTGGAGTATAATTGCTTTACAATGGTGTGTTAGTTCCTGCTTTATAACAAAGTGAATATACATATACATATACACATATCCCCATATCTCCTCCCTCTTGCGACTCCCTCCCACCCTCCCTATCCCACCCCTCTAGGTGGTCACAAAACACCAAGCTGATCTCCCTGTACTATGTGGTTGCTTCCCACTAGCAATCTATTTTACATTTCATAGTGTAAAGATGTCCATGCCACTGTCTCACTTCGTCCCAGCTTACCCTTCCCCCTCCTCGTGTCCTCAAGTCCATTCTCTACATCTGCATCATTATTCCTGTCCTGCCCCTAGGTTCTTCAGAACCACTTTTTTTTTTTTTTTTAGATTCTATATATATGTGTTACCATACGGTATTTGTTTTTCTCTTTCTGACTTACTTCACTCTGTATGACAGTCTCTAGGTCCATCCACCTCACTACAAGTAACTCAATTTTGTTTCTTTATATGGCTCAGTAATATTCCATTGTATATATGTGCCGCATCTGCTTTATCCATTCATCTGTTGATGGACACTTAGGTTGCTTCCATGTATTGTAAACAGAGCTGCAATGAACATTGCGGTACATGACTTTTTTTGAATTATGGTTTTCTCAGGGCATATGCCTAGTAGTGGGATTTCTGGGTCGTATGGTAGTTCTATTTGTAGTTTGTTAAGGAACCTCCATACTGTTCTCCATAGTGGCTGTATCAATTTACACTCCCACCAACAGTGCAAGAGGGTTCCCTTTTCTCCACACCCTCTCCAGCATTTACTGTTTGTAGATTTTTTGACAATGGCCATTCTGACTGGTGTAAGGTGATACCTCATTGTGGTTTTGATTTGCATTTCTCTAATGACTAGTGATGTTGAACATCTTTTCATGTGTTTGTTGGCAATCTGTATATCTTCTTTGGAGAAATGTCTACTTAGGTCTTCTGACCATTTTTGGATTGGGTTGTTTGTTCTTTTGATATTGAGCTGCATGAGCTGCTTCTATATTTTGGAGATTAATCCTTTATCAGTTGCTTTGTTTGCAAATATTTTCTCCCACTCTGAAGGTTGTCTTTTCGTCTTGTTTATGGTTTCCATTGCTGTGCAAAAGCTTTTAAGCTTCATTAGGTCCCATTTGTTTGTTTTTATCTCCAGTACTCTAGGAGGTGGGCCAAAAAGGATCTTGCTGTGATTTATGTCATAGAGTGTTCTGCCTATGTTTTCTTCTAAGAGTTTTAGAGTGTCTGGCCTTACATTTAGGTCTTTAATCCATTTGGAGTTTATTTTTGTGTATGGTGTTAGGGAGTATTCTAATTTCATTCTTTTACATGTAGCTGTCCAGTTTCCCAGCACCACTTATTGAAGAGGCTGTCTTTTCTCCATTGTATATTCTTGCTTCCTTTATCAAAGATAAGGTGACCATATGTGTGTGGGTTTATCTCTGGGCTGTCTATCCTGTTCCATTCATCTATATTTCTGTTTTTGTGACAGTACCATACTGTCTTGATTACTGTAGTTTTTTAGTATAGTCTGAAGTCCAGAAGCCTGATTTCTCCAGCTCCATTTTTCTTTCTCAAGATTGCTTTGGCTATTCGGGGTCTTTTGTGTTTCCATATAAATTGTGATATTTTTGTTCTAGTTCTGTGAAAAATGCCATTGTTACTTTGATAGGGATTGCACTGAACCTGTAGATTGCTTGGGTAGTATAGTCATTTTCACAATGTTGATTCTTCTGATTCAAGAACATGGTGTATCTCTCCATCTGTTTGTAACATCTTTAATTTCTTTCATCAGTGTCTTATAGTTTCCTGCATGCAGGTCTTTTGTCTCCTTAGGTAGGTTTATTCCTAGGTATTTTATTCTTTTTGTTGCAATGGTAAATGGGAGTGTTTCTTTAATTTCTCTTTCAGATTCTTCATCATTAGTGTATAGGAATGCCAGAGATTTCTGTGTATTACTTTTGTATCCTGCTACTTTACCAAATTCATTGATTAGCTCTAGAAGTTTTCTGGTAGCATCTTTAGGATTCTCTATGTATAGTATCATGTCATCTGCAAACAGTGACAGTATTACTTCTTCGTATCTGATTTGGATTCCTTTTATTTCTTTTTCTTCTCTGATTGCTGTAGCTAAAACTTCCAAAACTATGTTGAATAATAGTGGTGAGAGTGGACAATCTTGTTTTGTTCCGGATCTTAGAGGAAATGGTTTCAGTTTTTCATCACTGAGAATGATGTTGGCTGTGGGTTTATCATATATGGCCTTTATTATGTTAAGGTAAGTTCTCTCTATGACTACTTTCTGGAGGGTTTTTATCATAAATGGGTGTTGAATTTTGTCAAAAGCTTTCTCTGTGTCTATTGAGATGATCATATGTTTTTTCTCCTTCAATTTGTTAATATGGTTTATCACATTGATTGATTTGCATATATTGAAGAATCCTTGCATCCCTGGGATAAATCCCACTTGATCATGTTGTATGATCCTTTTAACGTGCTGCTGGATTCTGTTTGCTAGTATTTTGTTGAGGATTTTTGCATCTATGTTCATCAGTGATATTGGCCTGTAGTTTTCATTTCTGTGACATCTTTGTCTTGTTTTGGTATCAGGGTGATGGTGGCCTCAGAGAATGAGTTTGGGAGTGTTCCTCCCTCTGCTATATTTTGGAAGATTTTGAAAAGGATAGGTGTTAGCTCTTCTCTAAATGTTTGACAGAATTCGCCTCTGAAGCCATCTGGTCCTGGGTTTTTGTTTGTTGGAAGATTCTTAATCACAGTCTCAACTGAAGCTATCTTGACGCCATTTGCCCCATTGCCAATGGCCAATTATTGACTAGACAGGAGTCTAAAAGCCTCTCTTCCTGTCTCAAGGTGGGACAGTGCTTGTGGTGCAATTTACATTCCAGCATTCCCCACTGTATCATGATGACGACTCTTCCTACAACTACCAGGGATTGGATTCTTCCACAGCTTCTTCCCCTCTATATTGTTTCCACCCCTCAGATTTTACCCTGAAGCAGCTACAAACCCTGAGCTTTATCAGCTGGAACCAGGAAAGTATGCCTGGGAAAGATGCTAAGGGTGCTGGACCAAGGCTGGCAAAATGTAAGACTGGATAAAGCAGAGTTTATCAATATGGGGGCCTCTCCACATTAGACAGATTTTAATGTCCTGGTAAGAGCCCCAGTCCTAAAGCACTGCGAGGAAGGCTCTTAGACACTTGGGAAAGTGTTAGCTCCCATTAAATGGGTAGCAATACCAGAACTGTCCTGGCAGAGTATGAAAAAGGATCAAAGGCTCAGAGGAGTGGGCTTGCTAGAATGGGTCTATTATATAAGTCCTCAAACTCCTAGTGGACTGTGTTTTTTGGAATTCTCAGAGGACTCTCCTTACTTGGCGGACTAGCTACTGGTCTCAGCCTCAAGGAACAGACCCTGAGGGCAGCAAGCCTTGTCCTGTAGGGTGGATCTCTCCAGAGTGTATTTTAAAGGGACCCCTGTTGAGTGTGGCCAAATGGACAGAGTCTGAATTCACAGATCAAGTTTCCTTTAAAAAATAAAAATATATGGGAAATAAGCAGAAAAAAATAGAAGGGAACTTAAATCCTTCCAAGAAATTCAGTGAGATTGGAAAAATGATTCTGAATTAATCAGAAATGCTCTCTCCTCCTTAGAGAAAGGCAGGAACAATGGACATTGATCAATTCCAAGGTTTTGTGTCAGGGCCAAGTCAGGACCTGCATCACCCACTCCTTTCACTGTTCAGCCTAGCATCTTGGAGTGGGAGATTAGGGACTTGCCATGTAAACATGAGACTCTGGAAGCAGCACAGAGCAAAACCTCTACATGCCCGTGAAAGCTCTTTCCCATCAGGAAGGAAAACACTGTAGATGGTACTGAGTGTACCATAACAAGAGCAATTACAGCGAGAGAGATTACAGCCTCAAGGATCAGTGCTTCTGTTATTCTGCCACAGAAGGAGCATTTGGAGTCATTGACACATGGTGTGCTGGGAAGGAACATAATGTTAGCCCCAGAGATAGGTGCTCCATAGCCATGAAAAGTATGGCCCTCCTCCTAGCAACATCTATCACCTTTGCTGTGCCCAAAGTGTTGTTACTGTAGCTTTTTTCAGAATATATTTTAGGCTTTCATTTTAGACAAGATATCACATGCACATCGCCATCGACCCCATTACAGCATTTGCTGAGACATATGGGAAGAAGAGTGAGGAGCAGGCTAGCACTGGAAAAAGTGAGAAAAGAGCAGAGCCAGGATTGGTTCTCATTGTTAACCCAGAGTTTACCCAGAATGGAATCCTAGAAGCAAGAATGTTTGCAAAACAGAAGATATGTTAGTTGTTTTTATAACATAAATCTCTTGAAATAAACTCTGTCCAAAAGCTGTCACACCTGTGTTTGAAGATCATATAAATCAGTACAACATATACAAAATAAGGTGCTCAGTGTTTGCACACACTGGCAGCTCCACTCCAAGCACCATGCATGATCTGTATGTCTTTGGTTACCGTTAAATCTTACATGTTAATAATTTCTATCTGAAATCAGCTGGGCACTGGAAAAAAAAAAGCAATCTGCTTTGATTTAACCTGTATTGTTCCTAGGTTTGCTTATTATAGCAAAGCAGCCACAAGACAGCACCACAATCCTTTGTGATCTTATGCCAACCATCTAGCCTCTTTGAGGTATAAATCTGTCATCTGAAAGTCTCTTCTTGGAGTTTCTAACTATAGACTTGCTGACTTTTGGACCCGAGATTCATGTGTAAGTTATTTGCAAGGTCATGAGAAACCTATGTCAACAAATTGAATTCAACTGGTCTACTGCAGGTTGGGTTCTCCAGAATCAGGGCTGAGGTAAGAGATTGAGGGAGTTGTTTATTAGGGATGAACGCCTGGAAAGGGAAGGAAGTGGGAGTAGGATGGGGCAGAGGGAGAAAATGAATAGTGATGCATGACAAAGCCTCAGCCAACCCAGCGAGGTTATATGGAGTGAGTATTGTCATTCAGGGTATCCGAATGGGGCAGGTATAGCCAGGCTGTTACACCTGCTTCATGACCTCAGGTGCTGTGGCTTCCTACAGCTGAGCAGAACCCAAGTGGCTAAAAATTAGAGGTTGTCTGTTTAGCACACTCTCTGCAGTGGGTCAGCAAGTTCTTTCTTTTTTTAAAAAAATAAATTTATTTACTTTATTTATGTCTTTTTGGCTGCGTTGGGTCTTCGTTGCTGCACGCGGGCTTTCTCTAGTTGCGATGAGTGGGTGCTACTCTTCATTGTGGTGCGCGGGCTTCTTACTGCAGTGGCTTCCCTTGTTGTGGAGCATGGGCTCTAGGCGCACGGGCTTCAGTAGTTGCAACATGCAGGCTCAGTAGTTGCAGCATGCAGGCTCTAGAGCACAGGCTCAGTAGTTGTGGTGCACAGGCTTAGTTGCTCCACGGCATGTGGGATCTTCCCAGACCAGGGCTCGAACCCATGTCCCCTACATTGGCAGGCAGATTCTTAACCACTGTGCCACCAGGGAAGCCCAGCAATTCTTTCTTGAAGAGGGATCTAGACGCTGCATTTCCGTGTCTGCCATATAGTTTCAAATTGATGGTGTCCTCTGGGTCCTAGCAGTAGAAAATACTTTCTGGGAAGAATTTTTCCTGATTCATGCCTCTTAGATTAAGTTCATCAAAGTATAAGTTCAAAATAATAAAGTATCAAACATGTAAGCAAATAAGCCAGTGTGAGAGAGAATCAGAAAAAAATAATAAAACATTTAGACACCACACAAGACTTGAATACTGACTATAAAATGTTAGCTTAAAATGAATTTTTAAAGTAAAGATATATTGAAAGTATGATTAAGAAACAAAAGGCCATCAGACTGACTGGGTAACTTCATATAATTCTATGGAACAAAATTTGAAATTCTAGTAGAAATTATTGATCTTCTAGGAAAATTAATTTGGCAGAATTGGCCCAATTGAGATTAAAAAGTCCAAATAGGCCATTTACCATAAAAGTATTAAGAAAATTATAAAATAACTTTCGGGCTAAAATGTACCAGGTCCAACTGGTTTCACAAGAGAATTTACTGGATTTTTCAAGATCAAGTAATCCTAAAGCTATTTAAACTATTCTAAACCCTAGAATAAAAGGAGAACTTAAAAATTGTTTTTATGAAGTAGATTAACATTTATGTCAAAATATATTAAAATTGCACAAAAATTGTAGACATCTCCTTTTAGAAAATTGGCATAAAAATCTTAAATGATTAGCGAGGACACTTGCAAAACACATTAAAAAACAATACATCATGACTAACTAGAGTTTATTACAGAAATCTAAGGTGATTCAGTGTTGGGACTCTGGTAATATATTCATCACATTAAAAGAAGTAAGGAGAAAAATCGTGATTTTTAATGAAAATTTGACAAAATTCAAACTCCATTTTAAAAACCCAATTAAATAGACAACTTACTGAATGGGAGAATATACTTGCAAATCATATATCTGATAAGGGGTTAATATCAAAAATATATAAACAACTCATACAACTCAGTAGCAAAAAAATCCCAAACAATTTGATTAAAGAAATAGAGAATATGAATAGACATTTTTCCAAAGAAGACATACAGATGGCCAACAGGTACATGAAAAGAGGCTCAACATCACTCATCATCAGAGAAATGCAAATTAAAACCACAATGAGATATCACCTCACACCTGTTAGAATAGCTATTATCAAAAAGACAAGAAAAACTAGTGTTGGCGAGAATGTGGAGAAAAAGGAATCCTCATGCACTGTTGGACTGTAAATTGGTGTAATCACTATAGAAAACATTATTCAGGTTCCTCAAAAAACTAAAAATAGAACTACCATATGACCCGGAAATTCCACTTTTGGATATTTATCTGAAAGAAACAAAAACGCTATTTCAAAAAGATATATGCACCCCTATGTTCATTGCCGCATTATTTTATAACAGCCAAGACATGGAAGCAACCTCAATGTCCATCGATAGATGAATGGATAAAGATGTGGTATATATCTATAGAATGGAATGTTATTCATCCATAAAAAAGAAGAAAATTTCGCCATTTGTGACATGGATAGACCCTGAGGGCACTACGCTATGTGAAATAAGTCGGAGAAAACAAATACCATATGATTTCACTTATATGTGGAATCTAAAACCAACAACAACAACCCAAACCTTGAAATCATAGAGAGAACAGAATGCTGGTTACCGGAGGCATGGGGTAAAACGTGGGAGAAATGGGTGACAGTGTTCAAAAGGTACAAACTTCCAGTTATAAGATAAATACTAGGAATGTAATGTACAACATGATGACTATAGTTAACACTGCTGTATGATACACAGGAAAGTTGTTAAGAGAAATCCTGAGTCCTCATCACAAGGAGAATATTTTTCCTTTATTTTTTTCTCCTTTCTTTTCTATTTATTGTTTCTATAAGAGAAGATGGATGTTAGCTGAATCTATTGTGGTAATCATTTCACAATATATGTAAATCAAGCCATCATGCTGAACTCCTTGAACTTATAAATTTTCCAGCCTAATACAAACCTGCTGTTGTCTTCCTACTTAGAAATGTAATTTGTTAACATAATTGCTTAACCTTGAATTTAGAGGATATAGACGATTCAGACACTAGGAGAAAATCTCTCAGCATTTCAGCAGACTTTTCTACCCTTTTGAAGTAAATCCTTCTTATTACCTCTTTTTGAATTTCATAAAATCTATCATCCTTGCTTTGAGCTTTGGCAGGTGGGAAACCTCCCTGCAACTGTGTGCAGTAGACTCCTGACAGTAAGTGAAGTGAGCTTGAATAAGCATGGAAGATCATGACTAACCAATCCAATAGCAGGTTGCTCTCTTACAAGAGAGAGAATTGTTAGAATTCACAGAAACTTGAAAATAGCAAAAGGCATTTCAGGCACTTAGTCCCAGTCCTCCTTCCTGCGCCCTTACAAGTCTATAAATTCCACTCCATTAATAAATCCAGGTTCTAACTAATAAGAACCTGCTGTATAAGAAAATAAATAAAATAAAATTCAAAAAAAAAAAAGGAAAAAGGAAGGAAGCAAGTATGTCATCAAGTTTTTTCAAGATTCAGTGACATTAAATGAATAGCGACCTTCTCCGTGATGAAAGGATCCAGGAAAAGGAGTATGTTTGTGAATAAAGGTGATGAATTTGCAAAAAAAAAAAAAAATAATAATAAATCCAGGTTCTTAGGTTTGAATCTTTAAGCTCATCTTTGACTCCTCCCCTTGCTCTCTCCACAACAGGTAGATCAACTGGTCTTACTGGCTCACGCTGTCTCCTAAACCCATCCCTCCATTTCTGTTTAGCACTGCTCTAATCCCATTCTGAGCCGATACTCCCCCTCTTCTCCCAAATATCCCATAAATTATAGCTGGTTGAAGATAAGAAGAAAAGTTGCAATGATGATCACCTTTTCCATCAAATCAGATGTTGACTCATCTGCAAAGTTCACAGTACACACCCTCCAGAGAATGACGTAAAGGAAACTGGGCACGCCAACTTTTTCTTTCAATCTTAAAATCTTGGTTGACGTTGGCAATCCTGGCTCCCCGGCTTTTTGGAAAGTGTCCCTGTTTTTGGCACTAAATTCAACCTTTTCATATTTACACCAAATTACTTACTGGTTATGTCCTCCCAGTGGGTATATGTTACCTATTTGGATTATTTACTTTTAAAAGAAAGGAAGAGAGAAAAAGAAAAGAATAAAAAAGTGAAAAGAAAAACCCAAGCGGGTAGAACCCAGAGTCAGCGGGTCACATTTAAAGCCCCCTCAACTCAGGCCGCACACTAAATACTGCTTTCATTATGTTCAAGTCCAAAGTCCTTTTCATTACACTCAAGGCTTTTACCGCTTCCCTCTCTCTTAATCCTGTATCCCATTACATATAAAATCACTTGGCCTGGAAGAATGCCTGCTTCACTAAGTCCTGCTTTATTATTTCCACAGCAATAAGAGAATTAGCTTTTGCACGTTGCCAAAGTAACTGAGTATTTCCCAAAGAACCCAAAAACTCCTTGAGTTCTATATCAACCCACTCACTCCCAGCCAGTGGTTTTATTATCAGAATTGCACTCATTAAAGAGGTGGTGGGACTTCCCTGGTGATGCAGTGGTTAAGAATCCGCCTGCCAATGCAGGGGACACGGGTTCGAGCCCTGGTCCAGGAAGATTCCCACATGCCGAGGAGCAGCTAAGCCCATGCACCACAACTACTGAGCCTGCACTCTAGAGCCCACGAGCCATGACTACTGGGCCCGCGTGCCACAACTACTGAAGCCCGCGTGCCACAACTACTGAAGCCCGCACGCCACAACTACTGAAGCCCACGCGCCTACAGCCCATGCTCCGCAACAAGAGAAGCCACCACAATGAGAGAAGCCCACACACCGCAACGAAGAGTAGCCCCCGCTTGCCGCAACTAGAGAAAGCCCACACGCAGCAACGAAGACCCAACGCAGCCAGATAGATTAATTAATTAATTTAAAAAAAAAAAAAGAGGTGGTGGGTCACTTCAGACTCTGTGGACATGGAGCTGGCTGAGTAGTCACTCACCCAGAAGTAGAACATTTATATAGGGAAAGTCTGCATGACATTTTGTGCCCTTCTAATAGGCAACAGATAACAGTAAAGCAGGAAAAGTCAAAGTTACCATGACTCTTTCTTAGGCCCCGACTTTCTGTATTGATCATGAAGACACACTTCAGAGTATTTATCCATATTTTATTAGCGTTGTGGCTCATAGCTTTTGTTGTATTTTAAATTAGCTTCAATTCAACAAGTATATTTTTGGACATGTGATTCTAACTCAGAACCATGCTGGGTTCTGTGGGGTAATGGAAGATTGTGTCCCTTTATAAGTTAAAAAAAAAAAAACCTGAAGAAAGCAGGAATGTTGTTTACCTTGAAAATGCATCATTTTGAATAATACTGGATAGAAGTATATACCTAGAAACTAAACTAAGGAGAAAAATGTGACTTCCAGGCTAGGTTTTGGTACCTATCTGAGAATGCAGAAATGTGTTTTACTCCTTTTCTTATCAGTCAGTATCCAGTGAAGAAAACAGAAACTGCTAGAGGTATTTCCAACAAAAAGCGCTTTAATTCAGGGAACTGGTGTTTTGGGAGGTCTGGCTGAGCAAAACAGATAGGGTGTTACCCAAAGACCAGGAAGCAGCTACTGCTGAGGGGCCAGAACCAGGACCCTAGACTCATCACGGACCCTGCTGGAGATTTGGCCACTGCAGTGGAGAAGGACATGTCCTTGCTACCTTTACCTGGGTCCCCCATGCTAACTCTGTGGGGCAGCTGTCACTGAGGCTGCTGGACCCAAGGCCACCACTGAGGAATGTGAAGTTGCCTGCCACTCCCAGAGACCGGAGGAGAAGAGTGCCTGCCTTCCTACTGCCTTCTCATTTTGCTTCCATTCCTCCTATTGGCAACACCTATCTGAAACCCAACCCCCAAAGGAGTCTAAGAAAATGGCTCCAGTCTTTCTGGAAACAGAAGAATGCATGGAAAAGAGGGGCTGTGATTGAGTGCTGGCAGACACTACCTGGTACACTTAGAGATTTTAAGAAGAAAATAACGAGGTAGAAATGATACCATTAAAATAGGCTTGTATCTTTACAGTTCTGGGTTAATACCAGTTTTAAAAAATGCCCATTAAAAGAACTGTACATAGTTTCAAGAAAAAAAGTTTTTCTTAGAGAATAATACATAATAAAACAGGCTATTAACTCTAGCTAGCTTTTAAACTCTGCTTACTAGAAAAATAAAGAAAAGCCAAGTTCATGTGGAATACCATTAAGCCAATCTTCAAAGTTAAAGAGATTTTCTAATGTGAAACTTTACTTCGCAGTGAAACAAGAAGCTGACACACAACATCATTCATTCATCCACTCAAGAGTCTGAGATGGACGACATGCATTGTTCTAATTTCTGTGGGTAGTGCACGAGAACACCCGTGGCTTTATCTGCACCTGCACAATTGAGATAGTCTGCCAATAAATAATTACAGCATACTGTAACAGATGTATGTACAAAATACAATGGAGGCATAGTGATGGAGTGAGAGAGAACATTAGAGGGCAGAAGAAGTAGTATATGCAAAGCTACAGATGCACGGAGAAATTCTGATGCATTTGGGAAGCGCTATTGAACCGTTTCACAGTATCAATTTCACCTTGTTACTTTTCGATATCTCAAACCCTCCAGTGGCCTCCTTCACACCAAAAAGAATCCCAAAGTCTTTACAAGGCCCTGTGTGATTCGCCCCCTGGCTACCACTTGGGCTTCAGCTCCTCCCACACTGGCTTTCTTGCTGTTCCCTCTGCCCAGAATTCTCCACCTCCAGGTCTCTGCCTGGCTCTGCCTTTGCCTCAATTGGCTTGCTGCTCCAATACACCTCATGAAAGAGCCTTTCCTGACCTCTGTTACTAATAGAGCTTCTCTCTTCTAACCTTGATTAACTTTTCTTAATGGCATTTATCTCTAGCTGACATGATATATTTATACTTGTATATTAAATACAGTCAGGGCCAACTATACTAGTTATTTTATGTAAGAGACTTAAGCATCTGCAGATTTTGGTATCCATGGGGGTCCTAGAACAATTCCCTGATGGATGCTAAAGGACGACTGTACTTATACACACTTATATACTTGTACATTATGTACATATAGATTGGCATTATATATCACTTATACATTATTTGTCTCCTCCCCCCCACACACATGGGGACAAGGACGTTGCTTTATTCACTGCTGTGCTGTACGTCAGCACCTAGAACAGCCAAGTACATACATGGTAGATAATCAATAATCACTTGCAAAATGAACTAATACATAACTGAATGAACAAATGAATCGACGGGTAGGAAAAAGGGTGAAGACCTGGACAGATCACCCTGGTGGGAAAACAGAACGTAGTATGAGGGACTCAGGCCTTGTATTTGATTGAGGTCAAAGAAGTGCCATCAAGGTGGGTGAATACATGGGAAAGGGAGCCCCATCAGTTTCTTCAGGTTCCGAATTTTGCCTAGCATTGGCCCTTTGGCAAATCATTGTGGCTTTTCTATTCAATAGGAAATGCTTTTGCTATACTTAGGAGACTTTCGAGGGGGAAACTCTGCATAGTCTCACTTCAAACTTTAGCCTAAAAAAAACCAAAACAAAACGGGGGAGTTATTTGCTTCTAAGCACGGTAGCCAGAATAAATTATGGAAAGATAAAAATATCACAGAACTCTGGTTGAATGACTAACTTGTAATAAATCCCCTGCCCAGCCTCCCTTCCCAATCCCTGTCTCCCACAATAATTGCAGGGAAATCTCTTGGAGATACATGTAGTGAAAAGTGATCAGTTCCAAAGAAAAAAATGGAGTGGGGAGTGAGGGGTGGGTGGTGGCGGGAGATTAAAATGAGAATGATGACATGGCAAGTAAAATTAACACCCGAAAGGGAAAAGAGCTTGAAATCCAAGTCAGCCTGGCAAACAGCACCACTCAAACAGCTGCTCCCCAGCTATACTGAGAGGGTTGGAGAGCGCTCTGCCTTTCTCTTTCCCAAGGAACCTCTCCCAGTTGACACCCTATGTATCGCTCCTCCCAAGTCCACCCCAGACACGCTCTCATTCTCTTCCACTGTCTCCCTGACCTCGGATCTGGGCTTGTTTTCCTTGGTGCCTTGCCAAGAAAAAGATGTAAATTCCACATAAATGTCAAGCAAGGCCCTGAAGCCCCTCCTTGACCTAAAAAGTTGGTTTTCCTCGCTGCTTAGTTAACTGGAGCACAAGCACAGAGATTTTCTAAATTTATTCAAACTGTAAGACACTGAACCACTGAACAGAGGACATCAGGGAATCTAGATTGGGAAGAAGGATACCTCCTGCTGCCCCAGTAGGGCTTTGTAAGTCGGTTAAAACACAATACAAACAGCATTATAATGACGTAAAGTATTTATATAGATGAGCACAGATAAAAGTGAAATTAAAACACCATTAATGAACTTCACCATGTTCTGTTCTGTTTTGTTTTGCTGCACTTTAAAGCTTTTGAGAAGGAAAAAGCATGTTGATGAGGATGAAGAAAGTTTACTAGAATAGATGCGTAATTAACAATTTTTCTGGTTTAGTGAAAGTTCTCTTCAATTCTCTGCCTTTTGCCAGATGAACAGGGGCACAGAAAGCCAGGGAATTACTGCTATAGCAGACTTGCCAGATTTAACACAACAAAAATATAGCAAATAAACATTCAAATTGAACTGAACATTCTGTGTTTTACCTGGCAACTCTGCCCTGTAAGGCTCTTGTCTTATTCTGTGTCACGATTAAATGCATGGCTTGGAGACCTACAGCTCTGTTATCTTAGTAAACAGTTTAACCTCATTAAGTCTTTGCTTCTTCAAATGCAGAATGAGTTAATAATAGAACGTACCTCATAGAATTGTTTTGAGAATTAAATAATTCAGTCCATGTAATACCACACAGAATGGTGTTTCACACATAGAAGATACTCAATTAACTTTTATTATTATTATCATTATTAAGGGATGGTGAATTTTTAATCAATTAATGCAATTAATTTATAGAGGATTATTTACAAGAAAAATTCAAGCAGGTTTCCATATTTTGATTTTGTTTTATTGTGTTTTTAACTTTAGGAATTGCTCTTGAAAGTAAGAACAAAGGGTATATAAAATTATTACATAAATATTTTAAAAATATATAGAACTACATTTCAGTTCTATATTGGGAGGTATGGGAAAGGAAAAGGAATAGGGGAAGATGGAAGAAAGAAAGACAAAGACAGGCCAATATGCTTGGTTTGGACTGCATGTTACCTTAAAATGTTTTAAGTTATTTTCCAACACTTAAAGACTGGGAGAGTTCACATAAATATACACAGTTCTGGCTCCTCTGCACAAATTCGAACTTCAGGCCCTCCAAGCCTTGAGTAGCAGTTGCCCTTATTAGATGGGGCATACGCATTCCAGTTCAGCCCCTACCATCTACCAGACTTTGAGGCTTACTGTCAGTCACCATGATTCAATGTACTTGCACTGTTTTCATTCTTAGACCTGGTCAGCTTCACTCATTCATGTCACCTGCCTGGCACAGTAGGGGGGTCCAGGTGTGGCTGCACTAAACCTCCAAAATAATCTCTAACAGCAACCCCAAGCTACCCAAGTAAACAAAACATCTAAGTAAATAACTGGTGAGCTTGGTGAGCTAAAATGACTTAAGACAAATCACCTAGACCCACAGACTTCGAACGTCTTTGCTCAAATACCTCCTAAAGGAACTTTGAAACCTTTGTACCTCTTGTACATTTTTACGTTGAAATCTAAAAAATTCTGTCTTATGGTTTAACAGTTGAAATGATATAATTTCTAGCATAATGTAAGTACTAAGTTTTAAATAAAACTCATATCATTCCTTTAAAGGCACCTGATGGACTCTAAATATGATTGTATATATTCAGCATTTTATACTGAAATTTTAGACTTTAAGAAAAGACTCAAAGATAGTACCGAGAGCTCTCTGTGCCCTTCCCCCAACTTCTCCTAATGTTCATATCTTACATAAGTGTGATATAATTATCAAAACTAAAAAATTAACATTGCTAAAAAAACTATTAACCAATACTAATAATGACAGACTTATTTGGATTGCCCCAGTTTTCCCACTAGTATCTCTTTTCCATTCTAGGGTTCTATCCAGGGTACCACATTGTATTTAATTGTCATGTCCCCTTAGCTCCTCCAATCTGTGACAGTTCCTTGGTCTTTCCTTATCTTTCAGCATCTTGATACTTTTGGGGAGTACTGGTCAGGTATTTTATAAAATGTTCCTCATGGCACTTCCCTGGTGGCACAGTAGTTAAGAATCCACCTGCCAATGCAGGGGACACAGGTTTGAGCCCTGGTCCAGGAAGATCCCACATGCCGTGGAGCAACTAAGCTCGTCTGCCACAACTACTGAGCCTGCTCTCTAGAGCCTGTGAGCCACAACTACTGAGTCCACGAGCCACAACTACTGAAGCCCGTGCGCCTAGAGCCCGTGCTCCGCAACAAGAGAAGCCACCGCAATGAAAAGCCTGCACACCACGAAGAAGAGTAGCCCCTGCTCGCCGCAACTAGAGAAAGCCCACGCACAGCAACAAACACCCAACACAGCCAAAAATAGATAAAATTAAATCTTTAAAAAAATAATAATAAAATAAAATGTCCCTCAATTTGGGTTGGTCTGATGTTTTCTCATGGTAAGACAGAGGTCATGGATTTGTGGGAGAATTCCACAGAGATGATGTGCCCTTCTCATTGCATCACATGAGGGGCTATATGATATCAATATGTCTTTATTATTGGTGATGGTACCCTTCATCATTTGGTTAAGGTGGTATTTGTCGGCTGTCAGCTTAAAGTTCCTAGACTTCAACTGTAATTAATAAATATATACTTTGAGGTAGACACTTTGAGACTACTTAAATAGCCTATTTCACTTGTTGAGTATCCATGGACAGGTCTTGCCCACAATTACTCTAGTGTTCTAAAGTGATTTTCTATTTCCCTTATCCCTTCTTCGTTTATTAACTGGAATTCGTTTGTAATGAATACTTACCCCTCCTCCCCCATTTATTTATTTAGTTATTTATATTAGCATGGACTCATGGATATTTATCTTATTCTTTAGGTTATTAGTCAAGAGTTCTCCAGAGAGACAGAATGAACAGGACATGTATATACATATATACAGGTTGTGTGTGTGTGTGTGTGTGTGTGTGTGTGTGTGTGTGTGTGTGTATACATGAAGAGAAAGTGAGAGAGGGGTTTTAAGAATGAACTCACACTAATGTGGAAGTGCAACTCTAAAATATACAGGGGAGGCCGACAGGCTGGAGACCCAGGGAAGAGTTGTAGTCCGAATCCTAAGGCAGTCAGCTTGCATAATTCCTTCTTGCTCAGGGGAAGTCAGTTTTTGTTCTATATTCAGGATTTCAACTGATTGGATGAAGCCCATCCACATTATGGAAAGTAATCTGCTTAATCTCATCTAAAGAACACCTTAACAGAAACGTCCAGAATAATGTTTGACCAAATATCTGGGCACCATGGTGGAGTCAAGTTGACACATAAAATTAACCATCTCAGGTTATAATCCAAATGACCATTATTTATTTTATTTCTCAAATTTTTCCAACATTACCTATTAGGAGTTCCTTCAGGTTGACTCCTATGTTCTCTTGACAAGCTTCTACCCTTTTGTACTTTTATACTTTCTGGAACTATGACATATTTCAGGCTCATCTTGTATTTTACTGGTCCCAGCCCTGGAACCAACCACTTCTCCAAGGAACGTTGTTCTTTTTATGGAGAAAGATATTTAGAAACAAAGATCTAGGCACTGAGTGTGCCCACTGCTACTGGGGTATCAAAGCTTGTAGGACCTCTCAGTGGACAGAGCTAAGAAATGTGTGTATGTACATTTATCTACACATATGCACAAATACATATTTATTTCTGTATCTATCTCTTTGCATATTTTAAAACATGAGTTTACATTGATACCTCTGAATCTAATTTAGTGCCACAGGGTTCAGTTCTAGCCTTCTCCCTTCCCTTATTTGTAATGTCTTTTTCCAACAGTGAGAAACCCTTTCTGACATTATGTACAACACATTAACTTGTTTGTTCCATTCTAGCTTATATATAGTTTCAGTATTGTTAGCCCATGCTGCTGCAGGAAACACATTTACCAACCAGTGTTCAGTGACTATGTTTAGTAATTTTGTCTTTAGTCTTACATTATCCAGTCAAAACTCTGCTTTTCAAAGTTACTTAAGTCAGTTCCTTTCATTCCCACCCCCTTCAGTGCAGTTATGCCATTCCTTTGAACTACGGTTAAAATCATTTGTCACAGTCTATCTTTCATCTTTAGTTCCTTCCACATCATAGTCAATCTCTTCTTTTTATTTACATACAGTAGAATTCTCTCTTCGTGGTGGACACTTCTGTGAGCTTTTACATAGTCATATAATACCATGATAAATGATCTTAACACTTTGCTGTTTATTAATCTTTTTTCTATGCCTATCTGTGTCAAAATTAACATTATAGTATTACTTCCATCCTATCTGGGAAAGAGTATGCCACTAGAATAAAAAGCCTAGTTTTACAGATCATGGCCACTGTTTAGACTTCATCTACTTCATATTGTCTTCCCAAGGATCAAACGAGATCATCATATAACTTTGTTTAGTAGGAGATAATTGGCTTCAAGCTTTTGTATTACCGTCCATTTCTTTCTCTTGTAGAAATATAGTTTTGGCTCTTGTGGATATTAAAATGTATAAATTCATCTTTAAAAATAAAGTGAAATAAAAATAAGCGATCTTTCATTATCCAAGCTTATTATAGGATCTCGTGATCCATATGCTGATTCTAAAGATACTTTTCAAAAGCCATATCCATACATAAATTTACACTGGCAACAGTCCTTTCTTCCTGCTGTAGTGCTTTAAAATTCAAATGCAAAGAGACCATCCTGAAATTTTCTTGCCTTGTGAGCGATATGCTCCATGAAGGCCTAAATTTATCTCCAGCCCACATAGATCCAGTCTTCACAGAGTTTGCTGCTATGAATTTTAATAGCTGGAGTGAAGAATAGTAAAATAGAGGTCTGAGAGATTACTTGTGCTGAAAAAACTCAGCCGCACATCAGTTTAGATATCCTTTCTGAACATTTAGTTTCAAAGAAGGAGACTTACAGAGGAACCGATTACAGACTTGGACTCAAGAAGAAATAGGAGGCATGAGTCAATACACCTACAGAGGGTAGCTTGTGTTTTGTCCCCTGAAATCAGGAATGGCCTTGAGGAAAACTGGCTTGTGGCACCTCCCAGACAGTAAAGCTGGAGTTAAAGGAAATGAGGTGAAAAAAGATTTTTGTAGTGTGTCCCTAAATAAAGAATTTCAAAATTTATGATATCTGGGGACATGAAGAAATATTGGGTAAAGAAGTTAACTGTGATATTTCTAGGTATCAAATGAGAGATTGTTATTTTTAAAATGGTAAAAATGGTTCTCCATCTTTGTTTGCAGTGGAACAGAGGACATAGGCCTGGTCTGTGACATGAAAAAGATTGGTTAGGTAATAGGAATTTCCCAGCAGGGAGGACTTTCAGACTGTGGAATGGTTAACAAGTGAAAGTGCTGGGTTTCATTAGCGAAACCATTTTGGAATCCATATTCGCTCTTACATTTGTTACTTCCTTTTTGGGGAGGGTGATAGGAAAATGCACTTGATCACTAGCCTATTTCCAGTGTTCTTCCCAGTAACTAACTCATTCCCCAGTTAAGGGACAGGTAACAAGAGTTCACCCCCATTGATTATGGAAAGAACAAGACTCACCATGGAAATAGAAAGCTAAGCAGACATAGATGGTGAATGTTATTGGAAAGAAATCTGAAATGAAAGGGGAAAATCGTGAGATGAGAAGTAGTGTCTGGGAGTGAGCAGTGGGCAGAAGAGAGAGAGACACTAGAAGCAGGGACTTGGGCAGGGCAGAGGGAGGGGTGGAGCCAGATGACCACTCTACTTCTCTCCAGGATGAGACTTAGAAAGATGAGAGGAAGAATCTTTAGGGCCATCTAGGTCCAGACATGTTTATGAAATGGATAAAGTTTTGCTAGCACAGTTCACCTCCCAGTCCCTCTCTCATTCGAACATTTCCAGACCCTTGTGCCCTGTCCCTGGTCAGCCAGTCCCTCTAGCACCCTAGCATGCCCATTTAATCCTTTCTCTTCTCTATCCTCTAAAACTCAGAAATTGAGGGAGGTCTGCATTCATATGGATCTCTTCTTTTTCTTTTCCTTAAATATGCCCACAAAAGCAAGCTCTATCATTATTTTCTCATTTTCTAACTCCTGAGGATTTTATTTCTTCCCCTTCTGTCATCCTCCCTCAACGTCCCCGCATTGTGTTTCAAGTTTCCTAGATCTTGAAGGTGTCTTGTGAGGATGCAATAATACATGTAAACAGTAGGTTGTTCAAGTGCCTCCAGATACTCCAGGATTCTACCCCAGAAATTCTGACTCACTAAGTCTAAAAAAGAACTGGGCTCCGGATTTTTTTAAAGCTCCCTTGGTGATTTCAATGGACTCTCTACTTAGGAACAACTGGATTAATAGATATGTCAAAGAGAAGGTAGATCTCACCCTAACATTCACATCAAAATGCAAAACAGTTATCTTGACCAAGTACTCTTCAAAGTACTAAGCATTATATCTATTTTCTGTTAGTTGATGCATCTTCTTCATCCTTGTGAGTATGTGTGTGTGCATATGTGTGTGTATAATCTCCTTCTCTCTACAGATAGATAGACTCATATTTGCATCTTTCCTCTTTCTAGTTTCGTCTTCTTTAATCCCTTTTTCTCCTTTTTTCTTTTTCTCCTACTTCCTCTGACCGTACTATAGATTTACACGCTCGAAGTTAGGCCAGGGATGCCCCCAGAACTTTTGCAACAGGGGAGCTAAAACCCAGCAATAGTGTGAGAAAGGAAGGCAAAGTTAGCAATTTTCAACCTAAAAAATGAGTGGCCCTGGGGCAAGGAGGGCACAACAAGACTTTTAAGGGATGTAAAGGCACCCATAGTTTTAAAGGAATTAATTTCTCAACATTCATTTGCACTCTTTCTTAACATCAGGTAAACTCTATTTTCCATCTCCTTTTTCACAATATCCCATTGGCTACCATAAGTCATACCCCTGGCCATTAGGAATCTCACTATGGTACATTGTTCCAAGGGGTGACAACTTCCAAGGTGACAAACTAAGGAGCCATTGCAAATACTATCTTGGGGAACCTCATTTAATGAGTAATCAAAGTAGATCAAACCTATCTTAATAAAAGCTTCCTGTCTTCCTGTGTCTTATATCAATTTGATGATAGTAAGAAGAAACTGGGTATTTGTTAAGATGATTTAAAATCAAATATATTGTAGAACGTGGTCATTGAGAGTGATGATTTTCCTTTTACAACTTTAACCTCTCCATCCTTAAACCATTATCAAAGAATTAGTTACTAAAGAAGGTACAAGCAAAGCAAATCAACAATATGAAAGAAAATATAAAGGCTGAAAATGGATTTTTTTTTTACTTAAGTGTGAGCATTGTGTTTCCATTTTTCTCAGTAGTCATCCACAGAATGAGTGATTAAGTGGAATAAAAAGTACCCATAAACAACCAAAGAAGAACGAGAAGTACCACATCATTCTAATTACAACAAATAAGACCTGAAGATGCAAAGTTAATGTGATATCACTTAAACTTGGGGAAATTAAAGCATACAATAAAGTAATACAATTAAGAACCTATTTTCAGAGATTGGTTCAAGATGGTAGAGTAGAAGGACGTGCGCTCACTCCCTCCTGCGAGAGCACCGGAATCACAACAAACTGCTGAACAAACATTGACAGGAAGACACTAGAACTCACCAAAAAAGATACCCCACATCCAAAGACAAAGGAGAAGCCACAATGAGATGGTAGGAGGGGTGCAATCACAATAAAATCAAGTCCCATAACTGCTGGGTGGGTGACACAGACTGGAGAACACTTATACCACAGAAGTCCACCGACTGGAGTGAAAGTTCTGAGCCCCACATCAGGCTTCCCAACCTGGGGGTCCGGCAACAGGAGGAAGAATTCCCAGAGAATCAGACTTTGAAGGCCACCGGGATTTGACTGCAGGATTTCGACAGGACTGGGGGAAACAGAGACTCCACTCTTGGAGGGCACACACAAAGTAGTGTGCACATCAGGACACAGGGGGAAGGAGCAGTGACCCCAAAGGAGACTGAACCAGACCTACCTACTGCTGTTGGGAGGGTCTCCAGCAGAGGCGTGAGGTAGATGTGGCTCACGGCGGGGATGGGGACCCTGGCAGCAGAAGTTCTGGGAAGTACTCCTTGGCATGAGCCCTCCCATAGTCCACCATTAGCCCCACCAAAGAGCCTGTAATCTCCAGTGCTGGGTCGCCTCAGGCCGAACAGCCAACAGGGAGGGAACTCAGCCCCACCCATCAGCTGACAAGAGGATTAAAGTTTTACTGAGCTCTGCCCACCAGAACAACACCAGTTCTACCCACCACCAGTTCCTCCAATCAGGAAGCTTGCACAAGCCTCTTAGATAGCCTCATCCACCAGAGGGCAGACAGCAGAAGCAAGAAGAACTACAGTCCTGCAGCCTGTGGAAAGCAAACCACATTCACAGAAAGAAAGACGAAATGAAAAGGCAGAGGGCTATGTACCAGATGAAGGAACAAGACAAAACCCCAGAAAAACAACTAAAGGAAGTGGGGATAGGCAACCTACCAGAAAAATAATTCAGAATAATGATAGTGAAGATGATCCAGGACCTCAGAAAAAGAATGGAGGCAAAGATCAAGAAGATGCAAGAAACGTTTAACAAAGACCTAGAAGAATTAAAGAACAAACAAACAGAGATGAACAATACAATAACTGAAGTGAAAAATATACTAGAAGGAATCAATAGCAGAATAACTGAGGCAGAGAACAGATAAGTGACCTGGAAGACAGAATGGTGGAAATCACTGCCGTGGAACAGAATAAAAAGAAAAGAATGAAAAGAAATGAAGACAGCCTAAGAGACCTCTGGAACAATATTAAATGCACCAACATTTGCATTATAGGAGTACCAGAAGGAGAAGAGTGACAGAAAGGACCTGAGAAAATATTTGAAGAGATTTTGTCGAAAACTTCTGGAACATGGGAAAGGAAATAGCCACCCAAGTCCAGGAAGTGCAGAGAGTCCCAGACAGGATAAACCCAAGGAGAAACATGCCAAGACACATAGTAATCAAACTGACAAGAATTAAAGACAAAGAAAACTTGTTAAAAGCAACAATGGAAGAACAACAAATAACATACAGGGGAACTCCCATAAGGTTAACAGATGATTTTTCAGCAGAAACTCTACAAGCCAGAAGGGAGCGATACTTAAAGTGATGAAAGGGAAGAACCTACAACCAAGATTACTCTACCCAGCAAGGATCTCATTCAGATATGACAGAGAAATCAAAAGCTTTACAGACAAGCAAAAGCTAAGAGAATTCAGCACCACCAAACTTCTCTAAGTGGGAAACACAAGAGAAGAAAAGGACCTACAAAACAAACCCAAAACAATTAAGAAAATGGTAATAGGAACATACATATCGATAATTACCTTAAATGTGAATGGATTAAATGCTCCAACCAAAAGACACAGGCTCACTGAATGGATACTAAAACAAGACCCATATATATGCTGTCTACAAGAGACCCACTTCAGACCTAGGGACACATACAGACTGAAAATGAGGGGTGGGAAAAAGATATTCCATGCAAATGGAAATCAAAAGAAAGCTGGAGTAGCAATACTCATAACAGATAAAATAGACTTTAAAATAAAGGATGTTACAAGAGACAAGGAGGGACACTACATAATGATCAAGGGTTCAATCCAAGAAGAAGACATAACAATTATAAATATATATGTACCCAACATAGGAGCACCTCAGTACATAAGGCAAATGCTAACAGCTGTGAAAGAGGAGATCGAGAGTAACACAATAATACTGGGGGACTTTAACACCTCACTTACACCAGATTATCCAGACAGAAAATTAATAAGGAAACACAAGCTTTAAATGACACAATAGATCAGACAGATTTAATTGATATTTATATGACATTAATCTGAACACATCAGATTACACTTTCTTCTCAAATGCACACAGAACATTCTCCAGGATAGACCATATCTTGGGTCACAAATCAAGCCTCAGTAAATTTAAGAAAATTGAAATCATATCAAGCATCTTTTCCAACCACAATGCTATGAGATTAGAAATAAATTATAGGGGAAAAAAACGTAAAAACCACAAACACATGGAAGCTAAACAGTACATTACTAAATACCCAAGAGATCACTGAAGAAATCAATGAGGAAATCAAAAAATACCTAGGGACAAATGACAATGGAAACACGACGATGCAAAACCTATGGGATGCAGCAAAAGCAGTTCTAAGAAGGAAGTTTATAGCAATACAATCCTACCTCAAGAAATAAGAAAAATCACAAATAAACAATCTAAACTTACACCTAAAGGAACTAGAGAAAGAAGAACAAACAAAACTCAAAGTTAGTAGAAGGAAAGAAATCATAAAGATCAGAGCAGAAATAAATGAAATAGAAACAAAGAAAACAATAGCAAAGATCAATAAAACTAAAAGCTGCTTCTTTGAGTAGATAAATAAATTTGACAAACCTTTAGTCAGACTCATCAAGAAAAGGAGAGAGAGGATCAAATCAATAAAATTAAAAATGAAAAAGAAGTGACAATGGACACCACAGAAATACAAAGCATCATAAAAACTACTACAAGCAACTCCATGCCAATAAAATGGACAACCTGGAAGAAATGGACAAATTCTTAGAGAGGTTAACCTTCCAAGACTGAACCAGGAAGAAATAAAAAATACGAAAAGACCAATCACAAGTAATGAAATTGAAACTGTGATTAAAAATCTTACAACAAACAAAAGTTCAGGACCAGGTGGCTTCACAGGTGAATTCTATCAAACATTTAGAGAAGAGCTAACACCCATCCTTCTCAAACTCTTCCAAAAAATTGCAGAGGAAGGAATACTCCCAAACTCATTCTATGAGGTCACCCTCACCCTGATACCAAAACCAGACAAAGATACCACAAAAAAAGAAAATTAGAGACCAATAGCACTGATGAATATAGTTGTAAAAATCCTCAACAAAATACTAGCAAACAGAATCCAACAACACATTAAAAGGATCACACACCATGATCAAGTGGGATTTATCCCAGGGATGCAAAGATTCTTCAATATATGCAAATCAATCAATGTGATACACCATATTAACAAACTGAAGAATAAAAACCGTATGATCATCTCAATAGATGCAGAAAAAGCTTTTGAAAAAATTCAACACCCATTTATAAAAACTCTTTATAACTCTGGGTAAAAACTCTCCAGAAAGTGGGCATAGAAAGAACTTACCTCAACATAATAAAGGCAATATATGACAAACCCACAGCAAACATCATTCTCAATGGTGAAAAACTGAAAGCATTTCCTCTAAGATCAGGAACAAGACAAGGATGTCCACTCTTACCACTATTATTCAACATAGCTTTGTAAGTCCGAGCCACAGCAATCAGAGAAGAAAAAGAAATAAAAGGAATACAAATTGGAAAAGAAGAAGTAAAACCATCACTGTTTGCAGGTGACATGAAACTATACATAGATAATCCTAAAGATGCCAGCAGAAAACTACTAGTGCTAATCAATGAATTTGGTAAAGTTGCAGGATGCAAAATTAATGCTCAGAAGTCTCTTTCATTCCTACACACTAATAACAAAAGATCAGAAAGAGAAACTAAGGAAACAATCCCATTCTCCACTGCAACAAAAAGAATAAAATACCTAGAAATAAACCTACCTAAGGAGGTAAAAGACCTTTACTCAGAAAACTATAAGACATTGATGAAAGAAATCAAGGATGACACAGACAGATGGAGTGATATACCACGTTCTTGGACTGGAAGAATCAATATTGTGAAAATGACTATACTACCCAAAACAATCTACGGATTCAATGCAATCCCTATCAAATTACCAATGGCATTTTTTACAGAACTAGAACAAAATATCTTAAAATTTGTATGGACACACAGAAGACCCCAAATAGCCAGAACAATCTTGAGGGAAAAAAGCAGAGCTGGAGGAATCAGACTCCCTGACTTCAGACTGTACTAAAAAGCTACAGTAATCAAGACAATATGGCACTGGCACAAAAACAGAAATATAGATCAATGGAACAGGATAGAAAGCCCAGAGGTAAAGCCACGCACCTATGGTCAACTAATCTATGACAAGGGAGGCAAGGATATACAATGGAGAAAAGACAGTCTCTTCAATAAGTGGTGCTGGGAAAACTGGACAGCTACATGTAAAAGAATGAAATTAGAACACTCCGTAACACCACACACAAAAATAAACTCAAAATGGATTAGAGACCTAAATGTAAGCCCGGACACCATGAAACTCTTAGAGGAAAACATAGGAAGAACGCTCTTTTACAAAAGTCACAGCAAGATCTTTTTGACCCACCTCCTAGAGTAATGGAAATAAAAACAAAAATAAACAACTGGGACCTAATGAAACTTAAAAGCTTTTGCAAAGCAAAGGAAACTATAAACAAGACAAAAAGACAACTCTCAGAATGGGAGAAAATATCTGCAAACGAATCAACAAAGGATTGATATCCAAAATATATAAACAGCTCATGCAGCTCAATATTAAAAAAACAAAAAACCTAATCAAAAAATGGGCAGAAGACCTAAGTAGACATATCTCCAAAGAAGACATACAGATGGCCAAGGAGCACATGAAAAGCTGCTCAACATCACTAATTATGAGAGAAATGCAAATCAAAACTGCAATGAGGTATCACCTCACACTGGTTAGAATGGGCATCATCAGAAAATCTACAAACAACAAATGCTGGAGAGGGTGTGGAGAAAGGGAACCCTCTTGCACTGTTGGTGGGAATGTAAATTGATACAACTACTATGGAGAACAGTAGGGCAGTTCCTCAAAAAACTAAAAATAGAATTACCATATGACCCAGCAATCCCACTACTGGGCATATACCCTGAGAAAACCATAATTCAAAAAGACACATGCCCCCCAGTGTTCATTGCAGCACTATTTACAGTAGCCAGGTCATGGCAGCAACCTAAATGCCCATCAACAGACAAATGGATAAAGGAGATGTGGTACATATATACAATGGAATATTACTCAGCCATAAAAAGGAACGAAATTGGGTCATTTGTAAAGACGTGGATGGACCTAGAGACTGTTATACAGAGTGAAGTAAGTCATAAAGAGAAAAACAAATATCGTATATTAACACATATATGTGGAATCTAGAGTAATGGCACAGATGAACCAGTCTGCAAGGTGGAAATGGAGACGCAGATGTAGAGAACAAATGTGTGGAAACCAAGGGGGGAAGTGGCAGGAGATGGTGGTGGTGGGATTAATTGGGAGATTGGGATTGACATATATACACTAATATGTATAAAATAGATAAGTAATAAGAACCTGCTGTATAAAAAAATAAAATTAAAAAAAATTTTTAAAGTTTAAAAAAAGAACCTATTTTGTCAAATTTTATAATAAAATGTATATAGATATACACACATGTCTCATGTATAAATATATTATATGTAGTATAAATAATAAAATCTTCATTCCATCCTTTTAATTTACCTTATAAAAATTTCATATTTACCATATTCTACATATTAAGAATACATAAAAATACAGAGTAGCTACTGGATAAACTAGTTTTTAGTAGTATATACTTCTTTCTTTTGTTAATACATAGGAAAAGCTTAATCTTAACACCTAAAGAAGTTAATGGAGTTATCTCTGACTTTTCATACATAATTCTTTTTTAATTATTCCCCAAAGCTGAACATCAGAGTCTAATATATGAATGTATACCCATTTATTCAAGGAATACTATCCCTCTTAGCATCCTCTTTGCTTCTTAAATAAATTATATTAGTTATTCATATAATGCATTAGTAAAATTAGTAATGAATAATTATATAAGTTTTTGTCTTTAAAACCTTCCAAAAACTTACAGTAGTTATATTAGCTACAGTAGTATTCATTACATTAGTTCTTATATAATTTTAATCTTGAATTGACTGCTTTTTATATTTTATGAGATTTATACCATAATTTATCTTAGACATTTTTATTATATCCTGAAAATACATTATTTTGTAATTGTTTATGTAAACTGAAAAAGGGAGCCAGACTTTCTGACAGAAAGGAAGTCTAATTTGACTGATTGTGTTGATTGTGAGGATTGGCTTTGTTAATTACATTAAATGGCAGATATTATACAGAAATTTATGTTACTCCAGGTCCTCCAGGAAGCACGTGCCAAGACAGAATTAGATAGGCAAGAGACTTACTAGGAAAAAATCCTATGGAGAAAAAGGAGAAAGGAGCTGGGGTTGGCAGGATAGCCTTTAGACTACAATGCAGTTCTGACACCTACAAAAAGAGAAATTGCTACTGTATCAGTTTCACCTTGGAAACTGGAAAGAGCATCATTCCCACTCTTGCAACAAAGAAAAAGCTAGAAAAATGTCAAATTAACAAGTTTCCTTTAACCAATCAGACAACTGAGGGCACAAGACGAACAAATGACCAGAAATCTGCGGACAGGGGCTTGCAGGGAGAAGCAGTTGCTTATCTATGGTGGATGCTGTCAGATACCACAGATACCAGTAAAGAGTCAGCTGAATAAAGTTAATAAATTACAAAGGGATGAGTGTAGGCCAGTATGACAGTGTGAAGCTCCTGAAGACCAGATATCCAGAGATAAAAGGTGTTCATATTTCTTGCACGCTTTTCCTCCAAAAACCTCACAAGGCACTCACTGAAATGACTGGGAAGAATCTAGAGAAAGTTCCCTTGTGGTACAGTTTTGGAGAGGAATCAACAACCACCTCTGAAGAACTCTGACTATACAGTTCAGATGTTACCCATCTCCTGAGCCTATCCAAATTCTGGTCTGGTTTGTGTTTATTGTAGACCTAAAATTCTGGAAATGCAAGCACCACAGAGATTATCTGGGCCAAATAGTTCACTGTAAAGTTGAAGAAATTAAGTTACCTATCCAAAGTTAAATACATAGCACAATGCAGCATCAGAACTAAAGCCCAAGTCTCCTCAAATGTCCCATAGTACCTTTCAATAACACTTTCTTATTCTTTAGCTGTGGTATGCATGCATATACATTCCAGCCTAAACGACACATATGGGAACACTATAAAATCTTGAGTTAGATTTCCTGTTCAACCTTCGGAATTAGCCACATTACTCTAGCTAAGGTGTGTGTAAATGAGACAAACATACTGTGGATAATATTAAAGTCAGAAATGCTAATTGGCATTTCTGCTTTGGACAGGTGAAGTGGGGCTGCATTTCTCTACCTGAGTAACGTTGGCAAATGAAAATACAGACCGTTGCACAGAGTGTATTATTTAGTTTCCTGATTGGCACCCCTTCCCAGGGATATGGTCAATCTCTTTCATTAAATATGAACTCACTTATAATGCATCATCAGAACAATTCAGAGAACAGAAAAAGAAAGCGAGAGAGGAAAGAGAAATCTCAGATTGATTTGATATTAACAGTTGAAAACATTCAACATCTGGATTTCATACATGAGTAAACTACTAAAATAAATTTAGTTTGAATGAACACTCATTTCTTAGATTGAGTAGTTTTAAAAACCTAATAAATTCAGTCGATCTGATATACTCATATATTATTTTAGAGGAAGTAATTTTTATGCCCAAAGTCAAATTATGGACTACACATATAATTGCATATGAATAAAAACCTGCCTCAAATTTTTCTTCTCAGAAATGTGCCTTTAGGTTATATGAATCTGAGTAACATTATATGCACAGTCAAATATATAAAAGACATGTGAATGAATATTTACCTTCAAAAATATACATTTTATTCAAAGAATAGCACTTGACTATTTTGCATTTCTATAAAGTAAAATTATATTGCAATTATAACATATTACATTTGTCGAATACAGCTAAAGCACTGCCTAGAGGGAAATTTATAGGATGAAATGTTTCTATGAGGAAAGAAAAGAGGTTTCAAATCAATTCACTAAGTTTCACTTGAAGATTAGGAAAAGATAAGTATTAACCCCCCCAAAAAATAGAAACTATGACTTAATAAAAGAGCAGGTATTAATGAAATATATAGCAATCAGTAGAGAAAATTAAAGTACCAATAAAAGAAGGCAGAAAAGATATTATTTTCAACAAATGGTACAAGAACAACTAGATATCCTCCATATTAAAAAAAAAGAAACTTTAGAACCAGAGTAATTTCCAGCTACTGGCCTATTGCATTTGAGTTACATCGTTCCAACTTTTGACATTATGCACAGGATCGTTGATCTTTATATACAGTTTGCAAGTGTTTTAAATAGAGTTTAAAAAGAAATTATGGAGAAAAACACCAGTTCATTAAGAGTTTTACCATGTGTTATTCAGGAGTGTTAATGTTCTGGGGAGGGGGCCTGAGGGGGGATAGAGAAAGTGAAGGAAGAGAGAAAAGTATTGCATATGTAGATTTAGTATTGAATAGAAATTGTTATGATTATTAAGTTGTATTACTATTTGAATATTTTTCATCACAGGCATGAGTTAATTTTATATAAAATAAATTTTCTTTGTAATTTCAAAAAAAAATTGAAAACCAGAAAAATTAAAAAGCTGATTCACTTTGTTATACAGCAGAAACACAAGGTTGTAGAGCAATTATACTCCAATAAAGATGTAAAAAAAATTTTTTTTAATTAAAAAAAGAAACTTTAATCAATCCTTATCTCACATAATGTACAGAAATTAATTCAAGATGGATCAAGGACTTAAATGTAAAGCTTAAACTACAAAGTAGAAGGAAATAATATCTGCTCAACTTTGTTGAAGGTAAACTCTTCTTAGAGAGGAAACAAAAAGCATAGACCACCAGAGAAACAATTGATTAATTGGACTTTAACAAGTTAAAAACTGTTACTCATGAAAAGACACCATTAATAAAATTAAACAGAGAGCCAGGGACTAGGAGAAAATATCTACCATACATGTATCTAACAAAGGACCTGTATCCAGAATTTATAAAAAACATTTACACCTAAATAATAAGAAAAACAATCCAATTAAAGAATGGGCAAAACACTTGAAAAAACATTCCAACAGAATGCATAAGAATGATCAATATGAACATGATAACTGCTCAACATCATTAGTCATCAGGAAAGTACAAATTAAAATTACAATGAGATGCCACTTATATCCACCAAAATGACAAAAAGGCCTACACCACCAACTGCTGGTGAGGATGCAGAGCAAAGAAAATTCTTGTACGCTGTTGGCGGGGTGGGGGTGGGGGGGCGGGGGGGTAAAAAATAATACAACCAATTCTGGAAAACAGTTTAGCATTTTCTGCTAAAGTCAGAGATATACCTAGCCTACAACCCAACAATTTCAGTTCTAGATATTTACTCAATAGCAATAAAAGCATGTCTGTTAAAAGGCTTGATAAAAGAAAGTTTATAGGAGCTTATTTATAATAGTCAAAAAAACTGGAAACAATCCAAATAAAATATCACTCAACAGTAAATATCAACAAACTGCTGAGACATCCAACAACATCAGTGAATCTTGAAAATGTTATATTGAGCAAAAGAAGCTAAGCACAAGAGTCCTTTATAAAACTCAAGAACTGGCAATGCTAATGTTTGATCATTGAATTCAGACTTGTGATTATCTATGGTGGGTAGGAACTGACTATAATGGGTCACAAAAGTACTTTCTAAGGTAATGTAAATGACTTATAACTTGATTGTCATGTTGGTTATACAGGTGTATACATTTTTTGAAATCCATTGAATTATACATTTAGGATCTACACATTTCACTATTTACAAATTTTACCTCAACAATAAAATGATGCAATAAAAAATTAATTCCTTATGTACACTTCAGTCACTGCAAATAAGAATTGTAAATAATTATAGGTATATTGGGGGATTTGGCATCCTTTTTATGAATCAGACATTGCCAGATTTATGTCTTATAAAATATAGTTTTTATTAAAAGAATAACTTGACTATTTTTGCTAGTTCTTATTCATAGCATTTTATTCACAGCATTCTGTATTGATGTTTTTAAAACAAAGCATTGTTATGATGTGTCAAATACCTAAGGCCACTTTCCTTCTCCACATTTCCATAACTCATGGAGGGAGACTGAACAGTATGTGGCATTTTGGCTTACACAATAAAGTTTATCCTTAAGAGCTTTTCACAGGGAAAAGATGGTTTAAAAGGCAGATCAAGATGAGCTAGGTCAAATAATACCATAATTAAAAAGCTGGAAAAAAAATAGCAGACTAAATTTGTGCTAAAAATAGTTAATATCACTGGAATTTTGTCCAAAGAAAACAATTACAAAAATATATTGTTAATATAAAACAGCTGGAGATTTTGTTTAGCAAATAAGAATTTTTTATTCTTTATTAGAAAGCAACTTAAAAATTTTTTTCAACTCAAGGGTCTTTTCCTGGCTACTTGCTGTACATAGTAGAAATTAGTTTCTTACTCACACTGGGAGACCAACTCCAGCTGGTTTTATTCATATCGATTTAAAAACAGGTAAGGAGAATAGAGCTATCACAATGCATAATTTTTTATCCTAATAATTGATATTTTTAAAACTTTCACATTGTTAGAGAGTATTTGTAAACTAATAAAGCCTAAAAAGTTTAAGACCACATACAGTTCTTTGTTTCAAAGCCTCCTGAAGTTTGAGAGAATTACTGGCTTTACAAATTAGAAAAGAGAGAATTAGTGAGTTGTCTTCCTAAAATTGCCCAGCTGCCTCTAATTTGGGAAAGATAAATGCAGGTTAGGAAGACCATTGGAAGCTGCCAAACACAAGCATTAGCAGGAAGCCAAGCTGAGTGGGAGGAGAGAGACAGCAATCCATCTGCAGATAAAGCTCTTGTGAAGTTGGGGAAGTTCTTTTCTGAGGAAGTGCCCCGGAAAGTTCATAATAATTTCTTGAACGCTTGTAAAATTCATAGCAGCAAGGTATCAGCAGTAGCTGTTCACACTTTATACACCTGAAACCTTCACCTCCAGAAAGTAGAGTTCTGTCTCTTTTGAATCGTTTTCATGTACATTAAAAGGAAACAGTGCGAATAAGGGATCACACTTGGACCAAATTAGGATACAACGGCTTTGGATGAATCCCCACAGTACGTGAATAACCACGTAGGGCACCAAGAAGATGACCGGTCATCGAAGGGTAAACCTAATTCTGTGTGTCTCCTATCAACATACTGCATATGAAATAATAAAAGAAAGATTATACTGGTTTATAAAACACTTAAAGCAAAGAAACACTAATCCTTCATTAAACATTTAACACTTCCTGTGTCCCATATATTTTATGTACACACTTTAATTTTTAACAATCCTGCAGCTGAAATAATGCCAACTTCACTTTACAGATGAGGAGACACAGAAAGACTGCAATTATTTGTCTGTCTGTCTACATGGGTTCCTTGAGGGCAGGAATAGTATTTTACTTGACATATGGCCCCAAGGCATAATAACTAGTCCATATTAAACTCAAGAAGTATGTGTTGAATAAATGAGTAAATGACTGAATGAGGTACAGTTGGGCTGACCTTGCAAAATACATAGGATTGGAATAAGCAGAAGCAGGGGAGTGAAGGTGGAAAAGAAAACCAGGAGGAATATCCGGCATGTGAACATGCATTTTATCAAAGAGGGATAGGCTTATAAGTACAGATGATAACAATTTCAAGAGCTATTAGGAAAGAATAACAGAATTTCCTTCTTTCAATTACTTGTTCTTGTACCTAAGTCAATTCACAAATCCCATACTGATGTAAAACACCAAACTTCAGTGTATCATTCTGTTGGAGTCAGAAAAAACACAGACTTCTGACTTGTATAAAACTTTATACTCTGTTCAAATCGATTTGTGCGTGCATCCCCTATATTCGTCTTCACGTCAAGTCACTTGAATCAGCAATGATTAAACACTGCTGAATTCTGTTTTGATACACTCTTAATTTCAGTTTCGACACGATGTAAAAATGTCAGCTCTCTAGAATCTGAGAACAATCACTCTTCGCATGTATTTGTTAAGATTATAATTCACTTCTGCATTGTGTATGGGAGAGAAGAAATTCAAATTCAGTTTACATTTCACAAACATCTTGCAACAGCTGTCCACAAGATCCTATGAAAAGCAGACTCTGACTCTCGGTCATTATCACAAACTGTTCATATTTGAAAGATTCATAGTTTAGTATGTACTTTCCTTTCCTGATTACATAAATATGCACATTTATGGGAACTTAATGGAAATATTTCCTCCTGAATCATTAAGGTTGAAAATTCAGTATAGGTATATGTTTTTTAATATTCATTGATAACATTTTAATCTATTTTTATGTGTATTAGATTTTGTTTACTGTAAGAAATGTTCTTTAAAATCTGCAGTGCATTAAATTTAAGTTGGTAAAAGGATTATCAGAGTTCTCTCCAAGTCAAGAGCATCCAGGGGACTTCTAGTTCCCAATCCAGCAAGTAAAAGCTTAGAAGTCACCACTTCGCCCTAACAAGTAAAAAGCTAAACAAACTGAAAAAGCAACAACTCTTCTTAGATCTGTAAGAGAAGTGAGGTCACAGGACGAACCTCTACCCCCAATATTGGAGAGAAAGACAGGCAAATACAGAGAATCACAACCTATTGGAGCAGAAACCTCCATGGGAACCAGTGCCAGGGTAGGGACCCTGAACTGTAATTGATGAATTGCTAGAGGCTCAGTGTGGACAAGTCTGAGAGAGAGAAAATCCAGGGGAAGCCAGGCATCAGAGATCTCCACATTTTGTAAGTTTTATTTCCTGGAGCTCTCTAAGATTCTCACAGTGAAGATTAGAGAAAAATCCCCTCATGCTTAGGGGGAATGGGGAAATTAATCATTTCAAAATATGCCAGATTATTCAGTTCTTTTGAACAAGCTCTGCCCTCAGGAGAAACTATTTAACCAGAGACAAACCTTCTGGGACTTTATCAGTGCCTAACGGACCCGGGAGAAGGGAAATCCCCAACTCCAGCTCACTCTAGCCCATCCTGTCCCACTAAGTGGGAAAGAAAAATGAGAACAAAAACCAAGAAGTATGTGTGAAGTTCACAATCCAGACTCACTAAAAGACCGACACTCACAGGACTACAGAACCCTTCCCCTCCCCCTACACCTTACCACCACTACTAAAGTCCTATATTACAGCAGTTCCTTTTACCCAGTTAATGACCCATTATTAAAAAAAAAAAAATTACAATATATACTGAAAGACAAACAACACAGTTTGAAGAGACAGAGCAAGCATCAAAGCCAGATCCAGATATGGCAGAGATACTGGAATTATCAGACCAGAAACTTAAAACAGCTATGATTAATATGCTAAGGGTTCTAATGGATAAAGTAGGCAAGGATACATGAACAGATGGGCAATGTAAGCAGAGAGATGGAAATCCTAAGAGAGAACCAAAAAGAAATGCTAGAGATCAAAAACACTGTAATAAGTGCAGATAAAGTGAAAACTTTTGTTTTTCTTATTCTTAATCTAAAAGATAAATTCATTCAAAATCATAGCAAAAATGTATTCGACTATATATACACTCATGAATACTTATATATAAGTGAAACAAATGACAGCAATGATACAAGGGATGGGAGGGAGGAATCAGGATTGTTTTGTTGTTATAAGGTACTGGTACTACCTGGGAAGTGGTATAGTGGTATTTGAAAGTGGACTCAGATTAGTTGTAAAGGTATGTTGCAAACTCTAGGGTAACCATTAAGTAACACTTAAAAAAAAAAAGGCATAACTGATGAGACCATGAGAAAATTAGAGTAAATATAATAAAGAGAGGAGAGACAATAGATTCACATAAAATACTCAGTTAAAACCAAAAAAGACAAAAAGAATGGAAGAAAAGAGTAGAAACAAAGAACATGGGTAACAAATATGAGAGATATTACTACAACTATATCAACAATCACTTTGAAAGTCACTGGTTTAAATGCACCAATTAAAACAGAGATTATCAAAGTGTATCATAAAACAATACGCACCTATATGTTGCCTACATAAAACTCACTTTAAATATAAAGACAATTTTTATACAGATTAAAAGTAAATGATTGGAAAGAGATATTCTATGCTAATACTAATCAAAAGAAAACATGAGTAGCTATATTAATTTTAAATCAAGCAGATATCAGAACAAGGAAAGTTACCAGGGATAAAGAGTGGCATTACATAATGATAAAGGGGTCAATGCTCCAAGAGGACATAACAATCCTTAATGTGTTATGCACCTAACAACAGAGGCTCAAACTGCATGAGGCAAAAACTGATAGAACTGCAAGGAGAAACAGATGAATCCACTTTTATAGTTGGAGACTTCAACATCCCTCTATTAGAAATAGATCCAGTAGGCAGAAAATCAGTAAGGACATTGTTGAATTCAACAACACTTTCAATTAACCGAATATAATGGATATCTACAGACTACATACTCCAACGTGATACACATTTTTCTCAAGCCAAGAGCATCCAGTACTTTATTTTTGACTAAACGTTTTTGGTTCTCCCTCAGAAAGTCTTTCTTTTAAATATATATTATGATTCTATAAAATATACTGTGTGATAGTTTTTAAAGTCCAAAGTGAAATTTCATAATGCCCGTTATGGAATGACACATTATTCCTATAAAGCAACATGGTGTATTGCATCTATAAGGGTACCATAGCATACTACCTGGAGTATAAGTTGGAGTGGCAAGGGAGTCTTATTGTGAGACCTAACAAGAATAAAATAATCTTATATCCAAAAAAATGTGGAAAATGTTTCTTCTCAACCAGGTATTGGTAGCTCTCAACCTGTGGAAAAGAAAAATTATGACCAGTTCACTTAGGACGACACACTAACTTAACCATTTGGGCTCTCTAAAGAATTGCTTTGTGAGTCTCAAAATCCAATTCACTGTGAATATTACTACGAATATTACTGTGTTCCCTGGAGAGATTCCTCCCTGTGCATAAAAGTCTACACACTCATTGAGTCCAAGGTTGAAGGGATGTGCATAGGTTATGTAGTATAATAGTGAAACAGGACACACTCAGCCTTATCCTTTTGTTCCTAGTCCTGTGCATTCTTAAGACAAGACAGCAGCATCCATTAACCAGCTCTACCCATTGTTTCCCAGTCTACGCATTCTGGCTGTGAGGGAGACACCACTTATGGGCCAAGGATTTAAAGCGTGTGCTGTATCCTGTAGGACAGCACTCCAACCTCTCAGGGTGTTGTCACCCAGATGGTGCCCTAACTGACCCTTTAGTAGGCCATGCCAGAGTTTTATCAAGTCAGGTATTTCTGGGTAATAGAGACATGGTAAGATTGGTGAATTCTGTGAGCATGACCCATTGTCTCACTTCTGCCTCTGTAAAGCAAGTTCCTTGATTGAAGGTGATATAATACATGATACCACAGATGTCACATCTGTAACCAGAGCTGCAATTGGCATCATCATCTGATTATCTTTTTTTTTTTTAATTTATTTATTTTTGGCTGTGTTGGGACTTTGCTGCTGCACACAGGCCTTCTCTAGTTGCAGTGAGTGGGGGCTACTCTTCGTTGTAGTGTGTGGGCTTCTCATTGCTGTGGCTTCTCATCGCGGAGCACAGGCTCTAGGCGCGCAGGCTTCAGTAGTTGCCGCATGCAGGCTCAGTAGTTGTGGCTCACGGGCTCTCGAGCACAGGCTCAGTAGTTGTGGCACACAGGCTTAGTTGCTCCTTGGCATGTGGGATCTTCCCAGACTAGGGATCAAACCCGTGTCCCCTGCACTGAGGGGGATTCTCAACCACTGCGTCACCAGGGAAGCCCCATCATCTGATTATCTTTATGATAATCCACAGCTTTTCTTTAAGATCTGGATAGGATTTGCACCAGCCCAAAGCATAATTAAATGGGACTGTGGTAGGAATCCTAACCTTCCAAGTATTTGGTGGCATCAATTCCCCCATCGATGCAGTATTGGTTTTGGTTTACTTTTTCTGGGGGGAAAGGAGAGATCTGGAGGACAGTTTCAGGGACTTTCACTTGGCCCTTTCTATTATAATAATCCTCACTGCACAAATGAGGAAACACGTGGGAGAATCCTGCTAGTTACTAAGCACATGCATTTCCACTTTATATTCTAACCTTGGGGAAATGAGCACAGGATGGTTCTGTGGTTGCCAGGCACTCATTGCTGAATTGATTTGGGTCAGGAACCAGCTTACCGCCTAGCCGTCACAGACTCCCAGTAAGCCACACTGATGTTTTGAATCTCTGGAGATCAGAGTCATCTCAGAGCCAGTATCTAAGAGCCTTAGAAGGTCTGGGTATTTGTTTCCTCCTGGGCACTGTCAATGAGATAGGTCCCACTGGAGAAGGCTTGGAGGAACATACACAGTAAACACACGTTTGTGGAAGAGTCATTCTTTAAAGAGAGCCAGTCTCTCCCCACATAAAGAGTCTGTGGGTCTGTGTTAAATTAATTAAACAAGAAAGCCATTAGACTGAGAGAGCTCTAATGCCATGGCAGCAGCGTACATAAGGAAACCAAAAATCTAAGCCTGTAAATGTCTCAGGGTTATGAAATCAAAATGCTAAGGACAACCAATCACAAAGACCCAACTAGGCTTTAAGTTATAGCCAATCAAATAATTTCTGTTCTCCAATTGGAAAAGAAGTAAAACTCTCACTGTCTGCAGATGACATGATACTATACATAGAGAATCCTAAAGATGCTACCAGAAAACTTCTAGAGCTAATCAATGAATTTGGTAAAGTAGCAGGATACAAAAGTAATGCACAGAAATCTCTTGCATTCCTATACACTAATGATGAAAAATTTGAAAGAGAAATTAAGGAAACACTCCCATTTACCATTGCAACAAAAAGAATAAAATACCTAGGAATAAACCTACCTAAGGAGACAAAAGACCTGTATACAGAAAACTACAAGACACTGATGACAGAAATTAAAGATGATACAAACAGATGGAGAGATATACCATGTTCTCGGATTGGAGGAATCAACATTGTGAAAATGACTATACTACCCAAAGCAATCTACAGATTCAATGCAATCCCTATCAAACTACCAATGGCATTTTTCACAGAATTAGAACAAAAAATTGCATAATTTGTATGGAAACACAAAAGACCCCGAATAGCCAAAGCAATCTTGAGAAAGAAAAATGGAGTTGGAGGAATCAGGCTCCCTGACTTCAGACTATACTACAAAGCTACAGTAATCAAGACAGTATGGTACTGGCACAAAAACAGAAATATAGATCAATGGAACAGGATAGAAAGCCCAGAGATAAACCCATGTACATATGGTCACCTTATCTTTGATAAAGGAGGCAAGAATATACAATGGAGAAAAAACAGCCTCTTCAATAAGTGGTGCTGGGAAAACTGGACAGCTACATGTAAAAGAATGAAATTAGAACACTCCCTAACACCATACACAGAAATAAACTCAAAATGGATTAAAGACCTAAATGTAAGGCCAGACACTATAAAACTCTCAGAGGAAAACATAGGAAGAACACTCCATGACATAAATCACAGCAAGATCCTTTTTGACCTCCTACAGAAATGGAAATAAAGACAAAAATAAAGAAATGGGACCTAATGAAACTTAAAATCTTTTTCACAGCAAAGGAAACCATAAACAAGACCAAAAGACAACCCTCAGAATGGGAGAAAATATTTGCAAATGAAGCAACTGACAAAGGAATAATCTCCAAAATATACAAGCAGCTCATGCAGCTCAATATCAAAAAAACAAACAACCCAATCCAAAAATGGGCAGAAGACCTAAATAGACATTTCTCCAAAGAAGATATACAGATTGCCAACAAACACATGAAAAGATGCTCAACATCACTAATCATTAGAGAAATGCAAATCAAAACTACAATGAGGTATCACTTCACACCAGTCAGAATGGCCATCGTCAAAAAATCTACAAACAGTAAATGCTGGAGAGGGTGTGGAGAAAAGGGAACCCCCTTGCACTGCTGGTGGGAATGTGAATTGGTTCAGCCACTATGGAGAACAGTATGGAGGTTCCTTAAAAAACTACAAATAGAACTACCATATGACCCAGCAATCCCACTACTGGTCATATACCCTGAGAAAACCAAAATCCAAAAAGAGTCATGTACCAAAATGTTCATTGCAGCTCTATTTACAATAGCCCGGAGATGGAAACAACCTAAGTGCCCATCATCGGATGAATGGATAAAGAAGATGTGGCACATATATACAATGGAATATTACTCAGCCATAAAAAGAAACGAAATTGAACTATTTGTAATGAGATAGATAGACCTAGAGTCTGTCATACAGAGTGAAGTAAGTCAGAAAGAGAAAGACAAATACCATATGCTAACACATATATATGGAATTTAAGAAGAAAAAAAAAATGTCATGAAGAACCCAGGGGTAAGACAGGAATAAAGACACAGACCTACTGGAGAACGGACTTGAGGATATAGGGAGGGGGAAGGGTGAGCTGTGACAGGGCGAAAGAGAGTCATGGACATATACACACTAACAAATGTAAGGTAGATAGCTAATGGGAAGCAGCCGCATGGCACAGGGATATTGGCTCGGTGCTTTGTGACCGCCTGGAGAGGTGGGATAGGGAGGGTGGGAGGGAGGGAGACACAAGAGGGAAGACATATGGGAACATATGTATATGTATAACTGATTCACTTTGTTATAAAGCAGAAACTAACACACCATTGTAAAGCAATTATACCCCAATAAAGATGTTAAAAAAAAAATCTACAAACAGTAAATGCTGGAGAGGGTGTGGAGAAAAGGGGACCCTCTTGCACTGTTGGTGGGAATGAAAATTGATACAGCCACCATGGAGAACAGTATTGAGCTTCCTTAAAAAACTAAAAATAGAACTACCATATGACCCAGCAATCCCACTACTGGGCATATACCCTGAGAAAACCATAATTCAAAGAGTCACGTACCACAATGTTCACTGCAGCTCTATTTACAATAGCCAGGACATGGAAGCAACCTAAGTGTCCACTGACAGATGAATGGATAAAGAAGATGTAGCACATATATACAATGGAATATTACTCAGCCATAAAAAGAAACGAAATTGAGTTATTTGTAGTGAGGTGGATGGACCTAGAGACTGTCATACAGAGTGAAGTAAGTCAGAAGGAGAAAAACAAATACCGTATGCTAACACATATATATGGAACCTAAAAAAATAATTTTAAAAACTGGTTCTGAAGAACCTAGGGCCAGGACCGGAATAAAGACGCAGACGTAGAGAATGGACTTGCGGACACGGAGAGGGGGCCAGGGTAAGCTAGGACAAAGTGAGAGAGTGGCATGGACACATATACACTACCAAATGTAAAACAGATAGCTAGTGGGAAGCAGCCACATAGCACAGGGAGATCAGCTCGGTGCTTTGTGACCACCTAGGGGGGTGGGACAGGGAGGGTGGGAGGGAGACGCATGAGGGAGGAGATATGGGGATATATGTATATGTATAGCTGATTCACTTTGTTATAAAGCAGAAACTAACACACCATTGTAAAGCAATTATACTCCAATAAAGATGTTAAAATAATAATTTCTGTTCTTTGTTTCCACACTTTCTCAATATAAATCTTTCCCCTGGTTCCTTTTGGCAGAACGCCCCTAACCACTTAAGGTTTGACATGGCCCAATTCAAAGAGATTGTACTCAAATAAACTCTTAAAATGTTTAATATGCCTCTATATTTTAACATCTGTGAAATAGCTTAAGTTTGAGAACTCTGGTAAAAGACCAAGATTCCTCACTACCATACTTTAATTATTTTTCTGACCTTCGGAACTGGAATTTTTCTGCTCATATAGAACCATACTGCTATAGTGGATTGAAAGGTGGCTCCTAAAAAGATATATCCATGTCCCAGTACATGGACCTGGTACATGTGACCTTATGTGAACAAAGAATATTTCCAGATGTGATTGCATGAAGGATCTCTAGATGAAATCATCCTGGATTACCCAGGTAGGCCCTTAACCCAATGACGAGTGTCGACATAGAGACAGAAGAAAAGACACAGACACACATAGAGGAGGAGGCCCAGTGACCACAGAGGCAGAAATTGGAGTGATGCAGCCAAAGCAGCCGAAGAATGCCTGGAGCCAGCAGAAGCTAGAAGAGCAATGAGGAATTCTCCCATAGGACATGCGGAGGGAATGAGGCTCCGCTGAACCTTGATTTTAGACTTCTGGCCTCCAGAACTGTGGGAGAAGAGATCCCTGTTGTTTTAAACCACGCAATCTGTGGTAATTTGTTACAGCCTCTAAAAAACTAATACAGCAGTCCATTTCATGCCCATGGATCTGATCATCAATTAACCATTGTTATAAATCCCTGCAGGAACAAACCACTCTGCCCCTAGGGTTCTTATTATAACTGCCCACTTTTTTTCTGATGCTTAAGTTTCAGCCTCACTTCTAGCACTGGGGATTGCATTATTCCCATTAAACCAGGCTGTCAAATTCCACTGCAGCCACCACTGTCATCTCCAGCTTACAGGGAATAGTCACCACAGAGTTTTTCAAGGATCATAATCCACTTACGATCGCATTTTTTTTTTTTTTTTTTTTTGCGGTACGCGGGCCTCTCACTGTTGCGGCCTCTCCCGCTGCGGAGCACAGGCTCCGGACGCGCAGGCTCAGCGGCCGTGGCTCACGGGCCCAGCCACTCCGCGGCATGTGGGATCCTCCCGGACCGGGGCACGAACCCTTGTCCCCTGCATCGGCAGGCGGACTCTCAACCACTGCGCCACCAGGGAAGCCCACGATCGCATTTTTTAATGTCCTGGTGAAGACCCTCTTGTGGAGTATAGACACCTTTAAGAGGCATCTGAGAATGTTGCACATAACAGATCCACTCCAACAACCCATCTTCCTAATATTTTCCAGGGGGAGTCCTGGCATTTCAAGCTCACTGATATAGGTCACTTTTGAGTTTAGGCTCCAGTTAACACATATAGCAATTCTCAGGGCCTCAAGCCAACACATTAAATCTTGAATTCTAGGCAACATCAATTTGGCTTGATATAATCTTTTGTTTTACCCTTTTTAGTCTAACATCCTTACAATAAATTCTTATATATACTCCCCTGAATCTAAGTAAAAATTGACACACTCCTGAAACTCTTTCAGTATATAGGCTAACTCATACCAGACCATACATTGTTCTTCCTCACCAGTATCCTTACCTAAGCATGAGATCTAACCTGGGTGCACATCTAATTGACAAGACAACTCTACACACATTACAATCAGGCTTCAGACTTAATCCTTAGCCACGTATTCCCTGTATATGCAGGAGATAATTTCTTTAGAGCTGTCTTAAGGGCTTTCTGAATTTCTGTCTGGGTCTGTATTGGACATTTAAGGCTTTCAACATATCCATTTCTTTATGGACTCCCTCTAGTGTAAGAATACCCATCTTATGCCACAATCTTTGTCATCAAACTGACTAATTGCATTTCATCTCCCTAAGCTTATCGGCCATCCTGCACCCCGTTCCATGCCTCCACTGGCGAAGTTTTGAGTAATCATGATGCTACCACACACTGCATATTACCAGTGTCCCATTTCCTATATGGAGGGTACCCACATGCTCTTCAAACATGTAAGCAGCCCGAGCCTAGGATTACATCTTAAAGTCCATTTACTGGGACCACTCTTGGTACCAATTACTGCTTTGTTCATGGTCCAGCAGAACCTGTTGGCAGATTCAAACTGGCTAATTTGAGAAGTATTTAGTAAAAGGACTGTTTACAAAGGAGATGACATTGTTTAAGGAAATCAAAAAGAAAAAGTGAAGCACCTTAACCCAGCTACAAAAGAAAGCCATTATCACCCATAAGCTGAAGAAGTAAAGAGAAGGAATGAGCCCCAAAACTCAAAGAGAGTTGAAGAGTAGGAGGGATGACCGTCCAACCACAGCTGTGGTCTTAGGCAGATAAAAGCAGTCACTTGACAACAGACCAAAAGGCAGATGGGAGAAGCCAGAGTAATAAATATCTCAACCTCTTTCTCTCAGACCTCAAATTTCCTGCTGATGCTTCCTATTGACCAAACCCAACTGAGGAATATTGTGCACTCATTGATGCACTGCATAAATATCAGCCTCCAAGGGCACAAAGATGAGAAGAGAAGGGGGGAAGGCAGAACTGAAGAAGCACATGAAGAATATCCGGGAAAAACCATATGCTTTTATCTTTTATTACACTTTTTGGATTTGGTTTGCAGTCAAATGCTCTACCACTGAGCTATCCCCCTTATTTGCTAATATTTTGTTTAGGATTTTTGCATCTATATTCATAGTGAAATTGGCCTATCATTTTCTTTCTTGTACTATCCTTGTCAAATTTTGATATCAAGGATATGCTGGCCTCATGAATTGGGGAGCATTCATTCTTTTTCTACTTATTAGAAGAAGAATATCTAGTTAGTAGAATCAGAATCTTTCATTCCTTTAATGCTCAAAAGTGACACAAGATCATTTTATTTGCATTACATTGGACAAAGCATGCTACATAATCCTGCCTCACTTCAAGAGGATGGAGAATTGCAATCAATCACTCAGTGTTCCTGGAAAGAGAAGAGAAACAGCATTTTGTACCTCTTGACTCATTTCCCTTTTTTTTGTTTTCCATTTCTAAGGTTATCTGTATCAAGAACTGTGAAGTATCTGAAATGCTGTCCTAATTGCAAGGTAACAAGTTTGGTGCCACAAGTTCATAAATGATAGTAAAAGACATGAGACTCCTGGGTCAGAGATAAAGCACAATTTATTTTTCACAGAAACAGCAGCAGCCAGAAGATCAGCATTTTGCCCTAAATCCCTCAGGGTGACACAAAGTCCAGATGACACATGCACACTGTGAGCTGCTTCATAGACTGGGAATGCTGGGCTTAGAGACTATGAATCTTTTACAGGGAACAGTGAACACTATATCTTCTAAGACTGCTTGCTTTACAAACATCCTTGAAAAAAGGAGAACTAAGTACCTCTGCTCAAAAGACGTGCAGAAATGTTAAAAACCTATGGAGAATTGTTTCCCAACTGACTTTTTGTTTTAAGCCTACTTGCATACCCAATGTAGAGATTAATTCTCCATTTATATTGTGAATAATAATTTATCAAAATAAAGTAACTTCTTTTGCTCTTTTTCTTCTTGATTTCATCCTCGATATTAATATTGCCACCAATTATTTTGTTGTCTATTTGTATATGACTGATATAGTTTTACTATATATCTTTAAATGTCATTTTATTGGGGGTACATATCTGGTACACAGCTTGTAGTTCACTCCTTTGATACCATATAAGAATAACTATCCTTGGGCTTCCCTGGTGGCGCAGTGGTTGAGAGTCCGCCTGCCGATGCAGGGGACGCAGGTTCGTGTCCCGGTCCGGGAGGATCCCACGTGCCACAGAGCGGCTGGGCCCGTGAGCCATGGCCACTGAGCCTGCGCGTCCGAAGCAGCGGGAGAGGCCACAACAGTGAGAGGCCCGCGTACCGTAAAAAAAAAACAAACAGAATAACTATCCTTTACTAGAATTTTAACCCATTCAAATTTATGCACTGTGATATTTTTAATCTTGTTTTTCTCTTATATATACTTCCTATTAACCTAAAAAAACAAACAAAACCCCTTTATTTCACAATAGTTCTCAAGTTTGTCGCTGTTCCCTTTTTCTCTCTAGAAATGTGGAGTTTATAATTCCATTTTCATTCTGCTAGCAGTTGCCTTTAAATTTTTTAACTAAATATTTGAATACCAACTTTCCTACCTATATATCCATTTACTCATCTCCCCTTGAAAAGATTTGGAACACTTTTATCCCTCTGAACCCTCCTACAGCAGACATTTAGTGACAATACTCAGGGTATTTTTTTGTTGTTGATTCATATTTTTGTTTTCTGCAGTATAGATTTTTATTTGAAAATTTATTTTTGTTCATTGCATTGTTTCATAACCATACAAATGATGATCATTTAGAAAGGATTGAAGTTGCAGTGCTCACTGCCATTTCTCATATACAGTATCATGCCCAGACCCTACCGCCGTAGTTTCGAGGTCAGCTGGAGGACAGAATGAGTACACATAGACTGATGACATGCTTCCTGCCTAACAATGTCTTCCTGTTGTCTTCACCAAAAAAAATTTGCCTGAAAGTAAAATTCTTAGGTCATTTTTTCACCCTCAGAATTCAAAAGTCTTCAACAGAAGTGTTCCTCCTTCACCTTCTGGCACTTAGTGTTGCAGAAGAGAAATCTATGCTGTTGTTATTGACTTTTTTCCTTGTGGCTTTTCCTCTTCAACTTGAATGCTTATAGAATTTGTCCAATATTTCTGAAATCCAGAAATGTCATGAGGTTGTGTCTATGTGTATCTCTATATTAATTTTCCCAGTACTTGGTAGATCCTTTATACAGCTATGGATATATGCCTTTTTAGCTTAGGGAAATTAGCTTTAAATCTCCCTTTGCTAATTGTTTCTCCTTCTCTACTCCATTTTAGGCTTATGTTATTTCTAGTGTAGACAAAGCAAAGCTGTTAGACTTATCATTTTTGCTCATCTTCCTCATTTCTTTGACTTTTCCTCTGAATTCAAGGGGACTATCTTTTTTTTTTGACCGCACCGTGTGGCATGCAGGATCTTAGTTCCTCGACCAGGGATCAAACTCATGCCCCCTGCATTGGGAATGCAGAGTCTTAACCACTGACTGGACTGCCAGGGAAATCTCTAGGGGACTATCTTGAGCTAATCACCCAATCCCTGTATTAGCTTTAGCTTTCAAGTACCAAATCTGCTCTTCATTGCCATTAGTGTGTTGTTTATTCTAATTCAGCAATTGTTTATTTTGTTGTATTTATTTATTTATTGTAATGATTTATGTAATAGCAATTTTTCCCAGTATTTTTTTTCCAAAAGATGAAAAATGCTATCAAATGTCCTTAATATAGTTGAGATCTGTTAAATGAATATTTGTTCTCATTCTTCAAAAGGATCCCTTTTTTGATTTTTGAATCTTTACATATACAGTGACCATCTTTTTTCAGCTTGTTTTTGCAATATTGGGATATAAAACTTTGTTCTGTTCTACTGTTCAGGCCTCTATCCATATAATATAGTCCTAAAGGAGAAAGAAGGAAACACCTTCTACAGTTTCATTTGTTAGTGGGCCAGGGGAGGTGTGCTCATCAGGTCATAAACTAGAGAAAAGCAGGTCCTTCTACAGCAGGGGAGTTTAACTTCTTAACTGGTTGCTGTCCAGTACCCTAGTGCCAGGATTCTAGTAGGCAGCAACTGGACTTTTTCCCTGCTGGCTGTTCTCTAGCCTCACACCATCTCTAGCCCCTTCTGCTGTGGATTTTTGGAGACCTGTGTAAAATGAGAGCTGTAGTTCCAATGGGATGGAAAAGAGTTTCCCAGAAGAGTTGACCTTATTAAGCAAAGTCTCTCTGTTGTTGAGCCTTTTTTTTTTTTTTTTTTTTTTGCTCTTTGTGGTTATTTTCCCAGCCCTAAATTAAGGTGCTGCCCCTTTTCATGTATGATTCAATAGCTCTGGTTGCCTGCCCTCGCTCTGCCCCCTACCAGTTGTACTCCACAAGTCTTCCATTACTATAAGCAAGTGCTTTACTCCTAGGGCAATAGAGGAACTCTCAAAGTCCTCTACCTGCCCCTATCTATTGCCCCCTCGCTGCCTGCTGCCCCAGCCCTTCCTGCTGCCTCCTCTGCTCTTCCTACTCTGACCTGGGGGTTTCTCCTGAACTGTCTTGTGAAAACCTGGTTATTTCCATTCCAGTGTAAACCCACTTTTGTCTGTGTTAAATTTTTACCTGTTTATTAGTGATCAGAATGGTCCCCAATCTAATCCTATCTGCAATTTATTGTTTAGAAAGTTCCCAGAACATCTGAATTGTCTATGAAAACTTGAAAATAACAACAGCTTTATAGTGCTTCCCTTTTCAATGTTTAGTTCCTTAAAGACAATAATCATGTGCCATGCTTTTGCTAAGTAAAAAAACTGTGGATATCCTAGAAAATATGTTGCTAAAATGTTGGTAAATATTTATGTAGAATAAATATTAATATTTAGATTGAATTCCTTGACTCCTTGATCACTAAACTTGAGAGAACAGCCTCATTAATTACTGATTGAAATTAAGAGAATTCTCTCTCTCTATATATATATATAATATACACATATGCACATATATACTTATATATAAGTATAATATATACAAATATATATGTTGTGTGTGTATGAAATATTGCTACTTGAATTATAGCTCTTCACTTTCACTTTTAATTCTTCTCTCTAGCTGGATGTCTTCTCTTTAGCCAGCCAAATGCACTCTCCCACTTGTCTCCTCTGATCTTTGCCCTGAAGCTATACGAATTATGTCCACAGACTTCTACTTTTTCTGCTTTCCTTTCGGGTTCTTCCAATGGGAAACCCAAGCAAGAGACTGGAGGAAGAGAGAAGTATGAGGTCTGATATTTATTTCTCTAGCTCATGAGATCACCTAGGGCCCTGAGAGTTGCTCACTGATCTCAGTTATCTCCTTTACACTCTCTTTCTGGGTTCCCAGACCGTTCCCTCCCCAGATCCATTTGAGATTAGGGTAGACACAGCTTATCTGATAGTGACCCTACATTCCTATACTATTCCCTTAGTTTCCCTACACACTGCTCACGCTTTATAAGAAGTCCCTTTGTAAATAAACTCTCCTTGAATTATCCTATTTTGAACGTATTTCCTGTTAAGATTGACTCATATACCGTTGTTCATCATTGTACGTCCCTGACATGCATGTGGTCAAGGTTATTCCTTTGGTTTATTAGGGAAAGGAATTGTTATAGTTTACTTGACCATTTTTATTGTTCTTACAGAGTTTCATCATTGCCCCACAGGGAGTTTTTCTACCATAGAATAAAATATAGTTCCACTGTTCACCCTGTTTTCCAGTATGGAATGAACTTTTTTGTTTGTTTATAGTTTGTTTTTTCATTGAAATTTTGAGAAGAATGGAAGATGAAAGTAGAAGATAAAATGTGAAGATTCAAATCCCTATATTAAAACATAGCATCTTTTATCCTATATGTAAAGATTTTCATGAAAGAGTATTCTATAATGTTTCCTCTCATCCGTATACTGACTATTCTCCTGTAACTACAATTTTTTCTAAAATAAATTTTTTGAGTTGAAAATTAAGCCTAGCTTTTGTTTGTCTGTTGATTTTAAGTATAATATAATGTAGTTGAAATTTTTAAAAATTTTAATCTAAAAATAAAATGTTCTCTTTAAAATATTAATTTCAGTAACACAATTATATTTAAATTTAACACTAACGATAAAGCATTTGTATAGGGATGTTTTCTCTTCATACAACTTATGACACTATGAAGAACAATTAAAATCAATAAAAGATAAAATTCTACTACCGTACTGTGTGACCTCTGTATTACTCTATTAGCAGTGGACAAAAATGCTGATCATCAAACAAATAGTCCTGGATCTTTTAAGGACTAGGCCTGTGGATATCTATAATCTTAGATGTTGGTTCTGATTGATGTTTCTTTCTGATCTCATCTACTTCACCATCACCAAGTAAAAATGAAGCCAGCACTGGAATTTGTGAAAAATAGTTCTTAGCCAGGAAATGTTTGTGTTTTATCTTGTGAATAAACAAGGGTTCATATCCCTGAAAAGAAAAGAAAATCAAATTCTATTAAATGTCACAAATATATTTTGCCAAGTAAAAACACTTTTATGCCTCAGTGCCTTTACTTCTCAGTTCTTTCAGCCCAGAAAACATTTATTCTCACTTTGTCCATCATCTTTCGGGGCTCAGCTTTTATGACGCTTTAACCTGGAAGCCTTTCTTGATTCTCCCTCTGACCTCTCTAAGTCTAAACTAACCCCTCCTTCTTATATACTTGCAAGCACTTTCATGTATTTTAATTGTAATATTTAGTTCATTCTGCCTTGAATTTCACTATTTACTTGCAAGTCTCTTCCATGATGATAAGAAAGGCTCCTTAAAGATTCAAACTGAGTCTTTTTTTTTTTAAATATTTATTTATTTATTTTGGCTGCGCTGGGTCTTAGTTGCAGCACGAGGGATCTTTTTTTAGTTGTGGCATGTGGGCTTCTTAGTTGCAGCACTAGTTCCCCGACCAGGGATTGAACCCGGGTCCCCTCCATTGGGAGTGTGGAGTCTGACCCACTGGACCACTAGGGAAGTCCCTCACACTGGGTCTTTTTCATACATGTGTGTCTTGGCACCATAAGGTAAAGAGTCAATCAATATTTTTGTGTGAATGCTCTTGTCACCTTAGTTCTCTTTAAATCTATTTCAATACTGATACAATTACCCACTTGAATTTTTTTTTCTAAAATTAGTCCTTCCCTCTATATCTCCAGAGTTCAAAATAAAGATCGCAATGGTGCTGTGACAATGTAAGCTTCTCTTTAGTCACCCTTTTTACTACCTTAGATATGAGTCCCTGCACTGTTTCTCTTGTGTTTCTCTTCTGTCTTCTAAATAGAAAATAACTTTCCTGCCTTTATCAAATCTTTGTGCCTTTCCATTTTTATTTGTTCATAATTAATTTTTAGGCTTCTTGTCTCTCCACAGCTATAGCAGCACTTTGAACTTTCTCTGTTATGTAGCTTTGCCACATTATAAGACAATCTGTTTTCTAATGAGAGGGGCACAATGCTAGTTGCCAACCCAATATTCATTCTCTCTTGCATTCATATTTAGAGGCCCAACTCTATATAGGGGCCTTATTTTGTATTTTGTGATGTGCTCAGCTTTCTTAGGCTTTATTATAGCTAGGCGTGGCCATATGACAAGTTTCTGACATATGTATGTGTGTGTATGTGTATATATATATACACACATATATATGGCAGAAATATATATATATTTATATATACACACATGTATATATGTACATTTTTTAAAAAGAAGTCATTGGATAAAGCTTACAGGGAAGCTTTTTAGGAGTGGGAAGTACCTTTAGGCTTTTGCCATATCTAGGAGGGGGATATAATGCAGAAGATGAAGTAGCTATCTGTCTCTAAGAGTACACAATCATTAGGGTTAAAGCCAAAGGTTAAATATAGCTGAGGAAGAAGTTAGAAGGCCTGGGTTTCTGAGAGCATTGTGGAGCTACCATACAAGTCTCCAGATGCCAAACTCTGGATCCCTATTATATAAGACAACTGACCCCATATTTGATTAAGTCATTATACTGCTTAGTCTGTTATTTGCAGCTAAACTCAAATGCAACTGAAACAATGAAGTATTGTATCCATTACATTTCCTTGCTTTTCCCCAAGCACTTATCACAATATCTGGCAGATTGAAAAGCAAATTCTGGTTGAATTAATAAATACTGTCTATTCTCTTTATTCTTTTTTGCTTTCTGTTTTTTTTTGGCTGCATTGGGTCTTTGTTGCTGTGTGCGGGTTTTCTCTAGTTGTGGCAAGCGGGAGCTGCTCTTCGTTGCGGTGCGTGGGCTTCTCACTGCGGTGGCTTCTCTTGTTGTGGAGCATGAGTGCTAGGGGCACAGGCTTCAGTAGTTGTGGCATGTAGGCTCAGTAGTTGTGGCTCGCGGGCTCTAGAGCGCAGGCTCAGTAGTTGTGGCACACAGGCTTAGTTGCTCTGCGGCATGTGGGATCTTCCCAGACCAGGGCTCGAACCTGTGTCCCCTGCATTGGCAGGCAGATTCTTAACCACTGAGCCACCAGGGAAGCCCCTCTTCATTAATCTTAATTGACTCTTCTTTTCAACCAAATCACAAATACTACCTGTACCTCCTCCTAAAATTTGTTTTCTGAAAGGTTAGGTATCTCTTTACTAAGATATTTCCTTACTAAAGATCCTTCCATAGTGTCAAGTCAAGATAAAGAAAGCCCTGGAGAAAAGGAGCCAAAGGATGTGGCATTCTTAAAGAAAGCATTATGTAGAAATATCCTGGGCTTATTTTAAAGTTTCCTCTCTATGGTATGTATATATACACAATGGAATATTATTCAGCCATAAAAAAGAATGAAATTCCACCATTAGCAACAATACAGATGACCTAGAGAGCATTATACTTAGGGAAATAAGTCAGAGAGAGAAAGACAAATACTCTATACTATCACTTACATGTACAATCTAAAAAATAAAACAAATGTATACACCAAAATAGAAACAGAGTCACAGATACAGAGAAAAAACTAGTGGCTGCCAGTGGGGAAAAGGAAGGCAAGATGGGAGTATGGATTAAGAGGCACAAGCTACTATGCATAAATAAATAAGCAACAAGAATATATTGTACAGCATAGGCAAATATGGCCATTGTTTTATAATAACTTTAGAGTATAATCTATACAAATATTGAATCACTGTGCTGTACACCTGAAACTAATATAATATTATAAATCAGCTACACTTCAATTTTTTAAAAAAAGTTTCCTCTCTACAGACAAATTCACCAGGTCAAAATACTCATTTAACCTTATTCCAACACTTCTTAGCCCATATTTCATTCAAGAAGTACTAACACATTTCTGTTATACAACATTAAACAAAACATGTAGAGAACTTTATAGGTTTTCAAAGTGCATAAAGGCAAAAAGTAATCATCAAAGATGAGAATAGCACATTATGGTACATACAATAAAAGGAACAATAAGTAACTCTTAAAGAGTAATATAATATGGAAAAATATCCATTATCCCCATTTTATAGATGAGAAAACCGGGGCATTGAGACATTAACAAACTTGCCCAACTTCTCCCATAAGTGATAGAGCCAGAATTCAAAGCTCTAATCTACTCTAATCCTTTATACCAATTTCATGTTTTTCGCTAACCTTTATAAAATTTTGCAAAGCAAAGAAGGAAGGTCTTAATGTCCTGCAGATCGTTAATGACAGAAATGGGGAAATACTGGGTCAGGTGTCTTGACTTTAAATCCACTATTGTCCTACTCTGGCCATTGCACACACCAGGAGAAACTGATCTGCCTCATATACAGTTCAAAGAACAGAAGTCTTTTTCCATGCTTTTCCTACAATTTGTATCATGATTACAGGAGTCAAGATTATTTTAAGTTTTGAGTAGTTTTTTACTCAATGAGATAGGAAATACCTCTGTGCATTTAGGAAATTCTGGAAATTACAACAGGACATAAACTATTCTTTAAGTAGGCTGAATATTAATACTTAAACGATTACACCAGCCCAAAACCATAAAAAGGCAAATTTTTTAGTTTGTCTGAAATGACAATTATATTTGAAGTCATTTCTTTATTTACACTAGGGTTGCTTGGCATAAACGGAGCTCTATTTACAGAAATTCAGTAAGATCCTGAAATTAGAAATGCATGTGAATAGAACATTTAATTTGATACTGCAGTAATTTGATTAAATACACAAAGGGAGTTGCGTGTATGAATTGAAGAAGCAGTGGAATATCAGCTTTGGGAGTGAACTTCAATCCCACTATGGGTCCTATATGAAACACTATTGCTAGTATTGGCTAGGCTTTCAGTGATTAAATATTTATGAGGCAGCTTAGTTTACTAAATATAATATTTAACATAGCTTCAGTTTCTTGTTACCCTTTCCTTCAGTCCCTAGAGTAAAATTTTTCTTAGCCTGACTCCTAATGGAAAATTATTCAAAAAAGTTAAAACTTTAACTAGTTTCTCCTCTTTACTCCTTCCCCCTCCCTAATAAAAACACAGGCAGGAAATAGCACGATTCAAAACGACTATTATATTTGAAGTCATTTCTGTATTTTCCCTTAGCTGACATCTTGCATGGAATTAAAGTACAGCAATTTAATTAGCAGAAGGCAGAGAATCAATATCAGATGTTGGGATCATAGGCTTGCTTAGTATAAACGGAGCTTTCGGGGAACTCATCAGGGACCCCTCAATTCTGTTCATCAAAATGTTTTACAGATTGCATCTTATAAATTACTGGAATTAAATGGTATTTAATTTTTACAGTGCTTTCCCCACTCCTAGTTAACTGGAAGCAAATGAAAAATGAAGCCTCAGAACTATACCCCATCAGTATGATTGTCATTTAGGGCACAAAATTATGAACAGAATTTATTTGAGAATCTACCGTGCTTTTAGGCAGACTTGTGATGATTAATCAAAGGACAGACTTTAGGTTTCAAAATACCTATCTGGTGATAATATTCATTTATTCATTCAACAAATACTTATTAATTCCCTAGTCTGTGACACTGTTGTAGGTATTAGAGATATAGACACAAATAAACTAAACAATATCCCTGTTCTTATGGAATTTACTGTGGAACTAATGTGCTTGAACTTGCTATTATTAGGAGGGTCTGGTTTCATGTTAGGTACTTGGAAGACTTTCAGATGTCTTATCTTTACCTTTTAAGTGTCTTAGCTTCCTTTCAATTTTAATCTCTGCCATACATACCATCCATGTATTTTGTTACTGTTATCCATGGGTTCTCTGTTTCTTAATCCAATGGAAGTATTTAACTTATGCATGGAATGTAGTAAAAGGCAGTCAAGTTACCTCTAATAATTCCAATGACCAAATTAAGGTCCCAAATAAAGTTTGACCTCCTTACCTCTTCAACACTCTTTAGCTTGAGATGAGCAGTGCCTTCATCTTTGGTAAGAAGAATGCAGTTCCAGGGTGACCACTCCAAGGACTTATCCCACCTGACCATGACCAGATCATTGAGATCGTTCCAGGTACTGAGCACTGACTGGGATGCCCAGATGTTCTCAGTCAGGTACTGAATATCTTGTAGCTGCATGTCAAAACATTTGTGAAAAACAATGTTTTCTTCTAAACATAAAATTTTAAATTATTCTATTACTTGAGAAAACAAATTATACTGAGTATATTTTTTAAAGGAAAACATTATTCATGAGGTTTTTTGCACACATGGCTTATTTCTCATCAAATCTCTGCTCATTCTGCCCAAACCATAATATGTTACCAATCTCACAGTCATGACTGCATCTTTAACCCAGAGTAAGCTGTGTATATTTCTTCCAATATGCTAATTTTACCTTACATTTATATGGTATTAAGTACTTTTCAAAATTCATTAGTAACTATCATCTTATCCTCAGAGTTACTGCAGATCATTTTATTCCCATTTTACAAATGAGGAAATTAAGATTTAATAAAGAATAAGCAATTCGCTTAGCGTTATTAAAAACTTTATTGTTTTAATGAAAAAAGAGGGAAAAGGGAAGAAATGAAATAACTGTTTTAAAACTTTTTTAAAAAATTTTAAACCATATTAGCTAAAGCTCTTGAAATGACTTTCTGTCACAAGGTCTGCATATATAAACTCAGAATTGCCAGAGAGGCAAGCTTCAAAAAGAATAAACATGGGAAAGAGAAACATTATTTTAATAGGTTTGGATGGGAAAGCAGAAATCTTTTCTGTAAAATCAATGGACAAATTTCATCCATGATTGGCAACATTTACTGATCATACCTGCATCAGGAAAGCAATTTTAGAATCATCTTCATAATCAGCTTCTGAATAGTAAAGTCGTTGAAGTAAACATTTGTACTTCAAACATGATTCTCGTTTTTGAGTCTCATTGTCAAGGTTAATGCAGTGGCGACAGCGGTAAATGTGGTGTGAGGTGGATGATACAGCAAACTCTGTAGAAGGCAAATAGAGCTGGCAACTGAGGCAAAAGTAAATCTTCTTATAAAACTTCAGTGGATCTTGAGGGACCTGAAAGAAAGAAAGAAAGAAAGAAAGAAAGGAGGGAGGGAGGAAGGAAAGGGAGGGAGAGAAGAAGGAAAGGAAAGGAAGGAAGGAAGGAAGGAAGGAAGAAAGAAAGAAAGAAAGAAGGAAAGAAAGAACAAGAAAGAAAAAGAGAAGGAAAGAAAGAAAGAAGGAAAGAAAGAGAAAGAAGGAAAGAAAGGAGGAAAGAAAGAAAGAAAGAAAGAAAGGAAAGAAAGAAGGAAAGAAGAAAAGGAAAGAAATAAAAAAGAAAAGAAACAAAAGAAAGAAGAAAAGAAAGAAAGAAAGAAAAAGAAAGAAAGAAGAAAAGGAAAGAAAGAAAAGAAACGAAAGAAAGAAGAAAAGAAAGAAGAAAAGGAAAGAAAGAAAAAAGAAAAGAAATGAAAGAAAGAAGAAAAGAAAGAAAGAAAGAAAAAGAAAGAAAGGAAGAAAGGAAGAAAGGAAGAAAGAAAGAAAGAAAGAAAGAAAGAAAGAAAGAAAGAAAGGAAGGAAGGAAGGAAGGAAGGAAGAAAGACAAACTATAACAGCCAGGCCAAATGCTAAGGGCTAATTTATCTTAGAATGAGATAACAAGTTGGTTAATTTTAAAGTCATATTTTTTCCTTAACTTCCTACTCTATACAAAATTTAAATTTCAAGTAGTATTCATTTACCCTACCAAAATATTAAAAATCTCTATTATTCATAAACTTTTAGATATACATGGTAAAATCACCTAGAAAATTAACTGACTGAAAAAAATGAGTCGGTAGAGGCTTTGAGTTGCAATAGTAAGAAAACTTCCCAAGAAGAAAAGAAAAGAAAGTGCTTTGGCACTTATTTTTAAGAATTTAGATTTTTGGTGCTATGCTGTGTTAATTATTTTTACAGGCAATAGCTAGATTCACACAGAAATTAAAGCCCACTAAACCAGGTGTTCTCATTTCATTTATCTTAACACTAAATTTAGATTGGCTCAATTATCAATATTCAAAATTTGAAATTCTGCATTATATGGTAGTTCTATTTTTAATTTTTTGAGGACCCTCCATAATGCTACATTTCCACTAACAGTGCACAAGGATTCCCTTTCTTCCACATCCTTGCCAACACTTGTTACCCTCTGTCTTTTGAGTAGACATTTTAACTTTGGTGAGATGATATTTCACTGAGCTTTTGATTTGCATTTCTTTGATTAGTGATAATGAGCACTTTTTCATGTACATGTTGGCCATTTGTATGTCTTCTTTGGGAAAATGTTTATTCAGGTCCTTTGTCCGTTTTTAAATTGGATTAAAATTATTTTGTTATTGAGTCGTACACGTTGTTTTTGATACTAACTCATCGGATAAATGGTTTGCAAATATTTTCTCCCATTCAATAGGTTGCTTTCATTTTGTTGAATTCTTTCCTTTGTTGTGCAAAAACTTTTTAGGTTGATAAAATCCCATTTGTCTATTTTTGCTGTTGTTGCCTTTGCCTTTGGTGTCACGAGCAAAAAATTGTTGCCAAAGCCAATGTCAAGAAACATTTCCCCTATGTTTTCTTCTAGTAGATTTACAGTTTCAGGTTTTACATTTAAATAATTAATCCATTTTGAGTCGATTTTTGTATGTGGTGTGAGATAAGGGCCCAATTTCATTTTTTTTTGCATGTGGCTGTCTAGTTTTCCCAACACCATTTATTGAAGAGACTGTCCTTTCCCCGTTGTGTATTCTTGGCTCCTTTGTTGTAAATTAATTGACCATATAAGTATGGGTTAATTTCTGGGCTCTCGATTCTGTTTCATTGACCTATGTGTCTGTTTTTATGCCAATAATATACTGTTTTGATTACTATAGCATTGTAATATAGTTTGAAATCAGGAAGCGTGATGCCTCCAGCTTTGCTCTTCTTTCTCAAGATTGCTTTGGTTACTCTGGGTCTTTTGTGTTTCCATACAAATTTTAGGATTTTTTTTTCCTATCTCTGTGAAAAATGCCATTGGAATTTTGATAGGGATTGATTGCACTGAAGCTGTAGATCACTTTGGGTAGTAAGAACATTTTAACAATATTAATTCTTCCAAAAATTTCTTAAATACAAAACAAACAATAAAAGCATGATCCATTTTAAAACTGAACAAATTGAACGTCATCAAAACAAAAACTTCTGCTCTGTTAGAGATACGGTTAAGAGAATAAAAAGACAAGCCACAGACTGAGAAAATATTTGCAAATCATGTGTCTTACAAAGGACTTATATGCAAAATATATTAAAAATTTCAATAACAAGAAAATAAGCAACTCAACTGAAAAAATGGCAGTGACAAAAGATGTTGAGACACTTCACCAAAAAGATATATGGATGTCAAAAACATGCATGAAACGATGCTTAATATTATTACTCATTGGGAAAATGCAGATTAAAACACTACACACCTATTAGAATTCCAAAAATGAAATAAAAACTGACAATACCAAGTGCTGACACGGATGCAAAGCAACTGGAACTCTCATACATTGCAGATGGAGTGCAACATGGTATAATCAGTTTGGAAAAATGTTTGGCAGTCTTTATAAAGGTAAATATGCATTTACCATATGACTCAACAATCCCACTTCCTAGGTATTTAACCCCAAACAACCAACTTACACAAAAACTCACAATTGAGTGTTCGTAGTGACTTTATTCACAAAAGCCCAAAACTCTAAACAATTTAATGTCCTGCAATTGTAAACAGATAAACTCTGGCACACCCAGACCATAAAAATATTATTCGGTTACAACAAAAAACTAATGATACACTAAAAAAAAATGGGTGAATATCAAATACAATATGCTAAATGAAGGAAGCCAGTCTTGAAAGACTACAGGCATACCTTGGAGATATTGCAGGTTCAGTTTCAGACCACTGAAATAAAACGGATAATAGCAATAAAGCAAGTCACACGAATTTTTTTGTTTCCCAGTGCATATAAAGCTATGTTTACACTATACTGTAGTCTGTTAAATGTGCAATAGCATTAAGTCTAAAAAAACAATGTACATAATTAAAAATACTTTATTACTTAAAGATGCTATCATCTGAGTCTTCTTTTTTCTGGTGAAGGGTCTTGCCCTCCTTAAGGGCTACTGATCGGTCAGGGTGATGATTGCTGAAGTTTGGGGTAGCTGTGGCAGCTTCTTAAAATAAGACAACAATCAAGTTTGCTGCACTGATTGACTCTTCCTTTCATTATGCTAATGGTTTCTCAGTAGCATGCAATACTGTTTGACAGCATTTTACCCACAGTAGAACTTCTTTCAAAATTGGATGACTCCTCTCAAACCTTGCCACTGCTTCATCAACTAAGTTTATGTAATATTCTAAATCATTTGTTGTGATTCCAACAATCTTCACGGCATCTTCACCAAAAGTAGATTCCATTCCAATAAACCACTTTCTTTGCTCAGCCATAAGAAGCAACTCCTCATTTATTAAAGTTTTATCATGATTTGGAGCAATTCAATTACATCTTCAGGCTCCACTTCTAATTCTAGTTCTCTTGCTATTCTCACCACATCTGCAGTTACTTCCTCCACTAAAGTCTTGAATCCATCAAAGTCATCCATGAGGGATGGAATAAACTTCTTCCAAACTCCTGTTAATGTTGATATTTTGACCTCTTCCCATGGGTCACAAATGCTCTTAATGGCATCTAGAATGATGAATCCTTTCCAGAAGGTTTTCAATTTACTTTGCCCACATCCATCAGAGGAGTCATTATCTATGGCAGCTATAGCCTTATGAAATGTATTTATTTATTTTAAAAAATTATTGAAATATAGTTGATGTACAATATTATGTTAGTTTCAGATGTTCTACATAATGATTTAACATTTGCATACAATATGAAATGATCATCTAGATAAGTCTAGTAACCACCTGTCCCAGTACAAAGTTATTACAATATTATTGACCATATTCCTTATGCTGTATATTACCTCCCTGTGACTTATTTACTACATAACTAGAGGTTTGTACCTCCTAATCCCCTTCAACTATTTTGCCCCCACCCCCGCCCCGACGCTCTTACTTCTGGCAATCACCTGTTTGTTCTCTGTATCTACAAGTCTCTTTTCGTTTTGCTTTGTTTGTTTTACTTTTTAGATTCTACTTATAAGTGAGGTTGTGCAGTATTTTTCTTTCTCTGTCTGACTTATTTCACTTAACATAATACCCTCTAGATCCATCCATGTTGTAGCCAATGGTAAGATCTCATCTTTATGGCTAATACTCCATTGTGTGTGTGTTGGTGTGTGTATATATATATATATATATATATATATATATATATATATATATATATATATACACACACATACCACATCTTCTTTATCCATTTGTCTATCAATAGATAATTAGCTTGCTTCCATATCTTGGCTATTATAAACAGTGCTGCAATGAATACTGGAATACATATATCTTTTCAAATTAGTCTTTTTGTTTTCTTTGGGTAAATACACAGAAGTGAAATTGCTGGGTTACATGGCAGTTCTATTTTTAATTTTTTGAGGAACCTCCACATTGTTTTCCATAGCGGCTGTACCAATATAAATTCTACCAACAGTGCACAAGGGTTCCCTGTTCTCCGTATCCTCACCAACCCTTGTTATTTGTTGTCTTTTTGATGATGGCTCTTCCACAGGTGTGAGGTGATATCTCATGGTGGTTTTGATTTGCATTTCCCCGATGATTAGTGATGTTGAGCAGATTTTCACACGTCTGTTGGCCGTCTGTATGTCTTCCTTGGAAAAAGGTCTATTCAGGTCCTATGCCCATTTTTAATCCTGTTGTTTGTTTTTGATGTTGGGTTGTATGCATTCTTTGTATATTTTGGATATTAACCTGTAATTAGACATTTCATTTGGAAATATCTTCTCCCATTCAGTATGCTGCCTTTTCACTTTATTGATAGTTTCATTCACTGTGCAAAAGATTTTTAGTTTGATGTACTCCCACTCACTTATTTTTAGCTTTGTTTCCCTTGCCTGAGGACACGTATCCAAAAAATACACTTAAGACCATGTCAAAGAGCATATTGCCTAGGTTTTCTTCTAAGAGTTTTAAGGTTTCAGGTTTTACATTTAAGTCTTTATTCCATTAAGTTGATTTTTGTATTTGGTGTGATAAAGTAGTCCAGTTTGATTCTTTTGCATGTGGCTGTCCAGTTTTCCCAACACCATTTATTGAAGAGACTGTCTTTTCCCCCAGTGTGTGTTCTTGCCTTCTTTGTCATAGATTAATTGTCCATATAAATGTAGGCTTGTTTCTGGGCTCTCTATTCTGTTTCACTGATCTATGGATCTGTTTTTGTGCCAGTACCATACTGTTTTGATTACTGTAGCTTTGTAGTACAGTCTGAAGTCAAGGAGCATGATACCTCCAGCTTTGTTCTTCTTTCTCAAGATTGTTTTGACTACTCAAAGTCTTTTGTGTTTCCATACACATTTTAGAGCTATTTGTTCTAGTTCTGTGGAAAATGCCCTTGGAATTTTGAAAGAGGCTGCATTAAATCTGTAGATTGCCTTGGATATTATGTGATTTTAACAATATTAATTCTTCCATTTGTTTATGTCATCTTCAATTTCTCTCATCAATGTCATAGTTTTCTGAGTACAAGTTTTACCTCGTTGGTTAGATTTATTCCTAGGTATTGTATTCTCTTTGATGTAATTATAAATGGGATTGTTTTCTTAATTTCTCTTTCTGAGAGTTTGTTATTAGTGTATAGATATGCAATAGATTTCTGTATATTAATTTTGTATTCTGCAACTTTACTGAATTCATTGATGAATTCTAACAGATTTTGGTGTTATCTTTAGGATTTTCTCTACATAGTGTCATGTCATCTGCAAATAGTGATAGTTTTACTTCCTTCTTTCCAATTTGAATTCCCTTCATTTCTTTCTCTTGTATGATTACTGTGGTTAGGATTGCCAATACTATGTTGAATAAAAGTGGCAAGAGTGGGCATCCTTGTCTTGTTCCTGATCTTAGAGGAAATGCTTTCACCTTTCCACTATTGAATATGATGTTGGTTGTAGGTTTGTCATATATGGCCTTTATTATGTTGAGGTATGTTCCCTCTATACACTTTGTTGAGAGTTTTTATCACAAATGAATGTTGAAGTTCGTCAAAGCTTTTTCTCCATCTATTGAATTGATCTTATAATTTTCATTCTTCAGTTTGTTAATGTGGTGTATCACACTGATTTGCAGCATTGAACCATTCTTGCATCCCAGAGATAAATCCCACTTGATCATGGTGTATGATCCTTCCAGTGTGTTACTGAATTCGGTTTGCTAACATTTTGCTGAGGACTTTTGCATCTATGTTCATCAGTGATATTGGCATGTAATTTTCTGTGATGTCTTTGTCTGGTTTCAGTATCAGGGTGATGCTGGCCTCATAGAATGAGTTTGGAAGTATTCCTTCCTCTTCAGTTTTTTGGAGTAGTTTGAGAAGGACAGATGTTAACTCTTTTTTAAATGTTTGGTAGAATTTCCTGTGAAGCAGTCTAGGCCTGAACTTTTATTTGTTGGGAGTTTTTGATTACTGATTCAATTTCATTACTGGTAATTGGTCTGTTCATATTTTCTATTTCTTCCAGGTTCAGTCTTGGGAGATTGTATGTTTCTAGGAATTTATCCAGTTCTTCTAGGTTGTCCACTTTATTGGTGTGTAACTGTTCATAAGAATCTCTTATGATCCTTTAATTTCTGTGGTGTTGGTTGTAACCTCTCTTTCATTTCTGATTTTATTAATTTGGCCCCTCGTTTTTTCTTGATGAGTCTGGCAAAAACTTTATCAATTTTGTTTATCTTTTCAAAGAACCAGCTCTTAGTTTCATTGATATTAGTCTCTTTATTTCTGCTCTGATCTGTATTATTTCTTTCCTTCTACTAACTTTAGGTTTTGTTTCTTCTTCTTTTTCTAGTTCCTTTAGGTGTAATGTTAGGTTGTTTGAGATTTTTCTTATTTCCTGATGTAGGCTTGTATCACTATCAGCTTCCCTCTTAGAACTGCTTCTGCTGAATCCCATTGATTTTGGATCATTGTCTTTCCATTTTTATTGTCTCCACGTATTTTTTTTATTTCCTCTTTGATTTATTCAGTGACCCATGTTTAGCAGCATATTATTTAACCTCCAAATGTTTTTACTTTTTGTAGTTTTTTTTTCTTGCAGTTAATTTCTAGTCTCATAGCATTGTGGTTGGAAAAGATGCTTGATATGATTTCAATATTCTTAAATTTATTGAGACTTGGTATTAACCTTCATAAAAATAAAGAGAGTTAGGGCTTTGCTCTGGAAGAGGCTTTGGCTTATGGAAATGTTACGGCTGGTTTGATCTTCTATCTAGACCACTCAAATTCTCTCCATATCAGCAATAGGGCTGTTTCATTTTCTTAGCACTCATGTGTTCACTGAAGTAGCACTTTTAATTTCCTTCAAGAACTTTTCCTTTGCATTTACAAGTTGACTAACTATTTAGTGCAAGAGGCTTAACTTCTGGCCTATTTCAGCTTTCGACAAGCCTTCCTCACTAAGTTTAATCATTTCTAGCTTTAAATTCTCCAATTTAAAGGGAGAGGTGTGCAACTCTTCCTTTCACTTGAACTCTTAGAGGCTGTTGTAGGGTTATTAATTGGCCTAATCTCAATAATGTTGTGTCTCAGGGGATAGGGAAACCTGAGGAGAGGGAGAGAGTTGGAAGTACCACCAGTTGGTGGAGCAGTCAGGACACACACACGTCAATTAAGTCCGTTGTTTTATGTGGGTGAGGTCCATGGTGCCCCAAAACAATTACAATAGTAACATCAAAGATCAGTGACCACAGATCACTGTAACAAATATAACAATAATGAAAAAGCCTGAAACATTACAAGAATTACCAAAATGTGACACAGAGACACAAAGGGAGCAAATACTCTTGGAAAAATTGTGCCAACAGACTTGCTCAATGCAGGGTTGTCACAACCTTCAATTTGTAAAAAAAAAAAAAAAAAAAGAAAGAAAAGAAAAAGAGAAAAGAAAAAGAACACATACACAGTATCTGCAAAGCTCAGTAAAGTGAAGTGCAATAAGACATGGTATACTTGCACATAGCATATCATTCCATTTATGTGACACTCTAGGTTAGGTATAACTATAGAAATAATATTCTGATCAGTGTTTGCCAAGGGTTAGGTAGCCAGGGGAAGGGCTGATTACAAAGTAGCAGCATGAGGGAATTTGGGGGAGGTGATAAGACTATTTTTTATTTTGATTGTGCTGTTGGCTGTTGATTATATGACTCTGAATTTGTCAAAACTCACCAAAAGGATTGAATTTTACCAAAGGTAAATTTAAAAAGTGAATAAAATGATACAATGTTATATGAATGTGTAGAATATTAAATTCTATTATACTACTGCAAGCATATAAAAACTGAGTAAGTCTATAGAAGACTAAAAGGTAGCTTGGAAAAATGAAACAACGATGTGAATAAGAAATAATTCAATGGTCAACTTTTCTCTTGAACTTTTGTTATATTTTGAAATTATCTTGCAATACAGTTAAGTTTCAAAACTTCATTAAAAAGAAAGAATATAAAAAATAAACAATTTTAATTTTTCTAAAAATTTTGACTAAATATTGAGATTTTGTTTATGTTAAAAAAGCAAAATACATGTTTAGTCAGCTTCTTAAATAGATTATTAGTCTAAACATAATCACTGGAACAAAACGCTGTTTCAAATTCTTTAGTAAACCACCCCCCCCAAAACTTTACTAAAGGTGTTTTAAATAGTTTTGCAAAGTAAGAAGGCAGTAAGGCACTTATCTTGGCTTTAGAGAGAAAAATCCCCAAAGGAGGCTAAACATGTTAGAGTTGGAAAAGGTAGTTTAATTCAAATACATGTTACATTTGAAGTTCTCGCAGGATATCTATGTGGATCTGTTCAGTAATAATTATAACTCCGTGATAAGTATTATAAAGGAACACAAACAGGTGCATGTAGAATCTCAGATATGAAGAGTTTAACTTTCTCTGAGGCCTAATGAAGTAGGGTACATGTGAATTGAGTCTTAGAAAATGAAGAGGAGTTGGCTGGGTAAAGTAGGGGACAGCACTCCAAGTGGAAGCAACAGTACATGGAAAAGCATGATGGTGTGAGAGATCATGATGTGTTCCACACACTGTAATATTCAACTGGACATTTAATCCAGAGAGTAGGAGAGAATTCAAGCTTGGAAATACAAACAGAAAAAGTTAAATGATTCATTTATCAACATAAAAAATATCGTTCAAAGGAGATTTCACCAATAAGATGGTCTTCCACATGGACCCCCTAGTAAAGTATTAAAGCAAAATCTGCATATACTTCGACTTACTATAGCACGTCTTAGAATTTTGATAAAGGAATACAGGGAAGAAAAGGTAGAGTACCTTAAGGTGTCTTGCAACTTCTGGATTAAACAGAGGTGTTTTGATGTACTGAAAAAAGAGTGTTGCAATCCTTTTTCTGAGTCCTTCAAGGTTCTCATGTTTGACTCCTCTCATCATAAGGTCAACCTCCCTGTCAATCAATTCTAGAATTTCTTGAGTCAGTTTACATTCATGTTCCTGTTAAAACACAACCATATTCAGTATAGAATTTTAAAAATCACTAGTTTTTAAAATTATCACCCAAACAAACTGAAAACTACATTCCAAAGGTAACAAAACATTGCTGACATAAATATAAGTTGGTGCCACTAATTTAGAAAAAATTTTGACATTATCTAGTAGATCTTAAGATATGCATAATCTACAACCCAGCAATTCTACTCTTAAGTGCTTTAAAAAATGTGCACGGAGTCATCGTTCACACCAGCTCAAAATGAGAAACAACTAAATATCCATAAATAAATTGATTACATAAATAATGACGGCTTATTCATACAGTAGAGTATTACGTGATATATGGACATGAATTAACTAGAGCTATATACAGTAACAAGTTTAAATCTTACAAATTAATGTTGAGCAAATGAAGCAAGGCACAAAATAATACATACAGTCTCATTCCATTTAAATAAAATCCAAAAATAAACAACACTACACCGTATTATTTAGAGATGTATACAGAGGTGGTAACTATGAAGAAAAATCAAGGAAATGACTACCATGAAAGGCTGTATGGTAATTACTTTTAGAGGACGAGAGGGTGAGTTGCAGATATGAAGAGAAAGGGGGACGTTGGCAATGTCCTGTTTTGGGGCCAGAGGGCAGTAACAAGATTGGTGGTTTTATATTTGCTAAAATATACACGTATATTTTATACATGTTTTCTGCATGTTTATATAATTCACAATAATCTTTAACAAAGTAATAGAAATGATGGTGACTGAATAAGAAAGCCCAAGTAAGAGTGAAGTGATTAAAGTAGAAGGATTTAGAAGTAATAAAATAGAAGTAAGTTCCTCCGACTGCCCTCCGACTACAAAAACCATAGTTTGAATGAAGGAGTCAGAGGGTAACGTCAGTAACTGTAAAATAATGCTCTTCTCTTCTTTTTAATATGTACTTGGTATGGCTAATACAAGAGTCTGCATCAGTGGTCTTTGACCCTGAGGGCACATTAGAATGACCTAGGGAAGATTTTAAAAGATTTTAACAGTGCCCTCACACTTGAGAATCTGATTTAACTGCTCTGAAATGGGGCCTAGATTTCATTCCTATTCATTTATTCTCAAACTCTCTCCCTTTCTCTGTGTATCTCTTTCTCTCTTTCAAGCTCTCCAGATGATTCTAACATACACCCAGGATCAAAATTCACTGGTCTATATTAGCAACTGTCATCAAAATAATACTTATTATTTATTGAGGGCTCCCTATTTGTAAGCATTGAGACACATAAATTATATATTTTATTTATATTCTATATACATACGTATGTATAAATATATACACACATATATATGTGTATCTTCAAAGCAACTAATTTTACAGATGATGAAACTGATTTTCAGAAATATTAAATAACTAATCTACGGTTGTGCAGCCACCATAAACACAGCCAGACATCGAGTCATGCTTAAAAGCCTTAATCCTCCATCAAATACTGTTAAATAAATGTATATGTGGATATATTAGGTTAAACATATTAAGACATGCACAACTTATCTTTTATGAGTCCATCCTTTGGTTTTTTTAATTAACCAGCTAATGGTCCTAATTATGTCAAGTAAGAATATTTCTACTGTACTCTCTACCTGCACTCTCCTTTTGCCAATTTGGTCTTTCTACTGCCCTCTACAGACACCATGCTTATTTCCCACCTCTGGACCTATGGCTTCTCCCTCTCTTCCTATCTCTAGCTTCAAAGGCATAGTCACTTGACAAACATCTCTGAAAAGGCTGTCCAGAAAAAAGGCAGTCAATGCCTTATTGAGTCCATGCCTCTGCTTTCAAGATGGGCAGAAATATGAGAGACCTATGGGGACTTACCTTCCAACAAGAACCATTTACTCAACTACTTAAAGTGCCTTAAATCAATAACTGATGAGGAAAAGGAGGTAAAAATACTTATACTAATGCTGCATTAAAATTGCTAAAAATAAAATTTTCATTAAAAAGTGTGAAAATATATAGCCAATAATTGCTGTTTTATTGAACTGAGTTGAGTACTAATCTCATGCTGTATATATCTACATTCATTGCAAAGGTAAGGATACATCTACATTTAGAATATTCATTGTGTTATATTTACTTTTGTATGTGTCATAATATATAGTTTGAGAACTTGTAGATAAATGTTAATGCATAAACCATATCCTCCCCCAATTATACCCAAACAATATAGTTGTTCACAAAATAAAATTCATATATATAGACATTTATTATCTTTATAATTACTTAATACAAACCATCTTGTTTATTTTAGTATTCAATTTTTTTATTGATAGTGGTAGTGATACCCAAAAACTAAGAGAAACTAACGTACCTTTACAGTATGTTTGAGTGTTAACAGCACATCCAGTCTCTCATCTTGAGAGAGATTTTTCAGCACAATGCAGTTATAGATGTTTTGCAGCTCTCTGGCTCTGATGGTGAATTGTGTATCCATCTCAATTATTTTGCCATCAAATCTTCTCCATAGCTTTGGAGCTGAACACTTAAAAATAATGTTTATAATTATCAGTTAATTAAAAGTTCAAAAATAATTTTGTTCCTTCTACTATAAGTTAACCTTATTATCATGTGCTTTATGGAATAAAACTATCACTAAAACTTAAGAAAATTATTTGAAGAATTTGTAGACCATGGGAAAGTAAAACAATTTAGGAAAAAAAATATGAGAGAGCTTTAGTCTGCAGAAGTACAAACACTTCCTCAGGATTCAGAATTTGCTACTAATTTGTACTAACTAGTATGATGGTTAGCTTGATGGATTTATGAAATAATCCCTGGGGAACAAAGCATGCTATTTAGAATGCTAAAAAAATTATCTACTTGGTTCAGTTATACTGAGTTGTATGAATGTGTCTTGATCATGCCTTGCCAATTGAGAACAACCCTTGTGGAACAATGATTACAATCCTCAAGGCATTAGACCTACAGATATAGCAATATGGGACTCAGTTACAGTTCTGTTTCCTATAAAAATAAATCTATAACAAGTTCACAGTTCTTCACAAAGCAGATGTCCATAGGGAAACAGCTGTATTTAGCTATTTTAGCAGTGCTGTGGCCCCTGCCTCCCTGACAATGGCTAAGATTCTCACATCCTACTTCCAAATCTAGCTTGGTGCCTCCCAACATAGCCCGTCTCCTGAACTGAGGGTCAAAGATGGAGCTAACTTGCCCTGAAGCTCATGTGAGGAGTCCCAGGCTAAGAATTCAGAGAGAGGAAATGGAGTGAGTCCTCCACTGACTCAGGACCACAACAAAATATTTAAAGACTATGTTTGCCAATGCTTTTGTTCCCTCCTACTCAAACTACTGAGACTTTAAGAGAAGATGCATTGACCTAGAAAGAGCACAGTGAAAATTCACTGACTCTTCTACTTTAAGGTATAAAGCTGCTCAGTTTCTTTCCCTGATTATAATCTATCAAAAAGGAGGCTATGTTGATCACAATTTCTAACTGTCCAAATGCTGCATTTTTGTAGACTGATTGGTAATTGCTTTGGAGACCTGTAGTCCAATTTATGCCATACTTGAAAGCATTTAAATCTTAGATTTGATATAATTTAAAGTTTAAATAGAAGCCCATGTATCAAAATAAATCATCAGGAATGTAGAATAGCCAAATAGAGAAACCATTTAAGGCTGTATTTAGTATGACAGTAGTATGAATTTTTAGTTACAGCCTCAATTTTATTTTATTTTTTTACATTTCATATTAATTTTTTACATTTCATATTAATTTTTTTACATTTCATATTAGCTAAATTACATTGAAAACTACAAAGCTACCATTTAACAACTATATTTGATATGTTTTCAAAGTAATGGCATCATTTTCTGATCAAAGGTAAAATGAATGTTGTGCAGAGCTAGGAATCTCCATCAGAAACTTTAGATTCTCAGTTCTAGTTTTAATCTAGCAAATGAGAAGCTGCAGCCCTATGATTAATTTCTATTTTTAAGCCATAAATCTAATATTAAATAATATACAGTTAATTAGCAGATTGATAAAATTAATAAAATTTATTAAGGATTACAAAAGGGAAATAGCTCAATAGGAAAATATTTTATGATTTAATTATTATCACTTAGAAATTTTAAAAATATATTGTTTTAAATGGTTACAGCCTTGTTTGGGGTAGGCCTCAGAGTGTTACTGAAATCTAATGTTTGCTGCAAAGCTCTTTTTAAAGCCTTTAAGGAATAAGCAATCTTAGGCTAAGTTTCATATAGCAATATTCTAAAGTCTAACGCCTTAATCTTTGCACACAGTTTTCCTCAGGGTGGCTCTATTAAATGTAATTTCCCTTCTTCCAGTAATGTGATCAATACCTTTAGCTCTTCAGGCTGATAAGTTATTTCATTTGTAATAATCCAAGTACAATAACCTTTTAATGAAATGCTTAGTCCATCTACTTTATTGTGGTTTTTTTCAGCTGCTGTATTGATTTAACTCTACCTTCCCTCCAAGTTTTTAGCCCCATCTAAGACACTGTGATATAGTAATACCTTGGATTTTTTCCAAATATATTTAACATCCAAATTGTTTCTACCCTTTGATTTTTAACTTAAATCCTAACTTTTCTATAAAGATTCCTAACTACTATGGTTTGAAACCACTGAAATCACTATTATCTGTCCTATTGTACATGTAAACACACACACACACACACACACACACACACACACACACAGTATGCAATGGGGCAATGCAATTTGTTCTATAATTACAACTCTATTTCTCCTTACAGGTTATAAGAAATAAATTTCTTATGTAGTTTTATATATTTCACAGGGCCTACAGTATTCATTCATTCATTCAATAAGTATTTATTGTGTTTACTATAAACTGGTCAGTGTACTAGGTAGCAAGTAGATGAATTCTGATTTCATGAACTCTTAAATCTAAGAGCATAGAAAGATTAATAAATAATTAAAAGTTGATTATGCTTGATGATGCAGGTAAACAGGTAACTACAGTTTGATATGAAGCACTTAACTGGTGAAAAGAAAATAATATCTAAGATAAAACCTGAAGAATAACTAGGAGTTAGCCAGATTAAAGGAAACTGAGTGATATAATCAAAGATTCCTAGATTTGAAGTTTGAGTTCCCTAGTGTAAGCACTGAAATGACATTTAAAAAATCTGTTTGGCAAAGTTGTTTTTATATTTGGATTTATTTCTGCCAACACTGATAACCTGGTCTTCAAGTCTAAGCTTCTCTGATTGCAGGCCTTAAGGTATTTCTTTTATTCTGATGCAGGAAAATGTCAACTTTGCTTATTTCTCTTTCTATGTCTTTTTTTCTTTGAATGCTTTGACTACAATAAGAGATGTACAACAATCATGTTCTTAAATTGCTTCAGAAAACAGGAGCATAATAAATTCCACTTAGCTGCCAACAAATGAAACAGCATAGACTCTGGAGGAGAGGAACAGAAGAACAGCAGGAAGACACATTTTGAGGAAGGGAAGGTGGAGAGATAAAAACCTTGAGAGCAGCAAGCTTCCACAAAAGAGAAGAAATGGCTGCACTGTGAGAGACGGTCTTTTCTTTCTCCTAAATTAATACTCTAGACCCTCAGGGGACAAATTAAGAATAACACTAACCCCCCAGAGCTACTAGGTAGTGATCAACTTTTCTTTTACACAGCAAAGTGGTTTTGTCCGTCCATAGAGGACACCCCTGTGTACTGTGGTACTCAGAGAGAGGCAAGAGCTGGTTGCATTTTTCTATCCCATTACCTGTTGGCCACCTGAGTAAGGAGAAAAAAAATTAAATGACACAGCTAAAGTAGATTGCAGTTTTTTAGCTTGTGATTGTGAGAAGTGGTGTGTAAATCAAAGAGAATCAAAGAAATAAATGGCCTTGACTCTAGGGAAAACCTCTTGCAGAAATTCAAATTGTCTCTTTACACAGTTTGGGTAAGCAGTACCCAAGATATATTAGAAACTGACTGATGATTTTTCATTCAAATTTCTTGACCTGAATTTCTTCACCTCTGTCAATTTGTGAGTTTTTAACATTTGACAACCTGTGGATGTCAATGTTTGATGTGATAAAATTACAAATTTTTTAACTAATGCTTCAAAAATCTTTAAACTTTTTATGGAGAATGAAGGCTTAGTATAGAGTCCCTAATAACTGATTAGTTCAGTGCTTTTATTGGACTAATTTAAAATAGTAATCATTCACTACTCAGAGAAATTCTGTGTCCAGGATAAGAAGATAAAAAATAAAATATTAGTTCAATACACTACATAATACTTAGACACACTGAAGTTAAACTAAAACCAAACCATAAAATTTTATTTTCCAGAGTTATTTCCAAATTATGGGAAAGTAAATATTCTCTTTACATATCTATATGTTATGGTGCTAAATGTGGATCTTAAAATCCGCATCATGGCCCTGGTTGTTAGTGTTAACATTTGAAAAAAGCTCTGACCTTATCTAGCCTCAGGGATTACTTATAAGCTGTTTTTTCTTAGCAATCAAAAAAACTGTAGAATAAGTTACTTCAAGTTTCATGAAATCAACACTGACTCCTCCTGAATATTTATTGGAGACAATGCTAGGCATGGGTAGGGTGGGATAGGCATAAAACGGAATAGAACTGGTATAACTATTTACAACAAAAGACTATAAAATCTACCTTAACTGTTTTCTATGATGTTTATCATGGCACCATATACAAAAAGGTGATTTAAATGACTTTGTATTAGAATAACAAAGATTTCACAATTTACTATAACAGGTTAAAAGCAGGTCAAAAGTCACCGTTGGTCAATATTTTTAAAGAATGGACTAATTAGGGTACGTAATGGACTGGGGATTGACCTCAAGTGCAGCTGTTCCATTCCGTGGTTGTGTTTTGTCTTGCCCTGTATAACACTTTGGTCAAAACTGAGGTAAAATTCTCTTGTATCAGCTAAAATGTCCATTTCCTCTAAGTCTTAGCCTGGGGATTGGTGAGATTAACTGGTTTATCAGCTGGGTGACCACAGGTTCAGAACCCCAATTCTAAAACCTATGACCCACACAAAAACCTATGACCCACAAAAAAGCCTTTCCCTTGATTTCTACAAGTTTTTGTGGCTAACTTTTCCATCCTTCCTGTCATCTTCTGATCCTGCATCTTTGTGTGCTGCCCTGAATCAGTCATTAAGGCCCAGTCATTTCTCTTGCTCCTTTTCCTCTTATGGAAAAAAAAAAAATCATCTTGCACTTAATATTTCAATTATTAGTGATATAATTAATGAAGTTACAAGAAGCCACATTGTGTCCCACTGCCTTCTAACTGTCCTCCCTCTACTCTCTCTCCTGGCAACACTCGAAAACCTCCGTTTTCCTGGGATAGAGCAATTCTTCCCATACTCAGGATCCTTTAGGGTCTCAGATTCTACCCCAAAACGTATCAAAGTATTTACCAAAAAAAAAAAAATCTTCCTTCCTCACAGGAATTCTCATGAACAAAATCTCCCCATCTCATCTTTTTTGGCGACATTTAAAGAACTTCTTACAAAGTTATACTTCATGACAGAGAGTAATCGTCATCAACTGGCTCCAGAGGCGCTTTTATATGTTGGGACTTGATCTACCTTTGGACTCTCTATAACTTAAAACATGTTTAGGGACAATGCTAGACATGAAGCTGGAGGTTGGGGGGTGGGGTGAGGGGTGTGCAGGCATAATGAAGAATAGACATTGTATAAGTATTTACAACAAGCATTTAAAATCGCTTACAGGAAACAAAGCAGCAGATGAAGCACAAGCAGGAAGTCCTGTACAAGGTTCAGCCTTAAATAAGGAAGGTAAGTACCACCCATCTTCCCTGTCCATTGGCACCTGAGAGGCCTCCAGCTCTTTCTTGTGCCCTGGGTCCATGTTGTCCTCTTAAGGTTAACAATCAGACACATAAGGAACACAGTTCCCAGTGATGAAGCTGGATTCAACATAGAGCAACTTGCTAAAGGAATAAGTTTAGTTCAAAATATGACTCTGGAGAAGTATGAATATTATGGCTTCCATACAGTAGAACTCAGCTATTCTAGAATGAAGATATTCAAGAATTTGAAATGATAGTATCTACACTGCATATTTTCTCATAGTACCTGAAATATAAAATTACAAATCATTGGGGCTTCCTTGGTGGGGCAGTGGTTAAGAATCCACCTGCCAATGCAGGGGATATGGGTTCATTCCCTGGTCCGGGAAGATCTCACATGCCACAGAGCAGCTAAGCCCGTGTGCCACAACTGCTGAGCCTGTGCTCTACAGCCCACGAGCCACAATTAGTGGAGCCCGCACATCACACTACTAAAGCCTGTGCTCCGCAACAAGAGAAGCCACTGCAATGAGAAGCCCGCGCACCGCAACGGAGAGTAGCCCCAGCTCGCCACCCGCGCACAGCAACAAAGACCCAATGCAACCAAAAATAAATAAATAAAATAAATTTTTTTAAAAAAATTACAAACCATTATTTATTTCCCTTATTTTTCCTCCCTACCTTCCTCCACAAGCACTTATTGATACTCTGTGATGAGCATTGAGTTAGGATATGAGGCTATGCAGATAAAAGATGGCTCTTGCCTTAAGAAACTCAGAATCTAGGAAGGATTCAGACATGTAAACAGATATAATAAAAACTGACCACAATGTACTAAGACAAAAATGAAACAGAGTCTTATGAAGGTATAGAGTACAGGCTAAAGTAGGAGGATCGGTGATCCTTCCCAGAAGAAGGGACATCTGAGCTTGTTTTGAAGGGTGACTACTTGGTTACTGAAGAAGGAAGGAAAGGATGTTCCATGTAAAGGCCACAGCAGATGCAAAGGCATTGAGAGCATGTGGTCTTTCTGTGAACGTGCAAGTAACTGAGCGTAGCTGAAACAGTATGGCTGTAGTGTGCAAGCAGAGATGATAAACAACTGTGGGATGGGTCAGGTGTGCCAAGAATCGACTATAAAAGTCCTTGTTCCTTGAGGGCAACAAGGAGGGCCAGGGGCAGAGTTGTGTTGAATGAGGTCCCTGTGGCAACAATACGGATGATGGAGGAGGGAATTAAGAAGTGAGACTGGAGGTCGAAAGCCTCATTTGGGGACATAAAGTAATCCAGATGGGAAGGAAATCCAGATCCAATTAAATCAGTGTCAAGCTTACACACACAAGGCAAGACCTGTCTCATGACAGCCTCTCAGAGGAGATAGGGAAGCAGGAGAGGGGAGCTGTTCCATAACATCTCAGAAGCTTCCCATCCTCTCCAGTGCCAGCAGGATCACAAGGCATTCCACCAAGACTCAGATTAGCTGTGGTTCAAGTCTTTGTTTACGTGGCGTATTTGGATACACGCAAGGTCATCAAGGTGCATGGCAGAGCCACTTCCCTGTAGGCAGTGGTAGTGAGTTTGGAAAGGAAGAAGTAAAGAACTGAGGAGATTATTAAAGTAATAGAACAGACAGTTTAGTGGCTAAGTGGGACGTCAAGAACAATGCCCAGGTTTCTGTCTGAAGCAACTTAAGTAGATGATGAAACATTCACAGAAGATAAATTATGCGAGTGTTACAGAAGAGGATCAGTTTGGGGGTGAGGGGTCAAGGAAAGGTAAGATGATATGACTCAGGGTTTGACATGTCAACTTGAGGTTTACTCTGGGGACATCCAAAGAGCAATGATAGTAGGCAATTCAGAATGTGATTTGGAAGATCCTAGGAGAGGTCTGGCCTGGAACTGTAGGGAGTTCCAGGATGCAGGCAGTAGTTAAAACCACAAGAAAAATTGAGATCAAACAGGAGAGCGTATAAGTAAGGTGAGTGGGGGGCATTTATAGTATCAAAAAATATGGTTTTTAAGAACAAATGTTCTCAAATAACAAGAATCATACAACCAGAATCACTACACGAGAATATCTTGAAGAACTCCATCCCTTTTCTTCTGGTGGCTGGATTGGCTTTTAATTGTTTGGAAAGATCAAGTTTATAAAAGGAAATTGGTCACTATGGAAACAGGCTATTCAATATCAAGCAGGCAGTTTCACCACAAAAGGGTAATTACTTTAGTTTTTCCCTTAATTGTATGTTTTCATGGTTTTCAATAATCATATATCCTTTGGGTCAGAAATTTCTAGTCACTTAATGAGCTGGTGAACAAAAGCAGAAACACTAGTCTATAGCTATTTCCCCCAGGTTGCTTACTATGGGGCACTGCAGATCCAGACATTTTGTGACTTCAATACTCTACATTTTATCAGGGTGTGCAATTCATCTAATTTCTATAGCCAGCCTAAGTCTAAATGAACAGAGTCACAAAGGTGGTGTCTCCATTTTTCCCTTCATAGCTCTTTTCTTAAGAACACGTTAATTTTATGTGACTTGTCAATCGTTATTCTAGGCTGCAGTGAAAATCTAAAGCTGTATAAGAAGAAAGAAAAATATATATAAAATTTAAATAAATATGTCACCAAAATACTAAACAAAATTCACACAAATTCTTACAATGTAAGTCTCTTCTTTAGTTCATTATTCTATGTTTTTAAATTCAGGATACATTCATATTTAAATAATTGTTACTTCAATAACCTTATCCAAAAAAGCTTGTATCGATGCTTCCTGGTTAGCCGTATAAGCGATGTATCTATGTCTCCCAATGGAAGCAATTATCTGGGTCTCTTTTTCCAGGAGTTCACACAAAGCAGCTTTCCTTTCAGCTCCAGTGAAAGACTGGTTAATGCGTGCAAGTTCTTCTTGCTTCCAGACTAGAGGAATAACATAAAAGACTCTTGAGTTTTTAAAATCCCACATCTTTACAGAACATTTTTTACTATCACCTCCAGACAAGTGTATTTTATTTTTATAACAATCTAAATAACATTATATTATGAATAGAATCATTCATATTGTACACCTGATATATGAAAAAAATAGGATGAAATGAAAGCTGAGAGACGTAAAGCAATAAAAGTAGAGTCAAACTAACAGAAGCTGTAAGACATCAGTACAGATCATGTCAAATTATGCCTCCAAGTAAGCATGCACACCCCCCAGTACTGGAACAAATATGGCTTGGATTTGTGGCAGCCATGAACGTGTCCTGCTCAGATCTCCCTCCAAGAAAGTACCTGTAGCTAGGAGTACAGGTGGCTGACGGTACCAGCTATAGCACTTCGGATCTGCCGCCATATTGGAGCAGAGGCCACACTTTTCCCACACTTACTCCCAGTCAATGAGTAAGAACCATGGGAGAAGCAGGGCCTGGCCATGTCTGCCCAATAGTGGTCTCTTCTGTGGTCAATCAGAGCTGACCGTCAGGCCGGCTCAGACTTCCTCAGAACTCTACCTGTTTGAAGATATCCATCCCTCGTCCTCATTCCTTCCCTCTCTGCTTTCACAGGTGTCAACCTACATCTCAATCTGAAGACTTTCTTTGCCTTTCCCTGCTCTCTCTTCCCTGTATCTTTCACTTCAAACTCCATCTTGGTGTCTGCTTTCCCCAGTACCCAAATTGACAGTTTTATGTAGAAATGTTGACTTCAATTGTTTTCTTCATTATTAGCACTTTTAGAACGATTTTCCATTTCTTTACAAAACCCTAATTATATCAGCAAATGTTATAAAGTAATTACATTTACACTTAAACCAATGAATTAAGTTAGAATAATATTTACAATATTTTAAAGTGTTGGTTACTATCAACAAAGACTGTGTTGCACATTACTATATATAAAACAGATAATCAACAAGGACCTACAGTATAGCACAGGGAACTCTACTCAGTACTCTGTAATAACTTATATGGGAAAAGAATCTGAAAAAGAATAGATATATGTATAACTAAATCACTTTGCTGTACACCTGAAACTAACACAACATTGTAAATCAACTATACTCCAATATAAAATAAAAATTAAAAATAGAATGTGTTGCATGAAATACATCCTAAAACCAAACCATAAAATGCCAAAGAATAGTACTTTTATAAACTCACTTTACCTAAAGATTACACCATATTCTCAAAATTAACCTCAGAAAATACAGAGTGAATGGACTTCCGGGAAGATGGCGGAAGAGTAAGACGCGGAGATCACCTTCCTCTCCACAGATACACCAGAAATACATCTACGCGTGGAACAACTCCTACGGAGCACCTACTGAACGCTGGCAGAAGACCTCAGACCTCCCAAAAGGCAAGGAACCCCCCACGTACCTGGTTAGGGCAAAAGAAAAAACTAAACAGAGACAAAAGGATAGGGACGGGTCCTGCACCAGCGGGAGAGAGCTGTGAAGGAGGAAAAGTGTCCACACACTAGGAAGCCCCTTCGCGGGTGGAGACTTCGGGAGGCGGAGTGGGGGAGCTTGGGAGCCGCGGAGGAGAGCACAGCAACAGGGGTGCGGAGGGCAAAGCAGAGAGATTCCAGCGCAGAGGATCGGGCCGACCGGCACTCAACAGCCGAGAGGCTTGTCTGCTCGCCCGCTGGGGCGGGCGGGACTGGGAGCTGAGGCTCCGGCTTTTGTCAGAGCGCCGGGAGAGGACTGAGGTTGGCGGCGTAAACACAGCCTGCAGGGCGTTGGTGCACCGCGGCTGGCCGGGAGAGAGTCCGGGGAGGGGTCTGGACCTGCCGAAGAAGCAAGAGACTTTTACGTCCCTCTTTGTTACCTGGTGCACGAGGAGAGGGGATTAAGAACGCTGCTTGAGAGAGCTCCAGGGACGGGCGCGAGCCGCGGCTAAGAGTGCGGAGCCCAGAGACGGACATGGGACGCTAAGGCCGCTGCTGCCGCCGCCAGGAGGCCTGTGTGCGAACACAGGTCACTAGCCACACGCCCTTCCGGGGAGCCTGTGCAGCCTGCCACTGGCAGGGTCCCGGGATCCAGGGACGGCTCCCCCAGGAGAACGCACGGCGCGCCTAGGCTGCAACGTCACGCCGACCTCTGCCGCTGCAGGCCCGCCCCGCACTCCGTGACCCTCCCTACCCCCCGGCCAGGGTGAGCCAGAGCCTCCGAATCAGCGGCTCCTTTAACCCCGTCCTGTCTGACCAAAGAACAGACGCCCTCCGACGACCTACACGCACAGGCGGGGCCAAATCCAAAGCTGAGCCCCTGGGAACTGTGAGAACAAAGAAGAGAAAGGGAAATCTCTCCCAGCAGCCTCAGAAGCAGCGGATTAAAGCTCCACAATCAACTTGATGTACCTGCATCTGTGGAATACGTGAATAGGCAACGAATCATCCCAAATTAAGGAGCCCTGTGGATGAAAGGCTCTGGGTGCTGCAGCCAGGAGTCAGTGCTGTGCCTCTGAGGTGGGAGAGCCAACTTCAGGACACTGGTCCACAAGAGGCCTCCCAGCTGCACATAATATCAAACAGCAAAAATCTCCGAGAGATCTCCATCTCAACGCCAGCACCCAGCTTCACTCAACGACCAGCAAGCTACAGTGCTGGACATCCTATGCCAAACAACTAGCAAGACAGGAACACAACCCCACCCATTAGCAGAGAGGCTGCCCAAAATCATAATAAGTCTACAGACACCCCAAAACACACCACCAAACGTGGACCTGCCCACCAGAAAGACAAGATCCAGCCTCATCCACCAGAACACAGGCACTAGTACCATCCACCAGGAAGCCTACACAACCCACTGAACCAACCTTAGCCACTGCGGACAGACACAAAAAACAACAGGAACTACGAACCTTCCGCCTGCAAAAAAGGAGACCCCAAACACAGTAAGATAAGCAAAATGAAAAGACAGAAAAACACACAGCAGATGAAGGAGCAAGATAAAAACCCACCAGACCTAACAAATGAAGAGGAAATAGGCAGTCTACCTGAAAAAGAATTCAGAATAATGATAGTAAGTTTGATCCGAAATCTTGGAGATAGAATGGACAATAGAATGGACAAATTGCAAGAATCAGTTAACAAGGACCTAGAAGAACTAAAGATGAAACAAGCAACGATGAACAACACAATAAATGAAATTAAAAGTACTCTAGATGGGATCAATAGCAGAATAACTGAGGCAGAAGAACGGATAAGTGACCTGGAAGATAAAATAGTGGAAATAACTACTGCAGAGCAGAATAAAGAAAAAAGAATGAAAAGAACTGAGGACAGTCTCAGAGACCTCTGGGACAACATTAAACGCACCAACATTCGAATTATAGGGGTTCCAGAAGAAGAAGAGAAAAAGAAAGGGACTGAGAAAATATTTGAAGAGATTATAGTTGAAAACTTCCCTAATATGGGAAAGGAAATAGTTAATCAAGTCCAGGAAGCACAGAGAGTCCCATACAGGATAAATCCAAGGAGAAATACGCCAAGACACATATTAATCAAACTGTCAAAAATTAAATACAAAGAAAACATATTAAAAGCAACAAGGGAAAAACAACAAATAACACACAAGGGAATCCCCATAAGGTTAACAGCTGATCTTTCAGCAGAAACTCTGCAAGCCAGAAGGGAGTGGCAGGACATATTGAAAGTGTTGAAGGAGAAAAACCTGCAACCAAGATTACTCTACCCAGCAAGGATCTCATTCAGATTTGATGGAGAAATTAAAACCTTTACAGACAAGCAAAAGCTGAGAGAGTTCAGCACCACCAAACCAGCTCTACAACAACTGCTAAAGGAACTTCTCTAGGCAAGAAACACAAAAGAAGGAAAGGACCTACAATAACGAACCCAAAACAATTAAGAAAATGGGAATAGGAACACACATATCGATAATTACCTTAAATGTAAATGGACTAAATGCTCCCACCAAAAGACACAGATTGGCTGAATGGATACAAAAACAAGACCCATATATTTGCTGTCTACAAGAGACCCACTTCAGACCTAGAGACACATACAGACTGAAAGTAAGGGGATGGAAAAAGGTATTTCATGCAAATGGAAACCAAAAGAAAGCTGGAGTAGCAATTCTCATATCAGACAAAATAGACTTTAAAACAAAGACTATTAGAAGAGACAAAGAAGGACACTACATAATGATCAAGGGATCGATCCAAGAGGAAGATATAACAATTGTAAATATTTATGCACCCAACATAGGTGCACCTCAATACATAAGGCAAATACAACCATAAAAGGGGAAATCGACAGTAACACATTCATAGTAGGGGACTTTAACACCCCACTTTCACCAATGGACAGATCATCCAAAATGAAAATAAATAAGGAAACACAAGCTTTAAATGATACATTAAATGAGATGGAGTTAACTGATACGTATAGGACATTCCATCCAAAAACAACAGAATACACATTTTTCTCAAGTGCTCATGGAACATTCTCCAGGATAGATCATATCTTGGGTCACAAATCAAGCCTTGGTAAATTTAAGAAAATTGAAATTGTATCAAGTATCTTTTCTGACCACAACGCCATGAGACTAGATATCAATTACAGGAAAAGATCTGTAAAAAATACAAACACATGGAGGCTAAACAATACACTACTTAATAATGAAGTGATCACTGAAGAAATCAAAGAGGAAATCAAAAAATACCTAGAAACAAATGACAATGGAGACACAACGACCCAAAACCTGTGGGATGCAGCAAAAGCAGTTCTAAGGGGGAAGTTTATAGCAATACAAGCCCACCTTAAGAAGCAGGAAACATCTCGAATAAACAACCTAACCTTGCACCTCAAGCAATTAGAGAAAGAAGAACAAAAAAACCCCAAAGCTAGCAGAAGGAAAGAAATCATAAAAATCAGATCAGAAATAAATGAAAAAGAAATGAAGGAAACAATAGCAAAGATCAATAAAACTAAAAGCTGGTTCTTTGAGAAGATAAACAAAATAGATAAACCACTAGCCAGACTGATCAAGAAAAAAAGGGAGAAGACTCAAATCAATAGAATTAGAAATGAAAAAGGAGAGGTAACAACTGACACTGCAGAAATAAAAGAGATCATGAGAGATTACTACAAGCAACTCTATGCCAATAAAATGGACAATCTGGAAGAAATGGACAAATTCTTAGAAATGCACAACCTGCCAAGACTGAATCAGGAAGAAATAGAAAATATGAACAGACCAATCACAAGCACTGAAATTGAAACTGTGATTAAAAATCTTCCAACAAAGAAAAGCCCAGGACCAGATGGCTTCACAGGCGAATTCTATCAAACATTTAGAGAAGAGCTAACACCTATCCTTCTCAAACTCTTCCAAAATATAGCAGAGGGAGGAACACTCCCAAACTCCTTCTACGAGGCCACCATCACCTTGATACCAAAACCAGACAAGGATGTCACAAAGAAAGAAAACTACAGGCCAATATCACTGATGAACATAGATGCAAAAATCCTCAACAAAATACTAGCAAACAGAATCCAACAGCACATTAAAAGGATCATACACCATGATCAAGTGGGGTTTATTCCAGGAATGCAAGGATTCTTCAATATACGCAAATCTATCAATGTGATAAACCATATTAACAAACTGAAGGAGAAAAACCATATGATCATCTCAATAGATGCAGAGAAAGCTTTTGACAAAATTCAACACCCATTTATGATAAAAACCCTGCAGAAAGTAGGCATAGAGGGAACTTTCCTCAACATAATAAAGGCCATATATGACAAGCCCACAGCACACATCATCCTCAATGGTGAAAAACTGAAAGCATTTCCACTAAGATCAGGAACAAGACAAGGTTGCCCACTCTCACCACTCTTATTCAACATAGTTTTGGAAGTTTTAGCCACAGCAATCAGAGAAGAAAAGGAAATAAAAGGAATCCAAATCGGAAAAGAAGAAGTAAAGCTGTCACTGTTTGCAAATGACATGATCCTATACATAGAGAACCCTAAAGATGCCACCAGAAAACTACTAGAGCTAATCAATGAATTTGGTAAAGTGGCAGGATACAAAATTAATGCACAGAAATCTCTGGCATTCCTATATACTAATGATGAAAAATCTGAAAGTGAAATCAAGAAAACACTCCCATTTACCATTGCAACAAAAAGAATAAAATATCTAGGAATAAACCTACCTAAGGAGACAAAAGATCTGTATGCAGAAAATTATAAGACACTGATGAAAGAAATTAAAGATGATACAAATAGATGGAGAGATATACCATGTTCTTGGATTGGAAGAATCAACATTGTGAAAATGACTCTACTACCCAAAGCAATCTATAGATTCAATGCAATCCCTATCAAACTACCACTGGCATTTTTCACAGAACTAGAACAAAAAATTTTGCAATTTGTATGGAAACACAAAAGACCCCGAATAGCCAAAGCAATCTTGAGAACGAAAGAAGGAACTGGAGGAATCAGGCTCCCTGACTTCAGACTATACTACAAAGCTACAGTTATCAAGACGGTATGGTACTGGCACAAAAACAGAAAGATAGATCAATGGAACAGGATAGAAAGCCCAGAGATAAACCCACGCACATATGGTCACCTTATCTTTGACAAAGGAGGCAGAAATGTACAGTGGAGAAAGGACAGCCTATTCAATAAGTGGTGCTGGGAAAACTGGACAGCTACATGTAAAAGTATGAGATTAGATCACTCCCTAACACCATACACAAAAATAAGCTCAAAATGGATTAAAGACCTAAATGTAAGGCCAGAAACTATCAAACTCTTAGAGGAAAACATAGGCAGAACACTCTATGACATAAATCACAGCAAGGTCCTTTTTGACCCACCTCCTAGAGAAATGGAAATAAAAACAAAAGTAAACAAATGGGACCTAATGAAACTTAAAAGCTTTTGTGCAGCAAAGGAAACCATAAAGAAGACCAAAAGACAACCCTCAGAATGGGAGAAAATATTTGCAAATGAAGCAACTGACAAAGGATTAATCTCCAAAATTTATAAGCAGCTCATGCAGCTTAATAACAGAAAAACAAACAACCCAATCCAAAAATGGGCAGAAGACCTAAATAGACATTTCTCCAAAGAAGATATACAGAGTGCCAACAAACACATGAAAGAATGCTCAACATCACTAATCATTAGAGAAATGCAAATCAAAACTACAATGAGATATCATCTCACACCAGTCAGAATGGCCATCATCAAAAAATCTAGAAACAGGGGTCTTCCCTGGTGGCGCAGTGGTTGAGAGTCCGCCTGCCGATGCAGGGCGCACGGGTTCGTGCCCCGGTCCGGGAAGATCCCACATGCCGCGGAGCGGCTGGGCCCGTGGGCCATGGCTGCTGAGCCTGCGCGTCCGGAGCCTGTGCTCGGCAACGGGAGAGGCCACAGCAGTGAGAGGCCCGCGTACCGCAAAAAAAAAAAAAAAAAAAAAAATCTAGAAACAATAAATGCTGGAGAGGGTGTGGAGAAAAGGGAACCCTCTTACACTGTTGGTGGGAATGTAAATTGATACAGCCACTGTGGAGAACAGTATGGAGGTTCCTTAAAAAGCTACAAATAGAACTACCATATGACCCAGCAATCCCACTACTGGGCATATACCCTGAGAAAACCATAATTCAAAAAGAGTCATGTACCAAAATGTTCATTGCAGCTCTATTTACAATAGCCCAGAGATGGAAACAACCTAAGTGTCCATCATCGGATGAATGGATAAAGAAGATGTGGCACATATATACAATGGAATATTACTCAGCCATAAAAAGAGACGAAATTGAGCTATTTGTAATGAGGTGGATAGACCTAGAGTCTGTCATACAGAGTGAAGTAAGTCAGAAAGAGAGAGACAAATACCGTATGCTAACACATATATATGGAATTTAAAAAAAAAAGTCATGAAAAACCTAGGGGTGAAACAGGAATAAAGACACAGACTTACTAGAGAATGGACTTGAGGCTTTGGGGAGGGGGAAGGATAAACGGTGACAAAGCGATAAAGAGGCATGGACATATATACACTACCAAACGTAAGGTAGATAGCTAGTGGGAAGCAGCCGCATAGCACAGGGAGATCAGCTCGGTGCTTTGTGACCGCCTGGAGGGGTGGGATAGGGAGGGTGGGAGGGAGGGAGACGCAAGCGGGAAGAGATATGGGAATATATGTATATATATAACTGATTCATTTTGTTGTGAAGCTGAAACTAACATACCATTGTAAAGCAATTATACTCCAATAAAGATGTTAAAAAAAAAAAAAAAAAAGAAAATACACAGTGCAAGATCCTATCCCAAACTTAAATAAATCAAAGTGGCTGGGCTCAGAACTTTTTATTTTAACAAGTGTTCCATTCAATTCTTATACATGTTAAATTTGGGGAAGAAAACTGTTTTATATCCCATATTTCAAAAGTGTCACACTTATTTATATTAAAGGAAAAATAATGTTGGAAAGAACCTTAGATTTTAAACAGTTCAACACCCCTCCCCATCTCCCAGCAGCTTGGACAGGTTTAATTTGCTCACCCTGGTCCTGGTCCTAGCCTGTGAGGCTAAACAGTCAGTCTATTCTTTGCACCACATGGCATCGAAGACAGCTGTCACAGTCCACTTAGGCTTTCTCTTTTCCAGACAAAAACACTTCCCTTTCTTAAATTGCATATTATTTGACATAATTTCATGTCCTATCCAGGCCTAGTTCCTCTTTGATATATGGCATACCAAATTTCTGACAAGATGGAGGTTTATATACAGCCTGTTAACTCCAACTCCTCTCTCCTAAGTTCTTCTAGAAATGATACAGGAAACATGAAATGGGGGAGGAGAGGGAGAGACCGGAAGCAGTACTGGAAATCAGAGAGAGGTGTGGTCCATGTGGTAAAAATCTCAGGGCAATTTCCGTAAGACACAGTGCAGATTCGACTGGAAGACACTCAAGGAGGCACAAATGTCGTCGCCCAAACTGCTGTTGTCTCATCTCAGAAAATGGACCCTCTAGCAGAAGGTAGTAAACCTTAACTCAGGACTCAGAACTAGAGAAAATGGTAGGCTATGAATCCATTTGATAGTTTACCTGTTTTAAGAACGTCTTTGAAAAACTTTAAGAAGGAATAAAAAAAGAATGCTTACATTTCAAATCATTGCAGAAAAGAGTAACAATCATGTTTGTGCAGAAAAAGACAAAAAAAATTAGAAATAAAAAGCATAAAGCAAGATGAGAGAAGCAAAATCAGGCATAATCGTTATATTGAAAAATATGAAATGGTTCGATTTTTTTGACTGAAAATAAAATATTATGGTTTTTTAAAAATTCAATGACATGATGTTTTTGGAAGGCACAAAGTGATGCCAAAGACTAAGGTTAAACATAAAAGGATGGTAAATATGAACAACAAAAAAGACAGATACAGGGCTTCCCGGGTGGCACAGTGGTTGAGAGTCCGCCTGCCGATGCAGGGGACACGGGTTCATGCACCGGTCCGGGAAGATCCCACATGCTACAGAGCGGCTGGGCCCGTGAGCCATGGCCGCTGAGCCTGCGCATCTGGAGCCTGTGCTCCGCAACGGGAGAGGCCACAACAGTGAGAGGCCTGCCTACTGCAAAAAAAAAAAAAAAAAAAAAAAAAGACAGATACAGCAATATTAATATACTGAAAATAGGGGGGAAAACACTCAAAATTCATCCCTTGGGATAGAAGATAATTTTATGATGAAAGGTATGACTCTCATGAATATTTACACTGAAAATCACATCCCATCAAGCTATAAAAAGCAAAACTTGTATCAGTTATAAACACTACTGTGGTGAGTATATTTTATATTATATAAACATAAATAAAATACAAATGAGTTAATCTATGACAGTCAAGTAAAGAAGAATTAAAAACAAAAAATATCTGACACAGTATGATTAACCAATTTAAATTAATTAATATACATCAAGCTCTGAACACCAAAGTCTGAAAATATATCTTATTTTCAAAGTTCTATGAAGCATTTATATAAAGTTATATAAATTCTAGGAGTAGGAATGGAAGAAAACATAAATCCCCCAAATCAGAAACATCGAAAACTGCATTTTTTGACACAGTACAATTCAACTACAATTAATAACAAAAGTTTAAAAAGAAATATATTCCCATCTGCTTGGAAATGTAAGCAATACTATCAAAAATAACATTTTAATCAAATAAGAAGTAAAAGGTATGAGTGTCAACAATTAAGGAAAGAAAAATAAAAGCACTACATATCAAAATGCATAGGATGAAACAAAAATTGCAGTAAGGTCAATTTGGGGGAATTTTACATAAGTAAGCCTCATATTTAAATCAGGCACCTGAAAAGTGTGTATTGGGGCAGGGAGCCGGGCAGAGTAATAAAAAGATGTAATGTATGTGACAGTTAATCACAAGCCTCCTCTGGAAGGTCATGTCTTCTGGGCACACCTCCCATTCTCCATGAATACTGAAAGGTAACAGTATGGCTTTGATCCCCTGGGACATACATTTGGACTGTGAACCTGAACTCATTTGAGCCATATTTGTTTTCTGCTCTTCACAGAACATGGAAGCAAAACAAAAGTAGAAACAGTGACCTACTGTTCTTTATTCTGAACAAACATTCCAAAAAGTCACTCTAGTCTTTGACATTCATCACAATTCTTTTCAATGTGAACTTATTAGGTGCTTTACTACTGGAAAGCCATATTTACTTCATTAGCCATGTAATTCTTTCCTTTTATGTAGAGACGATTTATTACTTTATTGTCAGAATGATGAAGCTTCAGAGTCTCATGAACTACACTCTGGCCATAGAATCAAGCCTATATTTTATCTGAACTTCAAAAATCCTAGTTCCCTGATCTGGTTATTATATCGATACTTGTCAAAATCCTATCACTTCTTCGCCAATTCAAAATACTCAACTACAATTTTTGAGCAATTGTTATCTGAAAGAACTCTATAAAGTTTGATGGTACATACAAAAGTGAGAAAGACATAATGCCTTCTTGAAGGAGCGAACGTGTCTCTGCCTCTCCCTAGTTGGATAGACTGTAAAATCCTTCCACTGGGACAGAATTTTTGTTTGTCATTACATTTATCTTTACCCAAAAGCCTGACATTTTTCACCATTAGTTTTAAAGACTTCCTTTGGGTAAATCAACTCTTGACATAAGATTACTTCCTCTTATCTTCTATTAGATATGATTCAATCAAGTAAAATGTATTCTTCTGTTGTTATATTCCAGGCATGATTACTCTCTCATCGTGTTGCAGGGATATTTCGGAATATATTACATTTATATATAATTTATATAATTAGAAATATTTTCCTTCTTCTATTAAAATTTCAAGTTTACTTTAATACTAGTCCCTGCATCGAAAGGTAAATATCTCAAGTCATGTTGTTTCTGGCCCTCCTCTGTTATAACCACTGCCTTTCATGATATCTAGTTTTATAATTTTATCATATTATTTCTTCCGCCTCTCAAATTTCAATTTGAAATCATCCTGATCAGGTCAAGGACTTGTCACTTGTGTTCTTTATAAGAATCCCATTCTGTCTCTTACCAGGAATACATTATTCAGATACTGTACAGTTTGGTCTATTCGAAAAGAGGATTTGTAAATTTAAAAGCTAAATTGTGTTCAGCAAAAGGATTGTAAATTTAAGGGCTAAATTATGTTATGAAAGTCCAGAAAATCCATGATTGATGAGCTTATCATTTAAGAGTAGTTTTACCAACCAAAAAGCTTTAAAACTTTGACAATATCCATATACTAAAAGGCAGTATATGAATAAAGAGGAAGATTGATTGCTTGTGGAAATAATAACTGAGAATATTTACCTCATGGGATTATATGGATGTCCCCAGAAAGCAAATAAATCTGAATGATATTAGTAAGCGTATTTTACTTCCCAGTTTTACATTAGAAACCTTTGGGACCAGTAATAAATTTAGGCCACTAGGATATTTAAGCTATTCTGCCAACCTCAAAAAGCAATATACTGATCTGCTAGATTAATCCTTAAGTCCTGGGTGAATCTGGAGCTATACATATGTGTATTCAAATACAGTTATATCCATATATATTCAGATTTTGTATTTTGCTTAAATTATTAGTATGACTTTTAAAAAGGAAACAACCCAATGAAGCTAATTAGAAATATGAAAATAATGGACCTTAAAAAAAAAAAAGAAAAAGAAAATAATGGACCTTAATTCCAATAAAATTCTCCATTAGATGAACAAACTCCCTGTAAATCTACAGTAAAGGATAGAACATGGCATCAGAAAAATACCATGACCCACTACTAATAAGGAATAGAAAAACACAGACACCAGGAACAGCTATATAAAACTGATTTTATAACTGATTTGACAGTTTCCAGAACTATACAGAGAAGACATTGAGAAAAATGAGAGATTCTTCCTGCTTTCATAAAATATATGCTCCCTGGGAATGATAATAAAAGCAAACAAAAAAAATTGGAATCCTACATTAGTTTGCTAGGGCTGTCATTGCAAAGTACCAGACTGGGAGGCTTAAATAACAGAAATTTATTTCCTCACAGTTCTGAAGGATGGAAGTTCAAGATCAAGGTGATAGCAGGATTAGTTTCTCCTGAGGGCCTCTCTCCTGGGCTTATAAAGAGCCACCTTCCTCCACTGTCTTCACATGACCTTCTCTCTGTGCATGTCTGTGTCCTAATCTCCTCTTCTTATAAGGATACCAGTCATACGGGACTAGGGTCCCATATGAGCTCACTTTTTCTTCATTAGTTCTTTAAAGGCCCTATCTCCAAATACAGTCACATTCTGAGGTACTGGATGTTAGAACTTCAACATCTGAATTTGGGCGGAACATAATTCAGCCCATAACAGATGTCAATAACCTCCAATATTTTTAAAGAAAAAGATATGAAAGCAACCGGTTCCTTTCAAAGAATACATTTATCTTATAACCTTAACTTACATTCTTGAACAAATTACCTAATTTCCAGGGTCTGAAGTTCAATTATAAAATGAAAGGATAGCACTAAAATATAAAGTCCATACACATTTTAAAATTTCTGAGATCTAATAAACTTGCTATTTCCAAACAAGAAACAGCAGAACATACAATATTTTGTCTGTCACTGGCAGTTTATACGCATCTGCTTTTTAAAATTCTTATCACAGACTGGAAGCCTGAATGGAAAAAAACCAAGAAAGATTCAGACTGAAAGCCCAGGGCCAGATCTGTCAAAGGACTGGGGCCAGCCAGTCGCCAGAAGCTAGAAGTCAAGGGACCTTGAGATCAAGAGGTAATAATTAGAGACGAGTCAGAAAACACCATTTCCACTAGTTAAAACAAGACAAAGGGTAGAAGATTCAATTCAACAAACATTTATTAGACATAATGAACAAGGTCCTATCTGGTGTCCTAGGTACAGACATGGACAGTTAAGAGAATGGTATGCACAGAGAATAATGGGGCAAGGAAAAGAGGCTCTGAGCCTAATCCATGTTGATAAGAGACATTTCCTCAAGATAATGACTCCTATACCGAGTCTGAGATAAGAGTGACCAGTCAGATCAATGAAAGAAGTTGCCCTCAACATACTGATATAAGGAAAAAAAAAAAAAAAAAAGACATAAAAATCAAACACTGTTGGGGCTTCCCTGGTGGTGCAGTGGTTGAAAGTCCGCCTGCCGATGCAGGGGACACGGGTTCGTGCCCCGGTCCGGGAAGATCCCACATGCCACGGAGCGGCTGGGCCCGTGAGCCATGGCCGCTGAGCCTGCGCATCCGGAGCCTGTGCTCCGCAATGGGAGGGGCCCCAACAGTGAGAGGCCCGAGTACCGCAAAAAAAAAAAAAAAAAAAAAAAATCAAACACTGTTGCCCAGAGATAGTCTTGTCTTTGATACAGCATATTATCTTATATAGTTAAATTCATTTTCCTAAATTGATATCATTTTGCTTTTATTACTAAGCAACAGGTTACCTGGAGGAAAAGTTAAACTTTATTAGGAGTTGTAATTCAAACTATGCAATTGTCACTATGAGCCACAAGGGGGCAACAGTTTCAAACACTGGAGTAAAGAATATGGAATGAAAACTATAGTAAATAGAAGAGCTATGTAAATTACTGAGCTTGTGAACCAGAATTTTAACTACAACAAAACAGAACTTTAAATTATTCTTAGAGTTCTAATTTAGAATTTTAGGCCTGGAAGAAAACTAAGAGATGTCTCTTTTATGTAAGAAATTTCATTTCCATTTTCTTCCATTTATCAAAGAGATAGATGTATTACTATTGCTTGTTAGACCTAGTGTTTAATTGTATCATCTTCAGTAAATAGCATATTATCATATAGCTATTTAAATAGACCTGATATTTGACACCTAAAATTGTATTCGATTAGAGAGGAAAGGATGACCTGAGTAACAGAGCACGTAGTAACGTCCACAAATAAACAGTATATAAAGAAACAACGTTATAGTAAGAAAATTTACTTAAAGTTAATATTATGAATAATCATAGAGAAGTCAAAGACTATTATTTCTTTGGATAAAAAGACCGTATTCAACTAAAAAAATAACTGAGGCTACTTTTAATTTTTTTAATTCTTCTATGTCATCACAAGAGCCCAACTTCACTTTCTGGTATCTAAGGTAACAAATAACTCTTCTGTTCTGGTTACTTCTACTTTAGAGGTACTCTTGGGAAAGCAGAAGCTAGAGACAGTTGCATGGCTACATCCTTGGGTTTCCCTTCATTCATTCACTTATTCATTCTACCAGTATTTGTTGGGCATGTGAGCTAAACACAGAAAAAGAGATCATCCAAAAAATAAATGAGTCATTCATTTACGGAGCTTACACTCCAGTAGTGAAATTAATGTTAAAAAAAACGTATTGTGGTGTTATAAATGAAAAGTTGGTATGCAGTGAGAACCATAAGATGGTAATAGGATGTCCCAGTTGCACTGTCAGTCACAAAAGGCTTTGAGTAGGTGATATCTAAGCTGAGATTAGAAGGTGGGTATTGGGGAAAAGCTTCAAGAAGAACAGTGTATATACTGCCCAAAGTAGGGAGTGATTGGCTTGTTCAAGTAACGGAAGTTTTTAACTGTGTCAATGACTAGCACACATCCTATGGAAGAAATAAGCCATAAAATCAAATGTGTAGAGAATATATATACATATACATATATATATATTTATAATCATTAGTAGAAGGGAATAAAAAGGTATCTCCTGTAAAGAGCGAATCAGAGACAGAATGCTGGACTGAGGGGTTCAAGACAGTTCAACTCTGAGTTCACAAATTCCCAAGACCATCAGAGAAACAGACTGGACAATACTTTCTCTTTTTATCTCATAGGGATGAGTAGCAAATGAGATAACATACTAAAACTGAATAATTCACAGAGCTGTAGTCACATTTTATTCATCCATTGTTAATATAAAAGCGTTTCCAATTTCACACCAGCCTTAATTCCTGTCCCAAATGTAAGACATTATTCATCTTTTAAAATTCTCTAGTCCAGATACCCAGACATCTTCCTAAAATAATAAGGTTCCCCTTTTGTCTTTAGTAAACCTGTTTTTCCTACTAATGAAAAATTATAAAATTAATATTTTATGCAAAGCCTATTTCAAACTTACGTTCCAGTGCATTGTAAAGAAGTTCAAAATCTTCTTTTGTTTGAGGATTATGCCTCCGGTAATAATCCAATTTCATCCACTCTTCTTTTTCTCTTATCTTCCTTAGTTCTTCCTGTGCTTCCCACTGCAACCTTAACATTTTCTGTCTTTTTAAATTGTCTACCACAGCTTTAGCATGCCATCGTCTGTAGTAAGTCTGTATCACAATTACCTATACTTAAAGAAAATAAAATATGGTCAACCTTATTACACAATGAAAGGCAACAATGACTATTTCTATTCCAATTCAATAAGTACTAAAAAATACTGAGAGTCTAGTTTCAGCTCTATGCCATGTATTCACACATACATTATAACAGAAAGGTCATAGATAATGCACATCAGCTATCTGACTTTGAAATCTAGTAGCAAGTATACCTTCACAGGAGGCAGTTAGTATGAAGTTAAGAGCACAAGGTCTGGAGTACAGCTTAGTTTAAATCTTCCCTCTGCTACACACTAGTTAGTTAATTTGGGTAAGTTACTTGCCATCTTTGTACTTTAGTACCCTCAGGTGCAAAACAGTGATAATAATACTATGCATATAAAGTGCTTACCTCAAGCCTGGTACACCACATGTCCTCAATAAATACTATTACTGTTATGAATACTATGTACTGTTACCTACTTTTTCTTAATTGTCATTAGCATAGGCTCATATCTTTTAAAAAATAGTATTTACTAACTACACAGTGGGTAGGTTATATGTGGAAACCACCGAAGCAAACATGTATTTATTAAATTGTAAGAAAAAAATATATGTCTGAAGGTATATAATACAGTACTAGAGTCACAAAAAGCTTGCGATATAACTGAGAGATTTTTTGTTTTTATTTAGTAAACTCATTTAAAAAAAGTAAAATATAGAGAGGCTAGATCAAGTTTGAGGGTAGAGAATACGCTGACACGTCCCTTCCCCTCATCCTAACCCCTGATGACTACAGAAAAATTATAGAAGCAGAAATCAATAAAGATATTGGATCATACTGAAGGAGTCCTCCAACAGAACAGAAACTTTAAAGAATTCCCTTCAAGAAAGGAGGCACGTGGAATAAATTGAAGAAGGAATTAGTGTTACAGCTCTTTTAAAATTTGTCTCAGGTTTTCTGGTCCACACCAGAAAACCCCCCACGGAGCAGGGGTGGAATTTGAAGGAATCTACAGCCTAATCATGCACTGGAGAGGCAAGCTAGAAAACACAGAAATGTCTCTAAGATGTTTCAACCCCAAAACTGGTGGATCCTGTGAGCAGAAGGGGTCTCAGGGAAACCAACAAGGTGACTGCTTGAAAAATGCAAAAGGAACAGGCTCCTCTAAAACAATTTAGGTAAAGAGCATCAGAGGTATTTGCCTCTAGGCAAGAGTGGTTGGTGTCCCAGAAAGCTGGTGACGCCCAGTATGAATAGAAGCCCCCTCTCCAGAAAACTAGCTGCCTCCCAGAATTAAGCCTTGTGCATCCCTGAAAGCCACTGAGGTAAGGCTACAGTAAACAAATATGTTGTAGCACTTTGGACATCAGAAATTTCAAATACTCTTGAGTACACACCCAAGAGTAACCAAAGATTTGACGACAGCCAACAGAATAAAAGGTTCCTCATTCAGTGTAGAAGAATTTACATTTGTGTGAAAGAGAGTTACTAGAACAGAGGTTCTCAAAGTATGGTGGCCAGCCCACCAGCAGCAGCAGCATCTGGAAAATTGTTAGAAATGCGTATTCTCAGGCCCACCCCAGAGTTAATGAATCAGAAATTCTGGGGTGGGCATGGATTCTGTATATTTACAAATTTTCCACATGTTCTGCTGCATGCCAAAGTTTTAGAACCACTCTTTTAGAGTAAAACAAAACAAAGCAAAACAAAAAACAAGATCAGACTAGATAGAGTTAACATTTTCAGAGAGAAAGGAAAGGCTGTTGAATCAATACAAAAGAAGGAACAAAAGACTGTGACAACATTTTTATCTTTGAAATTAAAAAAAAAATCAGTACAATGTGTTTATCTTGGGGGCTATTAAACTTGTTAAACTCATTAAGGATACTAAAACACAGTTGTTTAAACAACTTAGTTTTTCCCTTCTCGCATGATACTCCAGGGATTGGCCCAGGGATTGGCAAGCAGTTTAGGACTAGTAGGAAGCTCTGTGCTGTATTACAAATGGCTTCCTACTTGTGTTTCCTAGTGGCTGATCTTCTAGTCAGTAGAATGGGGGAAAAGACAAAAGAACTGCAATCCAGTCACTTTAAGAGCAATACCCAGAAGGGGCACACATCATTTCCCCTCACATTTCTTTCTTCCAGGCCTTAGTTCCTTGGCCTCACCAACATAGAAAAGAGGTTATAAAATGCAGTTTTCAGTGTTGCAGCCTCATGCCCAGGTTAAGCTTTACTACAATGGGAAGAATAGGTTCCTATAATCTATTCTGCTGATCTACAGAACATGCAGAGTCTAAGAGGGAATTAGTAAGCAAGAAACTTAGACAAGAAAATCTTTTAGAATGCAGGTTGAAAGGTCGTAAAAATTAGAAAGAATGGAGGAATATTAAGAGCCATGGAAGATAAATGTAGACACTCCAAAATATGTCTGATACAAGTTCCAGACAGAATGAAGAAAGTTGGATTAGAGAAATTGCTCAAAATATAATAGAAGAGCATTTCCCCAAACTAAAGACATGAGCTCTCAGATAGAAAGGATCCATCACCAAGTCTCAAGCACATCACAGTAAGATGACTAAGGATTAAGTGAAAATTCTAAAATCTTCCAGAAAGAGGAAACAAAGAACTGAGAATCCCATTAACATCAGACTTTTAATCAAAAACAGCTTCAAAGTTATAAAATAAAATAATTTTGAAAATAAGTTTGAATCTAACCTTCTACACCCACTCAGACTAAAACCCAAAATGAGGTTCATTCAATAGGACTTAGATGGTTCACCTCCCATGTGTAATATCTGAAATAATTACTAGAGAATATGTTCCAACAAGAACAATAAAGAGGGGGAGGCCTTCAAGACGGCAGAGGGAGTAAGTCATGGAGATCACCTTCCTCCCCACAAATACATCAAAAATGCATCTACACATGGGACAACTCCTACAGAATACCTACTGAACACTGGCAGACCTCGGACTTCCCAAAAGGCAAGAAACTCCCCATGTACCTGGGTAGGGCAAAAGAAAAAAGAAAAAACAGAGACAAAAGAATAGGGATGGGACCTGCACCTCTGGGAGGGAGCTGTGAAGGAGGAAAGGTTTCCACACACTAGGAAGCCCCTTCACTGGTGGAGATGGGGGGTGGGCGGGGGGGAGCTTCAGAGCCATGGAAGAAAGCACAGGAACAGGGGTGAGGAGGGCAAAGCGGAGAGATTCTCGCACAGAGGATAGGTGCCGACCGGCACTCACCAGCCTGAGAGGCTTGTCTGCTCCCCGGCCTGGGCGGGCGGGGGCTGGGAGTTGAGGCTTGGGCTTTGAAGGTTGGATCCCAGGGAGAGGACTGGTGTTGGCTGCATGAACACAGCCTGAAGGGGGCTAATGCCCCACAGCTAGACGAGAGGGAGTCCGGGAAAATGTCTGGACTTGCCTAACAGGCAAGAGACCATTGTTTCGGGGTGTGCGAGGAGAGGGGATTCAGAGCACCACCTAAATGAGCTCCAGAGATGGGCGGAAGCTGCAGCTATCAGGTCGGACACCAGAGACGGGCATGAAATGCTAACACTGCTGCTGCAGCCACCAAGAATCCTGTGTGCAAGCACAGGTCACTATCCACACTGCCCCCCTGGGAGCCCGTGCAGCCCGCCACTGCCAGGGTCCCATGGTCCAGGGACAGCTTCCCTGGGAGAACACACGGCACACCTCAGGCTGTTGCAATGACACGCTGGCCTGTGCAGCCGCAGGCTCGCCCAGTATTCCAATTATAACTAACGTACCCATCCCTCCCCCAGGCCTGAGTGAGCCAGAGCCCCCTAATCAGCCGTTGCTTTAACCCCCTCCTGTCTGGGAGGGAACAGATGCCCTCAGGCGACTTACACGCAGAGGCAGGGCCAAATCCAAAGCTGAGCCCCTGGGAGCTGTGCAAACAAAGAGGACAAAGGGAAATTTCTCCCAGCAGCCTTAGGAGCAGCAGAGTAAATCTCCACAATCAACTTGATGTACCCTGCATCTGTGGAATACCTTAATAGATAACAAATCATCCCAAATTGAGGAGGTGGACTTTGGGAGCAACTGTGGACTTGGGGTTTGCTGTCTGTGACTGACTTGTTTCTGATTTTTATGTTTATCTTAGTACAGTTTTTAGTGCTTGTTATCAATGGTAGATTTGTTTATTGGTTTGGTTGCTCTCTTCTTTTTTTTTCTTTTATTATTACTTTTTTATTTTAATAATTTTCTTTTTTAACTTTTTATTTATTTATTTTTTCTATCTTTCTTTTCTTCTCCCTTTTATTCTGAGCTGTGTAGCTGACAGGCTCTTGTTGCGCCAATCTGGTGTCAGGCCTGAGCCTCTGAGGTGGGAGAGCCAAGTTCAGGATATTGGATCACCAGAGACCTCCTGGCCACACATAATATCAATCGGCTAGAGCTCTCCCAGAGATCTCCGTGTAAACACTAAGACCCAGCTCCACCCAACGGCCAGCAAGCTCCAGTGCTGGACGCCCCATGCCAAACAACTAGAAAGACAGAAACACAACCTCACCCATTAGCAGAGACGCTACCTAAAATCATACTAAGTTCATAGACACCACAAAATACACCAACGGACGTGGTCCTACCCACCAGAAAGACAAGATCCAGCCCCACCCACCAGAACACAAGCACCAGTCCCCCCAACCAGAAAGCCTACACAAGCCACTGAACCAACCTTACCCACTGGGGACAGACACCAAAAACAATGGGAACTATGAACCTGCAGCCTGTGGAAAGGAGACCCCAAACAGAGTAAGTTAAGCAAAATTAGAAGACAGAGAAATATGCAGCAGATGAAGGAGCAAGGTAAAGACCCAACAGACCAAACAAATGAAGAAGAAATAGGCAGTCTACCTGAAAAAGAATTCAGAGTAATGATAGTAAAGATGATCCAAAATCTTGGAAATAGAATGGAGAAAATACAAGAAACGTTTAACAAGGACCTAGAAAAACTAAAGAGCAAACAAAAATTAATAAACAACATAATAAATGAAATTTAAAATTCTCTAGAAGGAATCAATAGCAGAATAACTGAGGCAGAAGAACGGATAAGTGACCTGGAAGATAAAATAGCAGAAATAACTATCACAGAGCAGAATAAAGAAAAAAGAATGAAAAGAAATGAGGATAGTCTCAGAGACCCCTGGGACAATATTAAATGAACTAACATTAGAATTATAGGGGTCCCAGAAGAAGAAGAGAAAAAGAAAGGGTCTGAGAAAATATTTGAAGAGATTATAGTTGAAAACTTCCTTAACATGGGAAAGGAAATAGTCAGTCAAGTCCAGGAAGCACACACAGTCCCAAACAGGATAAATCCAAGGAGAAACATGCCAAGACGTGTATTAATCAAACTATCAAAAGTTAAATACAAAGAAAAAATATTGAGAGCAGCAAGGGAAAAGCAACAAGCAACATGCAAGGGAATCCCCATAAGGTTAACAGCTGATCTTTCAGCAGAAACTCTGCAAGCCAGAAGGGAGTGGCAGGACATATTTAAAGTAATGAAAGAGGAAAACCTACAACCAAGATTGCTCTACCCAGCAAGGATCTCATTCACATTTGACAGAAAAAGTAAAACCTTTACAAACAAGCAAAAGCTAAGAGAATTCACCACCACCAAACCAGCTTTACCACAAATGCTAAAGGAACTTCTCTAGGCAGGAAACACAAGAGAAGGGAAAGACCGACAATAACAAACCCAAAACACTTAAGAAAATGGTAATAGGAACATACATATCGATAATTACCTTAAATGTAAGTGGATTAAATGCTCCACCCAAACACCTAGACTGGCTGAATGGATAAAGAAACAAGACCCATATATATGCTGTCTACAAGAGACCCACTTCAGACCTAGGAACACATACAGACTGAAAGTGAGGGGATGGAAAAAGATATTCCATGCAAATGGAAATCAACAGAAAGTAGCAATTCTAATATCAAACAAAATAAACTTTAAAACAAAGACTATTACAAGAGACAAAGAAGGACACTACATAATGATCAAGGGATCAATCCAAGAAGAAGATATAACAATTGTAAATATTTGTGCACCCAACATAGGAACACCTCAATACATAATGCGAACGCTAACAGCCTTAAAGGGGAAATCGACAGTAACACAATCAGAGTAGGGGACTTTAACACCCCACTTTCACCAATGGACATATCACCAAAAATGAAAATAAAAAAGGAAACAAAAGCTTTAAATGACACATTAAACAAGACAGACTTAACTGATACGTATAGGACATTCCATCCAAAAACAACAGAATACACTTTCTTCTCACGTGCTCATGGAACATTCTCCAGGATATACCATATCTTGGGTCACAAAACAAGCCTTAGTAAACTTAATAAAATTGAAATAGTATCAAGTATCTTTTCCGACCACAACACTATGAGACTAGATATCAGTTACAGGAAAGAAAACTGTAAAAACTGCAAACACATGGAGGCTAAACAGTGTGCTTCCAAATAACCAAGAGATCACTGAAGAAATCAAAGAGGAAATCAAAAACTACCTAGAAACAAATGACAATGAAAACACAACAACCCAAAACCTATGGGATGCAACAAAAGCAGTTCTAAGAGGGGAGTTTATAGCAATATAATCCTACCTCAAGAAACAAGAAAAATCTCAAAATAAACAACCTAAACTTACACCTAAAGCAATTAGAGAAAGAAGAAGGAAAAAAACCCAAAGTTAGCAGAAGGAAAGAAATCATAAAGATCAGATCAGAAATGACTGAAAAAGAAATGAAGGAAACAATAGCAAAGATCAATAAAACTAAAAGCTGGTTCTTTGAGAAGATAAACAAAATTGATAAACCATTAGCCAGACTCATCAAGAAAAAATGGAGAAGACTCAAATCAACAGAATTAGAAAGGAAAAAGGAGAAGTAACAACTGACACTGCAGAAATACAGAGCATCGTGAGAGATTGATTACTACAAGCAACTATATGCCAATAAAATGGACAACCTGGAAGAAATGAACAAATTCTTAGAAAAGCACAACCTTCCGAGACTGAACCAGGAAGAAATAGAAAATATAAACAGACCAATCACAAGCACTGAAATTGAAACTGTGATTAAAAATCTTCCAACAAACAAAAGCCCAGGACCAGTGAGCTCCACAGGCAAATTCTATCAAACATTTAAAGAGCTAACACCTATCTTTCTCAAACTTTCCAAAATATAGCAGAGCGAGGACCACCCCCAAACTCATTCTACGAGGCAACCATCACCAATACCAAAACCAGACAAAGATATCGCAAAAAAAGAAAACTACGGGCCAATATCACTGATGAACATAGATGCAAAAATCCTCAACAAAATACTAGCAAACAGAATCCAACAGGACATTAAAAGGATCATACACCATGATCAAGTGGGGTTTATCCCAGGAATGCAAGGATTCTTCAATATATGCAAATCAATCGATGTGATACACCATATTAACAAACTGAAGGATAAAAACCATATGATAATCTCAAAAGATGCAGAAAAAGCTTTCAACAAAATTCAATACTCATTTATAATAAACTCTCCAGAAAGTAGGCAGAGAGGGAACTTACCTCAACATAATAAAGGCCATATATGACAAACCCATAGCCAACATCGTTCCCAATGGTGAAAAACTGAAGCCATTTCCTCTAAAATCAGGAACAAGACAAGGTTGCCCACTCTCACCACTATTATTCAACGTAGTTTTGGAAGTCCTAGCCACAGCAATAAAAGAAGAAAAAAAATTAAAGGAATCCAAATTGGAAAAGAAGAAGTAAAACTGTCACTGTTTGCAGATGACATGATACTATACACAGAGAATGCTAAAGATGCTACCAGAAAACTACTAGAGCTAATCAAAAGTAGCAGAATAAAAAAATTAAGGCACAGAAATCTCTTGCATTCCTATACACTAATGATGAAAAATCTGAAAATGAAATGAAGGAAACACTCCCATTTACCACTGCAACAGAAAAATAAAATACCTAGGAATAAACCTACCTAAGGAGACAAAAGACCTGTATGCAGAAAACTATAAGACACTGATGAAAGAAATTAAAGATGATACAAACAGATGGAGAGATATACCATGTTCTTGGATCAGAAGAATCAACATTGTGAAAATGACTATACTACCCAAAGCAATCTGCAGATTCAATGCAATCCCTATCAAACTACCAATGGCATTTTTCACAGAACTAGAACAAAAAATTTCACAATTTGTATGAAAACACAAAAGACCCCGAATAGCCAAAGCAATCCTGAGAAAGAAAAATGGAGCTGGAGGAATCAGGCTCACTGACTTCAGACTACACTACAAAGCTACAGTAATCAAGACAGTATGGTACTGGCACAAAAACAGAAAGACAGATCAATGGAACAGGACAGAAAACCCAGAGATAAACCTATGCACATATGGTCACCTTATTTTTGATTAAAGAGGCAAGAATATACAATGGAGAAAAGACAGGCTCTTCAATAAGTGTTGCTTGGAAAATTGGAGAGCTACATGTAAGAGAATGAAATTAGAACACTCCCTAACACCATACACAAAAATAAACTCAAAGTGGATTAAAGACCTAAATGGAAGGCCAGACACTATCAAACTCTTAGAGGAAAACATAGGCTGAACACTCTATGACATAAATCCCAGCAAGATCCTTTTTGACTCACCTCCTAGAGAAATGGAAATAAAAACAAAAATAAACAAGTGGGACCTAATGAAACTTAAAAGCTTTTGCATAGCAGAGGAAACCATAAACAAGACAAAAAGGCAACCCTGAAAATGGGAGAAAATATTTGCAAACAAAGCAACTGACAAAGGATTAATCTCCAAAATATATAAGCAGCTCATGCAGCTCAATATCAAAAAAACAAACAAACCAATCCAAAAATGGGCAGAAGACCTAAATAGACATTTCTCCAAAGAAGATATACAGATTTCCAACAAACACATGAAAGGATGATCAACATCACTAATCATTAGAGAAATGCAAATCAAAACCACAATGAGGTATCACCTCACACCAGTCAGAATGGCCATCATCAAAAAATCTACAAACAATAAATGCTGTAGAGGATGTGGAGAAAAGGGAACCCTCTTGCACTGTTGGTGGGAATGTAAATTGATACAGCCACTATAGAGAACAGTATGGAGGTTGCTTAAAAAACTAAAAATAGAACCACCATATGACCCAACAATGGTAGCAATGACCCAACAATCCCCCTACTGGGCATATACCCTGAGTAAACCATAATTCAAAACGAGTCATGTACCACCATGTTCATTGCAGCACTATTTACAATAGCCAGAACATGGAAGCAACCTCAGTGTCCATCAACAGATGAATGGATAAGGAAGATGTGGCACATATATACAATGGACTATGACTCAGCCATAAAAAGAAACGAAATTGAGTTGTTTGTAGTGAGGTGGATGGACCAAGAGTCTGTCATACAGAGTGAAGTAAGTCAGAAAGAGAAAAATAAATACCATATGCTAACACATAAATATGGAATTGAAAGAAAAAAAAAGGTTATGAAGAACTTAGGGGTAGGACCAGAATAAAGACGCAGACGTAGAGAATAGACTTGAGGACACGGGGAGGGGAAAGTGTAAGCTGGGACGACGTGAGAGAGTGGCATGTACATATATACACTACCAAATGTAAAATAGATAGCTAGTGGGAAGCAGCCGCATAGCACAGGGAGATCAGCTCGGTGCTTTGTGACCACCTAGAGGGGTGGGATAGGGAGGGTGGGAGGGAGATGCAAGAGGGAGGAGATATGGGGATATATGTATACGTATAGCTGATGCACTTTGTTATGCAGCAGAAACTAACACACCATTGTAAAGCAATTATACTCCAATAAAGATGTTCGAAAAAAATCAAAAAAACAAAATAAAATAAAATTAAAAAATAAAGAGAACAACAACAAAAGAATAAAGAGGAAAAATTAAAGAAGTAAGCAAAAACTTCCAAAAAAGGTTTTAAGCTAAATATAACACATTTGAAAAAATTTATATATTACATTGATGTAAATATATAAAAACAATAGGAAGTTATAATTATATAGTAAATTATAATGATGTAATATACATACAATTGTAATTCCAGATCAAGTTCTCACTGAACAGGAGGAGTGAGTGAGGAGGAAGAAGAAATGAAGAAAAGCCTGCTAGGGTCCTTGACTTGTTCATGGACAATATACAGAGCCTGATTAAATATGCATTTGGTATTAAAAAATTAAGTCCATTAAAATTTTTTTATGAGTAACCACTAGAAAAATAGAAACAAAGTACCTACTTCTGACCTATGAAAGAACAAAAAAAATGGAAAAGAAAACTTTAGTCAAACCAAAAAAAAAAAAGTTAGTAAAAATAACAAACAAGAATAAATAATAAATCAAAAACAAAATGAGATGGCAGTAATGAGTACAAAAATATCAGTAGTCACACATAATATAATCTTGCTTACAACAAGAAAGATATAAATACCAAGCACTGAACTCAAGAAGTTCAAGAATAAAATAAACATGATACAAATAAAAAGGTATCTATCAAGATAGAAGAACGTATTAAATTGAAATTTACTCCTTTTACTGTCTTTTAACCAATCCCTCTGTTTACAGTTCACATCTCACTTCCATCTTCCACAGAACCTCCAATTCACTTTCCGAGATTCTGTGGGGCAAACTGATTTGGTTCTTGACGCCAGCCCCCTTGGCAGGCATTTAGATTTTCACTTCCTCTGCTCAAGTAAGTCAATGCTTCCCCATCTGCTTTACAACTTTAAAAAATCGACTGACATTTACTCTTCTCTCTTCCCATATATTCTTTGTTCCTGTATGTTTATGCTTTTCTTATTCCCTTAATATCATTTTATCCGAGTTTGGAAAGTGTTGTAGTGTAGTGTAGTGTTGTTCATTTCCCCACCTAATAGCCTTTCTCTCCGACTTCCTTACTAACAAAATCTCAGTCTTACTGAGGAGCAACAATATGAAACTTTAAAAATGTAATTATCACATAGTCCCAGCAGAGACAGTGAAGTCACATGACCCAGTTCAGGTCAATGAGATGCAAGTTGAATCACTGGCAGGGGCTTTCAGGGAAAATTCTTGAATGGCATCCATGGGACATGCTCCCTTGATGTCTCCCTTCTTGCAGAATGCAGACATTATGCTGAAGGTTCATTAACCATTTTATCATCATATAGTAACAAGTTCATGATAGTAAGATTAATTATTAGAGTGGAAGGGTAAAAGGAATTCAGGTTCCTGATAACATCACAGAGCCACCAGCCAGGCCCCGTACAGTAAGAAATTAAAAATTCATTTGGAGTGAGAAAATAAGAATCCATCAGGCTTGAATACCAGGCACGAATAAAGTCAGCTACAAAATTAATAGGAAGCAATATTTTTCCCAAGGACACTATGCAGGTTGTTATGACATTAGTAAAATGTCATAACAACCCCTTCTTTGAGTGACTACTATTTTCTTTCTCTCTGAGAAACTTTGTTCTCTAAAATCATAATCTATCATAAACTTTGCTGTCTGAAATTAGATCACTAAGAATGAAACATCCCACTCTTGCCTGAAGGATCTGTGTTATTTTGACAGAGAGAAGCAGCCTTGATTTACAACGAACGTGCTGAACTTCAGAGAAGAAACACATCCACATCTCTCTCCTAACTTTGTTACCAAAGGAACAGGACTCTTTGGTCCATGTCTCAGTCCAGACTTGATGCTGACCCATCTACACGCAACCTTGTTGGACAGAGACAATCAAAATACTGTAACACTTAAATTTCACCAAAACTTCACTCCTCCCCAAAAGTCTATAATAACTCCCCCTTTTCCTTTTGTGTAAATTAGTTTGGACTGAAAACGTAAACATTTTCAGGCTGGAATAATTGCAGGCACTGATAAAGTCAACTACAAAGTTAGCCGCGTGGTTCCCCTGCTGAGCAGTCTCCTTCAGTGCAATGAGTCAACAGACGGAGACTACAGGCTCCTCTCTCAACGTCCTAAGCTGATTGGGCTAGAGCAGCAGTCTAGCTCCAGGTTTCTTGTCACGCAAAAAACAAAATCACTGCTTTCAATTCTTTTTATTCAAGCAAAATGATGCTAGGAAGTAGCAGAGATAAAATGCATATGCTTTGTATGTCATGTTTAACTGATATCCCAAATGTTTAACAGGGTAAAGGTGTCCACTCTTCCCCAAGTGATCTGAGCAAGACCTGCAATTTTTCATGAAAATTGCAAACTTACTCTAAAATTCATATGGAAGAAAAACTTGCGTTAATAGTCAAGACAGTCTTGAAAAGGAAGAACAATGAGGTAGAACCTAATGGACCAGGCCTCAAAATATATTACAAATCAGTAGTAATTAAAGCAATACATTACTGACATAGAAAAAAACGTATACATTAATGAAAGAATGCAGAAGTCAGAAACAGATGCATATATATATGAAAATTTAGTATACATTACTGTGGAGAGAATAAACTTGAATATTCATGGTACTGAGCAGTTGGCATTACATTTGGAAAAAATAAAATTTAACTCTTCTTCATATCATTTTTAAAAATCCAGATAAAGTTGTACACACACACCAACTATAAAAGAAAGTTATACTTATGACTGTGGGATGAAACAGCCTTTTATAACAATACATAAAATGCAAAAACCATAAAAGGGAATACTAATAAGTTTGACTATAATGAAAGACATCATAAACTAAGTATGAGTGATAGATGGAGAGAAAATATAAAAATATATTTAACATCTATAAGGAGACAACAATTTTTTCAAATAATATGTACTACTGGTGAAGTCAGCATGGAATGGGCTCTTATAAATGGTTTATGCATACATCATTTGGTACAAGATTTCTGAAAAACACTTGGTAATATCTAAAACTTTTAAAAAGTCATCATTTTTTCCCCTAGTAATTCAACTTCTAACATCTTCTCTAAGTATTTTTTAAATGCACACTACAATTTATATAGCATTAAGATTTTGATGAAAACATGTCTAAATGTCCTAAAAAAGAAAGTAATTAAATTATAGTGTTAACATTGTGGAATAAAATAATGCCGTTAAATTGTTTATAATAAATACTAAAAGGTAGAGAAATGATTGTGATATAATGTTAGGTGTACAAGAAACTTCTTTAAAGTTCCATGTATAATTATCTCCCAATGGAAAGAAAAAGAAAAATCTGGGTGAGGAATTTTTTGCAAATTTTTTTTATGATTAATGTCATTTGGAAAAAAAGAAGGAAAATACTATATTGACTATATTTAGGGTTAGATATTGAATAAATTTTTGTTTAAAATGTATGGTGACAGAATATCAACAAAGAGACAGAAATTTTTAAAAAAAGAACCAAGTGGAAATTTAGGAGTTTAATAGTAAAATAATTGAAATGAAAACACAAAAAACAGGCTCAACAGCAGATCTTAACTGGCAAAAGAAAGAATAAGGAATTTGATGATAGATCATTAGAAACTATCCACTCTGAAGAAGAGGGGGAAAAAAGGTAAAGGAACAGAGACTCAGAGATCTTTAGGACACCATCAAGTATACAAGCATACACAAGTACTAAAGGGAATTCTCCAAACTGAAAGAAAATGATATTAGATGTTAATTTTAACTCAAATGAAGAAATAAATAGCACCAGAAAAAGTAATTATGTAGGTAAAATATAAAAGACTATATAAATATATTTTCCTCTTTTCTACTCTTATTTAAAAGTCAATTGCACAAAAACAATAATTATAAAAGGAATTACAGGGCTTAGAACATAAACAGAATGTACATGTTTGTATGATAATAGCACAAAGAAGAAGGGGTAAACTTGGAGTTCTATTGGAGCAAGGTTTCAATACTTTATTAAATTTTAGTTAGTATTAATACAAAGTATGTTGCTATAAATTGAGATGTATATTCTAATCCCTAAATTACACTTGGAGCAACCACTTAGCAAACAACTAAAATAATTTTTTAAACAATAAAGCAATAATAAAAAAGACGACCTCATTAAAATTGGACAAAGTATCTGAATGTACATTTCTCCTAAGAATATATATAAATTGTTAATAAGCACATGAAAAATATTCAGTATAATTAGCCATCAGGGTATGCAAATCAAAACCACAATGAGACACCACTTCACACTCACTAGGATGGCAATAATCCAAAAGTGCTGATAAGGATATGGAGAAATTGGAATCCTCACACACTTCTGGTGGGACATAAAATGGTGCAGCTGCTTTGGAAAACAGTCTGACAGTTCCTCAAAAAGGTTAAACAGAATTACCATATGAGGGCTCCCCTGGTGGCACAGTGGTTAAGAATCCGCCTGCCAATGCAGGGGCAAGGGTTCAAGCCCTGGTCCGGGAAGATCCCACATGCCACGGAGCAATTGGGCCTGTGCGCCACAACTGCTGAGCCTGCGCTCTGGAGCCCACGAGCCACAACTACTGAAGCCCGCGTGCCTAGAGTCCGTGCTCCGCAACAAGAGAAGCCATCGCGATGAGAAGCCCATGCACTGCAACAAAGAGTAGTCCCTGCTCGCCACAACTAGAGAAAGCCCACGCGCAGCAACAAAGACCCAACTCAGCCAAAAATAAATAAGTAAATAAATAAATAAATTACCATATGATCTAGCAATTACATTCCTAGGCAGATACCAAGAGAAATGAAAATACATATCCACATAAAAACTTGTACGTGAATGTTTATAGCAGCCTTATTCCTAATAGCCAACAAGTAGAAACAAATCAAATGTCTATCAACTGATAAATGGGCAAACAAATTGTGGTATATATATTGACCTACCTACAGCAGGTATATACAATTGGGTACATACAATGGAATATTATTTTGCAATATAGATTGCAATATATTGATACATGTTGCAACATGGATAAGTCTTGAAAACATTATGCTAAGTAAAAGAAACCAGTCACAAAAGACTCCACATTGTATGATTACATGTATATGAAATGCCCAGAATAAGCAAATCAATAGAGGCAAAAAGTAGATTAGTGGTTGCCTAAAGCAGAAAGGAGTGGAGGGAAATAGGGGCTGGCTGCTATTGGATGTAGGATTTATTTCTGGGATGATGAGAATGTTCTAAAATTGACTGTGGTAATGGTTGCATAACTCTGGTTACACAGTAAAAAGTCATTTAGTATTCGCCTATAATAAAAGTTATCTTACCGCCTTTAATCTTTTAGCATGGTATTCTGCTGCTGAAAAATATTTTCCTGGTGCTACCAGTTTATCAGTCATATTTGATACATACACACCAATTTTAGTCATCTGTGTGGATGTTGTATTTGTAGTTTGCTGGAGCTTTCTTCTCTGAAAAACTGTCTAAAATAAAAACATTTAAAAATTTAAATAAATATCCACTATATACACATAAAGTGAGTAAAGAACATATTTTCCTACACATTTAAGTTAATATCTTTTATTATTTTAATTACCATATAATTCCCTAGAAGATTTTAATTTTAGAGAGCTACACAATAAAACATTTTTTGATTCTGTAGCTTCAAAATCCTACATGGAAAAATAAAAATATTACCTGTGTATCCCTACAAAATGCATTCAGTTTTTCAGGAATCTTTTTAGGTACAGTTTGTGTTCCAGCATTGTGATATTCCATTCCTGTTACTTTATGTCTGAATCCACCAAGAAATGGTTTGTGAAAATCAGATTTTATAATCTCAACACCTACTTCCTGGTACTGATCAATGCCTGAGGAGATAAAACCAAGATTAAATGAAAGTTCAACTACAAAGGGACTCTAAAAAAATACTTTATCTAAAAGATATCAAATAACTAACCAGTTTGTACTCTGACAGTTATGATTTGAGAGGCATCACGTGATCTATCTAGTCTTTTGATTGGATATAGAAATGGATGTAAAGAAAAGATTTCAACTTGGACAATATCCTGGGGCTTAACTCCATGTTGTAGTAGCGTCTCATGGTCTTTAATAATCATTCCTAAAAATGAGATAAAATTATAAAAAGTGTTATGGCAAAGAAATGATTATATGTACTCATTTTAAGGGATGGGAAACATCAATGGTGCTTATATGAACACATATTGTTTAATTACCAAATAGCGTATTGATGATGTCCACCTCTTGCTGTATTATTAGTATCAAAAACTCCACAATGGAAAAAATTAAGGTGGTACTCCTGAGCAAGAATTCAGCATTATAAGTAAAGTAAAAATACAACTCTCAACTAATCAGAAATACAAATATACAATAACCATGCAATTATAAACATTTAAAAATAAAAAACACATTCTATAATATAAGCAAAATCATATTCTAAACATCGATTCTCTAAAAAAATCACAATGTTTTATACATAAGCATAGGACATATCCATATCAGGGAAAGCCTGATTATTTTAATACACACTCCTAATGTATACACTCAGAGTTCTAAAGAATCCCTTCCTTTCTGTTTCTATAATCAGAAATTCATATAAATTAATTCATGCCAAGGTAGAGCTAAGACTCAGTTTTTTGCTGAAAAAAGTGTACATCATCACCTTACTTTTATGTTTTATTGCTTCAACTTATACCCCCAACCCCACTGGTTTATTTCATAAACTGACTATAAATTTCTTTCTGTATTTTAAGGCATACATAAATACGTACAATGTTACTGGCTGCTGCTTTGTATAATGATAGAAACTATAACAGTTTTCCAATGTATGTTCTTTCTAAATTACAATTAGGAATTTAACATAGCAAAGGTTTGTTTTACTCATTCTTAGAAATATGTCAGATACCACTAGTCTATTTTAGCTATGTTCAAGAAAGCACATTCAAAAATCTTTGAGTTTTGGGCTTCCCTGGTGGCGCAGTGGTTGGGAGTCTACCTGCCGATGTGGCGGACGCGGGTTCGTGCCCCGGTCCAGGGGTATAAGTTGGGCCGTGGCCGTGGCCGCTGAGCCTGCGCGTCCGGAGCCTGTGCTCCGCAGCAGGAGAGGCCACAGCAGTGAGAGGCCCGCGTACCGCAAAAAAAAAAAAAAAAGAAATTAACGTTATATGGATTTTGCAATAGGTTGAATAACGGCCCTAAAATATATCCATGTACATTCCTAGAGTCTATGGATGCTACCTTATATGGAAAAAGTGACTGCAGATTTTATTAAGTTAAGGATTTTGAGATGGGTAGATTATCCTGGATTATTCACATAAGCCTTAAATGTAATCATAAGTGCCTTTTAAGGGGAAGGAGGAGGGAGATTTGACTACAGAGAAAATGATATGACAGAAGCAGAGAGAGATTTAAAGATGCTATGCTGCCGACTTTGAAGATGAGGAAGCCCAAGAATGCAAGAAATGCAACTCTAGAAGCTGGAAAAGGCAAGGAAGCAGACTCTCCCCAGAGCCTCCGGAGAACAGCCCTGCTGACACCTTGATGTTATCCAACTGAAATTGATTTAGGATTTTTGGCCTCCAAAACCATAAGCAAAATAAGCCACTAAATTTGTTAATTGTTACAACAGTCATAGGAAATAACAGAGATTCCTCTTCCAACTAACACAGAGCCCTCTTCAGCCCTCTAATTGTTTCTATTGTAGGCTTAGTCCCACCAAACTTGGACTCCAGTTCTAGTACTAGAAGAAAGTACCTGTCTTAGAGAGTGGTTGGCACAGAATCAAGCTCTTTTTTTATTGCTGCTGACATAAGCCAGTGGTGATGCATGGTATTTACACATAAAGAAGAAAAGTCATGAAGTGCAAAGAAATAGATTCTTAGGTACCACTGGCCAGGTGCTCAGTCTCAAAGTGCTCTCTCTTCTCCAGTTTTGAACTTCACCCTATAGTTAATGCCAAGCAGTTCCAAATTCCCTTTTTGGAGTCATACCTATATTTAAGTTCAGACTCTGCCACTCATAAGCTTTGGGAATTTGCAGAAGTTCCTCAAGCTTTAGTTTCCATCTCTCAAAAAAAATTAATAGTAATACCTACCTCAAAGGATTTTTGTGTAGATTGAATGATAATGTGATAATGTAGGCAGAATATTCTGTAGAAGGACTAGCACATAGTAAGTGCTCATTGAATTAGCCATCATCATCAACATGATCATTATCATCATCAGTATCATTATTGTTACAATAACTATTTAAATTTTAGCTTTGTTTCCTCAATCAAGCTTTAGTAACCTGTTGTTTGAATACATGAACATCTTACTATTGGAGCACATTCATTACAATAGTTTTCTAAAAATAATTTTGAAACAGAACTGATTGTTTTTCTCTGATTTGGCAAGGAGGAAGAACTTCATAGGTATGGCTTATTCCTTTTTAGCACTTCGGATTTTCCCACCAAAAAAATGTTCTTATTGCCCTAGAAACTTGTGGCATCTTTATAAGTTAATATCAAACTTTTTAAAATAAAATATTATGATCTGTGCAGGCATATTCTACAGAAACATTTCCTGAGCTATTCTAGTCTGCTTAATTCTATCACAGTTACTAAGACCTCAGCCTCTCATGACACAAGGCTAATATAAGGTGGGCTACTCAATATTGCCCACAAAATATAAATAAAGTTGAACATCATCAGAATGTGAACTGATCTTAATGTACAGAAGACTGATAAACCATTTTCAGTCCTCTTCTTTTTCTATATATACATGCTCATTCATCATCTATCTTTTTAACCTCATTTCCTCCTACTTCCCATATATAATTTACTTCTATTCCCTCTAAATTCCTTACTACTTCCCAAAAGTCCCAGGTTTTCTCACCTCTTTGGGACTTAGCAAAAGTATTATCACTTTTATCAGATGAAGCTTTCTAGAATCTCCCAGTTTCCTTCCTCGCTATTCTCACAGTTTTTTGAACATATCTCCATCAAAACATTTACACACTGTGTGGTAACCACAGCATACATCTTCTTCCTTCCTAGTCTGTAAACAACTTGAAAACAGGGATTTTGTTTCATGTTTCTTTATATCTTTGGCTCTTAGCAAAATATTTGGAACAAAGTATGTCCTCAATAATAATGTGTTGAATGAATGAATATATAACCACAGTATAATGTTCAAACAGTAAACATGAAGATATTTAGTTTAACAAATCAAAGAGAAGTCTTGATAAGTTTTATTAGCCTCCAAGCTTACCTGCACATCTTATCTGCAGGACATAAGATGGAACATCTAATAGAGATGAAAAATGATCCTTGAGGCATTTTAGAACAGTGTCAACTTTAAAGGGCATTATAATTTCCTGGCCCACAGGAAGAAGTACAACTTTTACTGTAGAAAAAATAAGAGAAAAAAAGAATCACAGTTAAAAGCAAGGGTCAGCATCATAGAATCCACAGGCAGAGAAATATGGGACAATTTGTAATCACATAGAATGCAGGTTGTCTCTGCCATGTTCTCCCACCACACCTCCGTAATAAGAGCTACTGTTCATTTTCTAAGAGGAGAAGTGACAAACATTCAGTTGCAGCATTTTGCTTTGAAAATCAATGCATAATCTCAAGAATTAGCATCAATGGTCAATGCCTGCTCCCCCAACTCCAGCTCAAAGTTCAGATCTCTCTTGCATTGCCTTATATGAGGATCAGTGCACGTTCGAGATTACCTCCTTGCCCAGAATACCGTGAGAAGGAGGAAATGAAACTAAAGTGCTTTTAAAGATTCTTTTAAAATCATTTAAAATTTTTAAAGATTCCCAATATCTGGTATATATAATTCAGATATAAACATAGGAAACATCTCAGAACATCAAGTGTTTTTGTGTAGTATTACAAAGGGAGACCCTGAGACCTGAACTTAGAAACATACATGCTTTGATTAGATATTTATACCATGCATCAGGAAATCAGTGTGTACTCATGAAGTTAAGAAAAACCAATAGGGAAATTTTCAAAGAAAATTTTCCTTGACCTTGCGATGACAAAAGATTATCTAAGTCCATTCTTCTTCCCATAATTGATTTATATCTATAGCTGGCAAAATGCAAAACAGAAAATCATTGTTTTTTACAAATATCCGGAATAACTATGCACAAATCTACTTTTCACAAAAATGGACATTATGTAGCTCACTCCCAACTCTATAAAATAAAAATCAAGACACATGTTAAAAATAGAGAAAAACTGTTATTATAAAATGATTATCTGTTCAGAAATTATAGGGAGGGTATATAATACTTAAAAACTAATTATGATGGGGTAAACTTTTTACTTTTATATCTACAGACTTTAAATTTTAATGGAGAAGATATAATATAAGTAAGATGGAGTGGAGAGTACACATGTAGACCAAAAAGTTTCATATATTTCTAGATGCCTGACATGACAGTTTTCATAAAGCTCTATGAGACATTCATCACTAGTCCCAGCATGAAATGTAACAACGCATTATTGATGCTAAGGTTCTTTAAGCTTGTTAAATATTATTTTCACAGTTCTCTCTTAGTAAGAGAACACTCTCACAGATGCTACATTATCAGAAGGCTGTTTTAATTGTTTACTGGATTCAACATTCTATGATTAATGTATTTTAAATTTTCCATAGCAGTGACTTCCTAAGCTTTGGGAAGGGAAAGTTTGTTCAGGAATCTGTGAGCCTCAGGAAGTACAGGACCAAGACCACATTTTTTTTTAAATCATCATATATTTGGTAAAAGCTATAATCACAGAATTATCAAAAAATGGAGCCCAAATTCACAATGAATAATGTAATTGAGGGATAACAACTTCAATTAGGCATAAATGGGCTTGATTACTTTTCCTCCTCCTTTTTATTCTTACTTGCAAGAGCTAACTACTCCACTAGATTCAAAAGCTACATTGTACCAGCCAGACTAAGCTGCTGTTATTGTTAAATGATGACCCATGTTCTCCACTCTATGGATGGAAACTCTCTCAAAAGTTACGGACAAGGGAGGAAGGAGCAGTCAGTTAACCACCCAGGTAGAATTCTCCATGTAACCACCTTCTTGCTGCTCCCCTTCTGCTTTGTTATCAAGAATGTAGTAATAACTTCCACATGCCATGGGATCAACATTATGTCTTTAAAATTAACCCATAATGAAAGACAACAATGATTTTTCTGAAGCTTAATATAAAGTTAACACTAAGCAGAAATATGGAAATATGTAAAAGCAACGAGATATGTAGAATGAGTACTGTATATGAAACTAGAAAAATATGGTGTCAAGTTCCCATCCCCCTACTTGCTAGCTATGTACAATTAATTCCAAAATGGCATGCAAAAGAATTACAATTATACTCAAAAATTTCTCCCTAAACATTTTAAGAACCTATTTTATTTTGGAAAAACAGAGAGACAACACTTTAAAATTTATTGATGCTCCTTTATTTAGGGAAGTAGATACTGCAGAATAAAGGAGAGGCTTCACACATAATTAAGAGATTCAAGTGGCATAGCCACAGAGGTTTGGTGGATAAGAGAGTGGGAAAGTAATATCAAATATAAAATAAATCTTCAAGCAAAAGCAAACAAGAAAAAACAACCATTCTTCAAAATGAGGCGGAAAAAATACCCTATCATCCCTAGGTAATACCTGTTGCTGACGAATCTTTCATTGATGTTTTCAGAGATTCCTCTACAGCCTTTATTTTTTCCAGAAATGCCAGAGAATCTTTTGAATATTGTTCAGCTGACTGCACTGCATTATCAGATTTAGCTAGAGACTCTCCACCGTCTCCTGGAGAATATGAAACTTGTTCATCTGCCGTAACGTCTTCCATGAGTTGCTTGACATCATTTAGTTCCAGGTTTAAAACGCTCTGGTCACTCGGCTCCTCAACACGTTTTTCACGGCCCCCACTAGATGGTTCTAGTTCAGATTCACAGTCTTCAGTTTGATCTGACTCTGGAACCTCTTCTGAGGGAACTGGAATATTCGTAGTCCCAAAAGCATCCTCTCTTTCTTTTGATGAATCAACATTCTGAGCATCAGATCCTTCCTCCTGGTCAGACATTGTCCTGAATTAAAAATAAATAAATAAATAAATAAATAATACATATATATATATATATATATATATATATTTACTACACTTAAAACTTCTACACCAAATATCAAATTCATTGCTGGCATACAGCAATGTTCACAGTATACTATAATGTGGCTCATTTTTTTTTTAATATTATCTTAGTAATGGCATTAGGCAAAAAACATTGGTGAATTTTTAATAAAAACACCACAGAAAGTAAAAATGTGTACCAAAAAAAGAACCTCAAAACACAATAAATTTGAGAGAAATATTCTATGAAGAATATATTTAAAAAATTCTAAAATATATTGTCATCTCTTATTCAATGAACAATGCCTTGTGAAAGAAAAATTTTTTTCAATAGGCTTTTTTCTAAAAAAGTCTATTTATGCTTCTGACATTGCAACTGAATAGAAGCTCCAAGGAACCTGACATCTCCACAGCAACTATATGCCGGAAAGTACACACTGTAGTAGCTTTGCTCTCACAAATTGTAGCAGAGGTGTCCAGTGACCTCTGTCCCCCAAAACAAACATATCAACAAACAAATGTGGGTTGATCTTGGAGCTAACTAGGGCCTAAGCTACAGCAACCAAGAGTTTTAGGTTGGGAAACAGTACGACAGCATACAGGAGCTTGGGCCAGGGTGGGCCAGAGCAGCCCAGAGCCAGGCATCAGAGGCAGGAGCTGGATCACAGCAGTGAGAAGCCAGTATAGCCAGGAGCCTACCTATAGAGGTTGGCAGCCAGGGAAAGGGGATAGGGGAAGTGACCCTGAGGCTGATTTCTGAGGCAAAAGCACAGGGAAGACTAAAACTTGAAATAGTAGTGCGATGGAAAAGCTGTGTTTGGAACTTTCACTTAAGCATAGATCCTTATGGAGAAAAAAATTAACCTTAGTGAAGTTCTCTGGCTACCAGATGACAAATTAAAAATAATTAATAATAACAATATCCTGAATAAAAATGTATACTTGTTGAATTCAATGAATACAGCATTAAAGCTGAAGAGAGCACTAGTGAACTGGAAGATAAATCAAAAGATTGTATATAGACTGCTGCAAAGAGATAAGGATATGAAAAATATGAGAGATTAAGAGCCATGGAGAAAAGAATCTCCCTGCCAACTCAAGGGGACATGGGTTTGAGCCCTGGTCCGGGAAGATCCTACATGTGCGCAGCAACAAAGACCCAACACAGCCATAAATAAATAAAAGAAAATTTTTTAAAAATATATTAAAAAAACAACAAAGAGTGTGCAACAGAGACTGCACGTAGCCTGTGAAGCCCTTTTCAGAAAAAGTCTGCCAGCCCCTGATCTGGCATGTGCCAAATTGGAGTCCTAGAAGAAAACAAAGATGGAAGGGAGAAAATATCATAAAAGGTAATGGCTGAAAAATTTTCAAAACCGATTAAAAATATGAATCTACAGGTCCAGGAAGCACAATATAAAAATATACTTAACAGGATAAATAGAAATAATTCATAGCCATTTATATTGTAATTAAATTACAGAATAACAGAAAATCCGAAAAGCAAACAGTGATCAAGGACATATCATCCACTGTTTTGAATCATATTTGCTGGCATTAATGCAAAGGAAAGAAAGTAAAATCACTGCAATTTCTCATCAGAAAAATAGAAGCCAAGGCAATAATAGACTAATTAAAGGAAGGTTAGCACATGACTAATTAAATTAGCACATGACTAATTAAAATAATAGACTAATTAAAGCTATCAACCCAGAATTGTACACCCAGCAAAACTATCTTTCAAGAAGAAAAACAGAAACATTTACAGACAAGTTATCACCAAGATATCTGCTCTAAAGGAACTTCTAAAGGATACAATTGAAGAGGAATAAAATAGGCCCAATGTAAGTCTGAAGCGCAAGAAGGAAAGGCTAACAAATAAATCATAAACATATGGGTAAACCCAAATAAATATTGTCAACACAAAATAATAGCAGAAAATTAAAATATGAGACAATAAGAATATGTAACTGGGAAGGGAAAGATGACAATAAACTATTATCAATTCCTTATACTGTTTACAAAATTGAGAGCTATGATATTCTTAACTCTAGACATTGTTAAATTAAATATGCATAGTTAAACTTCAAGAACAACCAATAAAAGAACTGAAATAAAGTTTTAAAATTCTGGAACAATAAAGAGAAAAAAAATGAGACAAAACTGAACAAAACTTCAACTTTTAAGAAGTTCGAGAAACTTCTTTAGGCTCTCACCCACACACAAAAATCTTCCTTTTGGTTATTTTCTCCTATAACAAAGTTTAGTGGCCTGATTAGAAAGAGAGCACCATAAAGAAGCCTTAACTCCTAGCAACATAATTATCTACCCTTTTTGGAGAATCTGAGATAATGCTTTTGTTTCTATCTGGTGGGTCAGCCTCCCCCCAAAATGGCCAAGACAGCATCTTCTAAAACAGCAACAGCAACAAAATCAAAAACTTCTGCTCTTCAAAAAAGACAACTAGAAGAATCAAAAGGCAAACCATACACTGGGATGTAGTTTTTTGCAAAACTCTTAATCTGATAAAGGACTTGTACACAGAATATACAGAGAACTTGCAAAACTCAATAATAAGAAAAAAAACAGTGAAAAAAATGAGGAAAAGATTTAAACAGATCCATCACCAAAGAATACACACAAGAAAGCAAATAAGCAGAGCCAGGACAAGATTGAGGCAAGCGTGGCACCTGCGCTACCTTATACACGCACTTGCACCTGAGAATAAATGCCTCCTAAAATTTTAGACCTAGTTGCCTCACTCTAACCTTGGCCCTGAGTACAAGCACATGAAAAATGCACAATATCATTAGTCATTAGAGAAATGAAACTTCAAATCACAATGAGATTTCACTACACATCTATTAGCATAGTTTTTAAAAAATTTTAGCCCAACAATAGCCAGTGAGTATGAATACAAGTGGAGCTCTTTCTTATACCTTGAGGCAAAAATGAAAACTGATATAGCATTTGAGATAACTGTTCGTCAGGTTTCTTGTAAAATTAAACACATTTATCATATGACCCAGCAATCTGTATCCTTTACCCATGTGGAATGAAAAACTACATTCACTCAAAATCTTCACACAAAAGTTAATAAAGGCTTTATTTTTAATCACCAAAAACAGGAAACAACACAAACGTTCCTTAGCTGAGGAATGGATACACATACTATGATGCATTCATAAAATGGAATACCAAGCATAAATAAAAAGGAATAAACTATTGATACACACGTGTGAATCTCAAATAAATTATGATAAATGAAGAAGCCAATTCTAAACGCTACATACTGTATTGTTCAATTAAGTGAAAAAGCAAAGCTCTTGGTTCACAACCTCCAGAATTCCCTGGGTAAAACAGAAATTGAACCTGGTACACAGAGGGCAAGGACAATCGAAGAAAGAGGCAGACCGCTCCAGATTGCAGGTGGCAGGTTTAATAAGCAAGGACACTTACAAAGGAGGGTTGTCTTGGGCAGCCTAAAGACAGTAAGTCTCAACATCTACCCGCCAAAATCCTGAGTTTATGAGATCTTAACTGGGTTCAGTCAGGTATACAGTTCCGATGGTCTCAATAGCACATCTCCTAGTCCAGGAACAATGGGCAGAAGGTACAGTCCAAGGACAGGAGAGGGGGAAAGAGCCTCCGATTGCCCCCCTGGGTAGTGGGTAAACCGGAGGTCATGTCCTTTCAATGACCTCTCCTCCACCAAAAGCACATACCAGTATGTACAATGTTACAGATACGACTACTTTTGTATATGTGTAGAATACCTCTGGAAGGTGAACTGGAGGACAGGGAGTTGGGGAACATGGGTGCAAGACAGATTTTCACTGTTCATTCTTTTTACTGTTTGAACTTTTAATTATGTATTATGTATTCAAGGGTAAATGTTATAATCTTTAAAAAGTTGTTTAAAAAGAAAAAAAAACACTCTACTATGATTGCATACAAAAACGTCCCCCTTTCACCTACAATGCATAATTTCGTTGGTATATCCAGAATATTAGTGTAAGTAGTAAGGCAGAGATACAGTTTTCCCTTCTACCAAATAGACTTGTTGAGCTTTTAAGTTTCTTAAGAGGGCACAGCAAAGACCGTGGGTGGAGAGGAGTGAAAGAGGAATGTCTGAAAGCGCTCTATTTACTAAAGACGAAAAATGGTCACCATGGATGGCTAAACATTTTCTAATGCCAGACTGGGTTGCACACACGTCTTGCTTCTATATTATTAACCGTGATAAACACTCGAGGTGGGAGGTGAGGTACACCTCCTGGCTTGATGCCGCTACTTCCGAATCCCAAATTAGAGATAAGAGCCAGAAAAGGAGCCAAGAAAGATGGGATGCTTTGCGCAGTTTTTGGGTTTTGGTTTTTTTTGCGGTACGCGGACCTCTCACTGTTGTGGCCTCTCCCGTTGCGGAGCACAGGCTCCGGACGCGCAGGCTCAGCGGCCATGGCTCACGGGCCCAGCCGCTCCGCGGCATGTGGGATCTTCCCGGACCGGGGCACGAACCCGTGTCCCCTGCATCGGCAGGCGGACTCTCAACCACTGCACCACCAGGGAAGCCCATTGCACAGTTTTTTAGGCAAAGGTGAAACATTCCCGAGTGGCCATACAGTCCCCAGAGCCCAAGTTGCATCAACGCCCCGCACAGAGCCCTCGGAGTCCAGCGCCTTAGTCACCCGCTCAAGGTCGGCCTAGGGGTCGGGCCAGTCTATGTCAGCCAGAACCTGTCCTCCTACCTAAGAAACGCAGTTAGTCGGGTAGAAGCGGTTTCCCGGGCTCCTAGAAAGCCAACACCACACGCCGAATTCTGTTTCCGGTTGTATCCTAGCAACCTCCCCGGCACCACTCCCGCGAGAAGAGGCTGTGCCCGCGCTTAGAAAAAAAGGGTCGAGTGATGGAGCCGGGGAGGGGGCGGGGCCAGGGGAGGGGCAGAGAGAAGGAATGAAGCAGAGGTTGGGGCGGGGTGAGGGAGAGAGCGGATTTGTTACCTACTCGCTACCTAGGTCCGAAAGTGGTTCTGATGGTAACCACTCTCTAAGCTGTCTTTCACACTTGTGAAATGGCACAGTTCTCCGAACCAAATACTGACAGCGATTCGCGCTATGGATATAAAAAAATCAGGGTTAGAGAAAATGTAGATATGAAGTGAGAGTGAGGACTTAAGCAAAGGAGAACACAGGTGTACAACAGGTGCCTACTTGTTTTTCTTAAATTTGGAACTTGGCTCTTAGCTCCCTTGCAGCCAAACAGAAAAGGGAGATAGGAGCTATTAAATAATTCCGCTTTTAAGTCAGGAGAAGCAAAGTTATTGTTAATCACTGAATTATAAACGCTTTTTTTTCCTATGACTATAAATTCTTTAAATTGAGAAGGTTTTTAAAGAAGCACGTATTATTGCGGGAAAAGATCAATTGTGTTCCTATTGTATATGTAGTAACAAACTTCATGTGGCTTCATAATAGCTAACATTTATTATTATTTGTTACTAAGCACTTACATATACTTCTAATTTAAATTTTACAATGAAGGAAGAACTGTGATCAGCTTCCTCTTACTAATGAGGAAACTAAGGCTCAGAGAGGTTTGGTGGGGGAACCAGAAATAAACCCAAGCAGTGTGACTCCAGAACCTCCATTTTTAACCACTATTCTATGCTGCCTTTGACCTAAAACCGTTTGATAGTTAAAAAGGATGTAAGATTAATTAATAAAATTAAAATTTGTGTTATATATAGTACAGGTCCATTCTTCCTTCATAATGTTCAATGTCTTCATTCCTTTATGCCATTCTGTTGAAATTGCATTCACCTCTCCCCAATAACTTCCTAATGGCCAATGTGATTTTTTTCCGTCTTTATCTCATTTTAAAATAGATATTTCTTACTAGAACAATATAAAATGTGTTATATTCTCAGATGAAATTGGCTTTGCTAATGGTTTTAGATTAAAATGTTCTTGTTTTTGTTTTTGTCTGCACCCGGTCTTAGTTTCAGCAGGATCTTTAGTTGCAGCACGCGGGATCTTTTTTTAGTTGCGGCATGCCAGATTTAGTTCTCTGACCAAGGAGGGAACCTGGGCCGTCTTCATTGGGAGGTTGGAGTCTAAACCACTGGACCACCAGAAAAGTCCCAAAGCATATGCATTTAAATCATTTCATGAATCCACATATTCATGAAGAGCAAAGGGCATTTTGATAACCACTAGTGTTAGTCTCTCATGAATAAACCAGATGTTGCTGGAGATATGCAGACAAATTCTTCCCAGTGATCCCCTACTCCCATCTTCAAAATCATAATGTATCTTAAATTTTACTAGTAATGAGAATTTAATTGGTTTTAAACACTCACCTTTCTGGGTTTCCTGTTTAAAATGTATCATTCACTGCCCTCCCTGTTAGGGACAGTATGAAAAGCTAGATATAGTCATAGAGGCAGGAGATGGAGGCATGAAAACCTGGTGGTAGATAACTTAAGTACTTCACCATCTTAAATGTGACTTGATACCCTCTGTATGTTCATATTTTATTTATAGTTTGCTGTGGAGGTGATTTTATACAACTCAGTTTTACAATATAAGCCTAACTTAATTGGTAGGCTTCCCAGGTAGTCTATACAAGTTGGAAAGCACATCAAAATCACATACATACATATGTGTATATACACACACACAGAGATATACGGTTGTTTGGTTATATAAAATAAATGTAAATGCAAGCTGAAAATAACCAATCAGAAAAAGACCCTCAATTCTAAAGGTGGAAAAGTAATTTAAAATACCATTTTACTTTTCACAATAAACCTTTGCATTTTTCTCAGGATTTATTGCCCAAAATGACTTACCTTTATTTCTCATGAAATAAGAATCCACCTTTATTTATCTCAGCTTTTATTTATACATTTCTTTTAAAGTATTTTTATTTTTACAAAGACGCCATCTAGTGGCTTTATGAAATCAAGCATTTCAAAGTATTTCCCATTGTTACTTCATGCTAAAATGCAAATGAATGAATCAGAAAAAAATATTAGAATAATTTAGACCAAGGACCTGAAAATTATTCTTTAGAAATTATCTGTAAGAACTGAATTTGGATCATAATACCTTTATGAGCTTGTTAAGAGACTGGAAATACAGATCCATAGTCCCTTTTCTGAAAACTTAAGGGACAGATGTGTTTGAAATTCAGGTTTTTTTCAGATTTTTGAAAGGTAATATGGACAAATACTGTATATTCTGTAACACCTTCAGTGGGTCTGGGGAAGTACTCCAGAAGCAAATACATTAATACTTCTGTAACAAAATATATTCATAATCACATTAAAGTGGGATAAAGACCATAAACAGTCTTTTCTCAATTCAGGTCAGGGTTTGCTTCCAAATGAATTATTAAAACACTTCCCGTTTTCAAACATTTTTGGAGTTTATAATTTAGATATGGAATTGTGGACAATATTTTACCCTAAGAAAAAGAACCAACCCTCCAGTCACAGAAAAAGAGAGTTAAGTGAAATATTATCATAAAATAGTAATGTTTACCTTTAGAAATGCCTAAAATGTTCACCTGAAAAAGAAACCAACATATTTGAAGATTATGAGAAATCTCAAAAAAGAATCTCTGCAATGCTTTTCATTTAGTCATGTATAGAAAGAAGCGAATTGACCATTCATATCATGTACGCACACAACAAAAAATAAGCAACTAATATAAAACGAAAGACCACTTTGAAAACTCTATGTTAGCAATGTGTGGCAAGTTAAATTTGAGTTCTATAGTACATTCCAAAAAAAATTTTTTTTAACTTTGGTTTTCTATTTCTTGTTTCTATATATGATTTGCCATGTTCCCTTTCCCCTGCCTCTGTTTATGAAACCACGTGTTGAAATGTCATCATTCTCAGCCCAGATCCATTGTGTGACTCTTTTGAGCACTGTCGACCCTCATTAGACATGTAATATGAATAAGAAACAAACTTTTGTTGTATTAAGACACTGGGATTTAGGGGTAGCCTATTCTAATTCACTATTTTTCTCATATTTTCCTTCACTAAGGAGAGTTTTGGCTAATTACCTCTAAATGAAAACATTCGAATAAATTTCTTCAGTCCCCATAAATAATTCAATTTCTGTATCACATTCCCACTTTGATTTTGTTGGGGAAGAAGAAATTTTCCTCTACCCTTCCAGAGTCTTCTGCCTGGTCAAAGAATTAGGTTGACATGAGACAGATTAACAAGAGAAAATCACACAAATTTTAATAACACATAACATGGGAGAGACCCAGGAAGACTGAGTAACTCACCAAAATGGCTGAAACCCTCACATTAAATACCATCTTTAGCTAAAGACAAGAGGATGTTGTGAGTAGTGGTTTGGGACTTCAGAGGGGAGGAAGGCATTTCACAAGGATATAGAAGAGCGAATGTTTGGTAAATAAATGTTTGCTGGGCCATGCAGAGACAATAGAACACGGAAGTTTTAACAGACTTTGCTAGGTTCCTCCCTGTCTATACACCTAGTTCATACTATAGTTATGTATGGTGATAGCTTCCTTCAAAATTTCTTCCTGAATCTTTTAGGCCTTGATTGTTTTCAGCTCAAAATAATCTGCATACCACAGACATATTGGGGTGGCAAGTTTTGCTCCCCTACAATTTCTTGTGAATTCTATTGAAAATAAACCTCTTCATTCTCCTCTAAACCAAACTCCTATCTTCTCATTTACTTTTTTCTCCATTGTAATTGTAGTATAGACTGCCATCCCACCAAGTACTGAGTTTCAAAGGAAATTCTGAACTAAGATGCAAAATACTACTCATGGTATGTTTGGTGATTCGTTGCTTTACCCTAGACCCCAGAACACACTTGCATAGGCAGTTTCTTTAACTTCCATTTGTCTATATAGCCCTTGAGAGTGGGAGTAAAAAGAAAAGGCTGATATTAACCTATATGTGGGAATTTTCTTCGATGGAGCACTGTTGATTTTCTCCCTTTGAAGAAAAAATGTGAGGGTAGCAAACTGCCCTCCAGTGATTAAGAAGCCTGATATAGCTAACTGGGGACATGGCAAGGGTTCAAGCTCTAGTCAGTCCTCTCTTCAGTTGGAGAACACGGTAGGCAAGGTCCTGCAAGACCTGAAGATCTTGGCTTTTTGAGAAAAATGAAAGTGATCTTCAATTTCATGGGAGAGTTCCTGGGTAAACAGTAGAACACAGACTCTGGAATACTGTCTTGGCTGTTAGAAGGAATTAGAAGAGCTGGCCCAGTGGGAAGGCCCATTTGAAAAGCCCGATGAAGCATCAGGTAAAGAGACTTAACTTCTGAAGGCAACACAGCAAGTCTTCCCATTGTAGTAGGTCCTAAATCCAGCTACTTAAGAATCTGGTGACAAGAGTCATGTGGATTTGAGGAAGCTCTCACCTGGACCCAAGTGAGAGGCAGGCAAACCGGCTAGGTTGACCAGCTGGGTTGACCTGGGGAGAAGTTGCCCGGCACTCCACTTTGCAAATGTGGACGAGGCAGCCCTCAGGGACCCTTGCACTTAAGAGAGCTGGCCTCAGGGCCTCTGGGGCCCCTCCAGCTCAGAAATGGAGGCTGACAGGTTGCTCACCCCTGCACCCACCAGCATCACAAGAATAATGTAAGCTGCCTGATCTTCTCCATTTGATAGATTTGACAGAAGATTGCTTTCCTTTTTATCTAGTATCCTAATCTTCATGGCTATACTCAAAAATAAATCTGCTTTGCCTTGTAACCACAAAAAAGCTCAATTAGCTTCACTTCTCTAACTATACTTTAGGATTAGAAAAGGAAATTAAAACAGAGATAAGCTTCCTTACTTCCATCCTTAATTCTGAGGGAAAGGAGTCAGGGAGTGGAATAATGGGGAAGAGGCAAAATGACACCTGAGGTCTGGCAGCACATGATGGCTGCCACTGCTGGCATGATATCCTTTCTATTCAGAAAGGCAGACAACTTCCCAGCTTCTCCTGATCAGAAAGGATGGCAACCCTCAAGGCTGAGCCATATCCTGTGTGCCCAGGTTAGCCATGGCTTATACCTATTACTCTTATCACACTTCCTTTCACTCTCACAATCATTACACAATGAATGAAAAATTATATGCTTATCCTAGATATAAGCCATTTTCATCCCAAAGGAAAGAATGCCAGAAATTTGAATATTCTGCACTCAGTCCATAGACTGGAAAAAGGGGGCATCACTTTGCTGCTACTTTCTTCTTTGTCTGCAAAGCTCAAACTGATTAGCTTCTTTTTCTTGAGGTGCCTGGATTAGGGTGATTTACTTGAATGAGACCTATGAGGAGCCCAGGGAGACTGAAATGGGCCACTCGGAAAACTACTCAAATTAGTCTAGAAGCCACTCAACAACAACTGAAGATCTTTAAATAGAAGAATCAGCTGCAACAGATCAGGAAATGTTAATCTGGAAGTTTATAAAAAGCACCTGGAAAACATCTGCAGCCATAAAAACAATCAGGTGTAAGATTATAGGGGCAGTTGGAATGGCAGCTAGGAAGTGTTAAAGAGTGGACCACACAGTGATGTCTTTAAGATACCTATCCCATTAACATTATCTGCCTATGATCCATATGAAGATTTCTGTACAAAAATGAAATCCAGTTTATTACTTTAGTTTTTTACAGGTACTTTGACAGAAAAAGTTAAGAAAGCAGATCTACATTCTTTTTTTTTTAGATCTACATTCTTTTGGTGCAGTCCAACCAGTACAGGCAGGAGGGACAGCATCCCAAGAATATTCATAAAAAAATATAATGTTTAGGAGCATGAGTTCTGGAGCAAGACTGTCTAGGTTCAAAAGTTAGCTCCACATCTTACTATGTAACCTTGGGTATGTTATTACACTGTCTCTTTGCCTCAGTTTCTCCAGGGTTCCCATGTTGCCTAATTGCAGGGGAGCACTACTTGCAACTGAATTCTGGTTTCTTTTTCTGGAAAAATTTGCAGCATCTGACTCTTAAGAGTTGTAATGCAGATCTAATGAGTAACATTAGTCAAGTACTTAGAAAATTGCCTTTTCTATTAACAAACATTAGTCATTATTATTATTACTATGACTACTACTGCTATTCTACAACTAGCATTCTAATTTCTGATGTAAACATCGTATAAGGTCCCCTTTTATTAACAGCCACAGGAGCTCTGCTGGTGAAATATATAAGATGCCAAGGATCATGGGAGAAATGGAGCTGGAAGTATGTATCAAGTCACCTTTCTGTTTTCATGTACCCAAAGGACCTGAAAAAATTGTTGGCCAGAAAAATAGCTTGAAAGCACCTATGCAAACATGCTTTAAGATCATATATTTTGACCTCAGTAAAATTATATATTAAAGCAAATGGTTAGAACTGAAAAGGAAGATATAAATCATAAATTCTACTTCTTTTACAGAGAAGGAAATAAATAGGTTCTTTTGAGAAACTGACCACGTGCCTCGACTTAGTCACTGAGTTCACGGTAGTGGCTAGAGCCTGGGAATGAGAGCCCCTGGACTCGTCCCCAAACGCTTTTCCCACTTCCCACATAGAAGCGTCCTCTTGCAGTCTGACTGCTAAAAATTAACTCAATCCACTTTAAATATTCCTTTAGCATTCAATTTGCATCTATATAAGGGGAGAAATATTGTAAAAAAAGAAAAATACATTTTTTTCCCTCATTCCAAAAATTCTAAAAGGTTCTGTTTGGCCACAAGAGATAGCAAAACACATATATACATGCACACATACACACACAAGAAACAAAAGTACTTTGTTCTTATCTTTGAAGGTAAGAACTACCAAATTTAAATACTTAGAAATGATAGGAGGCTAGGTAGAAAAGGTGAGGACATATGAAAAGTAATTTTATTTTTGTTTAACCTTAAACTTACCAAACTACTTCTTTCTTTGAACAGCATTTATCTTGTCTGATACCCAGCTGCACTCATATTGGAAATTAGTGAAAACTACGTAATGATTCCACTTTGAAGTTATAACCATACAACTAAGATGTTTTGAATATAAGCCTATCTGTAAGTCAGATAAACTTTAAGAACTCTTAGTGTCTCTTCTTTTACAGAAATTCTATCTCTATCCTACTGTACTTCAGTTGATCAAGAAAACTAAAGGCAAAGGGCCAGAAAGCTAACTTCCTTAAAAATGAGACAAAAGGAAAAGTTTTTCCAACTACCACTATAAAGAAAAATTTTTCTTTCAAATACCAAATCAATTTTCTCAAGTGTACAATGAATTCTAATTTGATAGGTATTTTTCTTACTACTTCACTTCAAACAGTGACCTATAAATTTGTTTAAACAATAATAATAATTAGGTACCTTTTATGTTTTTTCAGAATAATAAAAGTTAAATGATGTGTTGAAGATACTACTAAAAATACTTCACCTTTTGAATATGGCCCCTGCATTGGAGATCTATAGGAATTTTTCCAATTAACTTTCAAATCTTCCCACAACATTTCTGTTTTAAAAAATATTTTTGAAATAATTCGAATGAATGCTCTACAAATCAAAAACCGATTCACAAGTCCCTATTACATAATCAACGATTTTATCAAGTTTCCTATATATGTTCTGTATCAGTTTTCTTGACTGTAAGATGTCAATAATATGGAAATATTTTTAATAGAACAGAATATTTAATTACATCAGTTTCCCATAAACACACAAGTCATTTAATGATGTTTATATTGGCCATTTCCACTGGTTGGCAAGAGGCTCTTCCACTAAAGGCTCCCATGGTCTCCATTGCACCATTTTTCTTGCCAGACTTAGTTCATTTTCAGCCTGTTAATAAGAAATTTTTAAAAGATCGTTTGATTATATTGTCTAATAGATATTTATCACAGCTAATAACTGAAATATAAACTAGTAGAGCTACTTCTTTCATATTAATACGTAATAAGCTGTTCCACCATCACATGTTGAACATCATTAATTAAATTACCTTAATTCTCACAGCTACACAATCATCATGAGTAAGAAAGGATGGCTTTTGATTTCTTCTATTTGATTAAAATTTGCTTTTATAGTGTTCAAAAGTTTAGTTGGTGAGTTTTTGATCTTAATTGTCTGTTTCACCATTTAGACTACAAATTCTCTGAAGAAGTATGTCTCTTAATCTATGTTAATGGCTTTCAAACTTTATTTTACCATGGCCCACTGCTTAAAAACATTTTTTTTTTAACTAAGGGATCCACAAGATACACATACAACTAAAACAAAACTAAAAATATCATCACCTTTACTAGCTGTCATACACTCTATTTTCTATTGAATGTAAAAAAAAAAAATACTAGTCACAATCCACCTAAACTGATTTCATGATCCATAATCCTTTAGACACACAATCTGTAAAATTGTGATCTGTGAAGTGTAAGAGAATACAATAGTTGTATTTTTATTGATCAATCAAATCAATTTCCTTAATCAGATTATGTTACATTTAATTTTTCCTCTCAAACACAATTTACAACACATTTAACAAATATATTTTAGCTATCTTTTTTTTTTAAACATCTTTATTGGAGTATAATTGCTTTACAATGGTGTGTTAGTTTCTGCTGTATGACAAAGTAAATCAGCTATACATATACATACATCTCCATATCTCCTCCCTCTTGCATCTCCCTTCCATCCTCCCTATCCCACCCCTCTAGGTGGACACAAAGCACCAAGCTGATCTCCCTGTTTAGCTATCTTCTTATTTCACATTTTTTCCACAGCAAAAAGACCTATGACAACTCTGGCCAACTTAGAAGAAGAACACTGTTGAACACTTGTCAGGACATCAGAGAAAGAATTCAAACACAGAATGAATGCTTAGTTTCTATCAGAGGCTATAATTCTCCAGTTAAAAGGCAATGCCTCGGGACTTTCCTGGTAGTGTAGTGGTTAAGACTCTGAGCTGCTAATGCAGGGGGCCTGGGTTCGATCCCTGGTCCAGGAACTAGATCCCGCATGCATGCTGCAACTAAGAGTTCGCATGCCACATCTAAGGAGCCGGCAAGCCACAACTAAGGAGCCCGCAAGCCACGACTAAGGAAAAAAAAAAGGCAATGCCTCATTTATGCCAGTGGTGCGAAACAGCCAATCTATGTTTAGCAGCAACAGTCTAAATGTATATAAACAATGAGTTAAAAAGAGTAGATAAACAGAAATCTGGGGGTAGAGGTATTTCCTAATGCTGAAATGAGAATATACTGATTAAAACAATCCCTAAGGATGACTCTCTCTCTGAATGCCCTTTGACTTTTGTCTCTTGAACATTCATGCCTTCTCTATGCCCCCAAAAAGTCACTGCATGCTGAGGAGGGTTCCTACCCCTGAACACCACTTAAGTCAGCCCTACTTCAGGGAGCTGGACTCAGCTGGCATGTGGTGCCTGTAACCACTCCCTCCCTCTTCTCTGGCTTCCGACACACTACCCTTTCCTCATTCCTCTCATATGTCCCTCTAGAAATGGGCTGTCCAGTACGGTAGCCACTATCTACCTGTGACTACTGAGTGAGCACTTGACATGTAGCTAGTTCAAATTCAGATGTGCTGAGAGTATAAAATACACACCAGATTTTAAAGACTTAGTATTAAAAAAAAGTAAAATGTCTTAATTTTTTACATTGATGATATGTTTCAATGATATTATTTTAGATCTACTGGGTTAAATAAAGCATTATTAAAATTTAACCTTAGCATAGCACATGAAAATTTGAGAACTGCACAGATAACGTAAAAGTACTTAATGTACCCTAAGACTATAACTGCATGATAAATTAATGTACTAGCTAAACTAAAGTTATGATCAAAGTGAAATCAGGTAAAGAAAGAGGAACAGAAGGAAGACAATAATAAGAAGTTTGCATTAAATTCCCATAACACTTTATCTAGTACCATATCCAACCTGGCAAATGAATAGGAAGGCCAAGAAAATAGGCCTCTGAATGACTGAAACAGTCTACATTTATAGAAAGCTGTCTGAATACTCCATTCTTCTTTTAACAGAGCCATCTAACAATTCTTTCAAATTTATATATTATGTCTATTGGTAAGAGATTTTGATAAAATCAAGCAAGAAAATGTAAGAAAAAAATGTTTACTTTTTTTTAAATATGAAAAACGTAAAAATTACATGAAACAGAATTAAACATTTATCAGACCTTATAAGGGGAAGACATTCTAAACCTATATATAATATTGGGAAGGAGGGGAGATTAAAAGGGGAGTGGACAGAGGGAGAGTGATTTGACCAAGTAAAAAATTTTAAAACCTCTACATATGGGAGAGAATAGTTAAAGTCAAAAGGCAAAGAACAGACTAAAAAAAGAAAAAAATATATATAGCAAAAATTTAAGGTTAATATCTTTTATTTGAAAAAAACCTCAAAGAAATATATAAGAAAAACACTAAAAACAAATGACAGAGTAAAAACCTTAATATAAATTACAAAACACGAAATACAAAAACATATTTTAAGAATTTAACCTTCAAGAGTCAAAACTACATTTTAATTTTATGACTCAAAAGATCTGTATTTTTCCATATTAAAAATATAGTAACCCTTTAAAATGTAAAAATATATGTATCTAAAAAGATAATTATTCAAATAGCAATAATACTGTGTTACTAATTTGCACTAAGGGAAGGCTAACAAGAACATGCTAATTAAATTCTAAACTTCCAACAAAAGCCTCATAAATTCAAATTATAATCAATGATAAATATTTAACTGACATACATATGTCAGAGTATGCATTTTCTTATGTGGTTAGTCTTCTATTGGATGAATTGATATAAATTAAAAAGTTTAGTTTTCCTTTCTTTCTGGAATGTGAGTTTTGTACCTCTATAACATTGTGCCTTTGAACATTTGAAGCTAAACATCTGAATATTCAACTTTTCTTTACCTGAAGAATCACCTCTTCTATTTGGCCTCCCTGAAGTTGCTCTTCTAATTTTTTAACATTTGGTTCCTATAATTTAAGGGAAAAAAAGAAAAAAATAGTTAAAGAAGCACAAAAAGCACTTAATATGACAAATATAATTAATTTTTCTTTCATTGTACCCTTGCTAATTTTTACCAAATATCTGGTTAAGAGCCATTTCATCTCTCTACTATTTTATTGCTTTTCTGTCTTAATATTAAAAGTGTTAAACGTTTATTGATGTGCTTATCAAGGGTAAGAATATGATGTTTAATTCAGTTTTTCTAAAATATGGATTTTAAAATAATACTTTATTTTCTTAGTACTTCCTATATTTCCTCTTAAGCATTAGCATTAAAAATAAATGCTACCCTATGACCCAGAACTCTACTCCTAGGTATATGCCAAACAGAAATGCATAATACATTAACCAAATGACATGTTCAACAATGTTCACAGCAGCATAAATTACATCCCCAAACCAGAAACAATCCAAATGACCATATATAAGAGAATAAATGAATAACTGTAGTATTTGAATATAATAGAATATTATAGAGCAATGAGAATGAACAAATTACAACTATATGCAACAACATAGATGATTCTCTCGAACATATTATTAAGCAAAAGAAACCAGACAAATACATATTGATGATTCCACTTATAAAAAGTTCAAAACCAGGCAAAATGAATCTGTGGTGTTAGAGGTCAGAAGAATAGTTATCTTCAGGAGGGTAGTAACCTTGAGAAGAACAAGAAAGGGTTTTGGCATTCTGGAAATGTCCTCTTTTTTGATTTAGTGTTGACATGTGTGATTACTTTGTGAAAATACATCAAGTTCTATGCTTATAATGTCTGCACATTTCTTTATGCACATTATTCTTCAATAAAAGGTTACCTGAAACTATCACAACATTGTTAATCGGTTATACTCCAATATAAAATAAGAAGTTAAAAAAAATAATTAAAAATAAAATAGCCACTGTGCTTCCCCACTTTGACTCCAAAAAAAAAAAAATGTTAACATAGTAACTAGAACATTCAAAGACATATATTTATTTTCTAGTAGACCAAGCTTTTTGAGAGCCAGAAACCATGATCTATATATACACATGCATATGTAAATAAGGTGTAAATAGGGTAGCTTCTTGGCCTATAAATGGAGTGAAAAGAGGGAGAAAAAAAAAGTTACTTTCTACAGGAATTGGCATCTGTCTCAGGGCATCTGCTGGCTGACCCAAGATATCTCTATGGCTTGCTCCTCCACTTCCAACCAAGTCTTTGCTCATACATCTTCTTAGTGAGAACCATTCTGATAATTTATACTGTGGTAGGCTGGAATAATGCCTCACAAACTGTACATGAACTAATCCCTGGAATCTATGAATGTTACTTTATATGGCAAATATTTCGCAGATGTGATTAAGGATCTTGGAATGGGAAGATTATCCTAGATTATCTGAGTGAGCCCTAAATACAATTATAGGTGTCCTTATAAGAGAGAGGCAGAGGGAAATTACACATGGAAGAAGAAAAAGTAAAGACTGGAGTGACTCAGCCACAAGCCAAGGAATAACAAAAGCCACCACAGCTGGAAAAGGCAAGGAATGAATTCTATCCTAAAGCCTCCAAAGGGAGTACAGGCCTGCCGACACCTTGATTTTGGCCCCTGATACTAATTTTAGCTTCCAGAAATATAAGACAATAAATTTCTATTATTTTAACTCACCAAGGTTGTTGTAATTTGTTACAGCAATCATAGAAAACTAATACATATTGTAACACCCCTCATCACCCTCATACACACCATTCTTCCTTCTTTAATTTCCTTCACTGCACTTACTATGTTCTAACACACTATGGAATGTACTTTTTTTTTTTTTTTTTGCGGTACGCGGGCCTCTCACAGTTGTGGCCTCTCCCGTTGCGGAGCACAGGCTCCGGACGCGCAGGCTCAGCGGCCACAGCTCACGGGCCCAGCTGCTCCGCAGCATGTGGGATCTTCCCGTACTGGGGCATGAACCTGTGTCCCCTGCATCGGCAGGCGGACTCTCAACCACTGCGCCACAGGGAAGCCCTGGAATGTACTTCTTTATTCACTTATTTTTCCTATTTATTTCTTTGGCTCCCATCATTAATGTATAATCTCCAAGGCAGGGATTTTTATGTTTTGTTCATTGCCATGTAGGCACTAGCTTCCATGCCCAGAACCATACGTAGCATATGATAGACATGCATTAAGTGTTTCTTGAATAAATACAAAGTAGTTAGAAAAGAGAGGGAAACAAAGCAGATGAACATGTTTGAGAAAGACTGTTTAACTCAAAATGACTGAGCTATGAAGCCAAAAATTAATAACAAAACAGGGAAGCTGGTCACTGTCACGATACCCAGGAGGGAGAATGCAGAGAAGGCAAGGAATATTCAACATTATTTTCAACTCAGGAAAAGCCTGTGTTGGGAAAACAACTCAAAATTTGTCTTACTTAAGTTGGGTCAATAATGTGAGTTTTATTTACTAATGGCATAATGCCACCAAGCTTAATAAGGTACCATGTACTGAATGCTCACTATATGCTTGCACCTATGTTAAGCACTGTACATATATAACCCATTCAGTCCTAACAACAAGTGTTCAAGGCAGGTATTATTATATCCAAGTTATAGATGAGGGAATTGAGACAGAGAAAATGGGCAGTATGCCAACTCACAAAGTAAGTATTAGAGCTGAGATGAAAATTTTGGAAAGACCACAAACCAATGCTTTTCACCACTATGCTATTACTATCTCCCTAGTATAATCTGAAAAAAATATTTACTTTTATTTCCATTTTAGACTTAGACCCTTTATAATCATTACAATATTCCCTGAAGATTCCATGGCTCTATGGGCGGGATTAAAAATCTGTGTTAATTTTATCAAACAGCATTCAGCAATACAGCTATTACATAGCGCTTGGTGTTTTTAAAAATTATTTGTATACAGCCTTTTGGATAAACAAATATTTCTAAGGACCTTATTAAGTGTCAGGCACTAAGCTAGATTCTTGGGATAAAAAGATGAATGCAATTCACAAGTAGTTTATGGACTAGTACAGAAGACATAAAAGGCTTCACAGAGGAAGTGATGGATCTTGAGGACTGAGTAAGAACTGCCTGGCATACAAGGTAAGGGTATTCCAGGAAGAGGGAAGAGAAAATACAAAGAAACCAAAAATAAAATTGCATGGAACTCACATAACTGTCAGGAGTCTGGTATTACTGAAGTATAGTGTACAAAACAAGAAATGACAAGATAAGACTGAGAAGATAACTTAGAGCCAGATCTTGGGGGGGCTTCCATACCATGCTAAAGACTTCATCCTATAAGCCAGTGGCTCCCAAACCTGGCTATACGTCAAAATCATGCAGATAAAGGTAGCTAGATGAGTTTCACACAATCAGCCCAGCATAAATCCTTAAATTCAGCCTTTGAGAAACACTGAACAGGAAACCACAGTAAGGTTTTAAGCAGGAAGATCTCATGATCAGATTTACATATTGAAAAAAAAACTCTATTGGCAGTGTGGGGCATATAATGAAATATGATAGAACTAAACACAGACCAATTTAGTTATAAGGCAACTGAACAGCCTAGGTCAGAGAAAAGAATTTTAGAACTATTAAGTGAAAGCAATGACAGTGAACTCTTCTTTGGGTGACATTGGCAAAAGTAAAGGAAAATATAAGGATAAGTTTCCTTTTTCTTTTAAGGTAGGAAAAAGCTAAACACATTTTGAGGCTAACTGAAAGATGATAATAAAATGGAAGGCTAAAAGAAAAACAGAGAAGAAATGATTAAAGGGGAAGACGGTTATGGAGAAGGAAAGCAGAGAATAAAAGACAGTTGAAGAGACTGACCTCATGAAAAGAAAAAGAAATTTCTTACTATGAGATGGGAAAAAATGCATAAGCCCATTTTCCTTAAAGAAAGATGAATTCAAAAGAAATGTTAATTTCCCCTTTAGAGACCTGTAATCTGTGAATTACTTCCAGAATTGCCAAGATAAGAATAAAAGCTCCAAATCGAATTGCACTGTTTTGCCATATACCTGCAGAAAATGTAAGAATTCTCTCTGGACTACAGAGTTTGTTGATCTAATAATAAGAAAACTATATTAGGGCCACTTATTACATGTATAAGTGGTCCTAAACTTTTGGAGTTTATGAACACTATTTTGGATAATTACAAAAGTCCATGAAATAACTGCTAGTGTGGAAATTTAACAACAGTGCAATATAGTTTGGTATAAAAGAAGTAGCAGCAGTCTATTGTGTGCCTGTCTAGGGCCTTTGATTCAGAAGCTGTAAAATGTTTGTATTAGTCTTCCTGGGCTGCCATAACAAAATACCATACATAGACTGGATGGCTCAAAGATGAAAAATTTATTTTCTCACAATTCTGGATACTGGAAGTCCAAGGTCAAGGTACGACAGAGTCCGTTTCTGGTGGGAGCTCTCTTCCTGGCTTGCACACAGCGACCTTATTGCTGTGTCCTTACATCGCAGAGAATGCAAACTCTCTGGTATCTCTTCTTAGAAGGACACTAATCCTACTGGATCAGTGTACCACTCTTATGAGCTCATTAACCTTAATTACTCCACACTGCAGGGTTAGGGCTTCAACATATGAATTTGGGAAGACACAAACTTTCTGTCCATAACAAAGCTCAATATAATTTTTGGTAGTTAAGAGACTAACTTGGTCCTCTTCTTTTTATAACAAAGCACTTTTTAAAACAGTTATTCCTGACAGTTGTTAAACACAATATACATATTTTTTTCGGTTTTGTTTTCATTCTTCTCTATTCTAAAACTAGAAAAATGAAATAAGATTGATATATCTATAGATAAGAAGTAAAAGATCAATAAAGGATTAGACAGGTAAGAGAGATAAATGAAAGCTATAATGTTAACTTAAGGAAGGGACTTGATCTTATTCTTTCACTCCTGTATTTATAGTGACTGTCATATAAAAAGTACTCAATAAACAGGAGTTTGATGAATGAAAGGGAGAAAGGATGGAAGAAACGCACGAAGGGAAGGAGAATAGAAAGGAGAGTCTGCAGAATATGCAAAAAGTAATCAACTGAATTTTTTATTTTTTTTTGTTAAATGTTGCATTGGATACCATACATCCAAGAAAACAAAATCAAGTTAGCTACTTACCGCTTTAACCATACTCAGCCTCTCATTTGTAATCTGTTCTGTATACTTTCTATATGCTGCATTTTTAGGGATTTGTCCAAGAACATCAAGAATCTTTGTATACAATATTTTTAGCCTCTGAAAAGACAAAAAATACAAATTTCCAGTTTAAAATGTCACCAAAGATTTAAAAAGTCTCACCGATTATTAAAAAAAAAAATTCACAACTATTTTTTAAAAAAGCATTTAACTTTTCCTTGCTGCAACTTCTTCATGTCTATGCCTATCGATCCCTTTACAGCTTAGGAAAAATGTGAATATAAAGATGGAAACTTTTCATATTTGTATGTATGACAAAAGTTGTACAGAAGTTAAAGGTATGATAACAAAAATAAAACTGCATTCTAACTTATTGCTAACAATCTTTTTGGTAAATTAAATCACTTACTAAATCAGTATGTCTCAAATTGAGGTCCTAAGCACCGCAAATTCTGATTTTTAAAAAATTTTTTATTTGGATTTCTATAGAAATAGAAAAATATATAAGCAGTATATTATCAGTATGATCAAATTTAACGGAATGTAGTGATGATACTTCAGTGCTTATGCTTAGTGACTATGATCAAGTTGGTACGACGTGAAGATTTCACCACAGGCTCAACAGAAAAAAGCAGCAAGAAAACTGAGTCACTGCACATATTAAAGCAGCACATATTAAAGCACACTGAACTTAAAGGTCAATACAGCAGCCAGCAGTAAAGTCATACGATAAAAAGTTGTTATAGTAGACCCTAATTCACAGTTCATAAATATTAAGTATAATCATAAATATACATATGTGATGAGAATTTTTCATTATTTCTTTGAAATTTGTTTTAGTTTAATTGTATGAAACCGGAGATGCTAATACCTAATTTCATTCATATATGTTCACCATATATATGAATAAACAAAACCAACCTTAAGGGCCTCTAAGAATCATTTTTCTTAAAAAGTACTCTGCATATTTAGACATTACTTCTATATTTGAATATGATGTTCTGTAATAGAGGGTATTTTACTATACTAATGTAGAGCTTGTTAGATAACATATAATCTAAATTGTGTGTGTGTGTGTGTGTGTGTGTGTGTGTGTGTGTGTGTGTGTGAGAGTGTGAGTTAGGGGTGGTTTAGCCTCATTTCTTCTCAATTTTAGCAAAGGGCATGACAATAGAAAGGCCTGGTAAGAGACATGGATTCTAAAATGGGGATGTTAATAATATCAGCTTCATAGGATTTTGTATAACTTAGAACAGTACCTGGCGCACATAAGTTTCAATAAATGTTAGCATTATTATTCTATTGGGGAAAGAAGAGTCACATCAGCAGATGTCAGAGAAGGTTTCATAGAAAAGGCAGCATCTGGGATAGACCTAGAGGGATGGTAGGACTTAGACATTTGAAAATGTTAGAAAAGGCAATCTTACACATAGAATATATACAGAGGACTGAATGGCAGAAAATACAGGTAATGTAAAGTAATTATTATATAGTTCTATTTCCCTTGAACTGTGTTGTCTAATATAGTAGCCACTAGCCAAATTTGACCATTGAGCACTTGAAATGTGACAAATCTGAACTAAGATGTGCTGTTAAGTGTAACTACACACTGGATTTTGAACATTTAGTATGAAAAAAAGACTATAAAATATCATTAATTTTTTATATTGATTATATATTGAAATGGTAATATTTTGGATATGTTAGGTAAAATAAAATATATTAACTTTTTCCTTATTAAAAAAAAGTGACTCCTAGAAAATTTTGTACTACAAGCATGGTTTATATTTATGACTTGCATTATATTTTTATTGGACAGCACATGGCTAGAATATAGGACACAGAGAAAATGCTTTGGAGATAAGGTTGGAGAAAAAGCAAATCAGACTGTATATGGTTCTGCATGGCAAGTTAAAGCATTTGGGCTTTATTATGTGGGCAATTAAAAGATTTAGGGAAATTGTGATTAGATGTGTGCTTCAGAAAAATTAATCTGGCAGTAGTGAATTAAAAGAATAGGATAAAGGAGCAACAGAGAAGAAGGCCAGTAACAAGGTTGTTGCAATTCTCTACACAAGAACAAGGGACTAAACTGTGGTAATAATAGTAGGACAAAAAAAGAGAGGTCATAATGGAGAGTTGTTATAGAAAAGGATCAACAAAATTCATCGCTGGAGTGAACATGAAGATAAAAGAGTGTAAGAGAAGTATCAACTATGATGTCCAATTCCCAGCCTGCAGAGTAGAAAGACTTTGATATCATCAAGAAAAATACTCCACAGTGGAAGAAACAGATTTAGAAAGGGAAAACCATGAGTTCAGTTTTAGACAATGAGTCTAAAGGCATTATGAACTCATAACGAGTACAAGACATTAACTCAACAAACATTAGTTACTGAGCACATACCATGTGCTAGCATAGTTCTAGCAGTGAACAAAAGAATAAAAAATTCCTGTCTTGATGATAACCTTACAGTCCAGTAGAGAGAGACAACATACAAGATAAATCAGTAGAATACAGTCCGTTGAATAGTGATCTGGAGAACCACTGTAAGCACTTTTGTATTTAGAGTGAAATGGAAAAGCAGTGGTGAATTCTGAGGAAAGGAGTCACATGACTTGACTCACATTTTAGCAGGCTGACTTTTGTTGAAAAAAGATCAAACTGAGGCAGTGAAAAGCATGGAGAGGCAGTTAGGAAGCAAATGCAATTATCCACAGCCATGATGATGGCGGCTGAGAATACGGTGGTAGAGGAGGTGGTGAGAAGTAATCAAAATTTGGATATAGGGCTTCCCTGGTGGTGCAGTGGTTGGGGGTCCGCCTGCCGATGCAGGGGACACGGGTTCGTGCCCCGGTCCGGGAGGATCCCGTGTGCCGCGGAGCGGCTGGGCCCGTGAGCCATGGCTGCTGAGCCTGCGCGTCTGGAGCCTGTGCTCCACAACGGGAGAGGCCACAACAGTGAGAGGCCCGCGTACCGCAAAAAAAAAAAAGGATATAATTTGAAGGTAGAACCCAGAGGATTTACTGAAGTACCCAATGTGGGATGTGAGAGAAAGAAAAGAATGAAAGATGATTTCAAGGTTTTTGACTGAGTGAATAGAAAAATGGAACTGCTGTTCACTGAGATGAGCAAACCTGAGAGAAGAGCAGGTTTTAGGGAGAAGATCAGGAACCCAATTTGGGGCATGTTAAGTTTAGGTTGCCTGCCTGACATCCAAGTGGAGATGTCCACTAAGTAATGAAATATACAAGACTTCCATAAAGGGAGAGGCCAGTGTGCTTGCCACGGAAACCCAAGAGTTATCAGTGTGTAGGTGGTATTTAAAACCATCGGAATGGGTCCAGACACCAACAGAGAGCAAATACAAATAGAGAAAAGACCCAAGAACAAAGTCTTAGAACTCCACCATTTAGAAGTAGGGATATGAGGGATAAGCAGAAAAGGAGAAGGCCAAAAGAAGTAGGGGAAAAAAAACACACCAGGAGATTGAGGTGTCTTGAAGCACAGAAAAGTGTTTGATGGACAGTGCCAGATAAGTCAAATGCTGCTATTGGGTTAATAAAGATGAGAAACGTGAGCTGACCATCGGATTTAGCAGCATGGTGACCTTGAAAAGAACAGTTCTGGCCAAGCCTGACTGGAGTGCCTTCAAAATGGATAAGAGAAATAGGAGACCGTTAAGTACAGATAACTTTTGAGTTACCTGTAAAAGGGAAGGAAGGAGAGAAATGGCGCGATTATAGGAGGGAGGAGAACGATCCAGGGAGGTCTTTTTTTTTTTTTTGATGGAAGAATGTCTGAATACTGACGGGAAAGACCTACTAGAAGGGAAAACTGATGACAAAAGGCGGCAACTGCTAGGCCGCTATCTTTGGTAATCGAAACTGTACAGAATCTAAGGCACCTAAGAAAAGGTGAGGCGGGGGAAAAGGTGGGAAATGGCGATACAGATCTGGGAAGACACTCGCAAAAGTACCAGTGAGCCACTAGAATGCCACGGAAAAACTCAACAAGAAAATGGTTTGAGAAAGAGATCATGGCAAAACAACCAAACAAAAACGTGGTACCAGATAAACCAAGTACTGAATACCGCTGTTGACTCCAGAGCTCACGCTGAGTTGTAATCTGGGGCTTGCAATATCCGTATCCCGTTAACCATTGAAGAAACAAGGTCGCAGGGTTCTAGGCTTCCTTGGAAACTCAGGAAGGAAGAAAAGAGGTACATACCTCGTGTGGACTCTCACATACAGCCAATCCCACAAGGCCAGTGGTCTGTTCAAAAAACAAAACACGATTCATGCTGTTTACTACAATTCCCCGCGTACCCACGCTAAGACAAGCAAAACCACTACTGTTCTGGCTTAAACCGGCCTAAAACCAGCTACCGGTCTCTCAAAGCCGCTGGTTCGGAGTTTTCTTCTCCCTCTCCGATCGGAGCCGCTAAACTGGTCACCCCTAAGGGCAGAGCAAAATGAGTCCCCCAGAAGCACCGCCAAGCCCGTGACAGTTCCGGCCACCACCCGCGGGCTGACTCCATCCCCACAGTCTAAATTCCGTCAGTGACCTCCACCCGCCTCACCTTCTTCAGCAAGCCCGCCATGACAGCGCCGAGCAACCAGGACGCGCAGCCCTCTGGGAACTCGCCCAGACCCGCTCAATCCACCACAGAGGCCGCCATTCCGTCACCTTGGAAACAGCTTGGCCCCGCCCCCTAAGGCTCTTTACCGGCGCAAAGGCTCTGCACCGCCCATTCCTAAAAGAAAAAGTGACGCATGCGCAATGAGTGCACAAAGCCTCTAAACCAGGAGGGTGGGGCAAAGGTTACGTTAGGTGTCTTATGTCTCAGTTCTTGTCCCTCTCACGCTGCCTGCCTACCCAAAGGTTGGGGGAAACCCTCCAAGCTACAAAAACACACCAGGAGATTGAGGTCATAGTCGCTCTAGGAGCCTGCATTAGTCTTAACCTTTGGTGAATTCCTCTCTTCTACAGCGTAGTGTGCAGTAAAATGAGGGTGGTCGTGGAGCTATCGTCTAAGTGATCTCTTAGGTGCAAAGGTTAGTTCAGTATCCTCAGTCTTATGAGGCAAAGCAGAGCCAGAGGACACTTCCCATCGCAAGCCTTTTCTCTTTCATTTTACTCGCTGAAGTACAACATCCATTTTCTCATTTTCCCAGGTGAAGTGATACCGGACCATACCCCTTTTTTTCACTTACCTCTACAAACATGTACTGAACACCCGTTATGTGTTAGTTGCTGGGACATAGTTTGTAAAACAGCATCTCACATCGCGAGATTTACAGAACAATGACGAAGACATGCATTAATAAGTAATTTGTTAAGTGTTCCAAAAGAGGTTTGTGCCAAGTGCAATGGTAGCAGGGAAGAAGAAATAACTGAAAATTGTGGGATGACTGGAGTTAAAAAGGGCATTTGCTTAAAAAGTCAATGGGAGAAGAGCACAACAAATTGAGAATATATATAACTTAAATGTTAAAACAACCCACAGAATGGGAGAAGATTTTTGCAACCACATATAATCACCAAAAGATAAGTGGTGCCTAGAACATGTAAGGAACTTAACATAAATCAGTAAGAAAAGAACTATGAATTGGGAGATTGGGCTTGACATATATACACTACTATGTATAAAATAGATAACTAATGAGAACCTAATGTATAGCACAGAGAGCTCCATTCAGTGCTCTGTGGTGACCTAAATGGGAAGGAAATCTAAAAATGAGGGGATATATGTATATGTATACTGATTCACTTTGCTGAACAGCAGAAACTAACACAACATTGTAAAGCAACTATACTCCAATAAAAATTAATTTAAAAAAAAAAGAACTAATAACCAGAACAGGTCTTCCTGCTTCCATTCTTGCCTACCTCTCTGGAATATATTAAATGAGTTAATATATGTAAAGTGCCTGACTCAGTGCATGGAACACAGAACCACACAAGTGATTTTGTTATTTTTTATTTTGCTGTTATCATTCTCAACCCAGTAGCTAGAATAATCCTTTTAGAAAATACTTCGTTCAAAATTCTTCCATGATTTTTCACTCAAGCTGTAAAAACCACAGTTCTTGCATCGCCTACAATGTCTCACATGACTGTCCCCTCTGCCCCTCACCTCTCAGACCTAACCTTCTAGCCCCCTTCTCTATACTCAGGTAGCTGCTCTTCTAACCCTTTCTTTGGAAAGCCCTTCCACCACCACCAGATGGGTGCATGACTCACTCTCTCACCCCTTTCAAATCTTTGCACAGTTTTACCTTCCCAGTGTGGCCCGCCCTGGCCATGAGATTTAAAATTGCGGATTGCCACGAAGACACTCCTTACCCTCTTCTCTGCTTCAGTTTTCTTCATAGCCCTTAGCAACTTCTAATATGCTATCTAATTATCTTACTTATATTGTTTTTGGGTATCATCCTTTCTAGAATATAAGCCATATGTGAATGGAAATTATTTTCTACCATATCGCATGTGCCTGAAATAGTACCTGGTACATAATAGGCACCCAACTAATATATTTTTAGTGAATGCAGTAGAAAAATAAACAAAAAAATGACTAGATAATTGACAGTAATGGAAACAGGATGAGTCAACAGACATGAAAAGGACTCAACCTCCCTGTTAAACAAGGAAATGCAAATTAATTATAATTTTACTGCCATCTTATGGACAAAAATTAAGGACTTACAATACCAAGTGTTAGCAAGGATGTGAAGCAACAGGAATACTCATACACTGCTGATGGGAGTGAATTGGTATAATCACTTTGGGGAATAATTTTACAGTAGTTAGTTGAAGATGTGCAAAACCTATGACTGAAAGCCATGGGTGGATTTGAATTTTGTCCCCTTGGGCACAAACTGACACTGAGTAATAGATTAGCTTGATCATATGCTCCTCTCTTCTCTTAGAATAGCTGCCCCTAGAAACATGAGCTATGGGGATATAATCTTTCCAGTTCAGATTACCCAAGAATTAGGCTTTACCATAACTTGCATCATAATTTCCAACTTCTAGTATTTAAATCATCCACTATTACAATTCAGGACAGAGTAAATATACAGTAATGAATATGCATGTGTCAATGGCATTTTAAAGATACACATGTGCATGGATGTAAACACATACATAAAGTAACTATTGATTTGGAACAAATCATCTGATGTACCCATTTACTTCTACAAAGGTGACATATATATTTGGACACACTAGATTAGATTCAGAAAACCACATTAGGACTAGGAAGAAATGCCCCTCTTTTTCAAACCAGACAATGCTGAAATAGTCACTGGAACTTAGATGAATGGAAGTTTATGAGGTCACAGTCTTTGTTCCCTGTCTCTCCAGATTCTTAGAATTTTTGCCGTTGTGGGATGTGTTCTAGAATGTAGAATCATGGGATTATAAAAGATGCATGTGTTTTCATTGGTTGTAACTTTGGGTTCAGGCTTCTGCTGTACGACATTTGCTGAAGACACCACTGCTAAACAGACCTAGCTGATCCTGGCTAAGGTACTGCATAGATAACCAGTTCTATGTGGTGGGAAATTGTGTTAAGTTTTCTGAGCTAATCCCTTTGCAGAGGTGCGGGGCTATGTATGGAAGGGGCTTGATAGTGGTGTCCTATGGCTGGTGGCAGTAGAATTAGCTACAAAGGGAAATCAACCCTGGCATCTGTGATATCAGAAGGGGATTTGGGAATGTCTTAATGTGAGTAGCAAGGGCACCAAATGCACTATATTCTGAGGTAAGAGTTCCCAGATAAATGTTGGAATCCTCGTCAGGAAGGAGACAGATGTTCAAAAGTTCTTCTGCAAATAAAGTTAGCAGGCCAGGTAACTTAGAGTTAAAATCTGTAACACAATTTTCTCTGCAGGACCTCTAGCCTACCCAACAAGGGAGTTCTTGTTTCTCCAAAATTAATTAACTGGAAGGGTTAGGACCTCCTACACTGCTTCTTAATGACACAGACTCTTTTGTGAAGGGCCAGATCTTACCCAAAGATAAACAGTTAGAGTATTTGCCTAGAATATCTTCTCAGGAAGATTTTACCTGAGAGAGGGATGAGAAAAGGAAGAAAACATCTCAGTTTTCAGGGCAGGAGGAGCTCATTCCTGAAAATCTAGAGGGGATGAGTACTGCCTTGGTCACTTTCCCCTTAGTTTTCATGTCAGGGGGCAGAAGTGAAAATAATCTCGACTCAGGGAGTGTTCTTTCCTCTCCCAACTTGGTAACCAAAAAAATTCATTTTTCTGAAGTTAGTTCTTAGAACAGACCTGACATATTAAAATGCTAATAGTTTGGATATTATCCATCTCTTACGCCTCCATTCATATCAGGCGTGTTGAAAACGATTTGGATTTTTTTCCTGGATTCTTCTTTATCTACGCTATGGATACTTCTAAAGAGTGTTCGTACCAGATAACTGGGTGTTTCCAATATGGTAGTTTTTAGAACTTCATTCTAAATTGGGCTGTAAGTCAGATAAAATCCATTACCCAGTTTTATCTGAGTGGCTATTGGCTTCCAGGTGTTTGACTTGTCTAATGTGTAAAAATGGAGCTAACCAACACTCCCACCCAGATTTGAATTAAGTTTAACAATTGAAATTAAACATAGGCTATTGAAAAATAGAGAGAACCTATGGGATGATGGAATAATAAAGATGTCTGTGGGGACATATCTAGCCCCATTTCTATGTACGAAATGCTGCCACTTCTTATTTAAAAGCAAGAAGGAGGGACTTCCGTGGTGGCACAGTGGTTAAGAAGCCGTCTGCCAATGCAGGAGACACGGGTTCGAGTCCTGATCTGGGAAGATTCCACATGCTGCGGAGCAACTGAGCCTGTGCGCCACAATTACTGAGCCTGCGCTCTAGAGCCTGCAAGCCACAACTGGACCTGAGCACCACAACTACTGAAGCCCATGTCCCTGGAGCCCATGCTCCGCAACAAGAGAAGCCACTGCAAGGAGAAGCCTGTGCACTGCAACAAAGAGTAGCCCCCGCTCGCCACAACTAGAGAAAGCCGGCACGCAACAACGAAGACCCAACGCAGCCAAAAATAAATGAATAAATTAATTAATAAAAGCAAGAAGGAAAAAAAGTGATGAAAGGCAGGAAGTTGTTTGAGGAAATAAAAACTATTTTATGAGACTAAAATAAATATTTATTAACATAAGAATATACTAATAAAATGGTAATAAAACAATAATTATTTAAAAAATAAATATTTTAACAGAATTTAGAAATAGGAAGATAAAATTAGGTATAAGAAAAAAGTTGAAAATGATGAAAAGATATAATAAATGTCAATATTGTATTTTTAACTAGTCTCTTCCAAAGTAAAAGGACAAATTAAGTGAAATAAAATAACGAAGATAAAATGGGAGGAGGGGGAGACAACAGCTAAAGTAGAGAAGGGACTTCAGAAATATGAGAGGAAGCATATGACTATTTTTAAAAACTGGATAAGCAGCAGAAAAACTAAATAATCTTTCATTAAACAAATGTATATTGATTGCTTACTTTGTATCAGAAGCTGCAATGGGTCCTAGGGTTCTGTCAGTGAGCCAGACTGACAGGTCTCAGTCATCAGGGAGCTTTGTTCTAGTGGCTGGACACGCAGTAAAAGCATAAATCAATTAATAAATTAAATTACCAAATGAGATTATTTTCAAAAGGGAATGAATTAACTGTGTTAGGACACATGGATACCTAGCGCAAGAAAACCTTTCTGAGAAGGTGACATTTATTCTGAGGCATGAAGGAAAGGATCCAGTCATAAAATGTGAGTTAAAGAGTGTCCAGGCAGGGCTTCCCTGGTGGCGCGGTGGTTGAGAGTCCGCCTGCCGATGCAGGGGATACGGGTTCGTGCCCCGGTCCGGGAAGATCCCACATGCCGCGCAGCGGCTGGGCCCGTGAGCCATGGCCGCTGAGCCTGCGCGTCCGGAGCCGGTGCTCCTCAACGAGGAGAAGCCACAACAGTGAGAGGCCTGCAAAAAAAAGAGTGTCCAGGCAGAGGGAGTAGTAAGGGCAAAAGTGTGAGGAGGGAGAGTGCCGTGACTGGAGTGTGACTAGGGTAGAAGGGTGAACAGTAGAGTGGCAAGGACCAGGTTGAAAAGATCGTGCAATGGGAATGGTTTAAACATGGTATTTTACTGTCTAATTTACACTTTTAAAAGACAACTCCAATTAATATTGGGAGAATGGATTGCAGCAGGGAAGGAATAGAACAAAGAAATGGTTAGGAGACTATGCAGTAATCTGGGCAAGAATGATAATGGTTTGAACAATCTTGTAATACGATTGGCAGTGGAAGAGGGCAGATTCATTGTTTAATTTGAAAATGAAACCAACAAAAGCTACAGCTAGATTGGATATGAGAGGGGAAGGAAAGGACAAATGAAAGAAGAGCTCCTAGGTCTTTGGCTTTAGCAATAAGGCAGGTAAAAATTCATACCAAAGAATTTTTTTTTTAAGGAAAAGAATGAGTTTCAAAAGTTTAAACAGATAAATATTAGCCAAATTATAGACTAGAGAAATCAAATAGCAAAACCAAAAGATGAGGGTTTCAAAAAGGAATATTGGAACTCATCAGACCCAATATTTAACACCCTCACACAAAGTGAAGCAAAGATCTTTGGCTAAAGCAGCTACCAGCACCCAATGGATATTCCACTTCCTGCCTCCTCAAAGATAGGGCTCCCTATATTAAGACGCATGGGAGCCTAAGGTGCTTGGGTCATTTCAGGACCAAAAAGAAAAAACTGACTGGAGGGGACCCTTTTAAAAAATAATTATAAAGCCAAATACCGTTAGGTTGTTCTAGTTGCTTTTCCCTTCTACCCTCAAATGCATCAAAGCCCACTTACTCTGAAGAGTCCCACAGAGGAAAGCAAACTGGGAAAAAAGTCATGTTTTACTGGAAGCATTGAGCAAGACTCTCAGAGAGTAATGAAAGAATAAATTTAAAGAGTTGCTCACACTAGGGACTGGCACAAGGAAAAATGGACATGAAACCCAGAGTGATGACAAAAGAGAAAGGAAATCGTCAGCGGCCTCCAAAACTTCTCATTAAAACGATAGAAATTATTATAAAGGTATCACAGTGGAGTTTTAAAAATATCTTTTAGTTTATAAATTTCAAACCTCCTTTTAATATTCTTTTAGGGTCCTGAATATGAATCCATATGCTTTAAAACTTTTTGGAAATTTTATCTAAATTTCATGGTCAACATAGCTTTAATTCCCAAGAGCTCCTTTATTTCCCATATATAATATTATATAACATATATATACTGTAGTAAAAAATAGTCTCAGGGAGATTATACACCCAGGCAACTTGGCCTTTCTCTATTACAACTGAATCCTGTAATATAGAGATATAAAGTATCCAAAATTACCTTTGTTCCCCATAGAAAGCCAGTTAAGTTGACTTCATAAGCCATGTAGTAAGTTCGCCAGGAGATGGTGATAAAGAGACAGATGTTAATGGCAATCTTGGTAACCTTATACTGTTGACGGGATGAAGAACTTATTTCTTTTAGATGCTCTGGCAAATTCATTTGCTAAGAAACCTAATAAGCAGTACAGCATAAAGGACTTTGGTCTAAAAAGTCTCAGATACATGTAGACAGCAGGAAAAAAAAATCCAGTCCAGGAATTGCTAGGACCCAAAAGAATTAACCTGTCATTTCAAAAGTCATTACTAACAACAGTAAATAGCAGGATAAGGCGGCCTTGACTGTGTGGCCTTCTCTGACATTCAAATGTTATTGCATGCATTTTTAATAGTTGGAGGATGTATGAGGTTGACTTCAGGGGCAGTAAAAGAAGGAAGGAGGTGGGGAGTCGGTATGGCACTGTCAGCGCCTGGAGGAAGGAAGGCAGTAGGGAAAAGGAACAGGCTGAAGAAAGGTGAGCACAGGTATTAAAAATCCAGCCGTAAGAAGTGGAACCTGCATACCCAGCTTAAGGCCAATCAACAAGGTGGAAAAGGGAAGCTAAATGGAATTCAAATAATATCCTACAAGCACGGTATAGCCGTGATGGTTGTAGGGGACATGGTGGTGAGACTCTCTTTTTAAAATATTTATTTATATGTTTATGTATTTATTTATTTGGCTGCATCGGGTCTTAGTTGCGGCACACGGGGTCTTCAATGCCAATCTTCATTCGGAATCTTTACTTGGGAGCTCGGAGTCAGCCGCTGGACCACCAGGGAAGTCCCAGGTGGTGAGACTCTTGAGGAAACTGAGAGGCAAGCATATATATATTTTTTTTTTTTCTTTTTTTTCGGTACGCGGGCCTCTCACTGTTGTGGCCTCTCCCGTTGTGGAGCACAGGCTCCGGACGCGCAGGCTCAGCGGCCATGGCTCAGGGCCCAGCCGCTCCGCGGCATGTGGGATCTTCCCGGACCGGGGCACGAACCCATGCCCGCTGCATCGGCAGGCAGACTCTCAACCACTACGCCACCAGGGAAGCCCCGGATTTATTTTTAGTCATTTCACTCCCAGCTACACCAGATGAAGCAATCAATGCCACTACCTTCTTTTCCTTTTTGTCCCAAATTTATGTTAATTATCTCATATCTGTGTTGTCAGGGCATATAACATCAACACTCTGTTCTGTAACCTTAATTCTTACATTTCTTTTATTATTAGTTCTACAGTAAATATATTTTTTCAATATTCTCTGCTGTTGAGGATGGGAAATTTTTCCCCTACCCCTCTTGGTTATTTTGGCTGGTCTAGTAATTAAATTGACACAAGGCAGATTAACAGGGGAAAACAATTAATTTTGCATGTACAGGACTCCATAGAAATATGAGACTCAAAGAAGTCACCGGAGCAGGCAGCTTTTATACCTTTTAGACAAAGAAACAATACATTTGACAAGACAAAGAAGTTTGGGCTTGAGGTAGTAAATTGGTAAACAAGTACAAGTTTTGTTTATACACGTTTCTTGGCCCTGCACTTCATATCCCTGGAGATAGGGATGTCTCTTTGCCTTCTGGTACAGGGAAGATGCCTTTCACACGAGAGATTTATTTCCTCCTTTCAGGGGAGCAAGAAAGGGTCAGAGTGTCCTTCTCAGGCCAGCCGTTTCTTACATAACTTTAATTCAAAATAATTAATATGCCAAAGTGGCATATTTTGGGGCATCCTGCCCTGACCTCCATCACTGTTAATGATGTCCATACATCATAGTTACCCATCATTTATTGTTTGGCTGAATTAATCCCTTAGCCGTTTGTTTTTTTTTTTTCCTACAGGTGATGATCAAATCTCATCTGAATTTATGCTGATTTGTTATACATGTCAGCAATTTCTGATTACAGCAAAGTGATTCAGTTATATATATGCCAAGCATAGTACCTTGCACATAGAAATTACTTTTAAAATATATTTTTTTGTTTGTACGCGGTACGCCCGGTACCCGGTACGCGGGCCCGGTACGCGGGCCTCTCACTGTCATGGTATCTCCCGTTGTGGAGCAGAGGCTCCGGACGCACAGGCTCAGAGGCCATGGCTCACGGGCCCAGCCGCTCTGCGGCATGTGGGATCTTCCTGGACTGGGACACGAACCCGTGTCCCCTGCATCGGCAGGCGGACTCTTAGCCACTGCGCCACCAGGGAAGCCCAAAAGAACTGATTTTTATATTAATGGACCTTTTTCATAAAATGAGATAAAAATGAGCTGAGAGAGATTTTTTTCAGAGAGAAAAGGAGTAGGAAAAGGAAGTAACGTTCCTAAATTTAGGGGCATTGTATGTGCGTCTTATGAGCCCCTAAACGTAAAAACACTGTGTCTTTCTTCTTCATACTGAGAAGCAGGGCAGAGGGGGAGAAAGATGGGAAATCTCTGAAATGAAGCCTGGACAGTTAGTGAGATGATTCTGGAGCAGAAGACAAACCGAAAGGTTGCTAAGTCCCGTGGTCAGTTCTTAGTCTTCATCTTACTTAACCTAGCAGCAGAATTTGATACAGTTGATTGCTCTCTCCTGCTGCAAATGTGTTTCTTTCCTTAGCTTGCATTCTGTCTTGTGGCTTTGGTTAGCCACAGGGCTCATCCCTTGAATGCCTTTATTTTTATGTCTTTGGGTATTCATTTGGTGAGCTCATCTAGCCTCATGGCTTCGTGTATCACTAATTTGTTTTTCCAGCTCAGACTCCCCCCACAAATGTGGACTCACGTTCACCTGCCTTGTTAACCTTTCCTCTTGGACTTTAACAGTATTTCAAGCTGTACGTGATCCAAGCTGAGGTCCCATTCCTCCCCTCTAAACCTGCTCCTTCTGGGACCTTTTCGATCTCAGTTTATGGCAACTCTATCCTTCCAGTTGCTTAGACTCGATCCTGGTCTCCCCTCTCACAAACCCAACATCAAATCTAAGACAAATTCTGTTAATTTTACCTTCAAACAGGGCAAAATACCTGCATGTTAGATGGTGAAATGTTGTGCTCATTACTGTATCCCGAGTGCCCAGAAAAGAAAGCCCCATTGAAAGTACTCATTTACACTGACACTGGGTGGTCCAGACCTTCAGGATTGTAGCCAGACTTTCTAAGCTGCATCAAAACACTTTAACAAAACCTCAAAACTCAACTTGATTTTAGTATTTTTGAATTATAGTATTCGAATTCAATATTTTTGAATTAATACTTTGAACTATTTAATATTTTTGAATTATAGGAAATGTGAAAAATTGTCTTATTTGTACGGTAATTGCATATGAAATCCTCAAATCAAGCTACAACTAAGCTGCATATAATGTATGATAGTAGAAATTCCATTTTGGAAAAATCAGAGTGTTTTGTCCCAGGACTGACACTATTTACTAGAGGTAAATCTAAGTCTAGCAGAAATAATTACATTTTTCTAGTTTCCTGACAGAATCACTAAGCTTAACTTTTATACTGGAATTGTTTGAACAAAATGGTGAATCAATTTTGAAATGTAAAAAATAAAGATCTGAATGCAAGTGGGGGGCAATACCAGGATCTCTTAATGGTAATGAATTTACACTGAGATTTTAAAATTTTAGCATGGTAAATTTTCCTCATCAAATTCGTAAAATTTTTCTGAAACAGGTAAGGTCAAAATGCTCTTTTTCATAATTAACTACTAATTGATGGAATATCATGCATGAGCAACTTCAAAAAATCAAAACGTAACGACAGGTGCACATGAAAAGATCAATTCTTTTCAGAAAGAACAGAAGAGAATACTGGATTTTCAGTAATTCAAATTTTACTTTGGTTGTCAATATAAAGCTCTATTATACAGTGTTGATTATGATGATGTTTAGTTTATATAAAACAAGATACTAAGATTAGTGAGAGTCCCCTTGCCTTAGCACTATCAATTTAGGATATGTAAGAGGTTAGAAATGGGAAAGATTAGAAGAAAAAGACTCAAAATACTTTGAGTATCCATTAATGTAAAACCAATCTCTCTCTCTTTAAAACTCAAATGTGTGTGCGTGTGTGTCTTTTATTCTCTGACCCTCTCCTCCATGGCCTACTTATGTCTTATCTCTCTTACCAAATTTGGGCTTCTTTTCTACTTATTCTCTCTGCACAAATGGTAAACTTCTTCAGGACTAGAATAGTGTGTCCCACTGTCCCACCCCATCTTGGCATGCATGCCTTGAGCGGTCTAGCACCACATTCTGCATATACTAAAATGTCTGCATGTATAGAATAGACAACTGAATGAGATAGTTGCTTTAATGTCCATTTTATGTCCCAGGAGTATGATACTGTTAGTAAGCCCTGTGTCTGTAGAGTGATTACTATTTTTTCAAAGAACTTCTGTAATTATGCTCTTATTTTATTCTCATAATGATATGAAGTAATGAGAGCAGTATTATTACACAGGGGGGAACTAAGGCCCAGGCATTTCAATGGTTTGCCTTAATTCACAAAGACATGGACAAATCTGAGACTAAAATACAGATTCCCTGTTTTCTTTTAATTCAGGGTTCTTTCTCTTGATGCCCTTGAAATGTCTCTCACAGTATTGAAAATTAAGAGCTTTGTTCTAAAAAAAGAAAAAAAGAAAGGTCGACCTGCTTTCTTAAAATTCACTTTGCGTCAGTTTTGATTTAATTGAATCAACCTTTAGCTAAGTTAGACAGGATATAACTGCTAACCTACATGAACAAGTCACCAGTGTTCGGCAAACCATTTAGCACATATTTGATGCGTGCTTTCTATGTGGCAAGGTCTTTACCAGACACTGGTGATGAGGTGGGAAATGTAACTGGGGGCCAGTACAGAATACTCCCCACTTTTTGCCCATTATTGGTTTAGTGTGCTTCTACAGCACTACCTTGCTAAAAACTACCCTCGCATCACTTGCCTTTATGCTGCTGTGTGGAAGCAAAATGACGGAGTGATGTCAGCAATGCAGTTTCTCCCAGGGGCCTGTGACGTCAGTGCTCCTGATAGAAGGCGGTGCTAATACATTTGACTCACAGTTTCAGTTGTGTTCCAGTCTGAAAAAAACAAAAACAAACAAAACAAAACAGTAGAAATCACAGCAAGAACAAACAACCAATTATCAAAGTACTGGTAAGCATACTAAAATAAACGATTGCTTTTCTCATGATTTTCTACTCTGTTTTATACACAGCTGAAATAAAATATGCATTTTTTAAAAAAACAATAGCCCCCAAGACCAAAATAATGAACAAGTGCAGAAGGAAGGAAGGAGGAGGAGAAAATCTGAAATATACCAAAGTGTAAAAATGAAGCCAAATGAGACATACACAGTACTGCTCTCTAAACTACAAAATAATAGGGCAGAACAAAGTAGGTTCTCCAACATGTGTGAATGACACCGTTTTGCCCAAGAGTCAAGATAAAGCTGCAGTCTGATAAGGCTTTTATGGAGAATGGGCTGTATCAGAAGGGAATACGGGGTGCCAAATGGCTTTGTGGGGTGGATGGGATAGTAGGGCTCATGGTAACAAGAGCTGTATTTTAAATTCTCAGTCAAAGGCCTGCAAGCCCCATACCTGTTTTCAGGAACACAGAGTACCTGTGGGCAGGTGAGAAGTGTGGTGGCAGTGGGTGCCTTAAATGTGAAGACTGGGAAGCCGCATGGCTCCCTGGAAGTTCACGTACAGCGCTGCCCAAGTCTCCTGTTCCCAAAATACAAGTGGGTGGTTCTAGGGACAGGCCCTTTAACACTTTGCTGCAACCATTTCAACCTAAGGTTCCTCGTATCAGTTGCTAAAATTATCAACTTGACACAGGACATGCATTTCTTGCTATATATATATATATATATATATATAGAAGGGACACCTATTTGGATGTCGGTAACGTTATAGGTACCTTCCTCAGAACAGCGGTAGTATTCAGGAGTCGTTCACTGCTTGATCACATCCTCACTGAAACTCACCCTCACCTATAAACCACGGGTACACTGTTCAAAAATCTAATTCACTTTGTTTCCATTTGAGAAAACCAGCAGAAAAAGCCAATTTCCAAAACAGGCAAATGTGGAAGTGATTATTAGCATTACGAATAGGTCATTCTCTTAAATGTTTGAATGACTCAAAGCCTGCTTTACTGTGTGTGTATAGATGATTAGCTACTTGAGGAATAGATCTCATTGAAATGGTGAGTGCCATGGTTATTGTATTATTATTTTTATTGTGGTTATTATATTATTACTCCCATATTACAGATGAATAAACTGAGTCTCAGAAATTTTAAATAGCAAATCTAAGGTGACAGAGAGAGTAAGTGGTGAGGCAAGACTTTTTCATAGGTCTGTCATCAGTAGCATATTTTCATTTATTTACCACGCGTTTCTCTTTTTTGTTCTTTCTATTATTTTAAATATTGTACGATATAAGTAGATCTATAATAACTGTTATATAAATGGATAAAACAGGCATAACTTTATTCACATAAGAGCAGAAATGTCCCTGAAATGTACCAAACTACATTTTTAAATGTCAGGTATAGGTTTTTTTTCATAAATTGAATTATACTCTAAGCCTTCATACGAATTTTTAACATTATAAGTTACAAAGCTATAAAAATTAGTTTCACAATGTTGCTTGCTTTTTATAAGAATTCTTTATTGAAAACTTCCAAATCGGATTAATAATTATAAAATGTGCACAATGTTCTAGCCTTCAACCTTAACTATTTCAAGACACAGTTAATGGTGGTATAAATACAAAATATTTCTTGGGGTTTGCTCCAAGGATGACAGAAATACAGCCTCTTTTATCACAAAGAGGAGGTAGAACCTCTGAATTCACATTTATGGTTTCCACATTTTGAAATAAAACCGGTAAATTCACTACAATCCGTGTGTTTATTCATTAACACTAAGTACAGAGAATGAATCAGAGAGATAAGAAGAAAAATAAAAAAAAACAAAAACAAAAGCACACACGAAGCCTAGGGAGTAGAGAGTTCCAGGAAAAAAGGGAGGGATCAATGGCAGCAAATCCAACAGAGGGGCTGAAAAATAAGAAGTAAAAGTGTCCATCAACCTTAGACACTAGGAGGTCAGTGAGACCCTTGAGAAGAGTTATTTTAAGGGAACGGTGGGGATGGAAGCCAGATGGCTTTGTGAATGCTGACAGTGGCCGAGTTAATCCAGGGATACCCATGTCAAAACAAACTTAAGGCAGATTATTTTCATTAGAAAATCAGTAAGACACTAAACTTTATTTTTTAAAAGAAAACAAACAACCCTTCCCAATTAAAATACTAATTTTCTGCTTGCTTTATCTCTGCTACTCACTTTAGACTCTATGTTTTATAACTTGAGCTAAAAAGTCTTGATCAGATTACATATCACTGAATGTCATATCCCCATCTGTGTGTCAGACTGGCGGGTATGAAATGCAAATCAAATGAAAAACAGTAAATTCCTACAACAAGAAGATCATATTTAATGAGATTTGACATGAGTCTAAAAGACGAAGAATGAGAAAGAGTGTGTGTTAAAATTGACTAAAAGTGGATTTGGATCTGCAGATGCAGAGACTCACAGATTTGTCTCTTGAACAACTGATTTTAAAATAGTTTTAAATTCTACTTAAGTGGTTTTGCTTTGTTCCTTCAGCAAGGACCCTCATAGCAGCTGGGTTGGCAGATCATTTGTTTTCATGAGAGCTCTTTGAACCAATCAGGACCCAGATAATCTTATTATACCTCTGTGGCCATGTGTTTCTTGTGATGAGGGTCCAGAGAAATCTCACTTTACTATGTGCCAGGAATCGTTCATATTTCAGTTGTACAAGGTCAGATCTTAATTTAGCCACCAACTGGGTACTTAATTTTAGATACACAGAGGAACACGTTGGCTCCAAGACACTTCCTCTGATTTAGGAAGGCAAGGTCCTGGATAAGAATGACAAGATGATAATTCCAAAAGGTGAGAGATTATGAAATATTTTACCTGTTCCTCACCAACTAGCTTCAGTAGTCTAGTACTGGGAATATTTTGAAGAGATGGAAACACGTATTGTGATAGCTTCTCATTACTTTCTTTACCATTGATCACCTGTCTAGGGCCTTTTTAATTACAGAATAAAGCCAGGGTTGTTTCATTCATTTACAGAATATTAACTCAATTGCATAGTTATTAAGCTTAGTAAAAAATAGTATCATGAGAAAAAGAGATCAAGAATGAATATGCTCATAGAAAGTGTCAGCATAGACACTGTGGAATGTCTTAGCTAGCCCTGGTTTCTGAGAAAAAAATTAAATGATTTTTGTGAATAAAATTTTTATCAAGGTGTTTTTAAGTCACTTATAACAGAAGATGGATGCTTATTATTCAGATTGAAAGAATTCCTTTAAATTCTTTTAAGTCAGATGGAAAAAAAATGATCTCAGTAGAAATGGAAATTAGCTTCTGGAAATTAAATCATAGTCTTGAGGTTGGAAAGTCCTTAGAATTTATTTGAGACCATCACCCATCTGGCTCTTACATGAATAGATAATTCTAAGGAACATTCTACGTCTAAAATGAAATGATTTCTATGAAATAGCAGTAATGTGGGCGAGGAAATCCTAACACTGCTTTGTGCTGAGAATGTTATATTATTGTCATAAAATATCATAATTCTACACTTTGTTGTTTTTATGGGAATACTTTGTTTTGAAATGAAAATCTACCTAAAATATTTATATTTCCACTAGAGTTGTTTGATAGGTTTTCTAGTTATTTGCTTAAACTCTTTTAAAAAATTTTTTCTGAGGCTTATGAATATTTGGATTATAAAATGAGACACTTTTGTATTAATTCCATCAAAGTAGCTGAGTCATGAGTTATAGTACAGGGGTCAAGCTGTGTGACCTCTATTGTCAAATGACTGGGTTTGTATCTACATCTCTTCCACTCACTAGATGTACAGGCTTGGACAAATAACCTAACGATTGTGTTCCTCAGTTTCCTCATCTGTAAAATGGGGGGGAAGTGTGTCATAGAAATTGCATGACATAAAATATTTAACATGCTTAGCTTAATGCATGTCACAGGTAGGCACTTAATAGATATTGCTTATAATAAGTATTAAATTCAATAAGACAAATATTTATTGAGGACCTGCTGTGTGCTTGACTCTCTGCTAAACCTTTGAAGGGAGGGGAGTTATTGGTGTTGTTTCTTGGGAAAAGTCTAGAATGCATTATTTAAAGACAGTAAACTCTTTGGTGCATGGATCCTATTGCCTTGTGTCTAGCAATGTGCCTGGAATATAGCAGACACTGAATACATATTTTTGAATGAACGAATAGGATGGTCTGAAAATCCTCAGGAAAAATAATAATAATTACTGAGAACTGGTGAGTCAATTCTCCTCCTTTGTCTTTTTGACTTAGTAGAGAAGAGGAATGTAGTAGATACTATGCGTCTGTATTTCAACAAGATATTTGACAGTATCTCTTGACGACGGTCTTGTTATCATAAAGGAGACATTAATAGTAGATGGTGGTGTCTTTGGGAGGATTTGTAACTGGATAAACAGCTTTTCTCAAAGGTTGCTAAATAATAGATCAATGTCAAGCTGAAGGCCTCTTTCCTGCGCCAATTTCTCTTCAACATTTCCATTATTAATGGAGCAGGTAGACATATAGAAGACATGCAAATAGAACAATATCTGGAAGGATAGAAAATGCATTATCTCTTAGCAGACTGAAATAAAATTCAAATCTAAAAGAAAGAAAGAAACACAATAGGATTAAATAAAGAGTCCTGCACAGAATTGTACAGCAATAATGTGGGGGGGAAATATGACTTGTAGAATTTAGGGGAACAGAGGTCCAAATCAAGTCTGTAAATATAATAGCCCCAAATTCGTCTGAACTTGGGCTAAATTAACAGATCTTCAGTTTCTAGCAAAAGGGAGGTGGTCACACCTGCTTACTGTTGTGTTGGTCTGACTACAGCTGTCGTACTGCCATCAGAGCCCATGGTCCAGAGCCACTTTTAGAAAGAGATGGATAAACGAGTGTGTTTACAAGAAAGCAATCAACATGGTGGAGGAAGGTGAACCCACATCATAGGAAGAACAGTTGTCCAGGTCTGGGCGGAGAAGCCTCAGTGGAGACCTGACAGCCTTCCTGAGAGATGTTTTTTTTTTTTTTTGCGGTACGCGGGCCTCTCACTGTTGTGGCCTCTCCCGTTGCGGAGCACAGGCTCCGGACACGCAGGCCCAGCGGCCATGGCTCACGGGCCCAGCCGCTCTGCGGCATGTGGGATCTTCCCGGACCAGGGCACGAACCCATGTCCGCTGCATCGGTAGGCGGACTCTCAACCACTGCGCCACCAGGGAAGCCCGTGAAAGATGTTTAAAGGGCTCTCATGTGGCAGAGGAGCACATTTTCTCAACATGGTCCTGAGAACTAGAACTAGGATTATAGAATACTTATTCGAGGAGATGGATTCAACTTAAATGTATTTCCTAATTGTTAAAGCTGGCCAAAGATGAAGGGCTGTGTGGGATATAGTAAACTTCCTGTCACTTTGCTGTTCAAGCTGAGGCTGGATAATTACGTGTTGGGCATCTTGGAAATGGAATTTACAAGTGGGGCTACCTAATGCTCTTCAGCTCTGAAATCAGGTGATTCTAGAGAAAAGGAAGGAGAAGGTAATAAGGAGTGTGTCAGCATACCTGTTCAAGAGCGAGGACAGCTGAAACCACCAGACAACCCCTAGACTTCTACTTCCCCGTTCCAGAGGGGTTCAGTCACAGAACAATAACAGGTAATGTTTGTTGACTACTTGCAACACGTCAGACACAGCTAATAAGGCAGCTAAGCTGGGAGGGCAAATTCAACTACTGTCTCCAGCAGAAAAAAAATCACTGGCCTGTATATAATTTCAGAATAATGTATGAAGAAATGCAATGGCTCATTATTGAGTTTTTAATGGAAAAAGATTTGACAAGCGCCGAACAGGAACTTCTGCCCTGTTCAGATGAAACAAATATTTCAGGAACAAATATTTTTAGAGGGAGAATATATGTATATCTATATATGTATTTGTATATGTATATATGTACAAATACACATAAACATATGTATATGAACAATACTTTTTATTAAGGTCTAGAGATATTTAATTTTTATTGTTATTGTAGCTAATTAATGTAGTCAGAACTTTTTTACTCACCCTACAATTCAACTGTGTAAATAAAGGCAGCTATTTTATAATCTATAACGGGCTTCATCTTCCTCAGGAGCTGCCACTCACTAATTAGTGGAAAATAAGTTTGGTCTCATGCAGACAGGCACAATAACTTAGGTAAGGAAGCCTTTGCTTGGATCAGGTAAACAGATCAGTCTTTCATATTTCTGCTCCTCCCCAAGCCAAGACACTCTCTCCACCAGGGTTCACCTGCTTTACTATAAATGTGGGTACTTTCCTCTCTTCTCAATGTCACCAAGGTCTGGCCTGCCAGGAAGTGACCTATCTCACCACCTGTAAGGCTCAGTCTGTGAACCAGATACCAGGCCAGTTTTCTGGAAGACTTTGTAAACTTTGGCTCTATAAAATCAACCTTAGTTCCCTCAAAGTGTCTGGTCATATCTGATTAAATGAACCTCATTCTCGTATATGACACTTATCTATGGCATTATTCTTCAAGGATATGAATTTTAATAACTATATAGTTTTCCATAGCTTGGGTGCACAATAATATCTTCTACAAATTCCCTCTTGTTGGACATTTGATAGTGTTTCTAATGTTTTGGCAGTTTACATATGGCAGAGGTGAACATTTTCACATACAAATCTTTTTCCACATCTCTGAATTTCTATATGATAGATTCCTACATTTAGAATTACAGACAAAAGGATAAGTCTTTAAAAGAATCATGTCATCATACCAGCTTGTGATAAGGGCATGTCTGTGAATAATTTGCCTTTTCACGGGCCATGTCTGCTCTATTCTTTTCCATTCTCTTGTTTATATTCCTCTAGAAATCCACATAATTGTGAACCTAAAGCTCCTTCCTATTCTATGTGAGTGTCATTTTCAAAAACTAGCATACATCTTCAGCCATCTCTGTCACAATTGAAATTGCCTTGGAAATCAATAGGAGGGAGTAAAAATGTCTAATTTTGTAATATAAAACTAGAGATAAGCAAAACTAGTATGACAGGTTTTATCACTAATGTTTTTACTTAGAAATTAAGCCTCAGTTAGTGCAGCCCCAAAATTGGATGTGAACTTGGCAAAAACATACATATGACGTGGAGGAAAAATACAAGGTTAATCTATTCTTTTGCTAATTTTAAGAGTAGAATATATTTGATCATTCAATTATTTATTTATTCAGCAAATACTTAATGAATTCTTATTACATACCAGATATCATACTTAGTGTCTAGAGAACAATATGTCCACTTCACCTTTTTATATCCTTTCTAAAATGTTGAGTTGTAACTTTTTGAGGCAACATAAAAGTAGCATTCATTTTCTGGACTAACATTGTGTGTGTGTGTGTGGGGGGGGGGGGGGGGGTTTATCAGAACTAGTTGTGCCGTTAAGGAAGATGCTATTTCAACTGGTCTAGTTCTCCTTGTCATTCATAGGATTTCTCTCTAATAGAAAAGGCAAATACCACGAAGAGGGAATTGCTGGAACTTATTACTTGTAAATAGAAGTTACCTTTGTCTGTGCGTTGGAACCCAATTCAGACAGTTTCACGTCCCTCTGAAATATCTTGGGGACTAGTTGACTCTGTTGCTGAAATCAGCCTAATAAAGCCATTTATCTGATTTGTCACTTTGTGCTACAGGATTCTGAAAAAGCAAAAGTGTGTAGCCACCAAATAAAAAACAAAGCTGTAACAACATTTTATTTATTTTGATTTCCATATGTCTTCAGTATTACATAGATGAAGGTCAAAATGAAGAAAAATGAGAATGAATATTGTTTTGTGTATGAAAACTGTCTTTTTCTAATAAAACCAAAATGTAAAAATGCCTTTTAACTAAAGCTACTCCTCTCATGGGACAAATCCTTAGGATTCCCTCTGGGACCTCTAATAGATGAGCTCCTTGCTCCAGAACCATTGCACTTTCAACATAAAAGAAAATTTCCTCAGAATATCAGTGTCCCCAGTTCCACACAGCAGAACCTGCACCTCTTTCAGAACCTCAGAGTGTTTATTTTGGGGCTGGCCCTGTATAAAGAACACCAAATATTACTGTATTGCCCTTTTCTTATCCCCTCCTGTCACCTTCCACTAGATTCAGTCTTAGACCCTTTACCGTCTTCCCCACCCCATGTCACCCTCAGCAAATATTCCAAGAGATCCTGGTCCTCCATGGGGGGCCAGTATGGTGTTACTGGCATTTTAAAAGGGACACTGGAAGATGGAACAATAAGCCCCAAGGGACAGACTCTCACTGATGTAACAGAATTACACTGATGTGACAGGTGCTGAGGTAGGGTGATATTTATAAACACAAAGTCCTTCCTTGCAACATGGAAGCATCTGTCCACTCTGGGAACTCTTAAGACCAGCCTGTTTAGAACCCACAGAGACGGTTTCAATTTTTTATGCCTAAGACAGAGCATGTGAGTGAGTGATGTAAGCAGACTTGGATGTAATTGAAAGCAAGCCAACCAAGCAATTCACGGGGAACAAAGTTATGCTGGGCCCGGTCCAGGGGGAAGGAGGACCTTGGTCCCACGCTTTAGGAGCTCACAGGTTTCAAGGGAAGGTCTGAGGGGCCTCACAAACTCATCAACAGTATTGTGGCAGCCGGATTGTGGATTGAGGGGAGTTTAGAGAATTCAGCGCCGAGAGGCATCATATACCCATGTTCACCCCTGCATCATACCTGCAACATCGTCCCAACCCCTTGGCCACTTCAGTCAGGCACAAACTGGAATGTTGATCCAATTTTTTAGGCAGTAATGTTTAGATTCCAGGACAAAAAGTATAGAATAAAAGCAAGTTTACGATACCTCCGACCACCGTAAGCAACACAAATCTCCATTGCACAGAGCTGACGATAAAGATTGATGTGTCCCTGGAAGCTATTTTTTATTTTTGGAAGTTATTGTCATCAAGAGCTGACTGTTAAGAGCAAGATCAGAATGTTTTCTTTTAAGTACAACAGACTGTGGGTTGTTTTCCTGCAGCTTTGGAAAGACATTAAAAATGAAGTTACCGTACTCTATCCAGACCCTACTTAGCAGTTCTGTGACATTGGGTGGGTCTCTCAACCTCTTGAAGCCTAAGTTTCCACTTATGTACAATAAATCTCTAATACCTACAAAGTAGAATTGGAGGATTTAAAGCAAGGCAGTGTACGCAAAGTGCTTTGCGTGGTGCTTGAAACAAAGCAAGCACTCAATAACTTACGGCTATTATCATAATCACCATTTTTATTATTACCAAAGTTATTCTAAAACTTACAGGATAACCAAATCCTTTCCCCACCATCTTACTCTAGGATTTTACTCAGCCCATCTGACAGTAAGCTAAAAATTCTTGATATCTGAATAATACATTTAGCATTTGGAAATCCTTTATTTAGTGGTTCTTTTCCTGGGGTACATGAAAGGGCTTCAGAGGATCCATGAATTCCCTAAAATTTTATGCAGAATTTTGAGTGGGCATGCATCCCTCCAGAGAGAGAATCCATTGCTTTCATCAAACGTGTTCCTGACTCTAAACAAGGTTAACCAGTGCCTGAACTGAAAGGCTAACTTTCCAATGATAGTCCCAATTATTTTGTAAATCAGCTACTTATGGAGAATAAATAAATCTCACTAATGGGCTTATCCAGAAAAAGACTGACAAATGATTATCTAGAAAAGATCAATTAATTATCTAGACTGAGAAGTGGGGTTTTTGTGAATAGGTCTTAAAAGATGTCAAAATATTATTTGGCCTTTCCTCAGACTCCTGGTTGGTGCTTTATTTAAATAATTTTAAATAAAGGCTGGCAGTAGACAGATATATCTCCTTTTGCTCTTCTCATTGCATCTTGATGTCTCTGGTTCTGTTCCAATGATGCTCCCTTGATTGTCTGTCTGACACCTTAGAGTACCTGCGCACAGGTCTTCAGTTCATCCCAAGCTTTCAGGAAAATGTTGGAGACAGTTTATTTTAGATGGGAGATGTTCCATGTAGTAGCAAGACTTTCCTCACCATTTAGATCCTGCTGTTGTTAGGGATACAAAATAGTTAAGAGTCTTAGATAACATCCTTCTGGATGGTAGTTAAAAGGACATTAAAAAAAAAAAAAAACTTTCCACAGAGCAACTCAGTTCTCTAAGGAGTCTGTGGTGTCTCACGTACTGGAAGCCCAAATTTCAAACAGGTTTAGAGTTAAGCTGGTGATTTAAATAGGCGAAAGTCTCTGGATCCCATTACTAATCCCAGAGCCATGCAATCTCCTCATCTCCACAGTGACATTAGTGAGACAGGCGACGGGTGATGCCACACTGCTAACTTCATCGTCTAATCATGCTGCCAGAAGGGACTCAGGACTTGTCTGCCAGTAATGAGTCAACAACTTTTTCCCAGTGGCCACTGAGAATGGCACTTTCCTATAGTTGATTAGGAGGTGGAATTAGAGAGAAAAGACATAAAGGACAAAGAAAGTAAGGTGTTGTTTTTTTTTTCCCTCAGAAACCTAATAGTCCAAGTGAGAATACAAAACATGAAAATGTGAAGAACTTGCAAAGCTAATACAAAATGAGTGTAAATCCAGATGTTGGAAAAATACTATATAAGAGGAGATATTCATGGATGAAGAGGTCCAGAGAGGAGCTGAAGAATTTCAGCAAGGGCTTCCTTCCAAAGGAGGAATGGCTGGAGCCGGGCTTGAGGCCATGGGGACCATGAGTTGGAACAGCTGGGAGGGCCTTGTGAATGAAGGGGAATCAGATATAAAAGCACAGATGGGAGAAAAATGAAGCCAGACAGAGGGTGGGCAATCAAATTCATTTAGTTAGAAGATTCCATACTTGAGGAAAATGGTCAACTCTAAGAATAAAGCAGAACTTAGATTATGTTAGGTTCACTTATTAGCTCATTCAACACCCATTTATAGTCCACATACCTTAAGATGGTACTTCTCTTGGCTCTGAAAGCAGACTAATTCTCTGCTCTTATTGGGTCATATTCTCGGAGAAGGTAGACAATGAACAGAGAAACAGTAGATTTTTTTTTTTTTTTTGCTGTACACGGACCTCCCACTGCCGTGGCCTCTTCCGTTGCGGAGCACAGGCTCCGGACGCACAGGCTCAGCGGCCATGGCTCACGGGCCCAGCCGCTCCGCGGCACGTGGGATCCTCCCGGACCGGGGCACGAACCCGTGTCCCCTGCATCGGCAGGCGGACTCTCAACCACTGCGCCACCAGGGAAGCCCCCAATAGATTTTTTTAAATACCACTTGAGTCTGTTTGGTGAATAAGGTCCCTCGGGTACGTGTCAGACCTTTGAGATTGCTGAGATACCATGGCTTTCTTTCTGAAGGAGAGTAACCAAATCCTGAGGCCCTTCCACTTTGGGAAAAGATTGGAAGACTGGATGGTAAAAGGTGTCATGTCTATCTCTCCTCATTTATTATCCAAAACACTAAATAATCCGGCCTCTTTTTGTTTAACTTTCTGGTGTTAAAAAATTTTCAGCTGAGTTCAGGAATCCCACAAGCTATAAGCACTTTGGTGCAGATGAAGAAAAGATGCTGCTTCCTCGGAGAAGCACCCTCTCAGCGTGCACAACTCGAGTAGGGGAGATTTGGCTGGATTTCGTCAACCAGGAACACTTGGGTAGCGCACATCCTGCACAACCGTTCATGGTGGCTCTGGTTTGGTTGAAACAAGTGGATTAGGGAGAACTGAACTAGCCATCAATAAATGACGTAAGTCAGTCCAGAAGCCTCTCTGTTTTCGACTCTTTTCTTCAAAAGCAGGAGTCCATTTTAACCCTGCTTATTGTTTAACAGTTCCCACAATTAAGCCTCACTTAATAAAGCTGGTCCTTACCACACCCATCCTTATATTAGCAGTTCCAGCCTCCCTAACTGCATTAAGGATGCCCTTCTGTCAAGGTGTGAGAAAGGATCTTTCCATGGCCAGGAATGCATGTAGCACAAGTCCATAAAGGTGGATATCCTGGAGCACCCAGAGAGCCATGTGGTCTATCAAACCCATCTAAACTGGTCAGTAAAGAAGTCCTCCAAGTGCCTAAGGCTGTTTTTGGCAGGTTAACGCTCTCCTGTTTTATTTTATTTTTATTATTATTATTTTTTGCGGTACGCGGGCCTCTTACTGTTGTGGCCTCTCCCGTCGCGGAGCACAGGCTCCGGACGCGCAGGCTCAGCGGCCATGGCTCACGAGCCCAGCCGCTCCGCGGCATGTGGGATCTTCCCAGACCGGGGCACGAACCCATGTCCCCTGCATCGGCAGGCGGACTCTCAACCACTGCGCCACCAGGGAAGCCCTCTCTTGTTTTATTTTAAAGTTCTGGACTTCTGAAAGCTGTTCACTTCATTGTGAGACTAGACAGTCTTTTCTCAAGAAGAACAGTGCTTAAAAGTTCTCAGTTCCTTCTATTTGAAGTTTCCTTCCTGTCTTCTCCACTTGCTCTATCAAATTTCCTGACGGTAGGGCTAAGTTACTACATTTGTGACATCCTGTTCTCTCCAACTGTAATTCAACATATGTTCATTGGGAAGCTTCCCCATGCCAGGCACCTTTTAGAGTTGCAGGCGATGCAGAGATAAGTGAGGTAGAGCCCTTCACCTCAAAGAACGTAGATTTTGGTAGAAGGAGTTGAACCCAAATACAGAAATAACTGCAATTCAAGGCAGCCAACTCAAACCATGGGTGTGAAGAAAGGACTAAATCAGCAAAAAAAAAAAAAACCCCACACACACATGGCTTCCCTGGTGGCGCAGTGGTTGGGAGTCCACCTGCCGATGCAGGGGACACGGGTTCGTGCCCCAGGCCGGGAGGATCCCACATGCCGCAGAGCGGCTGGGCCCGTGAGCCATGGCCGCTGAGCCTGCACGTCTGGAGCCTGTGCTCCGCAACGGGAGAGGCCACAGCGGTGAGAGGCCCGCGTACCACAAAAAAAGCAAACAAAAAAACCACACACAACAGACAGAGAATAAAGAAAAAGTAAAGAATGTGAAAGGCTCACTGTTCTTTATTCCTAACCCTGTCTGTCTTCTCAGAGTTTTGAACTTCTAATGTGCTGTGTAGAACAGTGTCTTGAGAAAAAACATGGGCCAAATTAGCATAAGTCAGAAGTGTGGAAAAGTAATTCTTGTAAGCCCAACTATAGTCATTACTCAAAAGAAAGTCAAAAATTAGAAAATGTAGACACCCAAAGGGCAGGTAATTAAGGTTTCAAAAGTTAGAATGGGTGTTATATATACAATATGGATTAAAGTATTCACTGCATTGTGTTTGTTAAATGAGGAAAAGTGAATGCATTTTCATTTTGCGTCTTTCAGGTAAACTCTATATGCGGTTCTGTGGCATTTGCTGATAATAAGAATTTGCCTCTTTCAAAATTATATTCCGTCATGGATGCTAATGATGACCCCGATGAAGATCATCTTACAAGTTATGATGTTCAGCTCAGTATTCAAGAATCCATTGAAGCCAGCAAGACTGTGTTATATCCTGAAAGGTAACATTCAAATTGACTATCCTCACCCAGACTTTTTCATGGCCTTCATTTTGTTGTAAAATGAAATGAACGACATTTCCGGAGCCCTCCTCCAGGAAAATGCTTCCCTTTCTTTTCTGGCGAGGAATTAAATACCGTACAGGAGCTCCTGTGCACAGATTTAGCTATTTGATCTGCTACACATCCCCATCTCCTGTGGAATATGGAGATTACCTAGATGGGAAATTCCCAGTTGACTTTGGTTGTATATGATTGCCTACTTCCTAAATTCCTGTGGAATCAAACAGGACAATAAATAATGTGAACCAATTTGCAAGCACTGTTTATACGACTAACGTATAGCTAAGTATACAGAATCTGTTCTGCTACTGACTCAGGCACCCTTTATAAGAAATGGTGCACCTTTAAAATACGAAGAATAATGCTAACTCACCTAGCCTCTAAGTTTAACGAATGGGAAAAGAGTTGAACGATTTCATTATATACGACAAAGTAATATATAAACCAGAGCCTATTTAATTATCTACTATTCAAGTGACAGCAGTTAACAAATTTCACATAAAATTGGTGCTTTGTGTTGGCAAGAGTCTAAAACCGCCAAAGTAAATTTTTGTCTTGAATAGCATACATTATACTTCTGACAAAAACAAACTTTAGTTTACCTTTACATTCTATTATAGTATTTAGAATCCTGTATTCTGAAATTCTGAAGTGCTTTTGAAAAGGTTCAGTGCTATAAAATTATTGCTTTTGAGCTTTTAAAAAATGGACATATTACATTTAAATTTCTGGTCTCGTTCATTTTTCCCTCATCTGCAACAGATTTTAAAACTTCAGAGCTCCCAGGAAGGCATTCACAGTCCTAGAATACCAGTGGATGCTTCTGCTTTAATAGAATTAAATCAATTTCTTATGAAATACCTTGTTGCCTCTGAATAAACACACACTCCAGAGAACTTCCTTGAGGGCTGACAATGACCTGCTGGGCCAGTGATTGGGAGTTTGTTTGGTAAATGCTCAGCCTATTTTTCACTTGTGGATCAGTTGCTTAAAGACTCTGACATGCAGTGTAGAGCATACGCTCCCAAGTAAGCAATCATTCATTAGCAATTCTTAAGTTCAAAGCAACAAACCTTTATTGAGCATAGTGTTTTTAAAGTTGGGAGAAGCCTTAGAGATGTTCCTATTTAATCCCCTCATTCTACCAATGTAGGAACCACCATCCAGAGAGGTTACTGGCCTCCCCAGGATCACAAAACCACAAAACCTGAACCCAGCTCTTCTGACTCTGACTCCAGTTGTTTACCCCTTTTTCATTGCCTACAACTAATTTCAGAGACGATATTATAATCTTCTGTTTCTCCATCGTCACTAGTGTTCTTAGGTCCAATGTATCATAAATACACTCTGTATCTGACTTTTAGACATTTATGTTTTTAAAGTAGATAAAATCAGTTGTGTGCATTTCTTTTAGATCTTGATTATTAAAAGTATGTGCAGAAACTAAATAAATGTTTTGGGTCCTTGAAGTATACCATGAATACAAATATGGCTTGTTTTTCTTTCTCTGTAGATTTGTACCACTAAGTGATCAAAAGAGAAAGCTGGTGGAAGCCATAAAGCAAGGTAAGTGGGTGTATCACCTACAGTAGGATGGATTGGAGATTCTACTTGGCCAAGAGATTTGTTATCAGGCCATGTGTTTATTTTAGGTCACATTCTAGAGCTCCAGGAGTATGTGAAATATAAATATGCATTGGATGAGGCTGATGAAAAAGGATGGTTTCCATTGCATGAAGCTGTTGTTCAACCCATTCGACAAATACTTGAGGTTGTCCTGGATGGTAAGAGAACATAAAATCCCCTTGACCAGACTGAAGCCATAATGTAGATGTTATGGAGTAATCCCAATGAACATAACAAGCGAAAAGAAAAATTAGAATAAAAGATGATTTGCAGTTTGGAAAAGGCAGTACTCATGCTTTAAACTGAGTACAAAGATCAGTACATTTTGTGGGGTTCAGGGCTCACCCTTTGCATCCTCCTAAAAGTATGGTACAGGTTGGTGGGAAGATGTTTGGTGATTATCACTTAAAAGTTTGTCTGCAGCATGAATTAATTTATTTAAAATAAAGCTTTTTGCTTTTAGAAGTCAGTTTTAAATTTTCGTCTTGAATTGTCTCCTGAGTTAGTGGTATCCAAAAGAGTATTATTTAGTACAACAAGTAGTACTTACAATATCTATCCTTATATTACATTAATTTTTTCATAATGCAAACATTTATAATTATTGCGGTAAGCCTACCTAGGGTTAAATATTAATCATAATTCTGATGTTCTAACATAGCATTTTTCACATCTCAGCATCTTATAAAACAATTTGAAAGTGTTCTACTTTTCAACCTTCAATGTTGCTCCCTGATTCTGCTGTAGGAGATAATGATAGCTACTGGATAATTAGCTATCCAGCTAGCCAGCCAGCTAAAAAAATGTTAAAAACAGATAATTAGACAGGTAGACAGATAGTCAGACAGACAGAAATAGATGATGTTAAGCATGGTATTTCTTTTCTGACATATTCTGACTGGATACATTTATTCAAATACTTCTCATTCCCACATTCACAGACTTCATTTGATAAAAAGCAATTTCAGATGCAGTTTAAATAATAATACAAAGGATTGGGGATTGTTTTACAATTTATTCAGAAATGAGAATTCACAACACTTTATCATTTTTTTAAAAGGCACCTTGAGACATAGATGTTGGTTTGCTAGATGTCAACTTGATTAGCAAGACCACGCTCATCTACTTCTACTCACTGTCATTTGCTAGACTTTAATCATATCTCCTTTTAGTCTCCCCTTTTTCATCAGTTGACTTTGTTCAATCTACTGTAGATAATATTGCATCATTCTGATCTATATGATATCCTTTAAGTAAAGATTTTTAACTTTACACAATGCTTTCATATCTCAGCATCCTGTAAGACGCTCTGGGAGTTCAAGACCTCTGATGGAGAAACACCCTTGACTTTGGCAGTCAAAGCTGGTCTGGTGGAAAATGTAAGAACTTTACTAGAGAAAGGAGTGTGGCCAAACACCAAAAATGACAAAGGAGAGACACCCCTTCTGCTTGGTAAATGACCTTTCTTTCTAGAACTTTTATAATTTGAGATAAATAATATTTAATAAGTATTTATTGGAAACCACTGTGTATTGATTGGCTAAAGTTGTGTGACCTCATCTCCTTCCGTTCCCTGAGGTCTTCCCCTAACCCCCATCTCACCTGTCCTATGATTTTGTTTTTCTATCCCACAAAGAGGTCAAATGTGAAAGCTCTTTCAGCAACAATTAATCAGGAGGGATCCGAATGAGGAGTTTTATGAGGCCAGGAGTGCCAATTCTAAAGGAATATTCTCTAACTGGGGTCCAGCTATAAGGAAGGTTGCATGTGTGATGTAGCCTGAATAAAGAAGCAGAAAGGGAATTCCAAAGAGAGATGTCAGGTCCACAGCAGGACAAGGAAGAACTGTAAGGCAGGAGATCCAGCAGATTCTGAGCACACAGGTGCAGCCCTGGGCACTACTAGGGGGTTGCCACTGTGACACGACACAGGAATGCTTGTAAGCCTGAAGGTGTCGATTATCTATCAGCTTCTTCTCAGGCTTGTGTATCCTGCTGCTTGCTGACAGATAAGAATTAGCAGGTCTGTTTGTAGAAGTAGAGAGAGATGAGATTAACTACAAATGACTAAAGATAACCTTTCCTTCTCTTAGGGACAGAGGTGTGGAGTAAGAGTTTCCTTCTCTTAGGGACATAGATGTGGAGTAAGAGTTTCGGCTTTGGCACCTGAGATCCTTGGATTTATTTTGCCCCCCATTTTATTGAGATATAATTGACATATAACATGGTATTAGTTTAAGGTATACAACATGATTTGATATATGTCTATATCACGAAATGATTACTACAAAAGCTTAGTTAACATACTTCACTTCACATAGTTACACATTGTTTTTTCTTGTGTTGAGAACTTTTTCTTTTTTAATTTATTTATTTTATTTTTGGCTGCGTTGGGTCTTCGTTGCTGCTCACGGGCTTTCTCTAGTTGCAGCGAGCGGGGGCTGCTCTTCGTTGCGGTACGCGGGCTTCTCATTGCGGTGGCTTCTCTTGCTGTGGAGCACAGGCTCTAGGCGCGTGGGCTTCAGTAGATGTGGTGCTCGGGCTCAGAAGTTGTGGCTTGCAAGCTCTAGAGCACAGGCTCAGTAGTTGTGGTGCACGGGCTTAGTTGCTCCGTGACATGTGGGATCTTCCAGGACCAGGGCTCGAACCCGTGTCCCCAGTGTTGACAGGTGAATTCTTAACCACTGTGCCACCAGGGAAACCCCAAGAACTTTTAAGATCTACTCTCTTAGCAACTTTCCAATATACAATACAGTATTGTTATGTGAATGTTAATTCTAGCTGTGAGATTGTAGTCATGGACCGCAGTTTCCTCCAGTATAAAATGGAAATACAACACCACCATGCAGAATTGTTATAAAAGATTAGAGAAAAATATAAATATGTAAAACTCTTGCCACATGGTGGATGCTCAGGAGAAGAGAGACGTTATGAAATAGTGTAGGCGTGGCAGGAAGAGAGGGAGAAGCCTTGAGATTGTGCACCAGCAGTCACAGAGGAAGCAAATACAGCATCACGAGCTGTGGGCACAGTGAGAAAACAATACCACAGCTCCTGTCCACACTAAAAATCACTAAAATTTTTATTTATTTATTTTTTTGCGGTACGCGGGCCTCTCACTGTTGTGGCCTCTCCCATTGCGGAGCACAGGCTCCGGACGCGCAGGCCAGGCGGCCATGGCTCACGGGCCCAGCCGCTCTGCGGCATGTGGGATCTTCCTGGACCAGGGCACGAACCCGTGTCCCCTGCATCGGCAGGCAGACTCTCAACCACTGTGCCACCAGGGAAGCCCTGAAAATCACTAAAATTTTTAAAACAACCTGAATATCAGTAACAACCCGAATATCAGTAACAGAAAACTTAGACAAGTTGAACATCAGTAAAGTATTTACATTTGACAACATTAACTCAACAACATCAGTGCAACCAATGTTTACTGAAAAGTCCCAGTAAGCCAGCAGGTGCTGGACAGCATGGATAGAAAGATGAATGTTATGATCGTCTTCCTCTCAAACAGTCTAGCAGGAGAGCCTACATATGATTGAAATAGAGTATTAGTGTATTAATTAATTATTAATAGTATTAATACATGCTATAACAAAGGTGTATATTCAACGTAAATTGGGGAAATATGAAAGCAGTGAATCTGTGAAGTTTCCAAAGAGAAAGTTGCTCTTGAGTTGTGACTCGGGGGGATGTAAAGGGGATCGTCGGCAGACAGGGGAGGGAAAATCTCCTAGGCAAGCCTTCGCCCCCGGACAAAATTGTTACATGAACAGTGTCACCACAGCGTGGGCGCATTCTGATCTGATTCCTTACTTACTCTTGCCCTGTGTCAGAGCTTTCAGCCTTCCCCAATTCCGATTAAGTTGGACAAACTTATTATTACAGTTAGGGTAGAGCTAAAGCTTCCATAACAAAACAAACAAACACAGACACACAACACAAACAAACAGCAATGACTTCAAAAGAAAGAATTTCGTTCCTCTCTCACACAACATTTCAGAAGTGAGTGGCCTAGGGCTGGCAGGGTGGATATGCCTCCTTTACACAAGACTTTCAGATGTTACCTTTTCCAGCCAGCAGGGGGGAGGAAAGAGGCAGCCTTGGGAAAGCATGTTGGCCTCTAAGAAGATGACCTAGACATTGTACACAGCACTTCTGTTCATACCATGTTGTTCAGATTTTGTCACATAGCCACACTTAGGTGCCAGGGAAGCCGGGATATTTAGTCTCTACCTGGATAGACTGTGAACAGCTAAAACTTGGGAGATTCTCTTGCTCGAGGAAAAGGGGAAACACAAGTACTGAGGAAGAGATGATTTTTCTCTGCATACATGTTACCAGCCTTTATGTCACAGTAACATGGTGCTTTTCATGAATGAACGGAACTGTTTTCCTGAGCAAGGACAGATACTAAATGGAATATCACCTCTGGTTGTTTCACCACTATTAGTGTGATCTATTATTTTTGTAAAGGCATATACCATGCAGTATTTGCATGTATTTGTTGGTGTTTCTACAGTCTTTGATTTCTGCAAAAAAGCTACACTTTTCCAGAGTTTGTATACTATCTCACTTTGCAAATATACAATTATATTATTATATTATTCTCTACATGCTATTCTCAATCCACTCATGTTCTTAAGGGACAACTAAGTCATGATTATCACTCATTTGTTTTCTTTGGGCTTCATTTAAATTTTTCTTTACTGCTTAATGCCCACAACAGAGCATTAAGCATTTATATGCATTTCAAAGTCCCCATTGTTGATCTCTCTACTCTAGCAATAACTAAAGTATGGGAAAGGGACTTGATCGTTGAGTTATCAGAGTCAAAATAGAATTAACATTTGGAAATAATATTTTTAAAAACCAACTGGTAACATCAAAGGTAAAACCAAAGTCTCATGAAGGAAACATTATGGAGCTGTTCACTTACGTCCCTATCATCCACATTTCTGGAGAATAGGGACTCTCCTTGGGTTACCTTCTTCAGGACATTCGTTGTGGGATCTATGTCAAGTCTTTTTAAGTTCATAGGAAAATGGATCATCCATGGCACTTTCTCAGTTTTTTCTTGAATTTTGGGCCTACTTTTGGCTACTCACAGCCCATTAACATATAAAGGAGAGATAAGAGAAAAAAGTGCTCTTTTTTAAAAAAAATTTTGATGCGCAATGCCATTTTTATTTGTCTTAACCTGTCACCATTATCTTTGTCTTTATTTATGGAATACTCCTTAGATGGAAAAAAAAAATCACTTTTGGTCCCTTCAGGGCCCTTTTTCCCCATCAGCCACCTGGCCCTTACTTATGGTACTTAGATGTATTACAGTCATGATGGCCTCTCCCGTCGCGGAGCACAGGCTCCAGACGCGCAGGCTCAGCGGCCATGGCTCACGGGCCCAGCCGCTCCGCGGCATGTGGGATCTTCCCGGACCGGGGCACGAACCCGTGTCCCCTGCATCGGCAGGCGGACTCTCAACCACTGTGCCACCAGGGAAGCCCCGAAATTTTTTTTAAAAAAGAAAAGTGCCAGCAGAGTATAAAGTGTTCAATACTGCCTGTAACCAATGCAAAATTCTCTAATTCCCTAACTCTTCAACTGAGGCTTGTTTCCTCTAAGCATATAAAGATACATATATGTGAAATATATTTTTTACTTCATATATTATTTAATTTGTATTTTGCTTAGCTACATTACACAAGTTCTGTACCTTGTTAGTTTTCATTATTTTAGCCAATTATTTGTTAAGAATGTCTTCATGGGTTAGCTTGGGAGGGGTTCCCCATGATTTTGATTATTATTTCTATGAGAAATAAAATGTATTCTTAGTTCCAAAACTTAAACTGCAAGCAAAGTTTTAATTATTTTAAGTTGAATATGGCATATATACGCTGTTATTTTCTTGACAAAAGACTAATATCTCTAATCAACATGTTCCCTGAGTCAGACAAAAGGAAAACAGATCATGAGGGAAGAGGTTCATTATTTTAATACATTTTTTCTAAGTAGAAAAAATGGAATAGGAGCAGGAAGATAAATGAGGACACATTATCTCTTAGTTTGTTTAACTTATTGATGTTTGCAAGAGCACCAGCCAGGATGAGGTAATTCACTGTAATTAGAGCTGCCAGTGGCAGGTGGGTGATTCAGAGAAAGGCATTTGTCAGCAGACTCTGCTTCAGACAGTAAGCAGAAGAAAAACTGAAATCTCACTGCCTGATGGCTTGCCTGCCTCCAAATGAAATAGGCCAAGTTTGTCTTCATCCTCCTTTTATGCCTTTTGGAGCCCTTTCCCTTGCCTTGGCCTCAGAGCCTTTCTGGATTCTGCCTCCTAGCTGCCCGGGATGTTCTATGTGGCCCTACATGTCCTCCTGCCTTTCCCAGCAAAGGCCCAGACTCTGAGTCCCTCTTCAAACAGAAGACAGTGTAGGTTTCTTCCCCAGGCTGTAAATTCCACGAGGGAGAACTACGTCTGTCTTTTTCCTGTTGTCCACAGTGCCTAACTCAGTGCCTTTCATATAGCCAGTGCGTATTAACTGCATGAAAGGATGAATGAACGAATGAATGACTGTTAGAGAGTGGCACTCGTCCTGCTCTGTTTCTTACTAAGATTTTACTTGACTGATAAGAGGAAAATGCATTACCTCTTTGAGAAGTATTTATATCTAAACTGGGACAATCCATTAACAATCCGAAGGGGGGAAAAGCTTTTAACAGTGTAATTTCAGCTATTAGAAAAAAACAGAGAGGGAGAGAGACATCCGATTTAGTGAACCTTGGAAAACGTAGTACATTAGCTGTCACTTACTTCACCTATAAAAAAGAACAACTGACCTATCTGGATTCTAGACATTCCTATTGCTAACCTCTCATAAGAGTATGGGAAAGAGAAGTTTATTTAATATTTACTGCTGGATTTGGTGGGGAAAAAACTCATTCTAGAGGGAGAAAAATTTGATAAACATTATTTACACATGTGGCTCCATGATCCTAGAAGTGATGAAATTATAGTAATAATAATGGTTATCATTTATTGAGCTCCTAGTATATACTAAGCATTTTACATACATACATTATTTAACTTATACAAAAGTTGATGTTATTTTCGTTTTGTTGATGAAGCAACAGAAGTTTACAAAGAGTACCCACAGCTTCCTTAGTGATAGGCATCCTGTTTTCCATGAAACTCTTACCCAACCTCAGGTCTGTCTTAAAGAAAAGGCAGTATCATCTTGCACGCTAACACTTCACAATAGGAATTTGGTATGAGAAATAGAAGGGGTGTGAAAAATACAAGAAAAGAAATCACTAATATCTCTTTTGATATTAAACCTGGTCATTAGTTTAATGCCATGTAAGGTATTCATGTTATATGCCTACCATTGACTATTCTTTCTAAAATCATCTTCAAGCTGTGAAAATGGGCTCCTATGACATGGTGTCTGCCCTGCTTAAACACCACACCAGCCTTGACCAGCCCTGTGTCAAGCAATGGTCAGCAATGCATGAAGCAGCCAAACAAGGCCACAAAGATATAATAGCTCTACTACTAAACCACAGAGGCAATGTCCACCTAAGAGACGGATTTGGAGTCACCCCGTTAGGTGTTGCGGCCGAGTACGGTCACTGTGATGTGTTGGAACACCTGATCCACAAAGGTACGTAGAAAAGGAATTGCATGTTGCTGACTTTTCTCCTGCCTCTTGGATCTCCTTTTCTCCACTTCTCACTGGCTCCTCTTCCTCTCCTGAATGTATCTGGGCATCAAGCTTTTGTCCCATCCCTCGATAGCCCCCTCAATAGACCCTTATTGCACAACTCACTTGAACCCTATGCACGGGAACCTACCAATCTGAGTGCCTGGCCCTGACTGCCCCCAGTTTTCCCATAGATGGCTCACCAAGGTCTCACACTCATCTTCTCCTAAATTGAATTCCTCTTCTTTCACACTTAATAATTTCTCTCAGCCAAGACTGAGAGCTTAGATTTATCTCTGATTCCCCCATCACCTTCTGTTTCAAATATGGTCAGTTGCCGTGTGCTACAGCAACCCTCTCTCTCACCAGTTCTCACCTTGGCAGACCCTCTCGTCTGCATCCTCCCATCTTCCCTGGATCAGTGTAATTGGTTCCTAACCACTTTCCTGGTTTCCAGTCTCTCCATCTGCGAATCCATACTGTATACTACAACCCAGCTCCTCTCCTTAAAGGTCAGCTACAGTAGAATAAACGATTCAGAAAATCCTCAGTGGCTCCCCACTGCCCACTGAATCATGCTCAGGTCCCCACTGCACCATCCTGAATTGTTTTTCCAGGTTTATCTCTCACTACTCCTAATATGTATCCTGCACTCCAGTTAAATAGCCTAGCAATATTCCCAAACATACCTTGCATTCATTCTTTCTGGGTTTGGGTCAGGTCCTTGCCCTCATCTGGAATACCCTCCAACACAATTCAAAGTTAGTGTCTTGAGACACCTCCTCCCCGAAGACTAATTCTTCCCAACAGAGTGCGATGTTGTCCTCCTTTGAAACCTCCAAGTGCTTTATACAACAACGGAACCAGGAATTAAGATTCCGACTTCTTAAACTGGTTTCTGCCACCTACCTGTTGTCTGACTCTTGCCTAGTTACTTAAGCACCTGGGTCTCAGTTTCCTCATCTGTAACTAAAGGCTAGGACAACATTATCCTATGTGGGGAAAAGACTAACATTTTTGAGGCGCCCCCCCAAATGCAACTTCATTTAGTTATCAAATCAGCCCTATGAAATAAGCTGTATTACTCTAGTTTACAGATGAGGAGTTGGAAGTTCATAGAAGTAAATAGCTTGCCCCAAGCTCTCACAGTCAGCAACAAAACCACAATGCAAACAGACCACTTTCCCCTACATCAAGCCTTCTGGTCTTGATGTCACTTGAATATTATACAGTTTGTGTTCTTTGATGATATTTTGTCTCATTTCCCCTCAGAGCCACTTAAGAGAGTCAGATTTATTTATCTTAGCATCTTCTGCTGGGTCACACATGGTGTTTGCACACAGAAGACAGTTAATAAATATTTTTTTAAATCGAGTGTTAACTACTGCCTTTAAAAGTCTAACTGTACCTTTTTGGGGGAGCCTTTGTTTATCGTGGAAATTGACTTGAGTTCTCAGATGTTCTTATGACAGAAAGATTTTCTAATAGAATGAAACACGCTGCATGATTGTTTATTGAAAAGACTGAGAACACAGGTGTTCTTAATTCTATACTTTTAAGTCCTAACCAGAAAGGAAAACCACAGGCTATTTTTAAGATTATCTTGACAGTCTGTCCAGCTATCACTATGCCGCATGTTTTATACTGCCAGGAGGGGATGTGTTTGCTTTGGCGGATGATGGGGCATCAGTGTTGTTTGAGGCAGCAGGAGGGGGCAATCCTGACTGCATCTCCCTCCTGCTGGAATATGGAGGAAGTGGAAACATACCTAACAAAGCAGGGCATCTTCCTATACACCGAGCTGCCTACGAGGGACATTATCTGTGAGTAATAAATCATAGCATGATCATTTCAAGTGGAAAAACACAAGCTTGTATATATGGTATAATCCCAAATCTATCTATACACCTCCCAAAATCTAAAAAGAAAAAGGCAAAATGTTCACAAGTTTTGTATATCTATATATTTGTTTGATTTTTCCCATTCTTTTTGTATTCTTTTACTTTAAAAAATTTCCACATTGAATTTATACTACTTTTAAAAATGAAAAGATATTTTCTTTTAGAAGAAGGTAAGTTATAAGTGAGAATTCTGCACAAGCCGCCCAAATGTGCCTTTTTGGTTTTTTTAATACGTTTAACAGATGGCTACAGGTTTCTAAAAATTTTGCCCTTGGCCAAGGGTTAAAATTTGTGTTACTCTAATCTTTATCAACACCAACAGATATTATAATATAATGTCAAATTTATTCTTGAATAGAAAAGTTTTATTATAAATTTAGGTTTCTTTATTCCCCAAAATAAAAAGGTCAGATATACTTTTAAATCACAAAAATGTGCCACAACCAACATATCAATAGAAATCTGTAATCATTATATTAAACTACCCACCATGAAAGGATGGTTTTAGGTAATTAAGTATATTTCATAAGTTCAAAAATTTTGAAATCATTAGGCTTTATCACAATTTCAGTGGTGACATTGGTTAAGTTAAGTAGCCAATGACACGTAATTGACACTAAGTGACACGTTGTTAAAGTTCATAAATTCACATATGGTAGCTCTGAATTAGGCACAAGAGATCAACTTATCCTTGCCTGTGGCTCTCATACCTCTCTAGTTCATCAGTCAAGTGTGAAATTCACAGCTATTTGTCACAGGTTCTTTAAAACATAAGCTGTGGTTAGTTGTCTCGGTTGAACAGATGTAAGGCTGATGGAACAACAAAGACTCTTCTTGTTGCCAATAATTCAATTTCAAGTAAGCAGACAGGATGTACATGGCCAATATTCAAGCATACATTGCTCAGGAAGCAGTGAAAGGGGAGTAACAAACGAGAATTCAAGAGGCCTAAATTGTAGTCATTGCCCTACATCTATGTGACCTTGGACAAGTCATTTCACTTCTCAAGACTTCATATGGCTCTGCTGGTATTAAAGGGGTTGAACTCAGTGATACTCAGGGTTACTTCCATCTCTAACTTCCTGTGACTCCATGTTATAATGGTCAAGAGTGTGAAGCATTCTTCTATGGCATCAAATGGACTTACTTTCCTATTATATTTTTTTCGTTACATAGCATTGGTTGATTATAGATATTATGCTGTTCAGAGAAGAACTGAAAGATGGGGAGGGTTCCTGAATAATTACAATTCTAGGACCAAATATATAAGATCCAGTATTTTCCCCAGGAATATTTAGCCTGGGAAGCTAAATCAAAACTAAACTAAATTACACTAAACTGAAAAGTAGTAAGTCAATGGACAAATATTAAATGTTTTTGTGTAAGGTTATCTAGAGAAAATACGGGAAACTAAGTGAATTGCATTCACTTGTCTAGTGAGGAAGCTGGTTTATTTAATTTCTTGATTTTCTTCATGCCGTGTGGATATTTGATTTCTTTTAGTGCACTGAAATATCTTATTCCAGTAACATCCAAACATGCAATTCAGAAAAGTGGGCTAACGCCAATTCACTCAGCAGCAGATGGACAAAATGCACAGTGCCTAGAACTGCTTATTGAAAATGGCTTTGATGTCAATACCCTGCTTGCTGACCACATTTCCAAGAGCTACGATGATGAACGGAAGACTGCTCTCTATTTTGCCGTTTGCAATAATGATATCCACTGCACAGAAGTCCTCCTGGCTGCAGGTGCAGACCCAAACTTAGATCCCCTCAACTGTCTTCTTGTGGCGGTGAGGGCCAATAATCATGAAATTGTCAGGCTGCTTCTCGCCCATGGAGCTAATGTCAATTGTTATTTCATGCATGTGAATGACACTCATTTCCCCAGTGCCATTCAGTATGCCCTAAATGACGAGGTAATGCTCAGGCTGTTGCTGAATAACGGCTATCAAGTGGAGATGTGCTTTGACTGCATGCACGGGGACATCTTTGGAAATTCGTTTGTATGGTCAGAGATAGAGGAAGAGATACTGCCGGGATGGACGTCTTGTGTCGTAAAAGATAACCCGGTGAGTTACATCCTTCTCTTCTTCATATTGGGTCATCATCCTAACGTTTGCTCATCAGGGATGTTAGAAGAAAAGAAAAATCAACTCCAACTTTTATATTTTTCTTGTTCTTGAGTTTTTGTTTGCAATGATATGGGGAAATAAGCATAAAACTAGGCCAAAAACAAAGTGTATTTTTCTTGAATTCGAAACCGAATGTTGAAGAATGTGGGAAAATATATCAATAATTTATGCTTATTTGGTGGAATGTTGGGGCTAGAAGCATGGAAAGAAGCATGATTCTTCCACATCGTGCTGAATACAATCACATCAGAGCCACGCGTGCTTCAGGGCTCCTAGTTTCACAGAAACAAGCAAACCGTTTATTTTTCTTTTTTTGTTCATTACAAGGAGGGAACTTTCACTTCCTGTAAAATGACAGATAATAATTTTTCAGAACAAAATTAAGTGTTTTTGTATATAGTGTATTAAAGTACTACTAAGTTAAATTTCATCACTTCTCTCAGTTCTGTGAGTTTATTACAGTTCCTTGGATGAAACACTTGGTAGGCAGAGTTATTCGTGTGTTAATGGATTACATGGATTATATCCCTCTGTGTGCTAAACTGAAATCTGCACTAGAAGTACAGAGAGAATGGCCAGAAATCCGTCAAATACTAGGTAAAAGCAAAAGTTTTTCCTACAAAATTTTTTATGGAGAATGTATATAGGGGATATTTTTTTTTAACATCTTTTTTTTTTTAACATCTTTATTGGGGTATAATTGCTTTACAATGGTGTGTTAGTTTCTGCTTTATAACAAAGTGAATCAGTTATACATATGGGGGATATTTCTTAATGTAATTTTGGATACATTTTCATAGCTACTTTGTTTTCAGAATTATCTGTTTTTTCAAATCATCCTTAATACTTCTTCTGATAGAAGATACTAATTTTTTGCTTTCCTTGATAATTTCCAACTTTTTAATTGTATAATGAGTAATCCTATTACTATATTATATTCTGACTAGAACTCACTTTTTAAAAGTTAACTGCTATATATCATAAAGTATATAGACTGTAATCTCCATGTGGGCAGGGATCTGTTTTGTTTATTTTTGTATTCTCAAGGCTTAGCATAATGCCTAATAAGCAGTAAATACTCAATAAATATTGAGTAAATGAATGAATGGAATGAATTGGAATTATCCTTTTTGATATGCTCTCTTCTGGGTCTTGATTGACAAATTCCTACCATCAAAAGTATGTATGACAAGCAGGCCATTTTGTATTCTCTAGGTTAAAGTTTACTTATAATCATAAAAGTGAATCATATTGCAAAAGTTTCAATTAAAGTACATCTAAAATTACTCCAAATTCAAATAGAAACTAGAAAAAAAATCATAAGCTGGAAAGGTTTTCTCTTTCAAAATACGGGTTTGGAAAAATGAACTTTCAAAACCTACATGGACATCACTTTATAGAGCTTGAAGAAGCATCATAGAACTTGGCATTACATTTAAATATTCTGGCACTCTTAATACACCTAAATCAAGTTTAAATGTGAAAAACCGTGACAGCCTAGCCTTTAGGATCTGCCAAATTTTATGCAACTTAGTAGATTATATTTTATAGGCAAGAAGATGAAACTGAAACGTTGAGCTGATTCACATACCATATTTGTTAGGTATAAAGTTCTATAAAAAGAAACGGGCAATATAGTGGTTTTCATCTAAGCACTTTGTTTCCATCAGAGTCTCATACATTAAAGTATATAATCTGAATTTGGACCATTTTGACTATGGTAGCAAGAGACGTAAATTGGAGGAAGGATGGAGACTTTGATGGGCTAGAAAGAGTGATAGTTCAACTGAAAGCAGATTTGGAGGGAAGCTTGGATTTTCCTCACATGGCGCTTCCACTGGAATGAGTTGGACGGTACAAGAGACTTTGTGGCAACTGAAACAGGAACCTTAGAGAATCTGATGAATCATATAGTATCGTGAGCCTAGAAATCAACCTCTGGGGTCAGATAGACCTAGAATGGGATGGAACTCTGGCCTTGCCTAGGTTAGGATGGCTGGGTCATATAGTGCATATGTCATTCAGGGCTGAGATTTTCATGGAAATAAACAATAATTTATTGCATCATTTTTGTTTCATTGAGGGGAGGGGAATTTTTTATTTCCTGTAAAAAGACCAAGATAGTCATACTAGTTGTGTAACTTTGAGCAAGTTACTTATCCTTTTTATGAGAAGGTTTTCCCACTGCAAAATGGGGCTAGCATAGTATTCACCTCATAAGGTTGTTGTGGGGATTTAAAGAGATGATGCACGTGAGGTGTTTAGCGTAAAGCCTACAGCATTAAAAACACTTATAAATTTAGCTATTTTAAAAACTAAATTATTAGCATTTTATGTTATTTTTATTATGGTAAGGTTACATGAAGTATCTGAAATGTATATGTAAAGTATGTCATGAATCCCCACAACTTGTAGAGTTAAGTGTTATTGTTGCTAATTTTTATAAATAAAAAACTAAGGCTAGGGCTTCCCTGGTGGCGCAGTGGTTGAGAGTCCGCCTGCCGATGCAGGGGACATGGGTTCGTGCCCCGATCCAGGAGGATGCCACATGCCACGGAGCGGCTGGGCCCGTGAGCCATGGCCGCTGAGCCTGCACGTCCGGAGCCTGTGCTCCGCAATGGGAGAGGCCACAACAGTGAGAGGCCCACATACAGCAAAAAAAAAAAAAAAAAAAAAAAATTATTATAAGAAAAAATAGAAAGAGGAACAGAATAACATCCCCACAGACAACAAAAGCACCAGAAAAACATGCCCTCAGAACAGATTAAAACTGAAACCCTCTGTTTCAAAACAAGCTAAAAAGCATAAGGAAAGTGACACAAGACATGAAAGAACAACACAAGTCAGTATTAGAAAAATTCAGAAATGAGGTAACAGTACTGAGGAAGGAATTAGAAAGAAAAACAAAAAATTAATTTCTAATATAAAGACTGAACTGGAATGAAAGCAAGAACTAATAATGCAATAGATAATGACTTAGGACAAATAGAAGATGAAATTAAAGAAAATTTGAAAAATAAAGTGGAAATAAAGGGATATATAAAAGACTTTGAAAGACAGGGACAGTTTTGAAGACAGCTAAAGAAAAAGAAAACCAAATCAAAGGAACAGAACAAATACAAAAATGTGTACTGCGAAAAACTTTCTGTAATAAAAAGAGATTTGAAACTGAACATTACAAATTGCTCTACTCTTTGGTCATGTAGGTAAAAAGAACAAGTGACTTATAAGGGAAAATTCAGATTATCTTAAACAATATTACTCTTCTGATGACGTTCTCAAGAATCTCCTAAAAAATAAGCTTCAGACAAACCAAAATAACTAAAGAGATAATGACATAGGACCAGTAACGAGCATTAAACAGAAAACCAAGACTAAGCGCCAGTTAAAAGGGAGAAGATATATAATGGTTATACTGTCAGATGATGTAGATATGACACAACTGTTTTTAGTGGGAGAAAAATGGAAAGAGCACACACAAAGACATTTTTTTTTTTTTTTTTTTTGAGGTGTGCGGGCCTCTCACTGTTGTGGCCTCTCCCGTTGCGGAGCACAGGCTCCGGACGCGCAGGCTCAGCGGCCATGGCCCACGGGCCCAGCCGCTCCGCGGCACGTGGGATCTTCCCGGACCGGGGCACGAACCTGTGTCCCCTGCATCGGCAGGCGGACTCTCAACCACTGCGCCACCAGGGAAGCCCCACAAAGACATTTTTAACAGAGCTCAGAAATTATATTGGTTGGTAGCATGATATTAATATTGGTATGCTGAGAATGACAGATGTAGTCAGTACCTAGGCTATTCTAATTCTATTATTCTTTGTATCCTTGAGAACCAGCATTGCCAGTGTGGAAGAAAGGGAATACAGATGTAATACGGAAGAGCTTAAAGAAAAATTCTGTAGCTCTGAATTTGAATTGGTACTACTAGTATGAACCCATAAACTATTTTACCTTGAATGTGTGTGTGTGTGTCTATCTGTCTACAGAAGAGTCTTAGAAATAACGACAAGCCCAGTAGCAGTGCATATCCCTAGCACCCAGACTGTGTGGGTGAAATAGCATTTCCTGGAAAAAGAAACCAGAGTTTCTTGGAGAAATGGATGATTTCAGGTTTGGGGAAGGAAATACGCAAGATGAGTCAGGTATATCTGGTCATGCCAGAAAAACTCTCACAGACTCATGTCCAAAGAATTCAGGAGCCATCTTGAGGCTCCCACTGGCCAAATATGGGACAATTTAAGCTTCAAAAGGATAATTATTTCAATGAATTGAAACCAATTAAAATATTTAAATATAATATTTAAAAAATTGGTCAGCTCCAAAGGATAAGAAAATCAATTCATCATCTTGAAAATTAATGAAGGAAAAGATGCAAGCATTTATTCCACCTTACCTGTATGATTTGTGCCACCAGTAACCAAAGAATACATGAGCAAACGTATCCTTTTATAAAAGTATTCCAAATAATAAATTAAAAAGAAATGATATAATTAGATATCACCATCTTGCAGCCCTCAGTAAGCTGCTAATACCCCGTAATGTGGTTCTCGGTGCAAGAACACGGCACCAGCTATAGTTTTGCCAAAGAGATCAAACCTGAGTCTGATCAAGCCTCTGGATCCAGCTAATAATCTGCAAGAAATAGAGAAGGCAGTAGGGCACAGAAGTGCACCATGAAAATGCAGTCTCAAAATTCAGGCTGTGGGAAATACGGCATTTTGGATATTCAAAGATTAATTGAAAGGAAGAAAGGGATAGAGAGAAGACCCTGCAGATTAAAAAAGCCTTAAAGAGCACATCAAATTCAAAAAAATATTGTCAATACTATAGGGTAGGGATAGCACACTGAGATGATGAAGCTCTGAAGGAAGTGATTACTATAAAAATCAGAACAGTAGTTCCTTATAGGGGAGGAAGGAATGAAGTTTGGGATGGATTGTGGAGAGAATTCTGTTATGGCTGGGGAAGTTCTTCTGTTCATGACCTGAGAAATGATTAAAGATGTTCACCCGATAATGACTTATAATAACTTAAGAAACTGTATGTTTGTGCAGTGGCTTTATCTATATTTTATTTTACAATAGACGAGTTAAAATATTTTGGAAATTGTAAAGGAAAAAACCCTAAGACTTAGATAAATTCATTTCCCAAAGTTATAGACAGAAAATAATAAAGCAAGGATTTGAACTCTTAGGTCTGTCTCACGTCAAAACACAGGCTCTTTCTCCAATACCACTGTGCTTCCTGTCATAGAACAGATTCTGCTTCTAATTGGTAATTCATTGTCCATGTGTTTGTGTTGCAAAAGAATGACCAATTCTTATGACTTTAGAAAAGCAATCCAAGTAAGACTAAGACCAGGAAGTTTTTTTGTTTCAGTCACACATCATTGCAACTAGAGCTTAAGTCAGTTGATTGCTATGAGTATGGTTAACCACTGGATGTCAGGATTCCTCCAGGTATACGTAGGGCAGAGGCTTTGTAAGGGAAAAAAAATAAAATGGTAATTTTTTAAAAACGATGGGTTTATTCTGCCTATTTTGGTAACAATAACTTTGCCTCAATGGTTTTTCAAAAACACTGTTTTAATTTTTTCAAGATAATTTGAATGTTTATAATCTCAAATAGAACAGAAATGTGATCTCTTTGATTACTGAATTGAGTGATCGTTCACATTATTGAATGATTACAATGTACCAAGCACTTTTCTAATACTTTACATGAATTAATTTGTTCGATCTTCAAACAACCCTGTAAGGTAGGGTTATCCACATTTCCCAGGTGAGAATACTGAGACCACAGAGGTTAAATAACTTGTCCAAGATCACACAAATACGAAGCGGCAGAGCCAGGATTTTAATCCAAGCCGACTGAGTCCAGAGCCCACAACTAAGTCCATGTGCAATGCTGCCTTTTCACTAGCTCATGTTGCTGGGATAATATATCGGTACTGTAATTATACTATAGATAAAGGTACTAAGAGATAAAGTAAGAGTAAAATAAAGGTTAACATCAGCTATTTGAATAACATTAGTAGATTTTTTGGAAAATATAAAATGTTTAGGTATCAGACACTGAAACAAACCTAAGACTGAATAATGGATATATGGAAACATTTGTGTCAGATGTTTCACAGATAACTATTCATCAGAAAGATTGGTAGGAGAGAGCGGAAGTAAAGAAATATATCTTTCAAATACTCAATTCTAAAAAATAAATAGAAGGAGATGTGAGCCTTTGCTTTGTTTAATCAAGTCCATTCATTCATTTAACATACTGTAGTTGAACACCCTGTAGGAGCCAGACTCTCTTTCTGACACAGAGGCAGACTAAACGTCTGCTTCATGGAGCTTACATTCTAGAGGAATGGTCTGGAAGGCTTAATTGCAATTTGAATTTTACTTAAAGTCACCAGTTGCTAACGTGTGCATCCCTGTTTTTTAGAATGACACTATTAATGTTATTCTAAAACAGTCTGTATCTTACAGGTTAATCCATTAATATTGTTTTTATTTTTTGCTTGTTTTTCCCATTCACTTTAGAGAATCCCTGCTCCTTAAAGCATTTATGTAGGTTAAGAATTCGAAGACTTATGGGACTCCAGCGACTCTGCCAGCCAGCCTTAATGGAGAAGCTCTCTCTGCCACCAACTATTCAAAGATATATATTATTTAAAGAGTATGATCTCTATGGACAGGAGCTAAAATTGCCATAATTTAAAATAATATTTTTAAATGTGATTTAAAAAATGTGTTTAAATGAGATTCCTTCAGAGAATTTCTTGGAACCATTTTATATCCTTATGTGTATTTAAATCCATTGACAATTTTATAACTGGATCCTGGGTTCTTTTGGGAGCACCATATTTTACATCTCTAAGGACCTTTTACATTGTGATTTTTTAAAGCTAGTCAATATTTTGCATTTGAATTTCTATTGATTGTCTTCACTTGCAGTAAGTCTTCAAACTCTCCTTATCAAGTGACCCCTACAATATCCATGAGCAAGTCTCTCCTATGTTTATAAAACAAAGAACCACTTTCTCAAACCCACATCTCCAGCCAGTTGCTGCCCCATTCTCTCCTTTCTTTTATCGCCACACGGCGTAGAAGAGCTCTTTCCTGTCCGCAGATTCACTCACTGTAATCTGGCTTCTGCTCCTTCCACGGCCCTTCCCAAGGTCCTTAACAACTTGCTTGTTGCTACTTTCAATGAGCATCCTTCAGTCCTTTCAAGTGATTCCTGCAGCAACTGACTGATTGCCTGCTCCCTCCAGGAAACAGTTCTCCGGATACTTTGCTCTCTTGGCTCTCTTCCCACCTCTCTGGCCTCCTTGTCTCTGGCTTCTTTCTGCATTGCTTATCTCCTGCCAACTCTTTAGTAACACGTCTTAAGTCCCCTTTTTTTATGCTAAGTTCTCTGGGAAATTTCATCCATGTCCATGGTTTCGTTTACTATCTACATGCTGTCGAATGTAAAATTAATATCCGAAGTTCAGCTTTCTCTCACGTGCTTGAGACCTGTGTAGACAATTGGCCTAAGGGACCTTTGAATACAAAGATACCTCAAATGCAGCATGTCCCCAAATGAACTCACTGTCTTCCTCCACAAAAAGGCTCCTTTTCTTACCATCTCTAGCTCAATAGTTAACCCAATTATCAATTCAGTTTCCCAAGTCAAAAGCCTGGACATCAACCTTGACCATCTCATTTTCTTTACCCAATAGAACAAATCACCAAGTCCTGGTAAGTTTATTTCATGAAGTCATCTTCTACTCAGTCTCAGTAATTCAGCCCAAATACCAGCTATTATCTCCTTTCTTCCTGGGACACTGTAGTGCTACCCAGCTGGTCCTTTTCCCTGCTATCTTGCCTCATCTAACACACAGTCTACACATAACATCCCAGAGTAATCTTTTACAAATGTAAGCAAGTTTCACTCCCCTGCTTAAAATCATTCCCATTGCTCTTAGGTAAAGTCCAAAATTCTTCCATGGCCCTTCATGATTTAACTGCCTGCCTTAGCCTTATCTCCTGATATCTCCCTTACCCGTCCTCTTTAACCATGTTAAACACCTTTTTGAAGTTTATTCTTTGAACAGTGATTCCCAGATTTTTCGATTTCATATGTTAGTAGTTTTTAGTAATTTTAAAAATAGGGTCATCTATTTATCACTGTCATTTCATAAGAGAGGGGCCATTTTAATGCCAGAAAATGGGGCTGCCTTAAACTCAGTTATTAAAATTGAATGACTTTAGGGGAATTCCCTGGCAATCCAGTGGTTAGGACTCCGAGCTTCCACTGCAGGGGTCACGGGTTCATTCCCTGGTTGGGGAACTAAGAACTCTGTATGCCGCACAGCACAGCCAGTAAATAAATACATACATACATAAAATGTTTTAAAAATCTAAAAAAAACTAATTGAAGGACTTTAGCTTTGAAAAGACTTACAGTTTGGTCTTCATTTTCCCATTGATGAGTGAAAATTTCATTCTGTCCCGACAAGTCTCTGAGGTCTTTTATTTGGGAACCACTGTTATAGAAGAAACCATACTCTCTTGTACCTCAGGGTTTTTGCATGTTCTACTTCTTCTGCCTGGAATCTTTTTTCCATCTCCTTCTTCCCTGCTCCATCCTTTATCCTACAGGTTTCAGTTTAAATGTTCTTTCCTCTAGGATGGGAGGCCCCAGAACTGCCCTTCTCATGCTGTATTACAGGAGCCTATGTTCCCCATCTGTCTGCCCTACTAGACTGTAAGCTCTATGAGGGCAGATTTGTTTTGCAGTGTTTTCTTAGGGCCAAACACATTCCCTAAGAGCATAGAGAAAGTGCAAAAATTACTTGTTGAATATACTGAAGGAGCGAATGTCATATGAGAGCCAGACAAAAGTAATCAGTGACCTCATGGTAAAATGATAGTTTTGAGTCTCTGAGTTGGTTATATAGCTTTATAATGTAATTACTTAGACTCATTCTTCTCAGATTTTTCTTATTTTTATCTTAAGGGTTATTGTATTCTTTCAATAGTAATACCTCACTGGTTTATGAACTTTTCAAATTGTATTTAGCTCTAGTTATAGGTATGAAAAAAACTGTATAATTAGAGCTATAGTTTTAACAGCTTTTATTCCCTAAAGAGTATATTTTCCTATAGATTAAGCTCTAATGTATTTAAATAGAACTATAATGTTTTGTGTATGGGATTTCATGATTCCTCTGTTGCTCTCCTACTTGTGGCTAAAATACATTGTTACCTATAAATATTGCTCTACATAAATTTTAAAAATAAGGATGTAAGTGTGCCATAAGATACTTCAGATATTAAATAAACTAAAACTTTGATATTTAACGTATTATTGTATAAATACGTTCAGGATACTTCAGATATTAAATAAACTCTAGTATGCAAAAGTTTGACATTGGCTTTAATGTGTTTTATGTAAATATATTCAAGAAACACTTGAAGGTAAGGATATGAATTCACTGCACAGGCTATGGGTTGAAAGTGGCTCTTTTGGTATTTGTGAAGCAGGAGAAAAATATATCCTATGAAACTGAGGCAATCACTATATCCAAAATGGATTGGGTCTTTTTCTTATCACATTTTGAAATTTTCTAGCAGTGTTTTTGTTTTGGGGTGGGCTGGATGGTAAGAGAAGTAATTTACAGCTAATTAGGACTCTGTTTCTCCTAGAATATGTCACTTTATCTGGGAGAGGGCAACAGCTGCTCCCCCCAGTGAGCCTCAGGAGAAGCTAAACATTCTACAGTGGTGCCTGTTTAACCACTATCATGTTTAATCAACATGATAGAGTTTTGATGACATCTTCCCAGGCTGCCAAGATGATCATGGCTGTTTTGGTGACTGTGGATTTTGTTTGTATCATACAGGGTCTCTGGTTGGAAACAAGCAGATACGGCTTCTCATTTGTGTGTGTTTTATTTAGTTTTTCAGTAGGCGATCTTTAAATAGTATTTCCATTTCTGACTCACAATAATTTCATAAGCACATTGAAAACAAGTGCCCCCTGGAGAATATGGTTTAATCATTTTAGATAATCACAGGACATGTTTCCATGCACAAGATGGCAACGCAGATGATGTGAAAACAGTTGTGTAAATGTGGTACAGCAAATATTCATAGGTAACACTCCCTTTGATGCAGGTTTTTGAAAAGTCAGTACATAGGGGTGAGACAGCATGGAAACTACCCAAGAAAGGTGGAGTCTTTTATGACATAGAGAACACACTTAAACCTTGACCTTTTATTAGACGTTCCTACCGAAATTTTAGGTTCAAGTCATATTACTCTTATGTATATAGGCACCTTCCAATCAGAAATTATTTAGAATGCAAAAAAAACTCTAATCTGCTTCAAGTTATTTACGAGACAAAATCAGACACCACATGCATATATCCATACTTTCAGACACACATGTATGCACATATATATATGACATATCCGCATCTAGTATACATACATACATGCATGCATTATAGTGTGGCATATTACTACAGTCGTATATAATGTAGTAGGTAAGGACATATACTTTGTAGTCAAACAGACCTTTCTGGCCTTAGTTTGAACCAGGCTCCACTAATTATTGACTGCTTGATTTTGAACGAGACATGATAAGTGTAAAAACACCAAATCCAGCACAGAGTAAGTGCATGTGAAACTCAAGCTCTCATTATTATTGTTACATAGTGGCCATGCCAGTGCGAGTTGCAAGCCTCAAGAACCTTGGTCTTATGGCAGAAGTCTGAAGATTGTCATGCTTAAATGGGAAAATATGAAAAAATAATAATGTTAGAGATATAGATGGCATCTCACTATCATCTGTAAATACCTTGAGAAAATGCACAGAATGAAAACAGCAGAGAATTGCCCCTAGCACATAAAACCCAACATCTGCTGTTGCTTAGTAAAGCCCCAATCATCAATCGTTAAAAGGGAAGAAAGGGCTTCTCGGGGGAGAAGATGTGTGGAAGGAACAGACTTATTTGACCTCAATGGCCTGTGTTGTGTAATCTCAGGGAATGCTAAAAATGTCTGGGGATTTGCTGTTTTTGGAAGGAGACAGTCTAGTAATCTGAATCTGGGCACTGGGAACGCCTGAGTTCTAATGTCGTATTGACCAAGGAATTCCACCAGAGACACTGGATGGGTGCTCATGTTCTGTTGCTTTCAGATTCTAGTAAATGACAGACAGCCATTTCTCTTGCCTTGGAAGTCTTTCATCCCAGGATGTCCCAATGAGATTTAAGATAAAACTTCTTGGAAGCAGTCCATAGTGTTGGATAAGGTAGAAAGTGTGGAGGGTGATAGATGTGATACTTACTTGGGGATTGAGTGGGTGTGAGATACCAGTATCCGGTTCTTTCTGTTTGAAGCAAAGTCTGAACTGGCTTCTCAGAGAAACTCTTTTTCATGTTTTGTGGAAGTCAAATAACTAGATGTGACATTTAGTAGTCAACAGTCTATGTTCCTGAATGTTTGAATAGCCCTCACAATCTAGTTACACCAATTGGTTTAATATTGTTTCAATGAAGTGACAATTTTAATCACCTTTGACTGGAGGATGGAAACATTTGCTTAGACTTTAAGTCATTGGAAGTCCCTCAGCTGGACTCAACTCTGTCCCCAACTCCCTTATTGGGGGCCTGACCTTCACAATCACCTGAGGTACCCAAGAGGCAAAATTGAATCTACGGGTTGGAGGTTGACCTGATTAAATTTGAACTGCAACTGTACAGAGTCCAACTTCCTATAGTGATTCTAGGAAATCTGAAGATCCTCTCTTCAACAGGAAAAAAAGACTTTTATTTGACAATCAAAAATAGAGTTTAAAATACAAGTAACTTTAAGAGAGGTAGAATAATTTTAAAACCTTTCTAAATGACAGGGTTTGGTAAGGGAAAGATGGTGAGAACCCCAAATCTATAGAAGGAAAAGGGTAGTTATTTCCTACAGATCATTTGTTCTATGAATGTGGAAAGAATCTTGAGAGAAATCTAGTTCATTTTAATACGTTCTAGCAAGAGTACTTCAATAACAATACCTTTCATATGTCCTGTGTTTTACAGCTCACAAAGCATTTCACATACATCATCCCACTTGATTCTTACAATTGCTGTAGGAGAGGACAGGAAAGGAGTTCATGAACTCTACTCTATAGATAAGGAAATCATTTTTTACAGTTAACCAAGGTAGTAAATGCCAGAGTTAGGATGCAGTCTGGGACTCCTGACTCCAAATCCCAAGTCTTTTCCACCCCATCATTTTTAGTACAGATTAGGAGAGCATTGTTCAGAATAGTCAAAAAGTAGAAACAACGCAAACGCCCATCAACTGTGAATGGCTAAACACAGTATGGCCAATCTACACAATGGATTACTATTCAGCAACATGCTACAACATGGACAAATCTCAAAAGCATTAGGTTGAGTGAAAGAAGCCAGACACAAAAGAACACTATTTCGAGATTCCATTTATATAAAATGTCCAGCCAAGGCAAGTACATAGAGACAGAAAACAGATGAGCAGTTGCCTGGTGCTCGGGGGGTAGGAACAAAGGGTGACTGCAAGTGGGCACAGGGATCTTTGGGGGTACTGGAAATGTTCTAAAATTCTATGGTGGCGATGATTGCACAACTTGGTAAATGTACTGAAAATAATCATTGAACTTTACACTTAAAGTTGAGTGAATTTTATGATATGTGAACTACATCTGAATACATCACTTAAAAAAAACAAAAACACAATAAGAAGAGCATGCCTCTCACTGACAGGTGGTACCATGGTTACAACCTCGCTGAGGTCGCCCAGCTAAACAGTGGAATCATCTGGCTCAGAGGAAAGCACTTGGTTCTTGTGCTGGCAGCACATGATTTATTAGTTTTGCTCTGCTGATAAGACCATTAAAAGCAGATGAGGACACAGCATTCAAGGGCAGCACCGTGCTTGCCGCGTGCACCAATCTCACTGGCTCTCAAACACAAACAAACGCAGGCTGCTCTGCCGACCTCTGACATTTTCGTGCTGGTTGTAATATCACTTCCCCACCTTTTATTATTACCATTACTATTATTATTGTTTACAAAACACACAAAAACATACAGATTGGAGAGCTAAAAATGAAGCTTTCCTGTCCCATTGAGGGCGTACCTTGACAAGAATCATGTTATCGTGGGATGGGTCCTTTGTAACACTCATGAAAACTAGCTCTGATTCCCTGGGCGTTCAGTGGAAAGGAAAACAAGCAGAAATGGGGGGAGGGACGGCATTCCAGGGGAAATCAGAGAAGGTAAACTTTCAAAAGGCTGTGGATCTCAAGAACACAGGGGAACTGTGGAAGGAAAGGTCAGTGAGGAACTGTGAGTCTGTGCGAAAAGACAGTGCCTTTGATTTTCTGGATAAATTTGCCAATGAAAAAGCTCAGTAACCAGACACCAGCTCTCAAGCACTGACTGTCCCAACACTGGGCGCACCGAGTCCCCATATTCCTGGACTTTGACACTGAATTTACCTTCCTGGCCCCTTTTCACAGTGGGATCTCAGCTGTTCTGCCCTTTCAGTTACCACTTCCCTTCCGGACTGGAGTGGTAGTTATTTACGAGACAAAATCAGACACCACATGCATATATCCATACTTTCAGACACACATGTATGCACATATATATATATGACATATCCGCATATATGCATGCATGCATTATAGTGTGGCGTATTACTTCAGTCGTATATAATGTAGTAGGTAAGAACATATACTTTGTAGTCAAACAGACCTTTCTGGCCTTAGTTTGAACCAGGCTCCACTAATTATTGGCTGCTTGATTTTGAACGAGACATGATAAGTGTAAAAACACCAAATCCGACACAGAGTAAGTGCATGTGAAACTCAAGCTCTCATTATTATTGTTACATAGTGGCCATGCCAGTGCCAGAGTTGCAAGCCTCAAGAACCTTGGTCTTATGGCAGAAGGCTGAAGATTGTCATGCTTAAATGGGAAAATGTCATGCTTAGAGGAGGGAGCCCTCCCGGGGCACAGATCCAAGTCTTGGGTGGTCTTGGGTGCCGACCCTCCACATCATTCTTCCTAATACACAGTGAGCAAACCTTCTAAAACTGTCATATCACCACCCAGGGTTACAACTAAACTAGTTGATGAAATGAATGAAAGCCTCAGAACTTCCAGCACGCCCCAAGTAAAATTCCCTTTATTAGGACATCATATAATATATATCAGATCTGCTCCCGGTTCCATAAGTGGAATTCCATTTTTATGACCTGTGTTATAAGCTGGAAAACCTGATTGAGGAAATTCAGCTTTTCTTTCCTCACTATTGTATTTTTCTGCAAACCATTTTTTTGTCTTTACAATTTTAACATTATCAGTTTACCTTTCCATTTACTTGCATGGGGCTCATTTTCACATGTTTGAATTAGTTCAGCAAAAGATACTTGAACCTACTCCACGCGAGGGAAAGCATTATCTGTGCTGTTAACAAATTTCTGTCTTTCATCCCATCTGTCTTCTATGATGGTACATTTGGAAATGACAAACTAGCAAATCTCAGTATGAGAAGCAGCTTGGACTTACAGAACATAACACTAATTATCACTTCCTAGCTGAGTATGCTTAAAGGGAATTTTTAACCTCTCAGAACTTCAGAACCCATTTTCACCCTTTGTAAAATGAAAGGCATAGTGTCTCTTTCATCGAGTGTTGCCTCGCACGCAGTAAGTGTCAGCTACACACAATTTTTTAAAAGGAGATCAGATTGCTATGTTAGACTACCTGCCACATTGAATTTTGTAAACTATAAATTATACAGTTGCAAGATATTATTGTTATAAATAGCTCTAATAATTTTAAATTTGACTCACGCTCATGACCACAGGCTGGCATTGCTGGGAGACTGGCTTGGCGGCCAAGCCCGAGAGAGAGAAGACTTGATAAGGGTATTGCCAGCTCTCATCTGATCCCCATGGCCTGCCTTGTTGTTGTCTGTGCTGAGGCTGACCTTTGCCTGACATTCCCCCGGGAGCCTGTCTCCAGCTAATCTGAGAAGCTCCCAGCAGACTGAGTGAAGTCGGAAGCTTAACTTCCTTAGGGGTCATTGCATGGGTACAGCAGCTTTAGGACCAACCATCTGCAGGAAATGTTGAAAACCCAAATGCTTCTGCCTAAGTGAGAAACAGGTTAGATCTGGTTCGGGAAGCAACCTGGCACCTGTACAATGAGAGAGACGAGCTAAGCCTTAAAGAAAGAAAGAAAGAAAGAAAAAGTTAGGAATGACTGTTAACAGTGGATAGACAGTTGACATTTGTGAAAATAAGAGAATTTCCAGTTTCCCAATCTTGCAAGTGACCCTGTGGCATAGATTTTTGTGCTTCCTCATCAGCCAGTTGAGGACAATTTAAATAAGAAAGGCATCCATGAAATGAACAAAAATGGCTTCACGAGATATGAACACATAGTGACCAGTTGGGCTAATTTGTCAGTCTGGGGGCCACACTCAGAGGCAGACTGATCATGAAGCAGGAGCTTCTGGGCCCTTGTGGCTGTTGGTGGTCCCAGGAGTAGTGGAGTGTTGGGAGCAGGGTGGGACAGCCGAGAAGCCAGGTTATAATTAGGTAGCATTTCTCCATAAGCACTTCATGAGCTGCTTCAGAAGCAGAAAGCTCGAATCACCTAAGATCTAGTAGTTTGTCGTGATTCTATCAGTGTGTTACATACAGCCTCGTAACTAATCTTGTATTTAAATGTTTTTATTATTATTCTTAAAGAGGCATCCCACACTGTAAAATCTCCAGGCTCTGTAAGACCCGGGTCTCCCCCTGCCTACACTGCAAACCCTCTGGGCTTTGTATTTTTTTAAACGTACTTCCTGAACACCTGAGAACTATGCTAGGCCTTGGGGACGGTGAATGCGCAGACATGGTTCCTTCCTTGGGAGAAAACGCCTTTCCTGTGAAGACGATTTCATATGAAGCAATCCCAAGTGGGATGCTGTATGGAATGGAGTTTTTTTTGTTTTGTTTTGTTTTTATAAGAATGGGTAACTTTTTTTTCTTTTTTTTTAGATGTTGGCAGTAGGAGTTTATTAATTAATTAATTTATTTTTGCTGTGTTGGGTCTTCGTTTCTGTGCGAGGGCTTTCTCTAGTTGTGGCAAGCGGGGGCCACTCTTCATCACGGTGTGCGGGCCTCTCACTGTCGCGGCCTCTCTTGTTGCGGAGCACAGGCTCCAGACGCGCAGGCTCAGTAGTTGTGGCTCACGGGCCTAGATGCTCCGCGGCATGTGGGATCTTCCCAGACCAGGGCTCGAACCCATGTCCCCTGCATTAGCAGGCAGATTCTCAACCACTGCGCCACCAGGGAAGCCCCTGGAATAGAGTTCTGTGGCAGTTGGGAGAACTAAGCTGGCCTCGGGCATCAGGAGAGGCCTCCTCTCGGGAGTGTTACTTAAGAGCAAGGAGGAAGACGCGTCGGCCTTGCAGGAGAGGGGAGGGCATGCGCAGTGGCTTGGAGAAGGAGCCAGCCTGGAGTTCAGAAGCCCAGCTTGGCTGAGGGTGAGGGTTGGAGGAAGCAACCCAAGTTGAGGCTGGAGAGGTGAGCAGGGCCTGATCCTGGAGCGGCCAGAGGGCACCGTGAAAGATTCTCTCTGAAGGACAATGGAAGCCATGCAAGGGTCTTCGGCCGAGAATGACCTGTTGAGATTTGTGTCTTCAAAAAATTACTCTGGCTATATTGTGGCAAAGGGAAAACTTTCAGTCATCAGAGAAAATGAGGACAGGAGCTTAGACTCAAGTTGGGACCAGGGGAGTGGTCACACACGAAGTAGGATTCAAGAGCTTGGGACCGAATATGACAATGTTGGTGAGAGAAGGTGACACACAGGCTCCACAGCTGGATGGATGAGGATACCGTTTTCAGAAATGTGAAAGCCTTCGGGGTGGGCGGGGGGAAGGTGGAAAGAGAGAAATCAAGTTCGGAGCAAGTCGAGTTTTTGGTGCCGGTGACACCCCCAGATGACGTTTATCTTGGTAGTTTCATAAATCATTCTTGAACTTGAGGACACAGATTTTAGCTCAGTAAAATTACATGTCATTATAAATCTTGGCCCTTTGGGATACTTTCAAATCACTGAAACTACATATATTAAATCTGTGAGTGACAAGTGCCTACGGCAGAACAAAGCCGAGGACCAGGGGAAATGAAAGTTTTATAAATGTGCTCCTGCAGTACATTCATTTAACTCTGCTTTGTGGTTATAGATAAGAAACGCCTGTACAATTTTTTTTCTTTTCCATTAGGCTTTGTTATAGGACATTGAATATAGCTCCCTGTGCGATACAGTAGGACCTTGTTGTTTATCCATCCTATATATACTAGTTTGCCCAAAACATTTTGAAATACGAATAATTCCTGAAATTACCAAATTCTTCCTGAAATGTGGGGATTATTAAAGAAAACGTATTGATAGGAACGTTCAGCATTTCTGAACATTAAGAGCCAAAAGTACAAGCCAAGAAACTCACCTTTAGGGAGAGGGTCTCCCGCCTTGCCGAGCATTAGGCTGAAGTAGTTATTACTTACAAGTGGAGTTAGGAGGTCTCTGATCGCTGCCTACAAATATTATTTATTGAAATACCAGGTGTGCTGGCAGGGCTGGCAGTGCTGATTTTTGGAGATGCTGATGAGTTTTGCTGTTGTTGAGTCTTCGTTAACACGAAGACACTTGCTGATGAACAGTTGCCTGTATTTAAGAAGGCAAATTCTGGCTATGGGATAATGTTAGAGATTTTTTCCACTTAACTTTAGATGATAATAAAGTCCCAAACTCGTTGACCTGGCCCTTCAAACAAAAAATATTCAACATCGATATGCATCTACCAGGTGCCAGACGTGACGGTGGTGGCTACAAAAAAAAAAAAAAAGAGTTGCAGGGGAGGTGAGTTTCTGCCTAGCTCTATACCTCCTCCCCACCTCTATACCAAAGAATGCCCTGTTTTTGTTACGTTTTTGTTTTCATACTCCTGTGCGTTTGGTCCGGAGGCTGCTCTCTCTGCCAGGAAATCTCTTTAGGGCTCCTGTGCCTTCTCTGACTGCACCCACGCGGGCTGCCTTGCTTCTCCATCTGTATTTATTCCACGGCTCTTGTCTTGCTAGCACCTTGGCGAAGCTGTCACTGCACTGTGTTACTGTCAGCTGTCTGCCTCTCTCCCGGGAGTATGAGCTCCTGAGGGCAGGGACTAGATCAATTTCTATTTATCTGTTTAGAATCCTAGCTTCCAGCACAGTACCTAGCCACACAGCAGGTATTTGGTAAATGGGTGTTGAGTAAAGAAACAAATAATAGCATTTTTGAGAGGAAACTAAAGGGAAAAAAAGTTGAAAGAAAAAAAAAAAAACTGTTTTCACCAAAAAGGGAATTGCTGATGTCCTGGGAAATAGTGTGTATCAGATTGACAATCAAGAAGCATGAAAAGAATTCTCTCCAAGATAGAGAATTTTTTAAAGAGAAAATGCAAATCTTCAGATGGTTTATAGTATTGTGGACTCTAAAAAGCAATTCTACTCAAAAACACAGTGTGATCAGGTAAAAATCCCAAAACAGAAAATGCTGGTGCTAGGAACACACATGAATGGGAATTTTTTCCCTCAGTGTAGACAAGGTTGCAAAGAAATCTAAATTATTCATCATGCTTAGGTCTGGCCAGGGTTAGGCAGTGATGTTTAATTACTCAGCAGAATTTTATCCAATGGATTTAAAGTTTCTGGAGAAAACGTAAAGAGGGATCCAGTGAACTAAGCTCATCCAGGAGTTGTGATTATTATCGTAATCAGAGCGATTTGTAACATATATATTAGAATATCTGAATGACCATTGTTCTTAAGGTAGTGTCTTGAGAGGCCATAATTCTTTTCAGTGATGCTGGCACAGAGAAGAACACTTTAATGTCTCCTCTTCCAGAGCTATTTTCAGAGTCATTCATGGGCCACCCAAGATTTGGAAGAAGAAACTCACATGAGACCATATTTATTCTGGGTTGTTCCAATGAGAAAACTAAAATATATGTGTAGTGATTTTTCAAGATATCAGTTTCGACACAATAGAAAAAAGAATTTTCTAATGATTTGAGCCATCCTACAGTGGAGTGAATTTTTGGTAATGTACAATTTTCACTGAAAGTGTTCAAGCAAACACTAGATGACCATTTATAGAAGTGATAGGGGATTGATGTGTTCCAAAGTCCCTTAAAAAGCTGAGAATCTGTGATTCCAAGGATATCTGAGTCATTAGTTTATAGTCACGTTAGTTGTGTATTATAATCTGCATCAAGCCCTCACTTCTCCAGGTCTGTGCTCATATGTCACCGTATTAAAACAGAGATCTTTCCTACATGAAATATTACTCTCACAGTCTTCTTCCTTCCCATTTACCCTGATTTATTTCTCTCCATTGAGCTTCTGTCTGATATGTTCTGTATTTACTTGTTTATTTACATATTGTCTGTCTCCCCCAACAAGACTATAAACTCCACAAAGGAAGGGACTTTGCTGTTTTTCTTCAGTGCTCTAACTCCAGCTCTTAAATTAGAATCTGACACACAGTGTATGTTCAATAAGTTGTCGAATAAAAATAATACTGAAATATTACAGAAAAGTTATAAACACGAGAGAAAGAATAAAACACAATTTCATTTTTGGGTACATAATTGCATCTCTCTAAATTTGTATACTGGTCAACATAGCATATGGGCCTAATACAAAATTGTTGAAGAAATGAACCTGTACTATTATTTTAATGTATTTTTTCATCTTTTTTTCCAAAAAACACATAGGTTTTTACATAGTTGTAATCATCATTTTTTAACCTAAAATGTCATTATTCAGCCAAATAACTCATCTTATTCACCAGATTTGGATGTAATAATTTGATGTCATTTCCAAAAATCAAACCCATTTTCACATTAAAAAGATGTGTCACCACAAAGGCTACACAAAGGTATATGCTAGAAGCCACAAAAGAAACAATGAACTCATCATTTCTAATATGATAATCATCTCTCTCACTAGTATCATTGAAAAGAGTCATAGTTATTTTGGGAGGCAGACTGCCACAATGAGTTAAGGTCATAAATAGTTAGCCAAAACATTCTTGCAAAAAAAAAAAAAAGTTGGAGGACTTCCACTTTCTGGTTTCAATACACACTACAAAGCTATAGTAATTATGCCTAGGTGGTATTGTCATAAGAAAATAGACTTACAGATCTATAGAACATAATTGACTGACCAGAAATAAACCCTTACATTTGTGGCCAATTAATTTTCCACAAAGGCACCAGTGCAATTCAATAGGAGAAGGCCTAGTCCTCAAAAAAAACAAAAAACAAACAAACAAACAAAAAAAAACGAAGACAATTGGACATCTGTATACACAAAGATGAATTTAGACCATCACCTTACACATATGCAAATATTAAGTCAAAATGAGTAATAGACTTAAATATAAAAATCAAAAACTATGAAACTTAGAAGAAAACATAAGAGTTAGTCTCTCAGACCTTGTGTTAGGAAAAGATTCCTTAGTTATAATACCGAAAGCTCAAGCAATAGAAGAAGAAATTGAGAAACTAGACTTCATCAAAATTAAAAACATTTGCTTTTCAAAAGACCAACAGACAATTCACAGAATGGGAGAAAAATCTGCAAATCATATATCTGATAAAGTAGAGAATATACAAAGAACTCTTATAACTCAGTAATAAGAAGATAACCCAATTTAAAACTGAGCATAAGATTTGAATGAATATTTTACCAAAGTAGATATAAGATGACCAATAAACACATGAAATGGTGCTCAGTGCCATTAGTTATTTGAGGAACGAAATTTAAAACTATAATGAGCTACCATTTCACAGGCACTAAAATAGCTATAATCAGAAAGAAGAGCAATGACAAATTAGAATGTGGAGAAACTGGAACTCTCATCATTGCTGGTGGGAAAGTAAATTGGTGCAGCGGTTTTGGAAAATAATTAGTTTCATGAAAAGTTAAACGTAAATTTACCGTATAACTCAGCAGCTCCACTACTGCATACCTACCCAAGAGAAATGAAAACACATGTCTACACAAAGACTTTCACATTAAGTGTTCATAGCAACATTATTTATAACTACCCAAACCTGGAAACAACCCAAATATTCACCGACTGCTGAACGCATAAACAAAATAACATAATTATACTTGTGTTGATAAATGTATATTTCTGTGCATATACATTTTAACCGATGTTTATATATCTCTATGCTAAAATGATATATTTATGAAGCCCTGTAAACTATGTATATATTTCATCACATTCATAAGAATATGGGCACATATATAATTTCAAATTAGCATCTCTTCAGTTTTCAACCCAGATGCAAATCTAGTTGCAAATTTCTAGCTCCACCACTTCTTAGCTCTGTGGTCATGGGCTAGTTACTTAACCTCTCTGAATCTGTACTAGTAAAATATGGGTAATAGTGTACACCTTCCAGGACTGTGGGATTAAATGAGGTAAAATGTATAAAATGCTCAGCACTAGGCTGGCACGGTGTCAGTCCTTAATAAATCACACCCAGTATTATTATTTGTCTTTTTGGAGTTTTAGTTGCAAATCTAGTTGTTTCCTAATATTCAGGGGTGAGAAGAAGGAAGCCATTTGTGCAGAGGAGAGAGCTGCATCTCTTCTTCTAGCTGTCCAACTTTTTTGCTTAATTTCTCAGAGCCTCAGTTGCCAAAATCTGTAAAGGAGGATAATGTAAGTCATCTCACAGGACTTATGATCAGGAAAATTACATTCAAGTGCTTTGCAAACTGCAAAATGCAAGGTAAATAGGAAAGTGCTATATTATTATAGCCTTCTGTTCCCATCAACGCCACCCACAATATGTTTTTAGGAGAACCAGAATAACTAGAGGGATGTGCAGTCATTTCTTAACCTGGGAGATTATAAGGAAAGAATCTTTTTATGACAGTGGTAGTGGTAGCGAGGCATTTTCAAAATAAATGTTACCCCCTTGTTGTCTGAATACAAAGCAAGAACTGGGCTACTCCCTATCTGAAGCACTGTCTGCCTGTCCTCATGAGCTATCAGGCTCAGCTAAATATGTCCCTGGCCAGTATGTGAATAATCCCCACTGGTTCCGAGACCTCCATCCACCACCGATGTGACATTCTTTGTGTTCAAATGTCTAGCTGACGTCTGATGCTTAAAACAGCCTATGTCTTCACCCCTCTCTGCATTGTCACAGCCTGTACCACCACTCTTAAAAGGCTATCGCAGGCACTCCAGGCACCAGTTGCTAACCAGCCTACCCACTTGTTTCCCCTGCCTGCTGCTGGCTGCCTTGAATGCCTCGTGCTCCGAGCTCCTTGTGGGTCTGACAGAGCAGGGACCATGTCTACCTTCGGCTACAGGAGAGGACTTAGCAAATACGAATCCATCGATGAGGATGAACTCCTGGCTTCCCTGACAGCCGAGGAGCTGAAGGAGCTAGAGAGGGAGCTGGAAGATATTGAACCTGATCGCAGCCTTCCCGTGGGGATGAGGCAAAAGAGCCTGACCGAGAAAACACCCACGGGGACATTCAGCAGAGAGGCACTGATGGCCTACTGGGAAAAGGAGTCCCAGAAACTCTTGGAGCAGGAGAGGCTGGGGGAGTGTGGAAAGGTAGGCTCTCAGATTTTTTTTTCTTTAGCTGCTCCCACAGCCCTACCCCGAACCCAGGAAGCTGTTTTTTCTAACTTTTCAGCCCTCCTCACTTTACTTTTCTTATAACCCACTTGTAGCTGCTATTGAAAATCTTCTCACGCTGAAATAGTCATCTAACTTTTATGGCCACCCAATGGATTATATGTAAAATTCTTAGTTGGGGTCCCATGATTGACAAGGATGGGATCTTCAAGAAGAAAATAATTCACAAGCAAAGCATGGGTTTAAATATTTTGCCAAACCTAAGTCTAATTTGAGTTATAAGTTGGGGATGCGGCATAATAGAAATGTAGATGTATTTATATATGTGTATAGATATGTGTGTGTGTGTATAGATAGTGGTTAACTAAATTTATTTTCTTCTATAAAGATGAAAGGGTGTACTCTGGTTGCTTGGACTGTGATGGTGACTATAGTAAAAATAATTCTTTTTTTTCCAACAACAGGAAGTGTGGGGTGGTGAGAAGTATATGGGGCAGAGAGTCAGGGAACCTTATTTCTACTCCCTGCTCTGTGCCTAACTTTTAAGATCTTAAACAGATAGTCGCTTCTGCAGGGTTCTTTTTCCCATCTGTCGATGGAGGACATTGGATCCAGTGTTTCTTTTGTGAATCAAACACCCTTTTGAGATTTTGATAACTTAAGGACCTTCTAAAGAAAATGAACGTGTGCTTGTGTAAACATACACAAATTTTACATAGAATTTCAAAATGATGACACACATCCTGAAACCCACCTAAGGACCCAAGTTAAGCATGCCTGCGTAGATGATCTCTAAGATTCTGTTCTATTTTATAATGGTGATTCTAAGGCCAGGAAATGTGCTTATATTAGAGGTCAGACTTATTAAGCTCTTGTTCTCTGACCTGTAAACAGTTACTTTGAATTTGCCAAATGAATCATTCACAGAAGGAAGTTCAAAAAACTAGGCTCTGGGAAAATATTGTAGTAATGACAATAAGAATGTCAAAATAACAAATTCCTGAATTTGTGGAAGAACACTGGTCAGGAGCGACAGTTTAATACCTCTGTGCTCCACTGGAATCATCTCAAATCAAAATGGCCCAAAGCCAATAGCGAGACTTCCATGGTACTAATCTAGGCGCTGTTAGATGATCTTGATGATAGGGTGTGTTGGCCACATTTTTAGCAAGATATGTGTGAGTCTTGTCCATGTCAATCATCGCAGGAAGGGCCACTGGGATCAGGCCAGGAGCTGCCAAGGCCACGGTGGCCACCTGCAATGAGGGGCTGAAGGAGTGGGGTGGTGGTGAGAAGGAAGGATACACATGATGGGCCAGGATTGGGGTTGGTCAGTTCTTCCACAACCATGATTTTCAGAGGTCTTCTTTTTTTTTTTTTCTGATGTGGAAATGTGTCCAAAATCTGATCAAATATAAGTATGACATTTTCCTAACAGTTCTTAAAGATGTTCCTTAATAAAAAGATTAAAATTGCCTCATAATGTCCAGGACAGATAGCCATTGGAGCAATAACAAAACAAAGGCATTTTAATGGCATAATGTCTTGAGATCAGTGGAAAACAAAGGGCAAAGCCTGTTGTCAGCTGTTGATGAAACCCACTAGCTCCCGCCAAAGGTTTTGCTGATCCCTGATCCCTGCCAATAGCTTATCAGCTCAATTAGAGAGGCTTTATGTTGATGAACTTTGATTCCTTTCTCAGCTAGTTAACTCTTCTCCCGCTACCCTTTCCCTGCTGGCTAGTTGTCTCTGGAGTCACAAGGAGCGCTGAGCAGAAGCTTGCCAGTGGAGGGTGTCAATCCATTTCCACTCCAGGAAAAAGCTCAAAGCAGCTGACTGGTGGGTAGGAGGGGGAGGGGGACGGCAGCGTAAGTGAAGAGCAGCCCAGTACGGACCCTGAGAAGGAGACAATTATTAGGCTCCTCCTGGCTCTGTAAACGCTTATGAAAATCCTGTTCAACCCCTAGGGAATGACAGCCTCTGCCCAGCTGGACTCACACTAACTTATCCTGCATTAAACAGCTCCAAGGGGCCTTGCCGACCCAAAGGTGTAGCTCCCCTAGCTTGAGTGTCTGCCGGGCTTCAGGCATAGGTGCCAATGAGTACATTCATTTTATTTCACTGAATTCTTACCTTCTGGACATGAGAACTGAGACTAGGAGAGGTGAAGAAACTCATTTGAGATAAACAGCGTCTAGCTGAAATTCAAACCAAGTTCTGTTGGCACAAAGACTGTGATTCTCAGAATGTGGGTATATCAGCATCACCTGGGATCTTCTCAGAACTACTAATTCTAGGACTCCCCCAGACCTGCTGAATGAGCAGCTCTGGGAATGGGGCCCAGCACTGTGGCCTCACAAGCCCTCTGGGTGGTTATGACACACACTGGTTCGAGAACCACTCAACTCTACTGCAGTTTCTTTGAGACTCCTCTCCACAGAGGTTTAATGATTTGTCTAAGATCAACCCTCTCTTTATGCGTAGAACCAGAACCAGAACGGAACCAAGCCTCCTTTTTCATGTAATGGTGCCAGGGAGGTAATGAGGAGAAATGGTTAGACACCCTCTTCTTTTTGCCTAATTTATGCCCTAAGTGTACCAACATCGCCCCCCAGCACCTCATGCCCCCCCCTCCATCTTCCCACCCCTATATTCCTGCAAGGATCTGGGTTAACTACAGAGCAGTGGCAGATAGGTGATCTGGAACAGTGCAGTCAGTACAAATGCCAGAATAATTTTGAGACTAGGCAATGATTGTTTTTATATCCTCCTTCCTCCCCCTCTAGACACCTTTCTCCCTTCTGCTGTTCTTCTCTTAGATGTCCCCCACCCAGGATGACTAACCATCTCAGATTGTCTGGGACTATCTAGATTTTAGAACTAAAAACGCTGCTTCCTGGGATACCTTTCAGTCCTGGGCAAACCAGGACGGTCGGTCACCTTCCCCCGACCCCAGCCCCATCAGTACTTTTCTCCTAGGCCTTGTCCCTTCTCTCAGCGGCTGTTAAGACCAATGTCAATTTAGAGCCATTCCGTTAACAAATGTTATTGAGTCCCTACTACGTGCTGAGCGCTGTGCAAGGTGAACAAAACAGACATGATCCTTCTCCTTTCCCCACAAGCAGTCTTTTGAGAAAAATGACAAATCATTAAATAGGTACTTTATTGGAGGAAGTACAACACTGTGGGAACACGTCACAAGGATAATTTAAGGAGGTGTCAAAGACATTTCTGGAGGAAATGTCATTTAGATGTTACAGGACAACTCATTTCTGGATAACAGTTTCGCATATGACCTCTCCAGATACATTTAAGGGGAAAACATCTCTTGCAGATAAAGCCTAAAGTTCTTTTAAAAACTAGAGGTTATAATTTAATGGTGGTATGACAGGCAGTATACCTTGAATTTTGTGACAGGTCCCTTTCTTCCAAATACTGAAACAGCTAAAAACATATACTTACAACACACACACACACGCACATGCACACGCACACACACACTGTATCACTCTCCCTCCTCCTCCTGAATAAGTGAGTAAAAAATCAAGACTGGAGGAGGCAACCGAGGAGCGGCCCCTTCCCCAGGCCATCGCGTGGTGCCTGCCACTCCAAGCAAGTGGATAACTGGAGGCTCTTTTGTGATAGCAACTGGGCAAGCAAACCTGGAGACCAGCACAGTGTTTTCCAAAGCTCATTCCATACGCCTCGGCCTGGAGTCAAAAACATTTCCAGTGTGGAGGGAAGAATCAAGGCTTTGGGGACAGGAAAGCGACTCAGGACTTTAGAGAAAATAACGGACTAAAAAGATCGCATTACAGAAAATCGGACTCTGTCAGCAAGTTCGAGATTTTTATTTTATCAGAAAAGGTGGCAAGAAAAAGAGAGATGGGGTCACCTGAGCTTCTCAGTACAAAGAGTCTTGTAAACAGGAAAGACAAAGATGGAATGAAATTGTGTTTGCCTGAAAGTCTCTCAGAATTAACACCTGGTAACTAATTTAAGACCATCAGGCTGAGGCAGTGGCTTGCTTCAAGATTTTCTACTGTTCTCTGCTGTTCCACATTACGGTTGGAATCTAGCTGGTGCCAAGGGCGATTATCTTTCCCATCTCGTGTCTCCTGCAGTCCTGTCTCATTTAACCCTGTGATAACGGGAGATTTCAAGCTGATTTGCTGAAAAGGGTGACCTGATTGAGTTTCTGCAGAGAACTGGGTTTTGACCTGCTGCTGCCCTGAACAAGCAGCCCTGCCCCCTCGGCTTCTTTCCCCAGAGAAAGGACAGAGACAGCCTCAGCTTTCAGGCGCTGTGGAGTCTCTGAGTCCCTGTGCCAGGCTCTACCCCAGAGGAAAGTGCCCCGCCTCTGTCTACACTGAGACAGGACAGGGCAGAGGGCTCTGGGCTCCTGTCACATAGGCTATAGGAGGCAAATTGGGGGAAGAATTTTTGAACATTGAGAAAGGGAACCCATGCATCTGTTGTATATTTTCGTTGTCACTCGTATGTTTGGGATGGAGAAATGAGGAAGGACAGAGGGGTGATTCCCTAAGGGACAGTTGAATTTGCTAAACTGTAACAGACTAGGAGTCAAGTAGTTCAGAAGAGGTAGTCAAGAGAATAAAAACTTTATCAAGGGCTTTCCAGAGCAGAAGTTCCGACACATCTGTTCCAACTGGTAAGATGATAGCAAACTTTTATTCAATAAACTGAATTCCGCATATTTATTTTGCAGAAAACAAAAGAAACGTTTGTAGAAAAAGCTGTTGGGCTATGCAAGGAAATATTAACCTTGGTCACCCAAACTAGAGAGCTCAGAAGGTGGAGATGAACTTTTTTGTCTTATATACTTCCGTGTTACTTGCTGTGTGTTACTTTTTAAAAAGTTTATTGAGATGTAACTGACATATCACATTGTATGAGCTTTAGACGGACAACATGATGATTTGATCCATGTATGTATTGCAAAACCATGTGTTACTTTCGTAAATTTTAAAAATGTGCTTAGAAATGACAAACTTAATGAGGATACCATGCTCTTTAGGTTGCAGAAGAAGACAAAGAGGAGAGTGAGGAAGAGCTTATCTTTACTGAAAGTAACAGTGAGGTTTCTGAAGAGGTGTATACGGAAGAGGAGGCCGAGGATGAGGACGAGGACGAGGATGAGGAGGAAGAGGACCGCGAAGGAGAGGAAAGAACAATTGAAAATGAGAAAGGGATGAATGGATCTGTACATTACAGTAGTGTCAATTCTGACAACTCGAGGCCAGAGACATTTAAAAGCCAAATTGAAAACATACATCTGACCAACGGCCACAGCGGAAGGAACACAGAGTCCCCGGCTGCCATCCACCCCTGTGGAAACCCTACGGTGATCGAGGATGCTCTGGAAAAGATGAAAAACAACGACCCTGACACCACGGAAGTCAATCTGAACAATATCGAGAACATCACGTCGCAGACCCTCATCCGTTTCGCGGAGGCCCTCAAGGCCAACACGGTGGTGAAGACCTTCAGTCTGGCCAACACACGCGCCGACGACAGCGTGGCCACCGCCATTGCGGAAATGCTGCGAGTCAACCGCCACATCACCAGCGTCAACATCGAGTCCAACTTCATCACGGGCAAGGGCATCCTGGCCATCATGAGGGCTCTGCAGCACAACACCGTGCTCACCGAGCTGCGCTTCCACAACCAAAGGCACATCATGGGCAGCCAGGTGGAGATGGAGATCGTCAAGCTGCTGAGGGAGAACACCACGCTGCTGAGGCTGGGTTACCATTTCGAGCTCCCAGGACCAAGAATGAGCATGACCAGCCTCTTGACCAGAAACATGGATAAACAGCGGCAGAAGCGGATGCAGGAGCAAAAGCAGCAGGAGGGGTACGATGGGGGAGCCAACCTTAGGACCAAAGTCTGGCGAAGAGGGACGCCCGGCTCTTCACCGCACGCATCCCCCAGGCACTCTCCCCGCTCATCCCCCAAACTCCCCAGGCAAGTCCAAAGCGTGAGGAGCCGTCCTCCATCGCCGGTGGCCCCGCCCCCTCCACCGCCCCCTCTTCCTCCCCAAAGGCTGCCGCCCCCCCCTCCTCCACCGCCACCCCCTCCGCCCCCAGAGAAGAAGCTCATCACGCGGAACATTGCAGAAGTCATCAAACAGCAGGAGAGTGCCCAGCGGGCCTTACAAAATGGACAGAAAAAGAAAAAAGGGAAAAAGGCTAAGAAACAGCCAAACAGTAGCCTAAAGGAAATTAGAAATTCCCTGAGGTCAGTGCAGGAGAAGAAAATGGAAGACACTTCCCGACCTTCTACCCCACAGAGATCAGCTCATGAGAATCTCATGGAAGCTATTCGGGGCAGCAGCATGAGACAGCTAAGGCGCGTAAGTAACCCGAGGGCAGCCCCTGGGGCACAGACCTCGTAAAGGAGCCGGCCTCCACCGCACAAGGGTACCAAAGTCGCCTCTCAAATACTTAATCAATATTTTAAATGTTTTAGTATGCCAGAGCAGGCTACCAAATTCGGAGCTTCAGAAGCAGGTCACCAGATAGCACATTTCCATTTGAGAGATGTGCCTGGTCCACCTTCTTGGCATCTCAGTCTTTTAAGGGCCAGGCTCATCTTAAGATACTTCAATCTAAAAAAAATCCCGATTTCCTTAATAAGAAAATCAGGGCATTATCATCTACATTCCAGAACAGATTCATCACTTGTCAAAAATTTTACCACAGAGTTGCAAGTGATTTAAAACCTACTTTATAATATAAAATTTGAGTACCAGCGGGCAATAATCTATATCTGAGTTCTTCCTGGAGAATACTGCTAAAGACATACTCTACAGATATTTTTTTCACTTTATCATTTGTACTGTTTTTATTGAAAGAAAATCCCCTATTTTTGTAGGTGGAAGTTCCAGAAGCTCTGCGATAAAAACCCGATCTTTAGAAGAGGATGCAGAATTATTCAGTGGTATTAGATAAAATGCATTGTGAAATGTTTCTAAAATACCTTCTTTAATTTGAAATGTTCTCTGATTTTAAAAGTAGCCTCACCCATTAATTCCAAAGAGAATTTGAAGAAGCTATCACCATGTTTCTTCTGTAAATATGAAAATAAACTTCTTTTTTATGTCATGAGATTTGTATTGGCAAGAAGCAGTTTATTTAAACATGCTCTGGCTGTGTTGGTAATTCTGAGCTGTAATGAGTTAATGAAATGTGCTGTTATTTTTGTAATCCCAATAAATTTGGATTGAAGTTTTTCTTTTTTTTTTAAACAAACTAATTTTTTTTTTGTAAATTGATATTCACATCTGTCAGGTGTGTTTGTAACCTTGCTAAATATTAAAAATATTACATTCTCAGCCCCCCCAAAAGGTTTGGGTCCTTAGCATTTGCCTTTGTTTTCTCATGTCTAAGAAAATCTGATCAGAGCTCTCTCTAAAGGTCTGGAATCAAGAACCTTCTTAAAAGTCTTTTTGGTAGTGAGATAAAAGCTTGGGAAATGACCCCAAAGTGACCATTATCATCTTAGATGCATGGATGTTGGACCCAGGATGGCAGCTGACACTCCCATATTTCCATAAGGCTGATAGGTACCCAGAAGTCATTCAATCATTTATAATTAAAACCAACTATTTCTGGAAGAAAAAAAAAAAAAACAGTTGAAAGTTAGAAATCTCTTGGTAGGGCTTCCCTGCTGGCGCAGTGGTTCAGAGTCCGCCTGCCGATGCAGGGGACATGGGTTCGTGCCCCGCTCCGGGAAGATCACACATGCCGCAGAGCGACTG